>NW_023416290.1:7952500-9297500 GCF_014176215.1 Rousettus aegyptiacus | reverse complement strand
CCCAGGATAAGAGAATTCATCTCCGGTCAGAGGGTGAACAGAGACAGATGCAGCACAGGTGATCAGTGTCAGCGAGGGAAAGATTTGTTGTGCTTCATTCGGAGGAGGAACCTGGAAGGTCAGTGTGTCTTCACTCCATCCTCAGGATCTGAAGCCACAACCCCCGCCTCCTCCCCTCATTCCATCCTCCCTCTGCCCTAATTTATACTCTCCCACCCGTTCCTTCAGGCCGAAGGTGGTCGGAATTGGTTAACCGACAGCCTAAGCAAGAGTCCACAGTTTTTTTTTTAAATGCGGAGCAAACAGGACTCACGGGGAGGTAAAGTGATAGAAAGGCAGGCAGAGCTTTAGAGGAAAAGAAAAAGATGGCGGGACTCGGGGAGGGAGAACTTTCTCGTGCCAACCTGAGATAGACACACTCCGGCCTGAGTTGGAGGTAAACACAAAGACAATTTTACACCATTAGGATTCCTTGCACGAACTTAATTTTCTTGGTGCACGTGAGTTACGCTTTCTTGTCTTTCCAATGATTAAGAACATAAATAAGGACATTTGTGTCTTTGTGTTATTCAGCTCCAGCTACCGTAACAAATTATCACGGACTGGATGGCTTAAAGGACACACATTTATTTCTCACTGCTGGAGGCCAGGAAGTTCAAGATCAAGGTGGCAGCAATTTGGCTCTTGGTGAGAGAGGGCCCTCTTCCTGGCTTGTAGGAAGCTAGTCTTCTCATTATGTCCTCACATAAGGTGGGGGAGTGGGGGGAGAGAGGAGGGAGAGAGACACAGAGAGAGAGCGTACAGGTGAGAGCACGCTCTGGTCCTGCCGTCCGGTTACAAGGGCACCGATCCCATCAGGGAGCTCACTCCCATAACCTCACCCAACCTCAAAGGCTCACCTCCAGATACCAGCACACTGAGAGTTAAGGCACCACCATATGAATGAGGGTGGAGAGCAGAGCGGACAGAAACATTCAGTCCTAACCAATCAGGCTGTGACTGGCTCAAGAAAAGTCAGCGCTCAAATGAGGAGGCGTGATCGGTCACTCAGGGGCTGTGTTATTGATGTTAGGAAGACTGACCTTTTACTCTGGTTTCTGGCTTCCCTACTGTTTTTATATAGTGATGTCATTTAGTGTACAAAAATAATCCATCCAATAGTAGCACATGAACAATTACTTCTGCAATAGAGAAATAACAGAGAGAGCTATTTTATTGTCTCATCTTTCTTTTCTGTTTTCTTTATAGAATGTAACGCTTGTAAGATCACATTCTCAAAGATCATTAGTGCATTTCTCTGTTTCTTTCCATTTCAGAAATACTGTGATTCTAGCAGCATTGTATAAGTTCAGTGATAGAACATGGACAAAAACATAGACAGACCCAGGTATAAATCTTAACTCTATCTCTGAGGTTGGTTTGACCTCAAGTGAGTTAAGTAAATTTTCTCTAAGTCACTTGCTCATTTGTAAAATTTGTAAAATTATAGAATTGGGAAAATGAGTAAGAGAATTTAGCACAGTGTTTGGCACATAACATGTATGAATTAAATGGCACAAAAAACTCTTATAGTTTTGTTAGTACATTCTGCTTCCTGTATCTGGATAGATCTGGTAAATCAAGATTATGCCATTGTATTAACATAGCCAAAATTATCGATTTGCTCTACTGAGATTAAGGTAATTTAAACTGAATAAATTTACAGACCCTTTGGAAAAAAATTGTATCAATAATAAGAGAACAACAATGATGATCTCTAAGTGTAAAGGTTACTTCTATACGATTGAGATGCTCTTGATTCATTCTTAGAAGACCACTTCAGAATGTTTTCTTATTTGTTGGATGTTACCATATAGTCTACGAGTTGTCACGCTACGGATGATGGTGCTACTAGAGAGAATCTGAGTTTATAATGATCAGAGCTTCCAAGTTTGCCTTGGACTGGCTTCCTCAGAGAATAACACGTGTGAGAGAAATAAACTTCCGTCTTGTATAAGCCAACACTATTTTGAATTTCTGACACATTTAGGCAGCCTAAATCCTAACATATAAACGCATGCACACACATCCATGTATACACACACATGTGAGTATATATACACACATAGATCTCTCTCTTTCAAAGTCCCGGCTACTTCTCATACTTCGTGTTTTATCTCTTTCCTTTAGATTTCTCTCTGCAGCGACACCGAATGACACATAGGCCCCAGACCTTAGAGTGGTTTCAAATCTTGCTGCTTTTGTTCATGTTTTTTCCCTTTATCTAATATTACATATCCGGCAGCTCTCTTCTTTTTTTAGAATTATTATTTAACTTTAAATACCCTGTTCAAATATCATCTCTCATAAGAGACAATCGCTAACACCTTCTCCACCCCTTGCCCGCAAAGATAATTTTGCTCTCTGTCTTACAACTTCCTTGGTTGTACAGGTTTACATCATTTTCCCGTTTATACGCATTGGCAGTTATTTACCTGTTTTCTTTTCTTCATTAATCTTTGAGGGTCATGATTTTGTCCTGACACTTAGCAGTGTCTAGCAGTATCTGGTAATGAATAAGTAATCCATAAACATTTGTTGAAATGTGGTTTTGATTTCATAAGGTGTAATTATAGTTGTGAAGTTTTTAGATAAAAGTGATGTTACACAGGCACTATTTTGAATTCAAAAGATAAAAAGCGCATTTGCTTATTCCATTAATGGCTATTCAAAATTTTTAATTTTTTCAGCTGCATGTTGTTAAAAAGACTACACGATTTTATTTTAGTGACTGTGTTCTGTTCTATGTTGCTTCATAATAAAGAACGTTACCTCAGATTAAAATTAGACCATTAAAGTAGCATTTAGTTCCAGTGTAATAAAATGTTTTATAATCATAAAAGCAGAATTTTAGATATATCCATTATCTTTTCAAAACATAACTTTCTAATAGTGGCATTTTTCTTCTATAAAATTTTATACTCAACTTTTTTCCCTAAATGTTTTTGGAGTATTTTCCCACATCTTTAAATTGACCTCAAAACCATTAAAAAAAAAAAACAAAAAACCTGCATAACATTCTACTTTATGGCTATGATGTTTTATTTACCTAATCTGCTTTCTGTTCTCATAAATTTTCCTACTGGACATTTATGTAAATGGAATCACACAATACATGGTCTTTGTGACCGGTGACTTTCACTTAACGTTTTCAAGGTTCATTTGTGTCGTGATGTGGATCAGTGCTTCGTTTCTTCCTCTTTATTGCTGAATAGCGTTCCATATTGTGTTTACCCATTGATCAACTGATAGACATTTGGGTTATTTCCATTTTTAGGCTATCATGAATAATAATGATGTTGTGAATATTCATGTTCAAGATTTTGTGCAGACATCTGTTCCTATTTCTCAAAATTGGAGTTGCAGGATCATACAGTAACCCCATCATCAGACATCCCTCCAGCAGTATGTGAGGGTTCTGATTTCTCCACAGCCTCACCAATACTTGCCATTGTCTTTTTGATTTTTGCCACCCTAACGTGTGTGAAGTGATACATCACCGTGGTTTTAGTTTGCTTTTCCCAAAGGACTAATGCTTTTGAGCTTATTGGCCATTTCTATATCTTTGGAAAATTCTGATTTATTTCTATAACAAATCTCACCATTCCAATATCATTCATAGAATTTAGTGTGCAACACTCTAGTGTTAGTACATTCTGGTGAGATTCATTATCACACAGCAAAATAGAGAAGGAAAAGACCTTAAGAATTTTCAAGTGAAATACCCTGATTTATAGTTACAGGAATTAATAGCTGGGGCATTTTAGCATTTTCTAAGTGAGATGAAGCAGCCTAGAAATCAAAAGAAATTACTCTCAAATCAGTATGATCTCTTTGCAAAACACAGAAAAGCAGGAAGTACCTCGCCAATGTTATAAACTTGTTCTACGGTTGAGCGTTTTGGTAGCAACAGAATTGAATATACTTTCAACTACTGAAAGAAACTAGTAGTGGTTTGAATCTGCGTTGCTCTCTGTTGACACAGGATTGATAGGTTTAAAACATTTCACTCTTGGGAAGATATATGGCTCATCCCTCACTGGATTAGGACCAGGATATTAAATTCCTAAATTCCTGACTCACTGGATTGGTAATCTTTTACCTAATTACTGTGCTGTACCCTCTTAACTTAGATCTTTCTAGGAAGCATTGCAACCCCTGATGCAATTACTCCGGGAGTTGTTCATTTATTATAAAATCATACTTAAAAAATGTTAAAATGATAAAAAAAAAAAATAGGAAAGTTGTGTGTTGTTTGCATAGATGACATTGTACAGAGCAACCTGCTAGAGTTTTTTCTGACTTTGCTTTCTCAAATGTTATTATTAATGGATTTCTAAACATGAGACTTGCTGAGATGCACAGGAGCTGTGTGGTAGACCTGCCATATTGTGTTTATCAAAGTCATTTTGCATCCAAGATATTAATGTTATTAGCTAAAATGAGAACTTGATTCTAATCCATTCTCATGCTGTATACTGTGCTGCATTTAAAGGATGCAATAAGTAGTAAAATACAGTCCTTCGTTTAAGTGCTTGCGATCCTGTTGCAGAGTTGGATGAATCAATAGATGTTTACTACACATTTCGACAAGTTTCACGATAGTGGGAAGTCCAGCGAGAGTACTTTGTCACTGAGAGAGACCGCTGCCGCCTGGATGTGTTTATCAGAAGAAAGAACGTTGACTATGTTTTGGAGGTTCTGAAAGTAAACATCAATATCCAGGTGGACAGAGAATTGATTGAGGGTGGGGAAAACAAGTCAGAAACAGCACAAAGTATGGTATTTTTACATAACTGTTTGGATGGAGCTGACCCCCAAAAAACTTGATAAAATGTAAAATCACTTTTTTTTTGTTATCTAGAAATTAGCACGCAGACACTCCACAGTAAGGCCTGTGGAGTTTTTTTTTTTTTTTCATCTTCTAGTTTATTTATTTGTATATTGTATGAAGTTTTAGAAGTACATATTTCCTTTATATTCAGGAAAGAATTTTGTTAGAACCGCGTTAACCTCTAACACAGAATCATCTCCTAGTAGAGGTGCTAACGAGATCAATGTAAACTTCCAGGAGGGCTAAAAGAACTGCAGAAGACTGAGGGGACTGGACAGAGAAGGGAGGAATAAAATCATTTTTGTCTGATATATTACTAATCTGATAATGTTGCAAAATTAAGAACCCTACAAAAGTAGAAATGCTGTCAGGCATTCACTTTTATATGTTAAGTGAAAATAAATGACTATGACCATAAAACTATCAGGGCGAGATTTCTTCCAACTATGAAGGGTTACCAAGTAGTAGAACTGGCCCTCTGACTAAATAACAAAGGAACCTGGACAATATATGTTATACAGTCATTTTCAGGACAACACACAGTTCAGAATTATGATTCCTGAGAGAATGTGCCAAGATTCCTGCCTGGAGACAGTTTTTGGACTGTGATCTTGAAAGAGAATTCAGAGTAGAGCCAGGTTATCTTAAGTTGAGGAAACTGAGTGAAATTTGAGGAAGAGGATAGAATACTCACCCTTGTATTGCTGGAAGAAAATAAAATGGCACAACCAATTTGAAAAACAATTTGTTAGATATTTTACAATTAAACGTACTTGCCAAAGTAGATTAAAATATATGCCCACACGAAGATTTGTGCATGAAAGTTCATAGCAGCTTTATTTATAGCTACAAAACTATTAACAACCAAGATGTCTATCAACAGATGAATAAATAAACAAATGATGGTTTATTTATACGACAGTGTACTGTCAACTAAAAGGAACAAACCACCTCTAAATGCAACAGCATAGATAAATCTCAAAATCATTATAATAATCAAAAAGGAGAAAAACCAAGATAAGAAATCTGCATGACTTCCTTTATATGAAATACTAATCTCTGTATAAACCTATAATGATGTAACAAATCAGTCGTTGCTTGGGGCAGAGATTGGGGAGACTGACAGCAAAGAGCCACAAGGAGATATTTGAGGTTGATGGAGATATTTGAAATCATGATTGAGGTGATGGTTATATAAGTGTTTATATTAGTAAAACTCAATAAACTGTACACTTAAGCTCAGTGTATTTATTATATATATAAAATAATTCTCAGTAAAGCAGATTAAAAATAAAATTTACAGAATCCATGAGAAAAAACGAAAAACTAAGGTTGAGATGTTACAAAATATAAAGTGAATTTTTATTAAATGAGCGAATGCTTTGTTTTGAATAACTAGTGTCCCAATAACCATGCTCAAGTGTGGTGTTTAACTCACGGTTCTATGCTTAGTCTGAAGATGATGCTAAGCTCTACGTCGTCCCTCAAACCTGATTTCAACTTTCTCATCTTAGATCACCCATTACATGACTGGCAGTGAGTAATGAGATTAGACATAAGAACGATTTGAGAATACCTGTGGGAAAATAAGAAAAGTGACAACGCCATGAATTGTTCATATTATTGTTATGAAGGTACAACTTTGCATATCGATTTAAGCATATTTCATTCCAGAGACCTTATTTATAATTATTCCTATATGTTTTAAATACTCAAGTTTTAAGACTTTGTTTCAAATAATTTATCCTTAATATCTCAAATATAAAATTAGCACAATTCCAGGAGAATTCTAAGACAGCATGAAAAGGGCAATAGAATATATTTTACAGATCCAGGTGGATGTTTATTATAGATTACGTGATCTAGGTGGTGATAGATAAATGAAAGCTTTTAAAGGTTAATGATTTCTCTATTTGTTAATTCCAAACATATCCTCCTCACCCCAATTTTAACCCACTACATTAAAACTGGGTATTTAAAATTACTCATCTTAATGCCTTTGATAGATAATTACAGGAATGCTGGTCAGTAAGGCATACACACCTTCATTCCTCATTTTGGTTCTGTACTCACCATTCTTATCACTTACCAGAACTATTCAATTACCTCACAAGAGCTCTGTAATGATGATGGTAATAAAGCATCGCACAAATTATTAAGAGATGAAGTATGATGAACAAAGCAGTTTAAAAAAAAATATTGATATAGGAGAAAAAAATGTGAGTTAATAGAAAAGTGAATTTATATGTATTTCTGGGGTGGGGGTGGGAGAGGGGGGAACAAGAAAATCAATATTATACAGAGAAATATTCAGAATTTGTTTTTTCTGTAATCCTAGTTCATACCTAGTTTAATCTCAAAGCACAGTTATAAAACATGCAGTAATTATGGTAGAATAGGATAAATACCATTCTCTGTATTTTGTGGTATCCAAAGATTTCTCATAAAAGAATGTTAGACAAAGTCTACTTACATTAAAACCATATAAGGACATGATCTCGAGACTTTACTAAACTTCTGGACTTTCACAGCTAAGTCATGATTCAGGTATGAGAACACAGAGGTTTCAGATTCATTGAGTACTACATTAGGACTGAAATCTGACAGGAATCCTTGTAAGAGACTTTAGGCTATAAAATAGAACATGTGGCCTTGGTTACTACTGAGATTTTTTTTTTTTTCTTAGAAGGTGAACACTCACTCATACCTTCGTGGTAAACATCAATTTTTGGTATTAAAATGAATTATACTAGAGCAAATTTATGACCTTAAGCTACTGCGAAACCCATCTGCAAACGTCTGTATTAAGAAGCCATGTTTTATAAACAGAGCCTAAACTCAGTAATATGGAAAAATAGTTTCCAGGAGTAAAAAGCTTTCCCTTAAAATCATAAGAGCAAGGTGATAGGAGGCAAGAAGGAGGAACTCTTTAGACTTCTAAGTCATCCAAACATTCTTTGTTATGTGAACTCAACTGAATAGAATTGTTTTTGTTTTTGTTTTTGTTTGTTTTTCCATGAAACAAGATGCCTAGAAGTCAGCCACTCAGACTGACAGAGGCAACTTTGTAACATCATCAGTGATGCAGACTCTTTCCAGTGGCCCGTCCAGTATCCCCCAGTGTAGCATCATGCATGGCCGTTGCTTCATAGTCACATGTGGGATCCCGTACATCCAGCATTTTAGGCAGGAAGGAGTGGAGAAACAAAACCTATATACAAGTGGAGCCTAAAGCTTTTTAAAAAGCTTTTTTAGAGCTCCCTCCCAGTAACTTCCACTTTCATTGCATTGGCCAGAAATATCACATGACCACCTGTAGCTGCAGGAGAGGCTAGGACATGTAATTTGGCACCTGGCTATGTATTACCTCAGTCAAAATCAGGTAATATCACCACAGGTGAAGGGGAGAACAGACAATGAGTAAGCGAGCAGAAGTGACTGTCACAGCAAACAGAAGTTTAAGTGAACAATATAAACATTACATCTGTCCAACAAGATAGGGTTATTTTTATTATCATTTTTACTTTCTCTAATAACAAAAGTCTTTTATGCTTAAATTTTAATTTAAATTATTTGCTACCAGGACAAATGCTAGGCTTCATTGTTTATCTAATAGTCAAACGAATGTGTTTGAAAAGTTTGTATGCTACATTTGAAATAAAAATAGAAAAGCTAGGTTTTGGTAACAGATATACATAGACTAAATCTATCTGTAATATAGATTAGCACTTTTTCCAAATTATCTCACAATATTTGATGTATTTAGTATTTTCTTGAAAATCAGTTTCGTATACAATATTCCAAATGGTTTATATTCATTAAGAAAAAAAACAAAACTGTTAAATGGCTCTGGTGTACTATGATGAGGTATTTCCAAAAGCCCTCGTAACTAAAATATAGCACTTATAATTAATCCCTTTAAAATGAATCGTACATGTGTGTGTGTTTGCGTTAAACATAATTAGCTAACCGCAGCCCACAGCTTGTGTCTGTGTAATCTGTTTATAGAACAGAACAGATGACATAATGTAGATTTTGGCCAGTAATCACATTCCTCTTCCACAAACAACATCTGAAATGATAAAAACAACACACAGACGAATAGCTCCCAATAGGTAAAATCATTAGAATCCACATTTACCGACATAATTTTAATCCCGGTTTGTTGGTCAAATATTTTGAGAGGAAGGTATATGATTCTGGCACATGGCTCAAGTCTTTCATTTTAACAGGAGAGTAACTCCAGGCCCCGAGAATGTGGAACCCAGAAAAACTAGTTAGAAAGTTGAGCGGGCAGCCCAGACGCATGTCCCAGGTGGCTCTTGCTGGAAATGCCAGCGCCACCATCCTGTACAGTCTTAACCTCTTGTACCCACTTCCTTATCCTGTGAGACAGAGTTCCAATTATAGGGACACCACTCATACTACAAAAAAAGAAAGTCTCATCTAAGGCTCAGAGCTCTCTCTCCCTTCTGCTTTGCTTCCTGCCCCATAACGGTGTGTGGAAACCCTTTGTCATGTGCCCAGCATGGACGGGCAGGCCTCCTCTAGTTTTTTCAAAGCAATGAGTACATTGCCATTAATCACTGACTTTTCAACATACCCTCCTAGGATCCTGGCTACTTGTAACTGAATTACCAGTTACTTTCTCTTAAATAAAGTTTTCCATTTCTTGAAGAGATTTTTTTTTTCAGACAGACATATTTTCCTGATTAGAAATGATTTTCTATTACTGTTATTTCAAATAATAAGAAAGGTAATAAGAAAGGAATTTTAAATTATATAAAACTAGGAGATAACAATTGGTAGCATTTTTTTATATTTATTTCCTTTAAATATATATTTATCTCCTTAAGATATATGTATGTGTATATATATAAAATTTATATATATATGTTATACACATATATGTGTGTGTGTGTGTGTGTGTGTGTGTGTGTGTGTATATAAAATTTGGGCCCTATTCTCTATAAACAACTGAGAATTGAAAAAAATTATAATCTCTTTTCCAATGCCATTAAATAGCCTTTGGAATATTTATAGTATCTTTAGGGTTGTGTCATACCATACATACACTAATCAAATTGCTATTATTTTCATTTTTGATATTATAATTAACACGGCATGCTTTATATAAACATTAGAAAACCTATTCTGTGTTTCTGATTATTTCCTTAAGTTTGATACATCAGTTGAGATGTCTGCAGTGCACAGTAAAATTCTAAGTAGATTTAAAAAAGAAGAGATTTTTCTACCTCACTTAACAAGAAGTCTTGCAATTACAGGGCAGCACGTAAAAATTAGTTTAAATCCCGACTTCAGGCAAGTTTTCTTTACAGCAGAATGTGCGGTGAGATACGCTCTTAAATCTGGCAGATAGACTGGATTTCACTTCTCTTTCATTGTTCAAGAGCACCCCAGAAAATGGCTGTGTTCCCGCAGGTGCTGGCAGGTGCTCCATGCTCTAGCATCTGCTGTCACGGAGACACGGAGTCCTCACATTGAATCCTCAGGTTAATCGTGCGTTATATTTCTTGTCCTAATTGTTTCTTGCACATTTATGGTAATGATTTTATGTCTCTTGAGGTTAAAATTTACCTGGTTTGAGTTTTCACCTTATACCAGGTGATGATCTAGCTAAGCTTCTTGATAACCCTGTAAGATATTTAGACATAATCCCCCCTTTTAAATAAAAGGCAGAGTCATCCATCCAAATGAGCAAATTGCTTTCACACTCAGCATTTCCTTCCCACCCAGACTTTCTGGTTCATGGTTCCCATGTGGTGACATTGTGTGCTTTTATCTTCATGAAGCTTCAGTGAATTTGGGACGGGGGAAGGTCTCAGAAACAGGCACTTTTAACAGCCTCTCAGATGATTCTGACCTATGGACCACACTTTGAGAAACACTTTTAAGTGATCTGGCTACTTCTGGCTCTTTTTATTTTCTTATGCTGGCAAAATGGATATAGAGGGAGCGAAAGTATACTTTGAAAAGCACGTCAATGGCTTCAGTTCCCAAAGTCGTCTATTCAGTGTATCTGATTAACTCCAGAGCTACTGGAAGATTTCCCACCACCCCCCCCCCTTGGGTTCAAATCAGATCTGTCCCTTATCCTACAAGAGATCCTTGATGAGAAGTAAGCTATCATCAATACAGACGAAAGGTGATAAACTTAAATTGGTGTGAATGCCAAAATGGGAGAGTAAATTTAAAGCCTTCCCTTGTATAGAGTTGTATTTGGCAAGAGTAACCAATCTTATATTTATCACCAGATTCTTGCTCAAGAATGTCCAGACTCTAACATTAGTTTTTTAAATAGGCCATTCCTATGGGACATTTAAAGAAATGTTTCTCTTTCTGTAAGTGATACCTTAGAATGAGGCAGAGTGATTTCCTTAACACATTGTGTATTGTTTAATTGGCCCTTGCTTGATTTTCTGGAAGTGGTTTTTAAATATTACAACTTTGGGAACAAGGGTCATCTAACAAACAAACAATAGTTACATTCTAATTAGTACAGAAAGATTATAACTCTTCTATGTTCACTTAGACATAATTTTGGATCAAGTCTCTAATTTCACTTTATGTTAAGGTGTTAATAAATAAAATTAGAACAAGCTTTAAAAGAATCCATTTCGTCAAGAAAAAACTTTTCAAAGTTTAAATTAAGAACTGTTAAAGAGGAGACAAAACACAGGCCCAAAATGGTGTTACTTGTGCTAAAGTCCATAATACCAAACCTAGACTTAA
Organism: Rousettus aegyptiacus; assembly: GCF_014176215.1. Lineage (NCBI taxonomy): Eukaryota > Metazoa > Chordata > Mammalia > Chiroptera > Pteropodidae > Rousettus > Rousettus aegyptiacus. The sequence continues at coordinate 9,285,874 of NW_023416290.1, read as the reverse complement.
TACCTGGCTCGATTGCAGTTTTGACCTTCGCCAGAAATTATTCAACCAGACTGGGATTTCCTGGTCAGCATCAGTGAGGCATCTGTCACCTGGGCTTCTCCATCCCACCCCATACCAAAGGAAGAGGTGATCTGCATGATAACACCCTTGCCAGTTCCTTCCTCCATAAAGAAGATATCCTCATCTAAAAATAATTTTGTCCTTTCTTTTGCTAGTAATTCCCCTGCCACACCTTTCTTCCTATAAAAACGTTTCATTTTGTACAACCGCTGGTAGCACTCTCCAAGTGGCTAGATGATTCATTTGGTGGAGCCAATTAGATCTTCACATGTACCTGATGGAGCCTTAACTTTAACAGAACTAATAAAATAATATGGCCTGCACTACTAGCCAACTTGTATCTGCTTTCTTCGGATCCTAAAACTCTTACTGTAAGATTAACCATTATAAAATAAACAGCTACACTAGAAAGAATCCTTCATTTAGCTTTCTTCATTGTTATTATTCCTGCCTAACTCTTGAGCTGTAGTACTTATCTCTAAAGAAATATCCATTCTATATATATATATACCAACTCCCAGTATGTTCCTTTGAATTATATAAAACAAAAGTGACAATGCACAAATATCTACATATAGTGAAACATCACCATTTTCAAGTGTTTATTATATCTAACACATGCTTCTTGTATTTTTAAATTGTACCAGGCATAAAACTCTTTGTTATTAGTTTCAAGTATGCAGTACATTGATTAGACATTTGTATAATTGCCACTTTCCTTCAGGTTATCTTGTAAAAGTTATGAAGCAAAAATGTTTCTCCACTTTGAAATGAGGCCCGGGGTCCGATGCAGAACAAGAAAGAAGACCCCTAAATCTTAAGCCCACATTTACTCCGAGCTGACCAATTGCTATTACTGTGTATGACTTCATTTTTAAGATGAGGAAAGAGGCCATCCGATTGGAATAAGAACCTTGCTTAAAGCTGTAATGTGGCCAATTAGAGCATATTAAGAACCAACCGACTGACCGCTGAGCGAGGTCCCATTCCTTAATCTCCTTTGTCATGATTTCAGGGAACCGCTATATATGTATATGTCACAAAATAATGCCAAGCGATGCCTCCCACTCCCGGACACCTGGAGCTGGGTGTGAGGGCTTCACTGAGGGGCTAGATGCGTCCCTCGTTGACACGGCGCTAGTGCTACTTGCAGAGTGTGGAGGCTCAGCTCCTGGAGCCACGAGCACTTGCTTCAGACCCCAGCCCTCCCGCTTCCTCACTGTATGACCTTGGACAGCTTGGTTTCCGTTTCTGAACCTCGGCTTGCTTATGTGTAACATGGAGCAAGTATTTGTGAAAATAGAACAACAGTCCTATAATTCCCTGGCCCCCGAGAGCTGGCTCAGTGTGAGATTCAGTAAAGGTCACTTTGCTGTTCTTCGCTGTGACCCTAAGTACAGATGTTATTATTTTTAATTCACAGAAGAGGAAACTGAGGGATCTCAATTAAGGGACCAACCACCTTACCTAACAAGTGGTAAATGAGGAATTGAAATCCAGACCGTGTGACTCCGGATGGCAGGACACTTCATACTTGACCACCGTGTTAAGATACAGCTGCATTCAGACTCCTCTGTTCTTCCCTCAGGAAATTCAACTTTCTCTAGGCCTTTAAGATGGCATGAAGCATGAACATGCCAGTGGCCATCTGCAGCTAAGTGGGAGGCTGGCGGGAGTGGCCCCGGCCAGCTCAGGGTGCCACATGCCATTGGTTATTGCTGACCTGAGCCAGGAGCTAGCTACGCCACTGTCTTTGAGATTCTGGAAAACAGATTGATATTAAAAATAACACCTATCCTACCCTGCCTCCTGGGCTCTTCCTGTATCTATTCCTACTTAAAATGCAATACCAGGGAAGGTGATACTTCTCAGAGTACAGCAGTCCGCCTTCAGCCTCCTCCATCCCTCTCCTGCCTCGGACGCTTTCCGGGGTTGTGGTCTCCGAATGGGTGAAGGAAGAGGAGCTCACAGAAGTGAACCTCGGCACTCTGACCGACTCCCAAAGCAGGTCCTGGACGAAGTGAAGTAACCGCCTGATTTCCTATGGGGCACGGAGTTTGGGGTTTTGACTTGGAGGAAAAATGGGGAAGGAAGTTCTCCGACCTTCTTTCAGTCGGGTGAGGTACTCTTGTTTCATGAGAAAAAAGCAGGGGCTTCCACACGTTACTGCCTTTGGACGCGGTCCACGGCTGTGTGCGGGCCCCTGGGCCGTTCTGGGAAGTAGGTCGAGGGGACTTCCTGGGCTCAAAGAACACAAGTTAGGTGTTAGCCTTGGTTCCTCAGGAGGGACAGTCCAGCACGATGAGTGATGTAATTGAGATAATGCATGGCACTAACGAGACACAGAAGAGAAATAGGAAACTCTACTGCTTAGGCACTATTTTCTTGGAGAAAAACAGACAAGCAGGTCACTGGATGGCGGTTGGTGTGCTGACATTGCAGGCTTTTATGCAAGATCTAAGGTTCATAGATGTGAATATGATCACAAAAAGAAAAACAAAATATACTCAAGCATGAAATTTTTTGTGGAGAGTAAAGAAGAACTTTGGGCAATGCATGTAAAAGGGAGACAGAAAAGTAAATTTTAACCCAACGCACGTAGACATGTGAGCACTAATATAATTGGGTTCTCATCCTGGTTCACTCAGTGCAAATGGCAAGTTGAATCTCATCTCTCGACCTCATTCCTCAGCCATAAAGCAAGATAGGTGGACAAGATGGACATCGAAGACCATTCTAGCTGGAGCGTTCTCTGGGTCTGTGTTTCAGTCAGGCAAAGCAATAACAAAAGGCAACTCCAGTGAAACAGTCACAGTCATATTGCTCGTCTCTACAACCAGAAGTAAGGAAGCAGCCCCAAACAGCGGGTCCCTAAAGGAAGCACAACCAGCGACGTATTACAAATGAGGTGGAGCTTTAGAGATAATAGATGTCAAGTATACATAAATGTGAAGCCTCAGCCTTGTGTTATATCAAAATGGAATAACATTCGTTTTCCTGAATTAAAAAAAAAAAAAAGTTTAATTCCAGAAGGAGAAGAATGAATTTGCAAATAAGATGAAACTAAAAAGAATAAACAGATAGTTCTCAGCGGCCATATGTTTGCAAGTCAGCTGTTTTTAAAAAGCTTAGGCTTCAAATTGATTAATTATTTCATTGAACTGGTTATTCTTTTGAAAATAGTTACATCAAGTACTCTAAAAATGGATCCAGATGTAGTTGTTTCTTTGACATTAGTGGAAATGTACGAACAAATGGTAAATAAATCATTTCATTAAAAAGAACTAAAAACTCATTTAAGTTTGAAATATCTGAAAAAGTTTTAATGTTAAAAGCACAATATATAAATTAAAAAAGACAATAAGTCCATTTGTCACCATGGAGAAATACATGGGTGTTATCGCTACTTAGTGAAATAGCGATATTTATGTGATAACTCATTTTTGCGGGGTTAATTGGTTACTTCTTTCTTCTAAAAGAGTGGAAATGCGTGAAGTTGTCCTGAGTGGTGAACTCTCTTAAGGCCGTTAAAACTGGTCTTCGTTTACAGAGGCAAAAAAGATTATGAGCCTATACAGTAATTGGAGAGAGCATTTACTTAATTATACATATTTTCACTATAATTTTAGAGGAAATACCACACAATTACATAAACACTGAATATAATATTTTTTAATTTGCATAGTATGTGGTTAGATCTATACTCTAAAAGAAACCAGCGCCATAATTACATATTCTTTTGAAGTTAATACCTAATCTTTTCACCAACTACAACTGTCTGTTATTTTATTTGTAAACATGTTAGTATATCAACACTTTTAAGCCACTAATATATGGGGATTTCTTGAGAATAATTATTTACATTCCTTACCCTTTTGAAAATATCTACATAATTTGATCTGGTTAATATTTTAGAAGAGCATGTTTGGCAACACTTTAAAAAATTCCATGTTTTAAAATTATATTTAAAGTTTCATGTAGTATACACTACTTATTGTTTGCAATCTATAAGGCTTTATTCCAAGAATTTTCCTTTCCACTTTGATACCTAATAGATATGTTTATGTTGTCTAACTATTTTATGCACATTGAAATGTTTTTTGGTTCAGTGTACATTGCTAATATAATTTTATAGTGTTTTCTATAATGTAATTGTTATAACTACCAGATCAAAGAATGATTAACTTATCAGAATCTTCTACAACATACAGTGGATCTTGGGAAGAAAGAGGGATATTTTTTAGCCTAAATAAAAGAATTTCTGGGGATTACAGGGCATTTCGTTTTCAAAGACTTTATTTTCTTAGTAAATCATCATCGATCATGTGCTATGATCAAGGCTGAGGAATTCACACATAAACTGGCCTGAATTCTGCCTTCAGTGAATTTACAAACTCTGAGAGGAAATAAGACACCTGGATCATTAAATAGGATAGAAAACAAGACAGAAAATCAAAAGTTTCATAATGAAGGAATGAACAAATTCAGAAAGGTGAAGCTGCAAAATTGTTGAGAGAGAAACAAGCCACAAAGGGTCTGAGGCCTCTTACATCTTCTCATCAATCCTCCCTCTCAGCAAAGTGCTTCCTGGCTGCCTTTTTCACTGGAGATACTGACGCAGATAAAAGAGCACGTCCACTGAGTACCACCACTTCTGTTCGCCTCCCTGCACCTGTACCATCAACGCCACCTGATTATCACAGGTGACTATGAGAGACCTGCGCCAATTCCCTCATTTCTCTCTAGATCCCATTCTGTTTCCTTACAAGGATGTTTTTCTAAACATTTCCCCTCTGCCTCCTGTGTCATTAAGTTTTCTCTCTATATAGATGATACTGATCAGCACAGAAACATTCTGTTCTTTTATTTTTTTTTTAAAAAAAGGAAGCCTCTTGACCTTATTTTCCTCTCCAGGTAACAACATATTCATTGTCTTCACTTTCTAAAACTTCTTGAAAGTACTGTCCCTATTCGCTATCTCCAAAAGAATTCTGAATGTACTCTTAGTCAGATTTTTCCCTTCACAACCCGGAATTTTTTTTTTTCATTAAAGGTTTCACTGAAGATACCTTCTTCAACGCATCCCTTCTCTGTCCTCATCTTCACCATACTTCACCCACCAGCAGCAATAGACAGCTGATCACTTCTACTTAAAACTTTGTTTTAGTTTGGCTTCTGGTATACCACACTCACCTGGCTTCCCTCCTCTCTATCCTCTCCTTCTTAGTATCCTCATCACGTGACCGCTACACTGCGTTTCAGGACTCAATCCTTGGGCCAATTGTCATTGCTACCCATGCCTCCCGATGCTGATCTCATCCAATCACATGACTTTAAAGCCGATCTTTAGGTTGCCAGCTCCAGCCTGCGACCCCTCCCCACCCCCATTATCCAGCTGTCTGCTTGATAGGATTGCCAGATTTACCAAATAAAAATACAAGACATTTAGTAAAATTAGAATTTCAAACAAATGATTAATAACTTTTTTTTAGTATAAATATGTACCATGAAATATTTGTTTTGTATTTCTCTAAAACTAGTTTTAGTATTTGTCTAAAATTCTAATTTAACAGAAGGTCTTGTATTGAGCTGACAGCCCTACCACCCAACATCTCCATATCCCCACGTGGATGCCAAGAGGCATCTCACAAAAGATCTGGACTGAACTCCTGGCATTCCCTCCCCCCCCCCCCCCCAGTTCATCCTGCAACCATCCTCATTGAGAAAGGCAATCTGCTTCTTCTAACTGCTCAAACCAAAAAGAGTGGGGCCGCCTCGACTCACGTCTTCTTCTCACATCACAGCCAATTTAGCATCACCTTCTGTCAGGTCTGACCTCACATACTGCATATTCAGAATCTGACCTTTTCTCATGGTAGTCTCGATGCGACTACCACCTCTTGACTTCTAGAAGGTCTCCCTACTTCTACCTCTCTCTCCCTTCAGTTGTTCTCAAAATGGCAACTGGGATTTGTAAATGGATGGATAAGCCTGGTGTCTATATGAAGCAGGCAGTTGTTTTAAAAGAAATTACTAACCTGGGATAAAAAACCTTTAGAATTAAAGAAATACAGCCTTGGATCTTGTGCAGATTATTTTAAATAACTTTGCTGCCTACTAAGTTTATCTTCCAAGCTGATAGGAGGCTAAGCCTCCATAATGGAGCCAGTATGTGCATCCCTGGTTATGTTATACTGTGGGAGAAATGCCATGGGGTCCTGGCAGCAGAGCCAAAGGCTGAACCCTTAAGAAGGTTTGAAGAATTTAAAAGATCAACAAATAGCTATTAAGTGGCTGTTTTTTCCTCCTGTTTTCTAAGAAAGAATCATAAATGGCATGTGTTGCCCGTTTACCATATGCCAGGCCCTGTTCTAAGTATGTCACATGAGTCTTTACCACTCTGCCCCCGTTTACGCGTGAGGAGCAGGAAGGTTAAGTGACCTGCCCGGGCCGGTGGTGTAGCTCTAGATTCCAGCACACTACGCGTAACTGGAACAGGTCAGGGGCTCCTTCACCTGAGTTATGTAGAACCTTCTGGAAGCTAGAAGTACAGTGTACATGTCCATGTTTTAGTTATGTGGCGTTCTTATTTCCCTTAAAAATTCCCTTTGCAATAGTTATTTCTAACCTTGTGTCGTCAAAGAAAAAGATGTCAATTACCCTGAAAATATAAATCGACTATTGAAATTCACATCCCCATACACACAACTCCCAGAGTTTGAAAAGGTTGCTATATTGACATCTACCATCCTAGCCTGCAGAGCTATGCTTGGAAGATTAGAACCTGGTAATTACGCTTTTCTGTGAGTCCTCGAAATTATATTGGTTAAACAATGCAACTGTATTGTGAAACTCAACGGCTACTACTGATGAGTTAAATGCCAGGGCTTAATATTATTAGAGGGTCTCTCATGTGGTGCTTAGGAGGATTATGCAGCTGTCCTGTGTCTCTTTTGGAATCCCACAGACCCAAGGAAAAGGTTGGCAGGAACCCAGGATGGAATCCACTGCATTTTTCACATCCTTTCCTGGCCACACAGGAGAGACTTGGCCAGCCTGAACGAAGACATTAAGTAAAATTTCTGATCGGCAATGATGAGTCGGCGATCCCAGAATTTAATTCCGACTGCACTCATCATCTAGCCATAGGACATTTCATCTCTACTTAGGGCCCCTGGATTTCTCAACAGAGTTATTTATGGGTCATGCCACATGGCGACAACAGAGCACAATGGCTGTGGTTATGTGGGCTTTTGGCCTCAGTCTCAGACAGGCTTTGTTTATTTTCAGTGAAAGAAACTAGATTTTAAAAAGCCAGTTCCCTTGGGTGTAATTTCACCCAAGAAGGCTAAGAGAAATGTATTGGATGTTTGATGTCAAAACATCATGTGGATTCGCTGAAAAGACAGAAATAGCCAAATTAACTCTTTTGTGCTTCATCATAGCAAAACAACTGATTAGTAAACTGACTTTTGTTCGCCTCTCAATTAATTGAGCAATATATATCTGGGGAGAAAGCAGAGGACGACTATCATATGGACTAGACTTAATTAACTAATTTTGACTTTTTAACTAAACTGAAGACATGAACTTTTTTTTTTTTAACTTAAAGTAATTCTAGTAGTTGATACATAAAACCATCAAAATTCAGGGAGTCATTCTCTCAACATTTTGTTTACAGTAGAATAATTTTGACACCATATGTGAGGAGAAACTCAAAATAATACTAAACAAGTCAGCATCTTTAGAAAGATATCATTGCCACATCCTAACACTGCCTGTAGTACTTGTCACTTGTTCATCATTCAGCCCTGTCAACATTTAGAGAGAAATGTTTTGCTGCCTGACCACACTCACTTGAAGAACCCATGGGTCAAAGTTCTTGCAAAGGTTATTTGCAATATTAATCGGATGTTTCCTGTAGCAGAATGAACCCCACTCTAGACAAAAGCCAGTGTTTTACTCAGTTTAGAATTTACGCTAATAGATATTGCATAAGAGTTATACTCAGTAATAACAAAGTGTTTTATGTGTAATGAGACAAAAAGTGAATTCTAGCATGAGAATTTCTCTTAAGAAGTATGAATATATTAAGATATGTCCACAAATTCTTTGCTATTTCTCCCTTCAAGTAGTGAACTCAATGTTCTGCCCCTTGAGACCGAGCTGTAAATAGTGAAGATCGTGTGCCTCCTCTTACTAATTCTTCTAACAAAGAGAATGACAGTGTGGAACTTTCAGGAGTAGGATGTGACAGGCTTTGTGATTTCTTTTCCAGGGTCATCCACTCTGGAAGAAATTGAACCTAGCCTGAGACGTGCCAACTGAAACGAAGACATTAAGGTATGTCACAATATTTTAAAGGTCGATATATTATTTTTATTACTGTTATTCCTTGATGCCAGAGTAACAAAACCTAGATCGACAAGTCATTTGGTTGGACTCTCTTCCTATCCACCTATCTCTCCTTTCATTCACTCTCTCTCTCTAACCCTTGTTATCTCCAGATAACTTTCTCCCGGAATTCTGTATCTCATTGAAGCAGAGCAGTGTGGTATTATTCCACAAATAGCATGGACTTCGAGTCAGATAGATCTGGATTTTAATCTTAATTCACATTTTCACATGAAAGCTGCTGTGGTATCTTACCAAAAAGAAAAAGAAAACATTTTAATCCCTTTCAGTCTCACTTTTCTTTCATGTAATATGGGATTTATAATATTTATCTCCTGTGGTCCTTGTAAAGATTAAGCGAAATAATACACGTGAAAATTTTGCTCAGGGCTTAATCACAATTGGCAACTCATATATTGAAAGGAAGGATTGCTCCTGTTATTATAAGTTAATACTTGTTCTTGGCTATCTGCCCATACTAAAATGTAAGCCGATAAAGTGTAAGTTACTACCTTTCTATATTATACCAGAAGAGAGACCAGCAGAATCATCCAGTAAATTATTCCGGAATCTCAAATTGCCTGGTAATGAGCCCTTTGAGATTTGGGGCTTTATCTGCCTTGAGTCCGAGGAGAGGGGCTTCCACTCTCTTGGAGGAAGAGGCTGCCTCTGAATCAAGCACCAAACTCAACTTCCCAGGGGATTGGCAGAAAGAGGCCTCTTTCCCCCTTTCGCCTGAAGCCTCATCTTATGAGGTCATCAGGGGCCTGGTGCTATCAGGCAACTAACTGCCTCTACTCAGGCTTCTTGGTGCCAGAGGCCTGACTGTTGACTGACAGACATTCACAAGGCTGTTCTCACTATAAAAGATGCATCAAGGGTCTGTCTAGGCGTCATCCTAAAGAGTGCAGCTCTGTGGTGTGTCCGGAAGTATCCTGAATGCTCCTGTGAGATAATGAGAGAGTGGGGATCGTGTGCCTCCTCTTAATAATTCCAGGCTTTTACATTTTCCCAGGAATGTCTGACTTTTACATACGTACTGCATGAGGCTGTAATATTTGCCATCGTACATAGTGCCTGTACCGAACAAAACATAAAAACCCTTGTCTTTGGAGTATATATTTGGATGAGCAAAAGAAAAACAAAAATAGGAAACTTAAAAAATAAATAAATAAAATGTTCTATGTGTATATGGAAACTATATACACACGAATGTAGAAGATGTAAGTGTATGTGAAAAATATGTATTAGATGAAGTAAGTGTTATGAAAAAATTAAGCAGACAATAGGAGTCCTGGAAAGATACACATATCTTATAATCTGGTCATTTACATACAGGTATGCATACCTGTGCTCTAGAAGACATGCACGGTGAGGCTGGTTACAGTAATGTTTAAAGTAGTAAAAAATAAAATAAAAAAGAAGGAAAACTCTAAATGTCCATCAAAGAGAAGTGACCTGGTGGTGATCTTCTGACAGAAGGATCACTGTTGTCGGTTACGGGCAATGGGTGGGGGAAAGGTAAGCAGCGTACCCAGGAGACTTGGGAGAAGATCACTGAGGTAGTTTAGACAAAAATAATAATGCTTTGGGGTGCTTCCCAGGTGCTGGCTGATCTTCCAAGAATTTACCAGAACTCATTGAATAATCTCACAACAACTCTACGTAGTAGATATTGTCACTTTTACAGATGAGAAAACAGAGACAGGGATCGAGGGGCTTTTCTGAGATAGTACCCTAGTAGTAAAGACAGGCCTCGAACCCTCGAACTGGCAGCCTGAGTTCAGAATCGCCCTTTTAAACACGATTCGCGGTGCCGCAGGCCAGGTTTCCCCAGTACCTGTAAGAACAGGGAAAGCGTGAAGAATTTCCACAGGAGAATTTTTCTTGGAAAAATTTGATTTCCTTTTTCCCAGTTGCCATCATTTTAGGTTCTGTGATTTTTGAGGAAAGGTATTATTGTACGGAGAATAATTTATGTAAAAGGAATTTCAATAATAATGTTTGAAAAGGTAGTATTTGATGGCCTCGCATACAGAACAAACTTCTGTCTCCATCAATATCTGCTTAGAGTAATTTATCTGCTCTCCTAATTAGGTTTAGAAATATTTGGAGGGAAAATATGAGTTTTAAACATATTATATACATGTAATCGTCTCCTACCCTATCTAATGAGAAAAACTTTATTAGGTGCTGAATTATGAAGGCTAATATTATGACAAAAGTATTTTTCCCTTTGTGTTTTTTCATGTTTATGTTTTCATGTTAGTGTTACTAGCCCTTGACTTACTGCCAGGTTGCTTTTTCGGTTATTCCATTTTGATTTTCAGTGTGCATCATAAGTCTAACATTTAATGTGATGGCAATGGCTTAAAATCAGGCACTGAGTGTTTCAAATTATGAGCCTGGATTTTTTTTAATGCAACCATCCTTTTCCCCTCAATTGTGAGATCAAATGTGTACTATCTAGTAGGGTTATTAGCTGCAAGGCTTGGAAAACTGCTAACCTTATAAAAATATCAGAAATCATTTTGTGCATGTCTATAGCGGGCCATTATTAATTTGGGGCATAAATAGCCTTCTCTTAGTTTCTCTTTATAAAGGCTATTATCTTCTTTTAGAGCATTTATCTTTAGAGAGAGTTTATTTCATTGCTTACCTGCAAAAAGAAAATAAAATAATCTTTTAGCTAGATTATTGGATTTATTGGTCTAAGCAAATCCACATTGGCTTAATAAAAGCCTTATTGAGTCATTAAAGACTAAAATATGGTGTGTTCATTTTTATAATTTTACCCCATGCGCTTCATGTTACACTGAAATTTTTAAAACTCCATAAACTTTCTTACCTTGAAATAACTATATCATATTATTCATCTATAAAATAGTTTTACTTCTTTCCAGAATGTCTCAGACATGTCGAAACCTTAAAATTCTGTGACATTTCTCTTTTCGCAAACAAGAAATAATCATAATTCAAATTCATTTTCAATCCAACCCAGTCATTGGGAAAATTGTGAAAATTAGACTTCTATGAAAAATAAATGCCCAAATTTTCATGAAGTATGGAAAATCGCTAAGACCAATTCCCATTGCTTGTGCGTAGTCAGATGGAAGAAAGGGCAGACTTTGGTGACAGGGTGACCTATGTTCAAGTCTCACCTCTGCCTCTGATTCTGTATCTTGGAAAGGTCTTGTTTTTCCATTTTTAACTTTCATTAGTCTCAATTTCTTTGCCTGCATTTGTAAATATGGAATAATGTACTACCTACCTTGGGGAGCTGTAATGAGGATTAAGTACAATCAAGTGTCTAGGGTGGTGCCTGGAATATACCGAGAGACACGTAAATGGCAGATATCATCATTATTTCTACTCCATTATTTCATCTCATCCTTTATGACACCTTGGGGTTCAGTTTTTCATGCATGCATGGCGATATGGAAAGGAAAATAGTCTCTCCGATGGATACATTTTGCTTGAATCTGCCAGGAAGCTTCATGCCAACAAAAGAATGTGTAAGTTCTTAATTTCTAGGCACTGTCATTCTAAGATAACATGACTGACATATCAATATAACACATGATTTTATACATAGACATTGCACAGAGTGGATTTCAATATATGTCACATCATAAATTAATCCTCCTTACAGAAATAAAAACGATCCTAAGAGAGCGCTGTGAACATTTGTATGCCCACCAGTTAGATAATCTAAGTGAAATGGACAAATTTCCAGGAATATGAATTACCAAATTGGCTGGAGAAGGAAACTCTTCAATAAATCTACAACCAGTAATGATATTGACTCAGTAATCAAAACGATCAAAAAGAAAAGTCCAGGAATTAAGGGTGAGTTCTGACAAACAATTAAAGAATGAACATCAACTTTTCTCAAGCAGTTCCAAAAACAGAAGAGAAGGGAACAGTTCTTAACTCAGTTTTTGAGACCTGCATTCTCCTTATACCAAAGGCAGCCATGTTCACAGCAGCACCATTCACAACAGCCAAGATATGGAAGCCACTGTGATATCCATGAGCAGATGAACGAATGAACAAATCGTGGTATACACATACAACGAAATATTATTCAGCAGTAAAAAAGAATGAACTACTGACAATATGCTACAATATGTGTGAATCTTGAAAATGTTATGCTCGGTGAAAGAAACCAGACACAGGTCACATATTATGTCATTTCGTTTATATCAAATTTCCAGAATAGGCAAATTCATGGACAAGAACTAGATTGGTGGTTGCCAGGGGCAGGGGGAGGGGAGTCTAGAGTGGCTGCTTGATGGGTATGGGGTTTTCTTTGGGGGTGATAAAAATATTTGGGAATTTTATAGAGGTAATGATTGTACACCATCGTCAGCTAAAACCCACGAAACTGTATACTTTAAAATGGTTAGTGAATTTCTCTCAATTTTTTTAAAAGTAAAAAAAAAAAAAATTTAAAAATTAAAAAGTACCCCCGCTCTTGGGATACTACAACATCGGATGGCGTTTTCTATAAAATTAAATAAATACATACATACATACATACATACATACATACCCGTAAGTATCAGCACATTCCACCTATCCAAAGGCAGATACTAGTCAACTACAGCCCGATGCAGAATCATTTCCAGCCTCTGCCCGGGGTTCTGGCCTCTGGGTCACGCAGGGCAGCCCTAAACTCCCTGAGTTAGGCAGCTCTGCCCGAGTCCCTGTTTTGTTTCTATCACACGTATCATCCTGATCCTCCCACCGCACAGGAGTTCAGTGGTCTCTTCCATTCTCCCCTCCGAATGTAGCATGTAGTGTTCAGTATTAAAGCAGAAGCCTGCTAACAAGAAGGCCGTCCACGCCCCCTTCACACAGGCCCATCCGACGCAGATCCCCGTCCCTTGCGGCCCAGGATTCTCTCCACAGTCTAGCCAGATAAGCCTAAATATCCTTTTATTCCTAAAGCCAAATTTACGCAACTAGATTACTTGGCTTTACAGCTCTGCTCCCAAGCATTCTTTCTTGAGACTAAATATATTCATTAGTATTATTTAAAGCCCGCTTGGCTTAAGTTAATTTCTGATCTTCTTCTATGAGTTCCTGGCCTTAGGCTTTAATTAATCTATGCTAAGAATGTTAACCCCCATCTTTGCCATCCTCCCTTATTTTAATAAGCTTAAAAATGCTAACACAGCACACTAGTCCATAGCATTATGTCTGTGTTTGAAAAAGGGATAGGAGAAGGCCGGATAAAGTCAGGGCATGGATTTTGAACTTCATGAAAGAAATTACTAAAACGTGACATTGGAAAGATGTAAAATGTTTGGTTCAGAACTCTCTGGGCTATTATTTTGCAAAGTGAGTTAGCAGAAGGTTTAAGCACCTTTAGGTCACTAAGGAGTAAACATCACTATCCTCACAGGGGCCTTTAGTTTAGAGAGAGCACTGCAGGAATCAGGAAATGGATCAAGTCAAACCATTAAGATCCCTTTTACGTTTCCCATTTTACTTTTTTAAGGACTTTGTATTCTACTTAAGCCCGTTTAAACAAGAAACTTCTAGGACTCACAAAATTCCAAATGACAGTTGCTTCTGTAGTAATAACTAGCATGCACATGATTACAGGGCATGTTTACATGCACTGCCTCATTTGATAGAGTTGAAAATAGAAATGTTGTCACCCTCATTTTAGGGATGAACAGCCTTCAAATCAAAGCATTTGAATAATAAACTGATTAACCACAGATCTGAAAGCCAAACCCAGAGCCTCTGACCCTCGTGGTCTTAACTCATTACGCTTTCTCAAATGACATGTTATATACCTGAATGTCCCGAATATGTTCATCTCTATTGTTCATGCCTTTTCTGGTAGGATTTTGAGTGCATACAAAATGGATACCACATATATGATGATTTTGAATTCAAGCAGACAATCTTATTATTATATAGCTAACGCATAGAAAACATTCCATAAGACATGTTGGAAAATTAAAACCAAAATAAATGAATACGACATTGAAATGAATCTCTAGTGAGTGATAAGATTTACACAAACGGCTAAAGTACACATTAACAGTGTTTTCCAAATGCTTCCTGCAATATAACTCACCTGGGGAAACTTTGTAAGCATATAGAGTCCCACTGGCCTCCTCAAATTTGTACATCGCTAAGTATTCCATAAGAATTCGAAGTGATTCTTGTGGTGGGAAACGCTGAATTACAGAAAGCTGATGGTTATAATAGAGATAAGTAAAGTCCTATGGCACCTCGGACTTTACTTATCTCTATTATAACCACTTGTGGAAATCTACAAAGGTCACGTGGAAGAAGCTGCATTTAAGTCTTCATAGCTAGGTAGGATTTCGATAGCAGAGGAAACAAAGGCAGAGGCAAAGTTTCATGAATACATACAGTACACTGCGGAATGGAAATTGTTTCAGCATAACTAATGCCTGCTACACGTGTGAGAAAGGATAAGGCCATACTGGTTGGGGTCTTTACTTATGCTAGAGAATTTTAAGTTAATTCAGTGTGTAATGAGGAACAATGACAAGTAAGCTTTTTTAGAAGCTGAACCGTTTGATTATCTAAAGTTCTCCATGTTATTTTTTCCTGGCTCCAATGTGAGCTAAAAGTGATCACTTATTTTCATCATTTAAAGCCAAAACTAATATTTAAAAAAAAAAAAAAACGGTTTATGTATTTTGCTGTATAAGTGAACAGATCATTCGTATAAATGTAAGGTTGCATATGGGAATATAATAGATAATTATTGTACTTTATATATATTCATAGATATTTATAATTCTTCCCTAGTGGACTTAAGCTAAACTTATCACATTTATCTTGGTACACTGCATCGTTTATTATACAGCAGGTCCTCAAGTAACGTCATTTTATTCAAGTCATTTCACACAATGTGGTTTTATTATAACACTGATGAGATGCTGTAGGAACTTAACTCTTTATATCAATTAGCTTTCAGGAAAACTGGTCTCCTTATACATCATTTCACTTAAAGTCGCAGGAGCAATCGACGATGTTAACTAAGGACTTACTGTGTAATCTATTTTATTTCCCTTTTACACCCTAGTGCAATTACTTCTATAGCATCCAACTGAAAAGTCTTAGGAAAGGACTTTTATTAAGTAAAGTATTTCTGGATTCCAGATTTATTTTTCCCGTATGATCAGATCTAAGGAAACCCAATACTGAGGGAAAAAAATTCCTAACATGCAAAATAATTATCCAAATATTTATCGATTGCCAATCTTACACTAAGTAACAAGGTTAGCAAAGCACATCCCAGCAACAAGGAGCTTGCATTTCAATAGAGGAGGACATGGGTACAGATAAATCGCTATGGTGACTTGCTACACTGCTGTGACCAAGGGCGGGGTGGGGGAAGTGGAGATGATTAAGTGGTAAAGAAGGGTGAGTTCAATTTTACAAGATGTGGGAGTTCGAGGGTGAAAATCAGTGAGTGAAAAGAGCAGACTAGAGATTTAAAAAAAAAAAAAAAAAGCTCAAAGAGCAAATGATGCTGAGCAGAATCTTCAGAGATGATTGTGTGTTCCCAGGCAGGAAAGAAGAAATCAGACCATTCAGCATAAGCAAAGGGATAAGATATCCTGACAGCAGTAGTTTAGTCGGCTCGCACTGAAGAGGAGTGAGCTGAAGCTTACTGAGGTTGTGTAGCTTGCTCAGCGTTACAGCTGTTTTAGGTTGCCGAACTCAGCTGATGGCACTTAATGCTATGAGCCTCGATCTACCTTGTCTCTCACACTTGAATTTGGCTGGTAGCGGTGGAGAAAGAGAAGATGGGATGGAGTCAAGTGATAGGCATTGACCTCATCCACCGAAAATATACAGAGTGCCTACCATGCGTCAGTCACTGTCTAGTGCTAAGGTTATAGGAGTGAAGGAGACACTCAAAGTGTATTCTTTTGGGTTTTTCTGATGGAAGTAAAGAAGACCAAATCCACATAACTTGACCAATCCATGAGGGCTCTGAAAAGAATGGGAGAAGTGTACAATGCATGGGTCCAACATGCTCGGAAAACACTCGTTCATTCCACGAACACTGAATCCCTACTATGCGACATGCATAGTGACATGCATACTACTGGTCATTGAAGATACAAAGCTACAGAGAATACAGTCTCCTCCTTTTAGAAACTCAGACTAGCTGTTCTGGGTAGCAGAACTTAGGAGAATCATTAAACATTAAAAAACACGTAACCTTTGCTTCTCCTTATGCAGGAGGCATTCAAAACAGATTTGCCTTAATACACACACCATGACCTGCAGCTACTCAGGAGAAAATTTCCTGCTCTTTTTTAAAACGCTCACACTGATCCCGCAAAGTAACTTATGCATTTATAAACATTTAAATGCAGTTATAGTTTTTTCAGACCATTTTGCAAATAATCTCTAACTCAGCGAGATGTATCAAGCCATTTTTGCTTAGTGAATTTATAGCCAAAAGATACTTTGTTATATAATAGCAAAAATAAAAATAAATCATAAAAAAATTTAATGTTGCAGATGCCAATTAACTAAATAGTAAAGAAAGACTGGAAAGTTAATGTTTCTGATACATATACCGACAGTGATAACAGGCCGTAAAATTTTACAAAATGCTCCTTGTTTTAAGCAAAGCAAAAAAAGAAGTTAGGTCAAAGTTTCATCTGGCATGGCATGGATGAAATGAGGATAGAGAGGACCTGTTGTGGCTAGGGGGCTACTGCCAAGTTCTGGGTGAGCGTCAGGTACTCTGTCAGGCTCTCAGGTAGCCCCGATTACGGGAGAGCAGGAGGAAGGGGAGGGAGAGAAGAATGCAAGACCTCGTGGTGGTTAAGGCAGACGTTTCCATACCGACATGATGTGAGGAGACAGGAAAGAAGGATTCAATATGACTCTGGGGTTTGAGATCTGAGCAACTGAAGGACTAGGGGTGTCATTTACATAAGCCAAGGAAAGAGCTCTCTCTTTGAGGAAAGGATGCCAGTTCTATTTTGACTTCAAAATACAACAGCAAGGGCTTGTGGTTCATTGAGCCATACAGACTGCTATTACTCATGACAATAGCCTAACTAAAAATATCCACAGCGCTTTTCGTTGGGAACAGAGGAATGTCGTTATGGTCTTTGATCAGCACATCCATCATTAGGCCTTGCAGAGGGGATGTGACACATGAATTCAGTCCCCAGACACCAGCCATCCTTCCCTCAGGAACCCTGCGAGAGGGACATGGACAGGGGAAGGAGCATCAACTGGGATATTGGCTCCAAAGTGAACTTTAAAACCTAGGCAGAGATGACTAAGTGTGAAAAGCCATAAAGATTCCTTTTGCCTAAGTGGCCTCCTTTCTCCTAGACTTCCCTCTGGTGGCTTCCTGGCTTAGAGCTAGGGGACAGCGGTAGTGGACAGAGGGGTGAGAGCGAATGTGAGTATTGGTGTAGGTATGTGCGTCTAGAGCATTTATTTCTGAATTGGAGGAATCCCCAGGTCCTAATTGCCTCCAGTTTGGTAAAAGGTGGTAAGAGCGATACTTAGCATTTACCTCAATCATCTAAGCATAACACAGGAATTCTTTAATTCACACAGCAACCATGTATTACCACCCCCATTTGACAAAGGCAAAAACTAAGGCATCGAGAGGTTAAGAAACCAAAGTCATATGACTGGTAAATGGCGTAATCAAGATTTCAAACCGAGCAGTCTGGCTGCCACCCTGCTTCTTAGTAGAAGCTCTTTTAATCAATTTCAAATTAAGTAACTAACCAGACAGGCCAATGTTCTTCATCCCCTCTGTACGGCCTGATGATGGATCAGGGCTCGTCATCTCTGCTGTAAGACAGACTGATTGAAGATGGAGCTTACATAGGGTAGCTATGACAATAAGCCACTCTTTGAAACCATAAAATTTTACTTGCAACACAGATTATGTGCTGGAGAAGAATCAGTAGCTGTATTTGTCCCCCAAGCTATTTTTTGCCAACGGAACGTGTTGTAATTACATAGTATAATTAAATATTACATTAACTAGTAAAATATGGGTGCAAAAGGAAAGATAAATTTGCAAATATAAAAACAACTTGATTTACATAAAGTGTTAATTTTTTTTGAAATTGATAACAGAAATCATCTTGAAAATATTTCTGTCGAATTAGGTATGGGCAAGTAAGTCAATTATAAAAAGTTATAAATCTTTAGAGTCATTTAGCATTCAGGCAGCTGTGAAAGCATCTTTAAGTCATAACTCAACAAGTTTCTATAAGAAAAACTGTAAGTTCTAGTCAGGAGACAGACCATCAAAGAAAATCTTTATTTCTACGTCAAAATATTGATGAATAAATATATAATTATATGTTTTAAATTAAAATAAAGATTTTATGTCATGGTTATATACTATTTTATTATGTACTATCTAAACTTCTACAACTAATAGAAAAATCACATTCACATGTCTATCAGGTAAGAAGATTTCTACTAAATGTCCAAAGAGAGAACCTCTCACGCATACTCAGGTTTTAATTGAATTCTCCACCCCCAGGAAAGCGATTTAATACCATATTTTCAATTGAACAACCCATGTTAATATTCCAGCACCTTGAGGGATGAACAAGTTTCCGATATTGGTGGAAAAGGGAGGGAACTGAGAACTTCTTTTAACCAATATATATGTAAAATTAATCTTTGCAAATGGGCAAAGGCCTTGTCTTTGACTCAAGAAACCTTCTGTGGCCTTATATAAAGACAGTAGTTGTTTAAATGACTTAAATGACTTTGGGATGCTAATAAAAGCATAAACTTAGAAAAAGATAATAATCCTAGTTTTGTGAGGACTGATTCTCATTTGTCAAGTATGACTTCATAAAAAATACTTACTGCCTTCAGAAAAAATATCATGTATGGTTAAAATAATGAATACCTGCACATCTAAACCCTTTGTGTCAAACAGGAGGCCTAAGAGAGAGAGGGGTTGTTTGAAATAGAACATGTCCCATCTTTTACTTGATTTTAGATTTCAGTTTCTTTGCAATCTCTCAATTATAGTTTTAAAACATGAGTAGTAATGTCTATATATCCAGTTTTCATCCACCCTCTATGCAGTTTTACTAGAATGAGAAAATAAATGCCAAAGGAAGAAAGAAGGATTTGAGTGAGGTAAACCAAACATGGCTGCCATTGTGGTTAAGTAGCTTCTGTGTGATGTGTCTATTGCACACAGACTGTCAGGTTTTGTGGTAGGAACTCTGGGATGCTAGGGAGAGGGCGTGGCTTCACATAGCTTGCTTTTCCAACTCAACTTTTCTGCTTTAGCTACGTAGAATGGAAAAGCCTCATTTTTCCTCATAATTATTGAGCTTCCATAATTTTGAGGATAAGTAGGTAATACCCCTCGACTTTCTCCACAGAAGATATCCAGAAAAAAATCAAACTAAATAAGGAAGTAAGCAATGTTCTATTTTTATAAGCCACATTTCAGAAAGTTCAGCCATATATTTTTAAGTCATTTATCTGTGTCATTGGCTATGGTGTGATGTCATATACAAGATCCCAATATATACGTACTGAGTATTTGGAATGGTCTTACTCTTTCAATACCTCTGAGGGTAGTATTTCTGAGTTAGTTAATTTCTGTTCTCTCATATAAGAAAGGGTTTTAAATCTGTTGTGAGCCATTCTATAATTACTATTGGGATTAATGAGAAATATTGTGAGATCAGATCTTGATTATCAAAGAACATTAGGAATAGAAGTACATCAATAACTCCTTTAACATATTTCTACCATTACTTTCCATTCTCTTGGCCCACTGTCACTGCTCTGCCATTGCCATCAAACCATTGACCAAGCAGAATTGCCAGCACAGGGAAAAAAGAGAAGTTGTGTGATTTTTTGCCCCTCTCCCCAAGATCTTGAATATCTACTACTGGAGGTGCCATAGGAGGCCATGTAGGCCAGAAGGAGCTACCAGTATGTAGGGAAAAACAATTAAGTTTATGGCAATCTCCATGATCTGGCTGCTTATGATTCTAGATCCCTGGAAGAACATACCGCCTACCATAAATTTAAGTCAATAAATTATGTCAGTCACATTTTCCAGTAGAACAGATTGCAAACCAGGAAATGATCAGCAAAGTTGTTCCTAACAAGCAGAGGTCAAACTCCTGCAAACCTCACAAAATATATTCTACTGACTTTGCCCCTTTGGTATTTATTTTCAGTCTATTTTTGGACAAAATTTCTTTTATTTAGTTGCTCTTCAGCGAGAACAACTGACATAAAGAAAGGTAGAGAAGTTGAAGCTTAATTTGAACTTTTGTGTCAGGAGGAAAAAAAAAGGCATTGGTTGCAAGACTCGGAGTTTTTCTACTTTGGTCATGATAATATACTTTTGTGGAATTCATATTTCCATATTTGCTTCATTCATAAGTATGGATTATATTTCATTCATAAGAATGTTGGACTATTACAGGGCTTAAAACGAAAGGCACTCCACATTGAAGTCTTTTTAGTCGTTCCCTGTACTGCTTCTATCAACAATGTAAGGAATGTCTAGAATGTTTTTGCGTGTGGCCTAGTCACTCTGGCTCTGTTGTGATGTTTCTGTAGAAAACAAAGAATTACCAAATGACAGCAACCCACAACAAAAAGTAAAGATTTCCAGTCAAGGTCCAGGTATCACCTTTCTAAGAGTTTATTCTCAGGTAGATTGTCACAATTCAATTTACCACAAACAAGTGAGTGCAGAAACTTTGGAAGAAATCTTATAGCTTTTCCTGGTTGCTTCACAGAGGCCACTCATGGGCAAAGAGGTTTAAGCAGTAGTCGTGTTTTTTTCTTTTAAGCAGTAGTCTTATATTTTAGATATTAAAAATTATAAACCCTTTCAGAGTCACACCGAGCTGATGCTTACTCTGTTAAAAATAGGGGAGGAAACCATCAGAAAAAAAATAAAAATATTATAGTTAAAATTAAAGATTCTAAAAAAATAACACAAGTAAATGACAGCAAATAATAATAATAATAATAATAATAATAATAATAATAATCTCCTTAAAAAAGTGGGCAGAAGAACTAAGTAGACATTTTCCCAAAGAGGACTTCAAAATGTCCGACAGGCATATGAAGAGATGTTCGACATTGCTAGTCATCAAGATGATGCAAATCAAAGCCACAATGAGGTATCACCTCACCTGTTAGAATGGCTGTCATCAAGAAGACGAGAGAAAACAGGCGCTGGCCGGGATGTTTGTGGGAATGCAAATCAGTCCAAGCACTATGAATAACAATATGGAAGTTTCTCAGAAATTTAGATCTATCATACAATTCATCAGTTTCACTTCTGGGTATAGATCCAAAGGAAATGCACAGTATAATGAATATGGCCAATAATATTGTACTATAATGATGTAATGTGATAAATATTACTTCAATGGCAATCATATTATAGTATGTGTCTATCAAAGTAACACACTATATACTTTAAATTTACAAATTGTACATGTTAAACTTATCAAATAAAAAAGAAAATAAAAAATGGAACTCTCACACTTAGGCTGAGTAAGAATAAAATAGACCTCCTCTTTACATGTACATTTATTCTTTACTAATAAATGCATGCTTATTTAAAATGGAGTGATGGAATTTTCAACAAAGGATAGTCTGAATTATGGAGAGAAACAGGAAAATATTTTTTTCCAGGGAATGGGAAAAGCTAATAGATGTTGTAATCCCATGACTTATCTCAGAATAGCAGTTTCTTAGTCAGCCACACTACCTTTATATGGGTATAAAAATGGATTGTCTTCTTGTTCCAAGTTTCCAAACAGTGACTAAATCACCCTTTGAATTGATTCTCCTCTCACCAAACATAGTGAAGTAATCTTAATAGACTCCAATGAAGAGGTTAAAGAGAAGGTTTTTGTGGTAAGGGTACAAGGTAGTTATTTTAAAGAGTTGCAAAACAAGGTAGATAAAATTCTCAATGTTTTTTGGATGAAAATTCTTTTCCATACATTTTGTCAGTAAATGAATCTACACCACAATACTATAATATTCTAAGGAGGGGAATATTGTGCATGGTTTTGGGGAATCTATATTCTAAAATACTAGTCATAGGACTCTGTTAACCTGTGAACATTTTTTACCTCATGCATCTCCTTTACATTTGTCTAGAAGTGTGGTATTTAAAATCAAAACTAAAATTAAAAAGCTAGCACTGAGATATAATGGAATGGGAACTTCGTAAACCAAAGATAGAAGGCAAAATCAGTATAGAAGACAGGATTTTCTTTAAATGAATGCATAGAAGTTAAAAGTGCATTTTTATAAGACTTTTTGGTTGTTGTATTTTGTTTAATAATGCAATGAATTTGGAATGTTGTTACCATTAGTGCAAAGGATATTCTTCTTGTTTCTTTGGTTAAAAAAAAAATAGAAATAATGACCATTTCTCTAAGTCGCAAAGCTCTCTTTTAAAGAATAGTGTTCTAATGAATAGCACTTTATTTTCCTATGACAAAAATATGAAGCAAAAAGTGAGGTGTCAGACGTGTACTAAAATAAAAGGAAACACATTTTTAAAAGACGATAAAAGTCTGTAGGTGTTTTTAGAATAATCTGATAATATAAATGTTTAAAAATTCAGCTTCATGTGGAATAGAATATGTCTTCACACAATATTCTGAAAGGTCGAGACCTTTTTAAAAGTCAACAAAGGAAGGACTGACAGCAAAATTTTGTTTATATAATATGGACTCTCTCCTGCTTTGAACACAACTGTAACTCTAACATGTGTAGTATTGTCTCACAGTTCACCTTCTGTGTGGTCATGAAGAATATGCATATCCTTGACAAATACATAATGTTGTTTTGTGTATGTTTTATTAGAGTTTCATAAGTGATGTTGTGCTATAAATTTCATTTGAATTCTTTTTTCTCTACTAGTCACTTTTACTTAGTGATTACTGCAAAGTGTTCTGTTCTATTCAGAATAACAATTTGCATCATAAACTCCTCTGGGGTTGGAAATCTGGATTGCCTCCAACTTCTTATAATCACATCGTTTGTTCTCTTATGGAGCTTTGTGAGAGTTTCTCAGGACTGTGTGTCCAGGAATGAAATTGCTGTGTTATTGGGTACACACATGCTTAATTTCATTGAGTGCAATCAGATTCGTCTCCAGAAATGTTGCACTAGTTCAACCTCTTCAGAAGTGTTTGAAGGCTTTTGTTTTCCTATATATTTCTCTATAGCAAGTATTTTTAAAATTTTTTTTTCTTTTTTCTTTTTTTCTTTTTTTGCCGTTCTAGTGAGGTTAAATAGTGTCTTATTATTTGTAGTACATTTATCTGATCCCTAGCAAGGTCAAATATTTCTTACTTTTATTCATCCAGTATTCTTTGGAGTATTTTTGTCTTTTTGTTGCTGTTTTGCAGGAAGTTGCTGTATGTTTATTCTAGGTTTTAAATCATGGCCCGTTTTAGAGATTGCAAGTGTCACGTTTAGATCTGCAATTCAGATGGAGTAATATATGGTGTGAGATAGGGATCTAAGTTTATCCTTTCTCCACACTGTGAACTAATTATTCCATAGTCTTTACTGAATCATTTCTCATTTCCAAAACTTATGTAATACCATCTCTATCAAGTTGTCATATATAAAAAGAATCTGATTCTGAGATCTCCGTCGTGCTCAATGTGCCTATTTGACAGTTGCTATGCCAGGACCACTGTGAGTTTAAGTCCTGTAGTTTTGTAGCATGTCAGTAGCTGATAGGGAAAGTCCCCTTCTGTACTTCTCCCCACCCCCAAATCCCCTTAGACCTTCATTCTTGTACATTTTAGAACTGGTTTGCAAGATTCATAGACAAACGAATATACAGATCCTGATGGGTTTGATTGTATTACACATACACAGTTATTTGAGAAAAACTGACATTGTTATATTTTTTATTAGAGATTTTTAAATCTTTAAATAGAGGTATTGAGAAATTTGGGGGATTTATTCCTAGACGTATTTTGTTCTTTTAGTTTCTTGCCCTTGTGACTTGATTTTGTTTTTTATATATTTTCTACTGCTTTTTTTTTTTTTTTTTTTGATGTAGATAAATACTAATGATTTTTCTCTGGTGATCTAGTACCATTGCTGAACTCTCTTATATTCTCATTGTAAGAATTCATGTGTTTAGAAGAGCAATCAATTCCAGAAAATAAATACCTAGGGAGAGAAAATGTATTAAGCTGGTTACACAATGACCTGAATAAGAGATGCCTTTGATAAAAAAAAAAAAGAGAGAAAATATATTAAAGATTTCAAAACTTTTTGCCAAAACTTGCTATACAAATATTATTTTTCAATATCATTATTTTAAATGCCATCAAAAGTTAAGAATAATACATTCTATAACACAAGATTCTATAACACATTTTGTATTTACTTTTTATACTATTACTTTTTTAAAATTGTGTAGTACCATATATTCTTTTGCTTTTTCACTCATAATATGAACATTTTCACTTTATTGTTTTTTTTAAATACAGTTTTTAAGTGTTTAATCATTTTCTTTTTACTGTTACACTTTATTGCATGTAATATATATACAGAACAGTGAACAAATCATTATTCTACTGTTCGATAAATGTTCATGATGTGAAAACTCTGGTATAACCAGCAACCAGACTAAGAAACACACACAACAAAAGCATAATTTTGAATGTTTAGGTTGTTTCCAATTTCCCAACACATAAAACTTTATTTACAATTCTGATTTTATTTCCTTTGGAAAGATTCCTAGAAATTGAGTTACTAGTTAAATAATATGAGAATTTTTAAAGTTCTCTATACATATTGGTAAATGCGTTTTTGGAAAGATTGAATCATTTCATAGATCCCATAAAGGGGTCCGTGGAGGAGCATCTGTGCCAATGGCAAGTAATATTGCTTTGTTAATATTTTCCAATTTGATCGGTAAAAAAACATTATAATTTCAATTTTTATTACTAAAAAATTGTACTTTTTGGCATCTATTACCCTGCAAATTATATCTCATCTGCTCATTTTTTCCCCTACTGGATTTTTAATATTAAATTTAAATATAGTTTATATTTTAAGGATATTAGCCTTTGGCAATATCTGTTACAAATAGTTTTCTATTTCAAACTATTGCTTTTCAATTTCTAGATGTTTTAAATTTACCTTTAATTTTTTTCAAAGACATACCTGCAAATAATTTAGGGTTAAGTAGTTCTAGAACGTTTAATCATTTTATCTATTAGTCATCTAACCATCTGTCATTTACCTGACTTCTATGTCTGCCTATATTTCAGTTTCCCACCACGAGTATCTCCTTTCTAAGAGGGATTAACATTTTCTTTAGCTCTTTTTTTTGACATTCATTTTACATGTCTGAATAGCATGCTTCTTCTATTTCTTGTTGTTGTTGTGTGTTTTTTTTAATTCAGCCATTACCTTTTGACTTCCTATTATGGACAATGGAGATTTAGCCCTCTTTCACTGCCCGATTTTCACCCACTATCTATAAACATACTATCCATCTGCCCAACGCCAATGCAAAAATAGGATTTCTTGGGTCAGTGTTCAGTATCTATATCATCATGGCTGTGCAGTGGTATATACAGCCCAAGGATTATAGGATCTATGATTACTTCTACGCTTCATTACAACTTTTTGTTTTCCCTGGAGTTCATAATTTCTTGCTTTTTCCTTTGTTTGGTTTTCTAAATTTTTATGTCTAATGCTTTCCCAAATTCTCTTTAAATTACGTAAATTTCTTTCTAATATGTTATCAAATGACAGGTATTCTATCCATTTAATCTACCGCGAGGTCTTTCTCCCAGAGCCTCTGAGCAGTTGCAGTCTGTATATGCAGTTCCTGGGCCTACTGTGCAGGTACCATCCTCGAAGGTCTTTATTTCACCTCATTTATATGTTTTGAACCCTGGTTTTCTGGATTCTGTGCTTTATCTTTTCTTTGTTAAATCCTTTGCTTGGATGGGAAAGGGTCTTAAATTGGTGCGTGTCTGAGATGATTTCCATTCTTCCCTCGTACTTTATTGACAGTCTGGTTATATGAAAAATTTCAGTACTCAGAGGGAAGATATTGCAACACACACTTATTTCTGGACTAAGCTCACAAAATTCTAAGTACAAGGTTGTACCCTCCAGGTAGGAGATTAAAAAAAATTCTTTTCTATAGAATCTTGATCAGCCCAAGAGAAAGACGAAAGATACTGGCATCCTGAACTCCCTAATGATATGGAAGAAACCTCCCAGACAATAATCCCACAATCGACAAATTCTAGTTAGACTTTTCCTTAGGAGTTTGAAACTGCTGTTGCATTTTCTTCAAGCTACAAAGGTTACTGTTCAGAGATTGTTTTCATTCCATTTTTTTTTAATCCTTTGAATATAATATGATTTTTTTTTTCTTTTTGGAAGCTTTTAGGATTATCCCTTAGCTTCAAGTATTCTTGAAATTTCATGATGTGGTACCTCCATGTGTTTCCATCCTTATCCATTTGTAATAAGCATTCATGGTATCCTCGCACTATGGAAACTCTGTCCTTCAGTTAGGAATAATTTTCTTGAAATAGTTTTGTTTACTTTTCTCCTTTCTATTTTTCTCTGTTTCCTCTATTTCTTTCTTTAATACCTATTATTCAGATATCAAGCCTTCTTAAGTAATTCTTTGATTTTCTTATATTTTCCCTTTTTTGTTCCATCTTTTTATCTTTCTTCTCTACATCTTCATCTTTAACTTTCTTCTCTTGAAAATAAATTTTGCTATTTTTATATATATATATTTTTTGTTTTCAGGGTAATTCTCTTTTTAATTTAGAATTTTAAAATACAATCTCATTGATGTTTCTTGGATGCCACATGTCTTTTACCCTTCTGAGATTTTTTTTTAGTTTCTATGTCCTTGTACCTTTGTTGTTTCTGAGTAGCTTTTGTTGTTATCTTTTATATCAGAGTTCACTTTAGATGCCTAGTTTTCCTTGTTCATCTGTTGATGTAAGAGAGAGACTGAACCACTGATGGCAGTCTTCCTGTGCATGGGGCTGTCAACTGTAGGCCTCACTACAGGGTAATGCACCAGGCAGTTTCTATTGCTGTTGATTTTGTTTCCTTGGGGAGTCTGCAATGTAGTAATTTTAAGGTTTTTTTTTTTTTTTTGGTCTGTTCAAAATTCCACAGAAAAGAATCTTCTGCTCTCTTGCCCAGAAGCTATAAATCTGGCTGTCAAAATTCTGTGAACAGAGTTCAAACACGGGGCGAGAGAGAAATTTCTTAGTTTCCGATGTATATACCTTCCTTAATCTTCCTCTTTTTAGCATAATAATTCTGCCTACAATTGTACCTGGTGCCCTCCTATCTAGAAATCATCAGTTTTGCTCCCTTCAGAGAATATGCTTCTGGCTTTCTGCCAGGTAGAAAAGGAGGGGTGCCCCAGATCTTTTCATAGTGGCTGTGGTTAGAGACAGGGGTAACTGCTCTTTAAACAGTACTTCACTCATCATTTTCAGCTCCAACCTCACTCCCTCTTCCAGAGGTACGAGTTACCCCCGGTTCCTGAGCTTTCTGGGGTCTACAGTACAGATCAAGTTCATTCCCAGCTTTCTCCGCTGCTAACTTACAATTCTGCTTTCTCACTTTGCTAAATCAGATATCAACAATCTTTTTGCTCAATAGCTTCCAAATTATGTTGCTGTCATCTTCACGCCTCTTCTCTTTGTCCTTGTGTGTTTACTGTTTGTTTTCTTTTAACAATTTATGTAATTTTAGTAGATATTGGGAAGAAATAAGGGCGAACGTTTCTATTTTCTCTCGTTTCAACGACAGCTTAACATTGGCCATGGTTATACAGATATTTTATTTTCACAAAATGGCATTTAATAATCCTTTCCCCGAAATTTTTTAAAATTTATTTTTATGTTCTTTCTCTAAATCAATTACATGTTCATTCATGTTTTCTTCTATATTTTATGATTTCATTTATATTAAATTTTAAATTCACCCAGATTTATTTCTATGTATATGTTCTTTAAACATGATAACCGATTTTCTTTGCCATTTGTTAAATAAGTTATAACTTTGCCATTGTTTGATTTTGCTTTGTTATCATTCAGTTCCCATGATATCTAGGAATGCTCTATACATCTTATGGATGTGTTGGTTTACTATTAAGTAGTACCACGTAGAAAGACCTGAAAGTTTTCTTTTAAAAGAAACAAGAACAGAATGTTGTGATTATTTTTCCTGGGTAATGAGTAAGATAATCAGGTGCTAAATATGTTTAAATTCAGTTTTTAGAATACAAAAGTAACCTTTTACTTTATAATCTAGCTATTCTTGAACGAGCTAAATTTTTTTAAATGCAACTTTAAATTTAATGAACACATTTGCAGATCGTTTCTTTGCGTGGAAGAATAATGAGTTCAGAATAATCAAAAGAAATCTTGCTGTTTAATTCTCTTGAAAAATTTTTTTTTCACCTGCATTGTTACATTTTTATTTAATTAATTCAGGTTCACTAGTTAATTCCACCTACAGTTTTTGTTTAATTTCTTTCTATATTAAGCCTGAGTCAAATATTTTTCTGCTCTGTGGCAGAAGATACTGTAGTGACGGCATTTATGTTAAAAGCCGTGGTGGTGGTTTAAGGAAGAATAAGTTGGATGGTATCATGAACTAAATTGTGTCCCCTCAAGATTCATATATTAAAGTCCTACCTCCCCATCTGACTGGGTTTGTAGACAAGGCCTTTAAAGAGGTGATTGCAGTTAAAGGAGATCATAAGACCGGTGTCCTTATACAAAGAAGAGACACCAAGGATGAGTGTCCACAGAAAAAGGCCATGCAGGGTCACAGTGAGAGACCTTTATCTTGAACTCTAGCCTCCAGAACTGTGAGAAAATTAATTTCTGTTGTATAAGCCACCCAGGATATGGTATTTTGTTATGGCAGCCTCAGCTAACACAGCTAGTTTAGTGTATGAAAGATCTTCATATTTGTCCCTTTGAGTTCAGTGAACACATTTAGGAAAACCGATATTATATATCTTTTCTTTAAATATGATCCTGATGGCAATCTACTAAACTGATTTCATGACCCGCTAATGGATCACAACATAAAAATTATAAAACACAAATTTGTTCTACTATATCAACAACATCAGGTTGAAGGACAGACCAGAGAGATGCTATATGAGCATGAGGCATGCTTCTCGACAGGACAGAGTTCTTAGCTTGGTCACCCACGTGGACGGAAGAGGTGCTTCAGCAGACTTGCTGCTTAAGACAAAAATGCTACTTCATCTCCTTGCCAGATTTTTTTTGTTTGGTCATATCTTTAAATGAAGTAACTTACTCAGTTGTTCTCTATCTCAGTTTATCAGCAAGCAAAATGGAAACAGACCCCAGCTTAATTTCAGAAAGTGCTTGGTTAAAATAAGTTACACATGAATAACAACTAAAAAATAAAATTTTAAAATATGTGCCAAATGATGATATTTAATAGTTTATAATTTATTTTTTTTCATTATTTACCTTTGTCAAAATACATACAAGGAAGAGATCATAACAATAACAACAAATGGTTATAAAATAAAACAAATGTGAGTTGATAAATTTGAGGAATTATTACCAATAAAGCATTCTATTCTTAGATCTTAACTTTTTATCAAAGGTAGATCAATTGGATGCATCAAATAATTTTTAAAAACTAAACCTCATTTGGTTATGGTCCATTATCAATTGCATCAAATTAATTGCATTCCCCTTTCAATATGATGGCTTACTGTTTTGATTTTTATTATAAAATAATATGAACAGTATAAAAACTCAGACTAAAATAAATTACATTTTTAAATTTCTTAAATCACTAACATTCCACCTCTCAGAGACAAAGATTCCTATCATTGGTTTTCGTCCCAAAATGGGAAAACAGAAAAAGTCGGAGAGAAAATGATGGAAATGAAGCCAGAGAGATGGCAGTAACCATCATTCTGAGCCTTGGGTCCCAATGTGCAGCCATTTGCATCTCTAGTAAAGTTCTTGAACTGATGTATAGCCAGCTGTGCCTCGAAATTTGTAGGCACTAGTAAATGGGTTGTGTTCTCATAGGAACTGAAACAGGGGGTAGAGGATATGGGGAGGGTGACAGTTGTGGGATAGCGACAGCTAGTCATGGCACAGCTGATGTCTGGGCTACATCTCCCCCATATTTTCATTTGACTCAGTGATCTCTGTCTATTTTTCAAATATAAGTCAGCTGGTTTTGCATTTGCCCTCGAGATGATTCCACTTGCCCCTTGTGCCTCTTCTTCTGCAATTCCCATGGCCAGTTCTAGGCAAGTCACCTCTCTCTAGGGGCCTGGGCTGCTTCAACTGTCAAATCAAGAGTTTAGAAACGTCTCTAAAACCTCCATCTGTAGAAACCTCTGCTTTCTATGTGTAATATCTCTAAATATATCTTGTATTCCTTGAAAGTTGATTTTTTATTTTATTTCTTCATAGTCTCTATAATACCTAGTTCTCCAGTTCAGTTCCATAGACATTTAGTACATAATTAACTGCCTACTATAATCCCAGCACAATATGTTGGATGATAATATCCACTAAATAATTAAAGAGTCGGATTCTTTTGATAAAGTACTACCTTTAACTTTTAGAGCCTACATGTTGTAGCTGGCTCTACCAAGTTTGTGTGTGTGTGTTTGTTCATTTTGTTTGCAAAATAAAATAGAAAATGTTACAAATTAAAATGCTCTGAAAGACAGAAGAGATGATACCATAAATAACTCTAATGATTTATTATTTTATTAGAATATAGTATACTTGGTTACTATAACACTTAAATAATCTCAGCAAAAAAAAAAAAACTTATACAAAACCATTTCTATACACATTTCACCTATTTTTCAGTAAAAGCAATATCATTGCTTAAAATAACATAACGTCATAACATAATGAGCAATGCAAGCTGAATACACCTGTGCTTGGGGCCTATAAAAAGAGCAAACTGAACTGAACTTTAAGCATGTGTTAAACCTTGACTTTATTTTTTCAGAATTAATGGAAATGCAAACTTCATATGGAGCCAAATCTCTGGGTGTGACTCTGCCAAGAAAAATAGATCTTTGAAGGGTGAAAGCAGGTGGGAAACAAATGTCTTTATAAACCTCATTCAGTCATAACCCAGCCAATGAGAATGTTAGTGAAATTCAGTCTCTTGAACACAGCATATCCATTTACCCAGAGATACCCTTTGATGCAGAAGAAATGGCCTGTTCTAGCAGATGAGGTTTTATTTCTGATGTCTCTGTTATAATCCCACCAACCTTATTCACCCGGGTTTTAGTCATCTAACAAGTGTCTACATAATAAATGCTTTGTCGTAAGTGCTATGTCAGTGGTAGCTTCAGGAAAGCTGGTTTTTCTCTTGAGCCTTGAAGACTATGTAGGAGTTTACCAGTCAAGACATCAAGAGGAGCTCATTCTAGCCAGAGAATGGGGTCAGCACCGGTGGGCTCTTTGCATGATAAGAAGGCCTTTTATGATGTAGTTTATCTTAAGCCACCTCTTCCTCTCCTCCGTTTCTAGCATAATATGCAATCACACTTAACTAGTAGCTCTTTATCTCCATGAGTTATGCATACTACTTACTCTGTAGCTTGCCTTAAAACCATACACTCAGCTTTTAAAAACAAATTCAAGCATTTTTTTTTCATTGAATCTTTTCTTGTTTCTGCCCCCCAACTCCAGTAGAATAACTTCTCCTTCCTTTTTGTCCCCACATACTTCATGGCATCTCTCTGTTTATATGTGAGTCTCCCCTTCCGGCCCCTCTAGTTCAGAGTCTCCTCTTCAATAGCTGTGGATTCCTGAAGAATAAAACATTGCCTGGCACAGCAAAAAATCAATATGTATTTAATAAGTCGACTTGTGGAAAAACAATATTAGGTCCTTGAAGGGGCCCATTCTTCCCTACAGAATGAAAGGTTTTTAAATGATTAAAAAAGAAAACACGCTGTTAAAACACTTCTCTCAAGCTAGACTAGAAGAAAGGATTTCAGTGGTTAGTAACCGGGTTCCACAACCTCCTCTCTGCATAAGTTACTTAAGAAAAATGCTGCAGTATACTTTTTCCAGTTCAAAGAGAAGTGATATGCCGAATTTAAATGAAAGTGGAGGGCTCACTCTCTGTTCCTTATTCTGTGTGTAATGTAATACTAAAGACAATCAGTGTCTATTAAAGTAGAAGAAAATTAGGTGATTTTCGCTACCTTTGAATTTTGGGAATGACTCAAAAGACTTTGAGCAGTAAGTTATGTGAAGCCAAATATCTGTCTATACTTATGTCCTATCACATCATAGCATCTTATATTTTGTGGTCAGGGGTAATTTAACTTTATATCCAGATCCATCTCTATGCTACATTAATTCCACCTTGAAAGATCTTAAAAGAATCATTGCTTTTTGTAAGCAAGTTTTTTTTTAAACTAAAAATTATATATTTTCTATAAAATGAAATTCTCCAGTAAAGTATAAAGAAGAAAGTCAAAGTGTTTCAAAATATTCCCTCACATGTATCAGAGGAATCAGTATTCCTGTGTTGATGAGCAGATTTCCTAATATAGTGTCAATGTGTTCTCTCGTCCGCTCACAAGGACACACGTGCACACGCACACATACACGTACAAATACAAAGATACAGTGGAAAAGAAGATGATTGTAAAATATAACCATAAAGGCATATCTTTTGAGTTGCTTCCTTCTGACTGCACTGTTTAATTTTTCCAGTGTAATGTGGGTTTCCTCATTTTATCCTTGTCTTTTATTTTTTAATTTTTAGGAGAGGCAACCCTTGGTTGACCTCACAGATTGCAAGGACCTTGTCAGCTTACAATCCCTTATTTTTTTTATTTTTTTATTTTTTATGCCTATAGCCTCTGGTCTTCCTGGGTAGTCTCCCATCCAAGTACTAACCAAGCCGAACAACCTGCTTAGCTTCTAAGATCAGATGAGATCGGGCTTCTTCAGGGTAGCATGGCCACAGACTATTCTTGTCTTTAGCAGAAATGGGTCTAATGGTCCCAAATTATGTAAATGCTAGCTGGGGGCTGAGGTATGTACATCACGCTGTCAAGTAAGAAGTATCCTTGAATACTTTCTCTGTATCTTTATAATTGATATGTAGATTCCCTTCATATAACTATTAATATGGTGAAACCAACTGATGGATTTCCTAATGTGGATCCATATTTGCAATTTTGAAGTAAATGCAACTCTTTTTTTTTTAAATGAGCTATTGGATTCTGTTTCTCATTTTTTATCTTAGAATTTTTGCATTGCTATTGATAAGAGTATCTATAGTTGTTTGTTTTGTGCACTTTTAATTTCATTTTAGTGCCAATAAATAAGTTATTTGTTTAAATGGAAAATTGCCTAATATGTGAAAATAAATGAGAGAATTGCCAAAAATAATCTTTCAGTGCTGGCATAGATAACAGAGTGAATATTTTGAGAAATATTGAGAATATTTTTCTAAACTTCCTTCAAAAATAAGATAGCTACCTCTCAAAAATAATGTGTAAACTCATTTTCATACAGATTAGACCCTCATTGAGAATTCTTTCCATGGATTTTTTTTGTCTAGTGTAAACTTCGATTTTTGCATATGACATTGTATATTCATAATGTATTAAATTAAGTGGTGTTCTTGGTTGTGTAAGGTAAAAAATGCTAAATCTAGTAAAGATATATGTACACTCACAGGTCACAGGATTAGTTAAACAACCAAAACATTTACATACTTTATGATTTTCCTTGCTACTCCAAGTTCAACATAAAAGTTGAGTTCTCATTTTACTTGGCTCTAGTATTAACATTATTGTCTTATTGAATTCTATTGTTTGTTGCAAAGCTGAACCTCAAGATGTAGGATTATATGAACATAAATTAGAATTATTTGACATGTGTCAATAAAATAACACTGCCAAGTACTAAAACATTTTGGCTTTGTGACAAGACTGAGGTCAGGATTTCTAAGAATGACATAGTCCTTTTTCTTGCCTGCTTATTGCTGTGGCCCTGAGGCTGTAGTAACCAGATGTCTGGCACTTTGCATTAAAGGCCTCACAGTTTTAGCAGATAAAGACACAATTTTTCTTTCTTTAACTCAGAGTTA
Organism: Rousettus aegyptiacus; assembly: GCF_014176215.1. Lineage (NCBI taxonomy): Eukaryota > Metazoa > Chordata > Mammalia > Chiroptera > Pteropodidae > Rousettus > Rousettus aegyptiacus. Next base: position 9,251,206 of record NW_023416290.1, on the reverse strand, counting down.
TACTGTTTCCATTAAAATACACACTCTTTTATTAATCTGATATTTTTTTCATTTGACATATCTATTATTAACAATGAAAAATAAAATTGTAATGTATTTTACATATGAAATACACTTGTTACTAAAGAGTCAAAAGAATAAGTATATTTAATTTTCCCTTATGCTTCTTAGATTGTGTTGTGTAAATCTTAGATGCTGTTGAAGCATAATCTTCCATGTGGTATCAGCAACTTGGTGATAGATTCCTTATCTTTCACCTCTGAAACTCTAGTCCCCTGTACATAAAGGAGTATGCAATAAATACATTGAAAGAATAAATAAATGGGTGAATCTGGAACTAACATCATTTAAAAATCAAGACTTCTTTAAGACTGCCTCCATATTGTGATTTAAAAACAAAACAAAACAAAACCAAAAAAAAAAAAAATTGGCCTGCACTCGTTTGTTGAAAGATTGTTGGCTGAATCTAGGTAGGGAAATTTACTGTTGGACCTGCTGTCATAGCTAAAGAGACTTGAATCTCACAGACACCCATATATACCTTGAGCAGTATATATTGGGAGATGAGGATCCAAAATATACCCTTAGGGACTGTAGCAACTTCATCATTAAGTTTCCTTTATTAAATTTTAAAATTAAATTTTATTGTAGTTATTATGACCAACCATCTGGGTTTTATCTGAGCAACTCACAGACTGTCAGGGCTCTATTGCATCTACAATCATCTTTATTTCAGGGGGGAAAAAAGTATTCTTTATAAAATATAGGAAGAGGTTGAAAACATTCTCTAATGAGCAGTTTAATCCCAGAATAGTCCTATAGAAATGCAGTCGCCGGACAGAGGCTGTAAAAGGACCAGGGCTCCTTAGATACTTGACTGATTTGGGGTCAAGCACAACAGATACACAGATGAACCTGGGGCATTGCGTTCCACCAAAACCAAGAAATATGTAAGAGATTACTCGGGGTACATAAAAATGACTCAGGAATCAAGTCGAAGAGGTTGCCACTGGCCAAAAATGGGACAATTTGAGCATCCATAACAAGGGCAGTGTATTGAAACACATCCGTCGTTGCCTTCATAGACTACCTTCAGAGGATATTGAGTAAACCATCTTAGTATCTTAAAACCTGGTAATAAAAGAAAAAGAACAAGGGTATCTTGCCCTTTCTATATGAACTGTAACCCACATAGTAGATAAAAAGAAGTGTCTCGGTATAGAACTATTATCCCAGCTGATAAATGAAGAAGAAACGAAAGAATTAGACTACTCCATTTCACCATCACTTATGAACTAATAAATCTAAGAAATAATTACTAAATGGTAGTTAATACCACAAAAAGTGATGTAACCAGAACTTTGTACCTGCCGGTGGCAGTGTACAATACCACCTAGGAAGTCGTCGAGCCTAAAATTAATTCTGAATCTGGTCAAAGCATCAGATGGCCGACCAGCCTACGAGAACTACAGGAGACAAAAGCACATGTTAAATGACATTGTGGGGATGCAGTGAACGGCACCCAAACAGTGGTACACTCGAAAGCAGAGCTTCTCTAAGTGTAGCTCCCCGAGCAAGAAGTTTGGGGAAAGTTTGTTATGAAAAGCTTGTTATGCCATGATGAGATGAAGAGCTTGAGTCAAAATGTAAGTTAGTTACATCACTAAGCACACTCGTTAGTTGAGCTGAGGGGGGGAGCTGTGCAATTGTCATTTGGGGACAACCTCCTTATCTCATAGAACAGCACATCACATCGACTGGCATGGCACTACTGCACAAATGACCTGGCTCCTTTAAAACATATATAAAACAGAGGGAATGGAATTCATAGATTCGAAGAGACTTAATAGAAATATCGGTGAATTACAGTATATTAAGTATATCTTTATTCTGATTTAAACAAATAAACTCTAATGAAATGTGTAAGAAAATCAAGAAAATTTGAACATGGGATATTTAATAATGTTATTGAATTGTTAGATTTGTAGGAAGGATAACAGCATTGCAGTTATATTTAATGTTTAGAGACCCATTTTGGAATATTATGGATGAAATAATGTACTGTCTAGGAATTGCTTCAAAAATATGGAGGGATATGGAAAATAGGTAAGAGGTGTAAAAGTAACAGGATTAGACATGTGTTGAAATCGAGTTGGATAATAAATACATGTACTTTCATTATTTTCTCTACTTTCGTATATGTTAAAATTTTCTAAAATTAAAGGTTGAAAATGAAAGGAAAAGCAAAAGAAACAATAAATGAATTTCACCTCTATAAAAATAAATAATAAAGATAGAATTGACAGGAAGTGAGAACTGGATTTAGAACCAAAATAATACTAAGCCAATTCTAAATAGGCAGAAATAGTTTGTAAACACATAACAGACCTGCTGGATACAAACTTACAGTTCTCTTAGCCAAAAAGTTCATTTTTCTAACATTGAAATTCAGCTGTTGTATTTACGCAGAATTTTCCTAAAACCCACTCTTATGAGTTAAATGGTGTCCCTCAAAAACATCCTGCAGCCCTACCCTGGTACCTGTGAGCATTGCCCTTGTTTAGAAATGGAATACGTCTTTGAAGACGTATTCAAGTTGAGATGAGGTCCTTCAGGTGGATCCTAATCTGATGTGACTGGTGTCCTTCTAAGAAGTAAATCTGGATACGAGGAAACACATCACGTGACCACAGAGGCAGAGACGGGAGTGATGCATCTATAAGCCGAGGAACCCCAGGGACTGCTGGTTAGCACTATGAGCTGGGAAAGAGACATGGAGCAGAACCTCCCTCGGAGGTCTCCGAAGGAACCAACCCTGCTGGCATCTTGACTTCAGACTTCTATCCTCCAGAACTGGGAGAATAAATTTCTACCGTTTTCAGCCACCTCGTTTATAGGACTTTGCTACAGCATCACTCAGAAACGAATACACCCACTGAGCTTAATAAGAATGGTGCCTATGTGTCTGTACGTTGTGGGGAGCAAAGCGGGGAGACGTTGGTTCATTATGTTTTAACAGAGTTTTTTAAAAAATCAGAAATAATGTTATCATTTAACAGTTGACTGAGTAGTTGACCATTTTATTTTCAGAATTACAACTTTATGGATTTTTTTTTTAATCACAAAATTTAAGAGTCGAGAGCTACAGTGCTTATCATGAAGCCGAAAGAACAAAATATCCAAAATATCTTTGACCAAGCAATGAGCATTTTTCAGCAAAATAAACTATGACTATCCAAAAGACACTAAAACAAATCATTATTTTGGATTAAAAAAACTTAAGTACTTGGTGGACCTTTCAAAAATGTGGTTGACTAATTATGTGAGCATCATCTGGGCCAGTGTTTTTTAGTCCTGTGTCCTATAAGGTACTTCTAGGCGGCCTGCTTTTGAAAACTTTATAATGAAATTTGATTTGTTCATGCACACAGATCCATAGGTCAGGAAACTTTTTAAAAGCTACATTCTTTATTATAATTGCAAGGACAAAAGAAGATAAAGTGAGAAACAGGCTCAAAAAAAGGGAAAAATTAAAAAGGAAAAACTTGGAGCAGGTGACTTTTTTCTGCTCGGTCTCAGATGCAGTTAATACTGGTTTCATCTTTGGTAAATAGATCTGATGTCTTACGTCTGCAGTGCATTCTCTGGAGTAACTGGGGAGTTAACTTCCGTGATCCAGCTAGGACCTATGTGAAACAGATCTTGTTCCTTTTCAAGATGATAGTACAAGAAAAAGAGAACGAGGCCATCAGTCCTGAGAAAATGAAGACTCAAGTTTTCCTAGAAGAGACTCCCAGGGAATTAAATTCAACCCCAAATAAGTTTATCTGCTGTTCACAGTCATAAGTTTTGTTGGCAGTTCTTAACTCTTGGCGCCATTCGGAGTTTCGTCAGTGGTGAGACAACTCACTATTATCCTCTCAACACCTTCTCTGAGTGCGATGTACGGTCCTTTTCTGCTGCCTTCTAGCAGCTGCTGTTATGCTGCCCAGGAAAACGTCCAAGTTCCTCAGAGCTGCACCAGGGAAATAAACTTGGGAATGGAAAAACGTTGTCACCCTCCTAGACGCCCCTGAGCTCTTAAACGTCTGGGGCCTGACATTTAATCCAACAGACATTTCCTAAGGATATGGAGTATCCATGATCACTCACACAGAGGGAGGGAGGGAGAGGTGTGCGTATTTAGGAAAACACGTGAAAAAGCATTTTGATTTAGATGATGTTATTTCTTAAAGACATATAAAATATTTCAGCTCAAACAATTTCCAAAATAAGATCAGGGATGATAAAATTTGACTCAAAAATATGATGCACATGTATAACTTCAGTTTCATGTTTCATCACGTTAATGTTGGAGAAGAGATTAAATAGTATGTGAAGGAAAGGAAAAAGAATTGAGTGACCAGGAAAGTTAAAGTAGAATGGAGAGAGAAAAATGAAAAAGGATACAGAAAAAGAGAGAAATGGAGAACAATGGGAAAAAGTATCAACTTGGTAAGTTTTGAGGTGTTAGTGATTTTTTTTTTGAGGTGATTTATTTGGATTATATAGAGTTATCTGATCTTTGGCAATGTTAATTAGCTGATTAGTCATTACCCACAGCTTCTGCTTCTTAAACTTAAACCTGAGGTTCTCAGAACTGAGTACACATTGTGACCACATGGAAGTTTACAGTAATACCAGTGTCTGGATCTCACCCTCGAGATTCTTTTTTTATGTGATCTGGGTACAGCCTGCAATTGTGGTTTTTAAAGCTCCCCAGATGAATCTAACACGTAGCCAAGGTTGAAGTCACTGCCATGAAGCTCCCACTACAGAAAAAAAAAAAAAAAAACAGAGCTCCCTCTCCCTAAATAAGGAATAGACAGCACCCCCAGAACTGCAGGGTCCACCCTTATTTCAGACCAGTGGTCCTGAAAACAGGTGTGCGTCAGTAGCCCTATGAAAGTTTTCATGAATATCGATCGATTTCTGATTCCCATACGCATGATTCTGAGTCAGGAAGTTGTGAGGCTTTGCCTGAGCATTTGTCTTCTAAAAAACCTTCATGGATACCTCTGATGTAAATGGTCACTGAGTTAGAGGTTTAAACTGCAGTTCATTCAGACAAAAGGTTAAGTCTGCTTGAGGCTGCCATAAAAATTACAACAAACAAGAGATTGATTTTTTCCCCTAGTTCTGCAGGCTGAAAGTTCAAAATCAAGATATCAGCTCGATTGGTTCCTTTCTGAGGGTGGTGAGGGACAGTCTGTGTCCTGCCTCTCCTCTAGCTTCTGATGATTTGCTGGCAACCTTTGACATTCCTCGGATTGTAGATCTCTGCCTTCATCTTCTCGTGGCATTCTTCCTGTATACATATCTGGTTCCACATTTTCTCCTTATATAAGGACACCAGTTATATTGATTAGGGCTCATCTCCATGAGCTCATTTCAGTTAGCTACCTCCATAAAGACCTTTTCTCCAAATAAAGTCACATAGTGTGCTAGGGGTCAGGACTTCGACATGAATTTTGGGAGGATGCAATTCAATGGGTCACATCAGATGTCTCTTTTTTTCCCCTCCAAAATAGATTGCTGTTGGTAATAACTGCCTTATCAATTCCACAGAATTAGAATTAAATAAAATAGAAGTAATGTGAATTGTCCTGAACTTAATATAATTCTTCTTTGTAACCTTAAAGGCTTCAGAAATTGGATTCTGTAGTTCATCTACTGACCATTCTGATCAGATAAAACTGTATTTAAGACATTTTACAATTGCTTGTTTATTTCCAAAAAATCGATGAGGACTTTATAAGGTGCTAAATTTTAAGACTGTACTGGCTTAGAGACATTTTAAACTAAGACAATGGTGACCAACAGTGTTATGCTAAAAATATCAAACTTTTCTCTAATGAAACGGTTTCTATTGCCCACAAGTTCTTTTCCAACCTTGATATAAACTTTGTAGAGAAATCCGTAATTCTGTTACTCGTAATTCTGAAGCTAACAGATATTCTCTGTGATTCTTCAGTGATCAAGCTCATTTTGCCTCATATTCTCTTTATTGTTTCCCTCTTTTGACAGCTGAATATTAGGTCCTTGGTCGTATATAGTCATCTGAAATAGTGGTATTCGACCTCAGTAGTCGGCAGTCCGCCTAGCTGATTCAATTAATTAATCCTCTTAAAATAAAATATATGGTGCCTTCTTTTTTCCACTCTACAATTTCAAACTAAAATTTTTTATTTTTTATGAAAAAAAAGGAACCTGTCAACTAGTCTAACAAGCGTAAAGTCTAAATAAAGTTATTCAAAACTGTTTCAGCATACCAATGTTTCATGATTTGTTAGGCAAGGGAAAGAATTGGAAAATAACATCCAATCAGTACAGAGGAGGATCTAGGTCTAGCATGTCCGATTGTAGACAAATCAATTAAGTTTGAGGATTTAACAAATGAAGTGCTGCTATGTTATATTGGATCTGAAGGAGAAAAGCTCAAGGAGAAATAGCAGATGAAATGAAGACGAGAGTCGATTTCATGGCAGTTTCACCAAGAACTTCCTGACTCAGAATCATTTGCTCATGTGGAAAAGGATGGTCGAGTAAGAGACCTTTCAAAAGCAGAAATAAACAAACTGAAGCCAAAACACTAAACAGTGGGATTTGGGTTTGTTCTAGTTTTTCACCATTTCTCTTTTGGGACTTTGATGTAAGGTAGAGTTCTGTTAGGCATTGTCTCGCTGAAGTGGTTCCATGTTTTGTAAGATAGTGAACAAGAGGTGTGTGTGAGAGAGAGAGAGAAAGAGAGAGAGAGAGATTTTTGGATTGTGTGAATGTTGCTTTTCCTCTGATGTATAAAAGCAGCATAGTTTATATGCACATTTTTTCCACCTAGAAAGAAATGAAACCAGAATTGAGGGGATGTTTCTGGCCAAGAGCCTCAGTGGGGATGTAGAAAGCAAACAGAATAAGGTTAGTTGAAGGTTAAGCTGTGTTGTATTGATGTAGTAATGTTGTCTTTAGAACAAATTAGCTCACTGGGACTTGGTGACACAGTGGCGTATTAAACCCTTTTTTACAAAAAGAACCGTGTGCAGGTTGTTTCTAGCTTGAAAGATGCCAGTGAAAAATTACACAAAGATCAAGCTTGAAAAACGTTTACTTTGCAGAAAATCATTTGAAAATGAAATCTCAATTTTGTTGGCAGCTCAGTTTTTTAAAGGCACTATTTATTCTAGACTCTTCGGCATATGGTTTGTTGCAGCTGATGTGCTGTATTGGAACTGCATGAACTTGAGCACCTTAGGGAATGTTTGTTTTTATTTTTTTAAAGGTAGTTGGACTGGAATTCAGTATGAATCATATAAAAGAGATTTAGAAGCACGTGAAGATAAATGTGTCCCTTGCGACACTGAACAGCACATCTGGAAGGTGATCCTATATAAATAAATACCTGAAAAGACCATAGTTTTAACAGATATCAATGAAGAATAGAATTCTGTTCTTTTTCCTTAATTTAAGGAAGGAATCTAGTTTTTATATCAAAAAATAGAATAGGATCTTCTCATGTAAATTTCTCGAAGCTCCATTAGAGTAGAAGTAATCCTATATTTTCTTCTTTTACTCATTAATTCAGTAACTCATATGCTCAACAAACCTACTACAGTTGCTCCTCTGTTAGGCTCTATAGATACAAAACTGAGTGAACACACTCTTGCCCTAAAATATTTCTTAGGTTACTCATCAACACATTTTTTCAAGCACACGACTTCTGTGCATGTCAACTGATGCCCTTCATCATAATTATTTCTATTAAAATCCTACTAGAATACAATTATTCCTAACCTCTATCCAGCCTTGTAAAGAATTTTTTTCTCTTTTGCATCATTTTTTTTAAATTTTAAATTTCTTTTTTTTTTCCCTGTTGCCAGGAACATTTCTGTATCATTTAGTAATCCTTAAAATGTAGTTTCTACTCTCGTTAAAAATAGAAAATATTCGTCAAGTGAAATACAGTTTTATTTCAGGTTTGAACTAAAAAATTTTCCAGTTCTATTCCTTCTTAGTCCTTTTTTTCCTCTTTTTTTTCTGTTAAAGACTATTTCTTAGAGCAGTGTCTATTCACAAATAAAATTGAGAGGAAGTATAGAGATTTCCCATGAACCCCTGCCTTACAGGTGCATAGTCTCCCCCATTGTCAACATCCCCCGCCAGAGTTGGACATTTGTTACCTACTAATTGAACCTACTAATTGTCATAATCAACAAAGTTCATAGTTCACTTCAAGGTTCACTCTTGGTATTGTACTTTCTGTGGGTTTGCACAAGTGTATAATGACATATTTCTATCATTGTAAAATCATACAGATTCTTCGTAGTTTCACCTTTTCCAGAATACGATATGGTTAGAATCATACAGTTGGTAGCCTTTTCAGATTGGCCTCTTTTACTTAGTAATAGGCTTTACGCATCTTCCGTGTCTTTTCATGGCTTGATAGCTCATTTCATTTTAGTGCTGAATAACATTCCATTGTGTAAATGAACCACAGTTTAGCTCTTCGCCTACCAAAGGACCTCTTGGTTGCTCCCAACATGTAGGAGTGATAAATAAAGCTGTATAAATATATGCATGCAGGTTTTTATATATGTGGGCGTAAGTTTTCAGCTCTTTTGGGTAACTATAAAGGAGTGCAATTGCTGGATCATATGGTAAGAGTATGTTCAGTTGTGTGAGAAACTGCCAAACTATCCTTCAAAGTGACTGTGCCATTTCGCATTCCCACCAGCAGTGAATGAGAGTTCCTGTGGCTCCACATCCTCACCAGCATTTGGTGTTGTCAGTGCCCTAGATTTGGGCCATTCTAATTGGCCTGTAGTTGGTATCTCATTTTTGTTCTAATTTGCATTTATCTAATGACCTACTTAATGTTTTAATAACATATATACACATAGTTCCGGTTTTAGCCCAGACAGACACCCAGTTTTGTTATCGTTGTTGTTATTTTATTTTAAAAATTAGTTAATTATTGGGCTGTCAGTACAGTGAAATTTACATTTGTATTTTTTAAAGTATAACGTTTAATGCTTCCCAATACACAATTTCCCATCTGGCAAAGAATATCTGAAAGCACATAGCACCTTCATAAAGGGTACAAAAAAAGGAATTAACATTGAGAAAATTGGATAGTAGCCTTTTTTTCTCTGAGAAAATTACATTAAATATATTATACATAAGCTAGATAATCAACCTACAACTATATTTACAGTTATCGAATATTAGTAAATAATCTATTTCTCAACACCTCCCTAACCCATTATTTCAGTAACTAGCACAATACCTAGGATATAGCGATACATATTAAATAAAAGTTTTTTGGATGAATAAATGAGTAGATGGATGGGTGAATAAATTATTGTAAAACACGCATGTTTTGCAATTGCCAGTTCTTCTATATTTATTATTCATACACTTTATAAAAATGAAAACTTCTCTTTTAAAAGTGTTTGACAGAATAAATGTATTGATCCAGAGCTTAGAAAAGATAAATACTTTAAAAACATATGTGTAGAGAATTAATTAGAAAAAGGTGACAGTTTCTATGCAAGCTTCACTTTCCCTTCATAACATAACACATAAGTTAGCATCCTGACGCTCATTCTTTCCTGAAACTCTGTGGAAGTTAAAATTCCAGAATTCTAAGCAGCACTCTCTTGCCTCTCTGTTGCCTCGTTTCTATTTTTTTATTCAAAAAACAATAACAGCAGGGCAAAAATAAAAGGCCAGCCTATTTAACTATACCCTAAGGATAACATTAACATAATTAATGTAGTACAGTTCTTTTTTATCATTAATTGTTTTATTTAAATTTTTATTGAAGTAACATTGGTTTATAACATGTATAACTTTCAGGTGTGCAACGTTGGGTAAAGGCGGGCAATTGTATGGTTATAATTGGTGTTGAGCATAATGTTGTATATATACCGATGTTGAATTTACAATGTTCCACACAGTATATTTCTTCAAGTAAGTAAAATCCATCTGAAAGTCTGTTGTAAGATCTTTTCTAATACCTCTCTTTTGAGAATACTGTAGAGTGAAGCCTTTTACTGTAGCCTGTTATTTCTCATATTTTAATTTAAAAAGTTAAAATAGATAGAGTTGGGTCTACTATTTTTGACATTTGATAAATGAGCTTGTTAAAGGAAAGTTTCTTTGCTAATCAGCAGTGTCGTTCCTTACATGATAGTACCTTATTGTCTTAAGAAACTTTTCACAATGAAGAATTCAAATTTTGCAACTGTTTGTGAGAAGTTAGGTTGATTCCCAAAGAAATATATTTTGCTGATTTCATAACAAACTTCCCATTAAAATCCCTTTCCCCAAAAGCTTAATATAATCTAATAATTTAACATATAGTAGCTCACTATAAACATTTTTATTTCATCTGCATTTGTTGATATGGTATTTTGTAATTTTCCCAAAAGTTTGGCCATTAAGAAAATTATCTTCCAGTTTTTCATTATAATTGCATATGAGAAACTTATTTACTATAACTTTTAGGTCTACAGACTGAAGTGGGTTGACTTATTTCAGAGAAGCATTTCTTTAATCAGTTGGGATAAATTTAATTGTTCTCATAAACTATAGTCATTCTTTTGATTGTCTTCAATGGTGTTTATTTTAATGATTATTATAGCTACTATTTCTTGTTGTACCTGTTCCCATTTCTTCATCAGAAAAACAGATGATAACAATTATCATTTCATGGTAATAGAGAAGTAAACATGTCCACTCATGCTTGGCACAGTGTCTCAAACAAAGTACATAATGCTACCTATTGTTATAAATAAGAATTGCCCAATGTCCTTCACCTCCAGGGGTGTTGTCACTAAGATACAGAAAGGAAGGAAGGTGGCGTTTTTGTATATAGTATTTATACTGCATGAGCATTGGATATAGTATTTATACTGCATGAGCATCTGTGCCGGTGCATTATTGACTCCTTACCTCAAACTTTGAAGTAGTTGTATTAGCCAAGAGAGGCTGAATGCAGTATCTGGCCTACCCAGTATCCCAGTGGTTTAATGTGATGTGTGTTTCCTTCCTATTTACCTCACAACCCCACAAAGGACACTATTCTCCTCAGAGAATAAATGTGTGATGTGTACATACATTTATGTACATAATTGTTATGTACGCAACAACCAACATTTATGAATATTTAGGGTTCTTGGTTCTCTTATCTATAGAGCCTTAGGCCCTAAAATTTCTGTTTAAAAAATTATCTTAGACTCTAATTCTGCTGCATTTTTCAATATCAAAACAAAGTTATGATGTCTTCAAAATTTCATCCTAGCTCACTCAGTTATAAAATGTGTTAGAAAACCACACATAGTTTGATTTTTGCATTACTAAGAGCCAGCTTTTAAAACTGTTGATATTTTGTTGATTTTAAATTATTCTTAATGATCTGCAAAACTTAGGCATCTGCATCTCCACCTAGGACAGAGCTGGATATAGGAATGAATGGCCTTTCTGTAGATACATAGGGCCATTTCTACTTTTAAGAATGCATCTTCCACAAGATGTGTTTCACTGAATTCAATTAACAAAGAGAGAATTATACAAAGTAGTAGAAGAGAGACTTTAATTACCAAAGTTAACAAACAAATTCTAAAATCATTGAGCCGAAGCAGAGAAAAACAAACAAAACAGCAATTTTTACATCGTCATTTAGTTTTTAATTACAGTTAGTCATACACATTTCAAATTATGTACGTAAATGTATGTACACATTGCACATTTAATGATCTCTATCTCTAGATTGTTTTTGCAAAACAAAGTATGTTCACGAAGGACTCGGCAGAGTATCTGTCACAGAGGAGGGACAGATAAACATTGGTTGTTGTTTGTTAAGTTCTTTGCATGCATCGTCTCATTTATTACGTACCAGCCTGAATAGATGCTACTATTAGTGCTATTTTAAAGGAAGGAAATGAAAGGTAAAATTACTAAATTATTTTACTTTGTTCATACACTTCGACTACTGCTGGAAATTCTTTTCAAGTCTTGTGACTCCAGGTGTCTCTTCTGTAGCTTATCTCTACCTTTCATTATGTTTACCTGAATCTCTTTTCTCATATATAGTGATGGTTCATTTTTGAGCAAAATTTATCCTGGGCAAAAGATACAACTTAAAGAGTAGGCATGACTGTTTATGGCTCATGGTCTGTCTTCAGGGAACATTCAAAAAATGTGCAAGTAATGTGAAATAATTAAAGTATAGCAGTTTTAGCAGCATTCAGTAAGTAGAAGGCTCAAAATGCAAATAGAGGTTGCTTGGATTTTAAAAAATTCTTCTTGAGAAATAATATGTCCCAGGTTTTAATGATAATTCAGGTTAGAGTTAGACCTTCCTATACTCTTATTTCAACTAATGACATATGAAATCACTTCCTGTTATAGTAGCCATTTCCATAAATGCCAATGTTTATGTTCACAACCCTCTTAGTCTCGATGTACTCAAATTTAGCACCAGGTTGCCAGACAAAGCCCTGAAATAGCACCTGGCCACCTACCTTAATTCATAGACCAATAAAATCTAGAGCCTTAAAAATGCCATCACCTTGTTTGACTGCACTGAACTGTGAAACCTGGAAGAATGTAGAAACCAGAACAGGCTGCTAAAATGAAGTCATCTTGCTAAAGGGACAATTTGTAATGGGGCATTGTGCTGACAGGTCTGCTAGCCTATAGTCTAAAGTTGGTGTGTATATTTGAGCTCAAAATAGAGCCCGTGTGTGACAAAAACAGCATTATTCTCAACAGTGGAGGGAACTTGATGGATGTTGCTTCTCTAAACTTTAGAAAATTAAAATCGAGGCCCCATGGTAAGGTCTATTCATGCATCATGTTCTGTTTTCTTAAAGGAATGATGGTGTATATAGAAAGAATGGTCCACACATGCTTTCTCAACATGAATAGCAATCTCTGTACTTATATTCCAGATTTAAAAAAAAAAAAAGTATATATAGCTTGACAGCTTTGGGTTTGTTTTTTGTTTTGTTTTGTTTTGTTTTTTTGCCTCCTGATCATTAAAAAGGTATATCTCAGTTTAAACTCTAACTATATTTTCTAATGCATTGGTTTTAGTAAAAAGACTACAATTAAATTAGATAATATTGCCCTGAAAATCTGGGTGGAATTGTTTGTCTGGAACCGAATTTGTTGAAATACCATAGTTTATTGAATAGTTTCAGGAGGAATAAAAGTTTCTTCCTTTCATAATGCATACTCTATGTTCTTGTGTGAAACATATGGAATAAATATAAATTGGATTTTCACTTTGATTTTTTTAATTGTCAAGCAGAATGATGCATTTTCAAAGATTTGTCTATTCTTCATTTCCAGATGCCTCAAAATCATATCTGCTTCATGTTAATTGATAGATCAGATAATTTTTCCCTCTTTGTAACAGCAGAATTTATTCTCCTCAATGGGAGAACTTGCCCTAATGGTCTTCAACAGCCATCTTGGGTGGATAAGAATCAAGAAATGAGAACTGTAGTCTCAGCTCTGCGAAGCTGGTTCATCTCTCTGAATCAGCTTCCCCAACTGGAAGATGAAGGGCTTGAAGTCCATAGTAATAGTTAATATTTACTGAGAACTTGATATGTGTCAGGCACAACAACTCTACAAGGTCACTCCTAATATTAGCCCAATTTTATAGATGAGGAAAATTGAGATGCAGAAAGATTAAGTAACTTGTCTAAAACCCTCACAGATAATAAGGAATGAAGCCTGAATTTGAACCAAGGCACTGGCTCCACAGCCCATGCAAAACTGTAACTCATTCTGCCTCCTCAAAGTGCTTTCTAGCTATGAACAAAATAAATGATTCTACATCTTGCCTTTCTATAATTTGTTGTTTAAATATTTGTGCTTAAATTAGGAGAATATGTTCCAATATTTTTCTGTAGTTCACAGTTTATTAAAAAGTGGTATCATATTAAGAACTTTTTTCTTTAGTTCATTGAAAAAGCAAAAATTGACCTACTTCCTATACTCAAAGCTAAGCAAAAATAAAGAACCTACAAGTTTTGAGAAATAAAATAATTTCTGGAGAAACATGGAGGAATAAGATAGCTGATTTTCATACCTGAATAGCAGGCTTAGTAGATGATAAATCACTTTCTTTCAACTTCCCTAGTCCAACACTGAGATATGACGTCAAACAAACATTCTGATCATTTAAAAAGTTGTATTTAATAGAAGCAAATTCTAGCTGAATCTATAGATAGATGTAATTAATTTTGTGGTAGAAAGTCATGTAGAATAGATAATCGGGAATTTACAGGCTCCCAGAGCTCTGAAGTACCCCAAATCACACACTCACTTAAAACCACTAGTTTAGTTGAAATGGAAACATTGGCTAGACCTAACTTCACCCTAATAAAACCCAGTTCTGAAAAGCAAAATCATCAGCTATTATTTGGTTTAAAGAAAAGTTTCAAATTTGACCAAATTAACATAGGTATCAGATTTCCCTGTCTCCTGCCAGCTCCAAATAGAGAACCCCAGCCCATTTTGTAGGATGTTTAACGTGTACTTAAAAAAAAAAATCTTATCAACTATCCTATGACATCTACCTATTCTTTCCCATGCTCCTGCTTTGCTCTCTACTTAGCAGACATTCCTATCACATCGTCTTGTCACTGCTGCCTCTGCCAGAAAGGCACCTGTGCTATACAGTTATGGAGCACACTACCTTCAGTGATTGTGGGAGGGACATGCCTGCTTCTCATATTGCATTACAGCATGGCGACTCCAGTTCTTTTCATATGGGATACAAAATTCTTTTCTCTCATTTTTATATACGAGCCCTTGAAAAGCTAGACCAGGACCCCTTCATTAGCAGAGTCCAGGTTCTTTTCCAAAACATCCTTCTCTTCTGACCACCAGTCTCAATCTCCTTGGCTGCCTGTTTTTTGTTCCTTGAGTTATGGGCACCTCCATACACCAGACATACACAGACATAGCTCAATCTCAGTAGTAGATACAACTAATGCATTATGTATATTTAGAAAACTGAAATTGAATCAGTAGATTGAACTCAGATTTAATCTGTTAAAACTGACCTCAAAAAGGCAACCGTTTTCAGTGGAGTGTAGCACAAGATTTAGGAATGAGGGAACTTGAGTTGGGGTCTGGCCGACCTGAGACTCACATGCCGGCCCTCCTATGTACATGTTAAGTAACTGTAAATTAGGTGTTTCACCTCTCTGTGCCTTAGAGTCATCATTCACAAAATATAATTTCAAATAATGTGTAGTTCATAAAGATGCTCTAAAATAAAACTGAGAAAAATACTTGCAATCTATCTAGCATACACTAATTACTCAATAAGTGATAGTTTTCATTATTATGTTGTAGAGACTGTAGTTTTCCACAGAAGATATCAAAGGAGGACCTAATAATTATTAATCACTTGGTATGTGATATATTAACTAAGCTGTCATTTTTTAAATTTACCATTCACAACAAAAATGTAAGGTACATATTACTATTTCACTATTATTGATAAAAGGAGACACGTTTCAAAGGAGCTCATTTACTTTATTTTAGACATCTAACTTCCACGTGGAAGAAACCAAATAGCTTCAGAATCAGATTTGTTTATTCCAAAGCTAATTTACCCTAGTGAAATAATCGAATGTTTATAGTTATTGTGCTTAATGCCATCTTCAGTTAAAAGACAAATACAATGAAATAAAGTTCCAGAATTCATATCTTGATGAATTATGAAAAAACTTTCTTAACTCCCTCTCTTTCAGTACTCATGTCCCTCCCATTTAATTTTCAGTATCCTCTAGCATGGGCACCATACACAGTGTTTCATTTATAGAATTATGAGCAATGTCATTTTTTTAATGAAAGAACAATAAATCTAGTCTGTCTTTTTCATCTCTGGTTAGTCAGCTGCCCCATAGAAGAAGCCAGATTGTTGGGCATTAGAAATAAATGAACCGTGGAGGTGGAATCTTCTTTGCTAACAAAGCAGGTCTCAGAGAGAAGAGATCAAGGCCTCTGGTTAAATGGAGTAGTGACCTTATCAGAAACTCCAAAGCAGAAAAGTCTGTCAGAAAAATAGCATCACGTCATGGAAGCCAGAGCACATGGAGCTAATTCTAGGCTCTGAAGAAAGAAAAGAGTGTTTAATAAAGATAATAGCATAGTTTGTTAACTATTTTCATAAAACAAAATATTAAGTTATACCTTTATCTCTATTACGCACACAAACAAATTCCACAGAGATTAAGGAATTAAATGCAAGAGTTAAACCAAAGCCAACAAATCAAAAAAGAAAAAACAGCTAGAAAAATATTCATAAAAAATTTATGGAAAAAAAAATTTATTGAACTGCAGAATGGTCATAAAACACATTAGTTCAAAACAATGGAAGAATTCATAAAGGATAACTATTATAGACATTTTCCCATAAAGAGTTTTAAAATTTATGTGGCTGGAAAAAAAAATACCGTAAATAAAATTAATAGTCAAATAAAAAATTTTCAGAAAATATTTGCTCATGTAGGACAAAAGAGCTAATAACCTTAATGTATAAAGTTTCCTCAAAGCAATTTAACTAAGAGTCATCTCAGAAGAAAAAAGTATGCAAAGTAGTAAAATAATAAAAAATAAAATCCGACCAGGTCTGGGATAAGAATGCCTTCTGCTTCTGGGAAGATGAAGTAGACATTCTTTTCCCTATTCTACCTTCTAAGTTCAACTAAAAATCCTGGACATTATATGTAATTAAAAAAAAAAAATGAAGAAGGACTGAAATGGAAGGAAGGCAGACCAACTAGGGACCCTGGTCTCAAAGAATGACATGATGGTAGCTTTTCTGGCTTTTCTTTTTCGCTCATATATCCCAGACTTGGAGCTGGAGAGGCAGCAACCCAGACCCAACAATGGGTGCAGGAAAAGCAAAGGGCCAGGAAAGAGGCAGCCAATCAAGACAGAAATTTTTTATACAATAGCCACTCTACTCCAGCCAAAAACACAGGAAAAACTTTGAGCCTATTCACGCACTTGCCAGCAAAGACCAAGTGGGGAGCCTATATGTCCTCCCTCACAAGGCTTTAAAAAGGTACCCCCGCGCACACACATCATTGTAAAGGTGGCGTGTCAGGACGCCAAAGAGGGAATTGGGATTTTCATCCCCTCTAACCAATAACAAGATTGTTTTGCAGTGCAAATGGAAACCATATGGGAATCTAGACTGCCATACCCACCCTTTCCCGATGGGATAGTGTCAGAGGAGGCTTACTGAAGAGTGAGGACCTTCAGCACTGCTCAGGAACAGTGAGGCTGCCCCATCATGATGTCAGTGGCAGCGTGAACACCCACGCCCAGCAGTGATGAAGAACCTCGTCTAACCCTGGTCAGGTGTCAGTAGAGGCAAAGCGAGGAATATGGACTTCTACCTCCACTTGGCAGCATTGAGACCATTTTCCTCCTTCCAGATGTGTCAAACAAAGCCAATGAAAATAAAAGTTTTGAATAAGATCCAGAGACTCATATATATAATGAAAATATCCAGGCTTCAATCAGAAGTCACTCATATATCAAAAACAAGGGTGATCTCAAAGGAAATAAAAAATATATATTCACTGTATGTCAACATTAAGATGACAGAGATGTGAGAATGATCTGATAAATATTTTAAAGTATACATAATAAAAATGTTTCAGTAAGCAATTAAAAACATGCTTGACACTAATAAAAACAAACAAACCAGCAACCTCAACAAAGAAATAGAAAGTCTCGGCAAAGATATAGAAGATGTAAGAACCAAGTAGAAATTTTAGAACTGAAAAATACAATAACTAATCAGAGTCGAATGAATGAAATGAACAGCAGAATCGAGGACACGGAAGAATCAGCCAACTGAAAGACAGAACAACAGAAACCACCCAAATTAAACAACATACAGAAAGAGAAAAAGAAAATGGACAGAGTCTATGGGACCTGTGAACGACAAAATGCCTAACGTGTTATCAGATACCTACCTGGGAGGAGAAGAGAAAGAGCGTGAGTCTAAAAATGTACTCCAAGAAATAATGTCTGAATATTTTCAAAATTTTGCAAGAGACAGAAACTGACAGATTAAGGAAGATGAGTGAAACCCAAACAAGATATACACAAAGAATGTCACACTAAAAGAAATCATAATTAAATTTCTGAAAACTAAAGACAAAGAAAATTCTTGAAAGTAACCAGAGAAAGGTGCCCCTTTACCAATAGGAGAAAAACAGTTCAAAAGCAGATTCAAAAGCAGAATGTATGGGAGCCAGGCTGAAGCACACGGTGGTTTTTTTTCAAGGGCTGAAAGAAAGTAACTGTCAACACAGAAATTCTATACTCAGAATGATGAGAAAATCAAGACATTCCCAATAGAAGGAAAACTGTGATAATTTGCTGCTTGCAGACCTGCCCTAAAAGTATATTTAAAAGAAGTTCTCTAACCAGAAAGGAAATAAAAGAAGGAACTTTGGAAAACCAGGAAGGAAGAGCACAGTAAGAAAATATAAGGGTAAAAAAGTAAAACAGGTTTTCTTTTTCCTTTGGAGTTTCCTAAATTACATTTGGTGGTTGAAGCAAAAATATAAAACTGATGTCATTCAGGAAATATTTATAAAGGAAATATTTAAGAATGTTGTAAACAGGGGATAGTAAAAGGATATAAAGAGAGGTAAGAATTCTATATTTAATCTCCCATCCAAACCATCTTCCATAATTAAAACCAACTATGCACATGTTTTACAAGAAAGTGTATTCTTTACTTATGAGTAATTCTACCTCTAGTTATTAAACCAATTTTGCTTTCTCTCCAGTATGTACACATATTTTCAAGGGAAATTATCTAGAATGGTATACCGCAATTAGTTAATATTAGTCTTTTCTGAGTGTCAAGAGTCTCTCAACTATTTTTATTTTTATATACATATTTTATATTATTTCACTTCCTTCTTTAACGATAGTTTTAATTTTGCATTTATAAGGAAAAAAGAAATATAAGACTTCGAGTTTAAATGATGGTATACCATTTCTGGTAAATTATATAACATTTGAGAGGACACAAATTAGCAATAATTTCAGAAATAGAAGCAAGGCTATGATTGACCAGAATCTGAAAGGAGTATATTCACTTTACTATCATTGTAAACTAATTAAGAAATAAATTTGTGATCTGAAATAATAAAAGCACCCACTAAAGTAAAAAAGTGTAAGAAATACTGAAACATTCTGAATACCTAGCTCTGAAAATCAAGAACTGCACCAAGTATAAAACCACACAATACATGGCTCTTTCTACCTCCCTGTGTTAGACAGGACAAGGGTCTCAAGGGCTGGGTGGTCCTACTAAATGCTACTTTTGCTAAATGATAAAATATAGCACAGTATTTTGTAGATGCAGCTGAAACTGGATGAGCTTGATCTGAACCCAGCTGGATAAGTTTAGCCAATTGTAAAAAGAAAAAAAGAAAAGAACAGAAATCAACATGTAATTAACAAAATTGCATATAGAAGCCTCCCTTCCAGAAGACAGAGCTTTGGATGTGAATTCTCTGCCTCCTTTACTTCACTTGCTGCAAGTAAATAAAACTACATAGCAACAACCACATCTCATTCTTGAATAGAACACCCAAGCGGCAAACCCTTGGGTTGGGTAGCACTTGCACGTAAACTTCGAGAACTTTTGAAAGATGGTGATGACAAGTCTGTTGCCTCCATCCATTCTTTCATATGAGTAAATCTCTTTCTTTAATCCATGTGGAGACTAAACTCAATTGGAAAAGTAAGACAGGGTAGACTGGAGCAGTTTCTATCCAGAAGTCAACTAGTAAACAAAGTTTCTCAAGAGATGTGGGGAAAATAGGAAAGTAATTGAGAGGTGATGAATGTTTACTAAACTTAATATGGTGTTCATTTTGCCATATATACCACATCAAATCATTATGTTGTATGATTTAAATAGCAAAATGTTATATGCCGATTATATCTCAATAAAACTGGGGAAAAATAAAATGCCAAAACAATTTACTTAGAAAAAAAGAAATACGATTAAACTGAAAAAAAAATAGGTTAGAATAAATCATCCAAATTAAAGTTCACAGCAGATCGTAAAGAAGGGAGAGAAGAAAAAAGGGCATAAGCGACAAACGGGATGTATTATAAAGGGTCTAACAGTGTGTAGAGCTGCTTCCTAGAAGGAGCAAGAGTGGAGCACAGGAAAACATTGAGTGATGAGGCTGAAAATTTCCCTCTACCGATGGGGGAATGTCGATGGAGATTGTAAAGCGCAGTTCCATAATGATTTTTTTAACAGAATAAAAAGAGCACAACAAATTGTAATGGAGTTAACAAAAGTGAAAACAGAAAAATCGTGAAAGCAGTCTGAGAAAAACAGCACAATACCTGCAAAGGACGGACAAAAAAGACACAAACAGCTGAAAATAGAAAAAATAGAAATGGGAGGGTAAGAGAACAGTGTCTTCAATGTACTGAAAGAAAACAATTTGCAACTGATGATTTTATAGCCAATGAAATTGTATTTCAAAATTGAACATGAAATAAAAATAACTGTAGACAAACCAAAACAGAATATTCATTACCGCAAACCCACCTAAAGAAAACACTTGACGGGTGTTTCTAGTCAAAAGAAAAATTATTCCGTCTGGATTTATCTAATGCAGGAATAATCAGAGTTTACTATACTATGATTTCATGAACTTCTTTTTATATCTAACAGTTTTTGCTTTATAAATTTTAATGTCATATCAATCAGAGCACAAAGACACATGGCTGCTATATCTTGATAAATTTCACCTGTTTTCACTGTAAGTTATCACACTTAGTCCAACTGAATGCTCTTTCACTCGGAATCATATTTCATCAGTTATTACTATCACTGTTCCTGGTATGAATATGGTTTATTTTTTATCCATTATTTTTTAAGTAACTTGTGATATATCTCTAGTTATAAAAAATATAGCTGATTTTTTAAAATTCTGCCTGTCTATGTGAGGATTTAACTCTTAATTTATTATATTTACTGATATGTTTGACTCTTGCCTGCCATTTCTCTGTATGTTTTCTATTTACTACATATAAATTTCATTTTTTTTTTTTTTTGTCAGCAGTCTGGGGAATTTATTTTATTCCTTTTGTAATCTCATAGATTGGAAACTATACAGATACTTTTTTTTTCCCCCCCCGGAAGCTACCCATAATTTTTTACAAATGCATTTTAACTTGTCTTTCAACATCAAGGATTAAACTATACCTACACTGTTTTCTATTGAAAGGAGACATTCATCATCTCATTACCTACCCTTCTTACCATATTTCACTGAAATCATATTGAAATTTAGTTCCAGATTGGTTTTATTTGTTTGCATTTACATAATGTCTTTACCTTTGGGGCAGTCTTTTCTTACATTGTATTAAATTTCAGAATTACATTGGCAGAAATTGTTCCGATATCCCTACAAATTTTCTTTTTCTTCACTCATGTATTTTTTTATATTGCATGTCCCCCTTTTTTTATTTTTTTCTTTCACCAGATTTCATTGTTGAAAAATTTTGTACGTATTTGCTGAGTATCAGTATGTCTGAAATAGTTTTTGATGCATATGTATTGCTTCCTCTTAGCACTTTGAAGATGTTTTGTTTTCTTTTCACTTCCCGTATTGTGATTTTCATATAAGAAAAGTCACGGTCTCATTGCATGGTAGGAAGCTTGTTACATAGTTACTCTTTCTTATTGCTCAGAGATTTGGGGAGGTTTGCTTAGCACTCTGTGTGAAGATATGAGTCATTATCAATCTCAATGTAATTTTTTTACATTTTGCCTTTGATTATCTTTTCCTTAATCTCTTTCTTCCTTATGCTGAAACTTGTTAGGTTGATAATAGGTATGGCTTTCCCATGTCAGTATTCAGCAATCTTACTTTTTCTTTAGCAATTTATCTGTGATGTTTTACTCCACTTTCAGAAAGACAGATATATCCTTTTCTATTGATTTCTAATTTAGTCTTTGTCTTAGCTCAAGTTGGTATAACAAAATATCAACTAGGTGGTCTATAAACAACAGAAATTTATTTGTCACAGAACCGAGGTCTGTATGTCTGAGATCAGGGTGCCAGGCTGTTATAGGTCATAGACTGCTGGCTTCTCATTGTGTCCTTACCTGGCAGAGAAGTAAAAGGGGAAGCAAGTTCTCTAGTGACACTTCTTACAAGGGCACTAATCCCACTTATAAGGGCCCCACCCCCAAGATTTCATCTAATTCTAATTTCATAAAGGCCCCGCCTTCTAACAGCATCACATTGTGGACGAAGGGTTTTAACTTATAAACTTTAGGAGAAACATTTAGTCCATAAGAGTTTTAAACCATAGACAGTTATTAATTAACCCTTCCATTAAAATTTTAATTTTGGCCATCATATTTTAATTTCTAAGAAATATTTTGTAGTTGCCAATTGTTCTTTTTTTATAGCAATCTTTTATATTTTATGTATATACACTCCTTTGGCTCTTCCTGAAAAATATAAATTTGACTTTTTCTGTTTTTTTTTTTCAATTTCTGTTTTTTGTTTTACAATTATCTCTATTTCTTCTGGGATCATTGTTCTGATTTCACCTTTGTTTTTCTTTTTCATATTATTGGCTTGCAGACGTTCTTCTAGCTATTTTACTTCTCTGCTTCTTAGGGCTTTTTTTTTTTTCCTTCTGCCAATAGCTTCATATTTAATGACTCTGATAAAGATCTCTTTGGAATTGTTGTCTCCAAGTTTCTCATTTTCCCGGAACTTTGATAGAAAGCCCTGATCTTTTCACTATAATGATTCTCTCTTTATCTCTCTCTTCTCTCTTATACTTGTCTTGTCTCTTTCTCTTTTGTAGTTTTTATGTTCACCTGCTTTTCATCTCCCAGGAATATCTCAATATTTCAGATTTTGTCATAGTAATCTTATTTCTTCCTGTTATGTGGCTATCGTGGATAAATTTTTTAAACTAAAATATATAAATATCTTAAGTTTTCACTCTATTTTCTAGTATTTTTGGTGTAATAAACTCCATTTAAAAAAAAAAATGGTTGAACCTTACTAGAGATACCAAATAAAATTAATGTTATTATACACTGCTGATAGATGCCTTGAGTATTGATGCTACAGATTTCATTGTTATTCAGGTGATAACCTTGTGTAAGGAGGATCTTGTTAGGATTCATCAATACAGATGCAACAGTTCTGAAGCCCGAGGGAATTATTTATCATTAGAGGTTTTGCACAGTCAGTCAATGAATGGCAGGAAGTCTAGATTTAATTGAAACTACGAGCAAGAAATCACTGTCACCAACATCCATCTCGTGACCACATCATGCACACTCTCGTTAAGTCGCCTAATAGCCATTACCTCTGTGAGAAGAATTACGTGATGAGAATGGTATTTGCACAAGCCCAGGCCAGTTAAATAGGCAACATTGCTCACATGTTCAATCTGCAGCCTGCTTTGAAGGAAGCTGCGGGACAGAGTTTCAGGTACCAGCATATTGAAACAAATTACCAGCTACCCTTCAGCTGTCCCCATTCGGATCTGTAGCATTTCAGGTTCTCAGTTCTCCTCGTTAGCATTTTCACTGTAAAGATAAAATATTATGATTTTTCTTAAAGACATGTAATGCTACATTCATAGTTTAAAATGTTATAAGATTAATACTCATGAACTAATATTTTAAAAACAAAATGTTGTAGTCTCTATGCTCTTATTATAATTTAACTACA
This sequence comes from Rousettus aegyptiacus, assembly GCF_014176215.1. Lineage (NCBI taxonomy): Eukaryota > Metazoa > Chordata > Mammalia > Chiroptera > Pteropodidae > Rousettus > Rousettus aegyptiacus. The sequence goes on along the minus strand of NW_023416290.1, from coordinate 9,227,369 downwards.
TGGACTGTTTCCAACTGAGCATTAGCCATTTGTCCTAGAATTTCCCACAACATTTTCCATGAAATTCCATCAGCATTTATGCTATGCTTTTCTAGTTATTTAATTTCTTGTATTTTACCCTCATATTTTGTATAAGGAAGTTTCTCTCAATAGATAATACATACTGTAGCTTTTCAGAGTACCCATACTTTGTACATGCATGCTGAATAAATAAATACTTGCAGGATTATGTTCGATCTTCATGAAGAAAGAACATGATTTAGGAATTTATACTTCGAAAATACATCTTGAAATTTACAATTAACCAGCAACTATCAAAATTTCACATCCTAGAAAACTTGTCTTAATTAATTCAGTTTTTTTGCTGTATTTTACTACTTCACTGTTTAAAGAGAATAGACCAAACCCAAATAAACAGAAAAACAAAAACAAAAAACAAAAAACACTGCCATATTTGCTTTTAGCATTTCTTTGAGCTTTATCAAGAAGCAAAAAGGTTAGCTATACTAACTACTGGCCTTTTTATTCTTGCAGAAAGACAAACTATTTTATAAGGGTAAATTTAGATTGAGTGAACAATAACATTTTATCATTCAGTGTCAGTGTTGCAGGCGATTAAAAACAGAGGAAGAGAAACAGATTGATGGCTTCCTCTTTTTTTTCTTCAAGAAGTCTACGAAACTTTATCATTTCAACTAAATATTATTCTCAAGATTTCTGTCCTGTTTTTAATGCTTTTCTTTTGCGCAGTACCTGCAAAGGCTTCATAGTTGTCATTGTTGGTTTTTTTTTTTTTCTTATTTTGTTTGGGGAAGGAAATGCCTTTCTATATATGTTGTTTATGCTTTTTTGTTTTCATTTTCTAAAACATGCGCGCGCACACACACACACACACACACACACACACACACACAACCTCTCCAGCACAGTAACAGCAAAAAACAAGCATCACCAAAAAAATGACACTTGTATGATAAAATGCACCTCATTTCATATTTATTTAAGTCCAAAGGCACATCTTGGTCTGCTATGTCTCCAGTAAATGAATGAATAGTTGGATTCAACAGAGATCCACATGTATCAGTGTTCCTGCCCTAGGAATACAATTTTTAAAGTGATTGGCAATGATGCTTCTTGATTCAGCACAATAAGCAGGAGAGTTTGGCTCTAAATAGGAAGAACTTTGTAATAATGTTGTACAATAATGAAATGCACTGCTTTCATAATTCATAAAATCTCTGTCTCTGGGGTTGTTCAACAGCCTATTATTGGAAAAATTATAGCGTTCAACAAGGCGATCATTAAGTGTCTTCTAACTCATTTCTTACACATTCACCATGCCTATAGTAGGAGATAACAAAAGATAAAGATAAGAATGTACATTTAACAGTCTCAGTTCACAAACTCAAGGAAATTACTCTGTCACCTGGTAGAGAAAACAAATAGAAGAATAAGTTCAATGCTAACATCATTGATACTGACCAGTTTTTTAGCATTTCAGAGGTAGCCAAAACTAATGAGCAGTAAAGCAGCTAGTGCAACACAAATGGTGTAGATTCGTTGGGAAGAATGAAGAAAGCATATTCCAGGTAGAGTAACATAAAGGGAAGAGGAAGAGATGAGCACTGTGTTCAGGAAAACCTGTTGGGGTGTATTGCGAAGACAGAGTCCATGACTTATTTTTCCTCTTATTTATCTCCTGCCAGTAACAGAGACAATAAAAACTACACCATTCAGAAATATCCACATTAGGGGATGTTCCCAAAGTAGTGCATTAGGGCGAAGATCCCTTTAGAGCCCACTCTTCAGTCTCGCCTCCCCAAGCCCTGTGCTATAAAGGACAGAACCATTGTGTATGAAAGTTACTTCATCTGTAGTAGAATTTGGTAAGAAGATTCCTGTGTCTATTCGGTCTTGTCATTCTATTGCATAGTGATGTACAACATAAATGAGCATAAACAAATCAAAAACAATAAATACTAGTTGAACGGGTAAATAAATTTACTGTTTACGAAAGGAAGTCTTTGTCCCCAAAGCTTCAAATATCCCGAAGTAAATATGATGAAAACACAACAGCAAACATCTGCTATGTATGATTCCTTGTTATTTGAAGGATTAATTAGCTGTAAAATGGTACGTTGATATTTTAAACACAGGAAAAGTGCTGAACATCCGATTATGGTTTGTGGTCCTCTTTTTTAGCTCAAAAAATAACTTGTTATTTTTTTTAAAAGTCACTGGCCTTTGAAATCATATTTCGCCGGCCACAAATTGGTGTTAGTTTACATAGAAGCCAGACGTCCAGTGCTGACTTCAGAGGCTAACTATTGAAGGGTGAGTCAATAGAAGCCTGCACGTAAGAACACTATAATAAAAAAGGCAAGTCACAGAGATCAGATTCTCATTAGGAAAACCTCCGTCTCTTTATAATTCCTGTGAAACATTGTTTTGAGTAACCTTTGAAATCCTAATGGGGAAAAAACAAACCAGGCTTTGGCTGACATTTACAGGAAAATCACATCCCTCATCACAACTGGAGTGTGTATAATGAATGAGTGTTTGAGGGCAGACAATAGAGGGAGTTTTTGAAGTCTGTTTTATATCAGCTAATGTTGGCAGGTAATGCCCTTATTGCTGCCACTGTTTTGTTAAGAAGGAAGAATGTGGTGTAAATCCCCTTAAAATTAAAAATAAGGCACAAACCCTCCCACCCACCCCCAACATGAGTTCATTTAGAATAGTCAAGGAAGGTCTCAGACCCACACCTTTCTCCACCCAATTACTGGAAGTATTTTTTTTTTTCACTCTCAGAGTGGAATGTGAATGCCTTTTCTATAACCTAAGTAATGAATCATACCAGATTTGTAAATAACACTCAGTATGAGACACAGGCAAAGAAGTCAGGGGAACTAGTGAGAAGAGAATTTTGACCGAATCAGACAAGGTTATTTACTGTCAACATCTGAATCAAAGGCAACCAAAAACCCAAGGCGAAAGCACACTGCTTCTAAAGATCACAGTTACACACCGGATCAAAACTAGTTCCTTGTATTTCTAAATCAATGTGGTTGTTATGCTGCCTATTTGATTTTTGCAAGTATTTGGCTAGTTCCAATTAGGAGATCATAAGTTTGCCCTGAAAATACAAGAGATAATCATCAATAGCTTTTGAGATAAAGAATGACATCCCCTTTGCAGCAAGCTACCATCCTGAAGCCGCCTCTGAGGAATTCCAAGAAAACAACAAAGAAAAGAGATTGGCTTTCAAAACAAATGCAATGAATTTCATTCCACTGATTTTAAAGGGCTAAGAAAGTCCGACAATGACCTTTGAAATAATTCAAATTTTAAAAACTTTCGGCAAGAATTTTTTTTGATACTAAAGTAAGTGGTTCATTGCTTTTAAAAAATGTATACAACAGAATCAGAATCTTTGTCTTCTTTCAAAATGGAGCCTTGAAAAGGCAACTGACTTTAGATATTTAGTACATGACTTTCTATAATGATTATAAAACTAAAAAGTAAATGTATGGAGGTCATCACTAATTTATTTCTGGTTCCTAGATTTGGTCTTTTTCAGATTTTGATGGATTAAGAAATAACCAAGCTGTCATTATTCTAGGTACATAAAAAACACATAAAAGTGGTCAAGATGCCAAAGAAAAAACCATTAACCATTCTGCTCTCTCTTTCTCTGTCCTTGTGGGCATTTTTGTTATCCTGAAAGAGATATTTGTGGGTTACTTTGTCTCAGGAATCCTTAGACCACCTCACTTAACCGGAGAAAAAGTCTGCTAGAATAACCATTGGTAGTAATGACTATCATTTATTGGGCCCTTAATATGTTGAAGGCAAAGTATAGGCAGTTTACATACGTTGGTGCATTTATTTCTCACAAGAATGCTAACAGGTGGATCTTATTTTTATCCTCAGTTGATGGTAAGGAAATGAGAATAGAAATCCTAAGTAAATTACCCGAGAAAATAACACAAAGTGATGAAGTAAGAGATAAAGTTAGTCTTCAAACCCAGGTCCATCTGGTTTGAGGGTCCAAGGGTTTCTATTGGCCAAATACTGCTACAGTACTTAGGTGCTTGGGGTGAGCACAGAAGTGTTATATGTGAAGGGAGTGAACTCTAGACACAGGATATAGTTGAGATAAAGATAATCCAACTTAACTAGAGTAAAAGTAATGTGTTGTAATATATAGAAAAAAGAGAACAAAGTTTTGATAGCTAAGGTAGGACATGATTGACTTAATGCATAGGACTGTGAGTAGCTGGCCATAAATCATCTATCCATTTTTTTTATCCCAACCACAAATGACTGAGTGTTTATTAACTGCTGTATCCTGTCAGTCTCCGTGGAGAACAAAAGGATGAATCTAACAGGGTCACTGCCTGGCCTATAGGCACCAGGTTTCAGGGGATAATCTGTTAATGCTTTTAGAGAGGAATCAGCAAACCGACAACAAGAAAACACTCTGAAAGTGAAAGATGATGCAAGTAGCCTCCACTGAAAGCACGTTAGATAAGAAGAGACTAAAAGCAAAGATATTCTTACAAATAAGACTGAATTCAAGCACGAATGGAACCAAGGACTGAGAGCCAGTTGCTGGAATGAAAACAGCTTAAAATGGAAATCTCGTGCCCTATAATGGGGGGTAGGGGCGACTCTGAGAAATGCTAGAAAAAGATGAGGAAGCAACTGTCATTTAGTCGTTTCTATAAAAGCTGAAGATCAGTACTTAAAACATAATAAATTCTATGTCATTTAAACTAATTTCTTATTCATAAGAACCAAAAGAAATAAAGTGGGTTGAAATTAATTATTCCAACAAACACTTCTGTGTGAGCACAATCCAGTGCCCTGTGGGCTATGCTGACATGAATGTATCACAGTCTCTATCTTCAGGAGGTTCCCACTCAGTAAGAAAGATGTGGTCAAAAAGCACAAACCGCTCTTGAGGGCATAATGGAGAAAGTGCCACAGACAGGTAGGCAGTGGAATAGAGGCTCAGAATTACTTGCTAAGATGAATGGAAGATAACAGTATAGAGCTGATATTTGAGCTGTGCTTGAAAAAGAGAGCAAGATTAAAATGATACAGATGAGAGGAGAGCTTCCAGGAAGAAAAAAAATCAGTAAAGATAGGAAACACCGGAAAGAACAGATATTTTGAGAGAAACACAGTCTGAGAACATAATATGCTTGATGGGAAAGAGAAGGAGTCAAAGTTGGAAGAGTCTAGTAGGAATCTGGAAGGGCCTCGGGTGCTAACTTAATGAATTTGGACTTCCTGTGGCAAATCATTTCCTCAGAGTCCTTCCTTAGAACCTGACGCAGAAAAGGCAAATTTCTCAGAGAACAGGAAAGCGCTATTCACGCTTGCATCTAATGAAGTCAACCAAGACCTGCTTTTCAGCTTAAGGCACAACTTTGAGTTTTTTGATCTGCATGAATGTGGGAAATTTAAATGGATCCCATTTTATGACAAGCAGGTAATGCTAAGCGGCAAGTAGATTTGGAGATTTGGTTTTTACCAAATTCATGTGTGAAAAATACATTTTGAAACTTGAATATGTTAATTATACATAAAATACAATATCATATAATGTATAGACTCAGAGAATGATGAAAAAAATTAGGTAATAAATGAAAAAAAGGTGAAGAAAAAGGGTGAAAAAAGGTGAAGAAAATTTTTGTTTAGAAAAAAGATTGCTTGAGATATCTCTGGATGATAGCTATCTATATGATAGATGATAGATAGATAGATAGATAGATAGATAGATAGATAGATAGATAGATAAATGATAGATAGATGATAGATAGATAGATAGATCGATCGATCAGCAGCAAAGGGCAGTCAAAATAAGCAGGACTGTCTCAATTTCTTTACTAAACCCTCAGCTTCAATTTCACAAGTTTCAATTATCTCTATAATTTAAAAAAAATAACATTTCCATGAGAAAGTTATCTGAAACTAATTTTATACAAGTCTAAACTTAACTGCTGCTGCCGTGGAGTCAAATCCTAAGTATTCCATGCTCAAATGCTTTCGTTGAGAGGGTGTTTAGCTTGATGCTGTCACATTGGAAGGACACCAGTAATCAGTGTGAACTGGGCTTGATAAGAATAGAGCTGCAAGTCAACATGCATTTCATTTTCGACCATATTTAATTTACCAGTACATAAAAGAGAAGAGGAATGTCCTAAAGGTTGTGGGAAGTTCAGAGGAGGAAATAGAAATAATAGAAATATTCTAATGTATTATGAGTATGAAAAATTATTAAAATATTGATTATTTTTCTCACATATCATTTTTAATAAGTTCTACTACTAATTACTACTAATTGCCTATTAACTTATTGTTGCTTTGTTTAAATAATAGCATTTACGTAGTAGAAAGACAAATAAAAACTAAATATAATTTCAAGTAAATGTTAATTTTAATAACATATGTGCCTAATTATTTATTATATATTATATTGTGATGTTCTATTTTGTTTGATATGGCTGCATCCCAGATTGGCTTTCTAACAAGTGGATTACCTTACATCCAAGTCTGAATTCTGATTCAGCCTTTTACTAGCAATGTAGCCTTGGGCAAATCACTTAACATTCCTCAGTCATACAGTCCTCCTTTTACAAAATAATTATAAATATTAATAACCCTTTAGAGGTTGTCGAGATGATCAGAGATGGTAGACTATCCTATAGTAACCGATCAGTAAATATTAGCTTTTCTTTCAGGCTAACTGTCCCATCTAAAACTATAAAGCCATGGCAAGTTCTTCTGTGGGGGTTTTGTTTTCTGTTATGAAGTTCACCTCTTCTTGGCCCTCTGCTGTCACGGTCCTCAGCTTGCTTGTTGTTCCAGTCCTTCTCCTCCAAGGCCTTGCAATGCTACAGGTGCAGAATTTGTGTTTAGGCTAAGTCATTTTTGACACCATCTTTGGTCAATTCTTGAGTTCATTTGCATGGATAAATTATCCTAATTAGTGTAATGCTTTTTAACATTTCCGTGTGCTTTCCATCTTTAAAAATACATATATATAATCATGTGCTTCTCATTCCATCACTTTAGATAAGTTAGGCTTGCTCTGTATTGTCAACCAAAGCTGACACAAGAGATACCCACACATCATGGGCTGGAAAGCACTGATGGCTGAGAATGATTGAATGGCTTTGATTCAGGAAAAAGCAGTGATTTGAGGGAAGATGTTTTTGAAGCATGGCCTTTTGTTTCTTAACCAAAGTGTGCTAGCAAGAAGCATTTGTCAGTGGAGAAACAGGAAAACACCAGAGAGAAATTGTCAGTTTGTCTCCCACAAGGATAATTTTCTAGCGGCATTGTGCCAGGAATTGGTCTTTCCCATCATCGTTTCCCACCCCTCAAACACAGTTACAGAGAATGTGCAGGGTCATTACGAACTGTGTCATCGGTCAGAAAATCCAGGATGAAGAGGTATGTGAGGTTTAGTTTGTGGTCAGCGTGACCATGGTCCAGACTGATTGGTGGTGCCAGGAGGGTCAGTGTGGTGTAATCAAAAGAAGAAACAAGGATGTGACCAGTGTAATCATTTGCTTCATGACTCTCAGGCTGACATGGAGCCTGAATGAAGTAGCTTGAAACCTCCTCTCAGGGAGGATGTGGACAAAAAAAATTTTTTTAAGTAAACTTTAGAGACATCAGATAGAGTGCACTGCACAATCACAAAATCGCATAGAAAGAATTAGAATAAAATTAATGCGAAAAAATAGCTATAAAGAAAAAGGCAGTATATGAATTACTGCTTATCCAGGCCTTCTTCCAAATTCAGATATGAGCAAGTCTGTGGAAAAGCCCATGATGCAGACATGGAAGGCCCCTAGAATGTTATGTCACTGTTTGTTAAGAGAAGGTTGGTTCTTCCAGAAGTGCTGGCATAAGTAGTTATGGGTCACTGCGAGTACCCTCCTCCAGAGGTGGAGGGCAGCACTTACAAGTCTCATTGACCAGGGAATGAATGTATATTAGATTCTATATATTGAGGACTTAAATTCCCAGGCCTCAGAATCTGAATTTTGGAGGGTGGGAAATAACAGAGACTCTTAGTCTGTGAGGGACCAGATGTTCACTCACTGCTCCCAGGGTCAGCTGCTGCCTTGCATATTTAGCAGTGGTGGTGACGGGAAGGGTGAATATGGAGAGGTATGTATATAACCTAAGAGTTCAACATTAAGAGATGAGATTTCAGGAATCCTAGCATGGAACACCTTTGTTTGAATTTAGTCTTGAGAGAGGGAAATTTTTGAGGGAGAAAGTAGGAGGGAGGGAAAAGGGTGGGAGGAGGGAAGGAAGGAAGGAAGGGAGGGAGGGAGGGAGGGAGGGAGAAAGGAGGAAGTGAAAAAGAAAGAAAGGAAGGAAGAGATCTTGCCATGGAGGTATCAAAACAGGGCGCCACCATTATTAGACCATGCAGGGCCAGTTTCTGAAAGTGACATCATGTGGCAGAAAGAGGTAGGTGGAGTAATAGACTGATGACCTGCAGCACTCGCCTCAATCTGATATGGAAGCCTATTTCTGCCCCATTTTCCATTTCGAGGTGTGTAAAACCCTTGGGTTTATGGGAAATCCAGGGGTGAGGAGGAGACACTCAATTCCTTGCTATCAAGGCAGGTGTTGAATCAAGCAATTACACTGAAAATTAATAGACACCCGGCAATAGTTTCACCCAAAGTGGTAGAACATATATTCAGTCTGCAACAAGTAAAATTGTTTATTTTTAGAGAAAAATACATTTCTAACAAACTAGTTTTTAAAGATATCACTAGCTCTCCTGGCATTCCACTGGAATATAAATTTCATGAGCATAAAGATTTCAGTGCTGTATTCTCAGAATTTGAGCTATCAATAAATACTAATTGCGTAAATGAATAAAAGACCTATTTATTATCATATTTTTGGCTTCATAAATACTAACTAAATATATGACATTAAAAAGAACAGAGAAAAATGCAAACATGGTTTGACTTTGCATATCTGAGATAATTAAATATTTTAAATTTATCTAGGTCTGAGAAAATAAAATATAATTCAGTTAAATTTATATACACACTTATTTGGATGTTTATATTATGCCAGACACTGTGCTAGAATTGAATTGAAAGAGTAAGGTCCTGTTCTTAAAGCAGTCTAATGAAGGAGATATACAACCTGAAGAGACGCTACAGGTGACTTTAACAGTGGTATAGGGGCAGTATCCTCAGAGACTACAGGAACCAATCTACACCAAACTGAAATGAAGGAGCTTATGACAGCCTCTGTGAAAATGGCAACTGAACTGACCCTTAAACAATGGGATAAAGAACAGCATGGTAGTCCATTTAAACGATAGAAAGGCAGAGCACCTAGTGTCTTAGGAGACCTAGGCAAAAGGATCCATTAGAAATAGAACCACGAGGAGACGGCTGATGTTGCTGCTGCTGCTGATGACGATGATGGTGACGGATAGATTAAATTAAGGGGAGGGGGGGGAGAGAGAAAGAGAGAGAGAGAGAGAGAGAGAATGAATGAGAACAGATGATAGAAAATTTACTGCAGCGCGTTGACCTTATGCTTATGCAAGCATGGGGATTTACTAAGCAGTTTCTGTAGCCCATTGTCATTACTGACAAAGGTTTCCTCCTGCTTCTGCCCCTGGTGTCCACTCTTCCACCACACTGCTGGCCTCATTCAGCCACTGTCACTCTTTCCTCTTTCTTTGTTGCTTATATCACTTGTCCCAGCTCTATTCCTCCCAGGCCCTCCTTCTGCTCTTCTACTTTTCCAGCCTAGGATGCCTCTTCTTTGAGTTTGCTGTTTGGGAGGGTTCTCATTAGTCATGCTTCTTTATTAATAGCCATGATAGTTCCTAAGGAATTTGGAATATACTCTGCATGGAACAAAATTTGAAGGAAGATATGTGTGTTTCTGGTTTGTCACATAGTAGAGAGAATATTATTTTTTCTTAGGGCATTTGTCTCCTCCTCTAACACCCTGTCTCCACCCCATTCTCGCCAGCTATGTCGACGCTGGAATAGCCACCTGTCCCATTGCTTGAGAGTCTTAGTTTCAATATCAAAAGTGAATGACTTTTTTCCCCAAATCCCTATATCCATTCAATGAGTCCTTCTATGTGTCCTTGGTTCCTAAAGAAAGTAGGTAGATTAATCCAGGTCCCGTACACTCACCAGATAACACTTCTAATATTCGATGTACATGTATTCCTATTAGGCCTCTAAATCGTTCCACTAACCAGATCCCAATATTAAAATAAAAATCACTCTTTCAATATAACCTCTAATTCTAAAATTTTGTTTTATACTTTTAGAATTCCCTTTCAGAATTTCAATAAAATAGCTCTATTTACCCCTTCCTTCATTTAGCTTGTCGTCAAACGCCAATCATTCAAGAATAACTTTAAGAAACAAATTAATTTCTCTGTTATCATGTACTGAGTTTCATTGCTATGTATTTTTCTTTCTTATTGTTATATTATGTTACTGTAATAGCTATTATTTTCCAGTCTTTTTGTGGCAAATTAATTTAGCCAAGAAACATAATCAGATAAGGGAAATCTTTGGGAAATATGTTTCTATATCTGGAAAACTCTAACAAACTTTCCTACTAGTTTTCTTGTAATGTGACTATTTTCTATAATCTTTTTGAAAATTTTATAAACAGTTGAAAAACTCTAAAAATATTAATGTACACTGAAATTTCTTACTAGCAAATAAAAAAATGGTGCTATTTTGAGAGTAGAGGCAAAGTTTGAGGACAAATTTTTAAAAACCATAAAAAGACAGCTTTATAGAAGAGATTAATGTCATGGCATTTGGGAATCAAAGGAAATTTCAATCTAGTTCAACTATTTTTGTGTGTGAAAAATTTCATCTTCACCATATAAAATGTTCAATTAATATTTGGAATGAAAGAACTGTGTTAAAGATGACCTGAATTAATTGATTTCTATTTATTAATCTGTTGTTTTGTCCATAAATCCCATTCTATTTTATTCCCTGAACAATTTTTCTGGTTCTAATAATAAGTCAATATGACCAAATATGCAAACACAACTATAGCTACATGTAATAGATAAAAATGTGCCTCTTTTTTAATCCAATAAGTAATCTGCTTAAAGATAAAATTTTAAAATATCTCTGACTAAAGTTGGATAAAACCTACAGTGATTCTTTATAAAGGTAAATATAACCCCCAACTGTAAAAATAATTTAGATTACAAAAATTAAAGATTTGTATTTTTTTGGAAAGAATTAGTGCCTTTTAATTTCTTTGAATGCAGCATTTCAACTGGATCGAATCCAGGTTTTTAACCACCAAGAAAACATATCCAATGTATAACACAAATAATTTTTATATATTTATAGACATTTTAACAATTTTCCTTTCAACTTTTCAATACACCATTCTTCTGGAACATATAGTAAGAAACTCTAAATCATTTTGACAAGGATCCAGGAAGTATGGTATATTCTAGATTAAAATGGAGTCAAAAGTCTTTGATACAGCATCAAAGTATTTCAGAATCTTACACCTCTTCTGTGAACATTTATTTCAAACTTAAAGCAGTATGAAAATAGCTCTCTGTTTCTCAGTATAACCTCAAAGTCAATTGCCAACAGAATATGCATTAAAGAAAATTTGAGAAATAATTTCAGTTTTTGTATTTGGATTTGCATCATTTCTATTTCACTTTTCTAAGTGTAGCCCTTATACCCCTGTCAGACATCAGTTTCAGCACATTACTGAAAAAGAATTGTGAGAAACTTGAGAAATTAACTACAACTACTTATTCTCAATAATTAATAGAATCTTAAGTATGCCAGGCAGTTTCTCAGAAAGGTCTGAAATTTACTTCCTAGTTTTTGACAGCTGGAGCCAAAAATATTGGGTGTTTCTCTTCAGCTGCTTTTTAAATGGTACAAACAGAAAAATAAAAGACAAGAGAGGTTTAACCCCATAAACAGTTTCCATTTTGACTTGCTCTTTTAAATTCATTTAGTAAACTTGTGCATAGCATTCACACCACTGGGTCTTCAAGGTGGTGTAATGTATTTTATGAGTGCCAGCTTATTTTTTGGACATTTTAACTTCTGATTCTGGCGGGGCATACTCTGCCAACTGTGTGCAAAAGTAAATTTGGATCTTAGCATATTTCCAGGCAACATCTTTTGAAACTTTAGTTTATTTTTTTTCCATCTGGGACCAATGTTGTCACAGTGAGGTTTGATACTGTATTGGCTGATATTCTGGTATAAATCTTTCTTAGTTTTGCTCACCTACATGGAGATAGGTAATAGTAACAATATATTCTTTAGTGTTATTTAGCACAATAATTCTATTTCTAATAATTCATCTTAAGGAAAAGAATGCGAATAAGGATTTTTCGCATTATAAAGAAAATTCTGAGTAATCCAAATATCCAGTAAAAGAGAAATAGTTACATAATTTAGAATAATTTCACAGGATAAAATATAATGCAACCATTAAGAAATTATGTCTTGAAACATATTATGTGGCATAAAAATTATATAAATTTAACTGAAATCAACAGGCGATGAAAGTATGACATGCAGCATGATCCCTGAAAGGTACCTGGAACTCTATAGATAAAGCTTCAAATAATTTAAATAATTTATCCTGCACACATAGATATAATGAAATAGTATTTTAACATAATCGGTAGAAAAAGGATGAGCTTAGGAGATGGTGGAGAACTTGGTAAATGTCAGAGGTTGGTACACGTTAGGACACATTATAGATCTTGGGCAACAAGAATTAAGAAAGTGGGAGAAGGATGGCAAGTAGACCTCAGAGACAAACCTCCACATATTCAGAGTCTTCCTGAGTCAGGAAAACAACGCTAGTCTAGGAAGGCATTTGCAAATATGGCTACTTCTCACAGTAAGATGGAAAAATAAAAATTCTCTAATTTTGAGAGAAGAACACAATATAAGGATAAAAGGATATACAGAGGAGAATCTAAATGAAGCCATAAAGATGATCTCTCCTCCTTCCTCAGGAAGAAACATTTCTAGTCCCTCCCTCTAAAATAAAGAAGGGAAGTTATTTCCCTAATTGTATACATGTAAGGAGTATTTATATCCTCTCAAATTCAGAAAGAAGCCAAACATTATTTTGCCTAGCCTTCTGTAGTAGGGGTCTCCAGAGAAATAAAATCAAGAGGATGGATAGCTAGATAGCTGATAGCCAGGTAGATAGAAGATGATAGATAGATAGATAGATAGATAGATAGATAGATAGATAGATAGATAGATAGGTGGATGGATGGATGATAGATAGAGATAGATATTTATTATAGGAACTGGCTTATGAAAGCTGAGAAGTCCCATGATCTGTGGTCCACAAACTGGAGAACCAGGGGAGCCAATGGTATAATTCTCAGTCCTGGGCTGAAGGTGTTAGAGCTAGGGGGCAGCTGGCGTAAGTCCCAGAGTTCAAAAGCACAAGAACTAGGAGCTCTGATGTCCCTACAGAGCAAGAGTCACTTTAGCTGGGCTCTGGTGCCTGCCCAATCTTTCCTTTGGGTGCGTCGTCCTTGGATGCAGCCCTGCTGGTGCTTGGGCTTTTGCTCCGGTCAAAGCAGGTAACCGGATGTGCCAGCCCCAGGCCTCCTGGGAGGAACCCCACTGCAGGCCAAATTCAGCCATAGCCTATGCCCCACCTAGGGCCACCTGGCAGTGGTCACCAAAAAATCCACAAATGGCCACCACACATGCTGGGCTTAGAGGTGCCCGAGAGGCCGAATCGTAAACTGAGGCCAGCTACTACTAGTGTGGGGCTTAGGGGATGCCAAGGCAAGATGCTGCTTGTTTGGGTTTTGTGAACTTTTGAGAGATTTTAGAAAAGTCCACAGCATGAGCCAAAACAAGCCAGCTGTTTGTATGGAAAGGCCGCCGGACTCCGCGGGGGCGGGCCTGCGGGGTGGGAGGGGCGGGGCCTCAGGGCAGCGCCTGGGCGGAGCGACCCGTGTTAGCTACGTTCATGGAGACTCAGAAATGGCCGCCGCTTGCGTCTGCACGCCAGCCCGGGCAGGGCTCAACAGAGGGACAATGCCCTCTGCCAGCACTTCTCTCTGGACGGAAGCTGCATCTCAAGCCCTCGCCTGTTTGAAACCAGGCAACCCAGTTCCTCCCCATGTGTCCCTGGAGCCTTTCAAGCAGCCGCCCCGGCGCCAGAGCTCAGTGAGCGAGCCCGTCAGTGGTAAGTCCGCACCGGCCCCTTGAGAGGAATGTCTGCGACTCCCGCAGCCCTCTGTCTCCCTCAGCCACAATCTCCGCTGGTTTTCACAGTCAGAATTTGTGGGGACCTCTCTTGCCGGCACTGGAAGCCTGTGCTGGGGAGCCCGGTGTGGGGCCGGGACCCCTCGCTCTTCCAGGGGCACCTTCACAACCAAGACGTCCCTCCCGATTCTCAACCGGGCGGGTGTGGGGGACTAGCCCATTTGGAGTCTCTCCCCTCCTACTAGTTTTGAAGTGGCCTTTCCGTGTGTCCCCTGTGGTAGGACTTGTGTTCTGCTAGACACAGGTGACTGTTATTCTGTAGTTTAGTTGTAATTTTGACGTGGTGGTGAGAGGACCCAGGCCCGGCGTTTACCTACTCCGCCATCTTGACCGGAACTCTTAAAATACTTTTAAGTTATATTTTATTAACATCAAGAATTCAGTTCAATATGTTTATTAAGCTTACACTGAATTAAGAGAATTAACAGGCCATGTGAAATTTTCCTTTATGCTCACTTTAGGCATGTCTTCATCTCAGTACAGTTTTTAAATTAAGTTCAATACTAAATATCTAAATTTAAATATTTAAATTAATTTAATACTAAATCTTTAGTTATTGATGACGACTTGCTAAATAATATATTTTCTTCCGTTAATCTGATTCAAGTTTTGCACAAAATAAAACTACCTGATTTAGGTGTTTTAATTTTATAAACAACCACTCTACTGAATTTTATACCTGTTTCTGTTTTTAGTTAATCCTTTGAATTACATAACCAAACGACCTGGAAGTAGTGTTGTTTTAATTATTCCTCTCCAATAGTTGTGTCTTCTTTCCTTTATTTCCATTGACCAGCAGATTTACTTTTTAATGCATTATCTTTGTCTTTTTCCTAACATTACTAGTAGTCTTTTTAATACTATCCTATTCTTATTTCTTTTTTTAGTATGAGGAACAAATCACTTATATGTCTTTATATAGAGCGTTCTGTACTGGAGGAGTAATAAGTGTAAATTCTGTGATCTCAGAAAGTTCTTATTATAGTTGAGAGATAAAGTCAGGTCGCTAGATTTAAGCAAAGGGCTGAGTGATAAGACTTCATGGATGCAGTCTAAGGCATATGTTAACCAACTAACCAAGTTTACCATCCTATTCATGGTTTAGCACTGAAAATCTTGGGTACCAGGAAACTCTCAGTCCTGAGCAAATCATGAGTGTTGGTCACCATAGCATGTGGAGGGCTTGTAAGCCCAGGTAAAGAATTTGAATGGTGGTATAAATGTAGTAAGAAGCAATTGGAGCATTTTGAACAGAAGTGTAAATTCTGGAACAATTTAAATTAAAATAGTCATATTTATGAAATTGTCTGGGTGTTGCACTTTTAAAGAACAAAGGATAGAAGCAAAATACGGATAGCTTTCTAACAGTTTTCTCAATTTCTTACATGAATATTGATCTGTTTTGGTTTTCCCTATACCAATGTTAGTATGTATTATTAGTCCAGTTCTTTTAGGTTTTTACATTTATGTGCATGGATTTGTGTGAAATAATGGTAATAGTTTTAAGTTACTCGACATTTGTACTTTTTGTTCTACTTCACTTTTAAGTGTATTTCTCCCATTCCCTTATTTAACGATGATGCAGATACTTTATCAATATTGTTTCAATGAAACTAAATCTGCTTTAATATTTATAAATTTATTGTTCTGATTTTATTTGGCTTTTCCCCCCCTAAATTCTTAAATTATTTTCTTTCTTATTAACAAAAAGCAAGACTATAAGCTGAGTGACCATGATGTTAGCCTTTTTCAAAGAGTCCGGACACAGTGTTTTTAATATGTTCAAGATATTACACAATTTCATTTGAGTTCCTATTTGATCTGTGTTCCTTTAAAGTGTGGTTTTAAATTTTAATGGTAGTTTTTGTTTTGGTTTATCATTTCTAATTCCATTTTTAATTCCAGTGCTTAAAATAAATTACATTCATTGTATCTATTCATTGATTTTTAATTTATTTTGTTGTTTGTCATATGCTGTGTTTATTTTGCTATCTTGCTTTTTCTCTTTCTACTCACTTTTTATACTTTGCATGGTTCATATGTGGTTTTTAGTTTTTTAAATAATTTCAATAATGTGCCATATGTGATGAACATAAAATATATATGAACTCTTAGTATGGAACAGAACATTTTGGTGAATGTTCCTTTTGCAATTGAAAAGAGCGTATATTGCATTGTTGCTGGGAATTGTGTTCTATAATAGCAGTTATGTCAAGTGAAATGATAGTGTTCCTCAGGTCTTACATATTCTTGTTGATAATGTTTCTATTTGTTCTACAATTATTGAGAGAGGAGTGTTGAAGTTTCCAAGTATAACTGCGGGTTTTCTTTTTCTCTTTTTAGTTCTATCAGTTTTTACTTCATGTATTTTGAAGCTCTGTTATTAAGTGCATAAATATCTAATTATTATGTAATACCCCTCTTTACTGCTAGAAATTGTTCTTGTTGCTAAATCAAATTTTTCATTTAAAGTAGGTTTCCTTTAAACAGAATGTAGTTTGTTTTGCTCTTTTTTAAAATCTAATATGACACCAACTTTTAATTGGTATATTTTGGCCACTTTCATTTAATGGAATTATTTATATGGTTAAATTTTAGTCTACCATTATGTTGTTTTTTTACTTGCCACCTCTGTTTTTTTATTTTTCTGCTTTGCCTTTTTTTCATTTTTAATATTCCATATCACTAAATCTGTTGGCTTCTGACTGTTTCTCTTAGTATAATTTTTTAGTGGTTGCTTGAGGGATTGAAATACGCGTACCTAACTTTTTATCATTTACCTAGTATATTTTACTACTTCAGGTGTAACGTAGAGGATATACAAAGGCCTAGCTTAAATGTTATAAGTGATATATGTGTTAAATATATCTATACATCCATATATTGATAACCCCCCAAAATATTAAAATGCTTGCTTTAAGCAGTCATTCATATTTTAAAGAACTTAAGATAAAAAAATAATCTAATATACTTAGAGATATTTGCCATATTTCTTGTTCTTCCTTCACTCTTATAATTTCACATTTCTTTCTGATATCATTTTCCTTATACTGAAGAACGTTGACATTTATTTTAGAGGAGGGCTGCTTTTGGTAAATGATTTGAGTTTTCCTTCATCTGAAAATACTTTCATTCCTCAGGAATATTTTTGCTTGATATTGAAATCTGGGTTGACAATCTTTTCTTTCCACACTTTAAAAAAGGTTGTTCAGGTGCCTTTAGCTCCATTATTTCTGATGAGAAGTCTGAAGTCATTCAAATCGTTGTGTCCATTTATGTAACATGCTGTTTTTCTCTGGCTACTTGAAAATGTTTTCTTTGATTTTCAGTATTCAATTATAATATGTCTGTGTATAGTATCCTTTGAGATTATCATCTTTCAAGATTTTCTTAATTTCTTGAATCTGTAAATGTATATGTCTTTTACCACACTTGTGAAATTTTCAATAATTACTTTTTGTATACCACACTCTTTCTTCTCTCCTCCTGGAGATCCAATGACATAAATGCTACACTTTGTAACATTGTCCCTGAGGTCCCAGAGGCTTTCTCCTTTCATTGCAATCGTGTGTTTTTTGTTGTTGTTGTTGTTTAGATTATAACATTTTCTATTGATCTGTCTTCAAGTTTACTGACTCTTTAACATCTCCACTCTGCTATTCATTCATTCCCTGTAGAAAAATTTATTTTATTTTTAATTCTGAAACTTTCATTTAGTTTTTTTATCGTTTCTATTTCTTTGCTCACAACTCTGTCTTTTATTCTTTTCAATAGGGTTCACCTTTACTCAATGAAGCGTGTTTGTATAATAGCTACTTTAAAGTACTTATCTTATCATTCTACCATCCAAGTCACATCAGGATCGATGGTTATTATCCTTCCCTTGAATACTGTTGAAATTGTCCTGGTTTTTTGTATATTCAGTGACTTTGGGTTATATACTCATTATTTTGACTGTTATGAGACTCAGAATACTGTGGAAATGCTCTGGAGAATGTCGATTTGTTCATTTGTTTATTGTGGCCCAAAATAGATGCAGTTAGGTTCACATTACAAATATAAGACCAGTTTCTGTGGCTGTGGTTCTTCTGTGTCGATTTTGTCCTCGGAGCCTCTTAAATGCTCCTCAGATTGACTCCACGTGTGATTTCGGATGTGATTAGCAGCCGACGCAAGAGTTAAATCCTCAAAGGTTTTGTCATGCTGTCAGTTCCTCACATGCAGAGTTTGGAAATTAATCTATGACTTGATACATATTTTTAGGGTACCACTTTTTGTAGTTGTCCCCTTCTGTGATTTTCCCCACACTCTTAGGCCTCTATGAGAACTTTTTTCTAGCTTTTTACTAAAAAGCTGGAATTCGGACCCTGTGTACTATTGAGGTCTGTCAAACGAGATCTGCCTCGGGAGTAAAGGAATGGAAAAGGAGAGAGAAAAAAGCAAGGATTCTCTCTTCACTCTTTGGCACATAGAGGCCCTCTGGGGAGGGAGAAGGATTTTCTCTCAGAGTTTTAGGTGCCTGCATAGCAACTATGGTGCAGGTTTGCAGCTTCATGGCTGAGATTTTTCTGGAGCCAGAACATAAGAGTTTAAAAAAGAAGGACTCCCCTCCCAGTATTTGCCCCACAGAGGCTCCGCTTCACTGACCTAGAGCTAAAAAGAGTGCGTGTGTGGTGGGGGCGGGGAGGGAGGTTCTTCTGAATTTTTTCTGCCTGTGACTGCTGTGTAGTTCAGATATTTGAACTGACCCTGAGTCTAAGCCAAGAGGTATGAAAGAAAAATAAATAAATAAATAGATAAATAAATAAATCGATCAAGAAATCCGTCACTGTATGGGTTTAAGGGGGTAGTTTCTTTTCAGTTTTATTGAAGTGTAATTGACAAAATCGTAAGTTATCTAAACTGTACAATGTGATGATTTGATATACATATACATTGTGAAAAAATGTTCCCCCATCAAGTTAATTAACACATCCATTCCCTCACATATTTATCTTTATTTTGTTTCAAAAAAAATTTCTTTTGGCAAGAACATTTAAATTCTATTTCTTTAGCAATTTCAATTATATAATACAATAGGTATCCACTATAGTCACTGCTTTATACATCAGATCCTCAGACCTTATTCATCCTGCAACTGAAAGTTTGTACCCATTTACCAACCTCTTTCTATTTCCCCCACCCCTCAGCCCTTGGTAACCACCATTCTTCCCTTTGTTTCTATAAGTTTGACTTTTTTTTTGCCTACCTAGTGTACAGTAATGTTTTGTGCTTTAAAGTAAGTGGCCTAAGATGGTCCTCCCATTCCAGACATACTGTGGAACGTGTGAGGGGGTAAGAGTTGGGGGAAGATGTTAGGCTACGACTTCCAGCAAGCAAGTACTCAGAGTCATGGCTGCAGAGGGACCCTGGATGTCTCCTACCTGCACACCTTCCTTCCAGGTGTTTATGAATAATGAAACAGTGGGGGGTTCTGTAAACCCAGTTCTACTCTCATCCTGCTTTCATAACTGTTTAGCATTAACTAGGAGAGGATGATTTGAGAACTCTGAGTAATTTTGGTTATGGTTATGTTCACATCACTATGTTTTCCAAATAATATGTTACAAGAAATAAAAGACTGCAAATAGGCTATAGAAAATCTTCTATATAACATTTTATTGGCTGTTAGAGAAAGGATTCTCACTTTGTAGTAATGTCAGTCAACATTAAACATTTAAGGTCTTATTAAAAGATTTTCTAAAAATAAAAGCTCTTAGAGATAAATCTGTAGGCACAAACTAAAGCAAATAATGTGGTATGACAACCATATAATGGGATATTCACTATAAATTATCCACTAGGAGAATACATTGTTTGCTATCAAAAAAATATGCTTTATTCGGCATTGCGACATAGAGTATCTTATTGGCAGGAAAATAAAGCCTCTTGGGTTTGTCCCAGCTGTGTACTTAACAAGGCCTCACAGCTGTTTTTTTTAGATCTTTTGTGGTAAACCATTTAGGAAAAGAGTGTTTTATCATAAACATTCTTATCCATGTTCTCCCCAGTTCTTTCTCTACCTCAGATTTCTTTTGAAGTTCAGATCTTGGCTCATTGTCAGAAAGTAAAGAAACCAAAGTTTTGCAACTAGACTTTTAATAACCCTTTTGGACTTATAAGTACATCAGTGAACCAGAAACCAGTGACCAAGGGGACAGAGGGAAGCACCTGAGAAGCCCTCCTCTGGACCCACTGCCCCACCTCGTCACTGGCTCAGCAGTGATGATAATCGCTAGAGTGGCTACTGGGAGTCACTTTCTCGCAGTGACATCTGCTCTAACCACCATGTCTGCCCAGGAGAGTCAAAAGAGTCTGGTCGTGTGTCATTGAGAATTGGCCAAGAGCCCTTGTCACATACCTAAATGTACTCTTGACCACCAGAGATATCTCAGGATTCCTGGACTATTCAAGACTTTCTTTTTACCACATAATATCCAAAGAAAAGAACACGATAGACTTAAACCCTCAAAACTTTGAGGTGGAAATCCACAGAAAGTTTGGATGATTTCCTCTTCACAGAAACTGGCATCACTGTATGGATTTTAGTAGAAATCAGAAGCAAGTTCTATTCCAGAATATTCAAAATGATGCCCCCATCCCATCCCCAAGCCCCCTTCTTTTGCCCCTACAAGAGAGACTTTTGAAGCAGGCTTCCTGTCGCTGCTCCCTTTTGTTCCTTGATTAAACTGTGAAATAGGAGCTCTGTGATTTCTGGTTCGTGCTGCTCATTTCATGCTTTTAAATTGAAAATAATAATTTCCTGACCTCTTCCTCCTTTGTTCTTATTCATTTTTCTCAAACCAGACATCAGAGTGAGGGCAGATAAAATGAAGACTTTAACCATCTTAGATCTTAAATTGTCCCCAGAAGACAGTTACCAACTTTTGTGAGGTTTGCAGGAGTTTGGCCTCTGCTTTTAACAAACAACTTCGTCAATTATTTCTTGGTTTTCAGTCCATTCTATTGAAAATGTAACTGAGATAATCAGTTACCTAAAATTTATGGTGAACAGTACATGCGTCCAAGGACCTAGAATCATAAGCAGCCAGATCATGGAGACTGCAATAAACCGAATTGTTTTTCCCTATGTACCAGTAGCTCTTCTGACCCACATGGCATCCTGTGGCCCTTCAGTAGTAAATATTCAAGACCTTGGGGAGAGGGGCCACAAATCACACAAATTCTCTTTCTTCCCTGTGCTGGTGATTCTGCTTGGTCAATGGTTTGATGGCAATGGCAGAGCAAGTGAGAGTGGGCAAAGGGAATGGAAAGTAATGGTAGAAACATGTTAAAGGAGTTATTGATGCACTTCTATCCCGAATGTTCTTTGATAATCAAGATCTGATCTCACAATATTTCTCATTAATCCCAGTGGTAGCTATAGAATGGCTCACAACAGATTTAAAACCTCTTATATGAAAGAACAGAAATTAACTAACTCAAAAGTAGTACTCTCAGATGTCAATATACTGATACCATTCCAAACATTCAGCACACGCATGTTGGGATCTCGTCTATGAAGTGACACCATAGCCAGTGACATAGAAATGACTTATAAATAAGTGTGTAGCTGAACGTGCTGAAAATTAGGCTTATGAAAATAGACTGTTACTTACTTCTTTATTTAGTTTGATTTTTTTTCTGAATTTCTGTTTTTATGGGGAAAGTTGAAGTGTGTTACCTACTTATCCTTTAAAATTATGGAATCTAAGTAAAATTTTCTAAATTATTTACCAACCTCTTATCCATTTTTTTATCTTCCTAAATATTTTTGATTTGCACAGTTTTTGACTTACTTTGTAAAACTTATCTTTACATAGACTTTAAATTGTGGGTCTAGTAACATGAGAGGTGATACCAACGACTTAACAATTGATCGATTGATTGATGATTTTACTCATAATTTATGTAACATGATATATCCAGAATTTCAGGGAATTTTTAATAAATCAGGCACACATTATTACTTCAAAAAGAGAAGCGCCTAGTGAAGGAGGAGAGATTTGTATAAATAACTATAGTTAATATGATGGAATAAATGGCTAGAAAATGATACACACACTGTTATATATAAAGGTGGGGCTTTTTGCTCATTTATACTTGTGAGTTATTAGGAGAAGGCTACTTTAATTATATAATTAGGAAAGAGGAGCTAGTTATGTTCACTGTAGGGAGGTAATCTGAAAGACTAAATTTTTTAAACCATTTAAAGAACCTCAATTACATGTGTTCAAATAAGGTTTTTAAAAACCCATATCTATATTTCATAAATCATTCTAAAATTCATAAATAAAATTTCACAAAGTTTCATTAAAATATATCTTTTAGATGTTTGTAAAAAAAAATTCTTATTTTTATAAATAAGTGTAAGTTACTTGCAAAACTTGGAGTATAAAGAAAGATTTCATATAGTAGGTATGATTTGGGTAGGTCATAAAAAGCATTTAGAGTCTAAGCATAAATAGATAGCAGAAAGGTAGTCTTGGGGAGACAGCACAGAGAGCAGAGACGTGAGGCAGGGAAGTGGCGGGGGGGTTTATATGCGGCAGTGCTGGGGAGGCTTCTTAGTACCTGAAGGGAAGCTGTGCTGTTCAGTAGGTAGGTTGAGATCACAGCGTAGGATTGACTTCTGGACTATGTGGTATGCCTATTGCTGGAATGACAGTGGGGAGCCATCAAAGTGTTTGAAAGATGAGTACATGATATTCAGATTGTTCTTTAGGATGACTAAACTAGCTGCAGTGTTTTGAAGGCACTGGAATGAGGCGAGTCATTAAAATATTACTGTAAGGGTCCAAGTGAAGACTGGTGATTGAATATTGAGTGACTGAATGAAAGTAATAACAATAGGAATAGAAAGGGGATGATTACAAGTGCCAGAGTTAATCATACGTCAGATAATGGGAAAAACTATCTCTTTCATTCAGTGCCCCTTTTTTATTAATATAAAAATGACCCTAGCCTTGGAAGACTATTAGACAACACTGAACAAACTCAAATAAGGAAAAAAGAGAATCTTGAAAACAGCTGTAGTTAGCACACCACATCAGTCTGAGTTTCTTCTGTTCTTGCATAAAAAGTCCAAGATCGCGTACTCAGAGTACTTTAACGATACCGTGCATGTGTAGAGCGGACTGAAAGCACATATTTTCGTCTGATCTCAAACACACAGCCACGCTTTAACTTTACAGTGAAGCTGCAAATCCAAATAGAAAATCAGAGCACTGCCCGTCTTCTGAATTCCAGTGGACCAGTTGACCTATGGATGCATATTGTCCTAGTTTTAAAATTAAAGGAGTCTCACTGAGGCCATTTGGCTCACAGGATGGATAAGCATGTGTATGTGATCTGATATTTTTATGTCAGTGATTTACTTGACTGTCTCTTCAAATTAGGCTTCAACTCTCCAACCTTTCTTTATGTCAGTTGTTCTTGCTGAAGTCTAAATAAAGGAAATTTAATCCAATCAAACTATAGACTGAAAATAAACACTAAAGGGGCAAAGTGAGCAGCATATGTTATTGGAATTCCAAGAGCTCTCTTAGTTTGGCCAACACCCCTATCGAGGAGTCTCCAGTGGGACCCTTGGTAAGAGCATAAACAAAAAGCCAAGTATGATCAGGTAATTGTCTGGCAATATCAGAAAGTTTCCATCTTATTTAAGAAGAAAGTGCCCATTGGTGTCAGCGAGCATAACATAAGAGTGAGGAAATACACATTGGCATGCACTGGCTTTTCCCCATTAAGCCAGAAAGGGCAGGCTGAGTTATGTTCGCGCCGTGCCAAACAAGTTTCAGCTGAAGTCAGAAAAATGGAAAATGCCTGGATATTTCATTGTTTAATGGAGAACACCAGATATATTGGGAGACAAGCAAGAGGCAGCAATTTATTGACTGACAAACATGCTCAAATGGAAAGAGGGAACCATAGAACTGGCCATAAAATAGATTTTTCTGTAATGGTTTGCAACTGGGTTTCTGGAAAAGACCACCCTCCCAGAGAATGGAGAACTACTCATGTGGATATGGCACAGGCAATCTGAATGGTCCAAATTTTCAAACCAGACAATTTAGGAAATTATATGACTGGAATTGTAAAACCTGCATTTCTACTTCATATATCACAAAGCACTGTGTTTCTTATCCTGTAATGTTTTAAGCATGAAACTTCACAAGAGTAATGAAAATTGGTATTTATCAACCTTCGAAATCCTTTCTTAATAATTTGAAGTAACTAGGGAGACCGCGAGTTTTTGAACAGTCTGCCACAGAATATTTCTAAAGCAGTTACTGTATTGACAGAGAGAGGAAAGAGTGGAAGAGAGATGAGAGGGTATGGGGAGAGAGAGAATGTGAGAATATTTTCACTTGAGAGAAGGAAAGAAGAGTAACTCACTAGTCCTTTGTATATGTGATTAATTTTCTTCTCAAAATACTCTACTATGGGAGGTATTTTGAATCTCATTTTGTAGTTAAGGAATGAGAGACTGAGAGTTAAATAAATTATCCAGGGTCATACAGATCGATAGTAGCAACTCACAGGCGAGATTTTTTCACTGGAAACCTCTAGCTCCTAAGCCCTGCGCTCCTGGTTTTCCCCACTACACCCTCAGCATCCCAAGAATTGATAAGTTCCTTGAGACTAGACAATATTTCTTTCTCACTTTTATTCCAATGGTTTGTATTCAAGTAAATGATTTCAAAGTAATTAGAAATAGTGTTTCACAATTCACCATATATGAGATGAAGATATCTTTTTTCAGTTATGCTACAACTTTGCTGTGTGACCTTAGGTAATTATTTAACCTCTCTGGGACCCACTTCACATGTAAAGTGGGGACAATAAAACCAACTTTATAGGTTATTATATTAAACGAGGTAATCCATGAGACACTTAGCACAGTGCCTGGCATGTAGTGATGCTCAGTTAGGGTTAGCAGTGATGATACCAAATGGATTCTTCCGCCTTAACAAAGAATCACCAAATATCCTTGGTCTTAAGCAACAAAGTTAACTTGTCACTCAGTTAAATGTCAGTCATCGGTCAGCTAAGCTCTAGATTGGGCTCGCTCAAGGCCCCGGGATGGGGGAAGTTTCATCTCAATGTGCTTCCTTTTTCACTTCAGTGAGAGAAGCAAAGATAGTGAGTCATGCTATTGGTTCTTCACACTTTTATCTGAACGTGTAACATGATACCTCTGCTTGTGTTTCATTAGTCAAAGAAAGTTGCATGACTACTCCAAATTCAGGGAGGTCAGCTGTGCAATCCAACCATGTGCCCGGAGCGTATCACAATAATTATTTAAAGTCATTTCTACCATTAATTTGCAAAAAGAAATATAAACTTAGATTCTCTTCATCAACAGTATTTAGTCAAATCATTATCAATGAAATTTTATTATATTAGCAAATGCAAGTATCCCTTAGTATCCAAATATATTCATTTCTAAGTTCAACTGCTAAGGTATTGGAACTGAGGAACTTCAATACTGGAAACCAAGTGAGATGCTGCACTAAACTGAAGACCTGCTTTCTCTTACATGCTCATCATGAAGATATCTCAGTGTCCCAGTTGTATTTTCCTATATTTGTCGTATCATTTTTTTCCTCTCCACTTTCCTCTTTCTCTCCTTCTCCCTCTCCCAGACACTCCTTCCTTCTCTTTTCCCTCCTCTCTCTGTATATATCTATATATCTATCTATCTATCTATCTATATATATAGATATATACACACACACACACACAAATATATTTTAAGGCATTTGAGAGAAAGTTGTACACATGATGATGCCTCATTACTTCTGAATATTTTAGTGTAAATTTCACAACAAAAAGCATGTTCCTATATACAGATAGTCCCTGAATAATGATGGTTCAACTTCTGATTTCTCGATTTTACAGTGGTGTGAGAGTGATATGCATTTAGTAGGAGCTGAATTTCAAATTTAGAATTCTGATCTTTTCCTGGGCTCGTGATTTGCGGTGGGATCCTCTCTTGTGATGCTGAATAGGGACAGCTCCCAGTCAGCCATGCTCTCAGGAGGGCAGACAACCCATACTCTTCAGTGTGGTGTTAAATACATTTTGACTTGCTATGGGTTTATGAGGACATGACCTCCTCATAGGTTCAGGAGCATTATTAGTTACAGTACAATCAATCATAAAAAAAATGAAATTAACATCAACAAAGTAATACCATCTAATCCACAGGCCCCAATGAGTTCGTCAGTTGTCCTCATAGTATTATTTATAAGCTCTTTTCCTTCTGCTTCAGGATTCAGTCATTTAGTTGTCATGTCTCTTTAGCCTCCTAAATTAGAATAGTTCCTCGGTGTTATCTTTTGTCCTTGTGTTTCATGATCTTAATATTTTTGAAGCAGTTATTTTTTCGACTATTTCTTTTGTGGGTTTGCTTGTTATTTCCTAGATTTAGGCTATGCATTTTGGAGTGGGAGTGCCATGGAAGATGCTCTATTCTTCTCAATGTATCAAATCAATAGGCGTGTACTGTCGATTACCACTTGCTTAACCAAAATATCGGTCAGATTTCTCCACTATGAGGATACTTAATAAGGTTTTGGTATTTAAAATGTTTTGAATAAGTGCTAATAGAAATATATTTTATAGTGATGTAACTATCATGCTCTTTATCATGTACCTTCTAGTTTTAGTATCTATTGATAATTTTTTCTGAATCAACTATCACCATTAGGTTGCCAAATGGATACTCTTTAAAATTTTTATTTTTCAATTACCTTTGACATTTAATATTATATTAGCTTTAAGTTTACAGCATGGTGGCTAGATATTTATATAATTTATGAAGTGATCACCCCAATAAGTCTAGTACCCACCTGACACCATATATAGTTACTGCAATATTATTGACTTTATTCTGTATGCTGTACTTTACATTCCCGTGACTATTTTGTTACTATCAATTTCTACTTCTTAATCCCTTTGCTTTTTTCACCCAGCCCCCTTTCTCCCCCAAATCGATATTTTTAAAGTCTACCTTTTATTAGCTAACATACTACTCTAAGATAGAGATTTCCCACCTCCCTTATTTATTTGTTTCTTCATTCATTCATTTATTTATTCACTTACCTCATAATTTTTTATTTTATTCAATAGGCCATAATCTATTACTATTATACTTTTCTCAGTGCTCAGATTTTCCTATAGATGACTTTGGAAGCACCATTAATCTGGTTTCTGTTTATCTTGACATTTACCCCATCATTCTTTGAGAAATTCCTATTTTCTCACACACATAAAAAAAATGTTCAAGGCTCATCCGTACGTTTCCTATAGTAGTATTAAAATCAGTTATTTCTCTAGGAACCCCTGGTTCCATTAAGCAAGAAATGATATCTAGAGAACAGGGTCTAAATTCTCAGGTTGCTCATTGTTTCTGAGTTGTCATTGCTTTCTGGGCCATCTTAGAGTCTATAACTAGGAAATCCACACATACAAATTCACTTGTATGTACATCTATTTTTAAATATATATACAGCTATACAAGTCATGAATTCATATCAACGCC
This sequence comes from Rousettus aegyptiacus, assembly GCF_014176215.1. Taxonomy (NCBI): domain Eukaryota; kingdom Metazoa; phylum Chordata; class Mammalia; order Chiroptera; family Pteropodidae; genus Rousettus; species Rousettus aegyptiacus. The sequence continues at coordinate 9,199,433 of NW_023416290.1, read as the reverse complement.
TTCAATTCCAACTCAACTTCACAGGGTTGGTGCCGTATCCTTCACTTCAATTCTTCTGATGTGTTGGACCACAACTCTTGCATCAGGTTCTTTAGGTGCCTGAAGACCCAGTTTTAATCACAATACAATTAGGAAATTACTGTAAGAATTGAATGGGAAGTATGTCTTTTTTCATGTTTCATTTTATTCACAATAAAAATATTTATGGACTACCCACAATCAGGGCTGGAAAAGACAGAAGACTTTCAGGTTTGAACAGTGCTTTGTGTATCCACAAATTAACAACATAGGGGAAAAAAATGGTTTCTTGATACAATTTTTTATTACTTTTTTCTAGAATCATATCTAAGAAGGTTAACCTATAAATATAGGGTACACATAAAGCATTGGTTAGCATTGAATTGATGTCATTGATTTGTTTTTTCGTATATGTATATGCACATGTAGGAGAGAGAAAAAAATCTACAATGAGAATTCTGATTCCAGCCATGATGGAGTAGCCTCATTCCTTTCAGTATCTCTGTCTAAAAATTATTAAAACACTGGACATAATACAAAGAAACAAGCCTGGGAAGACTCTAAAAGGTGGAAAGAAGACAGACTGCTGAGGGACCTCAGGATTTGAGGAACAGCACAGAGATGAGACACCTGGGCTTCCTTATTTGTCTCCCAAATATCCCAAACAGAGCACATCAGAAGCTTTCACCCCTCAACTGCCAACCGGCACAGGGGAAAAAAAAAAATTCAAACTTCAAGAATATCCTATTCCCTTTAGCCAAAGGATAAAGAAAGGGTAGCCTGTCAACAGAAGACATTTTTCCTACTGCAGCTAAACACTAATGGAAAAACCACACCATCTCCCTGTGGTTTCAGTGGGGCCAAGCAAGGAAATGTTCTTCCTCCCCAGCCCTCCACCCTGTGTGTCCTCACTGGGTGGTGTCAGTGTTTCCAGTCAGGGAACTGAGCCTCCACCTCCACCCAGTGTCAACAAGACTGGAAAAGGGGGTGCAGGGCAGAGCTAGTCAACACTGCTGGTGTCAGCAGGCCCAGGAGAAGCCAGATGCATATACCCACCCAGCAGCAACAAGACCGACCGATGAGGTACAAAGCTGGGCTAATCTAATCAGCACTCTACTTCCTCCCCGCCACCCTGATGTCAGCAGGGCACAGTGGGGAGCTGAGTCTCCATCCACATATGGTATCAATGACGCAGAAAAACATGGTGGAAGGCAGGGCTAGTTGGCACGCCACTTAACTTCTCCACACCTCTGGTGTCATCGGGGTTCAGTGGAACTTCTGACCCACACTGTAACAGCTGCATGATGAAGCTGAACATAAACACGTGCTTGACTCTCGCACTATACATTAACAGGGTGACCGACGCAGAAAAAAAAAAAGACTAAATAGAATCCGGACTCATAATCTCATAATTAAAAATAATAGACAATTAGAAAAATCACAGGAAAATCTCAACTCGAATGGGAAAATACCATCAACAAACACCAACACCCAGATGAATCAGATGTTGGAATTAAGTGACAAGGATTTTAAAGCAGTCATCATAAAAATATTTCACTGAGCAATTATAAATTCTCTTAATACAATTGAAAAGAAAGAAATTCACTGAGAGAGCAGAACCTAATGTTCTCACCAAAAAAAAAAAAAAGTTAAAAAAAGATAAATATGTGAGATGATGGATGTGTTCATTACTTTGATAAGGAGAATCCTTTCATAATATACATATGTTAAATCATCATGTTGTACAGTTTAAACATCTTACAATTTTATTTGTCAATTATACCTCAATTAAGCTGGGAAAACAAAATAACCAAATGAAATTTTTAGAACTGAAAATTTTATAACCAATAATAAAACACTTGCTGGGTGGGCTTATTTATAGAATGAAGATGACAGAGGATAGAATCAGTGAACTTGAAGACAGATGTAGAGAATTTACCCAATCTGGACAACAGAGAGAGAAAGTTAATTGAAAAGAAATAGAATGTCAAGAACCAGTGAGATGATAACCGAAGATCCAATATTCATACCATCAGAGTCCCAGGAGGGAAGGGGAAAAAAAGAATAGGACTGAAAAAGTGTTCAAAGAAATAATGACTAAACACTTTCCAAATTTGGTGGAAGACATAAACCAACACATTTAGGAAACTGAGCAAACCTCAAATAGGATAAACATAAAGAAATCCATCCTAAGGCATAATGAAATTAAATTTGTAAACAGTGAAGACAAAGAAAAATCTTGAAAACAGAGAAACACAGTTTTCCTATAGGAGAACAGCAATTTGAATACAGCAGATTTCTCATCTGGAGCCATGGAAGCTGCAGGGAAGTGGCACAGCCTTTTTTCAAGTGTTAAGATCACTGTCAACTGAGAATTCAATGTCAGGAGAAAATATCTTTCAGGAATGAGGAGGAAGTCAAGACATTCTCAAATGAAGGAAAACTAAGAGAAGTACTTGCTAGCATGCCTGACCTTAAAAAATGATTAATGGAAGTTGTTTAAACCGACAGATAGTAATAATAACTGGGGTGGACCACAGATTCATTGGAGAATGAACAATGGAGTTATCTGGAAATTGTACCTAAGATTTTAGTTCAGGAACAATGTTGTCTGATAGAACAGGCTGGAAAGTATGAGCTGTCGGTGCTGGTTTGTGACATAAATGTGGTCCTACTGTGGACCCTCAGTGCAGTGCTTGTGGATGGAGAACCCAAGCCAAATGACAGAGCATCTCAGTATATGAGTCTAGCCTTGAGATGATAAATGGCACTAAGAACAAAACTCCAACTTCCCCCAACAAGAGAAAGGACAATGCTTAGCTATATACCTGGAGTACATACTCTTCCAGAAAGAATGTCAATGATCTGAGACCTCCTGAAATTAAGCCCAGGACTGTCGGCACATAGAAGAGTTGGATTCTTCGATTGTATCTGAAGGTCAGGGGTGAGGGTGGAGGAATCATAGTTTGGGGTTTGGAGGTGTGATTTAAAGGGAAAAAATAACTTTTCCATTATCCCTTCGTCTGAATATTCGAAGTCTGGAACACATCAAAAGCAGTTAAAAAAAAAAAAGAGAATTGTTTTACTTATCTGTCATCCCAAGGCAGTTTTCATATTATTTAAAATAGCAAGCTATCTTTGGGTGACATTAGCCTAGTGATGTGAATTGCAGTTTTTTGTTTTTCGTTTTTTTGTGTGTGATGTCAGAGCTAAGTTATTTAGGAAGTGGGAGGAAAACTATCTAACCAAATGTACCTTAATAGGAAGAAAGTCAGTTGAAGTGAATAAACTAGCATTTACATTCCCTTGGTTTCTATGTTTTATCTAATATTACCCCATGCCACTGGAGCCTCAGCCAATAATTGTATTTTATTCTTTCTGGCCCTGTGATTTTTCTTCAATAAGAAATGTTCAGGCCAAGACATTTAATAAAGGCAAATAAATTTAGTATGTGTTTGGCTGATTCTCAAAGAAGATCAAGAAAGGAAATGAAGAATACCAATGATAAACTATTCAAAGGAAAATTTTGAAATTGGCAAAGTTGCAAGAATGGTATTTTACGATGGTTCAGATATATAATATGGTTTATAAAATGTGCAGAAGAAGGAAAATGATCAAACCATAGTCTTTTAGACATAGATGGCAAGGCGAGGGGTTTATTTGATGTATGGTAAATACTTAAAACGATTTCAATTCATTTCAAGTGCAGTACAGGATACGATTTGTTGAAGAAAAAATCTTTATAAAGCACTTGGAAGTATTTGGAGCTAGGTTTAATTTCATTTGTGATGTAAAGGAAAAATACCCAATATTTCTTTTATACGTTAAGGAGTCACTTAAAGGCAGTGAGGGAGCTACTGCTCCAGTTTTTCACAATGGCCGAGCTTGTAGTAAGCATGTCAATTACATGTGCTTTATTAAATGGCATGCCGATATTCCTCTTCCCCAAAAAAGGGTCGGAGGTGAGAAAGAGGGGCACCAGAAGTGGACTGGGTGACACCAGTCCTGAAATTCTGCTGCTAGATGGGATTCCTTTTCAGTAAGAACATTAAGAAAAAGGACGGCCTTCAAAGCTGAACTGTGTTAGCGTAGAAAAAATAAAACACAAGCCTGAGTATAAAATGGATGTAGTGGAGGGGGGTTTCAGAATGACCAGCGTTTTTATGTTCGTTTATTAGTTTGACACAGCGTTTTCATTTTATTTTGCATTGTTTTAATTCTTTAGGTCCCCTGCCAGTCACAATATGGAAATCCTAAAGAAGCTTAGTGACATGATTTCCAGGTTCCCCAAGTATGAAAATAGTGAAATGCTTACTGACTTTGATTAGTGTAGTTTATTTTCCATATCAAGTAACTTCGATCGACTGAAGGAAATTTCACAAACATGAGCTCCTAGAATTTTAGAGGAAGTAGATGCAGTGAACCACCAAGTCTCCAGGGTTCGTTTTAACCTCAGAGGAAATTTTATCTTTATAGTGCGTCAGTAACATTGTTAAGAATTCAGGAGAAAAATAGCCTGCTTTGCCAGGATTGTCTGTAGATGTTTGAATTCAAATAAACAAGAAAAGCAAATGATGCAAAGACAGTAGTCTTCAAGAGTTTCATTGGAATTTGTAAAAGTCTTTTCTTTAAACAATGCTATTTTGGGACTAGCTCTGTCACCTAGGAATTTGAGTTCATGAGGAAATAGTTATTTTAAGTGTTCTTCTCATTTACCTGAGTCCTTGAAGTTTATGAACTAGAGGGACACAATATGAGGGGTGGAAAGTTTTCTCTCTTTTCTGGCTGATATGACACAACAGGTTTTCGTGGAGAGTGACCTTAAACTTAGACCCCCTAACGTCAGGTCAGGGGTTCCCACCTACCCGCTTCATAGCCTTGCAAGGCCTTTCACCTCTCGGAGCTCGGCAATAAGAGGCCATCACATTCACTTCACGTTTGTCGCGAGACCATGATGAACTAATAGTATGAATCTGCTTTATATAAAGTAAATCATTATACAAGGAAAATATATTGTTTTCTCTTTATAACATAAAAGTGAACTAAATTAAAACCATCCTTGTTATCCAAATTGGTTAAACATGGCCAAGCAGTGATCTCTGGTCGTTTTTAACACTTGCAAATGAAAAACTCATTGTTGCTATATCAATATCATGACTGAATCAATGGCTTTGAGTTCTTAGAAGAAAATTACAGACTACAGATTGGCTTGCCCTTGAGATTTAAAGAATGTGCTCTGTGGAACTAATAATTATATTAGAAATATTTGCTATGTGAAGTAATGAATGAACAAGTCTTGTCCACAGACATAAATCCAACCCTATAGATCCCACAGTTACAGGAAAGCTCCTTGCCAAAAGTCCTTGCCTTTTTCACACAAAATGTCGCTTACAAGGGCCTTGAATTTCAATTATTAGGGAGCTTTATGTAAGTTTAAGCATGATCTCCTTAAGATCCTCTGAAAATAGATATTCGAGATAATAGATTTAATTTATTCCTAAAGTGTGCTTGCTGAAGAGCATGCAGTAATAATTACATTGGATACTTATTTCTCTTTTGTTTTCTTAAAAATGAGTAATTTTAAATGTTTGTTCACATACCAGTCAAGACTTATGTGCAGAGAATTCAAAATGATTGTAATTATGCCCTGATCTTACCACTCATCGTAATGGAATATTAAGGAAGTCTGTTAAGTGGGAAGATTTAGTAAAAGATTTTGCAGTACAATAGTTACAGTAAACCTGGCTTTTTAAAATGTGAATAAACTATTCCAGTAGATGATTAAAAATAAGTGGAAAAGTCTTAGTACACTGCATTCTGCCAGCTCTGCAAAATAGCACACCATTCTGGCTTGTAGTCTAAAAAAGAAAAAAACAGGGTCATTCTTAAAAGAATATAAACTTGGAAAAAGTTTCTAAAAGTAGAAATTTAGTAAAATTTAGCTCAAAATGCTTAAATACATGCTACATCTAGCCTCAAAGCTTAGTCTTAAAGCCTATGTCAATGCGACAATAACTAGTTTGGAAAAGTCTTGAGAACATTTTTGCTGCTGACTTACTTTGTTCCCCTATGTATATCACAAAATTTCATTATATCTCAAACTAGGTTACTTCAGAATGCAAGGTGCATAAATCATTTAGTTGATTCCCTTTAAACAGCAATATTTAGGACAGCCTATATTTCTTATAATACGACCTCAGTATCTGAGGCTATGCTTCGCAGTATCCTGGTGACTGCCATTATGCTCTACGAATAAGAACTTTTGTCTGGACGGCAGCTCTGCTTCCTATCTCTTTATGACTCAGTTTTTACTTTTCTATCTCCCGTGGTCTGTGAAACTTTTCTTTACCAATCTTTATTTGGGAAAATCTCTACCGCTGTGGAAGGCCTCTGCTGGTACGTTGATCTGACTGGCCGTCTTGGTTGAAAGTCTTAGTACACTGCATTCTGCCAGTGTACTAAGGCAAACTCTTCTCTGCTTTGTTGGAATTATTGAGAAGTTCTGACAAAGGAAAATGTGATGTTTCTCCTTATATTAGCCATTGCTTCTGCCTAAAACGTGGTCCTTCTTTTTCTCTCATTACATCTTGCCTCTAATTTCAAAGGTGAACGTATAACCCAGGATGGATAGACCATCTTTGAGGACTCAATGACTGTTTCAGGGAGAGACATAGATCCTGTGTAATGCAAGCTAGATTACACAAACGCTTCCTGGGATTTTGCATGTAGAGCCTGTGAGAAAGAACACTTTTCGTCTCTGGGAATGGAAATCTCAGGGTGTGGAGCCAGTGACACAGTAAGCCACGGTCTCCATTCGATATGGAGAAAAAGAGAAGAAAACTCTCTATAGAAGGAGAGTATGAAGCTAAATAGAAAATGCAGAGAGAGAGAATTCTGATTTTGTTTGAGGCTCAAGGCTGACTCTTCGATTACCCTTTCATGAGCCCCAAAATTCCTCTTTTTAACTTAAGTTTGTTCAAGATGTTTTCTGTCACTTGCAACCAAGAGTATTAACAAATAACCATGTACTCCCAAAATAGTAGAAAACCACCAAATAGGAAAGACTACAAAGCACAATTTCTTTTTGTGAGCATAACAAAAGTATGCCTACATATTAACTTGAAGACTATATTTACCAAGCTCACAAGTTGTTGGGTTTTTAAAAATTCTCTCTAATTTACTCAGACTTGGATATTTAAACAGACCACTCAGTCTTTGGTCTAAAAATAACTTAGGTTGTCACTTCCAGTAGTGCATAAAGAAATTCCAAGTACTTTGCAGATCTTTTCCATTCATTCATCCTTTTACTTTTTGACAAACACTGATTGACAGTTTTAATACAACAGGATCAATGTTCTAGGCCCTATTGTTGCAAATCAGAAGCCTATTCTAGGTACTCATACTGTCGTAAGGGAATAACACCCATGGAGGGTTATGGGAACTCAAAGCAGAACCAGCTAGTACTCTGAAAGAGTGAGGAAACCCAGAAAGCTTTCACCTAGGAGGTCACACTTGAGCTATGTCAGAAAGAATGAGTGGAAAATTTCCCACAATGCCTTTCCCAGTTGTCAGTCTCTCACCTTTCTATCTGCATTTGAAAATGGAGACACTTAGTATATTAAAAGATGGTTTCAGTGCCAGTAATTGGACTTAATTTTTTGGCTTGAAGCATACACAAACAGGTGAGAAAGATTGTAATGCTCAAAAACAGATTTTGCACTATAAAAATTGGAATCAGATGAAACAGTATGAAAAGCAAGACGAATTAGAAAAAAGGTCTGTTTTGTATTTCTGTGTAGGATTTGAATTTTTTTGTTCCAGGACCACTTTTTAAACACTATTATTAATTCTAAAGGTCTTACAAAGGTCCAGGAATGTTACTGACTTTTCAGAACACAAAACTATGAATCTCTTCACCATGGTTTTTAATCATTACACTTCTGAAATTAACTTTTCTAGATTATGCATATTAGTAACTAGTAATTCATATCACTTGGTCAGGAAAGACAGTTTTTCAGATGAAGGTATTGTTTTTAACTGCTAGCTCTTCCCAAAGAAATTTTGATAGCATTCACATGCTATCAAATTGAACTAGTAATCAAAATAATACTCTTAACTGTTGGGAATTTTAGAACTGGTATTTTGAGTATTAATTTTAAACCCAGAAATCTATACGTATATGTTTAAAGTGGATGGTCCCGCCTTCCATTTCTTTTATTAGATTTCATTTTATCTAAAACTGAATTTAAATAATATCATTTGAGTGCATGTACTTACTATCTCTTAGGACTGCATCTTTACAAAACAAAATCTAGCTTTAAAAATGACTTGGGTATATGCTAATTATTAAGATTGTTCATGTACTTCAAGAGTTTCTTCATTGTCAAAGATAGGATAATTTCTGTGGCTTGTTGCATGAGTTCCCGGAGAAACTCTTCAAGTACAAATTATTTTTATGACATCATTCACATTAAAAATGGGAAGGAAGTGGTTAGAATGAAACTGGATCCTATTCAGACATACCAAAGAGGTGGAGGGAACATTGCAGGAGAATGACAAAAAAAAGAAATAACAGTAGGTAAAACAAATAACAGAAAAATGGGAACACATTCGCATTTAGATGCAAAAACATAAAGAAAGACTGAGCTCTAGGGGTTGGTATGTTTTGATGGAGAGAGACAGCAAAAGAAGCCCAGAGGTTATGATCAGCTATTTCTAAAACAGAAGCACTTTCCAGTACCACCACTTAGCAACTTAATTTTGTGACACAAACTTCTATTTTAGTAAAACATGCTGCCATAGTACTGGTGTCGTCAGAATTCAGACGTCATCCTTTCATATACTGTAAATCACAGAGATGTACCAAAGGAATTTGTGCTGGTGGAACGGAACCTTTTCACAGTCATGTTATCTGTCTTCTCTATGCTAACCTCTTATTTTCTGGAACACCCAGTTCATTGTTAAGTGTCGCCTAAGGTCAACAGCTCTGCCAGTAAGTGGTTGAAGCCAGAGTGACCTTGCCCTTTTTCTTCAATCATAGGATTACATGGCATGTTTAGCAGATTGCTAAACTAAATAATGTGACATATGCATGTTTTTCTCATTGTCGGCTGTCTGTAGACAAATTACTGAGAATTTGATTTATTGGGTAATCTTCCATCAAGATTAAGCTGAAACACTCTTTATAAAGTGTTATAGCCAACTGTGGTTCTGGAAAATCCACCAGTGTTTGCCTCTGCTCGATAATTAGTAAAACCATGATTTTTTTTTTTTAAGTTTAATAGCCTCAGGGCCTAATCTCTTCTGAAATTTCCCCCTTCCCCTCACCCCCCAAGTAAAAATAGCTTTAAATATTTCAGCATAGACTGTACCTAGATATAGTTTCTCATATGAATACAAATAATGATTCGGTATGCATTTGAACCTCCACTTTCTATCTTTGTTTATTGTCAAGGTTTGAACTTTTAAGTGTAGCCACACAAAATTCAGGCTTCATTCAAATTTTTCATAGTGTTAGTGAATGAGCGTTTGGTAGTTTACTATCAATTAAATTTCAATATGTTCTTGTGTGGATTTTAAAAAGTTATTATCCCTTGAGAATACTCATTCCCCCCCCCCCCAAAGAACATGGAAACATAATTATGAAAGTAAAATTGGTCAGAAGAAAAAAGGACAAGAGCAAATAAATTTTTGTAAGTTCTGTCTGCTTTGGAGATTCTGAAGATAGCTGAGAAATTGAACGTGGGACTTTTTTAGTTTCTACAAGGATGCCTTAAATTACCGCAAGATTATCGCTTCCACATGTATGGCTAGTGTTTCTGAAATAATATTTTTAGAGACCGATTTCAGAAAACAATAGCGATTCTGGATTAATGAAAACTTCAGGGTCAGAAGTTAGGGAATTGTTACTCTTCTCTCCAGCGCTATTATTAACCTGATACATAACCTTGAGGAAATTATCCTTTCCTCCCTTTACTTCTAAACTGATTTAAAGGCATTGTAAAACTAAATATTGGTTCGATATTGCTAAATAAAAGCGAAATCAAGTTGGCAATTCAAAACATCGTGTTCTCATAAGCGGTTCTTTTTAATCACTGTCAGTCACATGAGAATCATTTATACATTGTTTCTGGCAGTTTTCACTGGTAAAGTCATCTTCCTATTTTTCAAAACCTTATCTAAAAAAGTTGGAATATCAGTGTTTCGGAAAGTAGATAACTCTTGCCATCGTGCCAACCAAAACTAATATTATGTGAGATAAAAAAAGCTGATTTCCATACTTCTTTCTTTAAAGGGCACTTTAGCTTATCTTGGTATCTGCTATGTTCTGCACAATGAAAATTAATATCTATCTCTGGACTAGCACCTCCTATCTCTCCAGCAGTAATGTCGTTGCTCTTGGCTGCCACAAAGTGGCAGTGTGCCCACTAACTTCTCCATTAGTAAACCGAACCCTGGCCTTCACAATGAACCAGAACGAACCCCACAAGATTAGGGTTGCCAGATAAAACACAGGAATCTCAGTTAAATTTGAGTTTTAGATAAACAATAGCATACTTAAGAGTAAAATAAAAATATTGAATGTTTATCTGAAATTCAGATTTAGTTGAGTGTCTTATATTTTTATTTGCTAAATCCGATAACTCGGTACATTTGATCTTTGTAATGATGTAATCTTTTTAAGTTAAAGCATGTTCTTATTGTATTATTAACTATCTATGTTGAATTATAGAAACTTTAGTTAAGGAATCTATATTTCCTTAATTTATAATATAGATTATTTTTAACCTCTATTTCCTTGACTTCCATTTATCCCATAGGACGAGGTTCATATTTTTAGTCTCATAAAAGAATACTGGCTTCATCACTATTAAACTAACAAATATTTACTGATAAGACAATAAATATTTTGATACAATGTGTTGTATGCCAAGGAAGTTGGAAAAGGCTCTGAAGAAAAGGCAGGAATTGACCTGAAACTTGAGGGGGAGAAGGAAAGAATTAGATGGGCAGAATGGAGATACAAGATTTTAGATGAGTGTGGAGACATTTTCTATAGCAAAATAAGTGTTTTATGAAAACCAAAAGATTTAGTCCAAGGAACTAGTTAGAATATTGAAATATTAACATGATTTATTTTTCATTGTTCTCAAACAATCTTGGCATACTTCATGGCCATTCAATAAAGAATTAATTGAATTATTTTTTGAAATAAGAGCACTGGGCTAGATTGAGTGATACTTTCCATTTTTAATTCACTCAATATTTTCTTCTCTGCTTTTAATGAAATTATTCCAAGCTTTATCAAATTTAAACAAAACACAACCTTGGCTTGCATTACATCGATCCTATGTAATTTTTTATGTAAAATAATATGTATTAGTTGTTTGCTCCAATATACCGGGTTTTAAATAGTTTTATTCTTTGTCTAATGTAAGCAAAAAGCATTTAATCTTAAAACTTTCTAATTTAATCCAAAGTTCCCAAAAAACATTGCCCTCAATTTCACTCTACCAGAAATTTTGCATCAAAGATATGGTTGTGTGAGCTCTTCTTTCCATTTTCTGGGAAGTTGAAATTCGTACCCTAGATCTGAATTCTTGTAAGACCACATTCATCTATGCTTCTAATTCCCATCACATATATTTTGTGTAGAGGGGCTCTATATTTTCTTCTAAATCTACAGGGTAAATAAATAATCTGTTTCTTATAAGGAGGAGGTAGTGAGAAATCCATAATTGTTATATTCTGAATAGTGAATTAGTATTTAAATTTACTTTGAGCTTCAGATACTAACATACTTAACTATACATAAATTATCCATTAATACTCTAGCTGAGAAGAATGTATGTAATATAGGTATGTAATGAATTTATTATTTTTTGGAAAATTACTATATTTTACCATTTGAACCATTCTATATTTAGGTAAGCCTTGCCTATATCGATAAAAGTATTATAGAGAGCTTATTCTTTTATTATCAGCACCTCTATTTATCATCTATCTATTATTTTGAGTATATGAGCCAGATATTCTATTGGGTGCTATACTAAAAATAATGCATTTTCTATTCCACTTCTTTTAAAAATATTTTGAAGTAGCTTATAAATATGAAGTAAAAAAAGGGCATGGTTATTAATATAGTTAGTTATATTATCATCAGCTGAAGGTCTTCAGCAGTTTATGAAAGTGATTAGCTGATGAGGTTCAAAGTTCTACAGTGAAGAAAGCAAAGCAGGAAATAAGTGATTACAGGAATGGCACAGAGGTGGTCTTATATTCTCCAGGATGGAACCTGATTTATAAATATTCTAAGTTGCTAACTGATGGCAAATGTATAGATCTTGGTAATACACGGAATGGAAAATAAAATTAACACTTTCTTATGGAAATCAAGTATCCTTACTGGTAGCTGAGAATGTGACATATCTACCTTGACATGAAGGAGGACAAGAGGAAGAGACATGGGGATGATGCATCTCAGTCATGAACCCCGTAAAACAAGGGCAGGATATTTCAGGGGTGTAGTAGATGGGAGAGAGCTTGATGAGGAGCAACGAATATTTAAATCTGAATGAGACGGGCTCAGTAGTGAAGGGAAGGACTCTCACATGGTGGGCGCATGGCCCTGCCAACACCTTGATTTTGGACCTCCAGCCTACACACCTGTGAGAGAATAAATGTCTGTTGTTTTAAACCAGCCAGGTGCGGTATTTTGCTACAGCAGCCCCGAAAGTAATACAGAAGTAAAGTGGTATTTCATGAAGATGTAGGAAAATGTTTCCCAGAAAAGTAGTTGAGATTTCAAGAATATGGGATTATATGCATTTATAGAAAACAAAGAATAGAGCAGTGCAGAATACCTTTAAAAGGAGCAAGGTAAATTATGCCAAATCTAACCAGACTGTTTGAATAGAAAGATAAACAAAGAGGTAATTGATATATAGGCCAAGTCTCTACATAAAAGTGAAAGAGATAAATGTGAATAATTCATTTTTCACATGGCATAGATGCTAAATGGATAAAAAGAAAAAACTGCTTCATAGGCATATGACTTTGTGATTCAGACTGACTATTGTGAGAGTTTGCCTGTCAAACAATCTGGCCTAAAGAAAGCACAAATGGCTGTCTTCACGTAGAAAGGAGTGTATTCATGCTGGCAAAGGTGTTGCAAACAAAGCACTGAATCTGGATACTTCAGAGTTTTTAGAAAGCTATGCAAATGTACGAGCTCTGCGCTCTTTGCAGGGCAGTAATTACTGCTTTTTTGCTTATTTTTAGATAAAAGATCTTCAACTTTAGAACTCTTTTCCTTGATATTTTCACAGAACACACTATTTAAAGCTTTACATTATTTCATCACTCCAGGTAATTTATTTCTTAAGAATGCCATAAAATCTATTTAAGTCATTTCCTGTCTCCCAATAAAATGAAGGACATCTCCGAAGGGATTTCAGTATATCTTTTTTAAGTTGGTGTGTGTTTTATATTTTTGCATTTTCCCAGGAAGAAAGGAAGAGAGTGACTCAGTTAATACCTTATGCTTATCCTCTCATTATTCCATTCTTGGTCCTGCTGATCATTTGAAATAAATGGAGGATGTTTGCTCAACTCTCTCAGGCCGGTGCTTATTAAATAACCACCCTCATCCGCCCTGTGTTGTTTTTGCAGTCCAGTCATGAATAAATAGGACACTGGTTTGCACCAAAGTAACCTTTGAAAACTAACTTTTCCTCTTTCCTATTTATTGCCGCTAATATTAAAATAGAGAAAAAAATTTTGACACTGATAAAAAGTTAAGGTTCACGTAGTCTTAATATACTGGTGAAAATTCTCAACTATGTATTTAAAGATGAAGAATTGTCAGCTGATTCATCAGAGACACCGAACTGGGAATGTTGAGTTGTATGACCCTGACTACATTGCAAAGTAGTCTTAGCTAAAGATACTCACAAAATCTAGGTATTAACACTCATTTTATTTTTTGTTAAGATAATTGTAGATTCGCATGGAATTGTAAAAAATAATAAATAGATCATCTATATCCTTTACCCAGTTTCTCCCAATTGTAACATTGTACGATGCTACAATATATTGAAACAATTCATTGATCTTATTACATTTCTCCTGGTTTTACTAAAACTGTGTGTGTGTGTGTGTGCGCGTGCGTGTGTGTAAAGAGTTATATTCAATCTATCACATGTGTAGGTTCATGTATCTGTTATCATAAGCAAGATGCTAAACAGTTCCATCACCAGAAGAACCCTTCATTTTGCTCTTTTGTAACCAAAACCACCTCTGTCCTGCCTCACTCCCAGCTACTCCCTGACCCCTGACCCTAAATCCTGTTAACCACAAATCTGTTCTCCATTCCGATAATTTTGTCTTTTTAAAATATTGTATTTATGGAATTATACAGTATGTAAACTTTAGAGATTGGCTTTTTGCACCCAAAATATTCAAGCAAGTTGCCGTGTGTATCAATAGTTTGTTCCTTTCCTTGGAATTATGGGTCTACCGTTGTTTCTTTAACCATTCACCTGTCGAAGATCCACTGGGCCACTATGAAGAAAGCTGCTATGAACAGCTGGGCACAGGTGTTTACATGAACATGTTTTCGTTTCTCTGAGATGAATGCCAGGGTTGCAATTGCTGGATAAGAGATAATGGAATATTTAATTTTATAAGAAACTTTTCAACTTTTTCACAGTAATCCGCCATTTTACAGTCCCGCCGAGAATGTGGGAGTATCTGCTCATGACCGCCAGCGTGTGGCGGTGTCACAGTTTTTCATTCTAGCCGTTCCGCTAGGTTCGCAGTGGCCCCTCTGCCAGGTATGCCCAGTTCCGATTCATCGCAGCCCTGGCCTTGCCTGTGCCGGTGGTTGCCTTTTTCTCATTCACGTTGATGTATCTTAGTTCCTGGTATGACGGTATTTGGTTGTATTTTGTCCGTTCTGTTAGCAGACCCTCGATCTTATTTAAATCTTTCATTTTAACAAGCAGTTAGTTACCCTGCTTATGTTTAGCACAAGGTCCTGGCCTCCTTTTGTGGCGTCAAAGGCAGTTCGGTTTCAGACCCTTTGCTTTGTTAATTCTATCTGCTTGGCTTCTCTGGTGCCGTGGTGGCTCCCGCTGGTGCTGACACTGCCTGAGAAAGTAGAAGTAGTTTCAACAAGTCGATCACCTGACTGTTCCTTAGTGTGGAAGATTCTCAGGCCCATGAAAACAAGTCTATCCTCAGTCTTTACCTTACATGGCCTTTCCAGAGACACTCAACACAGTTGATTATATCATCTTAAAAAAAAAAAAAAATTACTACTTTTTGGTTTTTCTCACTACTTCTTTTCAGTCTTCTTTGCTAATTTTCTCCCCCCTCAGTCTCTAAATCTTAAAATAACTTTTGGGGTCAGGGATCAAAAATTGTCCCTTCACACTGTAGATGAATTCACGAAGGTCAATGCCTTTAAATACTATCTATACATTCAAATTTTTATCCTCAGCTCTAACTTCTTCCATGAACACTAGTTCACATTTCTAATGTTGTACCCAACATCTCTTTGGGATGTCAAGTAGTATTTCATTGTCCTAGTTGCTTAAGTAAACCTTTAGAGGAGGACTAACTCCATTTACTTTCCTCACGGCGTGCATCCAATACATCATTTAAGTTCTTGGCTTACCCTCGATGTACGTCCGGACATCGACCATATCACCACCTCCACTGCCAACATTTTGGTCCAGACCACTAGAAGCTGTTGGCTGAATTGTTTCAATACCCTCCATACTGGTTTCCCTGTTTTCACCATGGTCCTCCTACAGTCTCATCTGCAGTGAGCATGTGGTTCCTCTGTTTAGAAACCTCTCCTGTCCAATGATGTCTCACCCAGAGAAAAAGTCAATGTCTTTATGATGCCCTACGAGTAACTTAATGGTATGATCTCTACTTTGTTTTTTCTTAACCACTGAGCATCCCCTACGCACTCTACTCCAGCCATATTTCTCGAGCATGAGCAGTTTGCTCCTGCCTCCAGACCTTGACATTTGCTGCACCTTCTGCTTGAGACCTTATTTTGTTAGATATTTATATGGTTTACTTTCTCATCATCTTCATCAATTCTATGTCATATGTGATGAATTACTTTCTGATTATCCTATTGAAAACAGCTTTATACTCAACATACAGCATTCTCTATCCCCCTACCTTGCATATTGTATAACACCGAATGTTATTTATATAATATATATCACATATATATTATATAATTGTATATAATATATATTATATATAATATATATTACATATAGCATATATAATTGTCTATTATATTTAAATATAAAACATAATTATGTGCTATATTTTTCTAAATCCTCCCATTAGAACAAAAGCACAACGAAACGAGACTTTGCCTGTTTTGTTCATTTGCTATTCCTGGTGCCTACAAAAAGTGTTTGATAAACAAACAGTTAATAAATAACTAAAAGAATAAGTGAGTAAATGCCTATATGAATGATGTATTTGGAAGGAAAAAAAATCATGGAACATACAACAGGTTTTACTCTTTCCTTTCACCAATGAACTAGTGACAAAACTTGCCCTTCCTGATGAGAACTTGGTCTCCCGCAACTGTTCTGGCCCTTGACTTTGTTCCAGTCACAAGTGTTCGCCCATCAGGCACTGTTGCAAATCCACGTTCTTTTCAGAACCTTTATTACTAATCACAAAGAGTCTTGGCAAATGGATTCGCTTTGCTCCCCAAACCTTCTTTGCTTTCAGTACATGTAGTTCATTTCCGGCTGCCTATTTGATTTCTTCACAGAGAACGCGTTTATCCCTTTATCAGACGGGTATTTACTGAGAACCTGTTCCTCGCCAGGCAATGCTCTGTGCACTTCTCTAAGTCGAGTGCTCTGCACTGTCCTTCCTGGCAGCTATGTGCTCTCTATGGGGTCGGTGTTCCCTGAAAGATCAGTATTTTCCACACGCTCTATTGATGGAAGGCACTTTCAGGAAGGGATAGAAACCTTTTCCAGCCCAGAGTGTATGATGAAAACAAATGCCCGTTTCCCAGAATTAGCAGCAGCCCAGCACTTCCTGTGAACGTCAAGGGGATGTACATTATTGCTTCTCCATACCCGAGGAGACATCAGGGTAGCGTCGTAAGGTTTATTTAAGAACAAAAATAAAATTAGCATGAAGCCAAATATTAGGAGCGATAGGTTTGGAAGTAATGAGAATTAAGTTGTGGAGAAAATACTGTTTATGTAGGAGTAAATTTGGAAAAGAGACAGAAATAAAAAGAGGAACCTCCTCAGACATCTTACACCATCTGGATTCTGCTTTCCTGGCGAGGCAGGCTTCCGGTTACCAAGCTACCTCTGGTTTCTTCATGCGATAAAGTTTAACTGTGCCCACACAGCAGCTTCTGAAGATACAGAGAAATTTTCCCTTAGAAGATAAACAGGGACCATATTAGATTGTAACTGGTATTCAACTTTACCAGCTGGTTGGTGGGTTGTTAACTAATACACTGCAATTAAGTTAACTTTATATGATCAAGATGTGGCATTTGCAAGACTCTCTCTTAGCCTCTGGCAGCAGTAAAAGCTTTTCTTCTGTTGTCTGTATGCTCAAGTTCAGGTTTAAGTTTGTGGGTAGATGCATTCATTATAAGATGCTGGAATGGTTCCTTACCTTCTCAGCATAGGGGGTAAGCTGTTGGTGTTTATTCTGCTCTCTTCTGGACAGATTTACTTCCCATCCTAAGTATAAATGGATTACATGATTTACGAATAAAAATAACAATGAAATACACCCTAAACTTTATGTAAATAGTATCTAAGAGTTATCTAAAAAATATTATTTGAGAGGCTGCTATGTACCACTCTAGAGGCTAGAGATTCAACAGAGATGAGATAAGGTCCCTAACTTTGTGCAGCACACATTCTAGGTTATCAGATCATAAGCAAAGCAAGAAACAAATAAGGTGCTCATAGACAGTGCTAAGTACAATGAATGAAATAAGAAGAAAGTGGAGATAAGGAGCGACTAGAGCAGGGTATTTTTGCTTGAATGATCAGAGAAGACCTCTCTGGTGGAGTTGCACAGAATGTCAGAGAATACAGTGCTCCAGGAGAAAATCCAGATCCTGAGCACCCTACCTGTCACAGAGCAACCCTTTTTCTTTTTATTTAATTTTGATTTACTTGGCCTTTAATTCAATGTGAAAGCGTGGTAAGTATCAGAGATTAGCCAGATTCTGTGCCATTTAAAAATAATGTGTCCCTTCCTTATTGGTTTTTGATGCTTCCTTTATTTTAATATTATATACTCTAGATTTTTTTAAATGGCAGTAATATTTCACCCTTTCATTATCTAGAATGTATTTCGCTGTGAAGTAGTGTACAATTATTCTCTTCTGTTACGCACCACTCTCTTACTGTTCAATGATGCCACCTTGCTATGGCTCAAACTCTTATGAATAATACTCTAAGTCCAGTTTCAAAATTCTTTATATTTATACTTGTAAATAAAGTTGTCTACTTTACCATTCTGAATTATCTTTCCCCAGTTTTGGTATTGGGGTTCTACCAACTTTACAAAATGAATAGGAGAGATTTCTTTATTCTGAATCTTGGAACAGTTTGCACAGTAGAGAAATTTTTTCCTTGGCAGTTAAAAAATCATTTACACTAACAAGAAGCTTCTGTGAATGATTTATTTTATGCACATTTTCTCTATTTCTTCTATGATCATCAGTTAATTCAAGCCTCTATTTGTGAGTCAGCTTTGCTAATTTATATTTCCCTATAAAATGTTTTATTTTCTTCAAGATTTTCAAATATATTATAGAATTATAAGTACTATAATTATGTTTTATCCCTTTTGTCAGTCTCATTAAGATGTTTCTCTTCTTTTGAGTTTTTGTCTGCTTTAAAAGTATTTCCAAAAGTTTCCCTTATCTGATTGTTTTAAGAAATGACAAGTTCCTGGACATATCTGTAATAGTTTTCTGTTGCTGCTATAACAAATGACCGTGAACTTGGCATCTTAAAACAACAGGAATTTCTTTTTACTGCTCTGTAGGTCGGATGCGGCACAGATCTCCCTGTACTAAAATCAAGGTGTCAGTAGGACTGTGTTCCCTTCTGAAGGTTCTAGCCGTGAGTCCACTTTTTGGCTTCTTCACCTTCTAGAGGCCACTGCCACTCTTTGCCTCGTAGTTCCATTTCTCCATCTACAAAGCCAGCAACAGTGGGTCCAGTTCTTCTCACATGGCATCATTCTGACCTATACTCACATCTATCTCCTCTCCTGTCTCCTTCTTCCAGGATAAGGACCATTGTGATCACCTTGAGCCCCTCAGATCATCCAGGATAATCTCCGTATTTTAAAGTCAGCTAATTAGCAATCTTAATTCTATCTGCTACTTTAATTCCCCTTTGCCTAGTAACCTAACACATTCACAGATTCTGAGGATTAAAGTGTGGACATGTGGGGGGGGGGGGATGGTAAACGCATTATTCTGTCTACCAAAATATCATTTAAACTTTTGGTGTTTTAAAATCATTTTTCTGCTTTCATTTTTATTGTTTCCTCCTGTTTCCTTGGTGTAATTTTATTTAAAAGTTTTAGTTAAATATTTAGCTTATTTATTTTCACTTTCTAACAAAAGATTTTATGTACAGCTTTGGTTGTATCCTGAAGTTTTAATAATCATGCCTAGATAGTTTCTAAATGTTAGAAAGGATAGATTTAAATTTTCGTGTGTTTGCAATATCTTTAAATAAGTTGTATTATTTATTTATGTCATTAAACATTGGTTGGTTCAATTTTTCTTTAGAGACTTTCTTTGTCATATAATATGGGAGCCGTATTTAGAAATATTCCACCCAAATGTGGAATGAATGAGCAGTTCCTGTTTGAAGTAGACAAGATTTTTCTTACTAATAATAATGATAAGAGCAATATAATTGCATAGCACTGTGCTATATGATCTCATTTAATCTTCATGACGATACTGTGAGTAAATCTTATTATCTTCAATTTACAGAGGGAGAAACAAAGTCACATAGCTAGTAGACAAGAAAAGTAACACTTTAAATTTTTTCATCTATTATTCACTTTCAAAGAAATACATTAGCATAATGTTTTGCTCTCTTATTTTTCGGATCTGCTTTAATTCATTAAATCTGAAAACTGAGTGAGGCAGTAAAATTTCTCACAATTGTTTCTGTTGTTTTTTTGGACTTGTCTAATTTTTGTTTCACATAGTTTTTTGTTAGCTTGATCTGCAATTGCTAGCTATCTCATAGCCATTGCATCGTAGGTTGTAAAGATAAGCTTTTCCTAAGCTTTATTATTGTTATTATTATTCCAAATGACCCTCCTCTCGTTTAACACATTTTCTACTTTACCTACAGCTAATATTCCACCCAAACTTCCCTCACTTCCCTTGTTTCTTTGAATTTTCCCCTGATACATCTGCTTGTTGTTTTTAATACTTAGTATCACTTTTCTGTTGGGTTTATATAATATATGCATACTTCTTAGCTGGGTTTTGTTTATTAATGCAATCTGAATCTTTGTTTTTCAATTGAGTTTTAAAGTAATTTATGCTTACTTCCATTGCTGATTATTTCCACCTCACTTTATCAATTCGTTTATACTTGTCTTGGTTTCTATTTTCTGCTATATAAAGTATTGTGGAATATGTTTTCTTAGCTTTTGTCTTCTCTAGTGTTTTTTAAAAGTACTCAGTCTATTTTTTTATTAATACTAGCGATTAACACCTTTCAAGACATTCTTAAGGTATAGTTCTTTAATTATCAAAATTTTATACCAATATAATACCTTCAGGCTGTCTGATATGTGAGCTTCGGATATTATACACTTTTACTTACTCCCATTTATCTCTATTCCACTTGCCAGTCTTATTTTTAAACTCTAGGTAGATTTTCAACTCAGATTATCATTAATAAATTTCTGTTCTTGCACTTATATATACGATTATGTGAAATACTGTAAAATTCACATCCACAAGAAGTATTTATACTTTTTTCTTTTTTTTTTTTATCAGTTTTAATACCAGACTCCATCCTCGGCCAGTGTTCTTACCCAAAGGTGGAGGAGGGGATGATATTATATCTTCCCTTATTACTAACAGTGCGGATGAAATGTGAAAACACATGGAAAGTCCTCACACAGGGCTTCCCTCTTTACCATTCCCTTCTCTTAGTGAAAGAAACAGTCAAACTTCTGAGAAAACTAAAAAGAGTTAAAAAAAAAAAAAAAGCTATCCCAGAATTTTCACTCTTTGATTTTCAACAAAATTTCAGTCACTAGAGAGTCTTTCCCAGATTCATTCCCAAAAGAACTGGCGGCAGGCTGAGCATCCCGGGGGCCATGCCACGGTCTCACTGTGTGTGGTTCTCATGTCCTACTCCACTTCCGGGCCAGCACGTCCTGTGTGGAGCTCTTCGTCCCCACCCCTACCCCAGTCACCTGCTTGACTCTTACTCATCCTTCATATTGCAAGTCTTAATAGCTCAAATACAATATCCTGAGGGACACTCCCCACCTGCTGGATAAGTCAGGTTCACCTGAAGTTTACAAATGTTGTATTTATTTGTCTATTTGTTCTATACATGTTCCTCTAAACTATAAGTTCTCTGCATATGTGGAAGGTGTCTATTTTTCTCACCACCATATTCTTAATCACCAGTGCCATTTAGCACATAGCAGAGGCTCAATAAATTTATTCATTTATTCAACACATTTTCTGAATGTCTGTTATATGCCATGCACTATTTTAGATGCTGGACATGAAGAAACGGTCTCTTGGAGCTCACATTCCAGTGGAGAGGGGCAGAAAATAAATCCAAAATTAATGTACATTAACGATAAGGACTATGAAGAAAATTAAGTAGGGCAAAGTCAGTGGTTGGAGGGCCAGGGTGTCTACTCTTGCTGGGATGTTCAAGAGAAGTCTAATTAAGGATGTGACATGAAAGATGAGACCAAACCAAAGGAGATACGGGGGAAATGGGGCCCATTCCAAAGGCCAGGCAGACAGGAAAGCTGGCATGTACCCCTGGGTAAGGGTGGTCTCAGAGTAGGTGATGAGAATGAGCCTGGGAAGTCCAAGGGCAGAAGGAAGGAGGTGCGAACTTGACTGAAGCATAGTGATAAAGAGGGCAGTGTGTAGATCAGAGTCTCTGTTCCAAGTATTTATTATTATGCTAGTAAGTGCTAGACATTTGGCTAAGCATTTTACCTGCTTTATCTAATTGAATTCTCACCCATGAGGATTATCATTCAATTTAATAGATAAGGAACTGGAAATTCCAAGAGTCTAACAAATTGTCAAAGACTAAACAATTCGTATGTGGCAAAGATAATGTTTGACCACATGCCTGCCCGACCCTAAAGTTTGGGCCCTTAACCGCTATCCCATATAGAGTGGCACTCAGACAAACAGACCTGTTCCCAGTAATTGGACTAAAACACATCATATGAATACCATAAGATTTGAATGCTTCTTTACCGCCTTAGAAAAATGTTTTCCCTCTGATTTCACTCATTAGTTCTCTATTCCCTAACGGTGCACAGCATAAAAATGTCTTTCTGTAGTCCTTTCACCTTCCATTCGAGCAAAAAGACCAATTTATATTTAGCTGATGAGTAGATCAGCAGGAAGCTACACATCACAACTCCGTGAGCCTCACCTGAGGCTCCAGTGACTCCTCTGCAGATGCCATAGTGAGTTAGCCTGTTGTCCCAGTCCGTATCACCCCTTTCAAACATGCGCTAAATAGTGGGAATGCTAGCCGATAGCCTTGACTATGTTTTTCAGGTTTTAGCTAGAACTGTTAGCTTATTCACAGGTGTTAGCAAAACCTTCTGAACCAAACAGCACAGACAGTCAGAATGCATATCAAAGGAAGGACCAATGAGCTAAACTTCCCTTTACTTCTTTCCAGGTCTTTTGTTTTACTTGTTTGTCATCAGAATGCTGCACGTTCTGTAGCTTATACCCTGACTGTTTTCTTTGCGGCTGGTTTGCCTTATGGTGACTAAGGAAAAGTCAGCAATTATATTGAGAAGTAATGAGAGAGAAGGTCTCTACTCCCTCAGGCTTCAATTGTGAAGTAATGTTACTTGTTTATAAAAAAAATTAATAAATATGTTCCGAGTAAGTAAAGTTAATCACTTCTTATTTTAGTGAAAATAACCATAGGTATCAGTGTTAATTACTTATTAGACCCACAGTGCTGTCGTTTTTTATTGTCCATTGGACCATTATATATTTTGAGTATCATTATTAAAGAAGAAAGGCTAGATTTCTCAAGGTGCACATTTCGTTGTAGGATACAAGAAATCAAATCAGTTAATTGATCATGGAAAACTCCATCTCTAAACAAAGACAAAAATCAGTCTAGTTTGTGTTTCATCCATGAAATAGCATACCAACTAGTTTTCGCTTTTACTATAGCCCCGTGTATCAATCTGTAAATTTCATTTAAGAAATAGTGTCAACATCAGTGAGTTTTTACCAGTGATACTGCTTCTGTTGAATCCCACTGAACCTGAAAATAGCCCAAGAGTGATGGAGTGACGGGACAGAGTGGACAGGAGCAAAACAGTTCTCATTAGGGCTCTAAAGCCACCCGTTTGTAATGTCATTCATACTTATAACCCCTTGTCTTACTATTTGTTTTCCATGGCCATATTCCAGTTGACCATGTGTTCCCACTTAAAGTGGCATGTTAGCATTTTAGTTTCCAGTTGCCTGCTTGCTCTTCATTTTCAATGGCTTATGTATTTCACTCAGTATATCATTTTGGGAAGAATCTGAAAGAATCTACAGGCGTGCTGTAATTGGTACCATTAGTTTCAGCAGGCTGGTTAGGTATAGGGACACTATGACTCATGTTTTTGATGTGTTCCATGTTTGTGGTGATACTTTGCTGAAACACCTCTTTCTGTTCATGGTGACAGCATTAGGGGAGACAGAGTTCTGCTCCTTGCACCCTGTTCCAATCAGTGATTCTACTGTGACAGGAAAATATAAAAGTAGGACAGGTATGTATATTTCCCAGTTATTTTAGCTGTGTTGAAAATTCTACTTACAAATGAAGTGGTTCTGTCTTTTGTATAAGAATCTGAATGAAGAACTTCGTGTGGTGCTTATTTGCCCAGTTAAATGATAGAGGTGCTGATCGAAGCAGGGTTTTTCTGGTTTGAGTGGTATTGGAGACTCTGGAGTCCAACCTCTTCAGCCTCTCCCTCACCACCTCACCTCAACTCGAAAAC
This sequence comes from Rousettus aegyptiacus, assembly GCF_014176215.1. Taxonomy (NCBI): domain Eukaryota; kingdom Metazoa; phylum Chordata; class Mammalia; order Chiroptera; family Pteropodidae; genus Rousettus; species Rousettus aegyptiacus. Next base: position 9,175,103 of record NW_023416290.1, on the reverse strand, counting down.
TTGGTGAAATAGAGATGAACATTGACTTTGCGGTATTTTTGTGAGCAGGGTCCCTTTGAAAACATCAGGAAGAACTGAGAGGTAAATTGATTTGAATCACCAAACCGTATTGCTCTGGGCCTCTGCTCCTTTCAAGTAGTCATCATGTATCTGGGCTGATGACCCCAACACTTTAATGGCCCATATCACTCTGAAGCACTTACGTGATCAAATCAAAACGAGTATCTTCATTCCTTCACCTGAACTAGATTTGAAGTTACTGCTTGGAAGCAGTAGTTTGGAAGCAGAGAACCAAGGACAGGAAATGAAAGTGCATGATGCTGATACAGGAAAGCCACTTCTGGCCCTTTCTCCTGGGGTTCTCCTCTCCAGCGCTTCCCCATTGCTCTCTACAGGTGATGCTTGCAAAGCCCATGGAATCTAATCACTTGTGTTAACAGATTGGCAAGTGTTAAAAACTTTTAACAAGTAATGGAGTCTTTCTTACACAAATACTCCAAATTGAAGGGAAATTGGAAATTTTTGAAGAGACAGAGGATACAAGTCTGAGGCATGTTATACTGGGAATAACTGTCAGACTCTCTTCTCCGGGATTCCTGGAACCCAACCCATGAATGAGGATCTGGAAAACTTCTGTGAGTGCAGGAGAAAAAGACTTTGCCTTGGGTTGGTCTTCTGAAATGTGCGCAGATAATAAGTCATCAGGAATGTCCTCGATTATGACAGACAGCAATGCATGTGTAAGCAAGTGAAAACAGACGCAGGCCTAGCCCTCAGGGGATTTCAGATTTCCCATAGTACATTTATAAGATGGAGTCAATGTAATTTTCCCATAAAATGAATATATGGGAAGTGATTTTTCCAAGAACACACAATGAGACAGTAGACAAGGAGTCTAAGAACTAGACCAGATGTCATAAAACATGAAATCTGTCTTCAACTCTTTCACTGACTCACTGATGTGGCTTTGATTAATTTACTCAATTTCTAATCCTTTTATAAAAACAGTATTTCCTGTTCATTTTTAGAATCAAAAACTTTAGCTGTTTCCCTTGTCTATTTTGAGTTATGCTACAAGAAAAGATAGAACTTTATTTCAGACTACCATGACATCCACTTAACACAGAGGGAAGAAAAATCATCATATGAGGTAGGTTACTGTACCACATCAAATGTCAGCACAGAGCATGGGAGGTGGATACACTCTCTCCTACCTGATTTCAAGATGCAGAGACTGGGACACAATGATACTAGTCTTCATCCATCAGAGGACAGCTAGAGCAACAGTAAATATCTAATGAACCTGGTCAGATTTCAGACTTGTGTTTCGTAGATATGTTTACTAACAGATCTAGGTCTACAGCAGCCTAGGTCTGGTGGCAGACCCCTGTGGGGGTGGGGCGGGGGGGGGCAACAGAACTCTCTGGATGTAAATACCTATACTGAGAGTAGCTTCTGATATATTCATCCTCGGCTAACTTTCCATCTGGTGACAGGAAAGATACTGTCAACTTTAAATCAGTTGCTTTTCTAAGAGATGCCAAATTGATAAAAGGAAGGAATGTTAGCCACCCTGAGACATCTTCAGTGTGATTTCCCCAATCACATAAAGCCATTTGATAATGTTGGTATTTAAGCAGACTGATCTGTACCAAGGTTTGATGGGGCCTGGGCATCCCAGGCTAAACTTGTCAGAGCTGGTCCAGATTGCAGAATAATGCCCCAAGCTTAAGCCAGAGTTAAAACAGTGATCTCTAAGACATACTGGAAAGTAAGACAGGAAGGCTGGAAATACAAGACACCTAATTTTAAAGTCAGAGCCACGTGTCTGTTAAGGAGTAAATGAAGATGAAGAAAGGCAGGCACTACACCCAACTACAGTATCCCTTTTCCATGACAGCTTGCTTCATGCAGGGCCCAGGGAATGGCCCAGAACAGGGTCGTAAAGAAGTTGCCTTGATTCTGTATCTCGACTTTTTGCCAACATTAAAAGGCACACTGTTATAACACTCTTCTCCTGTTTCTCAAGACCAATATGTTTATACATGCAAAATAACATCAACAATATTACTACACCCATATGTTTTTAATGCTTGCTTATCAGAGTCAGATTCAAAGATGCACGGTGCCAGTGTGGCCTGTCTTGGGAATTCTCTAGTCCGGGGAAAGGAAATTTAAGACCTGAAAGGAGTGAAGGATGAAAATTGCAGTGGCTGGAAGCAATATTCAAAAGTTACTCACAAAGGAAAGAAAAAAAAAAAAATCAAGCTTATGCAGGTGTGGGAAGGCAAGGGATTTGTAACCACGGGTCACTAAAATAAGGGAAGCATCAATAGGATAAAACAGACAACAATCGTGCAAATTCTAAGTTTCAGTCAGAATAAAATGTTAATAGGGAAATATTTGAGAACTTATAAGCAGATGGCTATATTTTAGAAACCACTTGGATTGATTTTCATTTTATTGTTTCTTTTTTTAAATTATATCTCATATTCCAAAACAAAAGACAAAAAACAAAAGCCTACGCAAATTAGTTACAAGAAATTGTCCAGATGTGTTAGTTGGAAATTAAACTCGTAGGAGAATGAGAATGATTTATAATGTCCTTCGGTTTCCCATCATTCGTAGACCATTGAACTTTAGCTTTAATTACTAGTTACAAAATATTTAGTCACATTTTGCATTTATTATTTGAAATATTTTCTCACTGGGATGGCAAATTTTGGTAGCTAACTATAACAAACGTGTTTACTGGGTAGACAGTAAATAATATTAAACATCTGATTAACAGATGATACTTTTTTTAAGCACTGGAAGATTGACAATTTCTCATGTTAGCTCTAAGATAAGCAATCCGAATTTTATTTATCATAATAGATAACATATATCAATATTAAACATTGTGTACTATAGAGTATTATTCAGACTAAAATTGCCATTTCATATAAATAAATTCCTGTAGATTCATGTAGATTTTAAACATGAGAACTTTATTTTGAATTTGGTCTTCCATAAAATCTTCATTAATGATTTCTTTCTATAGATAGTATAAAGGAAAGATTTTCAGAAGGTTAGTATAATACAATACGCATTGTGATACATTCATTATGGAATAAATGACCAAAGAATCTTTTTCCCAAGTGATTTTTCCCCTCCATTTTTCGATCCTCCATTCCCATTTAATGATTCAGCAGCATTCAGAACACGTTCTGCGTTTTTACCTGCATACTTATTGAAACACAGACACTTACTCTTTGTTAATTTATACCTAGCACATCTCCCATTAGTGATACTACTTTTCATAGTGTAGGATGAAGAATTCTACATTGTTTCAAGAATCCATGCTAGTACACCTGAAGATAACACTCCTATATTTATGATGACAAAGGTTTTCAATTTTGTACAGATGAAATTAGGTGACCTCTCACAGTTCCTTCTTAATGTTTGACTTTGAATGACATTCTAGCCTAAAGCGAGATTTAAAATACATCTAAAAATTATAACCAAATTACTCTATCATATTGAAATTTTCTTATGGTTCACTCATTATTGATCAAATATTCATAGAATTTCTTCCATATCACGTAAGTTCTCAGGGTCAGTTGGAGAGTACTTGCCATAGTGGCAGTATGACCAGGAGGCCAGCAGCCTGGGCGGTGGCACCTTAAGTAGACCGTACCTGACATGCCCTGGAGATGTTCCCTGCTGCCCCTAAACTCCTGTTTTTAAGGAATAATTTTTTAAACTTCCTATAAATTCTGTGAGTTTCTCAATATCTATCACCCCTCAAAAAAAAAAAAAATCTTTTCTGATCACTTAGCAATGCATCTTGCTGCACCCAAGTTCCCACTTGTGGTGAGTACTGGCACCCACCCATGATCCAGTTAGCAGTGCCCAGGTTGGCCAGGCCCTGTGACATGGCTGTCTAAGGAACGCAGGTAACCTGAGGATATTAGGGTACATTAATGCCAACCGATTAAAAGATAAATGAATAAGGAGAAAGACAAGCCTTTTGCATGCATTAACTTACTGTATGTAAACAAAAAGCAAAGGTGCAGTCATTTTGAGAAGATAATTTATTCAGTTACCAGAGGCTTTCTCTTAGTGGAGCCTGAAGTCCAGGCCCTGAAAGGAAAGCCAGCCTCTCTTCTGCTTTTCCTCAGTGACACTTCCCTCTCTTCACGGGTGACCCTCTCAAGCCAAGTGCAGTGACTTTAGCCAGAGCTTCAACCCTGAATCACTGCTCAGAAATCCATTGTTTTGAAAAGCCACATTGACGTACTTCAGGTTATTCTTTGCAGTTGTCATAACTTACAGCAAGCCCTCTTTTGTCTCAATTAGAAGCACTAAATCTCTTCTCCGGAAAATAAATACAGCTAGGAATTAAAATATTCTGTTTTTTAAAATAAGCGTAATGGCCATTTCAAAATACCCTTCTTCCTGAGATTGCTGAAAACCCGTGGTGTTCTCATGTGGGCGAGTGATGGATATAGCTCTTTTTAAAAGCTTTAGATGAATGAATCTGTAAAGGATTTTAATGACTGCCCTTTCTGAGTCTTAATATTATACAAGGTGATTAAATTAAAATCACACTGATTAATCAAGATTTTCCTTTTCTTTCCTCTTTGTAAGTCCTTTTATTTTTCTCTGAAGATTTTCAACAGTACTTCACTGAGCAATGAAAAATATATACATATTCACAATAACGTGAGCACTATCTGTTTTCAGTTTTCAGTCACGCTACATTTGAAACACATAGGAGACTGACTTATGGTTACACAACCGAATGTAACAGCCTTGTAAACGGTGCAGTAAAAGCGCAATGGGCAGAATTTGAGAAATAGGAGCGAGAGTGAGAGAAGAGATAGAGAAAAAGGCGATTCAGTAATAAACAAGATTTACCAAATAGAAGTGAAAGGGCACTGAAGAAAATTGATGAAACTCCAAGTGGAGGTTTACGTTTATCAAAGTGACAAGCTTACTGAAGGAGGGACAGAACGGGGGGGCGGGGGGAAGGGAGAGTAAAGTGTGGCAAGTAAACGAAACTCTCATATTTTATTGATGGGTGAGTGATATGTCACCCATCGAAAGTAGACAAATCTAAATTTGCTTTTACTTTTCATTTCATCCTGGCTTGAGAATAGGTATTGCTTGCTATGTAGATTCCCTGTCAATTGCCCATTTGCTTCCATAATACAGTAGGGTCTGTAACATGTCCTCGTGCTCCGCTAAACCGCTCGTGTGCTGAAATACTGCAAACCCGCATTCTACGATTTACAGTATTCCTTTCACACTTTTCAATTCCTCTTCGTTTTTGCGTTTCTTTCTTAATCCTGTTTTACTGCTTGTGCCGCTAGCAAGCACATGGATAAAAATGATTATGGGTCATTCTTCCCCTCTGGGTCTAGAGCGGCTGGGAGCAGGCCCTTGGGAATCCCCGAGGTCCTAGCGGGTTGTGTGTGTGTCTGTCTTCTTGCCATTCTCATTGCCCGCTCCTTCTCATTTCCGTAATGGTGACTTCGAGGACGGTGGGAGTGCAGACATCCTCATTCCAAATGCGGACAGCATCTCTACGCTCTCTTTGTCGCTGGCTGTCTTCCCTGTGAATACTGTGACATCTCATTCTCCTATTGCTGTCACTGCTGTACCTTATACCCGCCTGGTTTTTTTTGTTGTTGTTATTTCTTCTTTCTCTTCTCTCTCCTGACTCCTCTTGCTTTTCTCAGTTTTCTTGTAAGAAGGCTGATAATGTATATGTATGTATGTGCATATAGATGTACTTATAGATATTTACACATACACATATACATATATGTATGTACACACATATGCATATGTACCTATTGCCCATATTCTCTTGTACACAGCACATACAATATGCATTTCTCAATATCATTCCCAATCTTGTCATTTTCAGGCTTTGTAATAATATTGCTGAATAATCACAGTAGATTTCCTCAGAGATGGACTGGAGTTTTAGAAACTATTACCACTTCAAAATTCATTGAATGTTTGAGAATGTTAGTATGTTGGTTCAAAAAGTAGTAAAGCAGATCCTCAAAGTGAGGCTACATTTTTTCTTTCAGAGAAAATAAGCATGTTTTCCATGTAATGCACATATTCTTGGGTAATCTACCAATAGGGCCTTTTTATAATTGTTAATTAAAGATTGTTCTATTTCAACAAGGATAGAGACATTATAAAAATATACTTAACAGAGATAGGATTACAGATGATGATCAAGTGAGATCAGGACAGAAATACGTAAACTGATACATCTGGCAAAGAAAAGTTGTAGATATAGATATTCCATGAGAGGGGAAAACTTGGCAAAATATTCAGAATGGGCTTTAAATGTAATCATTTGACAAAATGTGTTGAGTGGTTCTGAAGTCAGCTTTCAATGAAGTATGTAGAAACCAGGATACAGTGTATAGTTCTGGACACCACATTGCAAAATATTGCTTTTTATGATAATGTGTAATAGTTGAAATTATACAATAATATCATTGAGATGAGCTAATGGTCATCTGAATGATTCGTGATGGTTTTGAATTGTTCACTCCTGGAAGGCAAAATTTGTTTAACTTGCTCTGGGATGTATGTGGCTTAGGTCCCTTACCAATGCTTTTAAATAATGACCATATCTAATATTAGAACTACTGCCTTTATTATGATAACAGGAAGATCCCTCAGAATGTTTCCTTCAGGAAGGATAAAACCCACAATCATTTCTCCTTGCGGCTTTAAGGATCTTCAAAGTCAGACAGTTCTGCTATAATAAATTTAAAGGTAGTTAATGAGAAGGGCAAAGAAATAACTGGAGGAAATATTTTGAGATAAAAAAATTAAGTATAGCAATTATTTACTTTAAAGCAAATACTCAATGCTTAGTCGTGTTTTTAGAATCTGCCACATGAGAAGAGAGTCCTCGGCTCACTATGGCATGGGACAGTGGCCAAGCAGCCTCCGAGGGCTCCATCAGGCAATCGCCTTTGCAAAATTGGCAAATGAGTTTGACGTTTTTATGCCACCACCATTTAACCACAGGAAGGTACTTCTTTATCTTCTTCTGCCGAAATTTTGATTGTTAGTTAATTTCCGTAGAATGACTGTGTTCTAAGAATCCATCCTTCTCTCTCAGCACGCCCTTAATAGGGCTCTCCAAATGCCATCTCTTGGCCACCTACAGAAAAGCAAATCCAGGAATGTTCTTCCTTATTTTACTTATTCTCAACTTTCTCTACTTCGTTCAAGCAATAACTAATTCACTATTTATTCCCTGAAGCTTTTCCTACCAAGTGCCATCATTAAATGAGTCTTGAATGGCATCAAAATAGGAGAACTATGAATCATACCAGATTATCACGTTAGTTTATATGTTGTCTTGGATTAGTCTATCGTTTTTTTTGTTTTGTTTTTTGTTTTTGTTTTTGTTTTTATGTAATTGTATCCTGCTTCCCCAGCTAGACAATAGGTTGCTTGAACGGAAGCACACTACAGTTTACTTGAGCTACTATAGTGTTTTTTTTTTTTAATGCCAGGCATTCCATAGACACTATTATAGATGTGCAATAAATTAATATAATCTCGTGGATTTAATTGGGCCATTTACATTGTCTGCTATATACCTAGAACTGAGCCCAACACCTTGAACAATTTCTAGCATATTATAAGTGTTCAATTCATATTTGTTAGAAATAAGGAATAATATATAGTTTTGTAAATATTTTTATTTTAAGAAAGATGCATGTTTAACATCTTTTCTTTTTCTTGGTCACCTTAACCTTTCCAGACAGATTATAAGAATATCTCTAAAAGAGAGTTCATTCTCCATTTTGCTTCTTAGAGCTAGATTTTGGGGAGTTGGAGGGCTCTCAATTTAAGCTTGATTCAAGCTTGTGGTGGGATTTGGACAGGATTCTTTGGGCACTTGCCCTAAATAGCACTCTTGACTAAAAGCTCTCTGGAGTGAAGAGCATAACAATGCTAGATGGAGTTTCACTTTATACAACTGAAGCCGTTTTTTTGTAGGAAGCAGCTCATGAGCCTTTACTATGAAACATGTAACATTCCATTTTTACACATAAAATTTTTTACAGCCCTTTATGAGAGCCTAGAAAGGGTACAATACCAAATCAGAGTTGACACTACCTTGGAGTGGTTTCTCTACACTGGATTCTAAAACTTTAACAAGCTTAAAAAATATATGATTTCTCAAACCTTCCTCTGACTTGAAGACAATGTCAGTGAGAAAATAAATAAATAAACTTATAGCAAAGACGCCAAGAAGTTCGTTGTCCTTTTACCTTTAATTGTAACGGCTAACTGACCTGTATGATTTATAAAGTTGTAGTTTGATAGGGTGACCCCTTTCCATCTTACTGGTGATTAGACTCTATAGAGTATCCATTTACCCCTCTGGATCCTAAGTAAATATTTTGGTTGCATACCAACGACTGTTTACAGTGCTTCTAGCCTGGTGCCTACTGTGAGGACATAAAGTTAAACCCCCTTTACAGCAATTATGAAATTTTAGTGGTTAATTTCTGCTGTTGGATTGGAGAGATTTCGTTCATTAGGATGTAAATTGTCCAGAACTAATAGTCTTCAGACAGACATGGTTTATGTGGCAACCCAATACTCTAAAGGAGAAAGTGGTGAAATAAATTAGACATGTAATATTCACTGTCTTAGATGCACACACTCAGCCAGGAAGCCTGCAGGTCCAGATCAGCACTCATCCCCATCGTCAGCTCCACCCTGATCCACAGACCGGGGTTTGCTCTCATGCCCTCCTGTAACCAGACATGCCCTCGGGAAAATCCGCCACAAGCCCAGAACCAGGAGAGTTCGATCACTGGCTGTCTGCCTCCTAAGTCCCCTGTGGCCACCGGCAGGATTCCCGCACCAAGGTTTAAGGGACTTACACTCAGGATGCCACCGCTGAAACGTGTCCACAGAATGAAAGAGAAGCGGGATACCATTGCCATGGAAACAGTGTTACCATCGATATTTTTAATTCGATAAATAGCCATTGGATATATAATATCTGCTAGATCCTACCCTTGGGAAACCCAGATAATCTAGGGTGCTCCGAGCCTGTGGCCACACCTGAGGACATGGCACTGTGGCAGCTCGGATGGCTTTAGGATGTCAGTCCCCATTACCAGCTCACTGGCCCCTTACTCTGCAGGGGCGTCTCCAGGTCGCACCCTAGCCCCGTCCACTCTGCCCTGGCACTGCCACCATTCCTGCTGTACGCCACGTCCCTTCTCTATAGTCTACATCATGGCACTACCCCATTCAGCTCTTTGTTCCAGCCTCCAAGGCCCGATGTATTCTGACCCCTGCCTTCCCCTCTGCCACAGCCCCTTCGCCTGCTTTGCTCTAGGCCGGCTTTCACTCACAGGTGGGACCAATTACTGCCTTAGGCTCCCTTCGTTAATTGTTCTCTACTACATTCATCCCCAGAAATTCCTTCATCTGAATAAATTCCTTTAATCTCAGCCCACTGTTATAACTTCAGTTAGCAACCTGGTGGTCTAGTGGTTAGGTTTCAGGACTCTCACTGCTGGGGCCTGGGTTCAATTTCTGGTCAGGGAATGCTTTTCTTTGCCAATCAATGAGTATAAAGTTTCAGCTTTGCAAGATCTCTCTTAAGTCCTAGAGAGATTCTGTACAATATAGATGACGATACTGTACTATGCACTTAAAAATCTGTTAAGAGAGCAGATCTTCTGTGAAGAATCTTACCACAATGAAATAAAATAAAAATTAAAAAATAAATTAGCTATCCAACACCTTCCATTACATCACCCATCATTCTATTTCATTTTCTTTATCACACCTACCACTCTCTAAGAAAAATATAATGCAAACCACAAAAGTAATTTTAAAGTTTCTAGTAGTTACCTTAAAAAAGTCAAAAGAACCAGATGAAATAACTTTAATAATCTATTTTATTTAACCCAATATGTCCAAAAATTATCATTTCAATATGTAATTCATATAAAAATTATTAATGAGATATTTGCGTTCATCATTTCCCACTAAGTCTTTTAAACCTGGAGTGTGTTTTATACTGATAGCTCATTGCACTATAAACACTAACTTTTCACCTGAAATGGTTGACCTGTGTTCAGATTTTATAAAATTTACAGTTGAATAAATAGATTTCCATTCCCAAATTGTTCCAAGATACTTAAATTCCCCCCAAGAACCGACTGTTTATACATGAATCACCGCGATGCTTTATTCTACAGGAAGATCCTCTTCCATTTACTTTCCCTTCTTACGGCCTGCTCTTGGGGACCTTAGGGGAAGACTCTGTGTTTTGTTATTTTCTCCTTCTGTAAAGTGGTGTGAAAAGTGATTATGGCACTCAGTAAGTATTGATGAAGGAATAGGTGAATAGATCATACTCCTCAGGCCAAATCAACTGGGAGAGGGGAAGAGGAATGGCCGTACTCACCTCTTAGGCTCTGCTTCACCCTGACACACCCAATATGATGAGCATTTCAAAAATCAGCACCATAAAGCCCTTGCTCTCAGATTCTAGCTGCCAGAGGCGGTAGATACAGGCGTAAAAGCTCACAGAAGAGCACTGTGGCCCAGGCAAGCACGCACACTGGAGGCGGGTAAAGCAGGAGGACACGGAGGTTGGGATTATCGAAACTGGGTTTGAATTCTGCCTCCACGGCTGGGAAACTCAGCAACCAAGGGCAAGTTTATCTCAGCCTCTCTTCCGCTGCAGAAGGCGAAGTATTCTGCTGGATCAGTTCCCTTCTCTCTCCTCACTCTGGTCATTCTCGGCTCTTCTATATTAGGGGTGAGCAGGCTGGTTCTCAAGAAAAAAGCACGAAACTCTTCTCTCCCTGGATGCTCGGAAACAGCCCAGAGAAGGATGTTTTTACAGGTGTTGCCTTTCAATATCTCACCATAAAGGAAAGCTATTTTAGTGAGATTTCTATGGGGATCTCTTTGTTTATAAGCTGGAATAGTTCTGAAAAAGAAACCTTTTATCTGGTTTTAAAATGATTCACTCTACACCCGATTTAATAGCAGAAAATGTATATTTCTATTGGCAATAAAAACTTCTCTTCATGTTTGTAAGATTATGAAAATTTTAAATAAATAGTTTCTTTGTGTTTTATTGTTTTGCGCTATTAGCAAAAAGCATTTAGAACAAAGTATATGCTGTTTGACTCGGCCATGTTCCACTCGAAGGAGCAATACTTCTGTCCTATGGCAGGAAAGAAAGTTATCAAAATTATTTTAAAATACCAACTAAAGCAACCAAAGCTGCCAGGCAATCTTACCCTATGACCTCTCTCTTCTCCAAGGCAACTATTTAGTGTATGTCGAAGTCCCGACCCCCAGCACCTCAGAATGTGACCTTGTTCAGAAATAAGGTTTTCGTACAAGTACTTAGTTAAGACAAGATCATACTGGAGTAGGATAGGCCCCTAACCATCATGATATGACTGGTGTCCTTATATAACGGGAGAGAGACAGACACAGAGGAAAGGAGCCATGTACGACAGAGAGTGGAGGGGAAGTGGATAAGCCAAGGAAAACCAACGAGCTAGCAAACCACCAGAAGCCAGGAAGAGGCAAGAACCAATTCCCTTACCATTTTCAGAGGGAGCGCGGCCCTGTTGACACCTTGATTTCAGATTTCTAGCCTCCTGAACTGTGAGGCCATAACGTTCTGTTGTTTTAAGCCACCCAGTTTGTGGGACTTGGTTACAGCAGCAGAAGGAACCCGTACTCCCCTCCCTCTTCGAACATCCATCATCCCTTCTGCTTCTCACCAGCCATTACAATCACTCGATGCACTTCAGTGAGAAAGTAAAAGTCATCGTAAAGTTATCCCCCGGCCCCTCCTCAACCGCGACCAGCCGAGCCGAGCCGCGGTGCCGTCCCTCCAGCTCCAAGGAGCACACTGTCCCTGCTCCGGTCCCAGGCTGGCTGCTTCGCCCCCACCTGTGCACTGAGCCTCACTCTCTCCTGCTCCAGGACTTCGCTTTCGCAATTCTCTCCGTCTGTTTCTACACCATCTGCATCTTTGTCTCAACCGCATAATACCCAAGTGTGGATGGGAGGAAGAAGGGAGGGAGGGAGGGAGGGAGGGAGGAAGGAAGGAAGGAAGGAAGGAAGGAAGGAAGGAAGGAAGGAAGGAAGGAAGGAAGGAAGGGAAGGCGGAAGAGAGGGAGGGAGGAAGGAAGGAAGGATAAAAGGAAGGAGGGAAGGTTCTTTGAACTCACATTCCCTTCCAATAATGACCCTTTTCTAGAAAAACACTTCAGAATTATTATGCAGCCTCACAGGCTCTGGTTTGTCAACACTCGTTATCCACTAAAATAATTCCTTCCACGGTTAAAAGAGACCTCCACCTTGGACGCTCACACATTTTCCTACTTGAACTCTCAGCTCCTTTTGCCAGAGTTGATCGCTCTCTTTTCTTTAGACCTTCCTGTCACTTGGCGTCTAGAGACACCGCGCTTTCTCGGTGTCTCTCCTCCCTCACAGGCCATTTCTTCTCCCTCTCCCTTGTCAGCTCCTCCTCCTCCAGATCTCAAAATGCTTGCGTCCCCAGGCCTCACACCTTGCGAGATTCCACCCACCCTCAGAGCTCTAAATACCGTCCAAGCCGATAACGTAAATGTGTGCCCCCAGCCAAACCTCTCCTCTTAGCTGCAGGTTCATATATCCAGCCACTCACTTCACATCTCCACTTGGCTAACTAGCAGACATCTTGAACGTGGCCCAAGCCTGAATCTGATCAACCGCCGACCCATTCCTCCACCAGCACTCCCCGTCTTGTAAAGGTCATACTGTCAATCCAGTCGTTCAGACTACATGCTTGAAGCTATCCTTCTTGCTTCCATTCTTTCGTATCTCACATTCAGTCTGAAACGAAAAATCCCATCGGCTCTACCATCAAAATGTAGACTAAGCCTCCACATCTCATCACCTCTGCTGCTTACACCATAGACCAAGCCTGGATGGTCACAACAGCTTTTTGAATGGCTTCCCTGCTTCTTCAACAGTGGCTTTTCTGTAAGGATGGTTCTTTTTATATCTCATCTCTCTCTTACTGCCCACTGGATCCCTATCATACTGCAAAGGAAATTCCAAATCCTTTCCATGGCCATTATTCAACTCCAGCAGTACATGAAGACACCAAACTCATTCTTGCCCTAGGACTTCTGAACTTGTCAGTCCCTGAGCCTGGAAAATGCTTTCTCTCGATATTCAGCTATATCGTTGCCTCATTTCATTCTGACTCTTGTACCATCTCCTCAAAATAAAGCTTTCCTGGTCATCTGATCTGAGAGCCCCTACCCCATCGTCACTCCCTGTCTCTGACACTGTTTTGTTTCCCTTTCTGGTACTTGTCACCAGCTGGCATTATGCATTTGTTGACTCGTTTGTTTGTAATCGATCTCTCCACTAGGACACAAGGGTGGGCCTTTGTCACACAGTCTGGTCTCTGATAAGGAAAGCAGTGTTTGGCACAGTGTAGACAGTCGATACATTTATGTTGATAAATGAATGTCCGGGAGACTTTTTCTGTTTTTGATACTTATTAAGACTCAATGGGATGTTCCTTCAGATAAGAAAAAGAATGTATATCACTAGTTGTGATTAAAATAATTAATAGAGCGTTATGAAGCTGAGGACCTCTTTTCCTGTGTATAATTATTAGCGACATAGTTTCCATGTTATTTGATGCTAGAATAGAGTAAAGGATAAGTATATAGTTTTGCTTGATGTCAAATCAGCAAGGGCCATATGTGGTAAAGTTGTCAATTAGAATAAGACATTAATATGCTCGATTAAAACTATAAGAAAACTTAGAAGTGGTGGAAGGAAGTAGATGTTCTTTGCTTTGCGTTTACCGTAGATTGACTGAGATACCATTTGTAGGACAAGGCTTCAATGAGCAGCTTGTTTGTAATAATGATAGCACTGAAGTTATAAGCATTTCATACAGGAATCTTAGGAAAGACTGTGTAAACACCATCTATATGCACTTGAGTTTTTTTTCCTCTGTTGTGGGAAAAGTATGAATAAATAACTCTAAAAAACCGTAGCCTTAATATATTAAAGACATTAAAGAAATGTTTGTTTATTTATAAAACTTGGAACCATAAGTTTTATGCTTAATAGGGTCAAATGGTTCAAGCAGACTTACCCGTCTAGGGCCAAGCACATAGGCGCATAGGTTCATTCAGTTTAAATTGAAATTTTTATTCTTAATTAATATCTGCAGATGTGGTAGGAGATTGCCAACTCAGCTGCCTGGCAGGCATTTTGTAGTTACCAACTTCTTTGGGGTTGTAGGTTCCATATTTAGTATCGGAGTCAGTGAAAGTGTTTACTTTAACAAAACACGTACTATTCAGCATTCAAACGATCAGTGGCATCTCTTGTACTTCCTAGATTTCTCGCTGCCAGCAGAGGGGTTTTGAAGTCCCCGTTATCCTTTTATGAGGCCTACGTGACTGCATCACTCCGTTGTAATACCATCGTAGCCGTTGTCTGTTCTCAAGCCCAGTTCACTGTAATTGAATCTAGTCCATCAGTTGAAGTTCAGTCCTCATTGAGATTTGAAAAACAGCACCATTTAGTAGAAAGTACTTTGACTTTAGAGCCAGACAGAAGTCTCTGCTCAGCCATTTACAGCTAAAGCTGTTATTCATTTCATCTAGATGGCAGAAAAAATAATTCTAACTTAAAGATATATTGGGACTATTTGAAAGGCCATATATAAAGTCTCCAAAATGAGATATACTCATAAAGGAAAGCTGTGACTTTTTTCATCCTTTTCCACTGCACTTGTAAAGACAAGTATACTTTTGTTCTATCTGTAATGACTGTGGGCTTGATTCTGAGACAATTGGAGCAGACAGATGAATTAGGCGCTTGAAGCTCACAGAGGTGTTCATAGAGCACCTGAACCATCGTTTTCAAAGAATCCATCGCCGTTTTATTGCTAATGATGATACAAAATGTAATAGATGGCCTGGTTAAATGTCAAACCACTTCATCAGGTTACTGCGGCATTTTGAAGCCAGATTTCTCAGTCATATTTTTCAGAAGCACCATGAGAAGGAAGGCTATCTGCCATGCCCTTGTGGACATAATGAGAATAATGGTTAATTCAGCAGAGACATCCATGTAATTTCAAATCCTCTGTCCTATTTAGGAAGGCAAATCACTGTGCCATTGAGACAGTAGAAGATTTTATAAGGATAGTGGTAATTTTTTTAAAAGTGCACCACCTGCAAACCTTACAATCACGTTATTTATAAAAGAATTACCTTTGTCATATCACTGCTGATTGTGACGCATTACATCGTGGCCGCATACCCATGGAGAACTGCTGCTATAAACCACCAGAAAACCTAATAGCAGAGGAGCCAAGGCTCTGGTGGCAGATGGGTAAGCAATAATGTATGAAATATATCAGGATAGAAAAGATAGACTAAGCATGTAAGCATTAGTGATCTGATTTGGGGACCGTGTGAATAAGTGTTTCTCAATGCAAATTAATGGCTCCATAAACTGGCATTTTAGGACAGTACTCATGAAAATAATCTATGCCAAGAAAAAACATCACCATTTATTCATAAATTTATCAGAACTGTCATCCTGACGAAGAGCCATAACCATCACACACACTAACACCCTCCCCCGCCCCCCCCCCCCCCCCCCCCCCCGCCGTTTAGAAGCTGCTAATCCCAGATATCTGGATTCAGATGTTTTCCCCTGTTTCCTTCAGATACTCAGTTCATTGGCTGACTTCGGCAGTACAAGAAATTATTAGCACCTTCATTGGTTGGCAAAAGAAAAATATTAATAGTATTTATGTGATTCTCAAAGATGTATGCTTTATTGTTCGAGAAAAAGAATTCAAAATAATTTTCTTCGTCTTTACAGTCATTTTCTATAGCAAATTGTCATGTAAAACGGAAAATCTGAGATCTGAATACGTTGAAAAATCCTAGCCTCAAGCTCTCTATTTATTGGTTTAGATCTTTGCTTGCTTTCAATTTTAACCTCGTTGAAACTCCGAGGTTTCAGCTGTCATCTCACAAAGATGACTGTTTAACTTATCATTTATCACTACCCTCCGCACACATCAATTTCCTGTTATTTAAAGATACCAGGTGCAATATCACCTAAATCCAAACTGGAAATCACTCCTGAGTAGGATGGGTTTTCCTTAATGCTTCTGCAAGATTCCCATTATGCAAATGGTACTTCGGGGCACACGTTAAGAAAGAATATAGCCCTAAGTGTTCACTTACAAAAGCTTTCTTTTCTGGAAGGCAGAAGCTTCTTAATGTTAGGCATTTTCAGTGCACAGGAAGCATTAAACATTATCATCATCCGTAATTGTAGCATCTTTTCCATAAACTGGTTAAATCACATTTGCTTCTGGAAGTCTGGATCAAATAAAGCCGCTGTTATTCCGATGGCGCTCTCCTCTGCACTGCACGTTGTTTCTATGCACATTCCTTGGGTATTTGTAAAGAATTCCTGATACGTTTGAACATTCGAAACATTTGCGATGCATAGCACTTTTTAAAAAATTTGTTTCAACTTCATGTCTTGCACTTTTTTCTTGTCCAAACTCATCTTTTTAAAGTCTGAAATTTATTTATTTGATGAAATGAGCCATAAGCATATTTTAGTAATTTTTGATAACTCCATAAGGGTAACATCTGGCTGTTTACATCAAAAGGCAAAATCTGGCATTCATAAGAGTTTATAAATAATATATATCTTAGATCAGATGAATTCTCTGTCTGTGAAGTTTTTACTCTGCCATCTACAATGAATATATAAATTTAAAAAGGTTAATTGAATATTCTCTAACCATGAATAAGTAAATTTTTATTACTTAATGCTATAATATAAGTTTGCAAATTAATTTTTACTTTGCATTGCAGTTCTGTGGAATTTCATCTCTGTTATACTAATGAGTATACTTTGTACAGAATGGGGTCTCTTTATGACCAAAACTTCTTCCAGTGGCAAAGTACAAATGCAACACGCTAAAACGGTCACTATAAACGATTGGTTAGTGGTCTAAAGCAATTACTTCATTTCTGGGAGTTTTACCCCTCTGGGAGAAGAAGTCTACCAAGTTGTGATTCAAGTCATTTAGATCGATGTTCTTTTTCACTCTTTTCTCTTCTTCCAATTGTGTGGAAGATCTTTTATGGACATGCCATTGTGCAGGTATATTAATTAAAACTAGGTGGAACCTTGGCATGTATTTGTGCCTATGTCAGTAATTGCAAGAGTCAAAAATCTGACTCAAACATTTCTAGCTGAACACCTCCTACAGTGACTGATGCCCCGAGCTCCACAAAAGCCCTCCATGATGCTGGGTCCAGGCCTGCTCCCCATTACCACATCCTGCTCTCTTGGTCACGGAATCTTCTCTACTTTGGTTTGGCTGCTCTCACTCAGGTGGAAGGGAGAAAAGGCACTAAGCCAGTGAGCATTGGGTACCTGCCCCCTGAAACCTATCTCCCAGCTATGGAATGCCATTAATAAATATTGTCGAATGCACAAATTTCCTGGGAAGTTTTTCCAGTTTAACCAAAGTGAGTAATTCAGTAGACTGCTCACACACATACACACAACATTTACTAACAGTTGTCAGGGATCCATTTTAGGGATTCCGCTGACACTGCAGACCTGACTCAGCTTCTCTGGTCTATAAATGGGGGTGGCAATGTCACACTCACAAGTGTCGTGGGCATTAAATGAGCCAGTGCATTTAAAGCACTTAGACTGGTGCCTGGCACACATTAAGCACTCTGTACATGATAACAATTGTTCTGATTATTATGGACAGTGGCCCTTTGGGGGGTAATATGACCAACCAGCCCCTGTATCTCACCTTACCAGGGACGCAAACTTTGGAAAGGAGTGGATTACACTCTAAAGCTGAACGACTTGCCCTCCTGGAGAGCTTCTCGTTCTCCATTTGGTCTTTGACTTGCGCAAGCACAGATGCCCAGGAGAACTTATTCTCTCCCAGGCCAGCGATGGGCTGAAAGGAAAGACCACAGACAGCGAGGGTAGGAATGGCAGCGACCCGGCAACGCATTCCCACACGTGCCCCGCCCACCCTGCACCTGTTTCTCAATAATTCCTGCTGCTTCCTTCTCCTCTTGCAGAACTCCAGGGGCTGCAGAACCTCAGGGATCAGTCTCACACCTTCTCTTGCTCATCCCCCTGGTAGCAACAGTAACCATGGATTTAAATGTCATCACAACGCTTGTGATTCCCAAATTTATGTCTCCAGCATTTATATCTATTATCTGAGTTCCGAACAGGCGTTTCTAGTCACCTCTTTCACATCTGTGCTCGACTCTCTCACAAAATTCCAAAATGAATGTGCCCAAATGGAGTTTTTAATTTTCCCCTAAATTCGACTTACCCGTAAGTCTTTCACATTACAGAAAATGAAACTATTGTCCACCAAAGTCCTCAAGTTAGGAACCTGAGGCTGTCAGTGACACCTCGGTAATCATTACCCCAACATCTAATCTTTCAGCAACTTCTGTCAACTTCATCACCAAAACATACCTTGAAAGGCCGCCTTCTTTGGGTCCCCACTCTAACCCCCTGAGTTCTGTCACCTCCCATCTGGGTTAGTACAGCTACCTCCTAACCTGCCTCCTCTTTAGCTCCCTCCAATCTCTTCTCGAAACAGCAGCAAAATTCATCATTTTCCTGGTAAGTTTCAGAAGTTTGATCCCATAACTCTGTGGTCTGTTGCGTGAAATTAGCAACGAGGAAGTAAAATCATTAGGCCCGATCTTTTTGCAAATGGCCCTGTCTAGCAGCGGTACCAGTTTGGAGTCTGGAGTTAAAAAACCTCAACGTAGACTATGGCAACTCTGTCAAACACCTCAAAGTGTGACCCTCATAGAAATGTGCCCTTTGTCCAAAGCGTAATGACATAATGTCTAGACTATTTACTGAAAGAGGCAGAATTTAATCCCATCCAAGTCCTGGACTTTCACTGGCATCAAAAGCGGTCAGCAAGCAGGAGCCTTCTCCTGTTGGATGAGCATGTGTTAAGTAACCCCAACTGGGCAGCAATTCAAATGCAAACAGTCAAATCACTTTTTTAAAAACAAATTATTCCCCACAGTATACAACAGAAGATTTCTGTTACTGAAGTATAATATACATACACAAACGTGTACTTTTCACATACATCCAGGTAGCTGAAGTTATCTAAACTAAACACCCCTGTGCAACAGTACCAAGCTCAAGAAGCAGAGCTTTCCATACAGCCACGCCCTCCTCATGGCAGCCATGCAATCCCTAGCCCCTCCCCTCCAAGGGAAGCCACCTTTGAACGTGATAGAAATGGAATCAAACAATGTGTACTCCTCAATATGGGTTTTTTCACTCTATATCGTTTGTGAGATTCACCCATAAATAATACCACATACTACCTCACTGTGTAAATATGTCAAAAATGTATCTGTGCATTAATGGATAGTGGGGCCCCAAACTATAGTCCATGGGCCAGCTGCCCATTTTTATAAATAAAGCTTTATTGGAACACAATCATGTCCATTTATCTACATACTGTCTACGGCTACTTTCATGCTACAATGGTAGAGTTCTGCAGTTATAACAGGAACCAAATGGCCCCTAAACCTGAAATGTTGCCATCTGGCTCTTGCCTAGCCCTTCCTAATAGTATTCTATTGTGTGCCTATGTCACGCTATTTCAGGATTTTCCATTTAGAACTATTACACACACCGCATCCATGAACACTCTAGCATGTGCTCTTGGTGGGCTTATATGGAATGGAATTACTGTGTCAGAGGGTGTGCTTGTGTTCAGCTTTACCAGATACTGCCAAAGTGGTTTTCCAAACTGGTTTTACCAATTTACCCACCCGCGAGCAGAATATAAGTGTCAGTGGCCTTGCCCGTTCTTGGCATCTCCCACCTTTTCAATTGTGTCTGTGCTGGTGGGTGTGTAATGATATCAAATCGTAGGCTTCATTTGTATTGCACTGGTTCCTAATGGGGTTCAGCTTCTTTCCATATGTTTATTGGGTATTCGGAAATCTTCTTTTGTAAAATTTCTACTCAAATTATGAATGTTTCTGGCTTGACTGCCTTTTTTCTCACTTATTTAGGAACATTCTTTTTACATCTTAGAAATGAATCCTTTGTTGTACATTTGCATCGTGAAGACCTCCCCCGTTCTGTGGCTTGCCTTTCAGTCTCGTAACGATGGCTTAGTGCTTTTTGTGTTTAGGAAGTCTTTTCCTATTCCAGAGACATAAAAGTGTTTTCCTCTGAAAAGCCTGATTGTTCCCTTTCCACATTTATATCTTTAATCCATCTGGAATTTATTTTGTATGTGTGATCTGAGGTACAGGTCCAGATTTTTTTTTTTTTTACATATGAATATCCAGTTGACTCAACACAAAATAAAATCTACTTGTCCATTTACACACACAGCGAGACACACACACCTACTAAGATTTTGATTGGGAATGCACTGAATTTATAGATAAATTTGGAGCGAGCAGACAGCTTTACAATCAGAGAATATTGTAGGCTACTCTGAAACCCAAAGAAACCTGCGTTTATTCAACCTTATTCATGTATTAAAAATATTTATGGAGTATATGTTAGTTAAGAGGCAAGTTGATAGTTTCAGAAGTTTGAGAAAAAAATTAAGAAAATTGAGACTAGCCACATGAAATATCTAAGAGAAATTATTAGGGAAGCCTAGAATTTTCTCAGAGCAGTGCTGAGGTACTAACAGAAGTAGAATGTAAGATTACAGTGGTAAAAACCTAAATAATTGTGGTGTCTTTGCTGATAAGTTGTGAAGAAGGGTGACAGATAAGCTAATCCCGGGTAGGAGTTTTGCCAGCAAAATGCTACGGTGAATAATGGAGCAAGGGATTGGAGGGTGCTGACTAAAAGGTGGTTGAAATTCTAGACTGTGAAATCTAACGTAGGTAGAAAATGAAGGCACGAGGGATAGACACGGAAACAGTAAGGTGCAGGAGATTTTTTTAGCCCAAGAATAGTTACAGCGAGTGGGTGTAGCTGACAGGAATAGCTAGAGTGGTTTAAAAGTGGGATGTTTGAATTTGATTTTCCAGGAAACGGTTCGTTTCAAAGTATGGAAATAGAGTTGAAGTAAAGGCTGGTAAAGATGATCAGCCAAGGGTACAAGAATCCAGGGAATGGAATGTTGCGGTGACCCAACGTGATGGAAAGGTGGAGGGCAGGGATGAAGACGGGGAGCAGGGGCATAAGCGTTCAAGAAACAAAGGTCTGTACGTAGACAACGGCACTAAGGAAGGGAGGCGCGTTCTCTGCACGCATGGCGAGCCCCTGGGAGGGCAGTGGTTTCCCCGGAGTGCGAGGCTGGTCCGCTGGAGAGAGGGGCACAGAGGAGCGCCTGGCACCCCTCAACCCTGCCGCGTTTGCGCGGGAAGAGCATCTTCAGCAGGGGGAAGATCAAGCGCTGCCCGCTGTGTGAGCCAAGGCTCAGGTACAGGACAAAGAGAAAGCCAGCGCGTGAAGGGGAGCGTTCGAGGGGGCCAGAGGTCATGTCGACCACGGGGCAAAGTTTCAGGGAACACAGGAGAAAGGTCGTTGAGGGGGACGGTTTGGGTAGGGAGAGACCATAGCTGCGTGATCAGAAACATTCGCGTCCCTGACCCAGCAGAGGCCGCTGCTCATCAGTCTGCCTCGCTGCCAGGAGCAGAACTGGTTCTGAGGCCGCACCCCCACCCCGCCACCGGCCCTTACATAGTGATTGGCGGTCTACAAAGGGACCCATTTATTTTATTTTATGTGAATCCCCAAACAAGAGAGAAGCATAAAATCCAGTTAGAAGAAACTTTAAAATGTCATGAAATCATTTTTTCAATATATGCATCTTGGAAAATAAAAATTCGTTTACAAGCGATGTTTATAATATACACATAAACAGAAGTCATTGTCAGAATCTGAACCTTCATTCACATGTACCTATTTTATCCCTCAGTGTTTAAGCCATTTGTTCATCCTGTTTTCACAAGTATATCTTAAAGAAAACACATAAATTGAAGCATCTACTTAAAAGTCATTTTGTCAGTAATGATCCTAATCATTGGGTTTCATTTGATAGCAATAAGGAATGCTGTCTCTAAGAAGTCAGAGACTTTTTTGTTTCAAATCATATGCTTAAAATAACTAAAGAAGTAGGGATGAAAATTTTGCAGGGTCCTTTATGTATCAAAGATTAGATTGTCCTTGAGAAAATTCAAAGAATCTAAAATTACTTTCCTTGGAAGAATCAGTTTGACAGTGACTTGGAATGAAATTTCACAAATCAAATTTCATCAACAAAGAGAAAGACCTGTAACAAACTCATGTGTATCTTTTTTGTTTTTCACTTATTATTACACTAGCCCCTTCTCCTTTTCTTAATATACTTTATGAATAATAATAGTGTTTAGAAAGTTTTCTTTCTTCCCCAAATCAGAAAGAGAAACCTCAGATCTCACAATGAGAGCCTGTCAGGCTCATCACTATTCTCTTCATTAAAAGTCAATCAATCGGTAAATTTTTAACCTACATTATTTGGGATGGTCCTGGGCTTTTTGTACTATGAAACTGAATGAGTACAGAGTTTTTCTTTTCTTTTTCTTTTTTTTTTTTTTTTTAACATTGGCTATAAAGTTCGGAAAAGCAACACAAGCCTTTATTATGTGAGGCACAATTATCTTTGCCACATATTAGCTTTGTGCTTTTTTCTCTCTCTCTCTCTCTCACTGAAAAACAAAA
The DNA here is from genome assembly GCF_014176215.1 of Rousettus aegyptiacus. Taxonomy (NCBI): domain Eukaryota; kingdom Metazoa; phylum Chordata; class Mammalia; order Chiroptera; family Pteropodidae; genus Rousettus; species Rousettus aegyptiacus. Next base: position 9,152,243 of record NW_023416290.1, on the reverse strand, counting down.
AACAAAACACAAACTATGCATGCTGGTGGGTATGCTGACGAAACCTGAGTGGGGGCAGGGAAGCTTCTAGGAGAATGAGCTTTTGTTAGTTAGGCTTTTTTGTTTTGTTTTCTTACAGCCTGTTCTTGACTATTACTTCCTTCTTTGTGCCTTATCTGTGGGCAAAATAATCCTCTGGAAAAATGAAGGGTAGCTTGACCTCTCATTTATCTCTGTCCAGAGTCCACTGTCACCAGACTGATGAAAAGCAGGGAAAAGGGCCCGTCAGCAGAGCCTGCTAATTCTATGTTCTCTGTCTCACTCGTTCTGTTTGGGGAGTATAGCCTTTCTTTCTGCTAAGTGAACAAATTATTTTCTTTCTGTCCATCTTGAGCTATAGAAGGATTAGGGCCCCTGAAGAGTAAATTAAACTCTGATGATTGTGGTAACAGAGAAGATGGAAAGTCAACAGAGTTGTTAAAATAAAACTTTCTCTCCAAATGTCATTTTGCGTGCCAGAGCCAACTGTTCATGACAGCACTGAGAAACAACTGGATTGATAAGTCTCCAATTAAATTTACCAAATCAGGGGGAAAAGCTACCTGAGTATGACAAACCAGACAGCATAGGTTCATGGAGATGGTCAAAGTTGGCCTTTGGTTGGAATGCCTACAGCATATTTTGGCCAGCAATTTGACTTCCTTTTCGAAGTCTTTGCTTTTCTCCAGAGGCATTTTGTATGTTGATAACCCACATGATTTCCCAATATTCTCCTTCCCCTAAGACTGCAAAACATGAATATCACGTAGATAATAGAGAAAATTAAACGTGTAAAAGTATTTGTTATCTTAGAATATTCTTTTTTAGGCCACATTTGATAACAGTGGAGATTGTGCTGAAATGGTGGAAGGAAGAATCTAGAGGTTGGTGTTAGCATCACCTCGATATTTTAGAGGGAATTAGGAGGTAAGGGAAGAAAGAAAAATGTGAGCACAGCACAGAATGGCATGAAGATCTCTAATCATCGAAATGGGAAAAATGCACACAATATTTTATTCTTTGGTAGGGCGCGGGAGTCTAAAAAAAGATATAATCTCAATTTGAGATATAACTGTGTTTCTATATCAAATGACAACACTGGTTGTTTCTGAGTGGTAAGATCATGGTAGATTTTTAATTTTCATGGTTTTTTTTTTAATTTTACAACACAGTTAACAATATAACTTATACCAATTATTATTTATGTTATAATTTTTGGGGGGTAAGACACTACACACTTTCCTATCTGCAAATCAAAGAAATAAATATTTTATTGAATTATCATGAAGACTGAATGAGGTAAACTGCACGAACAAGATAAATAATTATTCGCCAGTATTCTAGGGAATCTGAGGAAAGCAGATGGGGGTAGAAAAGAGAGAGAAAGATAGAGGACCAGAGAAGGATATTGCTGAAATCTGATGGTGTCTGTGGCATGCGGGCTGGTCAGATAGGAGAAGAGCCTGAGATTGTTCCAGGAGATTCTGCTGTCATACTCTCTGAGGATCACAGAGCTCTTTTAATTCCTCGTGACAGGCTGGTGAGTTCAGTGATGCCCACAGTCACTTCTTTCAGCAACCCCTCTAGTCACTGAAGTTCACCTGTCCATCCCCATGACAAGCTCATGAAAGTCAGAGAACAACACCCCTGCCCTGCTCCACCCCTCCCTGTCTCTCGCTCTCTTATCATCTCTGGATTTTTACCTTCATGACCTCAACCTCGGTCTCCCTGTCCATGAACGTGGGTGTGCCCCCCCCCCACCTGTCTTCTTGGGTAAGGATGTTCTGATCCTGACTCATGGCATGGCACGGCACCCTGGGCAAGGCCCATCACTCACAATGCCTCCACCAAGCCAAAGCACAATTTGGGCAATATTGGGTTAAACAACACTCCAGCCCTTAAAACAGATTAAAATTCTGATCTTTCTGATACTTTATGAACCTTTTTTCTACATTGCATCTCCTTGTTTTAATAGAATACTTAGATACAGACAAAGTTGTTATTAAAAGTCTTACAGATGTTGTTTGGTAATTACTATTTTGGGGAGCATGTGGTAGAAAAGTAAAATGAGACATGAAAGATAAAAGCCATACAAATACATTTGCTCTATAATTTCCTTTTCCCGAATTATTAATAGCTAAGATGTCTCAAGTTTTTGTAAAGTTTTTTCACAAGCATATTTAAAAATAAAAATAAAAAAACAGAACATTTTATTGTAATAGTCTTAATACATATTTGGACATGCCCTCATTTTCTTGAAAGCATATGTTTTTAAACTTTAGTTTTGGTATCCATTTATGACAGTGACACTATTGTCAAGTTCAAGAATTACAATAATTCTAAATTTTAAAATATTTTAAAAGTGTATTGATTTTCAAATGTGGAAATACATTTTTACATTTACTTGAAGAAAACAAATTTAGTTTACTTAAACTTTAAAATAAGAATAAAAACAAAAATTAGTGGCAGCTTGTCTTTTAAACATAGCTCTATGAGTCTATGTTTCCAAGAAACAATTTTCTCTTTAATGACCACTGCAAAAGAATAAAAATTTCTGTCTTAAAAATATTGTGCTTTGTGAGTCCCTTGGGCAATTAGTTGAGTCATTGCCCTAAGAAAGAGACCAAAATTCTCTTGAGTCCAGGGCTGTCTCACTAAATGTTTGTAGCTGAGCCATTCTCATGTCTACTTTTCTTAAGAAAAAAAGAAACTCTTGTACCAATCTCATCCATTTCTAATTGACAGAAATTAGGCCATTTCTGTATCTTCAAATTTGAAAAAAAAAAATGCCTCTTTATAACCATAGTGATACAATATCCATTTTGAAACATAAGGTTTTATTACAGCTCTTGGGTTTCGTCTACCTTTTCCACGGTATGGTTCTAGATATTTTGTCTACTCTTCAATTAATAAGGTCATTTTCCACAGAAACAATTGTAAGAATCATCTAATGAATTTCTTCACTGTTTTAATAGAACATCTATCTTTTTCTTACTGTTATACTTACGAAATTAAGTTTCAAGGAAACTACAGCTTTAGTTGAATTAAATATAAGACACCACATATTTGATCTCAAATGAAGATAAATATTTCCCTTCAGAAATTTCTTCCTAATGCTAATTCAGTATCGATTTCATTTTTAAAGTCCAAAGCTTATTTATAATCAGAGAATATACTTTTCGATCTATCTGCTTTAACTTTATATGAAGAAGATCTATCAACAGGAATTGAGTGACCGTTATATATCTCACACTGTGTTAAACACCAGAATGATGCTAAAGAATCTTCAATGTGGTCTCTGAACTCAAGGAACTTCAAAGCTAATTGGGGGAGAGGGATGTAATACCCATTAAATTAATTAAAGGACATTACAGTAAACTATATGAACTATATGTAACTTCTGATAAACTCTCTAGGAGTTCAATAAAGGCAATGGTCTCTATCACGTGGAGCTGTATTTCTTTAAGCATGTTCTAACATGGTCAAGTAAGCTCAGGAAATTTCTTTGATTATTTAATATGTTGACATGCATTATGAACCATTAGAAAATGTAATATTGTATTAAACTATCTATTCAAATAATGCTTATCAGGCACCCAGTATGTGTCAGGCACTAGGAATTCAGTAAGAAAAACAAAGCTGTCCTTCACGTGGAGCTTTGATGTAGGGTCGGCAGGTAAGCCGTCACCAGTAACGTCACTTAGGCAGAGACTGAGCAAAGCGAGAGAGGAGGCCAAGTGGTTACGTGGAGGAAGGGCCCTCAGAGCAGAGGAAGCAGCAAGAGGCTAAGGCGGGAGTACACGGGGCAGTTTAGGGAACAACAAATAGATTCTGGGCTAGAACAGGGGTAAGGAGAGAAACCGCAAACCTGCCAAATGGATGTCAGTTTTCCACAGGTATTCGACCACTGAATCCTCACCTCACGTGGCTGAGGCAAAGTAGAACAAAATGGCCACAAACAATCAGGGGAGCAGAGGTTGGATGTGCTCTAGGCATTGAAACTTGGGCTGGAGTTTCTGGTTGGCCACATTGAGAAAATCCTAGGAAGCAAAAGAAAGCTTGAAGGAAGTAGGGAAGGACGAGCCGGAGGTGAGACAAGATGCCAGCCTGAAACCTGAGACCAGGTGGTTATTTGGTCTATTTTATTCGCTCAGACTAAAATGTCTGGAACATCGAGAGTATTACTTGTATATTTCAAGCTGAAAATATACTTCGCTAAAGTTAATGTGTGGCTTGAATAGGCCAGAAACTTGTTTCATTTCTCTTCTGACTTCGAATGAATATGTGCCACTTTCATTGAATAGGATGATTTTAAGTCATGATGTCTGTCTCTGGAGAAGGAAATGCCAGTCATGTTCACAATGATTTATACGGAATTATTTATTGAACTCATTCAACAAACCACTCACTCATCCGTCTAGTTCTTTCATCAGGGTGCCAGTCAGGGCAGATCTGTTAAACACCTACTGTTAAAAAAACACTTTGTTGAGGACTGTGTGGGGCCAAACGGTTGGAGGCACAGTCACTGCCCTCAAAGAATGTTTGATTTTCCATGAGTGTAAGACTGACATTTGCTTTTTGGGGAGGAAAAAAAAATTGATGTATCACTACTAAATCCAGGCTGGCTATCATTCTACAATTCTCAAGGGAACATGTCTACATTAAAAATACAGGATTGTCAAGCAACTCACAACACAGATTAAATTACCGCCCTTGGATCAATGCAAGAGAATCCTGAAGAAACTAAAGACCTGTTGATGAGATGGGGTTTGTCTGCTAATAACATTTGATTTGATGAAAAGAAAAAAAAGTGGAAATCACGAACATTTGATGTTGACAAAAGTTAGAAAATAGACATGTTTGTGTCCTTGGTAATATGTGTCCTGCAATTCTACTGTCAAGTCTAGCTCATTCGGGAAGGCTTGCTTTTAGGAATACAAGTTGCTAAAAGCAAAGCCGTTGATGAGGCCACTTCAATTCATGCCTTCCACACTCTCCGCAATTAAAAACATAGAAACATTTGAAACGGGCTCATTGCATTGTTTGCGTGGGCTGTCCATCCTTCCTTTTCCAGACAGTTTCCTCTGCTTGCATTGTTCTTGTGTAACAGGGCCTGTCATGGGCAACCGCCTTTGACTTCCTTTAGCATAACATTCTCTGGGGGTAAAAAAAAAAAAGATGAAAAAGGGTAACTGGGTGTTGTCCCACAGAGATGCTGAAAGCCCCCTTCCCGTCACCACCACAGTCTACTTTCAGCACACCGAGAGAGGGGGACCTGATGGGAGCAAACTCACTCGCTATTTTCTCTGCCCTCTCAGCTCGTCAGAGTTCTGTATTCTTCCAGAGGTGACATATGTAGGACACCAACAGGTTAATTTTTTTAGGAAGAGAATTTAGTGATATAATAATTTATCTGCAAACTACATTCTGCTATGATTGTCAGTATTGCTCATTTAACATGAAATATTTACTGTTTAATGATTTTAAAAGTTTAGTCATCGAATCATATGTCTCCTTAACTATATTGTGATAATTTTGAAGGGATATAGCTCCAAACGCAGACATGAACATGAACAGAGAGCGTGTCTCTCCAGATCTAGCGCAGTGCTTAGAACACAGCAGGGGCTTGTTTCCTGTCTAGGGATTGGTCGTTGATTGCAGAGAATCGACATGCCACTTAGCCTGTGCCTGTGACGTTGACATAGAACCTAGAAAGCTCTTTCCCCAGCTCTGCATTTAATTATTAGTTCTCCAGGAAGTGACTTCACAGAACTTTAGCCTCAGTTTCCTTATTTATAAAAATCTTAAAAAGACTAAATTAACATTAGCATCTCTTCCATAATAGTTGAAATTCTGTAATTCTAAAATGATTCTATAATTCATTGTTCAAAATAAGGACTAATTAGCACATTGATTTGGCTCTACATTGGCAAAAATTAGTGCTAAGCACACTAATTTTCTATTGAACTGATCGAGTGTGCTTTTATTTTTACTTCTTATTGTGAATAATTTTAGGCTTACAAGAGTTACAAAGACTACAGAAGGTTCCCATACACTCCTTGTTGAGCTTCCCCTAGGTGACCATCATGTACGATCACAGAATTATCAAAATCAAGACATTAGCGTCCATACTATACTAATAACTAAACTACAGAATTTACTCAGCTTTCACCAGTTTTTCCACTAGTGTCCTTTTGCTGTTCCAGAATTTAATCTAGGATTCCACATTACATTTGGTTGTAATTTTTCTTTAGTCTTCTCCCTAATTGGGTCTTTGGGTTGTTTGAAATGGATACTTGGGGATTGTGCTAGATCTGAAATGATTTCTTCCCTGCACATGGAGAAAGCCCTCCTCCTGTTCCTTTGTCATGAACAATGCTTTATTTTTACCTTTTCGCTCTTCATTTTCTCATAAAGGGGTCATCTTGAATCTCATCCAACTTTCTCCAGATTTCAGAAGGTGAACCTGAATCTGCAAAATGGAATTTTTCATTTTCTTCTTTGCCCCTTAAAATCATCCCTCCCCAGGAGACCATCCACGCAGTAACCAAAGTAGGTCTTTGTAGAGAACAGCTTTGAGTGTTCTGAACCAGGGCCAGGAAAGATTTTTAGTAGGTTTACTAAGTGTAATGAACTGAAGTGGGTCCTGCAAAGCAGTCCTTATCTGCAGGAAACATGGATCCATGGCATTATGTGATTTTCATTCTTCTACTATCAAGAGAAACGTGTTAAGATCTTTGGCTCATTATTCAACACAGACTCACTTCACAGTGGGTTTTTTTTTTCACCTTGAACTTTAGCAAGATTATCATCTCAGAAATTTAAGTGCACAAAAGTTAGTTTTAGGGACACATACTGGCACGCCACCAAGGGTTGTCAAACTGCACACCTGAAGGTTGGCAGTTGGCTCCCGTGCCAACAATGGGCCACTCTAAGGCCAGCAATCATTGCGAGGCACACCCCTGGTCCCCTGGGTGCCAGGTCTTCATGGCTAACTGCTAAGCAGATGGCTCAAGTGAGACATTCAGCCTGGACAGTAATTGGGAACTGCTGAAAGCCTCTTCCTCCAGGGGAAATGTCGGAAGGCATGTCTTTCCCTCCTACTGTTTAAGCATTGCAGATTGTCAAATTACACATGGCAGATGGATTACAGTTTGTCCTTTTAGTGACAGGAAAAGCTGTTTCTATAGCCTGGCAAAGGCATCCACTTACACCAAGAAATGATTCTACTGCTCCTCAGCTATATTGGGGAAAATGTTTTTTGGTCTGTTTTAACAACTGACTATAAAAGCTTTTCATTATATTATGCCATAATTAAATAACTGGCTTTCATTAATATATTGTACTAGAAGCGCGATAGGCACCCTGTAATTACATGTAAGACTTGGCTAGTCCTTTTAGCTCAACTGTGTTGTCTTTGCAGTGTGTAACAAAATTATAAGATACATAAAATGTGCGTTGTGAGTCATCTTGGAAAATGTTTATTTATTTAAAAACCAAAGGCAAATGTAGCATTTTTTTTTCTCTTGGAGCCATTAGAGAAACTCAGTTTCTATTCTTTTAGTTTCCCAGGCCCTGTTTTTTCATACATTTTTATGCCCCCGTGTGCCTTTCTTGCTTTTTTCTCATCACTTTTCATATTTTCTGTGTCTTTGTTCTTTCTGTAGATGCCATTGATTTCCTCTCCAGCAGGTGTTCTCCAGGGACTCTTTGACCTGGCTCTGGTTAGGATGGATAAAGTTCAACGATTGTCATTGAACTTCATCATCTCTTGAATGACTATATGGAAGAGAATAGTATCAAATAGAAAATTATGTTCTATAATTTCAAATGAAGCACCTACATGGTCTCATTTCCCGTTTAATTTCTCTTTTATAATCTATTCTATCCTGGAAACAAATTATCTCCAGGATGAGAAGGAACATCTTAAAAATCCACCCACTCTTCCCTTGCCAGCCCACTGTTTAATCTCCTGCTGTCCTTCAGGAATTTCCTGTTGTATTTTTGCTGTTTTTCTCAAATGAAAGCATCCAAACCCAAACTGATCTTTCTCCCCCATACCCTGATCTAGCCATCTTACCTTCTCCTCAGATGCCAGTAGTGTGGTCAGACCCCAGTATTCCAAGCTCCAAACTTGCAAATAATCCTTTATTCCTCCATCACCTTTATGTCATGGGAACAAGAGCTACTGAGTCCTGCCAGTCTTTAAGGAATTATCTCTAGAATCCATCCCTTCTTTTTCTTCATTTCCATCATGCCAAATTCCTGCCCATCCCCACACATCTGCACCAAGTGCTTAAGTGTCCTACCTGCTCCTGACATCTTCCCTCCACCATGAGGATCTGGCATCTTAAATTCCTGCTTTCTTCATGATACTTGCTTGCTCAAAATATTTTATTATTCTCCAAATCTTAATTCAACCTTCATTTATGGGCACAGTTAGAAAATGTGGGGACTCTCCTGCCAATTAAACAAGAGGCCCATTTCTCTGACCTGGACCGGCTCCCAGCATTCTCTCAAATTCGGCCTGTTCTCCGCTGCAGGTCATGGCCTCCACCCCCTGTCCGTGCTCTGTGTCCCATCCCATCCCCCACCAGGTGTTACTGACACATACACTGTCACCTCTTCAGAGCTCTTTAAGTTGGTTGTCCCCAGAAGTTGAATAGCGACCATTTTTCTTTTAAAGTTGAACTCAGTGCCTTCACAGAAAAATAACGAGTAATAAAATTACAATTAGGTATAAGAATATCTAGCATCATTTTAGAGAGTTCTTGACACTTCTCATATCTCTGCCCCTCAGGGTGTGGACACTGTGGATTATCTGCTGTGGCGTAGCAGTCCTCACGGCCAAGGAGACAGTAAGTGCTCCCATACTTCCGAGTGCCGCATATCAGGGAAATTCCAGATAAGAGTCTTCGGGTTTTAATGTCACCCCTTTCCTTCTGGCTATTTTGACAATCACTCTTAGTCTTTCATTCTGATTTCTAATTATCTTTCCCATCATGCCTACCAGTATTCCAGAGCAATCCTAAGAGCACACTTTCCTTCTAGCTGTGCCCGTCTCCTCGCAGTCCCCACGAATAAGGTGTAGTCGCCACCTCTAGGTTTCTGCATTCTGCTTGGAATGCCCCCCAAGGTCCTTTGTGCCTACTTAATGCTTGTTTATACTTCAAGCCTCGGTTCCTGTCCCAATCTTTTCTGTTATGTCTCTCACCTGTGCTAATCTAAGTCATTGTAATTTATATGTTGATAGGTTTCTCATATTTTTATCTTATTGTCCAAATATACTATAAAATCCTAAAGGTCTAATAATCTAAGCCAACGTTTTTCAACCTCTTGCTTTTAGTCACAGGCATTATTGGTGGAGAATGGGGTTGGAGAATTTCAAATTTTTGCAAATCTAAGAATCCACAAAATATCAAAATTCTTTAAAGACTAGATCGATCGTATATAGCTTACAAATATATATCAATATTGTATACACATATGGATGATATTATTATACATACATGGATAACATGAGTAATCAAAGAAAACAACATATATATATGAAGTATTGTTGAATTTATCCTAGCCGTTCGTCATTTTTTTCAAACAATATATACTAAATATAAAGCTATCATGAAGGAATTGTTGAACCTTTTTCACATTAAATTTTGACTATGATACTTGAAAACGTTTGTGATCATCGGTTAACCATACACATATATTCTCAGAGAATTGCCAGCTAACCTGTTAAAAGTAGAAACTTAGTCACACTTACAAAGCATTCTAGACAATGCAGTATAATTGCCCAGTTTGCCAAAGACCCATGAACACTCAAGAAATTGCAAGGATTATAAAGTTATGAAGAATGAACCATGTTAAAAATGCAAGACAGGAAGATGTCATGTGTTTAAACTGAGAAATGCTCCATGACCTATATGTCTGTTAATTTTGAGATCCTCCTTCTACTCTTATGCTTGTGTTGGGTGACTCGTGCTACACATCAGAGCACCCAGCTTGTCGTAAAGCAGAGGTATTAGCCATTAGAGATCAGTGTTTCTCCATTATGAATTAAAATGTGTCAGGACTATGACAGCATTAACTGTCATCAAATTAACAAAACATTTCTGTTGCTGGTACCTTAATTAGATCATTAGTTATATTTTAATTATGCGCGATTTGTATTCTACAGCTGTCGGCAACTGAATTCTCAGTCATCGACGTTAATTACGTATTCCGTAGTGACTCTGGAATCAGAGTCTGGAGCATTCAGTACAAATTAGCTGGTGTAGCAAGTGAGTTTATTACAGCCAATTCATCCCCGTGAGGATGTCGATAGTGACAACAGCTTACGTGCCTACAGTAATTGCTGCAGTGAGTAGTAATTCAGAAGATGAACTTTCAGCTAAACGTTGCAGGATTCTTTTTTTACCCAGTCTTTAATTATAGGCATCCTTCACTGGAGTAGTTCCATCAGAATCTTTGAATATAGGTGTCTCATCACTTTAAAACATACAAACACACACACACACAATAAAACTTTTAAAAAGTGTGTATCTCCCACATTAAGCAGAATCTTTGCCAACCAAAAACAGTTGCCAGCTACATTGCCAAATGTCCAGAGAGCAAAACCTGTCCTGCCCTGGACCCCCTTGTGTGTGATTCAAGAAGATTCAGGAATTCTCCTTCCAAAAATATCAGTAAAATAACTGTCCGTTTCAATTACCTGGTCCTTATTTCTAAGTGAATACATAAGAACTGTCTGACAAAGAATTTTTTTGATTTGCTTATTAATTTATGACATGACTTGCAAAAGCAATAAAATTAAATTACACTTGGAAGAACTTTTAATGAGTTCTTTTTATTGAAAAGGATAAAACCCTCATAATATTTGGACAGAGCTAGAAAATGTAGGACATGTGGGTTTTAGATATAATGTTTTCAATTTCTGCATTTGAGTTTTATTTCTTAGAGCTTCGAAAGCATTGAAATGCTTAAGAGGCCCCCATTAGGAGGCAAGTCCCCCTAGGAGCAGTAATTCCTTTAGAATTTGTCAGTGAACACCTTACTGAAAACAGTGCATAGCAAGTGAGAACTTTACAGAATGTCAGCATAGGGACGTGCCAAAGCTACTTCAACTATTTTACTCTTTTTTTCTAGAGGCAAGAAGGTGAAGTAAATCAGAAAAAAAAAAAAAGTGTAATTCGTAAATGTTGCTTTATAAAATACACACACATACATATAAATAAATATATACACATACATATTTTTTTCTTGAATAAAGGCCTGTTGTCTCTCTATGGTCTGTAACCCGCCTTTACATTGCCTGTCCACACAAAGGTAGGTCTGCGTAGTAACGATTCAGATCCATTACATTTCTCGATTATTTTAAGCCCTATCTTCTTCCGATGCCATGGCTCTATATCTGGAAATGTACAGACCAAATCAAGAAATATGTTCCTCAATCAAAGAGAAGAGAAATTCTTAACAACCAGGACACATGAATGTGATAAAGAGAGTATAACGGATAAAATGCAAGTTGTTGATAATGAGGTCTCAGTAAGTGCATCGAAGAGAAAATATACATAAAAAGATACACATTAGATATTTTGGAGACAAATAAATTTCCTTTTTCCCCAATTTTTCTAAATTAAAATAGATGTTTCTATTTCCCTTCCATGGAGATTTCTAAAGACTAAAGAAGCATCTTCCAACATTGATAGTTTCTTCTTTTCTCAAATTTTGTTCTGCTCCTTATAAACTGCCATCCTCTAAGGTTCTATAGTCCCTCATTTTCAGTAGTTCGTAGCAACAGCGTCGAGGGGGGTGGACGGCAGGATGCCAGGACCGTGTGCAGCACGGCTCACTGGCGAACATTCCACGTGCTCACGGGGCCCTGGTCTGACAGGGCGATGTGGAGTTTAGAGCTGAAACCCTCCAACCTCCTCACGTACAACACTTTACCTCGTGGGGTGATACACCTGAGCCTCCCAGTGTTCCCGGAGAATGGGAATCCCTTCTCAGTGTGTTGTCCAGGTTCTTGATGCCTCGAACAAAAAATTAAGCAACACACCGAAATATAGTAGAAAGGAAAAGCTGTAGTAGAAGGGAAAGTGCACTTCCAGATGTGGAAGCGGGCCTGAGCAAGAGAAGCATGGCTCAAAAGGCCTGGTAACAAAGCCTTCGGGATTTTTATCCCTATTTGCTGTGGGTGGTGACTTTTCTTAGAGGAGTGAGCTTCCTTGATTGACAACTAAGATTGACAGGACTCAGTGATTCATCATTTGCTTTCTGCTCATGTTCATACCCAGAATTCAGCCTGTTATAACGATATCAACGAACTTCTGGGTATATGCATCATATTATAATGATGGTATACTGAGGCTCAGGTGAGTTGAAGGTTGTTGGGCATCTTCGTTGCACAGGTACGAGTGACTGGCTTAAACTGGTACCTTTTTCTCTGCTTACTTGTTTCTCTGTGTGAGTTTAAAAACATGCCTTCTGGCTTGCTTAATTGTGGGTGGATTAGGGCGGACCCCCTTCTAGGATAGGATGACCTCAGTGTCTTTGCAGGCAGACTTGGAACCCCCTAACTTTCCTGCCTAACTCTTTTCTAAGAGCACGAATCCCCTTATTATTAGTATGGATGTTAAGGAATGGGAGGTCTCTTCTTTTATATCTGCTCTCTGCTGAGAAGGGTCATTATCCCTGCCTATTAGGGTTTCATGGAGCTCTTTCCCTTTCTGCCTCAGTCAGGGTGGGGTCTTGGGTTTCCTACTGAAGTACCACCTCAGTCCCTAGACAAAGAAAGGAAAATACAAACTTGATATTTAAATCATACATCTATTAATTTCTATTATTGATTTGTCTATTAAGCGAGTAAAAGGAAACAGACTTGGTTAATACATTTCTTAAAGAGTAAAAAAAGACCTTTGGCCTTAAGTCTGCTCCCCTCTCAGACTCTAAGGGCCCTGTCTGGCCCAACACCATTTCTGCTAACAATGGGCCAATGACCCTTATCAATAACCAAAGGATCTGAGTCACCAGTTTTGGAGCGATTATCGGGATTTGAGGGTAAGGGCCTTTTCCCCAAAGAAAGGAAGAAAACTTAACTAGGTTTACTAAAAAGATTACAAACTCTGCAAGTGATGTCCTATGTCATTTCCTGCTAAAAGATTAAGAATTTTACAAGTGATGTCCCGTATCACCAGTTGGACCATTTCTCCAGTGTTCCAAACGCGGTAATGGTGGAGCTTGGGCTTGAACAGAATCTGTTGCTTCCTAAAGAAAGGCTCAGGCACGCCAGCTGTCCCCTTTCAGTTGTAAAGAATTGTCACTTTTTCAAGTTTTGGAAATTTGCTTTGGCTTTTCTTGTTGTTGCAATTGTTTTGTTTTGCCCTCTGGGCTTCCTGATTAGCACAGTAATAACTAAGTCATCTTGTAATGACCTTGGCATGAGTACAGATTTAGTTATCAATGAACCTTTAAAGTTTTTAGATCAAGTCCTCTTCTAAATGCCTATTTTACTTTCTGGTTATTACAAAAATTATGCATATGACTTCTTGATCAAATACATAATTTTGAGTGATTTTATTTCATTGTATTAATCTATAAATTAAGTTATATTAACTTTGATTATTTGGCAACTTGACAGTTGTCTGCTGGAAGCAAGAAATTGGAGAAGGAAAAACAGATCTCAGAAAGCATACTGTGTACCTATACTAAAGTTTTCTCATGGAGAAAGTGATTTTATTCTAACATAGTATGTCCAAAAGCTGTGGGGGAGACAATCACATCTGCAGTCTACCTTTTCTAATAGCCCAAGAAAAATCAAGCAGTTAAACAGATACACTCAGTAATCAGTCCTTGCCAAGGAATCACTAGCAGATTTGAATTTCTCATTTCATGCTACCCAGTCTGCTCCATCATTCAGCCATTCACATTCTGCTCTCTCTCTCTTTCTCCTTCTTTATCAAGTTAGCACAAACAGAGTAAGTAGACGGTGCTTGTTAGACTCTAGGGCTATTTATTTAAATATATACACATCAGTCATTCATCTTGGCTCATAACATTTGCTTGGACTGTACCTAGTAAAATATAACTAGATTTGCCAGAGACTTTGCTCTCCCTGGTGATATACTACCGTGAATAGCATAGTATGCTAGCTGAATTATATAATGCTTTGATACTCAACCAGTAAAAGTGCTTTGTACTGTAAGACACTCCTCCAAAATTATTTGATGACTATAAGAAACATACTTATACCTGATAACTTTAAGTTTTTCAGCTCGGTCAAATATGATCTTGTGATGAAGGCTATTTATAAAAGTAGGTAAACTAATCCATGTGTTTTGGTTATTACATCTACCTCTATTGACTTCATTCTGACATCTTCTTGAATTTCATAGTTTCACTTTGTTTTCTTAATAGGAGTGCACGATTAACAGTACAAACAGCAACTACAAATATAATTAATTTTTAAAACAGAGATCATTTTGGCATTTACTTATATCCCAAAATGATACTCAAGAATCTGATGTTTCAAGGAGAAATAAAGCATTATGGTATCCTTTTAAAATCTGTTCAGAATTAATTATCTCCAACCGTCCAAAGCCCAATACTAATTTCCTTAGATGGACTTTGGTGATACATTTTTGTAGCACACACAAAATTTCATTTACGTCCTAGCTTCACATATGGAAATACCAACCCTTCCCCTGCCCTATAATCTCGGATTAGAATTAGTCGCTTCATTCTCCTAAATCTTTCCATTCAAGGAATGATTTTTTAAAATTGGTGTCTTAGAACTCTAAAACAGAGCGAGGACTTGGCCAGAGCACAGTTGCTGAGCTGATGAATGGAAATCGCATATTCACCACCTGTTGGAAAATGTTAGTGTTCGTGTTCAATCATGTGCCTAATTTAGTGTGTAATTGGAAATGTAGCGCTTGCAAGGCGGGCAAATCTTTTTGAAGGTTTAGCTATTTATATTGAGCGTATTAATTACACTGAACCAGAGGAGAACACAAAGCTATCAGGAGAACAGAGACGACTTTCAAAGTAGCTGCTCAACAGGACACACACTGGTTACTTAGAGAGATAAAAAGCACCGTGTTGTCTAAAAAAGTGTGAAATACTTCAGGGCTGCCATAATATCACCGGCACAAATTGTCAGCAGATGTTTCTTCTCAACACGAATGGACACTGGTTCTTACCACTGCAAAAACATACACCAAGGGTTTTCAAGGGCCTCGTGTCTTTATTCTGCCCTGCCTTAGCATTAAAATTTTCCTGCCGAGTTTATCTACAAACATAGTTTGAAATATTGTAATACTTAATAAGCACAAGGCAACATTCCCAGTCTTCTCGAATTTTCCACTGAGTCCGTTCAACAGGATGGGCCTACAAACTTTTCTGAGTGAAACTTTTAGACCGTGTGTGGTCTATTTGTCCACATCGCTGTTGAGGAGCTGGAAGGCTGTTCACGTGTCTGCTCAGATACTTTTGTCCTTGTCAAGGAGAGGTTGGTGCTTCAGTGATAAAAGGCTAAGATAAATAGGAGGAAGCACCTGAGTGTGAATTTTCCGAGTCAGTGTTATCCTTGACTTTATTTATAGTCCTTTCTGTTTTCCTGATAATTTTTGGAAATGCCTTCAATCTGATGAAAGATATGAGTCCGACAGGACAAGGATAGGTTTCATTCAAAAACATCTATTTAAATGTAAGTGTGTGAGCTTTTAGCTACTGAGTTCTTTTGCAAAACAGTTCTCTTAAGGACTTCTGATCTATTTGCCTTAAGAAAGTTTTATGTGCCAATAATCGTAGCTAAAATATTTTACTAGAAGTTATTCTCAAGCTTCATATGATTATTGCTTCTGTGTACCTATATTTTTCTCTTTCAACTTAAAGCTTGACACTTTGAGGTTCTCTGACTTCAAAACTTGGGTGGGAAGGTCACACCCTTACACTGATCTTTGCCCACAGGGCTGGATCTTCATGAAACTTGAAATCTCTCACAGGATTTTCTCTTCTTGTTCTAGATCCATAAGCAACAGATCTTTCTAAACTTTCAAGGCCTCAAATTTCCGAACTCTCTAGTTTCTGTTATTTTTACAGGGGACTCAATTATTCTTGATCTAGATTCTCTTCCTTGAAAGAGCACCTTACAAACACAAAGTAAAAGCCAAAACTCACCACTTTTCTGACACTTTCAAACCCTTTATCCTAGAACTATAGACTTGTTAGGCCCATTATATGCCCTCCAAGTTACTCCAGGTAACAATTTTGCCAGTTTTGTTACTGCACGACATAGGTAACAGACTTTTCAATTTAGTTTTAGTGTTCTTGCACTTGACATCTGACAACTAAGCCAAAGACAGTTTTGTTTTGTTTTGTGATTTGGTTTGGTTCAGTTTGATTAGGTTTGGTTTGTTTTGGTTTGGTTTATATGACAGCATCTCGCTTCTGGAAATTTTGATGATAGTTAAAATAATGCGAGCTCTATTAATAGATAACTCCCCATATCCCTGTGGGTTAACACAATACAAGTTTATTTTTTACTTTCATTCGATTTAAATTGGTCTTCCATCCTGTGCCTCTGTCACCTCCAAGGACCTCATGGTCCTCTGCATCATTGGCTGATGGGAGAGGGGGAGAGAAGAGAAATCACACATAGGGTATTTTTATCTGCCAGAACTGATAATGGCACATATCATGGTCTTTACATCTCATTGGCTAGACCCAAGTCACATGCCCTGACCTGTGAAGAAGACTAAAGAGCATTGTCTAGTTTTGTGCACAAAAAGAAAAGAAAGTGGATTTGGAGACCAGATAGCCAGTCTCCAGCACAGACAGAATCTCCCAAATAGCTCGAGAACCATGGATACACAGTCGGGAGCACCTCCAGACTGTATTTCAGGACCGGTGTAGTGGAGATGCCACGGCCACCATTGGGTAGAGCCGCAGCCAGAAGCAGGGGAACTGGTCTATTTCCATGGCTACTGAGCAGCCACCACTGGATCTGAGAACTGGTTGCAGCTGCCGCCACCTCTACCTGGCCTGATTCTTCGAAGTCTCTACCACTTTCTAGCAACCTGTCGATACTGAGAGACGTGTTTGGTGCGCCTTGGTAAGAGCAGGAAAGCAAATTCTGGCATTTTTGTCTTCATTGAAAGGTGTCAGGCCCTCTTCCAAAAGCACGAACTCCATAAACACAGGAGAGAGTTTCAGACGATGATCTGCCTTCCCCTTGCCAAAAATAGAATAGACGTGCATCACACTTCCCAGGAAGACATAAAGTGTTCGGAACTGTTGAAACCAGAGTATGAGTTGCAGAAGAATTTTGAATTGGGGGCTACAGACAAAAGTCTAGCAACATTTTGATCCATCTGACACTGTGAAAGTGCAGCCTATTCTATCAACTGTTGAAAACCAAAGGTGAGAACAGCCTTCGATGATATAAATAAAAAAACGAGAGGAGCTCTGACTGAATCCGATCATCTACCAACCTTACATGATCGCTCTACGCATTTGGAGAATGAAATGATGTTTTTAAATTACACTTTGGGAAAGTACCCTTGGTACTTTCAGAACAGTACAGGCTGAACAGACTTTTAAAAAGATTTGGGTGTCACATGGTAGTGACATTCTGAAGCCCTTCCTGAGGGCCGTGCTAATGGGGTCAGCAGTATTCACACATTGAAGCCAGTGTGTTCTGTCTAATGACATCCACCTGCTCAATGACAGTGTGATGCCATGTTGTTCGAGGTGAAGCTGTACAAACCTGGTTGTGTCCAGTATATTGTTTTTTAACTCTTAAGGAAATGATGACTGAAAATT
The DNA here is from genome assembly GCF_014176215.1 of Rousettus aegyptiacus. NCBI lineage: Eukaryota > Metazoa > Chordata > Mammalia > Chiroptera > Pteropodidae > Rousettus > Rousettus aegyptiacus. The sequence goes on along the minus strand of NW_023416290.1, from coordinate 9,134,402 downwards.
GCCGAATTCACATAAAGACCTCAAGATGAAGAAACTGAAAAAAAAAAAAAAAAGTCATTTCTTAGGAAGTAACATGAGAATTATCAACCCCACTGAAAGAAGTGTACACATCACTGATACTGGCTGCATGCCTTGCCCAAATGAAAACACCATCAGACGAAAGCATGAAAATACAAGATGAAAGACAGGCTTTCATTAACACAGACTTCATAGGTAAGAAGAATTCCTATGACCGTGAATATCATCAGTTGCTTTTATCGTTTTGTTTTTGTTTTTGCTTATCTGTGATAGACAATACGCACAATGGTCAAGAATGTGAACTCTTGATTCTATCAGTCACTACCCTGTAAACTTGAGTGATTTGCTCAGCACTCTGCACACTTCAGTTTCATTTCTTCATCCGAAAAATGAGGGCGGGCATAGTACCTCTCTTATAGGATTATGATATTTAACAGTATTGGGCAAATGCCTATGATATGCCAGACACTGTTCTTGAGGCAAAATTATCTCTGCCCTCATGAAACACACTCTAGTGTTTCTAGAATTAGTTGAGATAACACATATAAAGGCTTTAAAAAGAGTCTTTGGTACAACATAAGGGTTCAATAAATCTCTATTATTTTTCTTTTTTCTCTCCATAAACTATTGATTTGCAATACATACTGATGTAATATAGAGCAAAAAGTATTATAGAAATGTCAGAACTTTTTTCAAATTACTAGATCATATCTCCTAGCATTTTTTTTTTATAATAAAATTCACTTCGATTTTAATGTTTCTGAATTGCCTTTCAGTTCTTGGAAATCTAGAGGAAGTACAGGTTTGGTTGTTAATTAGTATTTTTCTTTTTTGCTCGATTAAAATTTATTAGTGAACGATAGTATCTCACTTCGGGTACTAAAGCCCAGAATTACACAATTATATACCAATAAAATAAAGAATTTTAGACTATTGATTGATTGCTAAAATTTCATACTTTTTGAAAGTTATCTACTTTTTTTTTTTCTTTTTAAATATCTATTAAGCCCTTTCATTTTGTTTCTAATTGAAGTGGATGGAGAGAAAACGCCCCAAAAATGTGAATCAATCCAAGGGCAAAATTGCTTTTCAGATACAGAAGAGTCATATTTATAAACTACTAGGTCAATTAATGCCAAACGTTCCACAGAAGTGTGGAAGAATTATGTACTATTTTAAATTACATGTATTTTATGTAAAGCCACTCCCACCAAAAGCTGATCTTTCATAAGCTCTTTAAACTTCTTCTTTTTAGTTAAACATCTTTTCCCTAGCTTATGTGTCTAAGAGATGCTATTAGTTTTTGGATCCACAGACACAGAATCAGAGATGAGTGAAGGCCTTCCCTTTGGCACAGAATAGCTGGGCATCAAAATGACTTCTGTGATTTTGGAAGCTTTCCAGAACACTCTACAGGAAACTTTCATTTACCTCTTGCCTCCATTTCTGGAATTCCAGGAATCAAGAGGTGGTTTCTAGAGCACTAAGTGTATTGTTGCAAATCAGCTCGGTTTTGGAAAATCCATGTCCTGGGTCTTTTATGATTACCTCAAGAGTCATTTTCTTTATTTTTCATGTCAAGGAAGAACAAAGAATCATATACACAGATGCATATAGACAGATGTTAAAGAAACTTGAAAGATAATATTGGCTATGCTTATGTATTTCTAGGGGCTCTAAAGAGGGAGAAGGATAAAGTGTAGGTTAAAGTCTCTTCGAGATGCTATATGACTGCTACATGTAATTCCCCCTATCATAGTGTTCATTGAAAATACTATTTTAAAAAATCACTTGTAAATGTTTCCTTCTCATCTATTGCACTGCAAGCTCCCAGATCAGGATCTGAATCTTGCTCTGCGTCATGTCCCCAGTGACTGGCACACCGACTTCTCTGTCACATTCATTGAATAAAGGCCTCGTTGACTACGCACCAGGTGTGGTGTGGGCCGCGCAAGTGCTCGTGAGCTGCTACCTGTGGCAAAACAGTGTGGAAATGACCTAAGAGAACTATTTTGACCTGAATTCCACCGAAAGAGATTGTGGAAAATTACCCGTGATGGTTAATTTTATGTGTCAATTTGACACAATAACACATATTCGGTTTAACATGATTCTGGATTTGTCTATGAGGATGTTCCAGACAAAATTATCATTTGAATTGGTGGACTGCCCTCCCCAACATGGGTGGGCCTCATCCAACCTGTCCCAGACCTGACTAGAAAGAAAGGCGAGGTAACGGAGAACCCACTCTCTTTGCCTGACTCTTTTCAAGCTGAGACATTGGACATTGACTGGTCTTTTCCTGCACTTGGACTAACACTATACCTTTTGCTTTCCTGGTTCTCAGGCCTTCAGACTCAGGCTGGAACTACGTCACGAGTTTGCCTGTTCTCCAGCTCGCAGAGGGCAGGTCGTGGGAGTCCTCAGCCTTCATATCACATGAGCCAACTCTTTATAGTAAATAAATATGTATCCCAGTGGGTCTGTTGCTCTGGAGAACCCTGACTGGTATACTTCCTCTGCAAAATTTAAATGCGTTTCTAACTAGAATCAGGCAGAGCACAGCGTTTCTTCCACAAAACGATATAATGACTACAAAGAGAAAAGACGGCTCAATATCCTTTCCTAAACTCACTGGTATGTGAAATTCTCAGCAAGTCATTTTTCCTTCATATGATAAAGCTGGTGAAATACATAAATTTTTTCAACAGAGACGAAGAATATGCTATGAGGTTAAACTCTGATTCAGTTACCAGAAAGCAACTGATAGTGAGTAGAGTACGGGAATCAGCAAACTTTTTTCCTGTAAAGGGCTAGTTATTAAATAGGATAGTTTTTACAGACCATACCACCTCTCACCGTTACTCATTACTTTATGGTGTGAAATCAGCCTTTGGCACTATATAAATAATTAGGCATGCCTGCATTCTAATAAAACTTTATTTGCAAAACTGGGTGGCAGGCCTACTTTTGCCCACAGGCCATTGCTTGGTGACCTGTGTGTAGTGGTTTAGAGAGGACACAGACAGTAAAGTCAGACAGCCAGGGTTCAGATTCTGACTTCAGCAATTATCTGTACTATAAACCATGTGTGGGCGATCATTTACACTCTGTGAATAAAGTGCCCACCTCCTAGGTTTGTTGTAAGAATTAAGTGAACTATATGTTTCAGTTGCTTAGGAAAACATTTAAACTATAGTAAGCACAATAGAAGGTTAGTTACTATTCTTCTCAGCTCATTTTCTTCAACACTTGAAGGTTTAGTATTTTATATTTACCATCTGTTTTCAAAAGGATATTTTTTAAAGTAGCCTGAAATGAAGTTATAGTAAGTTTTATAGAAAAAAAGTTTTCATTATCGTTCATGTAGTGTGGGACTTTGGAACATGTTACTGCAAATATTATTTAATAATCCTGCTCTTAGTACTGTTCTTTCTACAAAGAACATCTTATTCCAGTGAAGGCTGAGAAACTGTCTTGAGGGGGAAAAAAAAAAAACAGTTTCGATAAGACTTGAGGAAAAAGAAAAATTTAACTGCTTCAGCTTCCTTGTATAACTGTTAAGCTTTCTAGTATAACTTCTCAAAATTTTAATTTGTTTTTTCTCAATTTCCCAATTTTATCTTTTCTAATTCAGTTTAAACTGGTAGAGAATAACCCAAGGAAAAAACATGGCCGTATTTATTTCTCCTTAAGGTCAGTCATAAATATTTCACCTCAAATTATCTTTATTTCCACCACTTTGATCATTTTACTCTCACCCTGAAAAACCCTCAAGTAGCTTTTTATTCCCATATATGCGTCCTGACCTAGTGCTTCAACTTGGAGTTGACAGCCCCGTCCAGTTTTCTCAGGACCTTCCGGCACTCTCCGTCACTCCCCCAACTGCCAGGCTCCTTCCAGCCAGAGGCTAAGGCATGTCACCCCCTCTCATCTGCGCATTCCCAGGACCGAGCTATGTCTGGAATGCTTTCTCCCACTCCTTGATGGGTTCCCTCCCTTCCATCATTTATGGAGCTTATCAGATCACACGTTCTTCTCGACCTTCCCCAAATAACTGAAAATATAGAAGTAATTCTCTGCTTCCCACTCTGCCTTTGGAAGACGGGAAACTTTGCCCATAAATGTGAAAGCGCCTGCACCACTCATTTTACCCTTGTTTACTGGGATGTTCTGATTTCTGAATTTCATATCATTCGAATGTCATTCTTTCAGGTAGTGCTCTCCATTATCGATTGCTAATTCCAATAAGATAGGTTGGGAATCTTGCTGTGGCCCGTGGCAGATGTGTGTGTCGCCAGCTAACAGCCATCAAAGAAACACGGACTTCAGTTCTAGGTCCGGAGACAGCAGTAACGGCCTCTCGGCCCCACAGCCCGCAAAAACTATTCAAACTCGCCAGTCCTAAGCGCGTTTGTCCCTCCTCTCTCTTTCTTTCTACGGAAATGACAATAAAGGCCCCTGCTCACGTTTTCTTCCTGCCTCCCGATTGGCCCTGGCGCCGCCCGCGTGCTTTGTGTGCCTCCTGCTTGGGTACCGATTGCAGGTGCCCTTTCTAACTGTCCCCCTCATCGAGGGAAACGTCTTCATCTGCACTTTATTTGTGCTGCTCTTCTGTGCCAGTCATGTCTGTTCTTCCCTCCTCGTGACCCCGTCACCTTTTCTCATACACACGTTCATCTCTCTCTCTGGTGAACTGGAAATTAAGTAAAGACCCATCGCTGGCCTCTGGGGAAACGGGGTTGAACAAAGGAGAGAAAATTCCTTCTGTCAGTCATTTCGTAATGCCCTGGGGTGGTAGCCATTGCATAGCTCCTATCATTCCACCTGCACACCTGATATTTGCTTCCCGGTTTGCACCATCCACAGCAGCCACCATGCCTCCAGGCCACATTCTTCTATGTGGGTCACTGTCACCAATGACTCTGCTACTGTCACACTGTCACTCTGCCGAGGACAGCCCCAACTCAAAATGGACAAAGAAACTCTCCTCTGGTTTTAGAAAGACACAGCGAGACTACTTAGAATCCACATTGTTAAAGTTCTAACTCTCTAAAGTACTTACCCTTCCCTCAGATCACACCCTTATCTTGAGGGCGGCGAGGTGATGTGGGGGTCAAGTGATGGTCGTAACACTATAGCTGAAACGACCACTGACCCTGTGGCTGAATCTAGCTATTCGTGCCAGCCCTTCATCTTTCAGGTTCAATTTGCTTGGAGGTACCAAATGCCCTTTTGTTTTACCCTGGGGAGGATCTAAATGTAATTCAGTTATGCAAATAGATACATAGAAAACAGGTAGAGAAGCCATCTAATTTTCCTGGGGCTCAGCTGGGACACCAGATGACTTATACCACACTCAGTGATTTAGACTACCCCATAGAGAGTGGGGAGCTATAATTTAGAGTCGGCGGTGGGGAAGGGGGGCAAATCTTTCTGAGAAACTTGCAAATAGTCAAGTTCTACCACTTAGATATGAGTTAATTGTCTTCTGGGAAATGTTGACACTGAATATAAAAGACATAAAAGACAGTAGTCTCAAACCGTTAATCTTATCTTTCACCCCAGAAAAAATTTAAAAATCATTGATTTTGGTGATGGTTAGGGGTTCATGGTTCAATGGTTCAGGCTTTTCAAGGGGAATTTGTTCAAGGAACTCCCAGGTGTAAGGTTTAAGTTATGAAAACAGCTGTAATTATTGATTCCCTTCTAGTAAGTACCAAACCAGAGTCCTAGGCCTTAATGGGGTCAATGGGATGTTTACTCAGGATTTACCCTGGAAGTACAGAAGATCCGAGAGTCTGATGAGGGTGGTCAGTGGGAGGAAATCCTTCAGACAAGCATCACCACGTGACAGGTTTGAGAAGCAAGTATTAGGTTTAGAAAACAGGGTGAATGATGGCAGGTTAAATGATGAGATCTTTTGAATATTGTGCCTTTATTTTGCTTCAAGTTCGTATTTATTAATTCTATGCCATACATATTACCAAAGTTGGTCATTTCATGCTACTAGATGGACCTTCAATTTCAACCTAGCATGTCAGTTTAAAGGTACAGCTGTGACAGTTCCTTCCAATTGTGATTACACAGCCAGCCTTCTCTTAATCTTAAAATGCATATTTAATATTGATACTGCATTATCCATCCAAGTCTTGGTTTATCTCTTAAAAATTCTATTTTCTACGTATCTTTTTATGTATTTTTACATCCAAGGCTCCCTCAGAAAGCAGTTTCCATGTGCTATACTGAGTGTCCTGACAATTGCAATTAGGAATTTAATAAGCAGATTCTGCAGAAAGATAAACACAATACCTCCAAGCCATCCCTCCAGCCTATTTTGGAGATTCTTGCATATCTTAGACCCAGAGCAATATAGGTTCTTTGCCTGCATAAGCTCATTTGTATCTAGTTCGTGCTGGATGTCCCCGTAGTACCACAAGCAGGACTTTTTCTGTTAATTCTAAGATTAGTTTAACACATATTCTAGTATCCAAAATATTGGTATGTAAAATTCTGATTAGGGCTTTGTGATCCTAAGGTTTTTAAAGACCTTTTATTTCTCTCGATAAGCCTGATCTAACATTAACATCTAAAGTCACTAGTTTTTACCTTTTATAATTTGGTGATTCAGAGTCCATTAAGTAAGCCTATAAGATTAGAATATTTTTCTAGTAAGATAGTGAGGAAATAAATCAAAATTCTTTTTACTGCTGCAGTGACAGCTAGCACCATTTCCAAAGAATTTAATCCATAAATACCACATCTTTCAGTTGAAATGAGAAGTTAAATAAAAAATAATAATTTGATCATATTCCTCAAGAATTATAAACTTTTCACAGATACTTTCATTAACAACATTAAAAATATTCTGTAATCGAACTTTTATCAAAACAAGTTTAACAAAAGCAAAAAGATTTAACAACTGAGGTGTAGTTTACTTAAAAACCGAGCATAAATTTCCTCCTAAGTTCTGTTTTCCAGTCTTCCTTTTCTTTTCTTCCCCCCACCCGCCTTATTTTTTTAAAAAAATTTCATTTTCTTCCTCACCAATGGCTCATAATAACAGCTTTGTCTGGCCTCTAAATTCTTCCTTGTCATTTAATGCCAGCTGGAGTCTTGAGGAGCTCTGGCTTCACTCCTAGCTTTTAACTTCTCCAGACTTGAGGTCATTAATTGTTCAGTAAAAGACCTGAAGATCAGATAAAGTTGCTTAACTCCTCCCAAGCCAATGGCCCTCGGAGCCTACCATCTCCTCTGTGCAAGTCATTCTGCTTACCTCAGAGCTATTACGGGCTTAGCTCAGCAAGGTTTCAAACAGTATCCTTTTGTTCAACTCAGTCTTCCTTTTCTAAGGCACTAAAAGGGTTAAGTAACATTAAAATAAAAATTTATTTGCCCTTGACCCTTTCTATCAGTCGAGCTCTGGTTGGGACGTCTCGGGCCTTTCTCTTTCCATGCTTCCCCTCGCAGGGCTTCATGTTTATGGTTAATGGATCTATTAAAGGGGAGGGTGTTCATACTTAGGCTGTAATTTAATATAGCTCTTTTGTTTACTTAATTAATTAACTCATTAACTGCCTCCTTCCCCAGATTTTTCATGGTGGCTTATAAAAATGCACTCTACAGAAAACAGTACAGTATGTATGTGTGTGTGTCTGTCTGTGTGTGTGTAGAACACACAACAGGAAAAAAGTACAAATATACAATGCACACTACGGAGAGTAAGAGGCAGAAATATATATGTTGACATGGAACTATGTAATTAATTAATATTTAATAATATATTATTAGATAATATATCATTGGTTTTATTAAATTTATATTTATATATAATTAAGAAAATGCTAAATAGAAATAGAGTATAAGAAGTCATAATAAAACTTGAACAAACCAGTTCTCACATGAGAAATTTAAAATCAAGGTTTTGTTCTATCTAAAGTAGATTTTGATACTCGCATTAGAGTTACTTTTTGAACAAAATACTTACGAAAACCTGTACGGAGCAATGCAGAGCCATAGACACACAAAGCTGTCAGATCATTTGCCCCAGCTCCCCCTCACCTACTCACATTTAATTTCCTTAATGGTTCTACTTAAAAAAAAAAAAAAAAACGAAAAGACTTCATAAAGATAAGCATACATTAGAGCCCATTAACACCATTAGGGCAAGTGTCTTAAAGAAAATCTGTTGAATATAACAAAAATGTGGAATTTCTACTCTCCTAGGCATGTTTTTTTTTTGTTTTTTTTTGTTTTTTTTTTTTCATTTAACTCCTAGGACTACAGCCAGGTGCAGAACATTTCAAAGCACCTTACTGCCATTTATATTTTACTTGTAGGATATCATAACCACAGATAAACCTTGGAAAGACAGAACCGTTTAGTTAAACCTTGCATCGGGCCACATGACATAAACTGCACACAGACAGTTTCCAGCTGGGAAAATACTTAAGTTCCATTCACAGCTCTAAACTGTTATCCTGTCTTTGAAAGTTCTCACTAGACCCTCAACCCAGTGCTTGGTGGGTTACCTATATGAAAACTACAGGAGACTATACCTTTCCTCTCCTTTCTAGAAAAATTGAATGGAATCTTAACAAGTTCATTGTAGCTTCACAAGACTGTTGTCACAAGGTTTTAAATTTAGTACTATTTAAGAAGGAAAATACAATCACATAAAGGGAACTATTATAGTTCAACTCTTATTTCCGGTTATCACTGCTTTCTTACTCATTAAAAACCACAGACAGTGAAGTTTGGTTTTGACCTCTAAGGAGAGACCTATAAAATGACTATCTCATGTCTATGAAGATTTCGTGTTCAAGAGTAAGAAAGGGAACTTAAGAAAAAAAAGGAGAATTTCTTTCTCTGCTGATGAAAAAAAAAAAAAGCTCATGTGAGTTTGTACTTCCTTGAATAAATAAGAACTTGCCCAGATTTATTTTAACCCTAACACATAGCATTGAATCTATTGTATCTCTTGTTGTTTGGTTAGGTTGCTCTTGTGTTATCACTTTTTTGTCTGTTATTCTTTCAGCTATAAATTTCTTATTAATCATTCATAACATTTACAGTTTATAGTAGTTATTCACAACTATTTTCTAGAAGTCATTCATGAAAGATGAGGTTTATGTGCAGGAAAAATTTCCATGTACCTATCACTGATTCCTAGATGTAACATCATTCCTATATGACACTCAAAAAAAAAAATTACCGTAATAGAAATTAAAGTAAGAGAGGGATAACCTTTAATACATTCTGCTGTTTTTATTGTAAATCATCTACAGACTTCACTTTTTTCACTTATAAGACACGCCCAAGGCAGTAAGACAAACTCACTATATCATGACAGAAGTGTTAAGTGTACAGAGTAATGACAGATAGTCCTGGCTCTGAGAGCCACCAGTGCCATTTACTAGCTGTGGGACCTTGGGCAAATTACTTAACTTCTCTCATTTTTTTCGATCTATAAAATAGGGACAATAATAGTACATACATGATAAGATTCTTAAGAAGACAGTCACTGGTGCATGCCAAGTAAATACTCTATTAAAATTCTCTGGCTTAGAGATCTCGTAGCATTAGAAATCTTAGTTCAAAAACATTAGCTCAGGCATCAGAAACCTTCTATTTCTACCCACGGATGAAAAACAGGGTCTAGATGTGCCCTCCTATCACCACCAACTTAAAAACTGGACAAATATATGAAACACCTATTTTCAGATGTCGGGCGATAGGCAGCGCAGGACTGTGATCTTTGAGAGAGGGGAAACAAATGAGGTGAATTCTGCGATTGTCCCAGCTTTTTACTCAGAGATATTTTCCAAAGCTGTAGCACAAGTAGGTAAGCTAAGCAAAGAATGCAGTTGAGAAGGTAGAGTGTCAACGTGGCTGGAATTTGTGGGTCATATTACTTGAGAGGAAGGAGTTATTTACAGAAAGAGCTCCAAAATTCTGCATGGTGTTCACTTGGCTTTTTGGCTGATTGCCAATCTGTGGATGCTTAGAGCAAAATTCTATCATGCTAGGCAAAGAACAACATCTGATGAAAGAATATTATCAAAAATCTGTAAACCAAACAATACCTAGAGCTCATACAAGTCTAAGAATCATTCAAGTTTTCATCATCCAAAGTGGAGAGTCCACATAAAATATATAGGACATTCCATAGAGACGCCCTACAAAGTCAAACCATAATAATGGGACAGAATTAGACCAAGAGTAACATCAACTCTAGAACTACCTTACCCTCAAAGTGATCAAGCTAATAGACAAGTAATTTAACTATCTGCCCAAACACATTAAAATATTTTAAAAGATATTTAACAAAATCTAATACTCAAAAATGGACAATTATAATGTTCAGCATCTAATCAAAAATTAGTAGGCATCTGAAGAAGCAAAAAAATGTAACTCATAACTAGAAGAAAAATATAAAAATATAAATAGATACAGAAATATTAGAGATTATGGAATTAACAGACATGGCTCTAGATAGGTCACTGACAGTATCAACCAACTTGACCTAAATACATTTAACACTCTAATCTAAAACCAAATTATACAGCATCTATGTAGAACTTTCACTATGACTGAACATATTCCAGGCCATAAATATAAGATGCTTATATTAAAAAAGAAAAGGTTCAGTAGCAATGAATCTTTAGGAATCTATAAACTTAAGTAAAATGAAGGCAATAATAAAGAAAACATTTTTAAAAAATGGACAGAAAATATAGAAAATTAATAAAAATAAAAGCTGATTCTTTGAAGTAAAAATAAAGAAATATTATCACTATGAGAAATAAAGAGAAGATCTTACTAGAGAGCCTAGAGATGTTAAAGCATAATACAAGAATATTTTGAATTACTTTATGTCAATAAATATAGCAAACTAGATAAAATAAATTCCTTAAAAGATACAAATTATCAAAATGTATTTAATAATAAATACAAAATCTGAAAAATTCTATATCTTTTAAAGAAAATTAGTATATGTTAAAAATTTTCCCCCAAAATAAAATTCAACACTTAGATGGCTTCACTGGTAAACTATAACAAGCTTTTAAGAGGAATACACAAATGCTACAAAAATTAATATCTGAGTTATTAAGTTAACAGTGCAAAATTGATTTATGAGTTAATTGCATTTCTGTACAAGTAATGAACAATCAAATATTGCAGCAAAAATACCACTTACGACAACATCCAAAATCACAAAAACATAAATTTAACAAAAAATATATGAAGGGTTCTATACACTGAAAACTATAAAACATTGCTAAGAAAAATTAAGACGCCCTAAATAAATGGAGAGATATACCATGTTCATAAATCTGACACTGAATATTGCTAACATGTCAATTCTTACCAAACTAATTTATATTCAACACAATCCCAATTAAAAATTTAAGCCAGGTTTTTTTTTTTTTTTTTTTTTTGCAAAATTGGCAAGATTATTTCAAACTTTCTATCTCAATAAAAAGGAAAGGACCTTCAAGACTAGCCAACATATCTTGAAAAAGAAGAACAAAGTGAGAGAAATTAGAACAATTGATTTTAAGACCTACTATAAAAGTTCTAGTAACCAAGATGGTATTGTCATAAGGTCATGAAGTTCAATGGGACAGAATAAAGAGATCCATGCATATATGATCAATTTATTTTTGCCAAAGGATCCAAGACAGTTAAATGAGAAAAGAATAGTCTTATTAAACAATATATTGAAAACAACTGGATATTTACACAGAAAGAAATAAAAGTCTTATTTTACACCCTATATATGAATTAATTTGAAATCAATTACATACCAACTATAAATCCTATATAAAAAAGGGGAAATTTTTGTGATCTTGGAATAGACCAAGATTACCTACCCAAACAGAATGAAAAAGACCAAGCAAGAATATAAAAGAAAAAAATCAAATATATTTCAAAATCAAAACCTTCTGTGCTTTGAACAAACAACAGACTGGGAGAAAATATTCACAGTATTTTTTTCTGACATATGGCTTATAAATGCAAACAACCCAATAAAAAGAAGGCTTAAAGATTTGAATAGACAATTAGAAAAGAAATATCTGAATGACCAATAAACACATTGAAAATGGTCTACAGCCTTAATTATTAAGGAAATACAAAGTAAAACCAAAATGAAATATCACTAAAACCCACTGAATAGTTAACAATAAAGGAACTGATATTACCAAATATTGGTAAAAAAGTGGAACAACTGGAAATCTTATATGTTTTGGAAGGAACTTAAAAAAGCACAAATACACAAATAACTTAGCAGTTTCTTAAAAAGTTAAATATACTCTAACCACATATCCCAACATTTCCAAACTTTGTTTATCCAAATTAAACAACTATATATGTCTACCCAAAATCTTGTACATGTACATTCATAGCACATGTGTTCACAATAGGCATGAAGAGGACGGACTTGAAGGCGGGCCTCACGATCCCCACCCCCTGGTGTTCGTGCCTGACATCATTCCTGTGCTTGAGCGTGAGTGGAATCTGTTACTTGCTGCTAACCAATGGAACATAGCAAAGTGGTACCATATCACTCCTCTGATTCCATTTTGTTATATAAGATTCCTTTTTGACAGCAGACTCTCCACAGAAAGTGTAGCTTTTCATTCATTTCTGGCTTCTAAGGAGCAAGCCACCATGCCCTCTCCAGCTTCTAGGTAATGAATTCTGCCCCAAACCTGGCCGAGTTTGGCAAGGCTCCTTCCCCCGGTCAGGCCTCCAGATGAGAACCCAGTCCTAGCTGACACTATGATCGCAGCCTTGCAGAGGACTCGGCTGAGCTGTGTGCCCAGACTCCTGACCCAAGATTCTGTGACATAACAAATGTGTGTTGTTTGAAGCTGCTGAGTTTGGGGACAGTGTGCGACACCGCAATGGAAAAATGGAAAACAAGCCAAAACTTAGAAACAACCTGAAGATCCAACAAGTACGTGGATTTGTGCTATGTGATGTAGCCATACTATATAAAGGAAAAATTGGTCAATATACATAACAAGGATGAATCTCCAATACTATGCTGAGCAAAAGAAGCAAGAAACTAAAATGCATACCACATTATTCTATTTATATGACATTATTCAAAGAAAAAAAATCTTATCCATAGTAACTGAAAGCTCATCAAATTGTACCCATAAATTATACCTCAATGAACATGATTTTTTAAAACTTCAGGAACTCAGTACATGCACATCTATTTCTAAATATTTAATGAAAGGAGAAATAGTATTTGTTCCTGTATGATATAGTATATCTGGCAGATAACATTTTTAAGATTGGAGATCTTGCTTTTGATATGGAGTGAGTACTTGAAGAAAAATCACCAAGAAGGAATTTTAGGAGCATAGATGAAATTCTGTATTGGCTCTAGCTACACAATAGCAAATACCTAGAAATCTCAGGCTAAATAAGGGTTGTCGCTAATTTCACTGACTAATAGTGTGTAGATTATTTTTGTCTGAGATTGTCTATTAATTGCAAGGCACACCAGATCTTTTGGGCCATGAAGAGTTATAGACTCTCTACTCCAGAAACAAAGAGTATTAGGAGATAAAAGACAGCAGTATGAGTCACTGAGGCCCATTGAAAACTGTGAGTACTTGAAAAAGCCCCAAGCGCCTTCCCAGGAGGTGGCACTTGCTTTGGGATGGCAGCTCAAGCCAAACTGATGTAGCAGGAGATATTTAATTTGATGTAGGTTTTGAAAGATACATAAAATTTGGGTATTTACAGAAGGAAAGTAATCAAATAGAGGGATGTTTTTGTCTAAATGCAAGAGTACCGAGAAAAAGAAAGTTTCATTTTGAGAAACAAGGTACAAATAGTGGGAAATAACAAATGCAAAGTTTGGAGGGATTTGAATGATTCCGCTTCAAATAGACTCTCTCTGGGTGGTTTTATCCAATTGTGTGGCATTAAATAACAAATTTATGCCAGTGATTCCAAATTATATGTTTGTCTGACCTCTCCACCGACCTGCAAATTCAGTCTCTAACTGCCTCCTCAGTGCTGACTTGCATAGCTAATAATAATCACAACCTCAACATGATGAAAAAGATTTTGATTTCCACCTACCCCCAAAACCTCCTTCCTGGTAAATGACACCATTGTCTACCAATCAGGTCAAAAAAAAAAAAAAAAAAACCCCCGGCAACTTTTCAGTCCTTCCTTTCCCTCATCTCCATTTCAAATACACTGAAAATTTCTGCCTGTTTTTCCCTGAGAAACTACTTCGTGGAGGGGCCGTTGGCTGCCTCCCTATCCCATTGCTCACTGTTCTCCACCTCACTCACCCAGCTTCAGACGAGCTGCGGCAAGCTCCGCTCTGCCCAGGGCCTTTTGTCTTGCTGTTTTCTCTGGCCGAAGGACGCTCGCTGGCCCCACTTCTGCAAGTGGTTACTCTATTTTGTCCTTGTTTTCTCCCTCAGTACAGGTCTTTCTGGTCAACATGTCTAATTAGTCCCCTAACTAGAGTTGACTCCAACACATATATGGTTTGGGGGGCCCTGTTTAGAATCAGGGTAGAATGAGACAGCAGTGTTAACCAACTAGAGTAAAATAGCTCACTTGGGTAAAAATGGCCATGTGAACACATTTGCCGGGCTCCCAAAGGCTTGGGAAAGGCCCTAGGTCACAGAGGGACCCTTCAGCATTAGCTTTTTTAGCTTCACAATAAACCTTCCTCTGGTCCCACCTGGTCGGCCTTTACATCACTGTGCAATGTTCTCTTCATAACATTTACTACTTTTCAGAATCAGCTTTCCATTTATTTGTTTACATTCTAAAGGCTGGCTCTCCTTTTTCTTGTTAGAATATAACTCCATGGGAGCAAGGACCTTGCTGAAAATTTATAACTATAATCTAAGAACCTGGAAAAGCACCTGTCACATAGTGGACCCAAATGAGTAGCTGTTGAATGAGTGAACCTTAAAGAATTTGAACTTGAATCTATTGAAAATATTGTTTAAAATAAATCTTAAAAGATAAAAATTAAAAGAAATGCTATCCTTAAGGGGCTGTTACTATGGTTTTAACCAGAGAAAATGAGAACATAAATTCAGGTCACACAAATGGAAATACTGAAGAAAAGAAAAATATGAAAGATATAATGCTTGTAGAATACACAGGATTTGTCAGCTTAAATGTGAGTTGTAAGTAGAAGAAATGAGTCAAATACAGGTGTAAGATTTTAAGCCTAAACAATGGGAAGATGATAATATCATTAAAGAGACAAACAAACAAAAGCAGATAATCTAAAGAAAACCCTAAAGTGCCCAAGATTGAATCAGAGACGAACTGAAATATTACCTATATATATGTGAATCTCTTTTTTAAAAATCCTATTTTCCTGTTGATTTTTTTTTTTTGCAATATTAGTATTATTTAATGTTAGAAAGTGTTTTGGCCTCCAATCTTAGCAAAATCAGACTGATTATTACCGTAGGATGAAATCATATCAGTATAGGAAAAGGTTGGTTTTTCTGAAATCATCACTGATATTTCGAATAAGTTAAACTATCATCGTAAAGAAATCTGGTTCAGTTTCATATTTGACCTAATTTAATTTCCAAAGAAAGCTTGTCAGTGTCAAGCAAACTGAGCAAAGCGCTGGGATGGAATCAGCCACCTTCTGTTTAATCATTGTGTAAAGCAGGCTAGCATGCTGCTCTCGCTGGCTACCCAAATGTCGGTCCCTAGCACTGCTGTGCAACCCACAGGCTTTTCGAGGCTGGAGGAAGGGCCAGGGTTCAAAACGGAGCCATGGAGGAGGCTCGACAGGAAACATGTTTAATGAAACACTTAGCTGGATGGACCTAAAATTTCATAAGGTAAAAATTCAAATAACATCCTTTCAATCTGTCCCCTGGTTTAAAATTCATCATTATGCAGTATGCTGAGAAGTTCTGTTTTCTCTCCCTTCACCGACTGAAACCTCATACAACCTGCGGCCAGAAAGAGGAGGAAGCGTTTGCATAAACATAAAACAAACGATTCTGGCTCAATAAAGCAAAATTATATGTTGATGAGACCTAAGAGATAAAGAACCTGAGATGGAGCTCTAACGGGTTCTCATGCAATTTGTTGTCTGCCAGTGCACCTGGAGGGACACCTGTTCCATCTCACTCCTCTCAGCCACTAATTTCACCTGCGCAATCATGAGCACAGAGAGATTCCGGAAGAGAGCCCTGCAGACACCACAGCCGCAGAAGACCTTTCAACTGGAAGCAGTTCCTTTTTCCATTGTATCTCAACCCCATGAGGCTACAAACCCAGCTGCCGGGGCCTCCGCAGAGCCCCCATTTTCCTTTCTGGGCCAAGCTCCTCCTCCTTTGAAATTCATTTCATCTGGTTCTAAAGAACCTGCCAGTCTTCTCAGTCCTCTCAGTCACTGGTATTCATCTTACAGTCTTCTGCTCCGGGAAGGTCCAAGTGTCATCATGAATGACCTCGAAGTCCAAGCATACAAGTCACCTCCTTGCCTGGTCACAAACGTCTTGCCTGTCTAGGGGTCAGTGAGTTTCATCTTCATTCCACGTTGGCCTCCCATTCCCTTGAACTGAGATTCCAGCCAGAATTGCAGGTTTTCTCAGCAAAACTACCAGCCTTTCCACCGTCTCACTCCTTACTTCACAGCACAGGAATATCCACAAGACACAGACAAATAACTAAGGATTAATGCCCCACAAGTCAAGAGAAGACCAAATCACCAAGAGAAAATGGGCAAATTATTAGAGCCAACAATTTAGAGAACAGGACCACAAAAGCCCTTCAGTTAACTTGATTTTTTTTCCCCCGAATCCATCATCTTCACGTTGTGATTTAAATTCTTCCCCTTCTCTTATTTGCATCGGGATCCTCACCTCCATCTGCTCTACCCATCACCACATTCCCCGTGAAGCCATCTATCATTTTTTCCCAGTCGGCCACTTCTTGCTGCTGGCTGCTGAGTACTATAGAAAACCTGGGGTTGAGTGCTCTACGAACTTAAGACTTTTAACCTCAAACGGGGCCCTGGGTTCACAGAAGCCATTCTAACCTTTTATCACTATACTAATACTATTTATTGCAGTCAACAGACTATATTTTGTGTTGTTTCATAGAAAAAAAATTGCAACTATCAGCTGGGAATGCCCCCATTTCCTTATCATAAATCAGCATTTTATATCCATTCAACAATACGAACAAAGCACAGTTTTTCTTAAAGAACCCCACACGTTCATATTCTCTGCCTCAGATAAAACCACTTTTTTTTTTTAAATGTGTCTTAAGACCCTTTTCTGTGCATTTTCAAATATATATGTAATTGAAATACATTTTATGTGTTTATGTTTTCATATAACTAATATTTGCCTTAGTTCATTCGGACTAACCCCTGCTAACAAAATAGCATTTTGACTGGGTGGCTTATAAACAACGGAGATTTATTTCTCCCAGTTCTGGAGGCCGGAAGCCCAAGATCGGGGTGGCATCACGGTCAGGTTCCGGTGACGGACGGATCACTTCCGGGTTGCAGGCCTCCTGTTGTATCCTCACGTGGCAGAAGTGGATGAGGGATTTTTCTAGACCCCTCATGCTCTAATCACCTCCCAAAGGCCCCATCTCCCACTACCATCACCTTAGGGGGCAGGTTTTAACAAATTTTGAGAGGATCCAATTATTTAGAACACAGTGGTGTTCTGTAACTGTTCTGTCACTCTGATACTTCCCTGTTTTCTTACCGATGTGATAGGAGATTTTTCCATTCCAGTGTGTCCAGCTCCTGTCTTATATCTCACTGTATAAATATGTCACAACTACTTTAACCACTATTATATCTATGGGCATGTCAGTTGCAAACAATGCTATATGTCCTTTTACATGCTCCCTGTGCACATATGAAATTGTTTCTCTCTAGTAAATACCTAGAGGTGAAAATGGCGGTTACAGGTTATGTGTATTTTAAAAACTGTATTTGTTATTCTCATTTGCCTTCTAAAGTGCTGTATAATTTTCACTCCTATTATCAAAAAATGAGGGTAACAGTTTCCCCACACATTCAATACTCTGTATCTTGTAGATTTTTGCGCTGGCCAGATAGATGAAAAATGATATTTTATTATTTTAATGTGCTAACTTCAGGTGTTAATTAGGCTTTTATATTTCATGTCTTATGAAAAGCCAGTTTCTATCTTTTGACCATTTTTCTTTTGGAATGTTCTTTTTCTTATATTTTGTTGTAAATATATAATAGATACATATCCTTTGAGTATTTTAAATATAGAATCTTTCTTCCAGTTTGTCAATCTTCTTCCCCTCTGTTGAGTGCCAGAGCTTTAACTTTATTATGTTGACGGTTGTATGGAATTTAAATTTTTTAATTTTTATGTAAACAACTATACCATTTTTTCCCCTCTAGGACTCTGTTCCCTGTTGAAAGGAAACATTTACTACTTTAAGGTAAGAAGTGCAAAATTTTATATTCTCTGCTAATTTTTATATATGCACACATACATATACATGCATAAACACATTAGTTATTTCTTTAGTCCAATTGGAATTCATTTAATTAATGGTGAGTGGCAGATATCTGACTTTACTATTTTTACTGAATTGTCATCAAACTTTTTATTGAAGAATCCATCCATTCCACAGTGAGTATATCATATTCTAAGTTATATTTATATTCTCTATGGTGTTCTATTCATTTCTTGTTATATTTTTAAATGACTGCCGTAAAGTTTACTAATAATTACTTATCTTTATTGCAATTTTTGTGATCACGCGTTTCAAAACGTTCTTAGACAATCTTGCTCATTTTTTCTTCAGATAAATTTTTAAGCTTCCATGTCATGTTCTTTTAAGAAATCCTGCTGGTTTTGTTTGTACCGCCTTGAATTTACAGACTATTGCAGTGCTGAAATATTTAAATATTTAAATATCGAGGAAAATCCCATTCAGATTTTCTTTGGATTCCTCAGTGTCGTATTTTCCTTGTGCATCGTTTTTTCCTTTTCAAGATATTTTATAGTTGAGCTGCTCTGTGAATGAATCTGTTAGTTACCGCTGGTTTATAAGAATGCATTTCTAGGCGTCCCTAAGGGGCATCTCGTGATCCCACTGTGTCTGAGCTCAGTCCCTGGGTGCAGTCGCCCCTTCCACCCCACTCCCACCCCCTCCCACCCCCGCCACCCAGGGCAGCTTTTCTTCCTCTGAGTGGAGGACTCGCCACACTGCCCTGCTGCCGCCCAGGGCTCTCCACACGCCCCTCCGAGCGATCCCAGAAATGTGTTCTGATCGTGGCCTCCCCTCCCGCGGCATCTCATTGCCTGCAAGATTGCGTCAGAAGCGTTTGTAGGGCGTCCATGCAAACCCTCCACATTCTGGCTGCTGCTTTTCTGTCTCTCTTCATGCGCAGCTGTGTCCTTATGTGTCAGGTAACTCACGAGGCACTGGGCCCAGAAAACTCCTCGCATGTCCCTGCTGACGCCACACTCCCTGACCTGTCTGTATCTTGACATGCTTTGTTCCTTCTCTTTGAGATGCTTTCCTTAGCGGAGGTCACCCACCTTACTCCTGCTTATCTGGGATCTATCTCCTTCAAGAAGCTTTCTAGAGATTTCCGTGACTTCTCCTCACCCCTCTTGCCACGCTGCACTGAGTCCGTATTACTCTTTCAGTGTCTGTCTTAATACTCATGGACATCTGTAAACAATCCCCCTCCGCCCCCATACTACACTATGCCTCTCTGTCTAGCATAGTGCCCGGAAACAGGAAAAAAATTACCTGGCGAAGTAATATGTTGTGGGTTTATCCTTTTCATAATACATTATTGTTTGCATAGTATTTCCATATATAAAATTGATGTGGCCCAAGCTCTGACTTAACAAAAACAAATCGCAGTTATCATAATACCCCTAAATTTCAGCACTTCAAATTCGCTCAATCACAAATTACACTTTTCTTGAAATCTTTCTTTTTTAGCCTGTCTGAGAATCTTCCAGACAGGCAGCTGTCCCTGGGCCTGACGGGCTATCGGTTCCAGGGGAGGCTCTTCCTCTGTAGGATGGGGAGGCGGGGCGCATTGCCTCCCGAGTCGGCAGAGCCCGGCCCGCTGCTCAGTGGACGGCACTGCTCAGCGGGTGGGTGTCCGTTCCACGGAGGGGACTCTGAACTCCAGGCTCTGCTGCTCGTCTCCTCACTGACCCAAGAAAACATGTCCACCTCGAGAGCAGTTTTTCATAGGGAGTTTCCCCACGAGAGCTATTTGGACCATGCATGACACTTCTTCTTTATAGCGTAGCCATTTTTCCCCCAGACCACACGTGCATTGTGGGGACAGAGTGGGGTGGGAGAGACTGAGGGATACAATTGTCACAACTGTATCCTGATGTCTTCCTAAACCTCTCCCTTGCACGTACTGTCTGGCCAACCAGCTACGTCACTTCTTCACTCTTGCTGGTGGCCTTGTCTTAGAGGACCTGTCTCCCCTTCCCGGGCACCTTTCCACTCTGTCTAACAGCTTCGCATGTATTCGACAAAGCTCGAAGTCCTTATGACAGGGCTCCTGGGCCCCTCGGCAGTCTTTTAAATGCACTAGACTTCCCTGAACTGATTAAGTTCCCTAAACATAATATAATATAATAGAGAAACAACCTGCACAGAATATGGGGAACTCCTAAGGGAGTCCTCACCTCCGCAAACCCACCTACTGACCCAGCTGGAATACCCTGCTACAGATGGATTTTAAAATTTTGACCCTCACTATGATCATGACAGATATAATTGATATTCACAGTTTAAATGGTTTGTTCCAAGATAATGAGAGATGAAGCAGCATTAAAAACCAGACAGCTATGCCTCATAAGCATTATAAGTAAAAAGTGTGGGTTTTCTAATCAGATTGGCATGGACTTGAGATACTCAACTGGTTCTGAGCGGGCATTGCTTTCTTCTCCACGCAGTGGGTGGACCTCTGCCTTATGGGGTGGTTGTTTCCACAAATAGGTATACAGAGACCTGAGCCACAGCTTGTCACAAAATATATGCTCAACGAATTTCCAGTATTTATATTCTTCATATTTTAAAATTCATCCTTTGATTTTAAACATTGAGATTTCCATTTCCTTAAATTGAAGGAGCCAATGAATACTTGTTGACAAGTATAATTTTAAATAGAATCATATTAAAAGCATTCAACATAGTTTTGGGTGCTAAAGATAGAGTGGCAGAGACCCATTCCCTGTAGTCAAGTTGCTTATCGCTGGGGAGTGCGTTGGCCAGGTCGGGCTACTCGATAATCGATAATCGTTTCTAAGCCTCTTCCGTGACACACCCGGCTGTGTACCACTGCCCTCGAGAGGCTTTTCTTCATGGGTTATACTTGAACTTACAAATTCTTTTCTCCAAAGCAAAGAAAGCCTTTAGAAAGGGTGCATCAATTCCAGATTGGGCTTTGAAAGCCCTTAATAATGTTATCTAATATCTGAAAGTATAGAAAGTGTCTATGTGTGAATATCTAAAAGTGTAAACAAAAATAATAATCAACTAATTTGCACAAACTAGTATTCACTAGGTACTGACATGGCACCAAACCCATAACAGTTCTAATATGATGAGAATTTAATTCATTGAGAAAATGTTATTATCCTCTAACTTATCTAGTTGAAACCATGAGCTTTAGAATTCAGAGAATAATGATGAATACAGTTCGAGTCCAATATTTTAGATTTTTTTTTTCTATTTACATAAACTAAGGTTGAAGCATTGAGTTTTGAAATTGGGTTTCAAATTTCACTTCTGACAACTTGTTCTGTGGTGTCAGGACAAGTACTAACCCTTCTAAAACCTCATAGTTTCTTTTATTCTATCACACGGAAAAAGCACGTTTGTGACGCTTAGCCTCATCAGGTTCAGTGAGGCACCAATAAGATACTCCGTACTGCGGCTGGTATATGGTAGATGCTTCATAAGTGTTAGTTCCCTTGTTTGTTTTTATAACATCACCGTCCTTAGCGAGATGAGACATTTGGGGCGGGCTAAAAACTCCTCTTGAGGTTCATTTTTTAAAGCTTCTCTGGTGATGTGTTTAAAAGACCTAAAATTCCAAATTTGCCTTTATTATTATGATATATATGTTTAGACATATTTTCAAATCAGATGAGTGGCAATTTGCAGGAAGCAACTATGGGACAGACTTTATTATCTATACTCTTTGGAGGATGAACACCTGATCAACCCTCCACACACACTATTCCACAAACACGATGCCCTCTACCGCTTATGTCTTACTTACTGAATTAGTCAAACCAATATTTTAAACTACTACATAAATTTTAGTTGTGAACATAAAAGCAATTCAGTCATTTGATGTAAATTTTAAAACGAAATTTCATTGAAACATGAGATGACTAGCTTCAAAACATTTTATTACTCAAAAGGAAAGAAACAAGCATGTGTTAAGTTCCCACTTAAGGCAAGAATTTTGCATATAATATGTCTTTGGATTTTCATAACTGTCCTGTGGGTTGTGAGAAGCACAACCTTGCACGAGCCGAAGGCTGACATTCTCATCTTAGACCCTGTGTTGACACTCCCGGGACCACCCAGTGGGTGCTCTGTGAGCCATATAGAGTATCTCCAGGTCCATAAAAAAATATTCCTGGAATATTTGTGATAAATAATATTTTTGCTTATCCAATCCAATTGTATTACTATTTTACAAAATAAGAAAATATTTCTGTAGAAAAATTGATAGCATTAGAAAATAATATCAATCTTATGAAGATGTCAAATATTTTCAGTGTTTCCGAGCTAAATGATATGCCCTTAATTAACATTGTATATGGTTGTTATGATAAAGAAACCAAAAATCTCTGGATGCCAAAAATCTGGTGAGTCCTCAGGACACCTAAACATTTCTCCTGTTCCTTCTCTGATAAAGATGTAGAAGTTTGCAAAAGGTCATTGTTCCCAACTTAAAAATAATTACAGGATAAACTTAAAAATGATATTCCTCTTTATAGCTATTGAAATTCCTGGGTGCAAATAAGTCAGAGTGAACTAAACTCCAGAGAGGGATTAGCCCTTCCTGGGTAAGCAGAAATCACTGCTCGCTTTTATTTCTAGGGTCATTAGCCTTATCTAGGGGATGGGCAAGGAGAGTCAGGAGCCTGTAAAGTCTGAGGCTTTTTCTGTGATATGCAGAATCTAGTCAAACTCTTGGTGGCCATACAGGTACTGACAAGGGGGATTGAAATATGAAGAACAAAACTTACTATTCCCTGCCATCTATGAATTCTTCCCCATGGGACTTTTTCTGTAAATAGCAAAAAAAAAATAGTGTCTATTTTAATTTCTACTGTGTTTTGTATATAATGTCTGGTATGTAATCAAAAATGTGAAGAAACAAGAAAATATGACCCACAACCATTGAAAAATAGCCAATAAAAGCATATTCACTGATTCGTGTTCAAATTAGCACACAAGAACTTTGAAATAACTATTATGAATATGAAAACAGTTTAAAAAAATAGACAAAGTTATTTTTATAATGGAGAATTTTCTGAAGCAAAAAAAAAAAAAAAAACGCAAACTCTAAAGAAACAAAATTTAGAATAACCGAGTACAATATCTGAAATAATCAATTCAATGGATGAGCTCAGTATCTGACCGGATACAGTAAAGGAAAGGATCAGTGAAACTGAAGAGAAGTCAAAAGAAATTATCCAAACTGAATAATAAAGAATAAAATAATAATAATAATTTTTAAAACCAAAATTTAGACACATGTAGAAGATTTCCTGTTTACAGATATCTGTACGTGGAGTGTCAAGCCATATACTATATCATACACTGGGCCATAAAGTCTCCATAAATTTTTAAAAACTGAAATTATAGAGAATATTTATGACCACAGTTAAATTAAGCTAGAAATCAATAACGAAAAGAAAGTGAAAAAATTTTCCAATACTGAAATAAAGCGGCATTCTTCTAAATAACCCATATGTTGATGAGGAAATTGCAATGAAAATTTAAAAATATTTTAAACTGAATAATAATAAAAATATAGCATATTAAAATTTGTGGGATATAGCCAAAACAACATATCAAGAGAAGTATGTCAATGTTTATATTAAATAAAAGTAAAGGTTTAAAATCAATATCAAAGTCTCTTGCTCAAGAAGCTATAAAAAGAAGAGAAAATAAAATACAAATTAAGTAGAAGTAAGGAAACAATAAATAGACATCAGTAATAGAAAACATGAACAATAGAGAACTAGCAACTAAGCCAAAATGTAACTCTTTGAAAATAAGAATATAATTTATCAATCTAAAGAGAAAGAGAAGCTGTGAATTACCAATATCGGAAATAAAAAAGGGAGATATTATTACAATCACTAAAGACATTAAAATGAGAATAAAAGAATATTGTGACATTTGACAACTTAGAAATAAAGATACATTCTTATAAACCATAACTTTTCAAAGGATGACATTAGAAGAAATAGAAAGTGTGAATAGTTCTATACCTAATTGCTGAGTGAGGATATTCTAGCAATGCAACTTATTACTTAAAACTTCCTACAGAGAAACTGCAGGTCCAGATGGTAGAAATGACACCAAACCCTTTAAAGCAGAAAAAGAAAGAACAATTTCAAAAACACCACTCTTAGGAAAACCTAATAAAAGTACCCTCTTTCTCCTCACTCCTAGACCTTCAACTCAAGAATCATCTGTAGATTCCTTTTTTCTTTTTTACTTTTTCTCCTTCTTTCATGATGAAATTTTGCTTTTATATTCTATATACTAGACTCTTATTTCATACACTTAACCTTTTTTTTCCAAATAATTCTCTCGTTTTCCCAAGTTATAATGTTAATGATTTACTTACTACTTACTATATACCAACACTGTTAAGTGTTTTACATATATCAATCACTTTATCCTCATAAGTAGATTTGGGTACTATATTTTCCCAGTTTTAAAAATGAGGAAACTAAAACTCAGGGTTCATTAACTCGCCCCATATCCCAGAGAACTGAAACTCCTGTCTCTTTTTGATTTTAAAGCCCACTCTCCTTCCAAAACACCACCCTCTCAATAAGTCAGTGATTAATGGATCGTTCCCAACCAGCCTGTCAAGAAGTAGTGCCACATAAGTTCTGTCTTTGGTAGTGTTTTAATTATTAATTAAACCAGAAAAAATAATAATTTCAGAGGTAATATTTATCCAGCTGCTTTTATTCTTGTGAATCAATCTGCCATTCTTCAAACTACAGGACTTGTCAGAGGGCAAATAAACTCCACTTATTCTATCATTTGTAAACTTTCAGGAATTGCTGAGTGAGGATATTCTAGCCCCATATGTTTTATGTAAAACACTGGGTTAATTTAAAACAGACATGAGTGAGAAAACCTGCTTCTAAAGTAGTGTGACTTCCATCACAGAACCTCTGCTGAGTGCCTACCCCAATTCAGACCCACCACCACTCTGGGCTTAATATTTTTATTATTATCTCCTCCACCACCTTGTAACCACCCCTTTAGAAGCATTTACAAACTGTGGTCCACAGAAAACTTCTTGAAGACAAAAACTGGATTTTTTTCACTACTATGTATATTTAATATGCCTAATGCCCAGCACATAGTAGGTACCCAATTAATATTAGCTGTATGAATACACAAAGAAGATACTTTAGCTCTAATTATATTATTAACAACCTGCTTTGCTTTGCATCCTGCCTTTACAGTTTCCATTTTGTCCAACTGATTTTTTAATGTTTATTATCATGAATAAGAAAAAATTGAAATTCTAGGTCAGTTTGGTTTGACTAACAAATATCTTTTGTGCATCTAGAGTTTTCTGAGTCTTTAAGGAAAAACAATTTTTATTAAAACCTTTGTTAGAACAGTACTATCCAAAAGAAATAAAAGGCAAGGAAAAAATGCAATTTAAAAATTTTTAGTTTACACATCTAAAAAATTTTTTCAAATCGTAAATGAACTTAATTTTAATAATAGATTTTATTTAACTCAATATATCCAAGAATGTTTTTTGACATTTAATCATTATAAAAAGTTATTGTGATGTTTTACATTTTTCATTTATTCTAAGTCTTCAAAAATGTACTTTATACTTACAGAACATCTCAGTTCAGACTAACCATTTTCAATGTTCAGTAGCCACATGCGACCAGTAGCTACTAGATTGAACAACAGAGAATTAAAACTTTTTGGTAAGATAAACAATTTTATGAAATTTTCTCAAAAAATAAAGAGGCAGTAAGATAGAGAGAAGCAGAAATTACCTACTTCTATCTGGAAAAAGACACACAAGATGATACATACTAAAAGGAAACAGAATATGTAGCTGTTTTTCTCTTCCACCTCTTGCCAGCTGACATAAGAAAAGACCTTTAATGAGATTGACACACAAATATCTCTGAAGAATTTTCCCTAAAGTTAAATGGGAACATGACACTACAATTCGCAACATCATAAATATTGTGAACATTTGATCATCTTGATGAATTGATGAGTAATTACCAGAAAGAGAGACAGAGAATTTCACGCCTTCGTCAGAAAAATATGGAGACTGCAGTGCCCATACCTGTTCCACTTACGTGAGGTAGAAAATCAGCAAGATCTCAAAGTTCAGTAGATCACAGTTATGTTATCGAGATTATGAATGATTCACAGTAACTGGGGTTTTCCTGAACTCTAAAACATAGACTGTAGATTGTCAAGAATTGTCACATACATACCATGAATAAAATTGACAGAATAAAAGGTCTCATTTCCTTGAAAAATCATTAACCCTCGACCAATGGATAGCTAGCTATCTTTCAAATAAAATTTAGCATATCCTAGCACCTCAAAATTTGTCTTATTTTCTAGCCTAGCTCTGATATACTCCTGGATTTAAGAAATCACACCATGAAATTTAAATTACCATAGACGATTCTAGTGTGAGCAAATTACTCTAAATTAAAGACAGGAGGCTTTATACACCTGCTGTAAAAAGGAGGCAATCTTTCCAGATCCACTGAGTCTCACGGGTCACCCTAGAACCAGCTAATCCAAATTAACTTTTCTGATAATCCTCGAAACGAGAGATCTGTCAGGACCATCACTCCTGAACTGGATCTCCCCCAGATTCAGACAAGTATTGATCAAGCGTCATCTCTCCAAATTATGTCTAGATTCAAGTGTACTATCTACTATACCTTATGCAGAGCTCACGTACCTAAGTCAGTGAAGATTTCCAAGAATCTAATTGTTCGATCCCTGAATGCTTCTAAAGGTCACTACGTTAAAGAATACTGTAATGTCGTTCCTTACGCCTCATTTTAACAGACAGCTGACTATTCCAGGGAAGTTGGTTTGGGAGGTTACTTCATATTGGAAATTGATCAAATTTGATTACTACTGGTCTGAGCAAAGAGGATTTGATTGCTTGTCTAAATATTAACTTTTTTATGATTGTTCCATTTTTACTGATGTAATTGATATCTCAGTTTAAAGTGTATACCATAATGATTTGACTTAATGTATGTTGTGAAATGAATCACAATAAGTTTAGTTAGCATCTGTCATCTTCTATAGATACAATTTTTTTTAAAAAAAAGACAAAAAAGAAAAAATATTTTTCTCTTATGAGAACTCTTAGGATCTATTCTCTTAAAATTTTTCACATATACCATAGAGCAGTGTTAACTACAGTCCTATGTTGTACATTATAAATACGAATTTTCTACAGCAATTTTTTTTTATTTTAATTCTGTAGAAGGAGGAGAAATGTGGCTCTTGAATGATCATTAAAGCCTCGCATTCACGTAAGATGGTACACACCATAAGATATCAAATTTCTCGGAGGCCAGGGGCTGTCAGAGAAAAACATTGCCATTTCTGACATGAGTATTGCAGTATCGCCTTGTAAAAATGTTTGAAAGTTAATTTCTCTATTGAATTTTTCAGGCATTTCAAAACCTCCCAATGAATATAAAATTCGTCTCTTAAAAGAGCCAGCACCAAGGCAAATTTATTAATTTTCTGTCAACTGTGGTGACAGCCTGCCCTTCATGACACATGTTCAATAAATGTCAGTAAGCGAACAAAGACAAGAGATACTGGAACACTCTTAGCCTTAATAAACTGAGAAGATAATAGAGGGCCGAAAGTTAAATTCATTCAGAATAAAGAGGCCTTTAGAGTCAGTTTTTCTGGTTGAGAGATCAGAGCAAATGAGTCTAAAACCTAAAATAGAAGTTGTTTTATTCTCACAGGTTCTGACATTTTAGTGGTGAGCTGCGAGTTATAAAAACTGCTGCTAAAATCCAAATTGCTAGCACCATATGGAAAAAGATCCTGCAGTGTATCTCTTATCATTATGATATATATGTGTGGAAAGTCACTGCACTTGAATTATTTCAGAGTTTGTTGTTTTTTTTTTTTAAATAAGCACAATGGCAGGAGGGTTGAAATATTGGGAGGCCTTACAGACACTTAAAAATGAAGAGAGGGCCACAGACCTCAGGCTCTCATTGGCCACTGAAGCAGTCTGCCTTCACCTGACACTTAGGAATGTCGGTGAGTTTTAGAAACTTGTTACATCTCTTAGTCAGATATCTTCTGGTTGACATAGAGTAGGTTTCTTAGAGCAGGTTAAGCGTCAGGCTACTTAGAGCGAATGTAAGGAATTTGAGCCTTTATTGAAACCATCATCAACTAGAACTAAAATAAATGTCTTAGGCCCAAACGAGCTTAGTATTTTTACACAAAAGGCAAAAGATTTTGAAAACCGGGTATATTTTCTCCTTGCCTTCTCTGAGTAATGCAATAAATAAGGAGTAAAATTTTGAGACCCTGAAAGGCAACCGCATTTTGAAATCATCAGAGAAATGATGCATAGAGGAGAATTTCAAAAACCAGGCACAAGTAGAAGGGTAGGTGTATGTATTCAGAAATCCCATTCGATGTGCGTTCTCTTTCAGAAGCAATAGTACTTCCTTCCTGTGTAGGTATGGAGTACAGGGTCTTATTGGGGGGATACCTCCTCTGACTTAGGATGTATTTTAGGCTGCATTCTCAGCCATCATTATTTTTTAATGATAGACGTTATTGAGAAGTCGTCAGGTGCAGTAGTCGATGCTGAGGGAATAGATTCAGGGGTTCCAGGAAACATCTACATTGGTTCCGCTTTGGAAATCAGCCGGGGAGCTTTTAAAATAGTGATATCTCAGTCTCAACCCAGAACTAAATCAGGAACTCTGGGACTGGAACCTAGGCAGCAGTATTTTTTCAAAGTTCTCAAGACGACTCAAATTTTCAGCTCAGATTGAGACATACTGGGTTAAACTAATTCATCAAGCCAGGAAGTACGATGGGAATAAAGTACAGGTTTATGTCACTGCAAAGCCCTAGCTTTGACTCAAAAATTTCCCACTAAGCCTTCCCGGGTACCCCTGGGATAGGGCCAGCATCCCTAGCCGTGTATAGAACCACTGCACATTAATCAGCTACTGGCCCTAAAGAAAATTAAAATGATTTTTGTACCCCCATCAATTTTGTCATTCATATCACAGTAAAGCCACCTCTGAGCCCACATAGGGAAAGATATACCATACTTCTCAGAACCGTTTCATAATACACGTGGTCCTCAGGAAGTGTTCTATATCCTAGGATTCTAACATCTAACTCGATTCTCTCCTACCAAACCATTTGTTTATCATTGTGCAGTTATTGCCGGAAGGACTCTGTGGTGTGGCAGAGCGTTCCTCACTGCGTTTATTATCCGGGAGTGGCATATAGCTAGCAACCGAGGGACAATGTTGGGAATGGAAGAGCGGTGGTGTTTTTATGTAACTAGCATAAAACTTTCCATATGATGGAAATTCAAACTGAGGCAGTCAAATCACTAACGGCTGAAAACAATAAATCCAATTAACTCTGTTTTCTTTAAAAAGAAATAAGGTATTCCATTTCTACCAATAGGTTGGTTTTGAAATATTTACTCTAAAAATTGTTATGGCTAGATTTAACAAAAAATTCTCGATGTTGATAATTTTACTAGATGATAGGATGAAAATCAATGGACATGGAATAGCTATTCTATTCAAAATACTACAGAAAAATTCTTTTCTAAGAATTAGGAAAAGAAACTTTTTAATATGCAAGATCTGTACAAAGGAAAAGGTATAACATTTCCTAGAGTAATTTTTAGGTTGTGCATAATTCTAATCAAAATTCCATTTTAATATTATTAGGACAAGAGAAATTTTTTTCTGAAAAAGGAACAGATGAGTATATTTAAGAAAACCTTCAAAAAGAAAACTAATGAAAGAGGATTAATTCTGAGAAATTAAATAGTCTACAAATCTTCATTCATCAAGACAGTATTGCACTGACATAAGAAAAGACAAACAAATTAGCATATAAGACAAAACGCCCAGAAATGGACTTGAATTGGAATTTAATTGTATTTATAACTTAAAGCACAAAAAGTCAAGGGGGGAAGAATAGTATTATTTAATGACTGATTTAAAAAGTTAACTATCCAATTTTTAAATCAGCTTAGACCCTGACTGTACCATATAAATGGAAAAAAGTAAATATGAAAAGTAAAATTAGAAACATTTAAAAGAAACATTTATATTTATTTTATTTCTAGATGGAAAAAGATTCCGAAGACATAAAAATAACAAGTTTTCAGAAAGAAAAGAATGATAAATTTGATTGCTAGCACATTTAAAATTTTTACATATCAAAAACTCAATACAAAATCCAAAGAAAAAAATTAGGGGATATATTTACCAAAAATACAATAAAGAGTTAATGTATAAAGCAATCTATTCCACCCATAAAGAAAACATTACTATCATAGTAGAAAAGTAGGCAGAGGTTAAGGACCAGTAATTCACTAAAGGGTAGGAAATACAAGGGAATAATAAGTGAAGACAAAAAATGCAACATAGTAGTCTAAAAAGCACAAATCAGGCGAACAAGATAGTACTTCAGTTCCACCAAAAAATCAATGTTTTTCTAAATTATTACATTCAGTGATGATCAGAGTACTCCGAGATTACTACTTCCTCAGACTGCTAACTTAAATGTAACTTATCTGGAAAACAATTTAGTACCCAGAAGACAATCTGAAAATCAGATCGATGTTTATGTATCATGATGTTAATCACATTATTATTTGTAATCATAATAAATCAGAAACCTGAGAGATATTAGAAGATTAAAGAATGGATTAAAAAATGTTCGACCAAAAACTGAAACAGTACTGTTGTTATAGACTGAATGTTTGTGTCCCCCCAAAATTCAGTTGTTAAAATCTCTCCCTAATATGATGGTATTAGGAGGTGTGACCTTTGGGAGGTGATTAGGTCATGAGGGAGCGGATATAGCAAGTGTTCATCACTCTGCACCCTGGTAGAAGCCTCACCGCAACTAAACCATGCCAGCACCATGCTCTCAGGCTTCCAGCCGCCAGAACTGTGAGAAATCAATTTTTGTTGTTGATAAGCCACCTCGTTTACACGTATCATCCTAACAGCCCAGGCTAAGACAGCAGTTAACAAAAGTCATGTTTAAAAAAAAAAAAAGTGATTTACAAAAATATGAGGTTATAAAGTAAAGTGAAAGAAGCAGAGTACAATGAAAAGCCATACACGTAAATCAGAGTCACATATTTTTTAAGTGCCATGGGTCCTACAGTGCGCAGATGTCAGGAAATATTCTAGAAAGGAAACACAGTGAGAGGCAGAGTTCCCCAAGAGCTGGACTTGGAGATTTTAATTTACCTTCTTATGCTTTTCTATGCTTGACAAGATTTAGCTGTGAACATAATTAGGTTCCTTGTAAAATATAATAAAAATAGAAGGTATTCTTGGCTTCCTTTGTCTCATAATTCATACCTGATATAAAATTGAAAGAAAGCATCTCTCCTGAAGAGTTAGAAAGCCACCACTACACACGGCTGCCACCCCACACTCACAAAACTCAGCCACTGGAAATTCCCCGGAGACCAGCGCAACTAGATTGTTAACTGTATACCTGTGCCAGATTCTCCAAAACAGTGTCTCATCTACTGAATGATTCCCCAAGGACCTGAGAGTCCCCAGTATTGTCAGAGGGGGCATGTCATCATCCCCGAGGCCAGCATGAGATGCCAATGGCAATGTCTCAGTCTGACCAGCTTTGTCGCTAAACAGAGCTCTCTGCATTTGTGGAGAGGGGGGATTATCTAGAGCCAATGTGACTTGCTGGCTATTTTTGGAAAAATGGTATGAGAGGTAAAAACCGGACTTTTTTCACCTTCCATAGTTGTTAGTTTACTGACTGCAAAAATTACAACTCTATGCACATATTGATATTACTAAATGATTTCTGGAAACACTTTGGGATTTGCTTAATAAGTGCTCAGAAATATGGGTTGTTTCAGTCTTGTTTCAAGTGGATATGAGATAGTTCACCCTATAAAGATCTATTTTCTTAATACTTTGTAAGCATGCATACTGGTTGCCTTCAAATTTTAAATTAGTACTTATTATCCAGTTGTTTCAGTGTGTCTGTACTGACTTCCTAAATAGACTCCAAACTTCTCGAAGGCAAGCAGGAATTCTTCGATGTCTGCTATCCTCCCACTTTACATAGTGTGATTGGAGCCACAGCACAGTAATATCTGCCCCTAAATTCTTCTTCAAATGAATGCCACCTGCCAGGAAATTTCCACTACTATTTATTCATTCATTGAGTCAATCGCTCATGAAACTTTTATTAAACCCCACGCGTGTGTCAGGTACCATTTAATGAACTGGTGATACCAAGATGAATAAGATGATTAGGTGTTGGTCTCTGTCTCCGTGGTCTTCACATCCAACTCACTCCCATCCACTTGGCAGGACCAAAACACACTATCAGG
Organism: Rousettus aegyptiacus; assembly: GCF_014176215.1. Classification (NCBI taxonomy): domain Eukaryota; kingdom Metazoa; phylum Chordata; class Mammalia; order Chiroptera; family Pteropodidae; genus Rousettus; species Rousettus aegyptiacus. The sequence continues at coordinate 9,101,443 of NW_023416290.1, read as the reverse complement.
ATACATATGCTCATTCAGCGTGTGTTACTGGGCACCTACCATGAGCCAAGTTCAGTGTAATGTCCTTTCATACCTGTCCCACCCCAGTGCCATTCCAGTCGTTTTGAACACATACACATCGGTGTTCACAGACCTTGCTCTCCCTCCTTCTAGCCAATTACAGAAACTCTAGGTGCGTCCAGGCTTCTACTGAGATTTTTTTTAATGAGTCTTGTTTGCCTAGGCTTGAGGTCAATAGAAAGGGGTTAAGAGCGTGCTGCCGATAATGGCACAGAATTGTGTAAAAACCATTGGTCGGCTAAGTAAGCTACACTCCAGCTTATGAAGCTTTCAAACCCAGGCAGCAGTGGGGTACGGCAAAGCCCACCACCCAAGTCCATGTCAGCACCCAGTCTAGAATTCCGAGCCCATCCCATCTCCAACTGCGATCACATAGAAAGTGAGAATCACAGACAGATGTTCATGTAGGCATTTTATGGAACACAAGGACTACTCTAAGCACAATCTAGAAACCACTATACAAATCTGCCAACTATTGTTTTGGAAAGATACAAGCAGGATTTTTTTGAATAGGTGGATCACTGAGGTTCTTTTGAAAGGGAGGAGCCTAATGGAAAGATAAGTTGGCAAAATTAACAAAATATGTGTCTACCTCTAAATTTTCTCTCAGTATTTTAAATAATTTGGGAAGTATCTTTTTTCCTAAACACATATAATTGAATGATTCTAGTTAAATAAAAATATTGGTCTTTGGTTTTTAGGATACCAAAATACACAGACGCATGAGAATTTATTAGAGAACTGGCTAACGTATCTGTGCTTAAGAAAATCAATTCATTGTACTTCTATTGACAGTTCTATCATAAACCCGATTTGTCGTTTATTTAACTGAAAACTGTCATCAATTGTGTAGGTGTAACAGATGTTATCCTTCAATATCTGTTCTTTTTTCTTCAGTGGTCTTGGCGGTAATTTCGTAGCCAGCCTTTTGTAGTGCTTCCTCTGTGCCGGGCTCTGCTCTAAGAATGTCATATGCGTTAACTCATTCCGTAATAGTAAGGGAGGTTTAGCTGAATGTAAGGCTGCCAAGCTCAAATTGCATTTCCCAGCCTCTCTTGCATCAGAGTGTGGCAATGTACTCAAACACTGGCCAATGGATGGGTACAGGAGCGATGTGAGCCACTTTGAGAGTAATCTCTTTGAATGAGTGGGCACGGCCCTTTTCATCTGCCCGCTTTACTCCATGCAGTGTGGACATGATCGCGAGAGACATGCAGCCGTTTTAGGCCCCAGGACGGATGCTGCACGTTGGACATTGAGCGACAAGGCCAGAGCCAGTCTATCCCGTAGTGGCACTGTGGACATGGACTCACAATACCTTTAAATGCTTTCATTTTAATTTCTTTTAAAGCCAAATTTAAAATAAATGTAATAATACTGAATATATTATAAATCCAGCATGATTAGTTTTATATTTATGCCAATACGGTTGTAAAATATAATTTTTGACTCATTTATGAAAGAAGGGGCCCATGAAAGCAAAAGTGCCTAAGACCCCCCAAATCATCAGGTAGCCCTAAAAGAGGCAGGGGAGGCCGCATACTGATGACCTCCAGGACAAAGCCCTCCTGCCATTCATGGACCATCTACCTAGGGACCACTATTGAAAAAAATGCATTTGTGTTTTTCCTATTCGTTTTGCTTAGTTTGTACCCTTACTTAAAGAAAAAAAAAATGCCTGTTATTAAAAAAAGAGTAAAATTAACTATAAAAAGTCAAAATCGATATAATATTTCATATTTTTCAAAGTGCTTTCATATACATGACTCACTGTATTCTCACGATAATCTCTTAGGACTGGCAGGGTAGCCGTTGTCACACCCCAGTTGTCATACCCCAGCTGGGGCTGCCATAACAAAATATCACAGTCTGGGTGGCTTCGACAATATAAATTTATTTTCTCACCCAGCCACAGGTTACAAAAACAGGTCATTTTGTTACAACCAGAAGTAACAGCAGAAACAAAGGATGCCAATTTGCTTATTGAGGATCTTCCTCTGGCAAAAAGGATTTAACTGTAATAATATTCATAGGTGGTGGAGGTCCATCTGTGTTTTGAAGTAGAAAGCAGTTGTCTCCTACAAAAAGAATTCAGAAAATGACCCTACTCTAAGATAAGAAACATATTGTTTTCGTTTCTCTTAAGAGCCACACTTTAAAATCGCCTCCTACCGACCACCAGCTCATCCTAGCATTTATACTTTTGGCTTGGTGTGCACATCTGTGTCACTTTAAACCTTGTTTTTCAAAGCACATGGACTGGCCTACTAATTACTCTAGAATGAGACAGAATGAGAATGCTTACAAATCAACATCGCGTATTTCTTCATTCACTATAGTAATGAGATTCAAATAAAACCTCACGTCTTTGTTAGTCATGAAATTATCATCTTTTAATCATTTTTAACATAACTGCTTTTTCTTAACCTTTTTTCTGTAACAATTTAAATTTCAAATTATCACTCCTTTGGGATGGCAAAACATAATTTCTGTCAATCCTCCTCATTTCCTAATCCAGGATTCTGTCTAAATGCTGAACTTTATCTTTGAGGTGTCTATAAAAGAGATTTGCTAATAAAATTAACAGAAAACTAAAAGATGGAGCTTAGCCTACTTAACACTCGATATGCTAATCTAAACTCATTTCTGTTTATCCATGAATATGATTTCTGAAAGACAATAGTCTTTTTTGTTAATTCTTTGAAAATTCTAATTTTCTGCAATTCTAACAACCACATTTTCTCAGAATAAATAAAATACTAGCTATCTTCATTTACTTAGTGCAGGACTGTTATAATCAACCATTTCAGTAATTTTCAAGTACCGTATTGTGAACCGATCGGTTTTATTGTAAAGCCACCACCATGGTGCAATGATAACCCCATAAACAATCCCCTGAAAAGTGTATTCCTATATCACAAACTTATGTCACTGTTGTTTCAATAAGTCCACTGAAGTCCTCACAAAGTCTATTACATTTCTGGGCACTTGAAGTACATGTAAAAAGCACTTACAAATCAACGAGGAAAAAAAGAGCATCCCTATGTTTAAAAAAAAAATGAGCCGATTGACATAGAAAATAAATGTCCAGCTCTACAACTAGTAAAAGGAATGCAAATTAAATTTAAAATGTAATACTATTTTTTTTACAAGAAAAAAATGTGGTTTTTTCCCCAAATGATTACATGTAGTATTTACAAAAATGCAGAGGAAAGGGAAATTTCTGATATTTGGGGGGAGAGGGTCGGAGTTAGCAGTAGATACAGATGAACGTAGCAGATTTTAGTAAAAGATTTCAAGACATTTCATGTCCCTCAGCCTACAAATTCCACTCTAAGGAATTCATCCCTTAAGACAGGATCTTAAATGTGGGGCAGCAAACCTTAGGGTAAAATTATGATAGCATTAATTATGATAATGTAAACTTGGACACGAGTTAAATGGCCCATGGGCAGAAATTTAATAAATTCAGTCAGTCAGTCAACAGACTGTGCCAGGCGCTGTTTTCTGGTCGCCGCCTGTGCCACGCCTCCCATGTTGCTTCGCATGGCACAGGGCTGGGTTTCTAGCTGATAGACGTAGTCTGTGTGAAATCAACCTGAATTCCCACTGTACGTTTCATAACCCACAACTTCTGTGCCAACTCCATCTATGAGAGAAGGAGGAGGGGGCTGAACGGTGTGGTTTTAGAACCGTTTCTTAATTGTAGACTAGTTCTCTTGATGGAAGACGAACCCCAGTTATGTGCCAATCGCCAAGACCCTAATGGTGACTGTGGCATTGCTGCAGTTAGATGCTTTGGCTTTCTTTCTGAAAATGTCCCTCTGCTTCTCCTTTCTCTTCCTGGGACTGTCTTGCACATCTTGTGCTTAAAACAGTTTATGGAAGCATTTGAGGCATTTGGCTGGATTGATAGGAAATAAGGAAGCTTTCCTGGGCCTGATCTGCAATCCTTCCTCGCTCTGGGTTCTCCCTTATTTAGCAGTCCTTAGCATTTGATTTGTACCAGGCTTCTGGCTATTCTTCTGTTTTTCCATGTGCACTGACGAATTTTACAGGGTACTAGCTACATAATTGCCTGCCGCTTTTATGAGCTCAGTCATAGCATTGCTGGGGCCAGGTGCTTTTCCCAGCTAACTTTTTTTGCTGTGGGTTTCAGATGTGGTTTCAATTTCTTCCCCAAGGCTTCAGGGGCAGGGTTTCTTTCGGTGTATTTAACGGCCTCATTATTGATCATTTTCTCTGGAATATTTAATATCCTTTTCTAATGTCATTGGGTTTGAACCATTCTTTCTGATGTTTTCTTTTTTTAAAATAGAAATACTCTTTTGCCTTCAGACACAGAATTAAAATTTATAGAGTCTGAAACTCTCCATGTCTTAGAAATGATGGCCATCCACTACTAGACGCTCTTTCCCTGAGTCTCATCTGTAATTAGAGAAGCAAACCTAATGAGGATATTTGGACAAATCTAGAAAACTCTTTTTATTGCACCTCAGTGGTTACGTTTTTTTTCTAATCGTTAACATATAAATATACAGACCTTCCATGTGGGGTGTGACTTTGAAAAAAGGGACAGAAGCTTTGTTGGAGAATTATTCCTTTCGAGGATAAAATGCTAAAGAACACCTTAATCTCTTGCGACCCAACCATTTTTTAAGTCTCCCTTGTTGGACCTTAAAGGAGGACAGAAACTCTGTTGAATTCTGGAAATTTGCTAAGAGAAGATTTCAGGTGCTCTTACCACATGTAAAAATATACCTATGTGAAGAGAAGATAGGTTAATTAGCTTGACTGTGATAGTCATTTACACTGTGTATACACACACACATTTCAAGTCTTCATGTTGTACACATTAAATATATAGAATTTTTATTTTTAAAATGCAATGAAACAAGCGAATAAGAAAGACCGGGAAATGCTTCTGTGGATTTCAGAATTAAGAGCTCCTTGATGAACTCGATGAAGTGGTAGGAACGTAGAGACTCAAGGTAGCTGCTCAAAGATATATTGATTTTATTACATAAGATTAAAACATAAAGTGGATTTAAAAGTTTAGTCCTATAGAAATAAGAGCTATTTTATAATTTTATGAGAAATAGAAATTTTAAAACAAACCAAAAACTTATGACCTTATAGATTCTAACACTTTACCAAATAGCCCTCTGGCATTTTGTTCCAAGTATTATGCTTAAAGCTTTCTGCTTTAGCATGTGTAAAATATTCTTTTACCTTATTCACTTACTATTTTCTAATTTATTTCTTTAATTATTTCTCTGGATTGTCTTTTTTTTTTTTTTTTTTGAGAGAGAGAGATGTTCATAGACAATGAGAAAAAATATATATATATATTTTTTTTTTTTTAATTTCATGAAGCTGCACAGAAAAGCTTGTTTTTAAATAATTACTTTGGAACGATGAAAAAAAAAATGTGGCCATATATAGAGATCTGGTTTAAAGACAACATAAAATGGATCAGTAGAAAAGAACAATTTTCCAAGTGGAAAATGTCAACAATCAGATCTCCTAAAGACAGATTTTAGGACTTTCTCAGTTATCACTTTTCTAAACGATTTCAAGAAAAATATATAGTGAGACCTACAAGCTCGGAGAAAACTACTATCTTCTAACCCAAAGCTTTCTTGTTAATACTCAGGTTTAATTCAGGGGGTCTGGGAGGGATCCAAGCTTTTGCATTTCTAACAAGCTCTCAGGTGACACAGAGGCCGATCGTCCCCAGACTATGCAGTGAGGAGCAAGACATCTAGAACAGTTGATTCAACCCTGGCCGCACATTGGAAGCATTTGGGGAGACTTTTAAAACCCCAATGCCCAAGTCACACCCCAGAACAATTAAATCAGAATTTCTCGGGACGGAACCCAGGCACAGGTATTTTTTACATCTTCATAAGTGATTCCAGTCTATAATCAAGTTTGAGAATCACAGTTCTAGAGAGTAAAGAAGGAACGGCAATTCAAAACTCCTGGAAAGAGGTACAGATAGTCCAAGGAAGTTGTAATGTAAAAACTGTAAAGTAATGCATTTAGGGAAAGATATTCCCAGGCACATTTACAAGATGACAGTCTCTAGACCTATCAAACTTGCCTTTGGAAAAGGCTGTGTACACCCTGTGATTGTGTCCACGATAGCATTTACACTATATCGTAATCACGTAGTTGCTTCTCTCTCTCACTCTAGTCCTTAGAGACAGCAGGAAGTAGCTCTTTTCTACCATTGAGTCCTTCTCTGATACGCAGTAGGCACTCATCGAGAAGCTGAATTCATGGATGAATAGTTACCAAGTGCCCCTCTGATGCCAGGCACTGTGGTAGACAGAAGTCAGGCAAGGTCCCATGCTGGTGGGGATAAGGAGACAAGAGGCCATGCACAACTAAGTGAATAAAGAAGAAATTATCAGATATTAAGAAGTGCCGGACAGAGAATCCAAAGCTGGTGTCTACAGTGGATGGAGTGAGGTTACATGCACACAGAGAATTGAAGGCAAGAAAGAGCCACCCAGGCGATGACTCAGAAGACCCAGTATACATTTTTAATTGGCAGAAAGAAGCATAGTGTTCAATGACTAAAAACAGATGGCCTAGAGTAGTGGACAAGAGAAATATGGTAAGAAACAAGGTCGAAGATGTAGGTAGAGAGGCCAGATTCAGTAGGATTTTATAGGCAAAGGTAAAAAGTCTGAACTTTATTGTAAATGCAACAGAGAGCCATTCGTGAGGGTTTTACTCAGGAGAAGAACATCATTGATTTGGGTTTTTCAAAGACCCCACTAACTACCAAGAGAGAAATAGATTGAAGAGGAACCATTACTGAAAGAGGAGGCTTCATTAGGAGGATATTGCTGCTGTCCAGACGAGAATGGGAGTCTCATTTTCTGAGATGGAAAAGCTGGAAGAATAAACCATGTGGGAGAAGGTAAAAATCAAGCATCCTGCTCTGATTCAGTTCGAAGTGTCTGTTAAACAAACAATACCAAGAAGGGGTTTTTATATACCAGTCTGGCGACTAGGGGAGAGCGCAAGGCCGAAGGAAAATATCAGGGAGAAATTGGTACATATAGAGTCTCTTATACCTTGGGGCTGGACAACAGTACATAGAGATAAGAAGGGATTTCAGTAACTAGCCGGCTGTGCTATTTATTGGGCAGAAACAGGAAAACCATGGATGAAACCAAAGGATGAAAGACAACCAGGAAAGTGGAGTTTCATTAAATGCAGAAGTTTACTAAAATACTGGAGCAAGAATACAGAATACTTGGAACATTTTTCTAAGGTAAAAAGAAGAAACTGTTGGTGGCAGCTTGAGATCCCACAGAGAATAACCTTGTCCTCCGAGGATGTGCTTCCCCCAGGGAGACTCAGACGCCATATTTCTAGGTCCACTTGAGAATCGTCATTGCCATGAGCCAGGGCCACTGAAGTAGGCCACATGCATCACATTGGTTAAGATGGAGAACAAACTATAACCACTGCCTTAGGCATTAAATAACGAAGCCTGCTTTGGCACCTGTTGTTAAATATACAGAGAAGCACTAGGAAAAAATGGATTTTAATTTTTAATTAGAATAACATAGTAATGATAGAGTCACTATGTTTTTAATTTGTATTCCATTTGAGGATAAAATACATTTTTAAAACTCTTACCCACCTAAACCGTTTTCATAACAAAGTGCACAACAAAGCTTACTAAAGGACAACTGAAACGGAATACTTTACGTCGTGGAAAAAGATATAGCATAGAGCAGTGTTTAAGAAATAATAACATAAACAAACATGGGTGGGGGAATGTTATGGGTCAGATTATGTCCCCCAAAATATGCCGAAGTCCTAACCCCTAGTACCTCAGAATGTAAACTTATTTGAGAATGAGAATGTAAATTTATTTGAAAATAATTGCAGACAAAATGAATTAAAATAAGGTCCTCCTGGAGCGGAGCAAGCCCTTCTCCAATATGGCTGATGTTCTGATGTAAAAAGGAGAAAGGCAGACATGATCTGACAGCAGAGACTGGAGTGCCGCAGCCACAGCTGAGGAACAACAAGAATTGCAGGCAAACCACAGAAGCTAGAAGAAACAAGGACGCTCCCCCGCAGGTTTCGAAGAGTCGAAGAGGGCACGGCCCTACCCGCCCCTTAATTTTGGACTTCTGGTCTCCAAAACTGCGGGCGAGAAGTTTCTGTTGTTTTAAGCTACCAGTTGGCGCTTCTCTGTTACGGCAGCACTCGGAGACTAATACAACTTCTGCTCTGTCACTTACTAGCTCTGTGACCTGGGGAGTTCCTGTCCTCCCCTCTGGCTCAGTCTCTTACAATGCGAAGTGGGAATCATGGTAATAATACTTAACAGTGGTGAAGGCTAAAAGAGTGAGTGTATGTAAAGCAGTTAGAAAAATGTGAGGTGCTTAGCAAGGTTTATATAAACTTATTAAACTCATGAATATGTAAATATGCATAGTAAATACCATAGTACTTAGTACACAGATGGCATTTAATGAACAGTTGTTTTCTTCCTGCAGTTATAATTTACTAATCCTTAATAACTTTAAGAGGTGGCAGCCTTTATAAAATAATAGGCAGTTTTTTACAATCGCAGATAAATCTTTTGTCTTTTATGTCAGATTTTGTGAGCTATCTTTTTTTTTTCCTTCAGATTATGAATCCTGAGCTTCTCTAGGCAGACTGCTCTCAAGCCCACCCTTTCCTGCCCAGCTCTCTGGTGCAGGCACGTGGCATCGAAATTTGGCTACTAGACAAAGATAGCTTTAATTACACAGATTATTGTTAGCCCCACCACCTCCTCCAAATTATATTTACTTCACAATTTAAATCCATAGAAACCTCAAAATTTGTGTTTTGAACTTTTAAGTTCCTGATCTCTCGATGCAGATATTTGAAAGCTTATGGAATTCTTAATTTATATGAATGTGGACCTGATGTTGACTACACTTTAATATTTATTAAGAGCTCTATGACCTCTCTAAAAAATAAGTACCTTTTGATAAATTTTAGAAAGTAATTTTATGTTACCCATGATATCAACTACTAATAAGTAACTTTACTTACGTACATCCACTGTTTCTTGCCCTTAAAATTCATTTAACATACATTCATTCAGAAAGCACTTATTGAATGATTTGTACAGGTCACTGTAGGGGAAAAAGAAAATAGAGAAATGTAAGAAACTAATAACAATAAGAGGAAGAACAAAACATATAACATGAGCAAATGTATAAGCCATCGGTTCCTCTCGGGGCAATGAGTAAAGGCTTTATTGTGAATGTTCATTTGATGGAACCCTTGGAGGATATGGATTTTAAAAACGTAATTTTTTCTTTTAACTTTTGTGTTTTCCTAATAATTCCATTGGCTTGCAAGAACTGAAAAAAAAAAAAAAAAACTAAAACATTGATAATCCAAAGTAGATGAAAATTTGTCCGTGGTAAATCTAAAACATTTGTCAGTGTCCTATTGAGAGCGTTTGACGGCAGAGCCCAAAAGCAAAATCTGTTCCCCAAATGATGGAATTTCTCAGGGTAAAAGCCAATGGGGCTGGGGTGACAAGGAGAGGGGTACGTGTTGGCATGTGCCTGTGACGCTGAGGTGGCCGCGGAAGAGCCCTCTGACATGTCTTCACTTCCCACCTGACGCAGTTATGAGAGCCGAAGAAATGGGAAAGTTTATCATGATTTTAATTCTGGTGGTGTTTGAAAACTTCCTGTAAAAGACGCTATTTTAATACGGCCTTCCTCTTGGAGTTTGGCAAAACAAACCCATAAGAGAGATATTGGATTTGTTTTCTTTGGCAGAGAGGCACAGTCTGAACTTCTTTCGTCTGAAACTCCTTACCATCTTTGGAGGGAGAGAGCTGAGATCGCGGCCGGCTTGTGCATTCTCCAAGGGACCCACAAGGAAGCTGGAGCCATGACTGAGAATAGTGCTGTTCAGCAGGAGGCTCCAAGAACCCTTATGAAAAAAGAAGGAGAGGAATGAAAAAGCATATAAATATAGTCATTCAGACGTATCGATATATTGATAAAAAGCCTTTAGATTGCAACATTAGTCATCTAAAAATGACCAGTGGAACGTATAATGAAGCCACAGAGAGCTGCTAACCAATCATTAGTTGCTTAAATTATGAATTCCCGGCTAACCACAGTACCCTTCAGGACAGCAGGCGATGCTTTCAAGGTGCCTAAATTTATACACAGGCACAACTGAGTAAAGAGTTAAGACAATTGTGCAGATAATCAAATACACGAAAACCTAGCTAAAGAGTCTCAGAATCTGCAAATCCCACTTTGTCTACCTAGATTTATTGAGATGTATCGTCTGTTGTTGTCTTTCAAGTTTCCATTTCGTTTTGAGTTAGGGTCAGATGGGAGACCTTAGAGAAACAAGGTCCCAGGTGCATATTTCAGAGAACTCTCAGCAAGTCTAGAAGAGCAGGCGGACACGGCACCCCGCGTGGGCTCCGTAATTTGCCGGCTGCGGAACCCTGGCTGATTGACGTGGCCTCCCTGAGCCTCAGTTTTCTCATCTATAAAATGGAGTAAACGACACCTAACTCTTAGGATGCTAGTGAGAGGTAAAGCACATTGCAGTGCTTAATAAATCAGAGCGGCTATGATCCCGTCCTCAAGTAGCTGTTTTAACGTCTTGATTTAAGTACCGCTCACTAAGAGTTGGGATTAATGTCATTTTTTTTCATCTAACCTGACTTAAGTGGGAAACAAAAGAACATGTTTCAGCTACTTTTCTAACAACCATGTAAAAACCTTGGAAAGGCCTCTCAATCTAAGGCTTGAGAAACTGGCATGAAGAAGGTTTTTTGTTTTTTTTTTTTAATGCTGGAAGTTACATGAAAAGCAATCCCCTTCCTGCAGTCTCACTGGCTTGTGCAGACACTAACGACCCTGGGAACGAACTCGAGCTAGCACCTGGGCTGCCTGCGCTGCGATCCCGCCACCCTCCACACGGCCGGCCGCGAAGGCGGGGAGGAGATGTGCGAGGTCACGGGAGACAATGCCTCCCAGACGCGCTGTTTCCTTTGGATGGGGCTTTAAAAGTCAGGGTTCAGCCTTCTACTCACCAAGACATTGGAGTGCTTCCACAGGTGAAGATTTTCAATAACCTGCTATACGGATTTTGAACGCGAAACCTGGGCAGATCTCTTTTTGGACTAGTTTTAATAAAATCTCCTGAAAAAAGAAACAGCGAGGACTGGATTGTTCCTCGTTCTCTCCTCCAATGTATTACTCCAGAAATGTTCTTCTTATCTTTCTTGGGCTTACACTGTGGCCTTAGACACTTCCAAAATATCCTCTTCCCAGGCCTTTACTGGGGATGGTTGGGTGTATATGACTTTTGTTATGCCAGAGAACAGTGGGACAGAGACCAACAGAGTAGGCTAGAATAATGCCACCCACTTTTGGGATCATTGTAAAGATTGACTCATGACACGTTCTCACCAGTCTTGCAGAAAGTAGCCTTTGCCTTTAGCATTCCACATATCCAAGGCATTGTCGTAAGTTGCGGTGTTATAATGCTGAGCAAAACTGACCAGCAGATCCCGCTCATGCCCCGAAATGTCCATCCCCACAAGCCCAGAGCATGTTCTTCAGTGTAATTGCTACAAGGCTTGGCTTCACGGATGCACTTCATGTTTGTGACGAATCAGAGGAAATGTGAAAATGGCAACCCTGGAAAGTTAGACCAAGTTATTCAGAGTATTCATATTTCATTGGAAAAATATTTTTAAAGAAGGATAATTTCTAATCAGCATGGATTCTAATCTACATAATTAGGCAACTCTAGATTTGGTTAAGGTTAGTAATTTTCCATTCTACTGTAGAAAAGAGTTTTTTGCTCAGAAAATTAACATTTATCGAAAGTATTCCTTAATGATTTTTTATAGCCTTACCTCTAAAACCTCTCGGCAAACATAGCAAATAGAAAACAGAATTAGCAATTCCACTGGCTTTCTTCCCAGTCTAAGTACACACAGCAGAGGAGATTTTTATGTTTCTGAACATCTGCATTTCATTCACATCTTCTCCCAAGTAGAGAACTTGAGACAGGATAAAAGAGCAGGTCTTTATCTACAGAACAAGGCTGCCCTGGCTCGAACGGGCCAAAAGTCTCCAAAAGTCCATCCGCTGAGAGTAAAACCGTAAACCGCACCTCACGCTCGTGGGTAGTCTTGTGTTTCCTCCGACTCAGCAGAACGTCCAGGGGACCGCTTCAGCTCCTCAGGTTCGGTAATAAACCGTTGCCGTTTTGGCCATTTCCTTTTGTAAAGCCACAAACTGCAGAATCGAGGAATGGCCCCCTTTCCTTTGATGGCCTCGCCCGAGGGCTGTTTTAGCGCCCCATAAATCCTGTAATTGTGTGGGACCATTCGGGCAGCACGTGGATTTTTCTGCTAAGTCACAGTGAGAAGAAGATCGGGAGGAAACCTGAAAAATAAACCTTTCTGATGGTATTAGAAGATTTATAGTGGGAGCGAACAGCACTGGCAAAACCCGAGCAAGGCCTTTGTTACTGATGAGGAGAAGGCCTGGCTCAGCATTAAGTATCTCCTGCGTGTACTGGGAGAAAAACGTAGGGTTAGATCCATTTTTTTGTTTGTTGGTTTTGTTCTGGTGTGTGTGTGTGTGTGTGTGTGTGTGTGTGCGCGCGCGCTGTCCTCCTGCACATTCCCGATGGCAGTGAGGGTGCGATGACATTCCCAAGCAGGCTTAGCCGTCGAGAGCATCAGCCGAGGAGGTCTACGTTCTTCTATGTAGATGTTCTGTGCGTGGACTTGTTACTACACGCCGGTGCGGAAACAGGCGTGGGACGCGGCCCTGCCGTCTGTGCCTGTGCCGTTCCCTCTGTTCGATGCGCCTGTGTGTTTTCCCCGGAGGGTCTTTGTCAAATCCGTGTGCGTAAAAGCGTTGTACGATTCTGCTGGTTTTTCATAAACGGCCTTTTCATGTCTCAACAAGCAGTCAGAGGGGAGTAAGCCGAACCATACCATAGGCTCTTGGGGGGATGTCGATACTGGGTGGGAAATCCAAATTGCACACTATTAATAAAATCTGTGCTTTTCCCTGGATAAGAAGCTTCAGTTGCTCTGTTTACAAATGCTTTGAGAACAGGGAAGTGTAAAAAGACACATAAAGCATTTCCCCTAATGGTATCAAATTTAAATGTTTTCTAGCAAGTTGAAACCGGCATAAAGCTTCAGTAATTAACAGATTAAGATCTATCGACAGACTCTTCACATCAGAAATTAAAAGGAAAATTACAGGTCTCTTAAGAAGTTAAGGCTTCTCATATAGCAATGGCAAGGAATAACTGGATATCTTGACAGATTTTTTTGTTGTTGTTTGGGAAAATAAGCAGTGCTAAATTATATGGAACGTGTGATTCTTTTGAACTCTCTGAGACTGGGAATTCTATAAAGGAAAAGTTTCAGGTTTTTGAAAGCGATTGCTAATACTAAAAGACATGCATTGGAAATTACTGATAGATAATGAATGTCACCTGAATTATCATTTAACCTGCGCTGAGTTCGAGGCCTTCCTTCCTCTCCCCTCTTTCTCTACACTCTTTCCCCCAGGTGATCTCAAATATTCCCAGACCTTCAAAAATCACATTTGTGCTAGTAAATCTCACACTCTGTATCCCATCTCTGAGCTCTTCCCTGAGTGCCAAACCGGCGTGTCCAGTTGCACAGAGCAGAGACCAGGAGAGACCAGGTACAAGCTTCCAGTAAAGTCTTACAGACAGTGCTTAATTCTCTTAGTGATGCTGTCTGACAACACACACACACACACACACAAAGTATCACACACCGGGGAGGCTCCCTGAGCCGTCCTATCCAGGCCTTTATTGGAGGTTGTGCACACAGGCAGGGCTGACTGCCCCTGTGGTTGACATTAGTTACTTAGTGGTATTCCCTTCTGATCAAGTATATACTGCATGTCCGAGGTCCCCATTATAAATCACATTGTTAGCATAGACTGTCGAGCATGGCCCAAGGCCTCAGATAAACAAAGACATGTATAACAAGCTAGATATTCCAAGGGCGTAGAAGTTCTCTCCCAGCAGGCACGCAAGGTTCCCTATAGATCCGTGTACCTGTACTTTCGCCCTCACCCCCAGTGCTTGCATCCCCAATCCCAAACTAATCTGTTACCAAAACTCATTCATTTTTTTTTTTCATAAAGATCTCCCCATTTAATTCTTTTTTCCTTTCTCACTTCTACTGCCTTAGTTTTGAAAGTCATCACGTCTCCTATGGCCTCTGGTCTGCATCCTGCCAATCATCTTCCTCACTGCTTTTAGGATGATTCCTGCAATAGCAATCTGGCCGTGTCATTGTGCTACTTAAAGTCTCCGAAGGGTCCGCGTCTTCGTTTTGTTCACGCTCCTTAGCGTAGCCCTGGATGTGGCTGCCAGTTACCTCTCCAGCCTCGTCGCTCACTGTGTTTCAGAGCAACCAAATGCTTCTTTGTCACATTGTCTTTGAATATTCTGCTTCCTCTATCTGGATTTGCTTTTTCTCCTACAACCCTCTCAACATCCAGTCGATGATTTCCCAGGCTGAATTTCACTTATGAATCAACTCAGGTGACAGTTGTCTTACCTGCCTCAGAAGTTAGGTAAGGTCTCCTTTCTCTGTACTCCAGAAACATTCTATAAAACGCCTCAGTCATTTCACATCTTACCTTATTCTACTGGTCTATATATTTCTCCATCTCCCTCACTGGACTGTGACACACTCAGTGGCAATAACAAGTGTGTTTCAACTTAGCATCCTCAAAACCCCGTGGGTGGCAGTCACAGTGCATGTAGGGATGTATTTCTGGAAACATGGCGTAACTCAAAACTGTCATAGTAACAAAAAATGGCAGGTATTTTTGTTTCCAGACATGTCAATGGCATAAACGAATTTTACCAACCCCTTAACTTTTATAAACACATAGTAGCTTGAAGAATTTTTAATTTGGGACAATTCATGTCAATTTTGCATAAAGTAAACATTTAATCAAGATCTATTATTAACCTGATATTCATATGACATTAAGTGATATCATAAATTCTCATAAATTTACATAATTTAAATTCACAAAAAATGCAATTCCCATATCTAGTACCTTATTTATAGTAAGTACTTAATACTTACTTCCTTCCCAACCTGTTCTCCTCCTATCTATCATTGTATCGTATCTTGTTTACCTCCTTAATCACCTGTATTATTTCCTGAGATCTCAAAAAAAGTATATATAATCCAGATAAAGCTATATATATATATATATATATATATATATTTGTGTGTGTGTGTGTGTATATATATATCTATATATATCCTTTCTTTCTTTCCTTCTGTTATTACAATTTTCCCAAAGGTATGAGTGAAGAAGTATAAGAAAAACATTTTATCTTTCACATCTTTAAGATACAGGCTATTTGTCTCTCATTAATTCTGTATGGTTTAGTTTGGAATAATCATCAGAGATCATGCTTTTAAATTCCAGAATGAGTCTGGCATATCAGAACCAGATAGAGTATGAAATATAATTTCAGTTCATAAATCACGTGATTAAGTAATCTAATTCAGATAAAGCCATACCTAAAAGTGGGTTTAAAAAGCTTTTGGATTCCTGCAACTGTTTGCATTATTTTTACTGGTCGTGGGTCTAGAGTTGTTGCAATTTGCTTTAATGATGTTAGGAATTTTAAAAATAATAATAAAATTTTATCGTTGAGAACCTAGAAATGTGTAGATCTCTTCACCCTAGGTGTGAAATTTTTCATTTGCCTTTTACAAAATCGCAGGATTCTGTTTTAACTTTATTGGCTGTCTGGCAGAGCAGCAGTATAAAAACTAGAACGAAGGAAAAAGGTTGTTTTTTTACTTTTTCTTTTGCATAAAGATTAGTATTAATTACCACGTAATGAGCTGAAAATTCCTGCCAAGAAGCTGAGGTTTTGTGGTTCCTTTAATGAGTATTTTCTTCCCACTGGGTGAAGTAAAACTTTTAAAGTGTTGGGGATTTTCACTTGGAAAACATCTCCAAGCTATTTATACAAGCAAGCCAGCAGAGACGCACATTCCCCATTTACAGCCTTTGTTGCGCATTCATGGTCCTGACATTTCTGGCTGTGCGTCCGTTGCTCTTAGCGGTGGCTCTGAGCTGTGGCCTTGGGCAGGTTTTGAGGCAGCAGGAACGAGACTGGCGTTCACGTCCAGCCTTGGGCTGGCTGTGGCCCCGTCTGTGTTCAGAGCCTCGGTTCCCATCTACTGTCCAAACTGGGAGAAACCACAAAAGCGTGCCTTCTTCCTCTCACCTCCAGAATGGATTCTGGTACCCCAACCATTGAGGGACACTAGTCACAAGGTCCCACCGATGACATAGTTTGGGGTTTCGTCCCAATTAAACGGTTTCTGGACAGTTTGCCACTGCAGCCATCTCTAAGAATATTTTTGAGGGGGAGTCTACACCCAAAGAGATTAAGCAAAACTGAGCCACTCTGGAGGCCACAAAAATGCACCTCACCCCATTTTGCTGTGGGGCGTGTCACTGACAAACGTCCCATTTCTGTGCTCTCAACCCACCACTGCGCTCGCTGCTCCAAACCAAATACTGGGCTACATGGCAGGCCCACCCTGTGCGGGGCGCAAGGCTCCTTGCACGGGCAGCTTTGCCTTGGCCAGAACCTTCTAGAACTGCACCGCAGACTGAGGCTCTGCCTGCCCGCCCCTGCTTCCTTCTCTTCCCGGGGCTTTCCTCGCCACCTCTGGCTCCCTTCCCCTTTTTTCCCCCACATACTTTGACCTTTATGACAATCAATGTCTTACATTTCCAATCTTGTCTTAATGTGTGCTTCTATGAGGACTCAGATGTCATGCAATTATTGTTATCAGTCGAGATTACATTGTCTTGGATATGTTAGAAAACCCAACATAGCACTGTCTCGATGGTCATCAAATACTCTTTCTCTCAAGTCCAGGCATAGAAAGCCTAATATCGATGTAACCAAGGAGTTGTCTTCTTGCTCCTCCATCTCATTGCTGGCTTTCATCCTCAAGGTCACTTCATGGTACAAAACAGCCGCTAGAGCTCCAACTATCCCATCTGCTCCGAGGGAAAAAGGAATGACAGAAGGACCAAAATAACATAACCCCTGATGATCCAGCTCCTTTTAAGAGGCTTTTTAGAAGTTCCATACAGCTTTCCCTTTCGTTTCATTGCCTAGAGCATCACCACAGAATCACACAGGCATGCCTGTAGGCACAGGGGCTACAAAAGCTAAAATGCTACGAACGTGGACGTCCAAATTAGCCCTGGGTGTTCTCTCACTGGAGGAAAATGAAAGAATGGGTATCTGTGGCATCTCTCAATGTCTTCCACCCTGCTTTCCTTCTCCTTTTCATACAGATGTTGAGAAGCAGGACAATCTGGGTTTCTGAGAGGTGTCCTGGCCATGAGCCTTTTCCGTCTCCGCCCAGGCCAGTAGGAGCATGAGCTGTCCCCGCTTGTTCCTTCATTCTTCAAGGGCCTAGACTCAGAATTTCCGAGCAGAGCCGAAGGTCTTTACCCATCCTGACTAGACGCAGTCTACAGTCTGCCTGTCTTCAAATTACAGTCTAGAGATTAAAATCAAGTGAACACAATTGCCAGGAAGAAGGAGAACCAAATCTTAGCTCTTTCGTTCACTAATGGTGTGAACTGATGCCCAAGCAATCAAGCCTTTCCGCCACATAGTAAATGCTCAATAAATGTTAGTCAGATATTTATTTGATGTTTTTGCATATGGTAAGAACAGAACCCTTTAAAAATGGGGTGAGGTATAAAAAATTACCAAAAAGAGCGCTTTGTTTTTTTTAACTTAACTCATCCTAACACACTAAACTTTTTTTTAAGGTACAGGTACCTTTCCTGACACCTCTGTTTTAAATATTTTCAGTCTTTTTAAAAGCTTTTTTCCAGGCCTATTCTATCACTCTCAGTGTGCATGTTTTTGTTTCTATGAGGCTTTTTTCTGCTTTTTGCTTTATTTTCCTTTTCTAGGTTCCCTGACCTTCTAGCATGTTCTCTAGATCTCCTTTCTAACCTCCACTAACACTGCCATGCCTTCTTGAATTCCACCTGACACCTCACACCCCATCCCAGTAGCCCAGATTCACGGTCTCCAGGCCTTCCTGCTGTCTGCAGGTTCAGAAACCATTAGCAAACAGTATTTGGTAAGCATCTATTCCCTGCATATTTTTAATCATTTCAACACTCTAAGGCTAGAATACGTATTTTCAGCCAATTAATTAAATGATGTAAACACATGGCAGTTCTCAGACAATTTGAACTTAACTCTAGATCAGTTAGTGAAGAGATTAGAAAATCTTATCTAAGTAGCAAGAGCTTCTTGCAACATCACATAAGATAATTTTAATAATCTCTAGATTTGCAAATGAAATATTTAATACATTGCATACTCTGATGAAATATGATCACTTAAAATACCACATTCATTTGGATATCTATGGCTAATCTTTTTTTAATTTCTTATTTATAAATACGCACTTCATCTTTACCATTAAATCCTATGATAATTACTTGCTCACATATCAGAGTTTATCAATTCAGAATTGTTTTTATTCTTTCTAGATCTCTCACAGAGAAATTATATTGGAAATAAACAATACAGCATTATAGCTTTTGCCTACCTACAAAGTTAGAATAATTTCATCCAGAAGTAGCTCTCTAGCATCCTATACTTCTTACCATTGTAGCCTATGACAAATTGCTTAACTTTCTAGGACTCGGTCACTTTATTTATCAAGAGATGTTAACAATATCTAGGATTGCTATGAATATTAGAGACAGTAGGTGTGGAACGTAAAGGCCAGTGCTCCTATTTCATAGGCATTCAATGAAAGGGAGAAATGGAGGTGGTGATGCGTATGATGAGGGTTATGGAGACGATGATGGTGATGGTGATGATGACGTTGATGATGGTGATGATGATGGCGACGATGATTATAAGGAGGTTGTGGAAATGAAGGAGATGGAGGAACTGAAGAAGGATGCGTTAGTTTTCTATTGCCACAGTAGCAATTTGCCACACATTTCATTGTTTATGGCCTTAATTGATTTCTTTGCTTCAAGTCTCACAAGCTCAAAACCAAGATGTCGGTAGAGCTGTGTTCCCTCTGGAGGCCCTAGAGGGAATATTACCTTGCCTTTTCCAGTTTATAGAGTCTGTCTGCTCAGTGTGGCTCACGGCTTCCTCCCTCCATCTTCAAAGCCAGCAGCGGTATCGTTCTTGGGCTCCAAATGTCTCCTTCCTCTTCTCCTGTCTCATCTCTCTGCCGTACCGTTCTGCCGTCCTCTTTCGCTTTTAAAGGCCCATGGAATTACATTGGGCCCACCCAATAATCTCTGTATCTTAGAGTCCATAATGTTAATTCCATCTGCCAAGTCTCTTTTGTCATGTAAGCTAACATTCAGAGTCTGCGGATTAGGGTATGGACATCTTTGGCCATTATTCTGCCTGCATAGAGGGAAAGAAAAATGTTGATCGTAATAGGAATAACTCATAAATTTAGACCCTAGTTTCTAAAGGATTTTAGCCTTTCTCAGTGTTTAAAGGGAAATAAAACTTATACAATAAAGTCAACTGGGTGTAGTGGAAAAAGCACCTCGTTTCCAACTCTACAACCGTGTATCAGTCACTAAACGATTTTAGATTTCTGGTCACTCATCTATCAAATGAGAAAGTCAGTTTAATGACATAAGAGTTGTTTCCAGTTACAAAATTCTGTCATTCAGTTTGAATAAATTTAACAGCCAAGAGAGGACCTCCTGGACCTTGCCACAAATTGGATGACACTGTCTCACCAAAACCAAAGACGAATGTGGGATTGCACCTGTAGTCCGTGGTCCACGTGGAGGATTATAATGAGGAAGAAACCCAGGCTTATTTTTTAAGGATTAGTATCCCGTTGAAAGACAAGCATGTGTTGGCAGTTCCTTAGCATCCAGTTCTCCTGCTGTGATCTGTCCTCCCTTTGAAAGAGCAGAAAAGCCAAGGAAAGCACAGTACAGAGCTGAGCCTGAGAAGACGACGGCCATTATATACACATATCTATTACTTCTAGGTACAGGAATGCATTCACATCTGTAAAAAATATAAACGCAGTTGCTCTTAGGCAATTCCTGAGCATAGAAGAGTCTCAGGTGGGAGAGAGGTTTCTAGAGTGTGTCTACTCTTCTGTAATTTTTCATTTCTCTTTTAATAGCCTCTCCAAAATTGACATTTTCTATAGATAGATTTTCGGATAGCGGTTTTCAGTAGTAAATGCAGTACCAAGATGTTGCTTTATTAATAACAGTGCAACTATTATTTTTTAATCAGCCAGAGTTCAGAGGGATGTTTTTAAAATAAAAATATTTATCATAACACTTTCATAGTGATTTCTTCTCATTTATGTGCCCTTTGTAATCAAGAAAATTTAACCCATCTTGAAAATCACCATCTAATAGAAAATGGTCTCATTCATCATCTTAATTAGACACACCTGTACTTATTTCATCGCATTCACTGATCATCTTATCTATATTATGCACTAGACTAGGTATCGGAAATGCAAAGATGACTGGTAGATAGATTTTTATTTCAAGAATCCCAGAATCTACTAGGAGGAAAGACAAAAAAAATTGAAAAGTAAAATAATAACAGTTACTATTATTATAATGCCATCATAATAACATCTACACAAGATGGAGATAGTTCATGAATAAAGTCAGGGAAATAAAGGTGTGTGAAGGAAGCTTTAAAAAAGTGGTCATATATAAGCTGGGTTTTATTTTTCAGGTGGACAAAATAGGGAAGAGGATTTCACAAAAAATTTAATGATACATGCAAAAAGGAGAAGAAGAGCATGCATGTGTTTAAAAATCCCCGCTGAGAAATACTCATCTATGTCAATTTATTTCTTTACATCTTTTGACACTCATAGGAAATTCCCATTCAGTATTTGCAAATTGTTAGAATTACAGTTACTTCTACTGATCATAATTCCTAAAAGACAGAACTGAAGTTTGGAAAATTATGTGGAGGAGGAGTAGAGGTTTTAATTAAATCTCAGCGTGGATAAAAGAAAATAAGGAAAAAAAATCTCGTGCTTGAGTCCAGTGGCTTATGTGAGCTAAAGAGACAGCTGTGTAAAGCCAGGTGACAAGGGCAAAGCCCAGGGGGGTTGGAAGTGGTGTAAAGAATGAAAGATGGGCGATGGGGAGAGATACATGGACACTCCAGAATCATAAAATCTGAAACCTTAAACCTTAAATGGCTAAACTCAGGAAAAAAGTGTGTCTTAATATGTATATTATTTGCAAGGGAAAAAAATTTATAAGCATCTCATTAAAGCTGTTATGAGGATGGCGGGCAAGAGGTTAAGCCCAAAAATTTTTTAAGTTTCTAATGGATAAAGGTTGATGATTGGAGCAGTTTTGAAACATCATTAATTATTTGTCATATCATTGATACTACTTTTATTTAGCCTTTGTCTTGAGAATAGTAAATGTTACTGGGAAAGGGAGCTTATATACTATTTTTATTTTATTTTTTTTGTGAAAGATGCTACCAGTTTCTTCTTTGCTTAAGTAGATACAAAAACCTACCTTGGAGCAGATTTTCTTTGTTTCTTCCCCAACTCTTGAGTATTTTTATTTGGCTATGAAGATCCGAATAGATTATATCAGGATCATGTGTGGCCTAATAGAGACCACCTCTTCCAATATCTTTCGATTTACAGGTTTGATAATGGTTAAAGAGACTGGGCTAATCTTAATAAACAAGGAATATTCCAGAAAAAAAAAAGATTAAGACCTGGAATACCTGTAATTTGGTGGTTCCGTAATAGTACCCTCTCCCCGGATGGATTCTCTTTGTTTTAACTAAGGTTTGCTAGTAAGAAAGGAAACCAAGAGCTCTAAAGTGAAATGTATCATAAAGGTTGAGTAAACACAGTTCAACACCTGTGCCTAAGCTTTGGCGAACAGCTGGTTTTGCCACGGCATGTGATGCAGCCCCTCTCATCTAACAGGCATACTTCGAGAGTAGTGAGTGTACATGAATATACATTTTCCTTTAATCTGTAATGTTAGGATCTGAAGGATCAAGCCCTGTTGCAGCCATGCAGGTGACCAGACCTGTAAGGCCGCCTCAGTGAACAGGAGCATCACTGTGTAGGACTGAGTTTTCATCAGCAATGCTACAAAGGAGCCAGACTCTGAGACAGACGTTCAGGCTTGGGTGGTTTATTGGGATCACCATCTGTTGGGGCAGCGAAGGAAGCAGGATAGGGCAGAGAGGGGAGGTGAAATGTCATACAGTCTCAACAAAGGAGGTCTCCAGAGCTGAGATGGTTTTTCAGTGTTGTCCTATGGAGGCAAAGAGGCTGGGCCTTATCTTCACTGGATACGGACTCCTTGAGGAAGGAATAGGGGTAGCAGGGGGAGGAGGGCGAGAGGTTGGCCTGAGACATTCAGTTAGGTGGCTCTCAGCGGTGGGGGGCAACTCCCACACAATGACGTAGGCGACAGCCATCAGCCCCCAACGCCTCCCAGCAGGTGGGGCGATGAGGGCCTCAAGGACGATATGGCCAATGCCCTCCGCACAGCCACTCGAAACAACCACTGAGGACATGGGCCAGAGGGACCGATCCCCCAGCCCTCTCTTATCCGAAAAATGTCAGAAGAGAAAGTCAATAAATGGTCTAATCACAATAGACACATTTTCTTATTTTATTTCTGAAGAATATGTGGGAATTAGTATACATAAGTTGTGTTTTATGAGACCGACCACTGATTTATTTTCTATAGTCCTAATAAGGCCTAAACATTTAAAGAATTTTCTGGAATTTTAAATGGAACATTCGCTGTAAACCATGACTTTCAAGGTTGGGTTTTTGTGTGTGTAGAATTTTTCCCCTATCCAGTGTGCCCGTGCCTTCACCCCACTACCTACTTGTTTTATTCCAATTAGGGCACTGCGCCTTGCCCCTTCTCTATCTCAGCCCTATAATAAAATTAGGGCCAGAAACGACTTGCAGCAAAACTTTCCAAATCATCACTCATTTCACATGGCACTCTTTACCCTAGTCCCTTCTAGTTCTCCATCCTCACTTTTGGAAGAGCTAACAGATATAATGAGCCCTGTGCAATGGTCATCGCTTATTGCAAGTCTTGGTGGATGTTTCCACTAAGCCACGTGGCACTGTCATACTGATAGACAAAGGAGGCAGAGAAGTGGAAGTGGTTCTAGTGAGTGGAAGACATGCCGTTCAGGGAGCTCCGATTGGAACTCAATACTATGCAGCTCATGGCAACGTCTTCCTCAAGGTCCCCAGTCACTAGCCCAAGTAATTTACAGCAAAAATGGCTGAGATCATAGAAGTTTGAGTAAATAGGCATTGGAAAGTAAGCTTGGGTAAGTGAGCATTATTAAATATATAGCCAAATAGCTCCTTGCTTTCTCCTACACTGGAAACCAAGAAACAAACGCATATTCCATTACATTCCTTAGCATCCATACTCCTCATAAGTTGCCTGGCTCCTCATGGACTAGAAATGGCTTTCCGCTCAACTAGGAAAACAAATCCTCAACTCAAAACTGAGAAAACACTCACTTCATATCCAATGTTTAAACACAAAGCATAATTTTATACAAGCTTATTTTTATAAATAAAAATATGCATAGAAAAGCATCTTGAACTAAATTAATTTATAAATGTAAACCCTACAATATATTAAACATGTTTAATGAATTGAGTTGAATTCATTCTAAGAGGAAAAGAGACAGTACCTGGCTTTGATAGTCAACATATGTCAGGATAATTTTACAATAGTATTTTCATAAAGCCCAAGAATGAATTACTAATCTATTTGCCTTGGAGGGAAATGGATGAATAGTTGAGTATATTATAAGAGTTGACAGGGTTCTGGTCTAAGCATACTTATCATATAAAGAACAAGATGGAAATAATTCTACATTGGAAGATTTGCTTTGTGTTGGGTAGTTACATGAATTCCTTCTCTGCTTTATATATCAGTTTCTTAATTACCGTACTAAATTCCTGGCAAAGCTAACTATTTTGCCTTTTTTATATTATCTAGAACAAAAATTACATGGTGAACTTTTTAACTTTTTTTTTATGTACTATATTAGTGTAATCGAATACAATTAATCTAACCAGTCCTATTTTTCATACAGTCTTACATCTTTTCATTGTTTTTTTTTTTGCCGAATGGAGACTCTATTCAAGTTTAAAATAGTTCTAAGACTTAAACAATTAATGCTATTTTAGTAACAAATAACGCAGAAAACTACCTTAAGTATTTTTATCAGTAACACTTCATTCCCTATTTAGGTCAATGCTCAGTAACAAAATCTGTTCCAGTAACCATGAAAAAGAAGAAACAGATTAAGAATTTTATATCAATTTAGACTAAAAAAAAGAGACTTGTTTCATCATGTGGTGCCCAACACATACTCTTAAAACTTTATTTAGTTAATAGAATAAGTATCCAATGGATAAACTATATAGTCTTTTTTGAAGGGAAAAATCATGGCCTTTCTAAAACTATTCTTTGGTTTAGAGAATTTCAAAAAATGACAGTTTCAAAGGGATCAATGTAATGAAATCAGTACTGCCCTTAGACCCAGGCAAGAGTGTCTCACAGAGCTCTGCACATCATAAACTCAGGCCCAGAATAGATTTATTAAAGGACACGTGCACACCTCTGTCACTCACAACCGATGCTCAGAGCAGCTCGTAACCAGCTGTGCCGCAGGTTCACGACCTGCCCACGGGGCGGAAAACCTGATCTGCCGTGTGTACTGATTCCTGAGGTGTAAATACTCCCACCCACAGTGGTTTCAGGCTCCCATTGTGATGTCACTGACCTCAGAACTGGGAAAGATGCCATCAGCGGATTCTGCTCAGCCCATGTGAGCTGGCTCCAGCACGCCTCTGACCCTGACCATCCCCGTTGTTGACTAACGTAGCCAGGCCATCTCCATACCTCTCGCCTTGTGACTTCTAAATGGTGACCGTATCCAAATGCCATGAAGTTTTCTGTGTTGGGTTTCTGATGACCTTAAAGATAAACCCTGCTTTGTGTAGTGTGGGAAAGATTTGAGAGGTGGAAACTTTTAGGTAAGAAAAGGAACAAATTAATTAGTTTGTTAAATCTTTCCTCTCTGGAGATGATGAAAAGGGAACCCTTATACATTGTTAATGGAAACGTAAATTGGTCCAACCACCATCAAAAACAATATGGTGTTTCCTAAAAAAAATTAGAAATAGATCTGCCACGTGATCCATCAATATATACCCAAAGGAAGGGAAAACGGGATTTCGACAAGATATATGCACTCCACGTTTATTGCAGCATTATGCACCATAGCCAAGATATGGAAACAACCCACATGCCCATAAACAAATGAATGGATAAAAAAGATGTAGTACGTATTCACAGTAGAATATTGTTCAGCCATGAGAGAGGGGGATATTCTTTCGTTTGTGACAACATAGGTGGACCTTGAGCACATTATACTGAGCAAGATAAGGCAGAGAAAGACAAGTACTGTATGATTCCGCTTACATGTGGAATCCAAAAAGTTAAACCTGCAGAAAACAGAGAGTAAAATAGCAGTTACCAGTGGATGTAGGGGGAGGGGTAAGAGTGATGTCGTTTAAAGGTACAAACTCGTAATGAGTAGTCAAGAAGCCATAGAGATCTAATGCACAGTCTAATGAATATAGACAGTAATGTTATACTATAATCATGTAATGTGATAAATATTACTACATTAGCAATGATAGGAACACACTATAACCTTAAACTTACACAATATTACATGTCAAATTTTGTTAATTTAAAAAAAATGATACCTCTCCAATAGCTTGAATGCAATTGATTTTTACATAAAGCAATTTCATATTCCGACCAAAAATAATATAAATAGTGATTGTGCTCAAAGAAAAGGAAAAAATAAGTCATATGGATTAAGTTTATAATAATTTATAAATTGTGCGTGTTTTTATTTGATCACTCATCCATCAACAGAACATTTAGGCAAGCACAAAGAAAAATCGGTCATCTTTGATAATTTGCCAAATTTCAATCATATTAATAAAGTGACTTCACACATATAGTTTATATTGTTATATTAAGCCCTATTTGTCAAGGTGGGAAGCTAAACTATATTTTGGCAAACAAATTAATGATTTGGCATAAAACTTTAAATATTTGGACATTCCTAATGAAATAGCTATGTTACTTATAAAATTGCTTTTCAGTGTTTTTACATTCACTATTATATTTGCTATGCAAAAGGACTTCAAGTAAATTTCAGAATTCTGTTTCTCATTAGTCAAATATTTTAGAAATATGGATTAGAAATTTGAATTTGAATTTTTAAAGCATTTCATGTCTTCCCTCAATTATTAAGCATAGTTATTGATTGACTTTAAATGCAGTCATTTTAGCATTTACATGGAGAACATTTTGATGTCTGGAACTGGATCAAAGAGTTGGAGGACAATAAGCAGTACTTTATTTTAGTTTCTTCAAACATTTTCTGAAAGCCCAACTCTCTTCTCTTAAAAAATTTTTTACTCAAAGACTGAATTTTCTTAATTGAACCTAATACATTTGATTGTGCTATAAAACTCTAATTAAATAATTGAAATGCCTCGAATCTCAAATAGGTTATCTAAAAATGGGAAATAAAGATAATATATACATAGCATATCTCCATTATGGTTTTTGGAGTTTTATGAGACAACGTAGTATAGCATCTAGCACAAGCTGGACCTTCATTAAATGTTCGTTGTTTTCTTCTCTCTAGAATATAGTTTCCATGGCAATCATTTATCACATCTTTGTAATCCCATGTTACTATTTAATTTGGTTTTAATCCATGGAGGACAGCAACCACGCCTCATTCATTTTAAATCTCTAACCCCGAGCTTAGGGCCTGGTACGTGTCCAGTGTTGGATAATGCCGACGACTTAAACGTCAATCTGTCATGCTGTGTGTAATCAAAATAAGCATTGACCTGTGTAACGTGGTGTGATTTGAAGTAATCCGGTTTTTAAAAATCCCAATTCCACAACATCTCACATTCTATCACTAGAATTTAATAACATGAGGTTTTCCTTGCTTTCTTTTTCTTTTAGTATACAAACAATCCTAAGAACTTTGCCAGAACTAGCTGTAGGTACTTAACACACAATGATCGCAAATAGCCTATCATACAGAACTTTCACAGTTGGCAACATTGAAATTAAAAAAATAAAAACAGATATTATACTTTGGAAACCATAGTATTTTCCAGGATCTCACACCAAAACAACTCTTTTATATTCTTTATTTTTGTTTCCACATTACAATTCCTATATGCCGCTCCCTCCTTCCAGAGTCATAAAAAGAAGTAAAAAGAAATAACCCTTCATCCTCACTCATCGCTCTCACTCGCATTCCATACAGAAATGCAAATCAAAAAGGATGATGAGAAATACAAGATAGAGAGTATCTGCCAGGATCTGGAAAATCGCAAATGTTAAGTGGAAAATAATAGGGAAAAAAATGGAGTTTATACAAAGCTTCTTTGTTTTGGCGAGGAAGAGGTGGGTGGGGTGGAGAGCAGGGGAATGTCTGTCAGATACATATTACCAAAAAGGTCAAACGTGTTTAAAATCAGTTCATTTAAACGTATCCATTAAATTGCACCTCCTTTTTTTTTTTAAAGTTATTAGTAATGATGTTTATCAAGCAAAGTCATTAAAGATAGCCCTTCTTTGGTTTACTCTGCACAACAAGCAACAGAGCTTGGCCAAGGAATGAGCCCGTTAAAGTCGTGGGGAATGAAAGGGCCTTATTGCTGGACCACGCTGAGCCCTGTGCATGGAGCCATCCTCCAGGATGGAAGCGGGGTGTCAGCCAACCAGACTCGGCCGTTCTGTACACATCACCTACTTGTCAGTGTAGTGTCTGCCCAGGGAACCCATCTCTTTGTTTCACTTCTCTGTCACAGCCTAGTTTCAAGCCCCTAGGCCCAGAAAACTTTTTAAAACTCCCTCATAATAACCAGGCACAGAAATGTGGATACTTACCTTGGTCAGATACTTAACTCTCGGTTACCCTGCCTGCCTCATAAAAGCAGACAATCTAGGTCAAGTTGATAAGCCTCAGAGGGGGTGGTGTAGTTGCTTAGTTTAAAATACTGGGTAAAATCATAGCTATTTTGTGATTCTCAATGTATTTCCACGTTGCCTCGTTCAGTCCTCCCAACAGCCCTGTGAGGTATCATGAAATGCTTTATTTTGCCGATAATATTTGGCTAAAGCCACACCACTGATAGGATTCTAGCCTCGCTTCTGCGTTTCTCAGCCTGTACTCTCTCTAACGCATCCTGACACTACACATAGAAAACCCAAGTCATTCTTTAACTAGGGAACTTAGTTTCTGAGCTTTCTTTTCCATTTTAAAATCAACTCAAAAAAAACTTCTATTTTATTATTCCATTAGTTTCTCATATTTTCATTTCCCTGTTTCAATTCCCCCTTCGTATTTTTCATCTAAAATAGTTGTCACTATATCAAAGATTTTCCCTGGAAACTGTAAAACCAGTGAACTGAGAAGAAGCATGCAATAGTAAATGCTCTTTTCGTAGTTTGTTCTTTTTCCCCTTCATTATTAAATTTTTGGACCTAATAACAAGCATACTTTTTTTATTCATTTATTTTCAATTACAGTTGGCATACAATATCATATTAGTTGCAGGTGTACAAGATAGCGATTAGACATTTTTATACCTTGCAAAGTGATAACCCCAATAAGTCTAGTACACACCTGAAACCACACATAGTTGTTACAATATCATTGGCGACATTCCCTATGACAAGCACATTTTTGACCTTCGTAAGCACCGAGGGGCCAGGGAAGCCGTGGTCAGAGGGCTGGCACTCTGCAGAGGCTGCAGAAGGGGGCGTGTGGCCTCGCTTTGCGCAGGGCAGTCCTAAGCCTGCGCAGTGAGGACCAGTGCCCCTCTCACTCTCAAAACTCCTGGTTTGAACAGCAAATGATTCCCTCAGGACCAAGCAAAGCAAATCACCTTCTGCCCAGGCAGAGGATAAGGGAAGACACTACTTTGCAGAATCGCTCAAAGAACTTGTTTTTACACCCAGCAAGATGCCTACCCATTGAGCTCAAGCTGCAATACCCACATAGTGGAGTGTGTTTGTTTCAACTGGATTAATTGCCACCTGTCATATAGAATAGCATGTTTTCCAAAGGTCATTTCTATCTGACTTTGTAGAGCAGCACAGCTATTTTCATACCGTTTTTCTTCAGCAGGAGTAGCCTAGATTGTATTCCACAAGAGTCCTGGATCTAATAACATGTTGATAGCTGTTCCTTGAAAGCTGTTTCTTTATTAAGCTTGGGAAACTACAAGTTAAACAAGTTTTTAAAATAAATACGTAAACACGCATTTACTATTCTAATGTGCTTTGTGCATTTTTAGGGGTGGAGAGGGGGCTTATATGGAATCTTTACCAAATTGACCTGACCATAAAAGACAGTTTGAAAAAACAATGGCTTAGGCTTAGGACAATATTAAAATGGTTTTAATAGAGCTTATGTATTATAGTAATTAATAAACATTTAATTGATTTTAGTTTCCCAGCTTAGTGATGAGAAATAACAAATGAGGTCGAATAACAGTGTTTTCAACTAAAGTGGAAAATCCACCCTATGAACTCCACCTAGAACATCTTAGGAAATCTTACCAGGAAGAGAAGTCATCTGTAGTCATCACATGAAGAATTAATTGTTTAGCTTTGTATTTATAAAGATGGTCTTCACAAATTATTCTACTATTCTCAGCTATAAGCAGGACAATAATTGGCTGAAAGTATTGTGAGGCAAAATCTTACCGTCTAACCTTCAAATTAGCAAATGAAGTCAGATTCACAACCAATATAATTTATTTGTACATATATGTACCTGTGTGTGTGTGTGTGTGTGTGTGAGAGAGAGAGAGAGAGAGAGAGAGAGAGAGAGAGAGAGAGAGAGAGAGAGGAGGGAGAGAAACAGTGTGACAGCATTCTGTACCTGCCTCAATTTTATAGCATTTACTACACTTCTGTAATTTTTCATTGCTATTTTGTTGTTTCCAACATGTCTGGCGTAGATTAGGTCTTTTTTCATCTTGACACTCCCCCAAATTTACAAGTGTCATCCACAAAAGCACATACATGAAGTTGCTGTGCCAAGAATATTAAAGCATTTTTAGGACAAATAAGATCACTCATCCTCGCTGTTTGTTTTTTTAAAAAAATAGTGCTCTCTGGTCACAGTTGAAGATGACATGAATCTTTAATATATATACTATGAAGTTGTCCTTGTTGGAGCCATTTTTGTTTTGTTTTGTTTTTTTGGTAAAGAAAACTTATCTTCTACAAATATTTGTCATATTGATATCTCACTTATCTGGGGGTCTTTGCTGTTATACAACAAATAGTGAGGTATTTTGGTACAATACTGAATTTCCTTGGTTTCCAGGAAAATTATGTCTCATTCCAAATTTAACTTTATAGCTACAAAGCTGAGAGTTTTGTTAAGATAGGTACTTTAGTTTTTATTGTTTTATTTTTCTATAGAATAATTCAGCATCTGTTATCCTGAGTGAACTAAAATTTTTCATATTTATATTTCTAATATATTTTCTCTGTAACCTATTTTGTGCAACATCATATTTCTATTTCCATCAGTTATTAAGTTTAACTGACCAAATATTAATCTTCTGTTTACAACCTCACATTATTTTTAGAATGAGGCTAGACATAAATAGGTGTATAAATAAACAGAAGAACAGGTAAATACTCTTAAATATTTATCTTAAAACGTTTTCTAACCAATTATGCAACAACTCTTGCTCTCTCTAACCCAGGTATATGATAGCATCTTTAAAAATTTTCTCTAGAAGTTCACGAAGACATAGTAAAAAATATAATAAGAAAACTAAATATGAAACATTTACTCATTTGTGACCATTTTAGATATTTTATTAGGGAAAAAAAAAACTATTGTGTCCAGCATGTATTAAGTTTAGCTTGAAGAAAGCATTAATTTTTCTGGATTTTATAATTTTCTTAATTTTTTGCTTACTTAAAAAATAATAATAGTCATGAAAGTAGCATTAGAACTGTACTTTTTATGTGCCAACTGCATACATGTTTTCTCAAAGCAAGCCAATGAAATAGATGCTGTTATTATTTTTACTTTATATGCAAGGAAAATGAGATTGTGAGAATATAAGCAACTTTCCCAATGGGGTCAGAGTCTCTGACCCCAAAGTATATAATCGTAATCCTAACAAGTGATATTTTACTAAAGGTCTAAGTACCAATGTTATACTTTTTAAATGATATTTTAAAGAAAGATTTGTTAAGATTAATTTTTACTACCTCAAAACTAGGATTCTTGTCTCCTAAAAAATTAAATAAAACCCTTTATTATTTATAAATTTTAGTGAAACATTTATTTAATCAGCAAGATCCTTTTACTAAACAGAGAAGCTGAAGTCACATTTCCCTCCCACAATAAAAAATATTATTAAATTGGAAAATCATCCTCCCATAAAAGATTAAGAATAAAATAACTCATAAGAGCTTTATTAATACATTGTTAAATTGATCACTAACAAGATTGTTTTTTTTTTCATTCAGCTGAGAACAATTTCATTTTTCCATCTAATACTAACGCTAGCTAGATATGAATTTCTTTCCTTTGGTGAGGGAATTGGATTAATGTGTTGGAGCCCTAGGGTTTGGCAGTAGGTAGAGTCAATATCATGTTTATACATTAGGCCTTTGAATTTCATTTTGTAAAAGGGAAAAAAACCCAAGGCACTAAGATCTGGAAAACTCCTGCAAATAGAGACAGCCCAGTAAAATCGAATCCATTCATGTGAAAACAAAATTCTCTATAATCAAGATATTATTTTAAATCCCAAGAGGTAATATTATATCAAAATGCCTCACATCTATGACCTTCTGCTGCATTTCCAAGTGGACAGTGCCCTGTGTATAGAAAACATGATTCCCCTATTTCTTTTTGCATTTGGAATATTATATCAGCCAATCTGTGACTTATGTGTTTTAAACTTGGGAAGGGAATGACAGAAGCAAAATTTGTCAGACTATAAAATTTGACTAGTCTTTCATTAAATTCTAATGGATTTTTAATGAATGAGGGAGGGTCCACCATTATTATTATGCAGTTACTTTTACTGACATGCTCATCACTGTTTCTTTTGTATTGCTAGAATTTTGACATGGTGTGGCACAGGTAGAGTGGGGGGAGGGGAGGAGTGGATTATCACTATATTTGACCATTTTTAACCAACATTTCATTCTTGAAACTTTCCCATACTTTCTAATCGAGAACATCAACTCCTCACACTCTAAAAGAATTTAAAAGTTCATCATGTCCAACTTCCTTGTACTTAGGAGAAAACTTCCCCCTCACAGCCTGAGAGAACCACCCAAAGTCAAACAGATAGGAAATGGCAATAGCAGAATTAACTCAAAATCTAATCTTTCCATGTCACTGCCTTTTCTGATTACGCTGCCTCTTTTTCCATTACTGGCTTCTCTTCATCTTCATATTGCCTAACTGAGGCTGACCCAAAAAGACAGTTTCCAAGTCTTTTCTTCAAAAGTGATTAGCTAAGTCTGTGCGTTTGCATTTACTCCAAATCTATGCTTCTCATGCCTTTTTGAATCTGTGTCACATTTGGAGTGAATAGAATATACCAATATATGAAGCCTAGCATGTGAAAAACTGAAAATGTTATTTTACTCCCCAAATCAGCATTCCTTCCACCACTTTTTACTGCTAATATTATCAATATTTCCGTAGTCTCTTAAATTCATAACTTGGGAGATCTTAAAAAGCACGCTGTTTGGGGAATTATAATGTGAGTTAAGTTCTCAAAGGGTAGTCAGAGTTTAGTCTTCCAAATGTTATGTTACAGATAATGGTGTTGCAATAAAATTGAAATGCTTTCCCACATACCTCAAAATAATTCTGTAAAAGTCTGCCCAAATATTTTCCATGTCTCTCAGATTCAATGAAACGGTTGAATTTTGTATTCCATTCTCACAGTCATTTCTCTTACCTTTTCAGGTTTTCCTGCCCGCTTATGACAAAAGTTAGCTACTCTCCTTTCCTTTAGACAAATACCTAACTGGTGAGATGATTATTCTTAAAATCTCTTTCATTTCATCACGCCTTCATTCAAGAACTTCCCTTGGCTACATCTTGCTCATCAGACAAAACCTAAATTTCAAGCCTCCAACCAAACAACTGTTCCTTCCTTGCTCATCCAACCATTTGCCTCTTTTATCTCTGACATGACCCCTTTCTTTGTGGGAATAGTTAGAAAGAAGGACTTGTAGGTTGGAGTGAGCACAGAAAGATGAAATTAAAAGCAGAGCGAGGACAATATATCCCACTACAAAGAACATAAGGTTTACAGACAGACCTGGGTCTGAATGTGTGTATAATCTATACGTCTGTACAGTAATCCCCCCTCTTTATCTGTGGTTTTGCTTTCCACAGTTTTAGTTATCCACAGGCAGCTCTGGACCGAAAATGTTAAATGGAAAATTCAAGACGTAAACAGGGTTAGACTGCACTGTTCTACTAGTGTGCTGAGATCCGCCTCTGTTCGTCTGGCCCAGGATGTGACTCATCTCTTTGTCCAGTGCCCCACACTGCATACGCTCCCCAGCCCTTAGTCACTTAGTAGCAGCCTCAGTGATCAGATGGACTGGCGCAGCGCTTGTGTTCAAGTGACCTGTCACAATGCCTGCGTCAGTCACTTCACCTCATTTCCTCACGTAGGGCGGGAGAATGTAAGACATCCTGTGTGATGACATTCTTCAGTTGTAACATCGTCATTCCGTGGAGTAGGACAACCAGACAGGAATCAGAAATATAACAGAACCAGGCGTCAATCAGAGCTGTAGGAGATCGAGCAAACTTATCTCCCCAGAAGGTCAAGACAAGAGACAAGAGTTATCTCCTCCGGAGATGGAGCCGTCGGCAGGCCCAGGCAGTGGGAGTCGGGCCGAGAGCGGGGACGTGACGACCCTGGGTGAGGGGGCCAAAGTCTGGCCCCAGCGATGGGAACCTGAGCTGCGGCATCGTCCTTGGTACCTGCTGCCCTGGCAGCGACAGGTGTGAGAGGACAGGGGAACCTGGGGTCAGGGTTAAGCCGGGACGAGGTGACTGCTTCTAAGAACTTGAGAACAGTGTCTGTAGGTAAATCCAGAGGAACCTGGGGAGACAAGTTCTAATAGCTAATTTGCAGTTTCAAAAGTAGAGGCAATGCACCGTTTTGCTCATTTGTGAAAAGTTGCAGGCGAATTTTTTTATCTCTTCTTTTTCAATGGACCACGAGTAATACCATGTCTGCGCCACTCTAATTAAGCATGACCTTGCATTGATTGACGCCCCATGGGGTGCAAGGAATGGTACCTGGGAGCAGTTTGAAGCATGCTTCTTCACACACTTTGGGGCAGGAGTGGCACATTAGGATGGTTTAAGGGAAAGGGAAATAAAGTATCGCACCTTGAAAGGCAAGAGGGTGTGGATACAGAAGAGATTCTCTCTTTTTCTGAATCAAGACTGAAAAGGTATCTTTGATAGTACCGACACAAGAAGAGAAATGTTAGACTCTTCCCTTAACCTCCCCCTTCCATCAACTTCCAAATCTTTGGATTATTAACATGACATATGATTTTAAACCTAATATCGCATTACTTAACATTATATGTATTTGCTTTCAAAGGAAGCATTTTGTTTTCACTTATTTCTATCGTTTAGACCCAACCCCAAATCAAAATAGTTTCACACGCATTCGGCTAGCACTCTCCACCTTCAGCTTACTGATGAGTAAGAAAAAACATGAAGGAAGATAAATTATGGGTTCCCTATCCTTCCCTACCCTCGACATCATCATCTCAGCATAAACATCTGGCTAACACAGGGAATTAACATGGCTACTTTGCTGGGCTGCTGTGCAGTGACGTACCACAGACTGGTGGTACGTCACTGCACAGCAGCCCAGCAAAGTAGATATTAACTTGTCACAGAAGCAGAAGTTGGGGGTCAAGAGGGCATCAGAGCTGGTTTCCTCTCAGCCCTCTGTCTTTGGTGCATAGATGGCCATCGTCTCTCTGCGTAGTCAACTGGTCTTTCCTCTGTGTGTGTCTCTGTCCAAATTTCTTCTCTTTATAATGTTACTGGATTAGGACCCATACTAATGGCCTCATTTAACTGAATTAACTCTTTAAAGACCATATCTCCAAATACAATCACATTCTGTAGTATTGGGGGTTAGGACTTCCACATATGAATTTGGGGGGACACAATTCAGTCCGTAACAGTAAGAAAGGGTATAACAGTGTTTCTCACCGTTCGTGCTTCTTAGAATGGCATTGCCTTCCTTCTGTATTCAAAGGAAATTCTGGTTCTAATGGAAAGTATGGCTCTTGGGGCTGTGGTCTTTGCCACTCACTCATTATCACGCACTCACTTTCGCTCTCTCCCAGTCTCACTGGACTATCGCACATGGTGTGTGCCCCGGAGCACCGCGCTTCCGGGGCCTTTGGAAGGCTGTGTGAGAACGACGTGGTGCGTCCGTCTCCTCTGTTCACATACGTGCTCCATCATGCCCTGCAGGACACGGGTTCAAATGTAACATTGTTAAGAATTTCAAGATGGCCCCACACCAAGTACTTCCAAGCATGAGGCTCCATAAAACAGGGCGGGTTGCAGGCCATGCCCAAGAAGCTGGCCTTGAAAACAGATGTGCCTGTCCACCGAAAGTATCGGCCATGAGCTACAGCAGAGGCTTCTCCGATTAGCCTAACCTCTGAATTGGCCCAAGACATGGCATGACTGGAAATAGTTTCTCATCATTCTTAGGATTGCCATGTGGTTTCAGCCAAAATACCAGGCAGGCCTGATAAAAATAAAAAGCATAGACTGAAATATATCCATAAAATGGATAGATCAAAAATACACAATCTGTAAGCTATGTTACTAGCAGCCCATATTACAGCTTCTACAGAAAATAGTACATATTACATGTTACAAATATATGCTTATAAATATTAGACAAAATGAAACAATATGCCGCATAGCACTGAATATAAGTCATGTTATAATAAAACGGTCTCATTTTTTTTAAAATGAGCATTTTTATATCTCATCTTTATTTCATCAGCAGAAACTACATACAGACCATCAGTTTCCAAGCAGAACACCTGGGTGCCCTAAGTTTTTCGTGTCCGACCTTGCTCTTCTGTTTCAGTAATTTTAAAGTATGTGTCAGCCACTGATGGTTCGTCAATCCAGTCCCATCTGTGTGGTGTGGTTACCGAAATCCATCCCAAAGTCTGGCAATGCATTATTCAACATTCCTGGTCTTCAGTGTTGTTGGAACCTCACACCAGTTTTTATGCGTCCAAGAGTATTCAGTGGAAGTGGCAGGAAGGGCAATTGGCTAGCTGCTTTCAGAGCCAATAAATCCACCTGCTATCTTGTTGTTTAAAAACAAAGAAGGATTTTCTGGGGTCAGATAAAGCACATGCCTCGTATAACCTTGTAATGTTGGTTGGGAACATGCACATGTAATTAGACATTATTCACGTGGGAGGCACTGACTGAGGATCCAGTCAGGATTATTCTTAATTCACTGACCGCCCCCTCCCCTGAGTCCCCACCACTACTGTGTGTTGGATTCTGCTTTAGGAGCTAGAGTCCCTGCTCTCATG
Source organism: Rousettus aegyptiacus (assembly GCF_014176215.1). Classification (NCBI taxonomy): domain Eukaryota; kingdom Metazoa; phylum Chordata; class Mammalia; order Chiroptera; family Pteropodidae; genus Rousettus; species Rousettus aegyptiacus. Next base: position 9,064,451 of record NW_023416290.1, on the reverse strand, counting down.
GGACATGTCAGGAGTTGAAAGTGTTGTAGAAAATTGAACACGGTTGCAAGTCAAAGGGGGACTTGGAGGTGGGTGCTATTATAGGTGGTGTCACCATGGACATCCTACCTGATGTGACATCTGAGAAGAGGCCAGAAGGAAGTGAGGGGGGACAAGTTCAGAGGGGACAAGAGGTAAAGCTCTGAGACAGGAGCTTCACAAGTCTGAGGAACAGCGAGAAAGCCAGTGTCCCTAGAGCATGATAGGAAGAGATGACATTTGAGATTTTTTTTAATGGTACGATAAGACTCCATTGGTGCGTTTGTACCAAGGAGTGGTGTGAACTGTTCACTCAGGAGGAATGATCAAGGAGACCAAGGACTGAGGCAGGGTGAGCGCCAGAAGAAGGCCAGGAGGAAGACGATGGCAGCTTGCACTTGGTGGTACAAACAGGTGGCGGCAAGGGCGAGGTGTGACCAGGCTGGGGGTGTAATCTCATGGATTTTCTAATGAATTGGATTTGAGGTCTGAGTACAAGAGAACTGTCAAGAACGACTCCCAGTTTTTAGCCTAAAGAGCTGGAATAATAGAATCGCCAACTGTAATTCTACACTTTTTCTTCCTTTGTCAAGAAAGTATACTGTAATGCAAGTAGGCATTTGGCCATGACGATAATGGACACCCTGCAATTTGTTCTAACTTATAAAACAAATAACATTTTCAAATCTTGGTTTTCTTGTCTATTGAATAATAAAGTACATGTAACATACCTCATGATTGATAATTGCCATCCCATTTAGATTTTTCTGAACATCCATTATATGGAGACCTAAATAATAAATTATCATTGCGTGTTCCCCAAATGCAAGCTTATTTTAGGCTATTGTTTTAACTGGAAACTACTTTGAAGAATACTAAGTATTTTTTTTTGTAAAGATCCATAATCAGACGTGATTTATGAATAGAATGATCATATAATTCATCATCTAAACTAAGACATTTTTAAATATGAAAGGGGGTGTTATAATAATTATATCGTAATAATGGACATAATTAAGGATCATCCCAGGAAGCCTAGTTGGGGAGCATGACAGGAATAGACACGGGAACACGGGAACTAACAAGTTGACTAGTAGGTTCCCAAAGGGTGGTCCGCTGCAGAAGGCTGACGTGTGTGACCAATCAGACTTGATCTGGCTGGTTTTGCAGCACAAAACAGTCTGCCTTAAGCAGAGACAATTGTGAGGATCGTATGGTAGGAGAGCCACCCGGTCTGGCACGGTAGAGTGTGAAGTATAGAGAACAGAAATTGCAATATCAGGGTCTGGCCAAGAAAGCTAAGTTTCAGGGCATGACTGTCATCCCAGCAGCAGTCAGGACCAGAGTGGAAGTGGAGTTCACCCACAGGACACCCAAGTGCCACAGTCCCAGGAGGAGGAGCCGTCCTACAGTCTAAGTCTCTGAACTGTCTCAAACATCACTTAGTTATTGGGTTGGTGGGATTCCTAGTGCTCTACTTGCCATGCCTAAATGAGCCTTGAGAAAGCCGAACCCTCAAAAAGGAACAATGCTCGAAAGAAACTCACAATCTACATCATCTGATGCAAATAGAACTAACAAGACATGGGATATATCCTGTCAAAGGCTAGCATCAGAGGGCAGTTAACATTTGTATGATGAAATATTTTCAAATGCACAAAAAGACATAGAGAAAAAATAATACCTGTGTGTTTGCCAATCAGTTTTAATAAATATATTAAGATAGAATTTCGCAACATTTTCTTCAAATCTTTTGTTTGTTTTTGAGAAGTAAAACATTACAGAATGCAACTAACTTCTGCTGTTTACCCTCCCCTAATCCATCACATTGATCTTCCTTCCTCCCAGATGTAACCACTGTCCAGAATTGGATGTTTCCCATTTCCATGCACATTTTTAATGTTTTTGCTAAAATGGATTATACATTAACATACATGATTGTTATGAAGGTTGTAAAACTCTTCTTAAGTGGTATCATACTATTTGTAGTACCCTGCAAATTGTTTTTTCTTACCATATTATAGTTGCGAGTTGTATCCATTTCGATACTGTAACCCTAACTTATCATTTCAGTATCTAAAATTTCATTATATGAGTGTACCAAAACCACACACACACACACACACACACACACACACACACAAAGACAAGAGCGGGAGAGTGAGACAGAGTGGCAGGGGGTGGGGGTGCTATATTATTCTATTAATAGATGTTAGTTTAAAAAAAAAAAAACGTAGCAATGAAAACGCCTTCGCATTTTTTCCTGTGCCCACATGAGAGTTTTTTCTCGAGCAGTGGTTCCCAGTGGGGCAGAATCACCCCCTAGGAAACAGCTGAGCATTCTCTGGGGGAGATTTGGGTTGTCACAATGACCGGGTAGCACTTCTGACATGTTCTGTATCGAAGTCAAGGGGACGCAAAGAATGGTCCTGTATCCTATAGGAGGACATTCGGGTAAATAAAAAAATCTGTTTATAAGCAATCCAAGCCTAGAACCTTACTCCATCTCACGTATATGAACGCAAACTATTGCTCATGTGTACTGGATGCTCAAGGAACATCACTACTATGTAAACAGGAAAGGCTGTAATTTGCTCACAAGTTCATTAAAAGTTGTTTGCCATTTTTGAAAAACTACATCGCCAACAGTAATATGACATTCGAGTGGCCGAAACAACAGTCTGCATTTTTAAAGTCCCATTCACATAGTATATGCAGGCATATTCTTCCTCATTATTTCTCCTGCTTTAGTTGAGTGAAAGCATGTACATATTTAAAATACATAAATATTTCATTGTGTTACTTTATTTCTCTTTTATGTTTATTTGATGGCATAACACTGATATCTGTTTCGAATCAAAAAATATTTCTGTCGGGAGTGTTACAAAATATTTCTTATAGAGAGCATTGGGTATGATAGATGAACAATCACTGATACAGCGAATGTGCTACAGGGTGACCGCCACGTGTATCAACTTTATTGTATTTTACCAGTTTTCCTTCTGGGGTAGTTGTGCTAGTGATGATCCCACCAGCACTGGTTGAGAACTTTAATTGTTCTCAAACATATTTGCCAACACCTGAATTGTCACTTTTTAAAAATGGCCGTCTGTCTAATGGGTGTGACATAAAAGCTGATTGTTGTCTAATTTCCATTTCTCTGTTTCTACACAGCCTGAGAATCAATTTCACATGTTTGTGGGCCTCTCAAGGTTCTTCTGAGACTTTCTGGTTCACATCATTCACCCACTTTTTCTCCAGTTGTTTTTATATATTCCAGACCTCACCGTTTTTTTCATTATACGCTTTACTAATGTCCGCCATTCCCTGGAATGTCTTTTCGCTTTGATTCCAATGTCTTTTATTCTATGACAAGTTTTCATTTTAATGAAAACAGATTCATCAAAATGTCTTTTTGCTTATGCTTTTTGTGCCTTAAAAAAATTTTTTTTCTGTTTCAAGTTTAAATTTCGACCAAAAGTATTCACATGTTGTTTTTTACATATATGTCTTTAATTCACCTGGAGTTTATTTTTGTGATTTGGATGATGTGGGAATCTAATTTTTTTCCAATGAAATAAGGAATTTCCTCCAGCATTACATATTGAATCATCCACCCTTTACCTATTTATGTCTCCTCCATTCGATACGCACAGATCAGTTCCTGAATCTTCTCTTCTATTGACGAGTTTGTCTTTCTAGTCCAGAACCAATATCACTATCTTAATTACTTCAGCCTTCTATCAAGTTTGGCTCATCAGTTGGACAAATTCTCCTGCTATTTCAACTACCCATCTTTAAAACTGTTCAAGCTATGTTTAATTCTTTATTTTTCTTTATGGATATTAAGGTCAGCTGGTTATGTTCCATTAAAAAATCTACAGGAATTTTAATTGGAATTGCTTGAAATTGATAGATAAAATTGGAGAAAAGTGACATCTTTTTAATAGGAAGCCTTTCCATCTATGTATGCATTTGAATCTCTTTTTCTATTAATCAAGTCTCCATTTATGTTGTAACAGACTCGGCTACTTGCCTTCCCAACAAACTTCTTCCTTTTCTTCCTTTTCTTCCTTGGTAACAACATACAAATTTTTTTTTCTTTAGAAATGGCAACATTTCCAGCCTCAGGTGATGAACACGCGGTAGACATTCAATAAGTGACAGCAACTGCCTGTTGTCACTCCACAGTCCACCATTTCATAACTGAAGCAAAATAAACCCCCATGCAGGGGTCTGCAATTATGGCTGGCAGACCAGATCTTAACTACTTCCTGCTCTTGTAAAGAAACTTTCATTGGAACAGTTATGTCCATTTATTTACTTGTTGCCCATACCTACTTTCATTCCACAACAGCAAAGTCGACTAGTTGCAACAGTGTCTTATTATATGGCCACTGATGCCCACCTGGCCTTTACAGAAAAATTTGCCAACCCCTGCATTAGACGGTGTTCTTAGCCAGACACTGGCTTGGATGGCTTTTTTCCAGATGCTTACTGTCCCATTCTTTTTTGCAACCGAAAGTGTCCATGGGGCCCAGAGTTGGCTGAACACTTCTGGAAAGACTTTTAAATTTCTGAGAGAGGCAATGACTGTAAAAGAAGAGCTCGCTGTCACCAACTCTTTCACTTTTTTCCTGCCTCTGATATAGACTTGACGTCTGCAGCTTTGAGAGTGATCTCACCTTTACAGGGTAACTCTTATGGGAGGAAGGATGGGGCAAGCAATAAGCTGAGGAAGGCAGACAGGGCCAGCTACCTAATTTGCAAGGACTAACACAAAAATGAAAATGCAGAGCCCCTCGTTCAAAAATCAGGGAAAAAGTACCATTAATTCATACTAAAATATAAAGCTTTTTCCTTTTGTCCATGGTCTCTCTCTTGACTTGCCATGGCATTTTTTATTTGCTATTTAATGGTGTTCTCAGTAAAGAAAAATTAAACCCTCGATTTGTTGGCATGAACTTTACCATTTTCTCTATATCGTGCAATGCCAATTTTAAATGCAAATATAAGAGCATTTGACTCATATGCAGAATCCCAAAATTGCACAATTTGTATTTCATAGCTCATACACACGTACGTATTTTATTCTTTCCAGAACCGTTGAAACGCTGCTCAAGACCAACTGAGTTGTATTTATTTCATGCCTTGATTTGTGCACTTTCTGCCAACAGTCTCTACCTGAGACGTACTGATAAATAAGGAAAGTCTGAAAGGAAAAGATACAACGGGTTGCCCTCTCATTCCCTTTCCTTCTATGTCATCATTTTTAGTATAAATGAAATGGCTAATTTTGGGAAGTGACCTAAGTAAGAAAGGAGATATGATAGGGTTCTTGGTTGTTCGTGTTTCTTAGAATGCTAGGCCTCTTTTTCTAGATTGGAAGCAAGTCCTTGTTCGAATGGAAAATGAAGACCCTCTGGGGTGTCATGTCTTTGACTTTGTCGTAGATGTAACGTGCCTCACGAGTACTTACTCTGAGTCTCACCGAACTCTCATGCTTTGCGGGTCCATCGGAACCCTGTGCTCATGCGCTGTCTCAAAGGCGGTGGGTAAATGGGGCAGCAGGGAATGACAGACACACATATTGCACACGTCTCCTCCGCTCACGTGCACGTCCCATGTTCCCATTGGACTTCATCCACTAAACACGAGTTCAAAGATAAAATTATCCAGGCTTTCCAGACAGACAGCAGCGGCAGGACACTATACCAAGCACAGAGCCCTTCTGCTTGCAGAGCCCTGTGTGACTGTATGGGTCACACGCCCATGAAGGCAGCCCTGAGGACAGAACAAAAAAAGTGCCGAGAGCCGAGATCATTGCGTCACCGTTGAGCTGCCAAAACAAACTACCTTCACACGTTTTCTTAACTAAACAGTAAATGTCCTTGTGATTTAAGTCTTATTTTCTTTTTCTAACATCTAAAACCACTTTGTGTCTTTTGTCAGATTTATTCCTAGGAACTTTAGAGGTTTTATTGCCATTATAAAATATAACCTTTTAAATTATATCTTCTAATTATTTGTTGCCGTAGTATGTTAATATTAATATAATTAATCTTTGTATACAGAATCTTTGTCAAATTCTCTTATTAGATCTAATAAGAGTTTCTTTGAATCTCCTAGATTCTCTTGGGTTTTAATCACAAATATATAAACATAACATAAATATTGAAAGTGTTGCTTTGTCTTTTCAATCTTTATGACTTTTTCTGGTCTGACTACAGCTAGCTAGTACCTCCAATACAATGATGAGCAAGGTTTCAGCTCTTGATCCTGACTTCAAAGGGAATCCTTCTGTTCATCATTAAGTATGCTACTTAATGTAGAATTTCGATGACTTCTTTTTATCAAGTAAAAGAAATTTACTACTATTACTATTTTTCTGAGACTTTTTATAATGAAAGGAAGTAGATTTTGTCAGATGATTTTTCTGCATCTACTGAGACAATCAAATATTTTGTGTCATTTAATATTTAGTGTAGAGAATCACATCAACAAAGTCTTTAATTTTAACCCTTCTTTATATTTCTGTGCTAAACCCACTTGACCATGATGCATTATAATATTATACACACATCCATACACAAATATGTGTATGACTCTAATATGAAACATCAATTTCATAAATATTATTAGATTGTAATTTCCCTCTCTTGCACTGTTCTTGCTGGTTTTGTTATCAAGGTTATGATAGCATCATAAAAGGAGATGGGAAGCATTTCCTCTTTGCTTATTCTCTTTATTCAGTAATACACTTATTTAACAAATGCTTATTTAGAACATGCTATTAAATACAAGAATTATTTGCTTCTTAAATGTTTGGAGAATATGCCTATAAATGAACTGGATCTTGGGTGGGTTTTTTCTTTATTTGTTTCTGTTATTATGCAATATCTTTACTGGTTTATTTCTTCTCGATTTGATATTAGTAAGTTACATTTTTTTTCTAGAAATTTTCCATTTCACTTGTTTTTAAATGTGTAAGTTCTTTATAACTCCATCATATCAGTGATTATATTTCATACATTTATAAATTCAAAAATTTATAGTCCCACTAGATTATAAATTCCTTTAGCTCAGGTACCAGATCTATTCTCCTGTGTATGTCTGGAATCTAGTACATGATATATCCTCATGTGCTGTTTGTTGACTGAGCAAATAATGAATGTGTAATTAAACAAAACTGTAGGAAGCCATTTTATCTCAAGTTCATATACCATTTGGGTATATTTTTCTATTTCTATTATTTACTATCATTTATTGCAATGCAGAAATGAAAGCATCTAATTCAAGAGGCAGATTTAGAAAGGTTTTATTGCATTTAAAGAATTCAAACTCATTTTAAACAATCAATTGTATTACTTTGTGTGATTTTTTTTATATTTTTAATAACTTAATATTCCAAAACCAAATTTTGCTGCAACATATTCAGAAAGTTTTTTTTTCTTTCATGAAAATTGAACCTTTCTAACCGAGTAACAGTTGCTAAGGGATTTGGAATGGAGATTAGCATAGATTTGGGTAACACAAATGATCCTTTGTGCATGGTGAACAGTCCACTTTTCATTTAAAAAATTAATATCCGTGTCTGTGATGCTCGCTAAGACGAGTTTGAAAATAAGCTAAATATAATCCTCTTCTCTTTAATTTCCATGAGGCCAGTACCACCCAAGCTGATTATGTAATGTCAAAAATTCAAGTTTACTATCTAGCTGCCTAGCACCTCTAGGTCCCGAGGCTGGCAGGCAGTCATCAGCAATAATTAAACTTCTATCTCTGTAAGGAGGTTCTAAAAATATGCTCAGGGGCAGGCAATCCAAGAAACCTCAGTGGAGAAAACTTTTAATTTTGTTGCCTCCAAATTTGAGAGATCCCTTAGATTAGTTTTTAATTCTATCATTCCATTTCACGGACTCCCACACTTCCCACCCATTTTCTTCCCTTGGGATCCTTGTCACCTTTCCCCAGAGAAGCCCCTCCACTGTCCTCATTTCCACTGGCTATAATCTCCTGGACCAGGACTAGGCCTAGCTGCAGAAATAGGGGCTTCTGCCTGCCTGCTGACACTTCAGGTCTTTCAGACAAAAAAGTCAGCCAAGGTCAAGGTCATCAGTGGTGCACAGCCCGCAACTTCTCTCTGGACAGCATTCCTAAGGTTTACCATAGATCTCGGACTCTCACCTTCTAGGGATAGCCAAGCTCTTCACAAACCTCCAAAGAAACAGCTCAGTTGTACCAATAAGGTATTTTTAAATAGTCCTCAAAGACTACCTTACCACAGCCACGAAGGACAATCATGTGAGCCATCAAACTCGATAGTGTCAACCAAGAGATAATAAAGCTATTCCATGCAGAGAATGCAGAGCGAGGACTAAGAACCCACAGCAAAAACACGAGTCAAGGTGAAGCATTAATCAGACAGTGGCTAATATATCTCATGAATGCATGCGTGTATAAGAGGAGTAAACTTAAATATTAAAATATTAGATCTTAAGACTACACTTTCAGGATCATTTCTATAGTTTGTTTCTAGAGAAGTTTCTTTGGATGTGTAAATACTAGATCTTTGCAAATTTTCTGATTAACTTATTCAGCAATATTTATGGAGTGTGTGCTATACAGTTGGCATTCTCATAGTTATTAGGAGAGGTATAAAAATGATGCCTCTGTGGAGTTAATAATCCATTGATAGTGATATAATATCTCTTCTAATCATATTGAAAAATATCCGAATTACTTTGAATTCTATCATTTATTCTTGAATCAGAAAAGCAATCATACATGGATGCTTCTATATTCTTCCCAGCTCCTAGATTTCAAGCCTACTTCTAGAGGGGGAAAGAAAAGTTAGATTCTTCTAGCTTAAACCATAAGCAATTGAAGTACAGTGAAACGGTCACACTGGAGACCAAGTAGCCGGGAGAGAGACCCTTATGCAGTGTAGGTATTAGGCCAGTGATTCTCAAACTTGACTACACGTTGCCCAAACTAACTGCATGATTTGTGGGTCCCAATGCAAGACAAAATGTGGAACCCCCTTGTTTAAACACAGGAGAATGGGTACTAAAGCATAAAATATTTTTCTTTTTTCTACCTTTTCTCTCTTGACTAGTAACAGTGTTTATTTGTTGTTTAATGATGTTCTAAGTAAAGAAAATTTTAAATCTCAAATTATTAGCCTGAATTCTGTCATTTTCTTTATATCGTGCAATGCTAGTTTTAAAAGCAAATAGAAGAGCATTTAACTCAGACAGAATCAGAAAATTACACAATTTCCACTTCATAGCTCACACATGTATATATTTTGTTCTTACCAGGACAGTGGAAATGCTGCAGAAAACTAGCTCGATTGTCTTTATTTCACTTATCGATTCACACACATTCTAGTAACACTCTGTCTTCAGTTTACTGATGAAGAAGGAAGGGCTAAAAAGAAAAGTTTTGCCTTTTTCTTTCTTGCATGTAAGAGAAAGTTGCCATGTTAATAAAATGGCTACTACAAGCACAAGACATAGTAAGAAAGGATGTGATAGGAGTCCTTGGTCATCTATAGTTCTTAAAATACTATTTCTTTCTCTCTCGCGCGCGCGCGCGCGCTCTCTCTCTCTCTCTCTCTCTCTCTTTTCTTTCTTTCTTTCTTTCTTTCTTTCTTTCTTTCTTTCTTTCTTTCTTTCTTTCTTTTCTTTTCTTTTCTTTTCTTTTCTTTTCTTTCTTTTCTTTCTTGGAAACAAGTTCTGGTTTACATGGGAAGAGTAACCTCTCTGGACTGTCACCTCCCTCCCTCACTTACTCAATCGTAGACGTGACCTGCTCAACTTCGAATCTCATCGAACTCCCATGCACCTTAACTCCGCCAGGATTCAGAGCTCATAGGGCATCTCGGAGGCTATGTGTGGATGGGAGCTCTGTTCTCTCATCTAACTTCACATTAAAAGAAAACAGTTTCAAAGATAAAATTATTACAAATTTCAAGACGTTGACAGCGAGCCTTAAACCAAGCATGGTGCCTTCTGAGCACTGGGCTGTGAATTCAGCCATGTACGCTGGACTCCTCTGAGGAGTGCCTGGGAGTTGCCTCTGGAGGTTGTGATTTAATTGAAGCTTTGGTCTGAACATTAGAAATTTTACAAATTCTCTTAAGAGTTTCTGTGTGCAAGCAAAGTTACAAACCACTGGGGTTAAAAGGTTCTAGTATTACCATTCAAAATAAATCAAAGAATCCACTAATATTCAAAGACGTACATATTGAGACCCTGAGTTACCAATCTTCACTGTACCATTAAAAAGATTTTTTTTTTTCGTTAAAACCATCCAGTGTACATCAGCATTTTGAGAATGTACCTTCTGAGAAGTTTTGCTGCAGTGAAATGTCCTATTTAAAGGCTATATCGATAGTATTTATCATACTTCTAAATGTTAATTAAAGAAACTTTGTTTATAAAAAAGAAAAATGAAGAAGAAAGACAAAACAATTTAAACATCTGGAATATGAACTAGATTAAATAAATTATGGCACATGTGTTGACCTAGAAAATAAATCCATGATGTATTGTCAAGAAAAAAAAAGTTTCAAAACTATATAATTTATAGCTCATTCTTATAAAATATAAGTAAATAAATCATCCATATATCTGTGTCTATATAAATAGGCTAAGAAAAAAAATCTGGAAAGACATCAATTAAAGAGGTACCAGTTGTTAGCTCTAGGTGGTGGGATTTGTGTAACTTTTACTTTTTATACATTTCTATTTAATGCAACTGTGTTACAACTATGTATTAGCAAAGAATAAGAAAAGAAAAACATTAATGGGGCTACAAAAAGAAAATTCATTAAATTTGATTCCAAAAACATTACATATATTCACAGATTCATTTTCTGCAGATTATTAAAAAAAAAAAAAACATCACTTAAGTCATTTATATGCCTTAGTTTCTCCATCAGAAAAAATGAGAATGATTGTTCATATCAATTACTTCTCAGGCATAAGTGAAAGTATTATGTTTTGTCTGAAGACTAAATAAGAATTCAAGCTATTACCATTACAAATACTTAGTATACATCTTGTTTTAAAGTAATGTAGTAATTTATAAAGCATGACAAACTCATACGGGTTTCCCGATTTTGTCCTCTGACAAAGTCGCAGCTATACCTCTTAAGAGAAGGCCACCGTCAAAGAACAGGGGCGGTGATATTTTAGGATATTTAACATGGGACAGTATCACTCAAGTCCTTGCTATAATTCCCAAAAATGTCCTTCTTTCTTCAGAAAAAAGATAAATGGTTGCAATTGTCCCTGTTAGGATGGAGAATAATCAAAAGGAAAGCACTTCCTTGCTAATTCCTATCTCCATAGAAACCGCTCAGCTCCGGGAGCCTCTGTCTTCAGAGGTCTGTCCCGTTTTCTGATATTAGGCAGTCTGAGCCCCAAAGCCTGGATTCTCTCACATTGAGATACCTTGAAGGATGACTTGAAAGAACAAAAAGACTTGTGCCAAATTTTTAAAGACCCTCACTACATCAAACTTAAATACTTCCTGTATTTTTTTTTTCTGGGTTTCTAAGAAACTGTCCTTAACGTAAGTTTAAAAGGCCCATGTAAGCTGTACCTGTTATCAGCACTAGTAATCCTGAATATCCTCTTCTGTTATTTGCACTCAAATGGTGCATTGATAAGAATTTCCTCTCTTCCCTAACTTTTTAAAATATGCATATCTTCAAGAGGAATGAGGCCAGGCTGTGGGAATTTTTACCTGCTGTGTGAACAAGTCACTTAAATGTGGAAGTGATAAATGAGCTGAGAGGTATTTACTCCCCATGTCCCTTTGTTCCTATTTGAGATCGCAAGTTGGGGAAATGTTATGGTAAATAGCCTAAGGCTGATTGAAAATAATTTAAATCAGTGGCTAATTGGATTTAATAATTGCACTAGAGCCTTCAATACATTGAGGTCCATTGACCTGAAAAAGAATTATCACTCTAGATTTCCAGAGTTCATTGGATAAAATTTTAGACCTAGAATTTTAGAGATTATTTAAGTCAGAATTTTAACCCTAACTTACTGCCAGCATAAGCCCAGGAATGTAAAACACCCATACACACACACAACATCAAAGACCCCATCCCACATCCCCTGAGCCAGAATCCACGTTGGCCCAAGAAGTTCCATTTTTATTGATACACCGAATTATTTTTATCATCAACTAAATTTGGAAGCTACTTTTCTAGTAATCGCCTGTCACCCTCCCCACCGCCCGCTTGATAGATAATGACACGCATATGTCCAGCTCAGAGACTGCAAATGCGGTGCCGTATGTAGACACGGATGATGGATGAGCAGGACGGGCCAGGGTGAGACAGGAGAGGGACGAGGACAGTGGCCCCAGCACAGCACATGCGTCAGCTTACGGGGATGGAGCTAATCAGCTCGGGTCGGGTGTCATGGAAAACTCAGGCCCACGGTCAACAACAACGCCCCTCCTTTTCTTCTTTTTTTTTTTTTTTTTACAAGAGAAACTAGAAATCCAGATTTTTAGGTGGAATTTTCCAGTTTTCTACATGCTGTAGGAAAAAAACGAAACATATGCTTGGACTGAATACTGGCCTTTACCTATCAGTTTACCACCCTCTTACAGAAAAACCGATTTTTGTAGCATCAAGCCGACAGGCGTGCAACGCTGGGGGAAGAACGAGGTGTTTCGGATCCCAAGACAAAATCATCTCTTCGACCCCGTGCTTCCATTTCTGCAAATGATAGCAACTTAGAAAAGTCAGAAAGAGGATGATCTCTAAATTTCCTTCCTGACACTCACCAACATCCTAGCCAACACAGGAGGTCTTTTTTTTTTTATAGTGATTTGCATCCCACTTTTAAGTAACTCACTTAGCATTAAAAAAAGACAAAAAGGAAAAAAAAAAAAGCAGCACAGTTTACGCACTGGTTAAAGTAAAACTTAATGTCTCGGTGATGTCGTAGGACCATTCACCTAATGATGTCCTCTGCTCCAGACCAACAATCAGAAGCTGGCTGCTCAGGGGCTTTATTTTCATTCAATCTGTCTTGGAAAACAGTGACTTTTAAAGTTTCTATTAACAACCTAAGAAATGGGCTTAAGCGGGTATTATTTCCGACAACTGCTGGGTGAAAAGCTGAGATGAACACACTGAGGACGATAAAAGCCTGCCTCCCTCTCCTGCATGTGGCCTTTCCTAACTCTTGTGAATAACCATCGCTTAGTAGCTCCACCTCCTCCAGTCCCTTCCTGAGCAACAGGAAACCCAGCGGCTACAACCTGTGGCTGAGTCATAAGGTACTGAGAAGACTTCCAAGGTGAAAACTGTCTTCCTTCCTCAAGAGGCATGAAATTCCACACTCCGCCTTCTCACACCCCTGGAAATTCTAGCCCTCAGATATGCACATTTTGGTTAACTTATTGACCTCTTTTCAAATGGGAACCCCCTCAGGAAGGCTGCAACCTAGGGTGGATTTGTTTAGCTGTTTGCTTTGGAGGAGGGCTTGCTGGAGCCACACGGTTGGGATGCAGAGGAAGGGGACCTTAGGGGCCTGGGTCACTTCAGAGGGTCACAGACCGGTTGAGACCTGGAAACAAAAAGGGGTCTGAACAGCCGAAATATCTGGACACTTGGATACGAAATAAAAAAATAAGAAAAGGAACGAGAAACAGACCCAAAACAACTTAATCTTACGCTAAACTTTACTAGGGGATATCTCACAGAGGAATCAGGCCTGGACTCTGTCGCCGCCATATCGAGAAAGCTTCGAGGCCCTAAAATCTTGTTCTTTTCTCCTCATGCTCACCTGCCGTCCTTCCCTTCCACCACCTTTGTTTTTCCTTCTCCAGTTGGTAATTACCTTTCGATTATTTACGTGGAAATTGTGCGAAGCTCACCAGGATTTGTTTTCAATTCATATAAAGACCAGTTATACCTTTTCTATTAAGACCCAAACCAAGAACAATCCTTAAATTGATTACACAGACACATTTCACTCATTTTTTAAACTGGTGAATGATTTTTTTTCCCTTAAGAACATGTCTGTGTTATTCATATATACTAGAAGAAGGAAAAAGTTCCCCACTTAGTTACAATACCAATAAATGTTGAAATTATAATTTTTAAAATGAGCTGACTTTAGGGAGCTACTTCCTGCCTGCACTGTCAGTTCCGCTCAGACTGACTCTTTGGAGCAAAGTGTTCCGAGTGCCTGTGGCCTTTTCTTATTTTAACTTAAAAAAGCTCTGGGTTTGTCTGTTACAGTCAAAAATGAATTCAATAATGATAATGACTTTTATGCTTTCTTCTTTCTTTCACTTAAAAATAATTTATCGAACGGCAAAGACATGACAGGCATTGTTCTAGCTTCTTGGGAAGCAAAGATGAATAAAATACTCTTCACGTTGTTAAGGAGGTAGATGTATTGATGAGTCACGGGACCAGTTGTTCATTCCAGAATGAAGTGATCGATCGACAAATTGCTGTATTAGAGAAGAGACGAGCGCGATGAGCTCAGTGGTCAGGAACATCTGCAGAGAACCCATGAGCACCACGCTGAATAACGAGCGGTTTGTTAAGTCGGAAGGAGGAGCGGCATTTAATCAGGAGGGATGGGGTGTGCAAAGGCAGCGTGTGATCGAGCAAATGCGCGTTGTTGGTTCCGTGTGATCGGGAATTGGCTGGAGACAACGGGAAAGTGCATGGAAATAGCCATCGTCGTAGCCCGAGAGAGCGGGGTGTGCAGCTGAGTGTGCCGCGCCCCTGAATGCGGACTTAATTCAGGAGAGAATGGGGAGCCAGCGGCAAATGTTAAGTGAGACCAGAATTGTATTTACAGTGCTCCTTCTGGATTCCGGGGCGTGCGGGGGTCAGGCAGGGAGGGCGGGGTCTGAAGGCAGACACGTGCCCCTGCTGTCATCCGGTAAAGAACTCTCCATACGGATGTGAATCCAGGCTGAAAAAGGTTAAGTGTTGGACGGGGCACTCAGACCTGGCCCGATTCTCATTCCTGATGAGAATCCACTGGCCCCTGCTGGCTTTTCCGTGTCGATGTGATAGCAACAGCTCCCATGGGAAGGTCACGTCCAGTTGGCCAGGCACTGTACTAGGAACATCGCCTGTGTCATCTCCTCTAAACTGTGATCAAATGTGAAGGGTCAATCATTATCCCCTATTTACAGATGAGGAAACTGAGGCCTGGAGAGAGTAAACGAGTGTGCAAGGTTACACTTAGTCACAAAGCTGGGACTCAAAACCCGCTCTGTCTGATGGACGGCTACGTTACCGATCATCCCCGCGTTTAAGAGACATTCGCAAAGGTTGAACAAACGTTGCTCGAAGGTCTGAGTCACGTAGCAAATTAGTGGCAAAGCTCTACCTGGAAGGAAACCAGGCCTCACCAGCGACCTTCTTCCCCGACTTGGCAGCAGTCTACTTCAGACCTAATTTAGCCAGGCGACGTTGTCAAACTCACACCCAGAAAAGTTACAGAATGTCCGACACTGGGTGGAACTCTCCGGCCTCGGATTAATCTTTCAAAACCCCATCCCCTTTCCGGTGTACGAACTGCCAGCTTGGTGGGGTGGCTCAGGCAGGAGCTGACCCTTTCAGTGGCCCAACAGTGAGTCCCCGAGAAGTCCAACAGTAGCCTCCGAGCGCTGCATGAGATGGAAATAGGGACTTGGGACCTTAAAATAAAGAGCCTTAACCAATTCTTAATTTTTTGCGTAAAACAAGCTCAGCACAATCACAGACAACGAACGCACTTTGCAAAGCGAGCTCTCGTTTCATACGATACTTTGAACACTACCTACGACACAGTGTCTCCTCAAAACCACCTGGAAATACGTGATTACACCAGAAAGACAATGGAGGAATAAACTGAGGGGACGTTTGTCTTCTGGGATTTTAACTATGAAATAATTAAATTCAATGGAGTGTGTAATTGCACCAAAACGAAACCTGATCTCCCTAGAAATTTCCCCTCCGCTCCCTCGGGGGACCCTGTGTTTTTTCCTGTTTATGTTTTCTGTCTTCATCTTGCTGTGATCACAGTGCACTGCCCGTGGGTTTCCCATGCTCTGCAAGTCCCCCTTGGGGAAAGAGACTGTGCCTCCCAGAAAGCAATGGCGGCATCCCCGAGGGTGGCCCTCTGGCTGTGGCTTATCTCTGCAGACTGTGACTCTTTGAAGAACAGAGGCCTTACTCATTACAGGTGCAGAACTGATAAGAATGGCCTTTTTTTTTTTTTTTAACTATAAAATTCAGATAAATCTCTAAAATGTTCATGGGCTAACCTCTTCAACTGACACAAACTATGTCTTTTGAAAAAATATATTTTGTGATAACCTGGTTTATTAACATTTAGTGGTTTGTTAAAACTCTGAGGAGATAAGAAGGGAATTCATTTTTCAGATTCCAGTCAGAATTTTTTACCCTTCTGTAAACTACGTGATCCACATATATTTAAATTATGTTTAAAAGTAAAACTTGCTCTACTTTTTCCTTTATATGTCCATTGATATTTTGAGAAAAAGTCTTGGTCAGTATAAAATACCAACCACTTTCCTGAATCTAGTTGCTTCGAGTTAGTTTTTTACTTAGGAATTAATATTTAGGCAATTTTTTTTTTCCCCCAGCTAAGTTTTCAGTCATCATGTGAGGAAGCGTGCAACTTCAAATAAATAAGCGCTTTTCTCAAAGCTGTTCTTGGGCAGGTGACAGCAGCAGGTTTAAGAAGAGGAGACAGACACACTCACGCTCTTCTCTCTGCCTGTTTATTTCCCTGTCCCCATCTCTATGGCTTTTCCATGCCCTGTGAGGGAGCTTTAAGCCGAAAGCTGTGCATTACAACCTTGCTCCAATAAGTGAGAAAATTCAGGTATCACTTTTCTTGCCTGGCCTAACCACACGTATCTTTCCGATTAAAGGATCGGTGATACAGTAAAAGAGGCATCCCAGTAATTTACTCTAAGTATTTTTTCCTGGGTTTCTTGCTGAAAACACTACAGCTCTTTTGGGATTCTAGAAGCTGCTGCTCTCAAACACCGAGTTCATTTACCTCTTCTCCAGAACTCTCCTCTGTCGTCTCTGCAACATTTGCTTTTCAAGACCCTAACTTAGCTATGGCAGCCCTGAATCAGAGGCTTTAAATTCAGAAAGGCATTAAAAAAAAAAAAAAAAAAAAAAAAAAAAGCCTGCTCTTTCTCTTTCTCCCTAAGATAAAGCATTGTCCTGGAGAATGCTATAGTCCCCAGGCGAGCTGTTTCAAGTGCTTATCAGTTCCAGAAGAAACTGATTTGTTTTTTAAAAGTCCTTTGATTTATGCGTATTTAAGGAAAGAATTGGGAGTTCTCTGGAGTGAATTTTACATGGATATTTTAAACCCAATAAAAACGTTGATTAACCTGCAGCATTTGTGAATATGCTACTATAGTGAATGCCCAAATCAAATTTCTGCCTTTCTCCAAGAGTCCTGTGGAGTTTACAGATTAGTGCAGGGAGAGGCTCTTTACTGCGATCCTCTTTGGGGAAATAAAAGAGGCAGGGGCCTCGTGGCTTACATTCAGAGGACGAACAGTAGGTCTTGATGAAGTTCTTTTTTTGAATGACTCCTTTTAACTTCAATGAGGGAAGGTTTCATGAGAGATAAGGGAAAAAATCTTCCTTGTTCGGTTTGTGTGTAAGCATGTGTATTTAATGATCGTGGTTCAAAATAGGTCACAAAAGCTTGGTCTTTGCAGAAGGGTCTGAATTTCCATCTAAAGAAGATGGTTAACAGACAGAGAGAGGTGGCCTAACTGAACCATTCTGATCAGTTTTAGGTTTTTAAATTGTTCCCTCTTCTCGAGAGATTACACCCACCATCTTCAAAGGCCGAGAGCATGAACTATCCTCTGAGCTTGCAGCATGGAAAAAACGGTGGTTTGTTTTCTTCTTTTCTTTTTCCCTTGTCCCTTTCTCTCTTTTCTTTTTATTTTAATAAATAAAAGAGTGAAGTTTCAAGTGTATGGCAGTTGCTGCACAGATATCAACTGACTTTTTTCTGACTACAGGATGTCTGTGGGCTCCCAGCAATTTAAATTTCAGTTGCTTACTGCATATTCCCTGCATTACAATGTGTACATTTAGCAGACCCAAACAGAGAATTCCTTATGCTGGTTTATGGTTTTCATACCTATAAATGTATCTATTAACTATTTTTTATTCATGAACATCCCTGACTAGAAACAAAATTTTCACATAGATTTTGATGAAGCTAAACATTAAATTTAAATGGTTTTAAACATTTAAGAATTTTGTTTCCCAATGTTTTCAGATTCTAAACTACTATTTTTTTCCATAATTAAATTTACAAATGATAACACTTATGGTCAGAAAATGAGTGTCTAATTCTTTTAACCTTAAAAAAAAAATCAGTTGCAGATTTTCAGTAGAAGTATTCACACAGGAAAAAAAGTGATAAAATCTATTTTTTTCTTTTTACTTGTTTGATTTGAACCTCTAAGAGGCTGAACAGGAATTTTGTAGGGCTGATTTAAGCTTCATACATTTGTCGTAACTTTCAAATTTTTGTTGATGGTAAACTTAAGAGGTAAAAAAAAAAAAAAAGGAAGAGACGGATTTTAAGAACTAGCAATGTGCCACGTGGGCAATGACTTCCGGTTGAGGTCAGAAGAAACTCCTCATTGTCCTCCAGGAGTCCCCTGAGTGTCTGCTTCCTCCTCTCTCTGTCTCCCTTGCCCCTAAACACATTCTTGCCCCTCTTCTCCAAGTTTTTACTCACATCGAAGGACAGAAATAAAACACTTGTGTGTTCCTCATGTGTACCTAATACTATACAAGTTACTTCGTACCCATCATCCTATTGAACTTTCAAAACAACCCTCGGAGTAGGAATCTCTCTTTTACAAATAAAGAAATTCGGGCTCAGAAAGGTATGTTGATTTCCCAAGCTCACAGAGCCAATAACAGCACGTGGTGGGAATGCAACAGGGGTAGTCCGTTCTATCTGGGGCGGAGGGGAAGATATCTTAAAGGTGGCTAGAGCTGAGCTCTGAAGATGAAGAGAAACAGGAGTAAAGAGAATGGAAAAGAAATTGAGAGCTACACAACAGCTGGAAGCGAGAAAGCAGAAGAATGGGTGAAAATCGAATTAAATTAGCAGCTCTAAAATAATTAATTCCTTAGCCAGAAGGGGAAAGGCAAGAATGAGGCCAATTTTTACCACAGAACCATCCCAGAAAGTCTTAGGGAATGGAAACTCTGTGTATTTCTGGAATTGTTGATGAACTAGAACGAAAAACAGCAAAATCAGTTGAGAGATTGCCGTAAAAACTAGTCCTACACCCCCTCTCTGTTTTAGGGGGCGAGTGCTAGTCTTTTCTCCACTGCAGAAGGCTAGAGGCATATTTTCTAGAAAGGGGGCCTGAGAGACAGGCACAACAGAGTGCGGGGATGTCATCTGAAAAGAGAGGAGTGAAGTGAAATTTTACACGTCAAAGGTGAAGACCCTCAGTCCTCCTCCCAGCCTTAGCATGAAAGGTGCTCGAAATTTGCTCATGATTTTTGTGACATGTATAGCATCAGACTGTTATGTCCCTGTTTCATTCCTAATATAAGTGATTGAAATTTCTCCTTTTTCTCGATCCATCTTGTTAGAGGTTTAGCAATTCGTATAATCTTTTCAAAGAAACAATTATTGGTGGCATTGGTTTTTTATTACTGTATTTCTGCTCTCTATTTTATTGATCAGTCCTCATTATGTTCTGCCTTTCCTTTTCTTTGGATTTAATTTCCTCCTCTTTAACTTAATAAGGTAGAAGCTTAGTCAATGATTTTAAACCTTTCTTCTTTTCTAATACATGCATTTAACACTATAAACGTTGCTCTGAGCACTGTTTTAGCTACATACCATGAGTTTTGACATATGATATTGTAATTATTATTAAGTTCAAAGTATTTTCTGTTTCTATTGAGATTTTTCCTGTGTTTAGTGAATTATTTAGTGTGTTAATTCATTTCCAAATATTTGAAGCTTTTTATGTAAGTGCTTTCTAATTTAGTTCCATTGTGGTCAGAAGACATACTCTACATGATTTAATTTAGTGAGACTTGCTTTATGGCATTGCACGAGATCTCTTGTAGTAAATACCTCATGTGCTCTTGAAAAGAATGCTCATTCTGTAGTTGTGTGTCTAGTATTCCAAATATGTCAATTAATTCAAGTTGATTCATTATGTTTTTCATAACTTCTATATTCTTACAGATAATCCTGCCTGTCCTATCAGTTACTATAAAAGGTATATAAAAATTTCCCACAGATATTTTAAAAAGTTCTTGTCTTCTAACTTCAAGATCTATATCATCTATTGACCTTCTTCTATTGTTTTTTTGCTCATAATTATCAATCACATATTACTACTTGTTTGTATGTCAAGCGATTTTATAATAGACATAAAAGAACTATATAGGTTTCAGATAGCTGATCACCTCAATTCAATCAAAAAATGGACTGGGTCAACAAGGGGTTCCAATTACAGTAAGACTCATTTTGTTTCGGCTTGTTAACTTTTCCTTGGGTGTAGCTCACCTCTTGGGTCTCTGCTTCCTTAGCCCTAAAAGTGTGAAAACGATTCAGTTCTTCTCTTCAGAAGTTTTGACCTTAACTCTTGCTTTAGACTGAAATATCGTGTCCCCCCAAAATTCATATGTTGAAAACTAATCCCCAATGTGAAGATATTAGGCAGTGGGGCCTCTGGGAGGTGATTAGGTATGAGGACAAAGTCCTCGGAATGGGATTAGTGTCCTTACAAAAAGAGGCCCCAGGGAGCTCCCTCATTTTTCTACCATGTGAGGACACAGCAAAAAGATGGCCATCTATGAACCAGAAAGTGCCAGCACCTTAATCTCGGGCTTCCCAGGCTCCAGAACTAAAAGGGATAAATCTGTTGTTTGTGAACCACCTGGGTTATGGCATTTTTCTAGTAGCTTGAACAGATCGAGACAGAAATTAATGAACTAAGTGAGCCTAAGAAGTGGACTGCTGCTGTAACAAATACCTAACAATGTGGAAGCATCGTTATAACTAACTGGGCAGTGGGTAAGGATGGGAAGAGTTTTGAGGTGAATGCTAGAAAAAAAGTTTACTTTGCCACGAACAGACCTTTTAAGATTATTCTGGTGAGGTCTCAGAAAGAAAAGTGCTGTAGAGAAAGCTCCATCTTTTCAGAAACCTAAGTAATTCCGAACATAATTTTAAGGGTGAGTTTTCTGAATTGGTTCTGAGGTTCCTCGAATTGGTTGTCTGATCTGATTAGGCTTAAAGTGGTTTAAACCTGCTTCTGTTGGTAAGAGAGCACAAATAGTCTGAGGTGTGATAAAGTGTTCATTGAGCTATGCCAAATATCTGTATCGGACACACCTAATCAGCCACTTATAAGTAGCAAGGAGAGTAGGGGGAGGGGAGGAAGAGAAGGAAGCAAGGAGAAAGAGAGAGAGAGAAAGAAAGAGAGAGAGAGAGAGGAGAGAGAGAAGAAAAAGCAAGGAGTTAAGTAACTCTGTGCATGATACTTTCAAACATTTTTAGAAAATAAGGGATATAATAACACTTATTGTTGGCTCCTAATGTTGCTGGACAAAGAAGTGGAAGAAAAGAATGAGCTCAGAAATCAAATTCCCAGCTCAAGGGCCACATGAATGACCTAAGAGCTACTATGAGCGCCCTAATAGAGAGTCTTATCTCCTGTAGTCTTATCGCCTTACCCTGTGAATGGCTGGGTTACAGTACAACCTGTCTCCCGGCCTTGCAGGGTGTCTACTGTGAAGGGAAAGGCACTGATTTGGGAAGAATGGGATCCTTCTTGGGATGGGGACATGTGAGAAGACCTTGATCAAGCTGGGGACATCGGGCCCCTAAATTCTGCTTTGCCAGCGGAAGAAGTCTCCCCACTCCCAGCCTCAGTCTAAAGGGTTAATCCTGAGGGTGGCCCATGAGGAGATATACTTCACTCCAAACTATTTGCGTCTTCTAAATTTGCAGAAGCAGAAATCTGGAAACATGCGTGGGAATGGATCCTAAAGGTGTTAGATGAATAGTGGAAGGAATATAAAGCCAGATTTACTGATATGAACTCACTAAGCAGAGATTCTGCAGCTCTGGGAAGGTAGGCGGCTTGCTTCCACCCACCTTAGCAAGAGAATCTGAGCTTCTGACTGGCGAACCTCTAGATTTCATTCAGAATCTGAGCTAAAGAGAGCCTGGACGGAGGTCGGAGTGTTTGAAATGAGAAATCCTATGTGAAAGACAGAACATGCGATTTTACAGCCGCTCTGAAAAATTCCGTTTATTAGTGTGGCGAGCTAGCACAAGGTAGCATGGGTAACTGAAGTCTATAGGAGGAAAACCATTTCATCTAGCACTTAAAATCTCCTTTCTCTGATCATTTTAGTGGAAATAGTAATTGGTAAGAGGCAAAGTATGTGTTTTGAGTTTTATTTTGACTTCACTGATAAGTAGTAAAGAAATGTAAGGAAGACAGCTCTCGGAAAGAAAAACAAACACTTAGATTCCTCATTTACTGAATAATCAGCCAAGGAAAAACTGAGCACGGGCTGAATGTTCCCATTCTGTGAGGTTTACAGCAACAATAAAATATTTAAGATTATGGGAAAAGAGGTGCAAAGAATTTAAAAATTTGAGGCTTTTGAGTAAAAGAGTTCAACATACATTTTAAATCGACATTTTAAAGCATTGAGAAAGAAGCAAGTGAGAGGGACAAAGGGCCTTGAAGCAATATTTTAATCACAGCATTGGATTGAAAAAGTTTACAGTGAATCTAATTTGAATTCCAGTCCTAACAGCATCCGCCAAGGAGGATCTAGCCTATCTTTGCTTGTCTGTGAACCTTGACTGGTCATTCTGACCAGGCTTAAATAAGGCAGGTTTTAGGCCTCCTGCTTCTTGAACCCCCAGGGTCCTTTCCTGCTCTTCTTATTTCCAGGGACCTCCAGACGCAGCTGCTTTTCTTCACCTGTCACATTAGCCACTAACTATGCTTTTTCATGAGGTTCTAAACTGCACGTAATTGCACTCAAGTGTTTGTTGAATTGATTAATCAATTCATTGAAGAATGATTGAGTAGAGCAGTCAGATTCTTTGCTGTCCCCCAAATTAGACACTAACCTTTAAGAGGCTTGTGCCTCTTATCATTATAACAAATAGGAGAAAATGAGAAGGTTCTAGGCTTTTCATAAATTGGCTTCATCGTTTTCCCTTATTCTCTAATTCCTCAAACTTCATTTGTTAGCTGACACCTAGTAGCCCCTCTCATCTAGAAGTTTCTCTCAGCTGATCCTAGATTTTGACCCCGACTGCGTAAACTTGCCTCCAGCCCAGAACAGAGCGTGAGTGTGAAGGCCAGCCTTGAACTCCTAGAGAACAGCACTGTCCACACTCCAAAGGCTCTTCCCCTGTGCTTCGGACCTTGCCAAGCCAACTTGAGAGATTACTGTACACACTCCTCCCTAGGGCCTGGAGCTACTGCATTGTGGCATACTGTGATTTTCCAACCAACAATGGCTGCAAAAATACTTCCCATCCTACATGCTCTTCTGAAGTTATTCTGACTCTTCTCCTTGGTGGGGTGTACGTTCCCTCCCTTTGAATTTGTAATTATGGGGGAAGTGATGTCACACGACTTCTGGGGCTAGGTCATCAAAGGTGAGAGAGGGTCTCTCGGGTTGCTTGCTCTTGGAAACCATGCTGAGGCAGCCCAGAGTGGCCCACCTGGAGGGACCACCTGGAAAGGCCAGGTAAACTGTTCCAATGGACAGTGCCACGTGAGGTTTCAGCCAACGGGCATTTCTGGATATGTAAGTGAAGACACCTCCAGGTGATTTCAGGCCCTGCCTACCCTTTGAATCATCCAGACTTTACAAGCCATCCCCACTCTGCCCTATGCAAATTTCTACTCCTCGCCATCCTTGAGCATAAAAAAAATGACTCTTCTATGCCACTAACTTATCAGAGCATTTATAATGTAGTAATAGTTACTAGAACAACCATTCATCCATTTTTTTTAAAACTTAAATGAGTTCCTAGTATGTGTTAGATGGGCATTTTTAGTCCTTACCCTAGACTACTGATTCTTTCCTAGAAAAATCTGGAAGACTCTCAGAGGACTTGCAGCTGCCTCTTCTGCTCCTCCTATAAGTCTAGTCTACTTGGCTTCAGTCTTCACGGAGTATTTCCCATAGCCCAGTTCTGTCTGCATTACGTGTAGTTTGTCTGTAGCATGAAAGCTATGTGGTTGCTAAGGCCGGCCCACCCTTCAGTGATGCTGGGATTCTCCATCTATTGTTCTCAGTGATGTCTAAGCCAAAGCTTCCTGGTTACTATTTGGTCCAGATGGGAAAACTCTCTTCCCAGGAGTTTATGAGTTTATTTGTCCAGCATGTGGCTTCCAAATGCTCACTGCTTTTTTTTTTTTTTTTTTTTTTTTTTTTTTTTTTTTTTTTTTTTGCTGCATTTGGGGGATACATTATAAGATTATAGGATTATTATGCGGGGTCAATAGGACACATATGTCACCTACAACATTGACCAGCACACTGTAGGTACTTGATGCATAATAATTTTTGACCTCCCTCCTTCTCCAGTTTCAAGGGTCTTAAGTTCCCACAGAATGTTCCAGAATATTCTTGTTCATAATCTGAGTAATATTATTATAAGTCCAATTTTCAAAGCCAAAATGGTTGTCATGCTCTGTGACTAGTGTTGTCTGGATAATTTTTTTTTTTTAATTTGAGAGAATCTTCGCACATATTTTCAGGAGCTCACAAGTTTACCAACATTTTTAAATATTGTATTCTCAGCACTATGATAATCTTATAAATAAAATTGCTTTACAGTGTTAATACAGAATTCAGAGAAATTTTCATAAAGTTGATTTTCATTTCTTCAGATGCTCTTTTTCCTATAAGGAACCAGAAGTCCCCCAGACATGGTCTCAGGGCCCTGAAGGAATAATTTTTGTTGTTGTTGTTATCATTGTAAAATGGCCTTGACTCTTTAAATTTAATTTTAAACAATGGCTTCAAATCTGTGGTCACAATCTTGAGGGGGCCAAGCCGGGGGAGTTCTTATATCTAAATAAGTCCATCAAATTTTTAGACCGAATAAATGATATATTGCAAACAGCTTTTCTTTTATTCCTCAAGTGTATATAGATACTGTTACAATTATCAATTTATTTTAAAGTGTTCCTGAATTCATATTAGATTTTGCAAAATTTATTTTCTCAGTCAACGTCTATTGAAAGTATAATAGCCATGTTATGGGAATACAGAAAATATTTTCCATGTGAAAAGAGTCCTTCTGCCCAAAAAAGTTCAAGTGTCATTTCTACCCATCTCCTCCTTCTGGAGTTGAAGATGATGAATTCAGTCAGCCACCCTAGGGAACCAGGGAGATTTCAGAATTACAGCTTTTAATACAAAGATTGCTTAACCATACATAATACTCATAATTTTCAACAAGGGAAAATAAGAGTTATTTCATAACATAGGCCACATTATATTGCAACAATCCAACTGTGGGGGGGCGGGCAGGGTTCATAGAGGGCAATGGCTGTGTTTTCGTACAGATCTCTGATTTAACGATATATAATGTGATGGTGAAATGACTGGGACACATTAATCAGTCTGCGACGACCATCACAATCCTGAATTGAGTAAGATATATTCTTCATAGAAAACACTTATCCCACCCTCCCCCCAAAATATTACTGTTAAAACAAGCCCAAGTTTTAGATAGTTTTATCTTCCCACACTTATATGACAAAGAATAATGCAGCTAATCTTTTTCTGTGGTAGTTCTGACTTCTTTCTTAAACAGAGGGAATCCTGTTTCAAGAATATCTATAAACGTCCACTTTTCTTTCAAAAACCTGGGTGACCTCTAATACAATTTCAGTTTCGGGGAGGAGGGGCACAGAGAAAAGTGGGTGATAGGAATCGCTTAAAAGTTATTGGGTCACTGCCATTGTAATGAAAACCATGTGTACAGGAAAATTTACAGCCATGGATCTCTCAGTGCACATAACTTCTAATTAAAACCTCATAACAATCTTTTCCAAATAATAGACACAATTTCGAGATCTAGTTTAATTTCATTATCTCAGAAATGGTCGTGAGAAACGTGTGTCTGGGAACGTGCTGCTCCGTGAGAGAAAGGCATGACCACCATCACTCCAAACGCGGTGCGGGAGGGAGGTCGTTGGCTTGAAAAAAAATTAGTATTTACTGTACAGAATTAGCATTCAGTGAGTCTCAGATATCCTATTTGGTTAGAAAGTCACCCAATTTAGATACCTTGTTTCTCTAGGAAGTAAGCATGTGTACCTAGAACACAGCTCGGAGTACACGGTACTTCGTTGGTCCACGGCATGGGGTGTGTGTCAAAGACACCATGGTCCTATTCTTGGATCTTAACATTTCATGCCATCCAGTCTGCCTCTTGGCAACTCCTTCTGGCCAATTCACAGAGTGCTGGCAAATTCCAGAAAGGACAAGTATTTTTCCAGAGGAAGCCAGATTGTATTGAAGGGCATACAATACGGGGTCATTGATTCCAGCTTACGCCCAATTTCAAAAACATTCCATGAACGATGAAGACAATATTTCCTTTCAGCTAGAATCATAAAGAGAACAATAATTTGGTCCTTAAAGTAGGATGTTAACTGCCTTCTTTATTGGGGATCGTTTCTTGTCTCAGTTGGACGATATTGATCATGGTCATAAACATGTTTAATCTATTAATTTAAATGGAGCACTTATTCTGCCCTAAGGATCCCTCTTTGAACTAACTCCTTTTCCTTCTACTGACACTCATGGCTAATCAACAGACATAAATCACTATTAAAATACAGTAAATCTAATGGGTGTATTACTTGCCTCTTAACATTAAGTCGATTCATCAACTATGAATATACTCTAATGATAGCTGATAGAAATTATAAATGGTACTTTTATTGGAGCAAAATACCATTTAAGCATAGGTAACACAGGTGATAAACTTCCTGCACCAGCTCAACCAGAAAACATATGCAACCGCCTCTGTGCCAACTCAAATAGAGTTTTATTGAATGCACCTGATTTTAAGCCTCCTTTTAGTATTCCCTTTTAATAGCTTAATAAGAACCAGTTATAGCCTAGCTAGCTTGGGCATATGTGTTTAAAATTCAGAAAGCTACATCAGACAAGCTTATCGGTTTATAGAAACTCATCAGAGGCAGCATAACATAGAGTTAATTTTTTTTTTTTTAACCTTACTTTTAAATTGACCTGGGCCCTTTGTTGTAAATTATTTTCACAATCTGCTTAGAACATCTAAAGCCTGGCCTCTGAAAGGTTTCCCAAGACCCTTAATTCAGGCCCGGCCTTTATGTTAAAGAGCTCAAGCCGCTGGCTGCAAGGACTCTGGATTACAGCCGAAGGAGGTACCTAGGAGTGATCATTCTTCACAGACATCTGCAGCCATTGAGATGGCGACCTGCTCAGAGGGCCGGGGAGCAGGCCATTAAGGCCTGGCCTTCTGTGTCCTCTCTCAGCTGCAAGTACACACAAGTGCCAGGTGCAGAAGCTTCGCTCAAGAGGACCCTGCAGGAGAGGGGAATGGTCACAGCGATTACGAACTGATAATTATTTGCTCCCTATTTCCTCATTTCAACCAACTGGTGGCTTCCCTGGTTATTGTCTCTTTATTGCTGAAAACGGTATCCTATGGCTAGAGGCTGATTCCATCTTTTTTTCTGGCAAGACTTTTATTTCAAAATTATGTAGCATGTAGTTTGTTAGATTGTACCAATTAGCCACAAATCTGAAGAAATCACCCTATCGACTATTTCACAGTGGAATTTAGAGGGTTAATGCAAAAATATTATATGCTCCCTTCTTTTTCCTTAAACTATAACTCCATATGTGGTCCACTTGATTTTTTTTTTTTTTTTTTAGCCTGTTTGTATTGGTTGAACAAATGCTCAATTTATCTTTGTCAAGCTTTCCTTGTTCTCAGGCATAGCCTTACGGAGCTGTATTTTCTTTTCATGTACCTACTAAAAGCACACCACTGTCCTCGCATTTACAAATATGGCACAAATTTTATCTGATACAATAAAATAAGCATTTTTATAGTCGCGTGCTATATGGCCAAACACTAATTAAAAGCAGGAGGGAGCTTTAATTTCTCCCATTAGAGATACAAGGGCTAAAGTATTATAGTAGAATAATGGTTTTCATTGCTATGCAACATAGTTATTAAAAGCTCTCTGAACACAGGAGTTTCAGATGAATATGCTGCAAGTAAAAGGAAAGGCTACGCAGTTAACCTAAGTGACATCTGCCCAAACTGAGTGCTGCGGAAGAAATTTGGAATTAGATGTTTAAAAATTGTGCTCGCTTCGGTAGCACATGTACTAGATGTTTAAAAATTAAATAACTGAAACAATTGTAAAATGGGCACAATGCTCTCACACAAGTGAATTTAAATTCTTTCATCCAGATTCTTAAAGCTTACCGATTTGCCAAATTTTCATTAGTACAGGAAAATTCCAAGTCTTATAGATGATCAACATCAGTGGGATCTTAAACAGAGATTTACATTTCTGGACATTTTTAAACCGTGAGGGGGGAAATATTGTTCTCCATCTCCGTTCCTTTCCTCAATGGGAAAAGGCAGGAAGGAAAGAAGAAAAAAGGAAGGAAGGAAGGAAGGAAGGAAGGAAGGAAGGAAGGAAGGAAGGAAGGAAGGAAGGAAAGGAGACAGAAGGGAGGGAGAGAGGAAAGAGAAAGAGGAAAGAATGAAACTAGTGGGAATATTCAAATCAAGCAAATCGTCAAGCATGTTTTCTAGATCAAAGATTACTCTGCTGCCTTATAAATATTACCTATATTATGTAGAAATTGGTTTGCTTACAAAATTATATTAAATTTTAAAATAAACTTAATCAGGCCACTTAAAAGTTACTACATGAATTTCTTTTCTTTTTTAATAGAAGCTTATGCTGTTAAACTTTATGGAATCAAACACTTTCTTACTTAACTTCTTCTAGAATATGAGAAGCAAACCAAGCCCGTAACAGAGAAGAATCAATATTTTTAAATGTACCCTGCTGTGTCAAATGAATTCAGAAAGCACTTTAAAAAAAAAAAAAAAAGAAAGAAAAGAAAAGAAACCAAATGTATTTGAGAAGAAAAATGGGGAGAGATACCAACTTCATCAACTATAACTTTTGCTATATGAAATATCTAGTACCCTCTGTTGGAACTATATATTCCATATGACATTATTTTGAAATCTTGTTCTTTCTCTCTTGCAGTGTAGAAATGTTTCCATATGTTAGAATTTGATCTCAACATTTTGCTGAAGAAAATAAAACAAACAGAATTTTGTAGCCAACTTAAACATAAACACCAAATAATAAACCTTAGGTACAGATCCAGTACATGCGACCTCTCAGAGTTAACTGTCCCCAGCTCTCCAATTCCCTAAGCTGTCTCAGTCAACACTGGCTTGTGAAGTTTCCATACAACACCAGGTTCCACTAAGATTTATATATAACTTGTAAAAAACACCTATTATTGAATCTAATACATGTATTGTGAGTGTCTGATTCATATACTTCATCTAATGTGGTACAGATTTGGGGTGTTTTCACATACCTATTAATCTAAAGTTGAGAGTGACAAAAAATTGTCCAAAGTAATTTGCCAAAGGCACTTCTTCTTTTTGCTTTGTTCTTCTTCTTATTATTATTATTAAATACATAATACATTTTTAAAATACCATGTTAGTCACCAGGTCAGGGTTCCAATTAATTTTAATTTGATCTCTTTTTTTTTTAATTTCAAATTTAATATTCGATCTTATTTTTCTGCCCTAGTCAGTTTCAGCAAACAAAGCAATATGTTTTTAAAATTCTAATTCCTTCAAGAATACATGCTTGTCATATTCCTGAAACCATAGATGATTTTGTGAAAGTGGCTTCTTAATGCATGCCTTTTGGACATTATTGTTCTTTTCTCTCGCTGTCACGTTCTTACTCTCTCACTGGGAACCAAACTGGAGATAATAGCATCGAGGCTATTCACTTCGTCAGGAGCCGTTTAAAACAGCACAGTTGCCCTCGTACACCCAAGTGCCTGGCATGCAATTCCGTAAGCAGACACACTGCCACATGCCACGCGGACTGAAACCTACACTCACATCTACTTAGAGCAAATCTGGCTCCTTTTGCTACCCACAATTCCACTCCCTCATAATTGGACAATTACCCTTAACTACTTTTTGAAAGTAGTATATGCCATCTGTCACATTGGAAGGCATGATTTTTGCTTCTTGCTCTCATCTCGTGGAAGAAGGTGGTGGGGGATGCTAAACACATTAAAGTATGGAAAAACTTCAGAGGCAGAGTCTATTTTCACTTTTTTTTTTTTTTTTTTGTGGACGTGTTCATTGGTTAAGAATGCTAATAATACGGAAAGAATTCCCAGAAGTTTTTGGTCGACTTCCAGGTAAATAGGAGTTAAAGATAGTTGCAGAAGTCAAGGACAGGTCAAAAACAAACACTGTGGCTGCGGATTTGAGTTAGCTGGTCCTTAAAGGGACAGCGTTAAGTGGTGACTCTTTAGTTTAACCTCTCTTAACCTCTTCGGTATGTGTGACTTGCAATTTTCTTAATCATAATGATGACACAGTGTATTTTTACTCTAAATTTTCAGACTCAGATGCACAAACCACACTACCTCCTCTTTCCACCCTAGAAGCACCCATGCAATACCTCATTTATGAAAAACAGAATAATTATCTTGCTTTTTATGTTAACTCGATGTTCTTCTTGGTTTTCGCATTTTCTCCGAGTTCTTCAGATTCATGAGATTTTAATTCTTCTAAAAATGGATGCATTAATAAGGTACTTATTTCATAAAAATTAAAATTTTCTCTCATAGTTTTGGCGATCAAAATTAGAATAAACTTAAAAACCGCAGGTTCTGGTGGTGTAGACATGCACACCACGCCAGGCCAGCACTCCACCTCTGGTCATGCTCTTTCCCCAGCTCCAAACACGTGGGTCCAAGAAAGAGCAGTGGAGATTCACGTCACCCTACCCGCCCCCCGCAAACACAGGGCCACAGTCAATTGGTCCAGAAGTGGCCACCTGGCCCGAACTGGCCAGATTCCTTCTCCATGCCTTTTGTACCAAATGCGATGTAGAAAGTTGGTCTGTTTCTACTGGTAGAAACTATGCAACAAAAAATGCAGTAGTTTTTAATGATCATGTCTCCTGCTCTACAGAGAAGCATGATCAGCCCTTAGAGAGGATGAAAATGATAAATAAGAAGGTGCGAGGTAGAATGTAAGACATCCGTCAGCATTCACGTCCCTAGATCCAGTTGTTCCTAAGACTCGAACATATCTTTACGTACTCTGGTTTAACTCTTTAACCCTTCCCTTTGGTAAATCCCTCTGCCTATCTAAGCTTCTTCAAGATGGCCTTCTGTCCCTTACAACTAAAACAGTTAATATACACGCACAAAATTCTAAGTAATATAGATTTTGAAAGTAAGAAAACTATGATTAAATTGGAAATAAACTCCTTAAGACTAGTGTTTATCTTCCTTTACACTTAAGCACAGTAATAAAAGAAAAAAGTTGTGAACAAATCCTGAAATTTCTAAAGAGCCCAGCCCATTTTGCCCTCAAATAGCTTTTATTATTTTTTTTTTTTTGCTTTCCTCAAAGATAAATATATCATCTGAAAATACAGAAACACCTCTGCTTAAGAATAGGTTCCAAAACATTGTTCACTAACCCAAATGTTTATTGCTCTAAACTGACAGCATATGAACAGTTGTTAACAGCATCCAGCAGTGGCAAGAATTGATGTATTTTTGCTCAGGTCTATTAAAATCAGTCGTGATATGTAGAACTGCAGAAACAAAATCCAGTGCAAATGTTAGTAATATAATTAAAAGGAATGCAAGATAAAATTAGGTTAAGTTAATACTTAGTAGCAATTGCCACAGTCTAATAAATTAAACACCGATAAACTACCGGAGTTAGAAAGAATAGCAAAGTAAAGACAAGCTAAATTATTTTCCAGACATTATGGGTATATTCTTGACTTTGATTATTAAAGAAATATAGGTTTAAGATTCTTTATCTTTCAAGTCATTGCCAAATGCCAAGGTAATATGTGTTTGCTGTCTTGTTGAGAATGTTCAACTCTGCTACAGAAAACAAAATAATTGGGATGAAGAAAACCTGTGAAAAGGGTTAAGCATAGTAATTAAGCAAGCAGTTTATGAAATATAGATAAACTCACAGGATGTGTTAATTGTAGATAATGAGTAAGCAGGAAGCCTCACAGACATAGGCAGCATACATAATATTCATTAGATACAGAATAAGTAACTCTAAGTCATGTCAAGATACATAAAATAAATAGAACAAATGAGAATGATACATAGAAAGGGATAAAAAAAGTAATAAATTATAGATCATGCCACTTATATATTGACAGCTCTGTCATCAATAAATTAGCCAACCGTTGGTGACACCTGTCTTTGTCTCATGACTGGCCCTACATGTGCTTTGCTCAGGAAATCCAGGTAAAATCCACAGCTGTTCAGTAGCTAACCGGCAGGTCACAGGAGGGGTCAGGCACATCTACTTGCTTCTCCCAGATTCAGTAAATGTATTGACCCTGGTAAGTTCCATCTCTTGGGCTTCTTCGGAATCACACCACTCGCTGGAAGGAGTCAGGAGTCCAAAAGAGTCAGGAATCAGGCAGTGTGGCCCTCCCACCCTGTTTACACCCTACCTTAAGTGTGTTAACCTTGCTCGTCTCTTTCCCCTTGCATTTTACTATGTGTTTTAAACTGTTTTGAGAATCCATGTGATTTGAGCATTTTATTTTGGCCCCTGAGCTTCCCTGTCCCATGACCGTTGGGATAGTGTGCCTGGCCGAGATATCTGGAGGTATTGTTGCACAAGGGTTGTTCCTCACGTACAGCAAAATTAAGAACCAATAGATTAATCCCTATAATTATCTCAAATCATTTAAAAGACAAAGTCTCAACTAAATTCTATTTTTAAAAAATCCAATCATTCCCTTTATAAGATAAACACATTACCATAACAAATTAAAAGTAAATGCTTGGACAAACATAAATCAAGCAAATGTCAACCAAGGAAATCACATCTGTAATGTGGATGAGAAACTATAGTATCAGCAAGTTGCCTTCAAGAGTTCGGCAGTTCTCAAACTCTGCATCGTGTGTCCCAAGGCTGTGAGGAAGGAAGAGAGCCTCATTGGATGTGTTAGGGATTCTACATCCTCTGCTACCAGCCCATGGCCAGAAGCAAGCATCTCGTTCCAAAGGAAGGAATGCCTGCCTTCAACATGTCATATTTTTGGCACTGGAAAAACACCCAAGTGTGATCCAACTGAATTTTAAAAGGATCAGAGAAATGTAACAATGGTTTAATATCAGGAAACTGGATAACATTATCAATCATCTGGAAAAATGAATAGATACTTAAGTAAAAAATTTTAATAGAAACAACAAAAAGTTACTTGAGGAAAGTATAACACACATACTTGAGTTAAAAATAATCTAAGATCAAAACTTCTGCAAAGTACTATATTGAGTAGAACTTTTCTTATTGCTGTAGAATTCGTGATCACAGTTCAGTTGAAAATAAACAGGAATGAGGCACCCACATTTGAATGAGAACCATCACAACTGGGCTCAGACAAGCGCCACCCACCCTCCCCCACCCCTGCCACATCCATCACCTTTACTAAGAAATAGAGAAATCCACCTGACCCGAATCAAACACTGTGATCCTACCTTGTCCTACCCACACCAGCTGGTCTAAAGAACAAACTAGGACAAAGAGAAGGGCCATTTGAGTCATCAGCCCTTCAGAGTTTCAGAGTTCATGAAAGGAGACTGTCACTCTCTCGGGGGGCTCCCTGAGGGGAATCACTGGTAATTCTGGAGAGCCTATAAAAGCAGAGCCGGCCTCGGCTCCCACCCAGATGCTTACTGAGCCATAGAACCTGACCTTTCGCCTGCTTCTCATCTTGACGTTTCTGGAAACGAGACTTTCTGGACAACTCACTGCGGCAGGGCAAGAAGAGATTGTGTAGGGTGTCCGAGAAGAAGGTGGCCTGACCCCTGCCTCCTCTTGGCTCTCTGCGCCTTCAGAAGAGGGGTTCATTCCACGGCTTCCTAGGAGAAGGGCAGATGGAGAAGACGCAGCGTGTCAGCTGAGGCCTCCGGCTGTGGGGCAGACCCGATCCAGCCACAGTGAGGCCTGGGAACTGTCTCTTAAATAACGCGTGAATGATGAAACTATCGAATCACTTTTGAATACCTTTTGTGGGACTTACGGTAAGTCGTATTTTAATTTTGTGCACCTCACACATCCGCCGTGCCACTTCATCGTTTCCTTGAGACTAACGACCAGGTTCTAACCTATTATTGTATCCCCGATGAGCTTCTTAAGTTAGTGCTTTGAAGAGAGATGTTATTGAAATGTTTTGAATGCGTAAATAGATGAATAAATAAATATCGTATCAAAGAGTTGACATGCTTGTCTGAATCACCCCCGCCCCCCCCCACTATCCCCCCACTGTCCCCCACCGCCTCCAAGCTCAGACCTTGACATTGCAGCTACGACTCTGGGTTTTCTCTGCTAGACTTAGCATAAAAGTTTAGATAAAAGCCACTATTTCCAAGTGGCGATAGTGACCCCCTAAAGCCTCTCGTGGTCCCTATCTCCATTAAGATACCGCCCTGTCTCTCACCACCCTGGTGCTGTCGATTTCTCAAAAAGCACTATCTACACTTGGATGAAGTGGTGACATTTGCTGTGATTAAAAAAAAAAAAAAGAAGAAGAAGAAGAAGAAGACAAAGAAGCCAGGAAAAAAAAAAAACCAGCTGGAGTGGGAGGACGGGCTGGGCATCCGTTGGATTCCCGATACCTGTGCGATGCCGGGGCAAAGCCAGGTGGGGTGTTAACAGGGTCAGCTTGGCCTCTGAGCAGTCACTGACTCTTCTCACTACGCCCACCAGGGTGGGCCATTCCCTGTCCTCGCCCTGTTTTAGTTACTTCCGAAGAGTTCAAGTACACACAGTAGATATGTCTTTGAAGGAACAAGCAAACCTGCTGGACACATAACACTATCCACAAACTACCATAATTTGTTTTGTCTTTTATAATATTTCCCAGTTTAAAGTTTTAAAACACATATGTGTATGCACCCACATTCAAACAGTTGGTGAAAATAACATTTATAGGTCTCACCAATCAATTGCATATGTACCTAAGAAAATAAAAATAACCTCTTAAATTTTTTAAGGGAAGAAGCATCAGAAAACCTTTAAAAGTTTAAAACAATAACCATAGAATTGACTTATACTCCATGTATTCAAGCAGACAAGGTCAAGGTCAGCCTTGACTGGCATTTAGAATTTTACGTATTTCAAAATGTGTATAATTTTAATTAAGTCCTAAGTCACTTTAGATGAAAGTATGCAAAGAAAATTATTTTTCTACTACAGAATCACAGGGATTTAGCTTGGCTCCCTGAGGTCTGTACAAATCACTTAATCCTTTTTCCTCAGTTTCCGGTTGGGAATTATATTCCCCCATATAGAGATGTGATGATCAAATACTCTAACATCTATAACGAACTTTGAAGTTTGGTAATACGGATGTACTGGATGGGGAGCAGCACTATTGTTTTCATTGTGTTTCATTATTTTTCTGACCCAGGCTTTCAGTGGATGTAAGCCTGCAACGAAGCGCGCGCGCGCGTGTGTGTGTGTGTGTGTGTGTGTGTGTGTGTGTGAGAGAGAGAGAGAGAGAGAGAGAGAGAGAGAGAGAGAGAGAGAGAGAGAGAGAGAGAGAGAGAGGCAGAGAGAGAGAGAGACAGAGAGAGAGAGAGTCTGCAACAAAACATTCATGGTGTGTATGTGTTTCAAACTGCCATATTGGTGGCTGCCTATGTTTACAAACAAAATATCCACTTACTCAGTGAATTAGTAAGAACTATTATTATTGAATACTTTCGAATTTTTCATTATTTCAACTTACCTCGATGTCACCAGGAATATTTCCTTAATACAGGTCAGAAATGCTCCTAACACACACATCTTACATTGGAGCACAACACTTATTTTACAGATATGATTTTGACCAAAAAAAATTTTTAAAAAGTGAGATCTTATAGCCTGCCAACTGACTATGTATTAAGAAGGGCTGATATTTAAAATACATATATATATATAAGGAGATCAAATATTGCCAAATCAATGTGACTTTCTGAAATCCCAGTAAAAATGAAAGCAGGAAGACTGTTTCATTGACATCCATTAGCAGAAGTACCTTAATAAAATAAGACATATTTCTCTTTTCCTTTATCAATTCCATTTCAAAGTGACATGAAAGTTTATGTTCCAAACTGGAGCCAAGAAACACGTCTCTACTATTGTAGTTTAGACTATTTCTCCAGACCTTTCATAAGACTCACACAGTGTCTTCATCTGCAAAAAAAAAAGATGTAAATTTCTTTAAACGAGTTTGTCATACAAATTGGGACTCGTTCAAAATACTAATCTATTTTCATTAATACTACTTTTTTATTCCTACATTACATTTACTCTGAATAATTTAAACTGACAATAATCTTATGATTCAATCCAGCAATTATGATTCTAGATATTTACTCAATTTTTTTAGTTAGATATGATACATATTTATGAGAAATGACAATATATTGAATGCATTCTACATAGAAAAAACTGAGTTTAGTCACATCTCTGTGATCTTATTAGGAAACTAACACATGTATTTAAATGGTATCATTTGAAGTAGTTTTAGAGCTCTTGCTTTGTTTACATCAGGTATTCATTTGCTAAATGCTGAAAAAATAAGTGAATGAATAAATGAATGAGTTGTATGGCTTAAACAACAGAAATTCACTTTCTCACAGTTGGGAGGCTGGAAGTTCAAGATCAGGATCCCAGCACAGTCTGATTCTGGTGAGGTTTTTTGGGTCACCTTCTCATTGGTGGAGAGAAAGAGTGCTCAGAGCTCTCTTCTTATGAGACACTAATCCTACCAGATCAGGGCCCCAGCCTCATGATTATATTAAACCTTAATTATTTCTAGATAAGCCCTGTTTTCAAATGCAGTCATATCGGAGGTAAGGACTTCAACATACGAATTTTTAGGTGACACAAACATTCAGCCCATAATATCACGCAGCCACCAACCATTATAATATCATAGGCTAGAAAGAGAAGTTTCATCATGTAGTTGGAATCATACATCATGTAGCCATTTCAGATTTGCTTCTTTCACTTGGTAATATGTATTTAAGGTCTCTCCATCTCTTTTCATGGCTTGATAGCTCATTTCTTTAACACAGAATAATATTGCATTGCCTGGATGCACCATAGTTTATTTGTCCATTAGCCTACTGAAGGACATCTTAGCTACTTCAGGGTTTTGGTAATTATGGATAAGATAAAGGTGCTATAAATGTTTGCATGCCAATTTTTGTGTGGACATAATTTGTCAACTCATTTTAGTAAATATCTAAAAGCATAATTATCGGATCAAATGGTAACACTATGTTAAACTTTACAAGAAACCGCCAAACTAGCTTCCAAAGTGGCTGTATCATTTTGCATTCTGACCAGCATTCTGATGAATTAGAGTTCCTGTTGCTATATATCCTGACCAGTATTTGTTTTTAAGGTCTTTGTATTTTAGCTGTTCTTATAGGTGTGTATTTCATTATTTAATGTATAATTCCCTGATGACATATAATGGTTAGCGTCTTTTCATATGCTTATTTGCCATCTGTACGTCTTCTTTGGTGAGGTGTCTATTCAAATTTTATGCCCATGTTTTAATTGACGTTTGTTTTTTTTATTGTTGAATTTTAAGAGTTCTTCTCATGTTTTGGATAACAGTCCTCTATCAGATACATCTTTTGCAAACATTTTCTTGTAGTCTATGATTTGTCTTTTCATTCTTTAAGTATCCTTTATTTTTAATAGGCCATCATGTACCAGGCTCTGTAACTTGACACCAACAGTACAAAAATAGGTAAGATAGAGCACTTGCCCTCAAGGGGCCTATAATCACGTTGGAGAACAGGCATCAATAATACCTACATTGCAATGACATCATACTTTAAAAATACGTGTTCAATGTATTTTGGCCATAAAAAACAAATTACTATTGGGGCATTGGTAATTCCTCACGGAGAAGGTAAAATATAAAGGAAGATTTAAAGAATGAGTTAGCAATATCTTAAGCAGAAAACGGAAAAGAGCATCTTAGCAAAAAAGGCCATTTCAAAGCCCACGATGCATGAAGCCAGCTAAGACATGGGCACATTAAAGAGAATGAGATTGTTCAAGGTCTTGCACATAGTTTTACAGTCCTAGGAGAAAAGGATAACCCATATCATGGTCTTAACAGAATTTAAAAGGATCTCAGAGTTATCTTGTGGTTGACCAAGAATCCTAGAAACACAAATTTCTTATAAAGAAAGAGGAATAGGGTCACATTCGTGATCATGTAGAAGATAAGACTATCAGACTGAATTAACAGAGAGGCCATTTGGCATTAGAGTTGGTGAGGGAGAGTATGTTTTTTTAAATAATTATGAAATAAGATTGACAACGTTTAATAGTCAGCCGAATGTGAAGATAAAGAAGAATGAACATTTGAAGTCATCCTCAAGATTTTAAGCAGGGATGATTGATGGATGGTATAGTATCTAATGAAAAAAAAAATACTCAAGTTGAAATAATAGTCTCAATTTTCCAAACATCGAAATTGAGATGCCTTTGGAAATTTGTCTAGAGTTGATTTGGTCATGGTCCCAAAACAAAACACATGCTGTAGTCAAAAAAAGTGTTCGAATAGACTTAATGAAGAAACTATCCACAGAGCTGTGAGTAGCTCGGAAGAAATTAATAAGAAATGATGAAGGCCCCCAAGTCTAGCAATCAGACATAAGGCTCCTCCACTGCCAGGCTCAAAGGGGTAAATGAAGGGAGCAGTCGCCAATCCAAGGAGAACTTTAGCTATAGCTGTAAGCGGAAGCTGTGGCCATCAGTATAGGAACATGACCACTGGCAACCCACTGGCCGAGAGGAAGGGCACCAAGGGGTGAATGTGCTCAGCTCTCTTTCTGCTCCCTCTAGATTCCTTGTCATTGGTTTTTATTGTCCAAACATTAATGAAAGTTAAAGGGCAACAGAGCCCATTCGCGTGTCCACAAATGTGGTCCTCCTGGGGTCCACAGCAGGGTAGGGAGAATATTCTAGGTCAGAGGGAGATCTGTAGATTAGGTTCGGAGATTTATCAAAATGTAGGTTGCAAGACACAATAGAATAAGAACAAACCCCATTTCACGGATTAGAAAACTTAATCACAAATAATTCATAAAATTTTAAAGTTATATCATATGTTTTATATGATATAATAATTATACTATAGGATTATAACTCATAAAGATTTGCCTAAAAACAATCGGCTAATAAAGAAAGATTCTGACCTTCTGGATCCTAGTCCACTGTCTCTCTCTCTTTTTTTACACTATTAATGTTGACCAATGATAAGATTGGCCATCAATCTCATTGAAGCAATTTTTTGTATTATGCATTAGATTTTTTTCTCCTCTGTCCCAGCCTTCATGGATCAAATGGAGATGAGCTTATGTCCTAGCTTCAGGCAGATTTCATAATAAAAAAGAAAACGTAGAAAAAAAGTATCTTTATGAGAAATACACACTTTACAATATTTAGATAAAGCTCCCCATTTTATTTTTGTTTTGCTCTGCCAAGTCATGACTTAAAACCTCAAAGCCTAAATAACATAAAAAGAAAGAATAATAAAAATTCTGTATTACTAAATATTACTTATGGAATGTTTAAAAATTCAAACAAACTAATAGCGCTCAGTTTTCCATTTGCTTTGATGTTTATCAAAATGCAAATGGGACTGAGTCTTTGATAAATTATATTGTATCAATTATGTAAAATTTATTAATTTATATATAGAAATAATTCATGACATTCAAAGTTGCAATATGATACCTCAAAGAGCAGTTCTCATGACAACAAAGTTATTCTAGGACACAAAAATGTCTGTTCTATTTGCAGCACAAGGTTATGCCAACATTATAAAAACAAAATTCCATCGAATTTGGGTAGATTTATTTTCAACGTTTGTGTGCGATGACTTCAAGATTTTAGGGAGAAAGGAGGTAAAACAAATGTTTCTTCAAGACGTTTTCCTTCCAGATCTCATAACGACAACATTAAACCTGCCGTCTGCGAATTGTGTCATCTGTTTTCACCAGAACAGGCCCCTTGGCATGTGGCTGCCATCGGTGCAGGGCAGGCCTGGCCTTCTCCCCTTCACGCCAATTTTCTGGTTTGAGTGCACGTGCTCTGAGGCGTGTAAACTGCTTTACTTCCCTTATTAAGACGTTGACATAATGTCCCTGCAATAGTGAAGAAAGACTTCAAAATCGAAACAAACCACCCTCAGGGTTTAATGTTCTTGTCATGTAGGGTTTCTTCTTTTCTTTCTTCTGTTCTTTTTTCCCTTTCTTTTTATTTCAGTGACGACTATAACAGCAGGAAATATACAGACCTTGAAATCGCTAGAAAACGAGAAGTTTCCACAGCACTGAGGCATTTGGTGCTAAGACAGAAATGTAGGTCTTTCTATTGTTCTTTAGTAAGGAAGATTTTTGGTTATTTGTTTGTTTTGTTTTGTTTTTAATGAAATAGAAATAATTTCAGGGTGATGAAAGAGCCCACGCTTCAGGACACGCTGCTCTCTTATCATGTTCA
This sequence comes from Rousettus aegyptiacus, assembly GCF_014176215.1. Lineage (NCBI taxonomy): Eukaryota > Metazoa > Chordata > Mammalia > Chiroptera > Pteropodidae > Rousettus > Rousettus aegyptiacus. The sequence continues at coordinate 9,023,457 of NW_023416290.1, read as the reverse complement.
GAGTGTTTGGTGATAAAAAGAAAGTGAAAAAAAAAAAGAGAGAGAAAATTGCCTAATCAGAGTTACATCAACTGAGTGGATAAACTAGAGAAAATGAAAACGGTCAGTTAGTACTCATTAAAGTGACTTTTCAAAAGAAGAGTTTTCAGAATCAGTGGCACTGAGCGAGCACCTGTCGCCAGATAAACTGTTGATCGTTACTTGGAACTTTCGTTTTATGTGCCGTTCTTTATTTTCTTCTGTGGCTTCACTTCACAATATATACGTGCATACATAAGCAAATGTATAGGTGTATATAGTTATGTCTTTTTTTTTTTTTACTTTATAAATTTAAATTGCTCATGTTTCATTGTTCTAGCAAATCAGTCAAAAGAAATCGAGGGGTTTTTAATTCAAAAAAACAACGAATTAAATCATTTTTAATTGAAAATAATAAAAAATATGCTATGTTCTTTAACTTTTTTTATTCTCAATAAGCTCTTTGATATGTTTCAGGGGGAAAAAAAGTGCAGGGTATTGTACTTACAGAGGTTATCACAATCTGGGTATTTTGAGCAAGGATAACTTCCCAAGTAGGGTTGTATATTCCCCCAGGAGGCAAGCATCTGGTGGTCTCTTTTTGCAATATTAGCAGCCAGTAATAATCATTGCCTAATTTATTAGTTATAGTCTAAGGATATCATGTATTCCGTGTGTGTGGCGAGAGTAGGAGAGCGTTACAGAGTGCGTCTTTGTGCAGATCACTCTACCAGGGGCTATAGGAAATACAAAGGTGAATAAGGATAAAATCTTTACACCCATCAGGCACAAAATATAAGGAGGAGTACCATAACCACCGATTTAAAGTTCAGAGGGTCATTCTAGATGAGGGATCTGGAGTTTTTGCAGGGCGACACTCAGCGAGCGGGACTTGCTTCAATGTATGTCTGTCCCATTGAAGTCAAGGATAAGAACATTTGCTTAACGCGTTCAGTCATTTTCCATTCATTCATTCAAATGCCATTTATTGAGTGCCAACTACACAGCAGACACTGAACTAGGTACACAAGGTCTACCTGAGCATAGACAAAGAAACAGACCACAAAACAGGTTCAAAAAAGAGATGAAGAGCCCAGCGTGGTGAGTGTATAGGAGGGAGGCGGGGTGGGAAACGGGCAGGGAGCACAAAAGAGGAAGCTGACTCATAGAAATTAAGGCAGGAAGGGTAGGCTCTTCGATAGTTCTACCCTTCTTGACTTATTTTCCCGGATGCCCTCGAATCCCTAACTTACTCACTGCCTGTGTTTAGCTCTTTTTAAAGCACTTTACAAGGATAATTTATAATTTTTTAATGAACTTATACAGAAGCAGGGTTGCTTCTCTTGGCTTTACAACCAGAGCATCTGACATCCTGAATGGCGCTCAATAGATTACCTAATTGGCACCCGAGAGTAGACGAGAAACCCTCCCCAGAGCCCAGAGCTGTGGACCTCTTTGTGACATTCTGCCACTCCCCTGCTGGTGCCTTCATCGTCTCCAAGGACAGAAATGGAAAGTTCAGTGTTTCAAGGGTCATCTGTGTGGTAGCATATGTCAGTACTCTGTTCCTTTTTGTCATTGAATAATAGTAGTCCAGTGTGCGGATACCACACTTTGTCTCTCCATTCATCCGTTGGTGGACATTTGGGTTGTTTTTACCTCTTAGCTATTGTGAATAGTGCTGTGAACATCTACGTACAAGTTTCCACAGAGACGGAGATCAGATTCGTGGTCGCTAGGGGCAGGGGGAAGGGAAGATGGGGAGTGACTACTTAATGCGTTCAGGGTCCCTTAGCAGTGGCCAAAATTTTCTGAGACTAACAGTGGAATTGCACAACATTGCAAATATACTTAATGCCACTGAACTGTGCACTTAAAATGGTTAAAATAGCAAATATTATATTACGTGCACTTTATAATAATAATGAAGGAACAGTAGACTTTTATATTTCTCTGTCACAAGTCCCAATTCCCTTCTGGTTCCCACCACCTCTTTCCAGCTCTTACTAAAGCTCTGGGCAGCACTGGGGTGCACATCCTACACTTGGAGCCCCACATAGTCTCCTTTTTCCTCGCTTTGGGAAGAGGAAGTTATCTACATGCTGTGCCTGCTACTAGACCCACAGATCTTCGTCAGGACGAGCAGCTAGACACAAAATCAAGTGGCAAGATTGCAAAGGATGAGTGGTTTCTTACACGTTGCCAGCAGAAATGGAAGAAAGAGATGTAGCTCTCTTTGACGTCAGGGAGTGAGTACATCAGAGCTGGAAACCAGGCGTGGAGCGCCTCCCAGCCTTACCTCCACCTCTAGTTTTCTTGAGAAAAGTGACAATAATATTATTGTGTTAGCTCTCTTTTTCTCAGTGTTTGCCTTTGCCTGCTGCTTGAGTGAGATTTATTTTGTTTCTAAAGGGGATTTGTGGGGTTTTTTTAAGCCACCATGGGTAATATTTTTTGTCTGCCTAATAAGTAGAACAATTCTAGTGATAAGAATTACAGAAGAGTCTTTAGATACATAACATTAGTAAGTAGATAACTTGCAGTGACCTGCAACACACATATTGATAAAATCGGGTTAAAATAAGAGTCTGGGATAAGTTCATAAGGCAGAAATACTTTCTAAAACAGAAGTTGGAGTTCCCAGGATTAGGCTTATGTGTGTCTGCAAAGGACGGGGAAGGAGACTAACCAGTGCCTCATAAACATTCCCTCATAGGTTCCTTGGGTTGGCCTAATTGGCAGAGAATTTTGTCTTTAGAAATTACAATAAAGTATTCTGAAATTTTAAATCTAGTGAAAAGTAGTTGTAAATGGTCAGAATCCACAAACCCAATTCATTTTTATTTATCTCTCAGGAAAACCTAAGAACACTTGATGCAGATTTGTTTGGCTAGTCACCTTAATTTTTAGAATGAAAGCTTCAATTTACAACTCATCTTATTACAAAATTCAATTGCCAATATACCCTTTTTCTTTTGTCTCCATTCCCTCCAAAATGATTTTTTTTGTCCTCAGTAGAAGACACCAAAGATCAATTCCTGTCTCAACGTTGACTTACAGACATTTTTAGACAAGCTTGTTTTGTATCATAGGAAGCGCCTTAGAAACTGAATGAGTCACCATTTTGTTCTCAATTTCTATTTCAAATAGAATTTTTTTAAGGAACAGTTTTATTGAGTTATAATCTACATACTGTATAATTCAGCCACTTAAAATGTGCACTTTAAAGGTATTTAACATTTTCAAAGAGTTGCGTAAATATCATCGCGTGATTTTAAAACATTTTCATCGCATCCAGAAGAAACGCCATATCCATTAGCAGTCACTCGCCTCTCTCCCCGCTCCTGGCAATCACTAATCTATTGTCTGTCTCTATGGATTTGCCTCTTCTGGATATTTCGTATAAATGGAATCATGCAATATGTAGTCCTTCCTGACTGGCTTATTTCACTTAGCATAATGTTTTCAAGGTTCAACCATGTATTAGCACTTCATTCCTTTTTATAGTCAATCAATATTGCATCGTATGGACATACCCCACTTTATTTATCCATTCATCAGATGATGGGCAGTCGGATTATTTCCACCTTTGACTATTACGTGTAATGCCGCTCTGAACATTTGTACCCAAGTTTTCGTGTGGACATATACTTTCATTTCTCTTGGGTTCGCATAAAATTTTAACTTGACATGGGCTAGATTTGACTCTGAACGACCTGGGTGTGTGAGTAGTTGAGTGCCTGAGAAGGGTGAGAAGAGGTCATCAAGGGACAGTGTCGAAGAGTAAGTGGGTCAGATTAACTTGCTGGTTTCCCAATTTCTGAATCCCTCTAAAATAATACCATCTACTACCATAACATCTTAGAATCATAACTTCACATGAGAGCACAGTAAAATAAATAACTTGCTCAACAATTTGTTGAGGATCGAGCAGGGACTAGGTCCCTGGCTTCTGTTTCTTAGGACACAGCATTTTGTACCACGTGCACTGCATTAGCATACTCTGTGATCCAAGTGGTATCTAATTATAAAAATTTTCCAAAGGTTCTATTAAAAAAAAAAAAAAGTTCAGAATTGGGCAGGAGTGTCTTCATTTCACTGGAAAGAGAAACAATTACTCTGTTCCTCAAAGATAAAGGGTTTTCTATGTACCATGTACCAAGCTAAACACTTTGTCTGAGCTACCGTATTTCCTTTTTAAAACAACCCCGTTTTGCAATTAAAGATAAGAATTTATGCAGCTTAACAGGAGAAAGTTGAAGCCGGAAGGAGAAAGTTGAAGCCGGAAGCATCTCACTCTATACAACTTGTTTCTTAAGTGTTCTGTTTTGCTGAAAGAAATAAGTACAACCTACTCTGTCTGCTTTCCATGCCTCCCACTCCTGACTGCTGCTTTCGTAGGTCATGAGTTCTTAAAAACCTACCCATGGAACATTTGTAAATTGAGAATGTCTTGTCTATAAAGTAATAATTGTATTTAAACAAAAATATGAAATCAACCCATTTCTAAATAAGATCACGTATATTCTTCTCCAAAATTATCATCAGACATGAATGTTCTTTCTCTAAAGCCAGATAGGCAAATGTTTTTAAACTCAAGGGCAAACCACAATCAGTTATTAACAACTCCTGGAATATCATTGAGGATTCTGAAGCCTGGACGAAGTTTGGGAAAAGATCACAGCGATTTGTTTGCGAAATCGCTGTGGGAATGAGGCACACAAGACATATGTTTGCAAATCAAATATGGACAATAGAATGTGATTTGGTGTGCGTTTCTTCTGAATGTTCTTTTTTCCATAGGTATGACCTTTTGTTTAAAAAAAAAAATAAGATACTATTAGTGTTTCATAGTTAAAGAAGAACGACAAGAAAGTCAAGGGTTGGAAATAAATATTATGTTAGATAAGAGTGCCTTCAATAAAATATTTTAATCATTTCTGTGGTGACAACAACCAGTTTAGAGAAAAATCTCTTTGGGAATAGCTTGATAGCCAAAGGGGGTTTATGAACTAGTACAGTGATCATATTTTCCAAACCTAAATTGGAATACACAATCGCATAATGATCTTTGAAATGAATGACTAAATGTATTGGTATAAAGACAGTTTGCAAAGATATTAAAATTAAATAACATTCAAGGATGTTTTTTAAATTGCCTTCATATTAAAGGTGATATTTAAAATACATACAAATACATTATATTTGAGAATCATCCTGGAAAATGCAGGAATGTTGATTTAAATATGAGGAAAAGAATTTTGGAGCTGCTGTTCTCTGATTTCCTCAAATAAAAGCTCTTGCACCTTGCCAGACCCGCCACCTCCTTGAAATTCGCTCACTTCCTGTAGCTTCTGGCTGAAATCCATACATAGGAGATCAGCTGTTTTTATCAGCTACAAACATACATTTCTGTCCAGACTGAGCTAAAATTCTTAAAAGCAAACTGTCCATCAGGTTCTAGAGATACAAGGACAACACTTCTCATATGAGCTGTAAATTCAGGGTCACTCACATCAAGATTCTAAGCTCTCGCCCTTTCATACTCCTCAAATCCCCCTTCAAATAATCCGTTTGCTTACTCTCCAGGGTTGGCTTAGTTTTAGCTTTAGTTTTAGTTTCAGTTTTCTCTGGTGACCAGGCAATGTTATTTTCATGAGTGGTCTAGGAATTCTTTAATAGAGTATGAATTCCTCCAAAGTCCAGCTCTATTGTCCTTGCTTATGACCTTTAGCCCCACTTTAAGACTTTTTTCATAGTCATCTGCATTTAGCTTCAAGACACTCTGCCAAACCCAATGCTATGAAGTCTAACTTTGCATCGCTTGTCAGACTGACCCTGGATGGCTGTTTTTCTTTTTCCTACAATAAGTATAAAAATGGATGCCAGCATAGTAACTAAGTTGAACCTCAAAGTGAACCAACTACCCTTACTTTCATGCGCATCAATAATTCTTTCATTTTTATCATGTTTTCTTGCCTCTTCCTACTGTGTTACATATTTGTGCTTAAAGGTTAAATCCAGCTTCTCCACTCCTCAATTTTTTTTTTCCTTCCTATTCTTTGATCCTACATTGAAATCATAATGCTGGATTTGTGACGTCACTCTTAATTGTTTCCAGATGATTTCTCATGATCAAAAAGAAGGTGAAGTCAGTATATGTTGGTAAAAAAAAAAAAAGTAGATCTTCAAACAGAGAGATGGTTCAGGAGAAAAAAATAGAGTATAATAATAATGTTGAGGATACAAAACAACTATAGGTAAATTGCCTTTTCTCTCTGTCTTAAAACAAAGTCTTTGATCAATTGTGCCAATGTATGAAAATTTGAACTCTAAAGAGGCTAGGCAGCTTTCTAAACCGAAACATCAAAAGCTTTGCTTCCATTAGAAAAATTTAAACCCATGATACTTTGAATGGATTTGAAATTCTCTAAAATGAGCTCTAATAATAACCTTTACAAACAGAAAGGAAAAGAACAGTAGGTTATGTGGCTTCGTACTACCATTTTCTCTGGTACATTAGTTTTCCAAAGATGGCATTTTGGCTTGTACCAAATAAAAGGGCAAAGGTTACCAAATGCAAGCCTGGGGAAGCCAGAAGAGAGAGCAGCTCTTACAATGGAGGGGGAAATCCAAGCTGTCAGCTCTGAATGGATAGAAATAGCATGTGTGAAATTGACAACCAGCAACAGCATGGCACCTTAAGAAGGGCCAGGAAATGAATTCAACCAGTGTTCCTATTTACTGTATTAGAGCTGCAGCTCCGTGGAGGTTTACTCAAGATTCGGAGAGAGAAATGTTCGAGTCTTTGATAATTTTGATAATATCAAGTTGTTTAGAAAGCAATTTAAAAACATAAAATACCAGAGTAAAAATGGCAGAAAAACGAAACGGAGGAAAACGTAAATAAAGAATAAAATCACCCATCATCCAACCTCCCCAGAGGTTGGGTTAACAATTTGGAGCTTTTGCCTCTCCTTCCACGCATTGTTTTACAAAGTTGAAACCAACTTGTGTATATAGTTTTATTTAGTAGTATATCATAAATGTATTCCCATATCTTGAAAACGTCTTCATAACCGTTGATGTTAATGTTTGTAGAACGTTCTGTCTTTTGAACACACAGACCTTAATTTATTTAGCCATGATTAAGTCAGCTACTCCCCTCACCCCATTTCTTTGTCTAGTCCAACATATAGTCCTTTAAAAACTCAAAGTCGATCTTGTTATTCTCCTTTTTAAACCATTTAATAACTTACCACTGCTCTTAGAAAACATCAGCCTCTTTGGGGGCTTTATGTCCTTGCTTCTACATCAGTAGCACCTGGGAACTTAGAAATGCAGAATCTCTACCTCTTCCCAGATCTGCTGAGTCAGAAGTGTGTTTTTACACGATCCTGGTGAGCCTTATGCACTTTAGGATTGAGAAGCATTGATCTTCACGAGCTGGCTGTCCTGCCACTGTGCCAGCCTCACTGCGATCAGCCTCCTCGGGGACCCCTGTGATCAGCAGCAGACATGTGCCCTCAGTGCCTCACTCATGGTGCTCCTTCCCCCCACAGAGCCTCCGCAGGTATTATGGATTGAATGTTTGTGTGCCCTAAAAAATCACATGTTGAAGTCCTAACCCCCAATGTGATGGTATTTGTAGATGGGGTCTTTGGGAGATAATTAGGTTTAGATGGGGTCATGAGGTTAGAACTCTTGTGATGAGATTAGTGCCCTTATAGAAAAGATACTAGATACCTCTCTATACCTCTCTCCCCTCACCCCCGCCGCTCTCTCTGCCCCAGGAGAGGACACAGAAAGTAAGCAGCCAGCCATCTGGAAGCGAAGAAGAGGGCTCTCACCAGACCATGCTGGCACTCTGATCTTAAACGTTCAGCCCCCAAACTCTGAGAAAATAAACGTATGTTGTTTCAGCTAGCCAGTCTGTGGTTTGTGTTATAGCAGCCTAAGCAGACTAAGACAGAAGGTATGCATAGAACTTTCTGCCCAGAAAGAACTTCCCATGACTCTTTGCCAAGTTAACTTCTGATTTTTCTTCAGAGCCCAGTTTTAAAGATGAGAGGAGGGTCTAGTATCCTTTATATAAAAAGAACTCTTACAACTCAACAGCAAAAACTTAAACACCCCAATTTAAAAGTGGACAAAGGACATGAATAGACATTTCTCCAAAGAAGATATGCAATTGTCCAACAAACATGTCATTGACTCTCAAGGAAATGCAAATCAAAATTACAGTGACGCACCACTTCCGATGGCTAGGTTTTTAAAAAATAAAAATAAAATGATAAGCACTGGCGAGGACGTAGAGAAATTGGAACCCTCATAAATTGCCGGCGAGAAAATAAAATGAGGCAGCCACTGTGGAAAACAATTTAGTGGTTCTTCGGTGCCTTAAACAAAGAAGCCGGACATAAAAGACCACGTATCGTATGAACCCATTTATATGAAATATCCAGAACCAGCAAACCCATAGAGACAGAAAGCAGATTAGTGGTCGCCCGGGGCTGTGGAGAGCCGGGACTAGAGCATGGCTACTTTATGATATTTTGCTCCCACCACGCTGAGACCTCTAGATCGCCATGATGCATGAATTCTAAACCTTCTCCAATTAGTGAGACCTCAGACTCTTCTCTCTCTCTCTCCCTGCACCCTCTTCTTCTACCTCTTACTCTTTCTCTGATTCCTTTCTCCCCGCCTGCTCCTGCATCATGAACCCATTTCCTGAGGCTTCCTCTCCATCTGGATTTCTGCTATACATCCATATGGCCTTGTTCTGCACTGGGCATCCTCAAAGACAACCCAAATTCAACTTCTGATATTATCTCCCAATTGTATTATATTTACAGACCTAGAGGTACTCTAAAAGGATTAAAAGACTATATATGTCATTCAGTTAAAATGTGCATCCTATTTCTGGCCCGTCCTTTCTGTTGTGTACTGGGAGGTACTATTTTTGATAAACCTTATAATCATAGTATGAGTGGCATAATTACATTACATTATAAGTTTGTGGGTTACAAGCATAAAGTTTCGAATATAAATCTCTACCGCACTTCGTACCACAAGGATGTATTAAGTTATGGCAATCTCATTTTTTTTTAACGTGCCAGAAACTTTCCTCCAACTTTGCATTCTCCTAGACAATGTTATCACTAGCAGAGGTCTGCAGAATTTGGTCCCCAAAAGCCACTGCAGAGGTGAGAGCGAAAGAAGGAAACAGAGAGAGGAGAGAGCGTATCAAGTTTCAGAGGGACATAGGAGGAAGCTGGGGACTGCGGGATGGTTACTGATCGAGTTTATCGTTAAATTAGCTTCAGTTTGATTTACGGTTTTAAACCTCTTGTAAATAGTATAGAAAACACAATGTCCAACTCACTTTCAATTCCTGGTGTCTGGAAACTTAAGAAAACATTTTTCCCACTGATACAATGTTATAAACGTGGTTTAAGACAAGTGTCAGAAGCTAATGCAGCGGTCCCCGACCTTTCTGGCACCAGGGACCTGTGCTCCTATGAGAATCTAATGCCTGATGATCTGAGCGGGAGCAGAGGCTGGTGACGCCAGCGCTGGGGAGCAGCTGCTCACCTGCTGCTCACCTCCTGCTGTGCGGCCCGGTTCCTAACAGGCCCTGGACTGCCCTGGCCTGTGGCCAGGGATTGGGGACCTCTGGCCTAATGGATCTGTGGTATAACTAAGTTATGCACTGCTGAGGAACGACGCTCCCTATCTTAGTGAAAGGTCAGTTCCGGGCACAGTTTTGGAACAGGCAAAGGTCTTATTTGACGTCTTCCCACCCCGCTTCCTGTCTTCTCTGTGGTCTGTGACACATCACCTGCCCTGCAGCACCTGCGTATCCTCACCATGAGCTGGCAAATTTCTTCTCTGAGGAATAAAGGGCAGAAGGTTTTCGTTTTTGAAACTACACCTATTAAATCAGATAAATTTCCTTCAAAGGAATTTCAGATCAGAGAGAGGTCAACAAGGCTGAGTCTTCTGTTAGTGTCAGGTTTCCTAAATTTTCTGTTTCTAACTCTCAGAGTATAAATAATTCTAGATATAGTTTCTTTAGAAAACCTTTTTTTTTTTAATTCAGTCAATAAAGGGTTCTGTGATAAACGAAGTATTTTACTTTATAACCAATCAATTCCCTAGGCAATTTAGAGAACGGGGTAATAAAAGCAAAAGATACCATACCATATCATATTGAATTTTCTTTTTAACATAGTTTTACAACCATTTTCAAAAACATTTCTGGGAAAAAAATAAAAACCATAAATAGTGTTTTTTAAAAAATTCTAGAACCCTCTATATTTATCCTTTGGCAACTTTTAAATCTAATTTCTAATCTATAATTGAATTCACAGTGGCTTAACCTATTATCAGACATCTTTGGGGCATTAGAACTCACTTCTGGTCCAAATGAAGCATCAGAAAATCATGCACGGTGTTGCCTTGAGAAAGTAATGCATGCCAATTAAAATTCTCCTGGCATTAATTAAAGTAGCTGGAACGGTTAAGAATGGCATTTAAGGACTGCCATAGAATACTATCATATTAAAGAAAAAGTCCAATGTAGGTGGCTATGAGGCCCTGCAAAGATGTCGAGCCTTAGAGAAATGGAAGATGACCAAGGATCTGAGACAGAGAGAGCAGCTTTGCACAGGTGGATATACTCACCTCCAAGTTACTTAACATTACTTGAGCATCTTCTGAGTCTTAAGTGCTAGGTGAGAGAATGAGATCCTTCCCAGAGAATGCAAGACGCAGGTCATTCATTGTAGGAAAATTCTTCTTTGAGGTTGTTCAAGAAAAAAAAGAAAATTCAACTGAGTAAATTTTAAAGATCCTATTGGTTTTATTCAGTGATTCATGAATCGGGCAGCACCTAATCTAGCAGATAGAAAGTCACTGCGAGGAGCTGTAAAAAATGAAAGACATTTTTCATAGGCAAAAGGAAGAGGGAACAGGAAGTTATACTATACCAAAATAAAGTGGGTTGGTTATTGCGAGGTCACTTTCCTTTAGGGGATTGCGGGGTCTATCAGGCAGATGACCTCACTCGTGCTGGTCAGGGGACTTCTGATTGACTGGGTTAAGATTGCATTTCCAGAAAAACCAAAACTATAATTAAGTTAAGTCTCACTTTGGGGATGTGGGGCTTTATATAAGCAACTCCATTTGGGGCCTGTTGTCTTGTTCTTAACAGGGTTCACTTGTGTCTCATTTCAGAGCAAAGATGGGGAGCTATTTCTACAATTTACAGAAAACTCTAGTATACGATATCCTTAGACTTCATAACATGTATATAAACATTAGGGGAGTTAGGCTTTAGCAAAGCGATAGAGACTTTTGATGAATGACCCTACCATCTTAAACCTCTCATAAATAAGAATTAAGAGAGTTGAAACAAGGGAGGTAAGAGTTCAATTCCAGGATCTCCTTCTACTGGATGTTTGATCTTGAGTCAAGCACTTTGTATTTCTAAACCTCAGTTCTCTTTTCTATAAAATACAGTAATAGTAGGATCTTCCTCACTGGAGTAATGTCATGATTAATTAGATTAACCTGCCTCACTAATCTTGAGTGTTCCAAGACTATGAGCTATTACTATTTTTATTATGGTAAGAATTTGGAAGAAAAAAAATTCCTGCTAATGAGATAGGTCAGGGGAAAATAAGGCAAGACTAAAGAGTAATATCTTCAAATGAAAAGATATGTCAATGTTTGCAGGGTTTAACAGGAAAAAATTAAATACTTTTTGATAATAAAATTTTTTTTCAGAGAATTGATTTTTTAAAATAAATGTTATTTGTTTTCAAAACATAAAAACCATAGTAATAAACCTCTACAGTGTATTGTTTTATTGCTTCTGGCTTTAATACTGTAACTGATGACATTAGACACAATGAAATCATTAATTAGAAATTTGCATTGATGCAAAGCAGAAGGGAAGTAGCTGCTTGACTTTAGCTTCTGAAATATTTACACTTAAAATCAAAGCTTTTGTTAAAGTAAACCAGAAGAACTACTTAGCATAAGAAAGAGTTAATACTAGTTTAGGGATGTCCTATTTTTTAAAAAGAGTGTTTTTTTGGAAAATACTTGACAAATCTGCCTCTAAAAGGAACTGCAAAAATACTGTGACTGCTTTTTCGAATCTTCCTAGGAAACTTAGCTGATGTGAAAGAAATCATGGTTGTCAAAATAAGCAAACTATATTTTACAACTACCAAGAGAAAAAGAAGCAGAGTTTTCTATTATACAGTTGTGATTTTGCATATCTCAGTGTGTGATAACTAAGAAAGACTAGTGTAAGAATGGCTTAATAATGCCGATCTGTTGGATATCTCCAAGAGTCTCACAAAATCTAAGCTTTACTTTAACTTGCAGAAATTACATTGGCCTATTGAGTAAGCAACTAAATACTGCTGCTCATTGGAAAAACAATATATTTATGGAAATAAACATTAACATCTGTAAGCTTTAATTCCTTAATAAAGACTTAGTAATAGTAGTAAGTATGAGTGTGCAGCTGTTTTCAATCCGTTACTCAGAAACTTTACACAAGTACTTCCCAGTAATGTTAAGTGAGTACTAGAACCATATTACCTTCCTTACAATGAGAAAGGCAAGTATGTAAAGGGCTATATTCTACTTTTGAACTGCTATGTACTCAGCAGGTCAGCTATGTACACAGAAGTGAGGGCCTTCAAGCGAACTACTTAATCTCCTTGGACAAACTGAGCTACGTTGCTCAAGAAGCGACACTTAGAAACTCTACCAAGACAAGCAACCCGCTAGCACTGGAAACTTTTACTGACGATCTGTTGTCAATGAAAGAACGTCCAGCATTAAGTAAGAAAAAGGTTTATAGGAGTTTACTTGAGCCAAACTGACCACAATTGCCAAGAAGCAAAATTTCAATGGATTGACAAAATGCTCTGGAGAACGGCAATTTTGCAGCTCATTTTATACATTTAGATTCAGAGGAGGAGACATACAGAGAGAGGGTTATATGAAATTCATTGGTGGTTGATTTGGGAGGCGGAAGAAAGCACAGTGGGGAAACCTCTGAGATTGGGTAAAAAGTAAAACGGAGAGACACTCCTTTTACACCAGTGGGTACAGGACAGTCAATAATTAACATTCGCAGCACAGACTGGGTGTGCAGGAAGAATGAGTGCTGAGGTCTCTGCTCAGGTACTGCAAGTTGTGCCCTGAGGGGTCTGGAAAAGGAGATCACTCTGACTTTTCAAAGGGATGTTATCTTAGATGCTCAAAGACAATAGATAATTTCTAAGGTAAAGAAGCTAGGGCTGAGGGTGTGGCCACCCACCCCCACCCACTTGTAGTCAGGAATTTTTCAGTTCGGACCGCCCTGTGTGGTTGCTTTGGTCTCTGGGTTTGTCGGGTCTAGTCTGTGGCCCCTTTTAGCCCACGCTATGATGTAAACGCGCCGTGTGAAGTTCTAGAGAGAAGGGCTACAAAGGTAAGACACAGTTTTTGCTCCTAAAGAATTAATGATTTTAAAATGGATTGGCTTGGGGACCTAAGAAAAAGAAAACTCTCTGTCCCACCCCCTGCCTTTTTTTTTCACTAACAGTTATATATTTTTAGTGTTTTATTTCATGGAATTACTCTTGTCCTATGTGCTCTTTATCTGTTGTCTCCTATTGTATTTGCAGTGGTTACTACTTTTCCACTATTTTTTTTTATTTCTTCAATTTGTCTAAGGCTCAGCTTTACACTTTAAGTTTTTCAAATAACTCTCAGAAAAGCCATGAACTCTACTTTTAAAAATATAACCCTGGTTGAGGGCCAATATACCTTTGTCAATTTCCAGACATCAGGTGAATGACAGGGATATATTCCTGGCCTTGGTCCCGAGTGTCTTATGATCCTACTGAGGAAAAAATTTCAGTTCAGGGTCTGATGTCCATGTCTTCCAAAATCGGTATAGTGTTAATTTCATTGATAAGCCACACACCTCTCATCTGTATATTGAAAAAAAAAATACGTGAAAGTAAAAAAGAAAGATGATGTGTCCCACTTTTTACAATAAAGCCACGAAAAATAATTTTATCTAACAATTATTAAGTAAAGCTTTATTGCACTTCCAATCACATCTACCTAACACTTCTGAGGTCTGAGGTCTTGAAGCACTCCAGTGGCTTAAAGAAATACTGAGTAACTTAAGGTATTTCATGCATCTGAGCTCAGAGTAACTTCTCAAATTACTTAATGTAACCCCAATAAAACATAACCACTCCAGTTTTAAGAAAATCTTTGCGTTCTTTTAATTTTTTTGTTTTTAATAAAGGGACATGTTACTATGGAGAGAAAACTATGTGAACTAATACTTTGAATCTTGAGGTTTATTCCCTATTCTAATGACTTAGATATCACCCTTACCCTCCACAAGCCTTACTTTTCTTACCTCTAAAATAAAGAGATTTGATTTTGTGGGGAAGGAAGAAACTTTCCTCTGCCCTCCAAGTTTCTTTTGTCCAGTCTAATAATTAAATCTACATTTAATAGAATAACAAGAGAAAATATAATCAAATTTAATTACATACATACTAATGGGAACCCCCATATACAGAAGAGAGTCAGAGACCCCACATATATGAGAGGTTCAGTGGGAGGAAGGTCATTCTCAGAAGAACAGATGTTCATTAATCAGAAGTTTACCCTGCCCTATAGATAGATGATAAAAAGATATTTTTGGTAATGACTCTTATTATTGCAAGGCCCCTAATTTAAGTTCTTTAAGAGAGAGAGGCCAAAGTTTCTTTTGAGCCCACAAGGTCCCGATTGCCTTCAGCTCAGAATAAGTGGCATGCCAAAGTGGCACATCTTAGGAAGGCTTGTTATGGATCTTCGATTTTTGTCTGTTATTCCTTCCGAAAGCAAAATGTTCCTATACTCCCTGGATGTGAGCGATGTCCATCTTTGCATCCAATTTTCTACCCCATTTCATACTATTTACCTTAACTAGGGGACTTACATATTAGAAACGAAAGATAATTATTTGATTCATAGGTTTAGGACATACTCCACCTCAAATATTCCCAACCCTATCTCCAGGTAAATTCAATAAAACCTCAAGTTCTTATTGCTGAAATTCTCATTTTCTCTCTTATTTGCTAACTGTACTTCCTAATATTATGTCTCATAAATTGAATTATCCACTCAAATGAAGACTAATCCCCTATGCCCCAGACACTGATTTCCACAAATATGTATTTAAAATAGATTTAAAAATTGTTTACTATCTTTTTGCCATATTCTATCGAATCGAATATCTTTCATTAAATCGGCCTAGATATGGGTCGTTGTTTTGTCCTAAGGGGTCAGCACTCCACTTCGTCCTCCTAAAATTATTTACGGCGTAGCTACACGTGCTTATTTAGCGTTCTTAGATTTGCGCTTCCTGGAAGGAACACCATTCCAGCAATAAAGCCATTCATCTGGCACGAAAGCCGCCACTGACTCATGTCACCCGCCGCCACCACCAAGTGCAGTCACTGAAAGCACGAGCAAGTGTTGCTGCACAGCCTCTGACTTCATTTCACAAGCACTGATTTACCCCGCTCTTTCTGAGAGGAGGATTCAGCTCCATGTGCATAAATGCGGTGAAGTTTAGTTGGAGGAGAATGAGTAATCTTCCGAAGCCGTGTCACGCTGAGTGATTTAGAAGTGCAGGGTGTCCCAAATGACAAGATTTATCGCGCCTCACCAGATTTTTATACGATATGAGTAGCAATGGGCTAATTGTTGTAGATATTTCTAGCTCTGTAAGACTTTAGGTGACATTTGTCATGGGTTTTAGCAGAAAAAGAGTCTGAAAGAATGTTACCATCATAGAATTTATCTGTGTAAGGAGGCTCACAGATTCCCATATCCTATCAGATAAAACATTGGTGATCAGAACTTTGTCTTGACTGATACTTAGATCACAGGTGACCTCGGGGCCAACCTCAGAAACAGTTTTAAGAATAAAGCATTCGGCCAGAACTGGGGAAACTCATTCTCTATCATCATTTGCATGTCAAAACTGGCGTTGGAAAAAGTGATGGTAGCAGAGGCAATACAAAAAGGAGAAATCTACAGCAACCATTTTGACTTACGAGATAAAACAGCCGTCACAGAGGACGTCGCCATCTCCCCAATTCTTGTCAGAGATGGTTTACCTCAAACCGACACCGCATTAAAATCGAGTTCTGTCCCAAGTAAAGCCAGCACAAATCATGAGGGCCCATGGCTTGCTGAGTTTTCACGGTTCCAGCCATTTGCTGAAGATCCTCCCCGACTCTGCAGTGGGTTCTTCCTGGGCCACCACACTCACTTCCAGGGACTCAGCAGCAGCGGCACCTGCCCGTGGCCCCCCTCCCCCACCCCGGCACAGAGCAGCCTGCGACAGCCGAGATGCCGCTGGAAGGGCCCTGGGCACGTCCCTCCCCACCGAGGGAATGGAGTGCTCCCAGCCTCGCCGACCATTTGTTCACCACACGAACTTGGGATTCTTGGCCCACTGACAGCGCGAGGGGGAGCCGCGGTCTCTTAAGTGCATTAAATCTTCATATTAGCCCCCCGGCTTGGTCGACCTTTATGTCGGCTTTGTTCTCTTTTTTCCAAGCATGACAAACAAGGGTTTTTTTTTCTTTTTCACTTTAATGATTCTTTATACAAAAAGGGGTAGTTTCAGGGCTTTCTCCGAGGCTGATAGGTGTGTCTGTTTAATGAGGTTTTTATTATACTGTATTGGCTTCCCTGAAAAGAAATTACGAGCACCAAACAGCTGATAATAGAACAAGACTGGAAGAAACAATAACCAAGAGGGGGAGAGAGTAATGTGGCCGCAGATGCGCGTGTTGCAGGTTGGGGATTAGATGTCACTTGCATTCTCCCTCGGCCACCACCGTGCTCGTCATCAACTAGATGTGGGCACTTAATGTGCCCGTTATATGTGCGCAAAAGATACGGACGTAGATAGAGACCCGGTGAAACTGCCATCTGTGGAGAAGGAAGGGTGGCGAGTTCAGTCTAGACAAAGATGAGTGAAGCTCAGAGTGCAGGTTTACAAGGGCTGGCCGGTTACCATGGAAACTAATTGGCGCTAATAAGTAAAGGGACATTTTAACTGTGGGAACATAATAGGAGGGGCTATTTTTCAATATCACCGTTACCTACAATTAATCTTTCATTTTAGGGGTGTCCTTATTTAATTCCTCTGATGAAGCTAGTTCCTCTCCACACAGCCTCTTCCTGAACAACAAACAGGACATTCAAATGCTGAATATCATCCTTGAGAACGCGCTGTGTTTTACGTTTAGATCTTTCAAGAGAGAATCATTTTTCTTTTTCTCCTTAAAAAATAAACTGTTTGCAGATGGTAAGGAGAAAGGGAGGGAGGTGATGGAAAATTCTTAACTTCTACCCTGACACTGCTGAGTGCCGTAGCCGGCTGCAAGGCGAGGGGAACCAGGCCTTATCCTACAGCACCAGCTTCAGGTTTCTGTTTGAGTTGATTTTCCTTGACAAAAGCGTTTCAGAACGTGGACCAAAACAACTGCATAGCCGTGGACTCATTTTACAGCACTTTGAAATGCAATGTTTACAGACACCGCACAGAGCAAGAATTCGGATCACCCCAGATGAGCAGGACCTAGCGCTCAACGTGTGCTTTTTATAAAGCAAGTTTTAAGTCGAATCCACAGCTGAAGTTATCAGTAAGGGAGAAGTAGTGACTGAGATTTAAGGAAAAGATTTACAATTAAGTTCGAAGAAAAGTGTGTTAAAAAGCACTTTCAACAATAACATGATTCAGAGCTAGGGCCACTTGGGAAATGTCTTCTAGAAGGTGTGTTACGAGCACAGGGTTGATAAAACAAGATTCGACGCCTTCACAGTTTCTTAGGTTTTACTTTTGTAACTCAATTTACAGTTTTAAGAGAATGCGAACTACCTTAATAATGTCTCCAGGGTCTTCAAAATCTAAGCAGTTGAGGTAATCCAGATTTCCAGACGGGAGTCTGGTTGGATTAAACAAAAACAAAACAAAAACAAACAAAAAATGTAAATGAAAAAAAATTGCCTTGCAATAATTGGCATTATTAAAAATTTTATGGTGCCCGAAAGAAGTTTTAGCCCCGTGGTGCCATTTGTCATTGTTGACTGTTTCTGTGTTGATCGTGTATCTGGATTTAGCTGATTAGAGGTAGCGGTCTAGTAAATATACTGTATATTATGAAACGGACACTTGAAAATCAATCTGGGAAGAACTAGAACAAATGAATCAGGACTCCAGCCTCTGATTCTGCTTTTCTTCTTTTTCCCTGTGGCCCAGTTATACGAAAAATTCACTGTCTGAAAATTATGGCTCTCTAATCCTGAGTCTCAGAAAATTGCAGCAGGCGTCATTTTTAAGTATCTTAACACAAAAATACCTGAAAAAAAAAAAAACGTGCTAGTCAAGTCAGCTTTGCTAGATATTGATATAATTCTTTTTGCGATGCCGGCACTCCAGATATTAGATATCTGTCTACTTTTAGTCTAGATTTTAATGCTTTGGGCAGGTTTAAAGTCTTTTGAGTTTTATTCCAAAGATCCCCATCCCAGGGCAAAGCAATTCAAAATTTTAAATGTTGGCTTCCCACAGGCACTGTCAGGGAGTTGATAATATTTGAAATTCCTATCTTCTTTTTTCAGATTATCAAAATTCCTTAGACATCTGATCAAATGTTTTAAATGGTGAGATTTCTAGCAATTAGTTTATTATGTTCAGATATCTCCTTAAAGTAGTGTAACAAGTATAACCATTTTCTGGTTCACACTGCTATCAAAGTAATTAGTTCTGTAAAATAGTCCAGAGGACTCAAAATAAAAAAAGAAAGAGAAAAAAAGAAAGAAAGAAAGAAAGAAAGAAAGGCACATAAGAAGGAGGTACTAAAATGACCCCAAATTGAAAACATTTCAAAGCAAAATTGTTAATGAGCTGTTTGAGCGATATAGACATTATAAGTGCAATTAACTAGAAGCCAATAAAAATAATCAATGGCAGAGTGCAGCCCTCTGGTACCAAGCGCTTTCACAAAGAGATGTCTGTGAAAGCAGCGAGCGATTAAAAAAGCCACCTTTATCTATGGGCGCGCGTGCTGTTTTACATGCGTAGGAACTAGGAGGATTTTCATTGACTGTTTCTGAAGTTCAGCCTGTGGCAAACAGTGAGGAGCTGTATATGTGGGAAGAGAGAAGTTTCTGCTCTGAACTGCGCCCCCACCTCCGTCCTCCCTGAAACGTTGGAGGCAGCCACCATCTAATCAAAGGAAGGTGGGAGTTCAGATTTCAAAACGTAGATGTCACATCTCGGTGCAAAAACCACTCCTACGTTAACGCTTTATCGGTGTGTCAAGAGGAATCTTTCGGCGGGGGGCAGGATGGAGGAAGGGAGGTGCCTCGCCGAGAAGGTCGCCCTCGCGACGCTCGGTGGGCAGGACAGGATTTTTAGTGTCTCCGTGCATCCTCTGGAGGGTCCCAGACGGCCCCGGGGGGAGGACGGGGAGTTGTGAAAAGTAACGCACAACTGGCCACCGGGAGAAGTCGGTCCCTCCACCTTCCCGTTAGCACCTCCCACTTCTCCTCTTTTTATAGCAGTCCTTTCTCGCGGAGAAATCTCAGGTTACTTGACCGGGAGCTCTCAGACCTCCAGTTTCAGCCCTGCCCTCAGCCTCCGGTCGGTGAGAGCCGCCCAGCCCCAGCAATTGGATTGGGCAGCCTGTCTTGACACACCACTGTGCTGAGTGCTTGAGGACGTGTTTCACCAGATGGTTGGGGTTAGTGTGTGTCATCACATTCGAGTGGGGATTAGGAGCGGGAAGGCTGCCTTGCTGGAGCTGTGTGGTCTCCTCCTTCCAAGTGAGAGTTGCAGGCGAGAGGACGCATTCATTTTTTGCAGCCACAAGAAAAGCAGTTCTTTCCAGGTAAAGTCAAAGAATGCTTCTCTCTCTCTCTCTCTCTCTCTCTCTCTCTCTCTCTCTCTCTCTCTCTCTCTCTCTCTCTCTCTCTCTCTCTCTCTCTCTCTCTCTCCTCTCTCTCGTTTTGAATGGAATGCTAGCACAGCACACTTGTCAAAGCCAGTTGTTGCTATCCGCTCAATGCTGCCTGACAGATAACAGTGAACGTAGCTTGGTGCTTGGCTGTCTTTGTAAAACTAACACTCCTCGTGCCTTGCTCTCGAAGGTGTAGCTAAGAAAATGTCTTTCGGAGCAGTGTGTGGACCCTTTCACATCCTCAGTACATGTTGAGAATGGGAGCTATAGATTGTTCATAAAGGATGGATAAGGCCAAGAAAGCCTTTATTCTAGCTTTTAAAATTAAAATTCACTTTCAAACTCTTGCCTTTTACTACTCCATTTATAAAAGTTCGTGTCAGGGTCTGTTACTGAGTTGCTGGCAGAGATGGGAGCGTTTTCTGAACTGGTTTTTGCAATGTCGATCATGTCTGATTTATGACGGACCAACGTGTTTTTAAAATTTTTGTCTAGAGATGGACTCGGAAGTTTGAAAACTTAAGAGCAGCAGCTGCCCCCCCCCCCCCAGCAGCTGATAGAATAGCTTTAAAACAAAAATGCTTCTAGCCAGAAGGAAAGCAGAAAAGGAGGAAGTAGGGAAACGCTCTCTTAACGTTACCCCGTGCAGCTGCAGGGGAGCAGTTGGCGCTAATTCATTTGCAGATCCGTTTGTGAAAGTTTTACAAGTCACTGAAAACTGAGGCAGCATCCCTGCAAGGGATCATTAAAGTCACTACGTTTATGGGTCTTAAACAGACTATCTGAAGTGTTAATTAAATGTAAATAGATTTTCTGGCTTGGTTATAAACCAACATTTTTGTTTTTGTTTTTGTTTTAAAGGTTTTAATTATAAATTAGTCATTGGAAATTAATGGTCATTCGGTGGCTGAGCCATATAAAATGAGTTGTCATCGTCATATATGTGAGTAGCCGTTAACAGAACCACTCTGCCCAAAGCACCCACCCAAACGAAACTGAACTGACTGCAACAACGAGGTTTATATGCTGTGTTTAATTTGTGGTATGAAAAAGGCCTTTCAGATTGGTGCCCTATTTTTACAGGGATCAAAACATAAAATTTTCGGTTTTCAGATTTTCGATCGGGGGAGTTACTGATTCTGCTCCGTAACAGACTTGCCCTCCCACATCCAAGTTCACGTACCTGTGGTGCTCACACGTCCCTGATCCCACTGGACTTTCCCATTTGGTAGAGAAACCCAACACTATTCTCACCCTTGGCAGGTGAGAGATTCTATGAATAATACTGTATATAAGCTATTCTGAAACAGGAGCTGTTTCATGGGTTGCATAACAGGATTTATGGCTAGCGCTTTGTGATTTTTATATTCCTCTGCATAAAGATGCCTGTAAAATTATGTTTCGAGTTGCATTCTATATACTCTTGCAATCAGACGGTTGGTAGTTTTTTTTAGTCCCCTTTGGTAAAAGTTAAAATTATAACACTATTTTACTATAGTGTTTAGCTGTTACTCAGAACGTTCTCTGGTTATGGTCTCACAAGTCTTCTTCGATGAGAAAACATCCTCATAAATAACCGGGCGGTGTTGGGAGGACGGGGCATTATCCGATTCTCACTATTACGTAACCAAAATAGGACGAAGTTCATAAGCTGCAGTCCTTCGGAATTCCTGTCATTCCACTTTGGCTTTACAATGGAACCAGGGTTTAAGAAAAATAAAGGCAGAAAGGCAAACTAACAACAGCTCGTGCGGTGTCAGGGTTAGGGCTGCGCACACGGCAGGTACGGCGCTGCCTACCCGCGCCGTTTTCCACTCTCGCAGAAATATTTCAGGAGAAGGTAAAGCTCCTCTTCACAGATGGGCTCTTCCTCCGTGAGACACTGTGGCGTGATGGCATCCGACAAGGGCCAGTCGCCATTTAGCCCCGGGAGCCCCCCAAGCAGATGCTGCAGGCTGCTCGCCCAGGATTCTGACAATATGGGAGAATTGTGCCCCCAGAAGTCGACTGCACGCAGGACTAGGCAAGATGGAAACAAGAAAAGGAATGATGAGAAAAAAAAAAAATAGTAACTTCACACCTTGAAAAGGCAAAGTCATGTGATTCCCGCTAATAGGAAGTTGCCCAGCAAAACTTCAAGGGTCTGCTTGAAAGACGGTGCCCGCAGGGCGATCCCAGTCTCCTGTCAAAATCAGGATCTACTGTTCCAGATGGTAAACATCCAGAGACATATTTATAGTGACTTCTACATACCTCGGGGTGACATTCGGTTTCTTCCTGACAGCGCTTGTGCCGGTAACACACATGCATTTCCCATCAGTGCCCCAACAGCTGTGAAAGTGTTTGAGCACGAGGCATCTCCCAGTGAAGCGAAAGATAACTGGGGTGCCGATCTTGATTTGCACTGTCGACGAGTCCTGCTGTCTAGGCATGCAGCGAGAGGCTACACATCCTCCGGGCAGAAGGCGACCTAAAGAGGCGTCCGTGAAGTTACGAAACCCATTCTTAACGGTGGAGTGGAAAACTAGAATGCATTAACCCAGGTGGGGTCAGTGAGCTCAGGGGCGGAGGATGAGTGGGGACCTTTATCAAAGAACGGAAAGGATTCTAAAGAAACGTGTGGGACTTCAGGGGGATGGCTGCGGTCGTTTCCATTGTAATAGTAGAAACAAGTGGCGAGTGTGACACCTGCATTTTTTTTCTTTGTCGTGCCTGTAGAGCCAGATGGAAATGCAGAGGAGCTTGATTCTTTTCCGTTTTACATTTAAAATGGGTTATTTTTTTTAAAGATCCATAAGGTAGGCTTTCTGATACTCGGCTTCCCCAACCATTGCCATGTGGATGAGGCCGACCAATGGGTCAGGTCAGGATACCTGGGGGGTTTTGCCCAGTGCAGTATTTTTGTGTGGAAAGCATGGGGCAAGTTTAAGGGAATTGAAATTTTTAAGGAGCTGACTCTTAAATAGATTATTATTTTTATCATCATTATTAACTTTGAGGGAAAAGAGGCTCATATGTGAAATTAAGTCTATTGTCATATGGTAAATACGCCATTACTTTAGGTTACATCCATGGGGGGGTGGAGGGTGGTATTTGAAAGAAGATATTTTTTGGAAAAAGTTTATCCTAAAATATGTTTCTTATTTAAAGTATTTTCAGTTCTATTTCAATATGCTGGGAAGGAGGGAGGAATTAGCCTGTTAGCTTCCCACCTCCCCACCCCCCCACACACACCTCTAAAATTCCCCTCATCCTCATAGCTAATCTGTCATCAAATACTGTGAGTCCTTCTTTTCAAATGCCTCCCACATCTGGCCCACAGCCACTGCTCCAGTGCAGAGCATATCACACGTGGCTCATTACAACGATCTCCTGACTGGTCCGCAGCCTCCATCTCTCTCTTCTGTCCACCGCTGCAGATTGAGCTTATAAAAACACGTCTTCCGTCAGAGCATTTCCCAGCAGGGACGTCCCACATGGACCCTCAGTACCCACAGGAAGTTTGAACGTCTCAGTCTTAGCTGCTGGCCCTCTGTTATTTGGTCCCGACTTTCTGACCATATCTACACCAAATTTCTACAGCAGCCGCAGCCTACCGTTGCAGCTAAAGTGGCTAGCTGAGGGGTCGCCCATCCCCGGTGTCTTCTCTAACCCCTAACTACTCTAGTTTTCCATCTGGTTGCCTACAAAAGGAAGAGTTTGTCATCACATGCATGGTTCCTACTAGTTCTGTGTCTATAAGACTGTGTAGAATGTCCTTATCGCCTCTATAGCTCATCTTTGAAAGTTTCAGCTTGAGTTCCACCTCCTCCGAGAAGCCTCCCCTGACTACCACAGCTCCCAGCGATGTTTTCCTTACTTTGAAAGTGACTATCGGTTATCTATGGGTTGTATTATCACAACCACCTTGTTTGTTATCCTGCTTTCTACCTTGCCTTCTTATTCCTTGCCACCTCTGGTGGGATGAAGTCTCCTAAGATAGGCATTAGGCTGGTTCACTTTTGCGCCCCACAGAAGGCACTCGTAAATGCGTGTTGGCAAGTCCACAGAGACATTCGAACATCCGAGGCACTTTCATTTCTAGTGACCCCACTATAGAGCCATTTGCCACCTCCAATAGCCCTCTCCGCCTATGAGAGGAAAGGAAAAAACATGGTGAAACTTGATTGGTTGTATTTAAGGGTAGCTTAGGAAAAATACCACTTAAACAGAATGTGAAATTATGGCCGCAAATTAAGCTCGTGTATTATCTAAAAAATTCCTGTTTTAGTTTTCTGTAACTATGGTAGAAATCACAGCTGCTAGCTGCCCCTCTGTGCTATAAAATTTAAATATGATTTTGGAAGCAGAAGAGTGCGGTCTTTGGGCTCAGACCACCTCTCACCAGCTGTGCGGCTATGGCTTAACCACTCAGCTCCATCCTCTGTACAGGAGAGGCGGGAAAACTCACCTTGGGTGTGCTGTGAAGAAAACATGTAAAGCACCTAGCTCAGGGCACGTGCACTGAATGGGAATGGGAGAGAAAGGCCGGCAGGTGAGTGCGGAGGTAGAGATGCAGGTTGCACGAATGCGTCCACCTCGGTGATGTCAGTCATTAGTTTCATCTCTTTATGGTGTGTCTCTAGCCTTCTCTTCTGCCACCAAAGGCAAGGGGCATGAGGAAGAGAGAGATCAAGAGAGTGAGAATGAAAAAGGGGCGAAAGAGAAAAGAGGGAGGGAGGGGGCTGCTTTGGGCATTTAGGGATTTGGAGCAACTGAGTTAATGGATCTGTAGGGACAATGGTGACAGTTGAATACACTCTGCTGGGAGGAGCAGAGTCCTGGGTCCTGCATTAAAGAATAATAAAGAGCAGGCGCTGGGCCGCAGTGCTGGGGGAACAAAGGGCTGAGCAGTGGACCCCAGCGGGGGGTTGAATTCACCAAAGGGTCATGTGCTCCTCTTCCTTCCTCCTGGCCCACTATTTAGAAAGAAATAATAACTTGGCAAAACATTGTAGAGAGTCAGGTCAAGCTTCCAGAAGTAATTGGTAAGGCAAGATAGCATTTAGACAAAATGAGGGGCTTGGGCCTTTGCCATCCTTCACCTCCAAACCACATTTAACAAAAAGCTGAAAGCAATCAGCCTGAGCTCTGGTCTGTTCCCAAATTCTGCACCCACCATCACACGCTGAGCCTTCTATCTGTGCCTACTGAGAATTCGCCTAACAAAGCACTGACTGCCACCTAGCAAATGTGTCCTTGGACACTCGTCATTCGATCTCGGTTTTCAGGATCTTGGGCTAAATCAAAGGATGTTCTTTTCCATCCTGATCATCTGGTCAGCACCTGCCCTGGGCCAGGGAGAGAAAGAAACACGGGAACCCCTCTAGGATAAAGGGCAAGGCGGTATTTCTGAAGACCCCTCCCCATCCCCAGCAAACAGGTCCATAAACTTTTCAAAAAGAAGCTTTTACAGTGATGTTGCTCGAACTCATCTTCAGCTACGGCAGCTGAACTAGTTCTCTTTGCCCTCAAAAGTTGCGATTCGTGTACTACTGCACAATAATGCGTTACGCCTTTGTTAATTTAGAAAAAAATGCAGCTGTCCACTTTACCTTCAAAGGTAAATTTTTTTCTAGTGCTCTCCTTTTTAACCACATGGTGACAAATCTGTAGGAAACTATTTCTACATTTTCTAAAATATAAAACAGAGGGACTTGGACATTCCATTGTGTAAGAGTAGTGGGTGAGTTTGATATTAAACTACTATTGTGTTTCTGGATTTAAAAAAAAAATTCCATTGGAAAAGGTAGAGTCTCCCCAAATTTATCTACACATTTTAGTAATATTAATCAATAAAATCAAGGTTAAGTGGCTGACGGTGGGTGTCGTTTGGGAACTAGCAAGAGCCAGATGGCTCTAGTCAAACATAAATTAAAGATGCTTAATTACTTCTGGGTAATAACTCATGAGCAAACCTAGACACTTTTGTAAGAGAAGAATACCATAGTAACAAGGGGACTTGTTCTATCACACATCAAGCACGTTGTAAAAACTGCAGTTATTGAGTTTTCTATTCCTAAGCAATTGACTCTGGTGTAGATTTTCATCTACCATCACATAGTTTTGCTTTTGTTACATTCTCCTTGGTTTTAATCTGTTTTTTGTTGGTGGTGGTGGTGATGGTGGTGATGGTGGTATTGTCCAAATCTTCATTCAGTTCAACTATAACTGGCTGCATTTGACGGAAACCCTGAACTAGTTTTTGTTTTTGTTTTGTTTTGTTTTGTTTTACTTTGTGTTATGGATTTTCCCGTCTGCAAATAGGGCTAGTAACATATGCGACTTCATAGAATATAAAAAAAGCCTGAAATATGGTTTCTCAAGAACTCAGGAAAATCCCTTCGAATCTATTCCCTTAATGAAAGGACCCAAACTATACCAATATAAGCATTGTCTGTTTTTCTGAGCAATAACAGAACATTCCTAATAAACAAAATGGAAATTCGAATTACAGAGAGTTTTGTTTATCGTCCAATTTTGTGGTCTGGCGTTAGAACCCGGGGCAACACCTGCTATGTTAATTTAAAATAAAACCGAAGGTTAAACTCTTATAAGATATTCACTATCCCAGAGTCGCGGTGAGAAGTGATTGATCACATGCCGAGTGTGCATTTATTGATTTGTTAATTTCGAAGTGTGGACCTGTGGATAGGACCTTCAAACTTGTATCGCTAATGGGACTTAACGCCAAAATCACCTTTCTGTGATATAACATGTTCCTTGAATAGACTTCCTGCCAATTTAAAGCCTCCCCCTTAACCCTCACCTGCCAATAATCAATCTTCCCCTAAATAGAATGTCCTAGTAAACAGATGTGCTTGGCATTGCATCCAGAAATTCTTGAGCCTTCAGCTTTTAACTTTCATGTGTAAGAAACGCGTCCCAGAAAAGAGAGACCCATACAAATCATATGCTCTTTTTGTTTCCTCTTGGGAGCTTCATGCTGTTAAAAGAGAGTGTTCTGAATACAGCAGATGAATAAAAGCGTAGGGTACATAATATTTTTTATTGGAGACACCTAGAGGCTTCACATGTGTTATCACATTCTCTTTCATATATGACATCTATATTTAGTCACAAAGACTTGGGGGATATATTCAGTATCAAACAGCTTAAGTTACTTTTTAGCAGTTGAGTTGATGCCCTAAGGAATAACCACAATGTGTCTTCTAAGTAGGATCAGAGCCAAAAGGAACAGACTTAAGAAAGCTCCATCGATGTGTTAATTCATTTATTCCACGTGGATTCGAGAACTTCCTGTGTTTGTATTTCTATCCTCATGCAGAGAGTGCAGAATAACGTAGGACATCGCCCTTGCTCTGAAAGAACACCTGCTTTAGCTGTGAGGGGAAGACGCGAACACGCGGAAAAAACTCTTAGTAGTAACGAAAAGAATGTAGCGGTTAAGAATCACTTACTCCTTCTAATTAAATAAAAGGGAGGTCAATAGCGCCAGCCCCCTGTTGGAGGAGCTGGAACCTGACCTGCAAGACAGCCCAGCATCCATGGCAGATGGATCAGAGCGAGGATTTATCTCCGTCTTTTACAAACCGTGTAGGGATAATTCATTTACCCTCTTTCTCACTCGGTTTCTTTCTCTATAAAATGGGACATGGTTATCACAAAGGGCCGTTATAAAGATCAAAGTAGATAATAAAAGTAAGGTGCTTAAAGCAGAGCATAGGTACTCAAATAGCTACATTTTTTTCCCCCCAAGTGAAAAGAACCACTTGAGCTAGGCCTTGTAGTCCAACTGAGTATGGAATTTTCAAATAAAGACACAGTATTTTTCGAATCAGAAGATTGGCATAGATGCAGTTTGGAAACGCAATGAGGGGAGGCACTAAGCCAAGAGGAGGAGGAAAGGAAGGGGGAGGGAGAAAGAGGAGTGATGGAGGCCAAGAAGAGAGGGAAGAAGAGAAAGGAGGAGGAAGAGGAAGACTGTGGTCCTCGGATGCCTCTGCCCTGTACCCTTTTGTGTTTTAAGCATGTCATGTAATAGCTGAATTGGGCCAGATTCTAGCGTGTCCTGACACATCAAGTAGAGAGGTTGGAGTTTACAGTTAAACAGGTGCCTTAAGAAGTTTAAACAGTAAGATTTTCAGGAATGGGGTGTGTGTGTGTGTGTGTGTGTGTGTGTGAGAGAGAGAGAGAGAGAGAGAGAGAGAGAGAGAGAGAGAGAGAGAGAGAGAGAGAGAGAGAGAGAGAAACAATTGAGAGGGTACCAAAAATCCAAAAAGGTTTTTAAAAAAAGTTGCCTAGTTTCATTAACGACATCAAGAATGAGGAAAGGATAGATGTAGAAAACATGAGGAAATAAATAACAATATCAACCACTTGGTAACTGGTCAAATAGAAGACAGGAGAAAGAATTGACAAAGTATCAAGCCCAAGAAACAAGAGAATTGTGACCCCCACCTAAGGAAAATGGGTGTGGAATTTCATTTCACGATACAATAAATTTCTTAAGTGACAATAGTAATTATGGAACAAACATTTATCCGTTGTATGTAAATTAATAGCTATGCTTAGGATAAGTTTATAATGCAGACACGGTAAATATAGGTATATATTAAGTGTTCACTATTATAATTCAAACAGATAATATACTTTTCTGATCATCGATGAACATAGGATAGAATACACACTTGTGATGCATTTTTTCATGACATATTCCTCCTTAGATAAAAAGAATCTTTCCTCAGATTAAAAAAAATGATTTGGGGGAACTAATGATTTTTCAAGTCAGAATGAACTATTTCTGCAAAATACCTATCATTCTACTTTCAACTAAGAAAATGGTGGTGGTAGAGAGGATCACAAAATTTAAAGAGAGTCTAGAAGTAAGAAGAAAAGAAAGAAATATTTAAGTTGCTTCTGCTCATAAACCTTCAACTTCCACTTTGGAAGAGATGGGTTGACATCCTTGTGGAATGTGTGAATGATTTATTTTACAAATGATAATAGGCGCTCCCTTCTTCACCCACTACAGAGACAAATTATTCTTAGTTTTAAGGTTTAGAAAAGTTTTTCCTCTGCCCCTGCTTTTCTTTCTATTCCCTTTTGTTTGTATTTGTTTTCCTTATTCTTGTATTTGTTTCAGCCGCACTTCATTTTAAGATCCTTTTCAAAATAGGAAAGGCATTCTTCAGTCATACCCTTATACTAAATCGGTGAATAGTTTCCAAGATGAGGTATAATTTTATTAGAAGTCCAAAACTGTATTTGCCATTTCAAACTCTTGCACTAGATATTGGGAAAGGATCCTTACTCAAGTCAGCAAGATTTGGAATTAAGATGTAGTCCTACTTCTAGAAATTTGTGGGTTCCTCAAAAGAGATTTGAGTTCCACTCAAGTTTCTAATGAAGACTTTGGCCTGATTTATTTTACTGGACAGAGTTTTCCGAACCATATTCCCTGGTTCCCGTGGGAGAGACGCCAGCCTAAGTATCAGTACCTGTAATCTATTTCGCATTCGGGGTTGCCAAGCAGGAGGGTCTAATGGGCATGAACCAGTTTATAGCTGGAAGCTATTAATGGCTAATGACTGAATTGGCAATTCTTGAGATTATCAGATCAAGGAACCAAGGGAGAAAGATACAACACTCAAGTGCTATAGTTAGATCAATAAACGTCATTTGCAGCAAGCACAAAAGGTGGGCTTAGCTGCCAAGCTTAATACTAGACCATAAAAAAACAAAACGAAACCTAGATCAGCTGCCTTCATCTGCTACCCACTTAGGTCAGTGGGCTAGTGTGCTTGCCTGCAGATTAGGGTGTGGAAGGTGAGCTGAGACCTCTAGGCTTCTCATCTCAGACTGCCTACTCTGAGACTTCAGCTCCAGAGTCCGTTCCTACCTGGACAACATCTAGACTCATCTCAGGTACTTCTTGAATTGGAGAAGTAGGGTCCTTGTAAGAAAAGACAAATAACTGGAAAGGAAGGGCAAGAAGAGAATATCAATGTCATCAAAACCTGTTCTGTCAGAGAGTCACTTTTCTGACACAAACAGAGAGACAAAAAATATATATATATGCTTATTAGTAATTGTTATTAGTCGTTTTGCTCCAAAAACAGCTATCCATTGATCTGCCATTCCAATCGACCACTGCAGTTGTCTCAGAAGTGGAACCGCAGGTGTTCCTACAGTCGCTCCTGCCACTGTCCTAGCCCCTTTGGAGGCTTAGAAAACCCACTGGACCGCCTCATTGGCTTCAGGTAAATCCTATTTCATGCTGGGCAAATGATAAGTTAAAATGGTACTAGCAATGAAATAAAATTCGCCGGATAATGGGAGTCGCATCATAGTCAGGAAGAAGAGGGTGGCACAATGGGAAAAACATTGGAAATCCGGATTCTAGAACGTGGCTACTGCTAACAGTGTGGTACTGAGCAAAGTGGATTAGTTAACTTCGGGAGCACGGCGCCCACCATCTCTTTGCCTTCATTTTGCTGTTCCTTCCATCTGGATTACGTTATTCTCGAGGGGCAAATTCTAAGGCAAACCTAAATAAATCAAACATTTCCCCTCGAAACCCAGAAGCGAAGGTGGGGGGGTAGGGGAAAGGCTTTCATCTAGTTCAGTCTCACCTCGTGCTTCTGAATCGAGCTTTACACTTCGTCTCTTCCTCATGCGCCACCGTTAAACTTGTCTTCCTTTAGCGCTGCTCCATCCTGCCTTCCCATCATTCTGAAACAGCCATCTCCCAACTTCCTACAGCACCCAGTCTAAACCTGGCATGTAAGGACCTGCGTAACCTTTCCCACCATCACCACTCACCTCCCCTGGGCAGGTTCTGCTCTCCACGTCCCCCGACTCAATGCCCCTCGCTTCTGCTACGAAGCGTTTGCGTCGTGCTGTTTTCTGAGCTGGACTGTCCTCCCATCGTGGTCCTGAATGTCCAAATGTCCTCGATCCTTAAAGACACATCATCTTCACTACCTCCACGGAACTTTCTGTTCCTATTTCCCCTCTTACAGGTGTTCTCTTACCATTTAAAATCTTACATATAATTTTAGCTCTTAATTAAGTTGTCTTGCATTTATTGTTCATAGATGTTTAAGGGCAACTGGGATAGAAAAATTGCATTTGAGTCACTGAGAAATTTTAGGAAACTAATCAGGAAATCCACAGACACACCAGGCAATTCTTTGGACAACGTGGAAGGCGCTGTCTCATGCACCAATCCCCTGACTTACATTTTTTTCCGTCTTCTGCCCACATCACTCTTCAGGGCTGAATTTGAGCCAGCTGGATTCTATCAGGTTTAAAATACAATAGCCCAACTAGAGTTCCCATCTTTCTTTATTAGATGTGAATGGTATAGCTGGGTGTCACTGGCATACCAGCCACTCAGAATTCTACTTCATCAATTAATTGCTCTTAAGAGCTGGATTGAGGAGATTGTGACAATTCTGTTTTTAAGAACCTGTACAATATGGCCAGACCAGAACCTCAGCGAAAGTGCCAAATACATAGACCTGTCCCATTTGAATGAAAATACCCACCATCTACTGCAAAGCAAAAATTAAAATACCCTGTAAACTCCATAGTACATTATATAGAGAGATAAAATTTTTTTGTGTGTGTAGTAGGATTTGACTGTGAAAATTCTTTGGCTACAGTCTCATTTGTAAGATAATTATTAGCCAGTGAATGACAGGCTTTAAATTACTAAGAAGAAAGAGGAAATTATCACACATTTTGCCAATGCTGTAGATCTAGATCTTATTTCTTACGGTTTTCTTAAATAATTTAGGATTAGGGATGATTTTCCAGGAAAGGCATGTAGGATACCATAGAAACACAGAAAGTTAGAGTATAGAGATCATCTAAGTAGAATCCCTTATTTTACATCTGAGGAAACCGAGACGTGGAGGTGTTCAGAGACCTACCTAAAATCACAATCTCATTCTGACCAGAGGGAGTTCTATAAGCTAGACTTTATAAGTACAAGTAAGTAAAATTCTACCAGGACTCAAAAGGAGTTCATGTGTCAATCGTACTTTAAGACCTAACAAGAACACGAAGGTATAAAGCCAGCTCTCTTTGTGACCATGGACCCTGCTTGTCGAGTGCTAGGATGAATGATCAGGTGCTATAAGGAGTTTGTGGGACTGAACAAATAACAGAAAAAGCATTTATTGTTCATATGGGTTCCTTGCAGAAAATCCATTCTAACAGAAATATCCAAGCACTGTTGCTATGGACAATCTGAAAGTGTGTAGCTTTGCTTCAGACAACCTTCTTTGCAAAGGCATTTTTTGACCTGTGCCCAAAGATGATGACGATATTAATCATTACTCATAGCTATTTCTGCGTACCAGAAAACAGTCCGAGAGAGGACAAGCCCAAGTCTGAAACACAAGTGAATGGGATAAGCAGTGTTATAACGCATGTCTGCTAATTCCTACTTCACTGCCCCATGCTTCAGGTGATTCAAAATATATCCATTCTCTCAATATGAGGAGGCCTCTTACGTTAGAACAGCCCAGGTGCTCCTCGGTAATGCCACCTCGTTGAGAAACGTTTGAAATACCTCCTGGAATTTTCCCAAGAGAAGTATGAGGGCAATATGCTTCGCAGCTTAATAAATTACATGAGTGTATACACCATTATATATCTGTATAATTTATGTTTAAAACATTTATTTGTAAAAGAAGGAGAATCGATCATTATTGGATTAGAAATATGTCTCATAGCCATTAACATACATTTTTCATTTTGCACTATGAAGAATAACAATTTAATAATTCAAAATAAAAGATTAATTTAGACTGCTTAAGTGTGGTTTTGACTCTTTGAAAAATAGTTTTGTTTTTAAAACATGTTCTAGATTTCCTTTTCTGTTGTCATAAGTATCTAAGTGAAGCCATTACGATTGTCAGAGCAATGAAAGAAATATGTCACAGGAAAAACAGGATTTTCATTCATTTTTTTAAAAGTGATTGGTCATATTTCAATCCACTGGAGAATGATTGCAAATCTGGTTAGAATTATAAAGAAATCAGGCTTACCAATATTACACTTCTGACGAAAAGGAAAGATTCAGTTGAGAATGTGAAGATAATGTGGCAGAATTATTATCTGTCTGTCACATAGCTCAACCTTGTTACAGTGAATGCTGAAAAGGGATTCTATGAAAAATTACTTCTTCGGTCTATAAGAACATTGTTCATACTAGTTTCAAGTAAGCCTATGCATCGAACACTTCCTAAAACATGCTTTCCTATTTCCTACTTGTATCTCCATGGTTGTTTGACTACTATGAAAATAAAGCAAGACATTTTTACTACTCAAAGGGAGGCTCAGAAGAAATAAAACTGAACTCTTCCTAAACTCTTTGCAGCTCTGTAGTTCTGCCATTGGGCAGCAACTGCCCTTGAGTTTCTATGACCTTTTCTCAAAACCTTCACCAAACCAAACAAACAAAAAACAGATAAAATGGGAAATTGTTAAAGTACAAACAGCATGCGTGCGCTCACGCGTGCGCGCGCGCGCACACACACACACACACACACACACACACACACACAGAGAGATGCAAATCCTTGCAGGAAGAACATAACCCAAAAGATATGACACATAGTGTGAGAGCATCGTTCTTGTTTTTCTCACTCATCACAGGGACTCTTAAGTAGCTCTAAGCTTGTTATGAAGAGAGATAATGAACTTTCTTAGTTGGTACTGCAATTTGTAAGTCTTCCGCAGTCTTATGTAATTCGATTTTTCCTAGTTTATGAAATGCACATCATTTAACTTTATATAGTAATCTGTATTTTCCAAAGTGTTTTCAAATATTTCGTTTGATTTTGATAACTCTGTGGAACATGTCACACAACTAAGTACCTGTGCCCCTTTTAAAGGATAAGAAACAGTGGCATTTTGAAGTACTGCATACACTGAAACATATTTAGGGGGCTAAGACCGTGATGAATCTGTGTAAATGGTACGCGAGTGTTTTTTTTCTATTATTCTTGCAAATTTTCTATAAGTTAGCTCAGCTCTCCAAACATCAGGGGTGTTTTTTTTTTTTTGTAACTACTTTTAATGCAAATTTTTTTTAAAAAAGATACAGAGACACAGGGGAGTTAAATAATCTGCATATGCTAATAGAGCTGATTGGGGGCAAAACAAAGAATGAGAATAATCCACATCTTCTATTTCTCCACATTTCCTCCAAACCTACTATCCATTTTCGTATAAACTGAAAAGTAATTTCCACTTAGAAGTATTTATAAACCACAATCACACCTTCTGCCAATCCGTCATTAAAATCAGTACCATAGCCCAGGGAAAACTCAGTTATTGTTTAATGATAACTTTTATTTATATATCGTATTACCCATTGCAAATCATCTGTACTCTTCTGTTTTATTTGATGGCTTTAAGTGAAGTAGATAGCACAGGCGTTATTATTGGGCCCACTCTACAGATTAAAAAACAAGCTGTGAATTGTTATGTCGATAGTCTGACAGATGTGACTTTTTACTGTATGGATAACCTTTTCGAGATAATAATCTCATGTCTATATGATAAAAAACAGGCTGAGGATTACTCGTATCATTATTGCTCATAGCTACCAAGTGGCAGAGTCATGTTCTGCAGACAGATACTCAAGTGCTGAAGTTCTAGCCCCAGTACCCTTTCCAACATAACCCTTTGACATTCCGATGCCTTCTCATACCCCTAATGACCACATCTAAAACTTCCAGGGCTCATGTCACATTTAACAATAGAAGAAATAACCACGAAAGATTCCTGTTTTATTTATTAATATTACATATAACAGCTAACATTTACTAAGTACAAGTAAGTGCTTCGTATATATTATCTAATTTGTTTCAACGTCTCTATGATGCAGAATTCTCACAGGCCCCACATCACACAAACAAGGAAACGAGGTCCGAGAGCTTGACTAACTTGGCTGATATGATCGGCCTGTAGGGGCCAAGGTGGGACCCTGAACTCCAGACCCCCTCCCATCAATTAAATAGTCCTTATTCCACATTTTCCCTTCTTCCCTTTAAACTCAGTTGATATTTCAACCAATTCCTTACCCGTATATTCAGTAATTTTTAAATTCCGCGACGGACTGAATCCTTTCCAGGAACACAGTTTGCGTGGAAAAGCGCATGCGTGAAAAAGCAAGTGCCGCGTCTCACTTGCATCAGCAGCAGGCGTGGCACACGTTAAGCACTCAGTAGATGCTTGTTAAATGAGTGAATGGTGTTTGGAGCTCTTCATAATAAAAAAGTTGTTCAGACGTCATGATCTAAATACTTAAACACGAGACCTAAAAATTAAGTTGGTTTATTTCTCCAAACCTCTGCTTTACAGCAAAGCATACGGTTTCAAAGCCAGAGCAAAATAATAATAATTAAGAATAAAACGGAAACAAATTTCACAGGTTTAAATTTTTTATTTTTTTTACTTTTAAACCATCCCATGGGAAGTTGAACTGTTCTGTCGATAATCTGACGGATGTGGCTTCCGACTGTATGGATAAACCTCTTTGAGATTATAATCTCATGTCTACGTGACAAAAATGATGCTCAGTGTCTCACCCCTGGCGGAACTTCATGACTTTTCCCTTTGCCATAACCGCTCAGGATTAAAAGTGGCAAGCTGGTTCAGCGATGACGCGGGAAGGGACCAGTCAGAGAAGATGAGGTCAGGACAAGTGGCAGGATACATGGTACCCTTTCCACATCTCTTCCATCCCACACTTCCAGCCGCCGCTTTTGGGTTTCCTCCCACTCTGTAGTTCCTAGTAATATTCATTTGTAGACACATTTTTAAACGAGAATGGTTGGGTGAGCGAGAGGACCCTGTTCTCTACCTCCTTCCTCCTTCAGGAATACAGCCTCTGCCCCGCCGCGCATTCCAACACAGCGCAGATGGTACAAGTGCAGGGCTTAACCTTACTGCGAAGGGGATTTCAGGGTAGAAAACGCACGGCGCACGTCGGGTCTCAGGTTACTCGGCTTGGTACGGTTTACAGCATGAAAGCAATTCCTTTCAGGTATCGCCCGTTATCACCCACTTTGCTGTCCGTCACCCTTGCCTCAGGCTTCTTCGCCTCTGGTTCTTTTTACAAGGCACCTGCCAGCCCAGACATGGGTACTTGCAGATCTGCAAAATGAGGCTTTTCTCTGTCTCTGTCTCAGCACATCCTCTAGCTGCGTCTCTCTGACAGTGCGACCTCTGCAGTCCTTGTGCCCAGGGCCCTGTGCCCAGGGCCCTGTTCTGTCCCCTACACCTCCTGCTCTGGCTTCATCCCCTCCCTGCAGCCTGAGATCCCGCGCATTGCCCTAGCTCCCACTCCCTGGCTTATTTTTCATTTGCAATTTATTCCTCCACCTGCTCTCAAAAAAAAAAAAATTGGAGGGGACAAACTGGACTTGGCACATGCTGATTTTCTTGGGTGATGTTCCCTCTGTTCTTTTTTTTTTTTATGTCTCTCTAATCCACTATTTTCTAATGAAAGCTTTCTTAGGGTTTCTAAGTCCCGGGGCTGAAAGTCACAGCAATAATAACATTCAGATTATTGTCAATAATTATTAATTACCATTTTTTTAAAGAGATTCCTATTGCTTTTCTTTCATGTCAGTTAATATTTATATTTAAACACAGAAACCTAGGCAACGGTTGTCAGGGTCACCCTTCGGCTTATGCTCACCAAAAAGAGGAATACGTTTTTTACTCAGTCGGGACACATAATACTGAACTCACACTTAGGGCGTGAATGCCCTAAAAGGCTTTCAGAAAAGGAAGGAGAAACCGAATGACGCTGAATACCCACCACACGCCGGACCCTGCCAGTCACTTTCAGACTTTGCTATTCCTGTGCTTGTCATTCTAGTTATAAGTGAAGGAACCAGACTGAAAACAACTACACACTGAAGAGCTAGGCTTTGAACCCAACTCTGTCGGTCTCCAACAATCAATGCTGTCTCTAAAAGAAAGTCCTATGTCAATGCTACGCGGTAAAACGCAGTCGTTAATCACGTGGGGGCAGTTTACTTTTTGCTACAGTTCACACCTTTTTCCCATAGACTAATTAATTTCCCAATCAGGTAACGTGCTTCTCACAATTTACTAGGCTTTTGGGTAAATTGCTAAAGGAAGGTTTGCTGTAAAGCTGGCGAACCAGAGAAGACCGAGAACGCAATAAACACTTGTGAACTGGTGTGCAACACAGCGCCTGTTGGGGCAGATCTGCCACAAAACACAGACTGGTCTGGACATTGCTTGTGAACAGCTGGCCTAAGTGTCCATCTCCCAGACTCGTCCCGGGGGTTTGTGACCAAGCCAGCCCTGAGTGGGTTAAACGACCCCATGGGAACACTATTGGTTATTTAGAATCTAGGGCATTACTATGAACTTACTGCTGAGTTTTCTGTAGGGCATTATTACCGCAGTTCCAAGTTAGCAAGACTTAACATGCGCTTTCTTACTGTATTCCCTCATTTAATATATCCTTGCTTCTTAAATCACTCCCAGAAATTCTTAGGAAATGTGAAAGGAATTTATTAAGTCAACGTGTTATCTTTTTCTCCAACAGAACGTCAGATCACTTCTTGAAAGATCCTTTCCGAATTCTTCTTCAGATCAAACCGATTTTAACAAACTTGAATATACACACCATAATTAGGAAACCAATTTATTCAGTTAATTTGCATCAGTCTAAATAATTTTTCCTGACAGATGACTTCCGTTGCGAGCACCAAGTACTTTTTAAATCCTAGTCAGGTTATTGCTAAGGAGAAACGATTTCACATTTCTCATAAAGATGCCAGTCATTAAGGATATTAACACAAATTCCTTCCCTCGAAGAGAAACGAGCCGTCATTTTAGCAGTGTTGCTGCGTCAGCCTTTCTATTGTCAAACACAACAAATGATGAGAAAATCAATTTACTCTTTAGAATTAAGTCAAGTGAGGAATCCTTTGAAGTGGGGGTGCAGGGTTTTGCTTGGCTCCTGTAGTCACAGAAAAGCGAGTACTGTATATATGTTGGTAAAATGTTGTGGAACGTAGTAAGGACTACTTGTTGCCATAGACATTACAGACAGAATCTATCTCCGAAAAAGAATTCCCCACTCCTAAAATAGACGTTTGATGAGCAACAGATGTGGTTTACACGAACCCTTGTTCAGCCGGACTAAGAATATATTGTGATCTGGATGAGGCACAGTCCAGAAAAGGGGAAGTGACTATGGCACGGCTCGTGGAGTTTGAATATATTTATTTACCCCGTAAAGCTTCTCGCATAAGGCTTAATGAAAATGAGCATGTCGCTGATAGTTTCTAAGGAACGGAGGATGCCATACGTGCAAGGGTTGGAGATGCCACACGTACTGCTTATGGCAGAGTTTATGATTTTCTGTAGCCTTAAGAAGGTGGAGAAAAGCAACTCGCTGGGTAGCCACAATCTTCAGAGTGATGTATGTTCTGGCAATGATTCTCAAGTTCCACAACTTAGTTCCCCCACCCATTAAGGGAAGATTAGATCATTGTTTGAGAATGACAAGCATTTAATATTTGGAATGATGAAATAATAAAGTGCCCAGAGTCTATAGAAATGCTGAGGAGAAAAGATTAATTTCAAACCAGAATCTAGTACAAACATGACCTTCCTATGGTAAATCTCATGAATAGGAAAAGAAATTACATCTAAAGCTTTGTTTATAGGGCTGAAATTTTGAAAATACATTAATGCTGGGATTTTTTCAGATGGAATAAAAAGATCCGTTTGTTGTAATCTTGTCTGTGTAGATGAGAGGAATTCTTTCTGCTCCCTTTAACCGAAAGAATGTGGTTAGTAAAGGTTTAAATGACAGCGATGGAAGGGTCAATTTTGTATTCCTTTGCCTTTAGGCGCGACTATAGTTAAACCATCTCAGAGAGAGAACCATGCTTTGCTCTCAAAAATCTCCAGGTGTAATGATAAAAATTAAAAAGAGCAGATGGGAAAGCTTAGGGACCTTGAAATTAATAAAGGTCAGCTCTGGCTGACACCATTTCAGTTAAAATTCATTTCTATTTGCAAACAGCCCGAGCCTGACACTTAGCAAAACTACAAAGGAGGTGACATTTGGCACTAGCTCTGTGAAATTCCAGGTAGTATGAGTACTAATGTCTGGCCATCGTTTTGATCATCTCCTCTCCTCGATCATCTCCTCTCCTCCTCACCTCATTGCCTGAGGGTCCCGGGATGACCAATCACAGGACATGTGACACTGAGCACATGAAATCAACAGCAGCTTATTGGTCACATTTACGCCGCATGCCACGTAGGGCCACACGAAGGTTGACTTCAGGAACAGAGTGGACAGACGGGGCTGTGGTGGGGCAGGCTGTGTAGTAACAAGAGGGTGAGGCGTGCCCTGGTTCCCAGGGGAGGATGTGATTGGCTTGTTTCAATGAGTGTGCGGGCCGGCAGGGAAGTAGAACCAACGAGGATGAAGGCCAGGGGAAGTGCAGCTCTTCCAAATGTAGAGAAACCGTCCAGATGGGGAGCGTCTCCCACTTGGGGGGAGGGGCGAATGTCAAGTATAAGCTGGGGACCTCACAGGCCGATGGGGCCCTGTGAAGCTAAAGATGTCGAGGCAGCCCGTGAAATCTTAGGCCATACGAGCCAGTCATCCGTACGAACTATATCAGCTTACGGGATGCTCAGGTTCCTTGGCTGTACTTGTCTCTGCCACACCTACTGTTTCATGTAAGAAGTCACTTTTGATGAGATTGATAAACATGGGGGCATAAGCGGTTTTGTAACAAGAGTGCTCACAGGCCAAGGCTGTGTAATTAGCTGGATGAATTCATGCAGAAGTACCCTTTGCCACTCACTTTGCCTTCAGTGGAAAGAGGAAGAGAGCCCTAAATCACCCAGACAAATGACGTAGTTAACTCTTCACTTGATTTTAATTTCGTCAGCAGGTGAATGTTGACCAACTTCAGACCCACAGACGAAGGCCAGAAGATGGTGTAGCTTGCCAAAATGAAGATATTTCTGCCTTCCATTTTTCAGGAAAAATACTGTCAGGAACCAATCAGGTCAGACTATTTCTCACTTCCCCTGCGATTTAACAAGTGAGGAGAAAGGACCCGGGGAGGCCCATAGTTCCAGGCAGAGCTTGGTCATGCGAAGTGAATACTGGGCCTGTCTTAAAATCTTGAGCAAGTTTAATCTCTCCAGACCCCACATTCTATACCATTTTAGTGAGGAAGTCAAAATAGATCAAGAGTATTTAAACAATTTTCTCAGTAGCAAAACCCTTGTTTCAGATGAAATCTAAAGTCACTCTGTAAAACAGAAATGAAGCTTCCTTGTTCGAACCCAGTAAATGGAGCCCGAGCTCTGTCGACCTGGCTCCCCCCTCAGGTTGCTCCTTCCCCCTCATGTTCACGCCCTTCCAAGATTTCCCAAGCGCTCCCTTGAACGCCTAGGGTTCCTTGGCACCCAGTTTGAAAACCAGCAGATGAGCTGCTATCTAATGTCCCTTCCGGCTTTCAGCAGAATGGGGTGGGGGGGGGGAGGGAAATCATAGATTATGGAATCAGACAGATTTAGGTTCAAATCCTACTTCTGTCACTTCGTTGTGTGTATGGCCGGTTCTCTCATCTGTAAAGGGAAGATAAAGACAACTCTCCTGTAGGACAATTCAATTGCTAGGTTAAGAATACTTGTGAAGACTCCAGCCAGTGCTTGAAACCCAGGGGGACTCGGAAATGGTAACAGTAACTGAAGGTCACGTCCCCGACTTCAGCTGAACAAAATGAGGGAAGATCATATACTTGAACTCCTAGATCGCAATGAGACCTCTGTCATTCCCGAAGCCAAAACCTCAAGAACTTGCGGCTAAAATTCCTCTTTAGAACCTGATTGTTTTTATTGTTCCAAATTAGTGGAGGCGGGAATATCCTTCTAATTCGCTGAACATTCTGTGTGCCTAGGAGCATACACAGTGTAGACACACCCCGAGTCTCTTAAATGACACCGTGGTCGATCCAACCTCCACTGTTGGAATTTAAAGCACGTTGCTTTCATCAAAGAAACACAGGGGAAATGTCAGTAAGAACACTTTAATACTAAGCCACAAGAAATTCAGTACCTGATAGCTCCCGTCTGACATTTCACCCCGCATCATAAAACAACTCAGCAGAGGCGCCTTCTTCATCTGTTGAGCTGCTGTTGTGATAACCTGCATTTTTTTCCACAGTGGAGGCGTTTCCCCCCGCCCCCCTCACTCTCCACCCCCTGGGAAAATGCATCCGAGAAGTCTGTGATTTCTGAAAACCTCACCTTTTGGGAATTTTCCTGGCATTTTTATTAAGACCCACTTTATAGGTTACTGTCAAGATCTTACGTCCTCAAGGAAGCTGATTCAAAGCTTAGACGCTCCCTGCCACATTTTATAAAGCTTTAGTTTTTTTTTTTTTAATTTGTGAAAATTTCCAAACATACACAAAAGAAAAAGGATCCCACACAGTCCCATAAGCCTATTGCACAGCTCCAATATCAATACTGCGGCTTTCACCTGAGCCCATGGAGGTCGCTTGGGGCCACTTTCACCCCAAGACTGCTGGGCCGGGTACGATCGGGCAGCTGTCAGTTCCATTCAGCAAACACGCATTAAGTGTCTGCTTTCGGGGGCCCCTGTCCCAGGCCACCTGGGAGAACCGCTGAGAAGCCAGGCAACAGGTTAGAAATTACAACAGAAGAGCAGAGTCGCCAGGGAGAAAAGGGGATACTTGGGGAGGCTTTTGTGGGACAGATGGGGTTTGAACTAAACTGGGAGGAAGTGGGAGCGAAGACATTCCAGGCAGAGGAGGGGGGGGATGGAAGGGTGGGAAGTAGGGGGACCGCAGGGCCCTTTTAGAGGCCGCCTCACATTCTAACGTGCTGGGGTAGGTGACGCAGCGTAGAATCAGTGCGGAGACAAATGGAAGCATTGAATGCCAGGATGAGAAGTTCCTTACGTGTTGGGGAGCAGTGCCGGGAACAGGGCAGGATAATAACAACCTAAAGAAAACAGGAGGTCCAGAGTTGGGGGACGAGGGTAGCAGAGATGCCCCAGGGTCTGATGTAAAGAACCTCCCTTTGCCGCTCCCACTGGGAAAAGAGCAAAGACGGCAGAGGGTTGGCGCTGGCCCAGGGAACTGCCTACACCCCATCGCTGAGAAAACAGGAGGCCGGGCGTGCGGCGAGGCGGGCAGGAGCACCTGGTCCGGCCCGGAGGCGCACCAGTGTCCACCCAGCACTTGGCCCCTGGAACGCCTGCCTCGCCAGACACATCTTCCTCGGGCACTCGGTGCCGCCACAGGCGGCTACTGTGCGGGGCGCAGGGCAGGGGGGCGGGACCGCACGCCTGGAAACCCTGACCCCCGCCCCTGCGCCCCCCAGGGCCCTCCCCTGCCGCCGGCCGCCAGCTGCAGCTCCCTGTTTGTTTGCCGAGGTTTGCATGCACAGATTGAGTTGCCTTTTTTTTTTTTTTCCCCTCCCCAGTCAGTTCAGCAGTGTCCCGAAATTCACCCCCAGTGTAACTTCTGCCTCTGCTCCTCCTCTTCTTGGAAGTGCCTTTTGTTTGTCTGGCAGCCCGGGTTCTATGGGGGTGTGTGATGATAATAATCCCCGGGCTTATATAACCCTCTTCGTCTTGCAAGCACTTGGCAGACGGTCCCTAATGAAACTGCGGGCCGGTGTCAGGCCCCGCGGCCGCAGCGGCGAATAGGAAACCCCAGGCTGAGGCCCGGAGGCCGGGAGGCCGGGAGGGAGGGCGGCGAGGGTCAGAGGCCAAGCCTTGGCGGCTCCCGCGCCGGGA
The DNA here is from genome assembly GCF_014176215.1 of Rousettus aegyptiacus. Classification (NCBI taxonomy): domain Eukaryota; kingdom Metazoa; phylum Chordata; class Mammalia; order Chiroptera; family Pteropodidae; genus Rousettus; species Rousettus aegyptiacus. The sequence goes on along the minus strand of NW_023416290.1, from coordinate 8,980,506 downwards.
GGTCAGGGGAGATAAGGGACAATGACTCCCGCCTCCAGGAGGAAGGAGGTCCCGCTGCCACTTTATCTCCGCGCCCCTGCAGGCTCCCAGCGCCCAGAGCTGGTCCTCCGGAGGTGCTGAAGGCGGCTCTCGTAAGTATGATGCTCGGCTTTTTCTTTCTTTGCGAAGGAAGGAAAACAAACTTTTCTTTGCTGCCCTAATCCATTTCGTGGGATTTATTCACGCGAGAGCCCTTTTCCTCAGTCGGATTGTTAGGTGATGGAAAGTGAGTTTCTGGCCAAAGTTCTCCACCCAGTTGGGTCGCTCCCAAACATCACAGGAGGGGGAAGTGGTTTCTGGTGATAATTCACTCTAACGAAACAGCGCCCAGGTGAGGTGCGGGAATCAGCCCCCGCTTTCACTGAGCCCTGGTCCTGGGGACTGGTCCCCACGCACACCTCACCCTAGAGTGCGACCTTGACTGTTCACCTGGCCAGTTAGGAGCAGAAACTTTGACCTTCAGTTTTTCTGCCGTCATGTTCACAGTTTCAAACAAATCTAGCTGTTGGAAGCTTCTCTCCCACTCTTGAAATGAATGCCATCTTTCGGTGTAGGCTTGAAACTCGCAGCAGCTGCCCTAAACCCTGTAAATCACTGTGACTGTTGCGGACCTGTGAATAGTTAAGGTTTTCACTGCAGAGCTCGCGGTTCTAAACGGTGGAGGAGCACGGACTAGCAAAACCCGAAGCTCTGTTGTTACCTTTCTGTGAAGAATACTGAACCAACCCAGTGTTTTTCTCAGGGGCGACGCTCACTGCTTTGAGAAATTGTCTTTCAACAAAAGGAGAATTTAAAACTCTAGAATAATACTGAGAAAGAAGTGATTTCTGCACACTCCGAAAGTGTGATTTGCTAATTGAACGAGCCAAGAAAATAAGGTGCTGTTGGGGATAGTCGTACAATTTGCATTTATAAAACCACAGCTATAATTTGCGCGTGACGAGATATGGAAAATTATTATCTTTATTTCAGGTAAGGAAACTAAGAAATATGATTTGGTAATGATGTAGAAAAGCAAGACCTCTCACTTTTAGTGACATAAGTTCTATGATTAATCTACTGAGCTCGATTGTCTTTCTCTTTAGATAAACAGATAGCAAACCACATACAATGTGTATGTATAAGTTTGTGTGTATTTTTGAATTATCCAAAATTTGTACACTTGTATCTATCTAACGCTCGGTATGTTACATGTAGTAATAGATCCAAACACCTCATCCAAATTGGACCAGAATGAGGTAGAGCTATTTATTCGTTATTTATCCACCAAACATGGGAAACATAAAAAACTGTGCCTATGTTTAAAAGTCTGTTTAAATGGCATTTCCACGTAGAATTCTCTGTGGCTTCCAAGAAATTCCAGGGCGCAAGGAAAGTTGAAAATGAGACTGGATTCTAGTTGCTTTTACCCCTAAATTTAAAAGCAATCTGTCAACACTAACTTCTTTACTCTAGCTAATTTAATTATCAAGATCGGCCACATAAGCTCAAGGTTAGCCTCAAAGGCACACTGATGGGATCCAATTTGAGGACCGTTATTGCCATCACCTGGTTACAGATCTTTAAGATTTTCAGCCTCAGGTTTCACAAATATAAGCCCAGTACTGTTCGCCCCAAGGAGGGGATTGCCGAAAGGACTAAAAGGAAATAATGTGTAAAATGTCTAGCCCGGTGGCCGAGAACAGCAGTGTTTTCAATTTTAGGGTTTTCCGTTTATTCTATTTTTCATCTTCGATTCAAGCCCTTTGTTTATTGAGTGTCTACTATGTATTGCATGCCACGCTAAGTACTAGCAGTGATTCAAAGGCGAATAAGATTGATGTTCTGCCCTGGAAGAGTTCATAGTCTGAAGAGACAGATCAAAATAGCAGATAATTTCTTTAACAGCATAATACTTGCAAAAATAGCAGTGTGTTCAAGACTAAGTGACAGAATTGAGGCCAGAGTGATTGTCCTTCCTGGTGAAAGTCGAAAAAGGAACTTTCACCAAGATGATGTTGATTGCGTGCCTTTTAAAGAGCCAGCGGGAGTGTGGAAGGACCGTCCTGAAGGCTTTGGAGAGCGGAAGGTGCGAGAGAGCCTGGGGACAGCAAGTGGTTTCAGTTGGTGTTAGTGTTGATTCTAGGGGGCTGGAGGTTTAGCCAGGGGCTGGATCTTGGGTATTCTGAGGCTTCATACTGAGGTGATGCTTTGGACCGAGGTGTTTGGATCTATTACTCTATTAACACATACATAGACAAGCTCATCCACAAAGCATTTCCTTATAGGTTCACATCAATGCAAAAAGCTTGGCCTGAAATGTAAGTCAGCTACATCCCTGAACATCGTTTGGTTTAGTAGACTGTGTTGCTTGTTCGATTGCTTGGTCGTCGCATACCCATCTCAGTGGTGAAAGCATCGTAGCACAGACTCCTTAACTCTCCCAGGCCCGGCACTTCCAGGACCACTCATTAATCAATGGGGGGATGAGGGAGGACTTTGAACGCAGCTGAGAAGGTGGAGAGAGAATAGATGCGATCCATGTTTTAGGAAGATTTTATGGAGATCGCGTAGTATGCAGTGTGGTGTATGGGTTAGGCCAAGGCCAGAGGGTGGTAATGCTATAAACTAGGAGACAAGGTAAAGGATGATTATAGCAGTAAGTGAGAAATGCTGAGGTCCTGAGCAGTGCAGGGGACAATAGGGCACAGATCCAGAGATATTTAGAAAGTAGAACATTCTCATTTTGGGGACTGAATGAACAGAATACAGAAAAAGGAAACGTGTATAATATTAGTTTGGGACTTGGGCAACTGCGTAGCTGTAATGGAAACCTGTAAAACAAGAGAAGGTACAAGTTTATAGAAGAAAATTGAGTTAGTTGGGATGTATGGGGTCGAGATGTCAATAAGAGCTTAGATTGCAAGACTGAGTAAAAATCAAAAGTAGTTTATCAAAAAAATGCAAAATTGCCAGGTTTTTCTTGGAAATTTTCAAGAGAAACAAAGTCTGGGCTCTTCCTATTACGCTCAATGCCCCCAAGAAATGTCAGTCTCTGGGACGCATTGGGCTCTGGGCTTTCATCTTGAATCCCTGCTGTCAATAGATTATCTTCCCATTAACTTTTCAACAGGAAGGCCGAGCCTGGGGGGTCTTGCCAGTAGCCATGTACTCAAAAAAGAGTAATTTTGTCTTCCTCTGAGCCTTCAGAAGTGAGCAGAGAATAGGACAAGGATCTGTCCCAGTAGAATACTTGAAAAATAACACATATTCATAAAGAATGAGTATTCATCATGGAGCAGTCCTTTTCCTTAGTGGGGCTTTTTCACGTCCCTTGAATTGGAGGACTCACCTAATACAAAGGAGGTGATTTCTTGACCGTTAAGTAGCCTACAACCATTTCCTCCTCCTTCATTGTGAGCAGGAAGTTTTGGTGCAAAATTGGAAAGGAGGGTGGATAACATTTATGAATTTTTAAAAGGTGACAAGTGGAAGAATTTTTAACATTTAGAGTGAATAGAGAGCAATCTGATTAGCAGACAGGAAGCCGAGACTTAAGTCTTTCTTGTCTGATTACGTGATAACCTTAGTTCCCTTATACCTTTTCACCCAGTCTCTGCTCAACACTTAATCTTCTATGGCAAAGCTTTCCTGGAATTCAGGGTTTTTACTGCACCTAAACACAGCAGAACAAATCCCATTTATTACAATAAGGGGTTTAGCCCCAGACCTCATGGCTAGTTTAGAAACATCATGTAATATTTCTTTCTGAGAGGTAAACTGTATCAACACATTTAAAAACAAATTTAAGAACTTGTTTCTACCTGTAAATAATAGTTTCACCACTCATCACTATCACCACTATCAAAGAAAGACAGTAGTTGGATAAAAAAGGAGAAAAAAAGAGGAAGATAGTATTTGGTTATAATCTGAATTCCATAGGTTTCTGGTAGTTCACTTTGAAATTCCCCAAACTTCAAAAATTATCTTTGGCTTTTGAAATTATGAAAAAGGTTTCTACTTTTTTCTAAAATGCTTGTTTCCTCCATAAAACAAAAAACTGAAAAGTCCCAAAAAGGAACCGTTACTATCTCAGTTCTATAAAATAATCACCAAATATAATTCTTGAGAAGAAATGAGATTGCATCATGGAAATGTTGATTATTTAAGGAAGAAGCAAGAAATACTTGGTGAATTCTCATTAGTACAATTGAAAGTATGAAGAACACACTGAGCTTCCATATTTGGTGCTGGCCACTTGGGTTTAAAGTCTTGGCTTCATAAGCAAGTGCTACAACTTCTCAGGCTTTTGGGGTTCGCCGACGTCACGATTTCCTTCAGGCTGGGTGCTGCCTGTGCCACCGTGCCCCCCACCCAGTGTTTGAGAGGGGGTAGGGTACAGCCGTAGAGTCCCCCAGATACCTGATTTCAGAATATTTCTGCATTTTGCTTCATTTCTGGGCTCCACGGAGAGCTGGAAGCTCCCCAACTCTTTCTTGGGCTTGGCTTCCTGCTCACATGCTTTCTGGTCTCATGTCATTGTGCAGGAAGTAATAGTCCCACACGCACCATCCACGATGGCAAGATCTGTGTGTTGTTCGGTGCGAGTTTTTGAACGAGGACATTTTGGGCCTTCCAGCAACTCCTTAGGGAAAGTGGTTTGGAACCGGCCACTAGTTTCCGAGGCGAAGGGGGATAGGACAGAATGCACTTCTCCAACAAGATTAAAGCTACTTTTAGGAGACAATTAAAGGACAACTGCCTAAGGAAAATAAACTTTTGCCTCACACATCTATCTGAATGTATATATGTATGCAGTATAGAAAAATGCCTCCAATTCACAGTTTAAAAATATCAGTTACTGTTTCAGCATTTTACTCTGAATGGTGCTAGTGTTTGCCACTGAGGACTGTTAATTTTAGTGACATTTCTCTGCAGCAAAATCTGATGAGTTTATGAAGTTTGAGAGCCAGAAAATGCAGCTCAGTTTCTGAATAACTGAGAAAGCCAAGAGAGTTAAGTTCAGTCATCTACTTGCTTTATAGTGTGGATTTGTAAGTGCTAAGTGCAATAACACTGATTCAGAGAGAGAGAAGCCAAACCAAACCTTTAAAATATAGCCCTTAAACTATCAGGCTTAACTTCCTGCCATATTATCAGCAGGTGAAATTCTGGCACACACTCACAGTGATTTGTGAATGTTAACGTCAAATTAATGGGCATATGTGCCAACATTTTCTAGAATTTTAGAGCAGGAGGCCTATTGGAGGGCTTCCAGTCTTCTATTTTACCAACAGAGAAACTGAGACTCACATGAGCTCTCTCTCTCCCCCCTTCCCCCTCCCGCCCTGAACTCACACACATCCACACACACACACACACACCACATTTCTGAGTCTTGTGCTGAGTCATTGCTTACAGAGAGTATCATAGAACTTTTTAAAAAAAAAAAAAGAAAAAGAAAGGACAAAATGACCCAGAGCTGCACCAGCGGACCCCTGATCCATCCAAGTTTGTGTGGCCCAGCTTCAGGGCTGTGGACCAACAATTTGTCTTCACTTCAGGAACAATCCAGGGTCTCAGATTAAATATTTTTGGCCAAAACTTGAATAAACTGCCAAACAAACCAAGGATCACCAAATGACTCAGGTCTCAGTTGTACCGCGATGCTCCGTCATCGCATGGCAGTTGCCGGGGCCACGTTATGATGAGAGCATAAGATGCAGACGAAGGCTGAGGAGCAGCCCTCGTGCTGAGGAACAGTCTCAAGACCTGCCTGGAGAGATGAGGTGCTCACCATGCGGGCGGCAGTGACGGCCGCGGAGACGGCAGGACTCCGGGCTACGTCGTGTGGCGCGCGTTTTAAATGCTGTGGGACTTCTAGTGAGAGATGGATGAAAATTGGGATCGTCAGGAAATGGGACTTCCGCTGATCCCAGAGAGGTGCTTAGAATTTGACTATGCAGAGGGGAAAACGGTAGACTTTTCTAGATAAAGAAGAACAGCTTGGGGAAGGTCTCATGGGTGGGGCCCCAAGGAAGCCAGGCTGATGGGTCCTCCCCAGCATCTCCCAACGTGACAATGGACCGTGGAGCCCCCAATATTGACTTGCATTATTATCTACTGAACTGTTACTGAAATAAGTACTCAAAAAAACTAGGTATTAATTACTTGAATTATATTTATAGAACTATAAATCCACAGGAATATCATTATATTTATTCTATTGAAAATCTAAAATAAATGGCTAATTAAATATAAACAAAACCATAAACCAATAATATTCCACTTAATAATATTAATTTTATTTGCCAGATGACAATGCTGTTTTGCCGAACTAAAGAACTTCTTTCAACCGAGTATTCCTTTATGAAATTATAAAAAAAAGAACGTGTTTTAATACAAAATTTCTATTGTGCCTTTAGTACTATGCCCATTTATAATGAATTATCACACGTTGGCAGGTGTAACGGAGGAAAGGAGCCAGGCAAGACATCTTCTGGGGTCGAGATTATGGACCGAGAGCAGATGATGGCTCAGCCATCCTATCACCTTGCTCTGTTCTGGCAAACAAACCTCATACAGCCAGCAGGATGTCTCTGGCTCGTACGAGCATATGTGTACTAAGCAGTTCTTTCTTTAACAGCCTATAACAATTACATTATTACATGATTCTCCCATCCATTATCCTTTTAATGATGACAGGTCAAAGTCTCTATAAAATTAATGAAAACTCTAGTCTCAGTCCATGAAAATGTCTTCGGATTGTAGATTACCACTGCAAGGAAAGTTTTAGCTTTATTGCTGGCTAAAAAAAAAAAAATTAAAAAATCAACCCAAGTAATGATTGCCAATGTTTAGTTTGCATGGAATCCTCACGTTAACCCTGTGGGTTAGATGTTATTTTTAAAATCCATTTTTCAGAGGAGGATACTGAGGCACGGAGAAATGAAATAACTCATTCAAGGTCACATGGGCAGTGACCGCTGTTGCCTGGAATTCAAGCATCTAATTCTGCTGCTTTCTGTAGAAGATTCAGAATAATCACAGGGAGGAGGTTGTTATTTTAACATTAGGCTGTGCCAGCAGGACCACAGCCAGACAGATGCTTGTGGCCTCACATTCCGCGTAAACTTTTACTTCAGTAGGTCACGGAGGTGCCATGCTTAACTATAAATGTAAACATTCCTATCTCTTCCTGGAACATATAGGTGTCTGCGTGATGCGTATCATAGTTTATAATGTCAGAGATGTGGAAATAGAAAATATAAAAGTTCTCCTAGAACTCATCAACTCCCAAGAGAGAAGCCCAGAGAGCGGTGATCGCGAAGCCCGCTGGGCTGGGAGTGCCAGGTGACGGGGGTGACGTAAGAGGTGGAGGAGTCAAACTTCTGTTGGGAATGGAAAGAGCTGTGATAAGGACTAGTGGGAGGAAGAGGCCAGCTCCCAGGAGCCCCTGCCTCAGCAATCTCTCGGTAGGAGGGAAGCTTCTAGAACAGAGGAAAGAACCTGGAACTGCCCGCGTTTAACCTGAGTCACCAGGGTCAGTTCGGAGTGAGAAGAGATTCCATATCTATTGTGCTGAGGTCAATAATCTCCACCCATTACCTCTGAGAGCCCTCTGTGTAGACCAACACTCACTGTCCTCACCAGTGCAGAGGTCAGAACGCTCCAAATGAAATGCTTTCATATCTACACGGGCACAAGAAATATTTTTAAATGTAAAGGAAATTTTGAGTTATTAGTATTTGTCATTTTCCTAGTCTTATATTTCCTTATAAGACATATCTTATATTTCCTCTTCTATCTTGCGTATCATATCCATATTTATATGTAACATATATATGTTAAAAAGTGCTATTCACGGCAGCAGAGTTGCGTCATCAAATGCTTAATGCATTAAATTCCTTTTCAAGTATCTAAATTGATTTTAGTCACGTATATTTTCTGTCATAAGTGCAGAATAGAAGCAAATTGCAACTCATTGAATAATAGCTTGCACCAACTTTAGAAGACTTTATGATTTAGCATACAATTCCTTTAAAAGAGATCTCATAACCTAGAACAGGACATCACTCTTTAAACTTGAAGCCCTTTGCAAACGTTTAAAAAGAAACTCTTTTTTATTTATTGTTTTATAAAATCCAGTCAAAAAATAATATGAAACGAATCCAATGGAAAGTCTTTCTCTTGATGGAGAGTCAAATGGAAACTTCTACAGAAGGACCGAATTACCCACAGTGCTTTAGAGTCTCTTGCGAGTGTCATAAGAAAATCAGCCTAGGTGAAATTTGGAGACTCTTATTCCTAATAATGTCCTCCTTTGAAGCCGTGAAAGGATAAGAGAAATACCTGAGAAAAGGCAACTGTCGGCTCATTTGCTTTCCTCCATTGTAGGTGCCGACGGCCACCCACTATCATCTGAAGAAGGAGAATTTGGCAAATGACATGCAAGTTTTCCAAGACAGAGTAATTGCAGAAAATCTTCAAAGGTACTAATATCAAATATTTATCTCTTGATTAATTGAACCAAGGCACTAATTAAACCTGCGTGCTCCATGTCGCTTGAAGGGGGGAATATTTCATGGATGGGGAATTGTAAGAACTTAGAGGAGTTCAGAGTCCTGTTCTTTCCTGTGGTCTCATCCTTCTTGGTCGAGAGCAAAAAGGGTCCTTGAATGTGGTGGAGCCATTTTATGAAATTAGCGTTTGGTAATGATGGAAGAGCCATCTGAAAAATGGCATCTGGAGAATCATATAACTGTACTAACATGTCAGGAGCTGTTCAGCAAGCTTAGGAGAATTAGAAGGACAGTAAATGACAGGAGTGAAAACTGTACAGATGTCGCCTGGTTTGTTCCCAGCTTGCCTTCACAGTTTCTTGCCTTGGCCATATAAATATTAGTACCAAGATTGTTGTGGAGCCGGAGGGAATTACAGACTCCCCTCAGCAATACAACCATGGTTTCAAAAACATTCTTAGGGATGTTGAATCATGTAAGTTTACACCCCATGAGTCTTTTTTCAAATGTCAATATTGAAAGTTGTTTCCTTCCACTCTTCACCAAAACTAATGCGATGGAAACTGTTGGGTTCTTCCTGATTTCAAATTGCAGCTCTTCAAAATCTACTCTTTGTTTGATTCATTCTAAATTTCGTGTTGGCCCAGATTGGTTTGGGAAAAGTCTTCTAACCACCAAAAAGTTCATGAACCTCACACAACAAAACAAAACAACAAAAAAACCTTCAAACAAGTCTGGCCTGAATTTCAGATTTGTCTTTTGAGGCTTTATCCAATTTAATATAAATTAAAAATTTATTCTAATACTTATGAATTTAAACATTTTTTTCTTCATGCTACAAATGGCGAGTGAAAACGCTAACTGGGGTTAGCTCCTTGACAGGAAGCCATGATCATTGGCAGTTTTTCCATAATCCTTGGAGCTTTGTCTGCAGGTAGTCTAGAGTATCACCAGTAATGTATCCACAAGCTGGGCAGCCACAAGAGAAGACAAGGTGAAGTTTAAGTCTCCCTACTTCAAAAGTCTAAACAGGAGAGGGAAATATTCCAAAACAGAAACTTAAAAAGATAGTGGTTTAGAAATAAGTTCAATAAACAGTAGAACTCTGACTTCTGAAGAGTTCTTCATCTTCTGGGGTCAGTTTTCCAAACCTTTTCTTTGTGAACGTCTAGCCCAGTGCATCACTTTTTCTGTAGGAAAGGCAGAGGCTGGCCTTCTGTATCATACCATTCAAAATTAACTGTAGAAGAGGCTGAAAAACCCTTAATACTAGAGCTCGCCTTACATCTTCCCAAGAAGTCACTGAAGACCTGATTTTTCAAAGCCACCTGTCCTAGTTTCTCTTGTGTACGGAGAGGCCACTGTTCTGGGACGTCATGTTATTGACCACCTGGTCAGTAACTTTTCGTTTCACAGTTTTTCCCCTTTAATGGGTAATTTTACCACTTTAAGCATTATATCTTTTTCATTTCTCAGCATGTCCTTATTATGAGAAAATAAAAATGTATGTACTCTAATGTTAGATCAAGCTAGAATCACTTACTCGAATTTAACACACCTAACACTTATTTCTTAAAAATCTGTGAACCCCTCCATGAGAACAGGCTCCAGACTGCTTTTTCTGGCTTAGGACTAGAAAATTCAGCCTGACCAGCTGCCAACTTCAGAGATCTCTGCCCTCCTCATCTGTCATTTGAGTGGGATTAGAGAGGTAGCTGAGTCACTTCCCACCACCACATCTGTATTCGTAGATCCACGATCCCTCCCATCTGGTAAATTTTGTAGAAAGAAATTGGTCCTTTCAGCGTGCGCTCAGACAGCCAGGTTTATACAATAAGGACCGCTTTACTGGGACTTCGGGTTTCAAAATGCTGCCCTGTGTGTTTTTTGATTGCCTCTCTGCTCCTGTCATCTGGGTATAAAGTTCTTTCATTTAATATTTTTCCAGCTTTAAAAACTGCTTACCTGCAGTTCATTGAACTTGGCTTCACCTCCAAAATACATAACACGAAAAGCAGAACCAGGAGATGTTCTAAGCAAATCTCAGAAGCTGCCCAAGCATCTCCTGCCTGCTAGATTGACAGAAGATTCCCTCTTGTTCAAGGAGAGATAGGTTGTAATCACATATAAATAAGACGCCGAAAGGACAATTAAACTTCGTGGCTTGGGGGAGACGTAGAAGGTTCTTGTCAAAAATGTTCACACCTGCAGAACAGACTGCTGTTTTGTATGGAACCTAGTTTTCAGCTTGAAATACACCTGCCAAAATCTGAATGGCTGTTATTATACCTTCTGGACTCAAACACTGCCCTGTCAGATGAGGTTTGGTGCACGCAGATGGGATAACTTAGAACAGTGACTGTGTTGTTTGTAGGGAAATTAAGGCCTTTCCTAGTCCTTATTGATGCCTATTTGGGATGGAAATTTTTATTATAAGCCTACCTTAGCTGTGCCTCTCTGGCACTTTATTTTTTTATGTTACTTTAATTATTTAAGTTATACTCAATATGTTAATTTCGACTTCAGTGATTTAAAAGAAAATAGTCCGTAGACTATAATAGTAAATTACATCTTGTCAAGGAATCAGTTTCAGCTGTGGACCCTCAAAACGCTAAAGTTATCCTTGTCTTGGTATCCACTGAATATTTAAAGTTTAGTGCAGAATAAAAAGAGGCGAATTGGAGGTTCCGAGAAGCAGACGCTTACTCGTGATCACTCTTACCCTTCACGTTTTCTTTCTCAGAACCCTAAAGTTAGTTGAAATGTATTTGTTGTAAAAACAATAAATTAGCTACCCAATATGAGATTTTTTTTTAAGAGTTCAAAAAAACACGCATACTTAAGCCACGTCCACAAGCCTTTTCTCTATGAATATACGCTGTGTGAAATCATAGAAAATTGCTGCTCTTTGACTATTTTTGACCCACAAAAACACCAGTTTCATAGGTGCTACCTCATATTTTACATAATGGGAACCTTAGAGAATGTACAGTTTTATTAATATTTTTTTCACTTAATTTTATGGCAGGACAGTTTACAAGTTCTGCATTGTCTGTATAGTTCATAGTTTAAATTCATGCAAATGGATATGAGACGTATAAGTTGATGTGGCACATATAAGTTGATTTCACTTTTTTCCTGTAACAGATAACACTCAAAAAAAAAAAAATTAAAACCTGCACACAATCGATACCTTCCTTGACGCAGCCATCCTATTGGGTTACTGTCTAATGCCCGTGTTTAAACTAGCATCTCCTGCATCATCTTTCATCCCTCTGAAACTGAACGTTTCACATGAGAGTCGGCCACACAAATCTTAGTGATAAAGTAAGCATCACTGGACACAAGGATACTTACTACCTGCGTGCACGTATGAACGTAGTTAAATGGGTCTGTGTAGACAATACATCTGCAGAGCTAACCGGTCTGTGTTTAAAGAAAACACCAAGCTCCAATGGGAGGAGGAGCCCTGGGCTTGTCAGGCTGTGCCTCTCTCAGCTGGCACCTGTCCACTCTCATCTGACTGAGACCTGTCCCGCAGACGGCCCTCTCAGTATGCTTTGGCTGCTGACAGAATAGTGCTTTGTCTAGAGAGCGAGGAAGCAAACTCCAGGGATGTTGACCCACCCGAGGAAATCCCTTTGCTCTTGCCCTACTGATACATTCAGGCAGGAAGTTAAGAGGAAAATAGCTATTCCCCTGGAGAGTGGGAGGGAGGGAGCAGTTTAATTATGATGAGCATCGGGGTGGGGGGACCAGAGCATTCACAGTGAAGAGCAAGAAAAAAGAATGAGATGATGTCATTCTTTGCTGGGACAGTCAGTGAAATGAAATCAGGTCACACACATGGTCTTGTTCTGTGCCCAGATCTGTAAGTGTTACAAAGAGATTATTTTGTAGTAATGCTTTTGAGGAAGGGCCCAAAGACCCCACTCACATTAGGATTTCCCCCGAGACATCATCAGGACAGGCACAAAAGGCAGAATCACCCCACCCAATGTGAACGGCCTACACTGGTATACAGCATTTGTTTTAAGTTCGCTAAGCCACAGTTTAGTATACAAAAATTGTCCAGATTCTTACGACCCAATGACTTTCCAGAAGCAGAATGCCACTGCACAACTTGGTGTCAGGCCGGATGTTTCCAATCGGTGCCCTTTTTTGCAAGATAATTTCGAACGGCAATCTGAGGTGAAGAGGGAATGTGTTTCTAAGGAGAAAGTTGTCACTTCCTGAAAAAAATACTGTCTCGTATTATGTCAGGGCATTTTTAGGGCTGATTTTTTCTGCTTACAGAGAAAGCATTTGATCTGTGTTGATCTTGAGTTTCCAGAACCACCGATGGCAGATATATTCCATTTTAGGCTCCTTTTCTCTCAATGGCGTCCTCGTTTAACCTCATTTGTCTACTTAGATTTCACAAGAGGGCATCACAATTACAAATAGAGGTTAGATTTTCTAGGAAGTCATCCCTAGAATAATTAGGTGATAGGGTCAGTTCCTGTGATTAAGATTCTGTTGTTACTGCATTAATAGGGCTTAAAACAAGTAAGTCATTGACTGAAGGTTTTTTTTTTTTTTTAATTAGAATATTTTTGCTGTATGAGTATTTGTAATAGAACCGGAACACTGTAGGCTTTTTATATTGGCACCTGCTGTTCAGAGAATTTGCAAAACTCAGTGTTCAACTTTGAAAAACCACAGGTTTTCGGGTGCGTATATATTCGGGGGCAAGGTCCTTCTCTCTCTTGCAAACTACACAAACGTGTAGAAATAACACTGGATGACAGTGGGAACCCAGACTTGTTTCATGATTTCGTTCTCAAATGGCTAGGGAATTTCGCGTGGTACTCCAGGCTGAAGGGGAGTGGTGACTTATGTGTGACAAATGTCTTGAAAGCTGCAGTAGCTTGTGCCTATCAAAATGGGAAGAGGCACATTTTGAAGGATCCTTTTTGGGGGGCAGATTCTAACATTATTTCAGTGACTTCTGCCCCCCTTTATTTTTAAATGAAAGGCAGTTAGGCTTGCATGGCCTATGAGATAGAATAATTATTTCAAGATTTAAAAAGTAACCAAAATATTTTCAAACAAATGGTCGGCATCATCAGAAGTCCCCCAGTTTTCAAGACAATGTTTCATTTTCTTTGCTGTTTATTTTCTAGTTAGCCTTAAAAAGTAAATTGGATTTGCTTTTACTGAAAGAAATGTAAGTCTGTTGTCCATAGCCAATTGACAAGAGTATCTAAAATGCAGGTCTTACTTCAAGCAAATCCGTTATTTACAAAGCGAGTAAATCGGGCATGGCTTCTTACAATAGGATTCACTGTAAAATTAATTTCAAAATTATTTGCTTTTATAGTTTCGCCAAAAAAGATTTCATGTATTTTCTGCATTAAAATGTATTGATTACGTCAAGTAAGAAAGCCTCATCAGATTAAATTCATGCTACAGTATTCAAAGGAGTCTGGTCTAGTCAGACAGGATCGTTGGTGCATAGCAAGGCCCGGGGGCCTCGGGAGAAGGACTAGCAACCGTTCAGTGCTGTGAGGGATGCAGATGTTTGGAGTACCATCTCTGGGTGGTAATACGCCATAATATAACGTCAGAAAATTCTGTCATCCACAGAACACTGCACTGAGAGTTGGTTCCAATTTTAAGCATGTCGTCTACTGTGTAACTTTCTACAAAATTAGAATGTGCTTGTTCCATTTCCCTCACGGGGCTGTTGTAAACTTAGGATAAAGAATGTAAAAGTGCATTTGGAGGGAGCAGATGTGCGGAGCCACTCAAACACAACTTACTGCTCTTGTTGTAATGTTAAAAGGCTGAGGTATTGCAGGGTAATCATTAGTTCCCAGCATACTGTGCTATTCCCAGCACCTTATTTCCCTCTCATTATTTTTTTAGTTTTATGTCTCTGCCAGTAAACGGATCCCAATGTGTATTTTTGATTGGCACAAATTCAAAAATGTTTTGCAGAGGAGGAAGGCTATAGAATCACTCAGATTATAAGTATGTGTTCAGTGCCTTTTTAAGAAAAGCTTCAGAATGAAACATCCTTACTGGCTGAAGCATTAAGCCTAGAAGTGAAAAGAAATCAGCATGTACTGGATTATACACTTGTAGTCATTGGAATTGAGCTAAGGATGGACTCCAAATAATCTTTATGATTAGAAAAAAAGATGCATTACGGCCATGCCACCCTGAATATGCCCAATCTCATCTGATCTCAGAAGCTAAGCAAGGTTGGGCCCAGTTAGTACTTGGATGGGAGACCACCTAGGAATACCAGGTGCTGTAGGCATTTAAATATATATGTATAAGATTAATTCACCAGAGACGGGGCAATATTGCTTTAATATTTTGTCAATCATCTCCCGTCATGCACTAAAATGGATTGAAAAATTTCCATCATCTGCATCCCCCAGACAGAAGCCAGAGACAAAAATGGACATTTCTCTGCTCACTGTCAGTGCCCATCACAAGATTATCTTTCTCTTAGGGAACTCTTCAATTTTCTGTTTTTTTTTTTTTTTTCCACCCCCCCCCCCACCCCTCAAGCACCAGCTTAATAGAGGAATTTCTTTCAAATGTCAGATATAGTATCAGTTCAGTAGTTTGTAAGTACTGAGACATTGCTTCTGGCTGAAAGGAGAGGAATGTAATTTACGTTTCTCACGTGGAAGTCCATCTTCGTTTGAGCTACTTTCTCTCTGGTCATGGAAATGTTCACACAGAGTTCGTATGGCGTGACATGTGTACATGTATGAATAGGTGTTCCACAGGTGATCAGCTCCTCAATGTGACGGACAATAATCCTGACTGTCGAAACATCGATTTTTTTTTCTCCCCGACTCATGTAAGACCATGCATCTATCTTCTTGGCAATAATTAGACTGAACCATTAGCTTTCGTGGGCGTCTGAGAACGTACTTGGTGATGTATGTTACAGTTGGTATAAAAAGAGCCTCTCGTGCCTTGAGGAGCCTCTGGGAGAGGGTCAAGCACTGTCGCCAGCACAGGGGATACTGTCTTCTCGCGTGGAAAGCTCGCTCGCTCTCTTTTTTCCTAATTTATAGTGACATGAGAGAAGCGAAGCATGGTGGGTAGGATCACAGATTTGGGGTCCAGGCTGCCTGCGTCTGAGTCCCCACTATGCCATTCGTTAACCGTGCAACTTAAATTTCTTCACGCCTTGGTGTGCTCATCTGAGAAATGGGAGCCAGCGATACCGACTTCATTTACCTGTTTAGAGGAATAGACGATTTCAGACGTATAAAGGGCTCGGAACTTTTATGCATGCGGACTATTATTATCTACGGACATTTTAAAAATCCAGAAATGCAAAGAGTAATAAGTTTCCATAACATTTTTCTGCCTATAGTTCTGTACACACACACACACACACACACACACACACACACACACACACACACACACACACACACACACACACACACACACACACACAGAGTCAGTGTACCAGGCACCGCAGAGAAGCCAGTCACTGGTCACAGCTTCCACTCACATAGAAACTGGTGCTGGTCACAAGCTGGACCCATGCACGCGCTTCACAAATAGCCATGACAGCACCCTTCATCCACACACTTAAAATATACGTTTGTACACTTGTAACAGTTGTCGAGAGTCAGATGACATGATAAATGGAAAAAGTTGGGGGGGAGGGGTGTGTATTATCAGCATACACATGGAAAACTTTTTTCAAAGCACCTTTTAATTTTCGACAGTCCAGTTTCCCTTTCGTTTGGCCTTAGGTTTAGCCTTCTCCACAATCCAGCCATGACTTGGCAAACATCAACAAATAAAAACCAATAATCACTAAAATCCACGCCAAAGATTCTCTTTGTGGAGGCGCTGATGACTCAGTAGGTCAAGATTTTGATCCCTGGACGGGCTGGATATTTATTGTCTGGTCTAGACTTAGCTTCACGCTGGACACGGAGACCCGCAGAAGTGAGGAATGGGTTTGCCTCATGAAAACACGTTTTAAACCTTTCTTTGTAAATTGTATACACTTGATGATTTTTACAGTTGTCGCTATTTAAATGATGAAGTCATTTCAAAGCTCCAGGTTGACAACTATTAAACACCCTGCTTTTTTAGTTGTGCCATTATTAAAATGTCCCTTGTTGAAAGAAGAGAAAAAAATATCTTTAGAGAATGATGGATTAAAGCAGTCTCATGAAGAGAGTTTTCCTGTGTATTTTGGGGATTTTTCACTCAGTGGAGAACACTAATTCTGGCTTGTATTTTATACTTCTGAAAAAGACATTTTATATATAAAATTTAGAATTCTAATTGCATATCGAATGTTGACATGGAATCTTAAAGTACCACACTCGGGGTTTGGTTTTCCACTTCTCCATCTTTATTCGAAATATGTAGGCGCGCCAAGAGCTGGCAAGTACCTGCTGCACCAATTCAGAGTAGAAAAAGCCCCTCGTAAACACCATCAAGTACCCCCAGCATCTCCCGAGTGACAGTTAAAGGTGATCGTTAGCCTGACCCTAATGAACAGCAGTGCGGTAGCTGCCCATCGTGTAGAGAATCAGGAGCAAAGCTTTATGAGGCCGTCCGAGGACTGTCAGTATGAGACAAGCGTGGTACTATGAAAAGACAATGGAGATCTGCAGCAACTTCCTAGCATGTGGAACTGGGCGATCTGCGCAGCCTGCTGGGTCTCAGGTTACCTCCTGGCAAACCGTGGGTGACTGTGTTTAGCTCTTGGTGTGGTGAGAAACTCAAAGAGGAACACCAAGCCCGGGGCCATGCGGATAGCATCTCTTTAAGAAGCCCTCGTTCCTCTCCTCTTCTTAGCATGTAGCATTCCTCCTCTTCCTTCCCCACGCGTGACACCCCGCCACCCCTCCCACCCTGTCCCCACTGGCATCCCTGTGCCCCTTATACTCCGCTCCGGATGCTCATGCTCCCTCCAGCACACTCCTCACGCACCGGGCTCTGTGACTTACACAGGACGCAAATACGCCTTCCTCCTCTGTCTGGCTGAAGCTCAAATGCCACGGGTAACCTTTGGAAACGATCCGCCCACTCCCTCACGGCCAGAATTTGATTATGTCTTCTTTTGCGATCCTGCGGATTTTATACTTTCATTGCAGCTCGTGTTTATTGAACTCTCGTTTGTACCTGACTGGCATTTGCACATCTGTGCCTCACATTCAGTTGCGTGCTTTTCGAGACTGGAGTATCATCTTTCCGTTTCTTACTGCTTTTAGCACAGCACTTAGCTAGTTCAGTTCACAGTAAATGCTTGTTTCCAATTTAAAAAACTAAGTTGCAACTTCTGGTTTTAAAATACTGAGCTCTGTGACTTGCCAAAAGGATGGAGGCGTCCCTGCTTTGGTTCAGGCCGGTTCCCTGGTGGTAAATTTTAAAAACTGTTTATACATTTGTTTCTTTTATTTGCATGAGTATTTGAATACTTAGAAGGCCCCTGTGCAGATAAACCGAGAATTAAATATCCAGCAGGAGCCCTGTGGCCTGGCGTCTGTCTTGTAGAGTTTAGGGAGAGATACAGGAGCGCACATGGAACCTGCTATGAAAGGTGAGGACCCCGTAGGATAATGAACGAGTCTTCCCCCACGTCTCTTCGCCACACATCAACCCCTCTTAAAAGTAGCTCGTTACAAGGGATCGCTCTGAAAGACCGTAATCCTCTGACAGGGGCTCACTGCAGAGGCAACCGCGAGCCTGATGGTGCAGCCATTCCTGGCCGGCAAACAGCAAGGTGGAGACAGAAGAGAAGCCAGCTTTGGTGCTCGAAATGGGTAGATTTTGTGTGCAGGAACCACTCGGGGGGCCAGCTGAGCCCTCCTCTTGCGGCTTGGCCCTCCTGAGGTCTCTGCGGGATGTCCCATATCTGTTCAACGAATTCTTTCCACTATGTCTGGTCAGAGCTTGACTCTCTCCTGGCCACGCGAAGTGCCAGTCTTTCCTCCAGCCCCCGTGGGCTGGCCTTTACCCGGTAGTCGCCCTTGGCCCAACTCTGTGGAGTCTCCCCTCGCTCATCTGTAGCTTAATGTTCAGCCAGCGACTCAGGGGCTCCCATACAGACTTCTGGGCTCTTTCTCTTTGTCGCTCTCTCCTCTTACAATCTACCCCACAAATTCCACCTCACATCCCCAAGTCGCACTCTTTCCTCAGCTCTTCTTGGGTTCCCCTCTCTGTATGGTATTCCAGAAAGTGTCTCTAGTGGGACATACCTCACTTTCGTCCCTTCTCTCAGGGGTCATGGCCATGTCTGAGATAGTTGCTTCATATACTTTTGTTTTCTGGCTTTCATAGCGGGAAGACCAGCGTGGTACCAGTCACTCCATCTCGACTGAGAAGAGAGATCCACCACGCTTGTATTCCAACAGTATTTCTTTTTCTTTTCTCCCCACCAGTCAGTCAGACCTGTCAGGGCCGTGACAAGGCCTCCTTCAACTCTATTCCCAATGTCTAGCGTAAGAGTTTAGCACATGGCTGGCACAATGAATATTGTTGAGTGAAATGAATGAATGATTATTATGAAACTGATACACAACATGTAGGGTATCTAAATTTAATTGAGGCATCGATGTAAATATCTAAGTATTCTTGTAACATGCACTTTTTTTTTAAGCAACAGAGAAAAATTTCTTAAACAACTGAATTTATAAAAGCCAGAGAGCAGTGCTAGGGTAAACTAGCTCTATGTTAAGCTTACTTAACAGTCCTTACAGCTGTAACATGCCAGTATCCAGAAACAGAGATCACATGTTTCCAGGTACCTATAGGACAGTAATGACCAGTTATTCTAGAATTAAAAGTAGTAGTGGCTGTTTTTAGTGTTCAGTCCATGAAGTTGACAAATGCAGTATCTACCTTCAGAGATTTCTAAGTATACATCAGATTGTAAATTTTCAGGCAATAGTTTTATTTACCTTGGTCTTTTGAAGGGGCTATGATAGTTTTTCATTTTTCATTTAAAGAGCAAAATGCATTGAGTTGGTCTTTCAAAACCCTAGCTTTCATCTTATGATCAAAAAGTAGACTTCAAATTAAGAATTATGGTCGAACTGCTATAAACTGCACAGATTGGGTGGGAAAGAAGTCCTGCATTTTTATGTTAAAGATTTCACTTTGAAATCTTAATACAACACCTGAACAGTACATTGTATATAAGAAATGTCTATATTAAAAAGAATATAGGATTCATGTAAGTCTCTTAAAAAATCTATGATGCTTAAAATGTCTAGATATGGGTACATTCCCTAATTATGTAAAGGTTTCCTAAGATTCAGAAGTATTCCAGTCCTACACACACACGCACACGCACACACACATGCACACAAACACATCACATTACTGATAAATTTTTCCTACTCCATAGGTCAATTCAGGGTTCACACAATATTGTTATTATCAGAAATAGTCTTTTAATATTCAATCTCGTTTGATCCACAGCAGTCTTAAAATTCCTTTTTATTTCTTTTTAACCGTATTTCTCATTTCTGTCAATGAAAGGCAGCAGTTTTTTTCATTGAGAAACAGCCGTGAGTGAGACGTCAAATCTGCCAGTTCACTCTAGTTACCTTCGGCAAATCGCTTTTTCATCTTTGTTCTTCCATTACATGACCTACCAGATGGAAGTAATAATTTGATCCCCACATGAGAGTACAGGATCCCTGAAATTCTAATATAGGATAACAACAACAACAACAGAAACCCTGGTTTATTATTGAGAGAAATTTTTCAAAATAATGATTGTACTTTTTTAAAGCCTAAGTGAGGTGATGTTTAGAGAGCAGTGATTTAAGTTTGTGGTTCCAAAACTGTTAAAAATGAAAGTTTTTCTTTCACTTTGCTTTTCTCCAACATTTACCCCCCTTGGTTTACATTCCCAGTTAGGAACATAAAGGGAACTATTGCCAAAGCCTCAGGTTCCACCTGGTTTGGGGTTGAAACCACATGAAGCCACTGAATTTTTACATAGTTTCCATGTGAAATGATATAGCAGCTCGGGTTCTCTTTCGATGTCAGCCAGGTTTATAGGAAACTTGGCCAAGCTTTAGATGAACCTGCTCTGAGTTTTGATTTTATATCAGACCCACTTGCCTAGTTCGGTCTTTGAAAAACTCATATTCTAATGTCCCCAGAGTGTGTATGATCGTTACTGGAGGCTGAGGTACAGCGATGTCTTGTTTTAGTGTAAGATGGGGGAGAATTTCTCAGCTACTTGGAACTCATTCTAATTGGGAAACCAGACAGACTCAGCAATAGAGGCTCTAGTGTCAGGCATGATACTTTGGGGAAAGAATTTCTTTTGAAGTCTCAACAAAAGGGTTTTCAAGTAGTAAATAGCTTAGACAGACCCGATTAATTCACTTTTCCTTTGTTTCTTTACTTATGCATTCATTAATTCAGCAAATATTCACTGAGCACCTACCACATGACATGCGAAGCCCTGTTCTAAGATGTTCGGGATACAGCCAATGAGCACAATGTGTAGAGATCCGAACTTTTGTGGGCCTTACATTCCAGTAGCAGAAGATAAAACTAAGCATAATATGTAAGCTAAATGTATGTAGCATGTTAGAAAGTAGTATTAGTTCATGGTAAAATGAAAAAAAAAGTAGAGTGAGATTAGTGAAATTAGGTTGCAGTGTTAGAATGAACTCACAAGGAAAGTCTCGTTGAGATGGTAAGATTTGAACAAAGAAGAAGTAGCAACCAGAAAGTTTGAGGAAGAGCATTCCAGACAGAGAGAACCACTAGAGCAAAAGGCCCAACATGCAATTCCTACATATTAGAGGAACCACAGAAACGGAGCTGACAAACAGAAGAGTGGTAGAAAATGAGGTCAAACAAGTAAAAATAGGCCAGCACATGGCCTGTAGGCCATGAGAAGGACTTTGGCTATTTCTCTAGATGGAAATGAAGCCATCGCGGGATTTTATATAAAGGAATAGTGCATTTTGATTTATATTTTAAAAGACTCTCACTGTCTCTCCTGTTGAGAGTAGACTATAGATGGACAAAGGCTACCGGAAGAGAGGAGTGCTTTGCATTTGATGACAGCAGTAGAAGTAACAAAAATACTAGCTGTTTTTGAAGGTAGAGGCAACTGTCTCACCTGATTGGTTGAATGTTGCAGGGGGCGGGCAGGGAAGAGAAGAAAAGGAAAGTTTCAAGGATGCTTCAAAAGTTTTGGCCCAAGTAACGGAAAGCATAGAGTCACCATCTGCTGAGATTGCAAAGGCAGCAGTTAGAAGAGTTGCGGGGGGGAAGGTCAGTTCAGTTTTGGAAATTAGGTTTGAGGAGTCTAGACCTCCAGGTGGAGATATCATTGAGTCGGCAGTCGGACTGATCAGTCTAGATCTGGGAATTAAGGTTTGCATTTGGAAGCCATTAGCATGTTATCAACAAGATGTGTGAGTGGAGACAGAGAAAAGAAGTAAAGACCTTTGAAGTTCTCCAACATTATGAGGTCAAAGACCAGGAGAGGTCAGCAGAAGACCTTGAGGAAAAGCACAGTTAAGCAATGGGTGGAAAGGGGGTGAGGGAATTCTTGGTTTCCTGAAAGTTGAATGAAGACAGCGATTCAAGGAGGAGAGAGTGATCAGATGTGTCTGGCAAGTCCAGTATAATGAAGATTGAGAACTAATCACTGAATTTATCTCCCTGGTAGTCATTGGAGATGTGTATGAGAGCAACTTTGATGAAGGAGGAGGAGAGAAGGCCTGATTCTAGTAGGCACAGAGAGAATGAGAGAAGAGAAGCTTGGGAACATGACGGCTCTTCCGAGGGGTTTGCTGTAAGGGAAGCAAAGAAGCAGGGCAGTAGCTAATGAGAAAAGTTAAGTCAAGAATATTTGAAATAACAGCATGTTTGCGCACTGATGGGAATGATGTAATCTGGGCAGGAAAATTGATGATCTGAGCAAAGGAGAGGAGCATTGCTAGAGTATGGTTTTTCGAATAGGCGAGAAGAAATAGAACCTAGTACACAGGTGGGAGAATTGGCTTCAGACAGAGAGGACGTGGATAATCCACGTACCCAAATGGATGAGAAGGCAGAATATAGGGGAGCAGATGCTGGTAGGTGAACAGCCCGAGGGGTTGGGGGGAAGAAGCCTTTAGAAGTTCTCCAGTGGCTTCTGTTCTTTCATGAGCTGCGAACGAAGGTCATCTGCCAAGGGCGAAGGTCAAGGAGGAGTGCTGTGGGCGGGAGGAGGGAGGAGGTAATTGAACTAGGGAATAAAGCATAGGCACCTGGCAGCATTTCGGGCCTCCTCGAGATTCATGGCACTGAATGTAACATGAGATCATTCAGGGTGATGTATTTGCCCCCGGGCATGTTCAGCTGCACAGGTGCAGCTGCGGAGGAGGCAGGGAGTTGGATTTAAGTAGGGTTGTGGTGTGCCAAGCAAGGATGGCAAAGCGACAGAGGCGGAAGGGAGGTGAGAGCATTCTCAAAGGGCCGATTACGGTGACTACCTGTGGGTTCAATCCAGTAAGGAGGGGAGTGAGGACGTTAAGGGAATGAGGGCCACCGAGTGGTAGGGTGAAGGCCTGAGGAGCACTGCTGTGCCAGAGTCGTTGGGGCTGGCACGTGGAAAGGCCGGCAGTAACAACAGAGGGCAAGGCGCCCGGAATCGAGATGACAGGAAGGGCAGCAGTGACTCATACTGCTGAGAGCTGGGGATTGACCAGATCGGCCTAGAGAACAGAGGAAAGGGGCTCCAGGAAAGGCGGTCCAGGGTCCACAAAGGAAGAGGCTACGGTGCTGGGAAGCTCCCGTTCGTAAAGTTTGAAATCCATAAAAATTCAGACAGATTTAAAATCGAGGAATATCCTAGAATCGGTCGATAACTATGGAAGTGGTAGGCTATGTAATCTGATAACACGAGCCAATTTTTCTTCCTAAGGTGAGAAATAAGAAAGCACACAGGTTTTAGGAAGAAACTCGAGGGAGGAACAGAGAGAGGAAGACAGGCAGGCTGGCAGGCTTTAAGAAGGATTTTAACATAGCACGGATTCAATAGAAAGACCCCAAATTGCATTCAATTTTATAGAATTATATTACTCAAAGATAGTTACATGCACACACCTGGATAAATCATCGCATTTCATGTGAAGGAACATTTTGCCAAAATGAGACTCTTTCCCCTCTCCCTACCAGGAACTGTCAAGATGCCCAATAACCTGCTGCATCTGTTTTGTAGTGAAATAAATAAGAAAGTCCTTAGGAAAGTGTCAAACAATGGCATATAAGGAGGAATCCGATTGAAGTATAGGTGGTCCAGGCTTGCTTTATGGAGACCATAAACCAGATACCTTCCCTGAGAAACAGATCTGAAATCTCCGAAGGACAATGGATACTGCTGTATGTACAGTGGTGTCTTTACTACACCTTTTTATGGCTTTGCATCTTCTCCTTACTATGACAGAGAATCGTTCCGATGTGAATTTATTTTGATTAGGATGCCCATACAGACTTTAGGCCTGCAGAAGCGATTCACAGTATTTATCCCGGTGGCAGCTCAGAGAAGAGGATCAAGTGTTTATATTTTCATAGTTATGCTACGTTCCATTCTTGACGCCATAGGAATATTTGCAAACGATTTCCTGGAAGTCAGAAATGACACTTTGGCCAGATTCTGTATGAATCTGAGCCCACAGATACTCAGAAAGTGCTCTGTGGCACTAAGTCACTTGACTATTAATTCTGTTGTCAGTTCAGTTTTGCAGTGGAAATGAATCCTACTTCCTTTGGACTGAAATTGAGAAAGATGGCCAGGTAGGACTCCCCCAGAGTAATCATCCTTTTCGTGTTTACGAGTTCTCTCTTTGCCTGTGGTTAGCGATGGCAAGAATGACACCAGGTATATGTTCCATGCCATTGAGTTGGCTCCAACTCCTGGCGACCCTATGAATAATGACGTCCGTAATGTCTCCTCCTCCAGAGCCCTGCTCAGCTCCTGTAGGCTCACGCAATGGCTTCTTTATGGAGTCAGTCCCTCTCATATTTGGTCTTCCCCCTTTTCCTGCTGTCTTCTGTTTCTCCTAGCATTATTGTCTTTCCCAAAGAACCGTGCTTACTCATGACATGCCCAAATTAGGACAGCTTCAGTTTTATCATTTTTGCCTCCAGCGATACTTCAGGCTTAATTTGCTCTAGGACCCACTTGTGTGTCTTTGTGGCGGTCCAAGGTCTCCATAGAGCTCTCCTCCAACACCACCTTTCAAATGAATCATATTTTTTCCCCTATTGGCCTTCTTCGCTGTGCATCGTTGGCATCTGTACCTGGTAACTGGGAATATGAAGGTGTGGATGACCTTAGCCTGGGTCTCTAATGACACATCTTTGCTCTTGATAATCATTCCTAATTTTCCATCGCTGCCCTTCGGAGTCTCAACCTTCTTGTGATTTCTTGGCTACAAGCTCCATTCAAATTGACTCAACCAAGATAAGCAAAATCTTTGACAATTTTAATGTCTTGTTTCAAAAATCAGTAAACCAGAGAAAACCTTTCTCCTGCATTTTTCTAGGAAATCTGTGTATGCGTGGGGGCGGAGATATGCAAATGAAAAAGAACATTCGGTAGAGGATTTTTAATAAATTAGAATCTCATTGGTACTTTACTATAAATTGCAATAATATTATAAACTGCAGTAAACTTCCCAGGCAGCCGATACCATGTGATGTGGACCTGGTGGTCTTCGCCCGAAATGGCAATTGCCAGTCATTCATTCATTTAATAAACATCGATGCGTGCCTTCCACGTGCAGGATACTGTTCTGAGGTCAGTGACATTCCTGAGGCTGTAATGTCCTGTGTTACTTGCAAGCTCTGTTCTGAGGGGGCCGTCACACACATGTATCTCTTTGTCGATGTGACTACTAAAAACCGTGTATCTTTAAAGAGATAACAAATTTAGCATTTAGTACACATTTCTCAAAGCTCTTCGATGAATGATAACCCCAGCTCTATCGTTAGAATATATTTCAGAAGAAAGCGAATAATGAGAATGTGCCAGATCCTCCCCAGAACCATAAAGTTGATAAGTACAAATTGCTACATAAACCAAATGCCAGGTTTTTGCCCACCCATCCTTGCCAGCTGAGGGGTGCTTAAGACGGAGGCCGGAAGTGTTTCCCAGTAGCCTTCTCCCCAACCAGGTGTTTTGAGTATGATGAAATTCCTTCCCTCATGTGGCCGTATTAGAAGTGAAAATCATGTCCATCCTGAGAACTTGCCTTCCATGCTCGTTAAACATGAAGGACTTTCTCCCCGATGGCTCTGTTTCAGGGCAAAGGAGAATTTAAACTTGTGGGCTTTTGTTCCCAAAGATCAATCTGTCTTTTCTTAAAGTTTATTTTATTAGTCAGTTTGTGAAAATGATTGACCTTTGAAAAAATGTTTCTCTTTCAACATACTTGTTTCCTGAAGCTCATAGAGAGAGGCTTCTTAAGTTCCACTCGAGTTATAGGATCTGCTTCATGAGAAAGATAGCAAAAAAAAAAAAAAAAAAAAAGATCTCATGTAAGTGTCTGGAAGAGGATTAATCCAAAAGTACTTTAAACACTCTAGAAATACAAATAATAAAATGTCAGTGTAAACACTGCGTTTTTGTTTGACTTCAGCTGGTGGCTTGATGATCGTCTTGAGAAGTCCCCTCTGGTCCTCTGACGACTCTGCTTTCCCCAGGATGACCCCATGGGCAGGCAGAGTATATAAGCACTCTTCAGGATAGACACTCCCAATGCGAAAGTAGCTCGCATTCAGAGCGTCGTTTTAACAGTTTACAATCAAATTCGCGATCCATAAATTGCCTATACACAGAAAAGATATAAAGAGAAAAATAACAGGGAAAACACCCTCTCGCTAGCAGATTCTCCCATAGAAGGCCTTGTACTGGGAACCAAAATAATACAACAACTTTACAACGGCCGCGTCATGGGGCCAAGTGAAAAGGTGAATGAATGACAGGTAGAGCAAGAGGGAAGGATTGGAGGAGGGAATGACAAAGGGCTCTGCAGAGAGGGCCGAGGACTTTGCTGCAGATGCCCCAGGACGGATTAAGGCCGTGGCAGCGCGGGGACCGAGCGGGCACGGGGCGGCTTACTTACAATACCGGTTACGCAAAAACCAGAATCGCAGGTGTCTCCAGAGCATGTCTTTCTCCACACTAAGCAAATAGAGGATAGACAGATGGAGAGATAGGTTAAATGAAAAACAAACAACTGTTATCCAAACAGATTCAAAGGCTTAAAAATGAACGAGATTCTCATTGTGTGGTTTCTATCCATGTAGTGTGGGCACACGTGTGTGTGTGTGTGTGTTTCTTTAGAATTTCAGGGAAAATGCATGATGAAGAATGATGCCTAAGAAAATCCTTACGTGTTTCACTGGGGTGGGCAGAGAGAAACAAGGATGAGGAAAATAAGAAAGAGGGAAATTTGTAAATAGTTTGATTTAAAACTCCCCACTGCCAGTATAAT
The DNA here is from genome assembly GCF_014176215.1 of Rousettus aegyptiacus. Lineage (NCBI taxonomy): Eukaryota > Metazoa > Chordata > Mammalia > Chiroptera > Pteropodidae > Rousettus > Rousettus aegyptiacus. Next base: position 8,953,457 of record NW_023416290.1, on the reverse strand, counting down.
GCAGCTAACCAAAGGAAGGCTAGTTTGGAGAGGATAAAGATTTTAAGTTAAATAATAAAAATGTAATATATCTCCAGCCAGTTCTTTGCTTTCTCCAGTAACTCCTTTATGTCTCTAGCTTCCTTTAATCCTTTTCGGTCTTCTTGCCCTTTGCCCCCACATGACCTTTGGCACATTGCTTCCTAACCTTAAAAATGAGTTCGGAGTTCCAGGGAGATTTTGATGAAACCACCTGCTGCTCTACTCTACCCTTCCCCCACCACCGAATTCAAATAGAATAGCGGAGTGCATAAAAAAGCTCACTCCCCACTTCAGCGATCACTGTCAGGTAAGGCAGCCGAAGTGTTTGGTCGGATTTCATAATTCTTCCACCACTACCCAAATGGGAAAGGGAATGAAAGAGCTTATAAACAAAAGTAGATTCTGCTTTACTTCTCTCATACAGAAAATGTGAAAAAGCCAGACAGAAATGTCCGGCAATTAGTCAGTTTAGTATTGTGTTGTGAAATTGAGGCAACTCTTGAATTTTTTCCTACAGTACTTGGTAAACTCTGAGTAGGAAATTGGAATGTTTGGTTACCTAAAATTTTCTTTTAAAAATCCGGCATTTGGATATACAGCTCTTAAAAGACAGAGCCATTAATGTGTCATGAGAGAGGGTGTCATTTAGGTATGGGACTGGAATAAGGCAACGGCTTGGCTTTCGAGCCTTCACTCTTCCTTAAGAGTAAAGTGGCATGATGTGAGCTTTCGAAAAGTGGGGGGCTACCTATACTTCTCAAAAACAGGCCCAGCTCACTCCTCTGCTCTCCTCAGATTATCCCGTGTTACTTTGTAAGCTTTGAGCTTTAAAAAGTGATTTTTATCTTTATGGTTGCAGCTGCGTATAAATGAAGAATTTCCAAAATACTGCCATCTCTTTAATAATAGTATTCCTTGTTAATTCCCCTTTTCTCTATCAGTAGGAAGCTTGGCCCACAGCAAGCTCTGAAGGTGGTTTTTGTTTCATGGCAAATTTTCACCCAAGACGCCACCTCCTTCTCCATTTCCATCCCAACCCATTGAGTGTTCTCTTCCACTGGTGGAGAAAAAAATTATTTCTCATTTTTTAAGATCATGTTAGCCGCCCCCCCCAAATCTGTTCATATTATACACCCCCCAAAAGTCCTTTCTAACCAGTACACTTGTCTGCTTTAGAATTGTGATTATAGTAATTAATATGGAAGCTGAAAAGTCAGTTGTATTGTGACTGAGAGAGGTCCCTACAGAACCCTACCTCTTAATGTCATCTCAGAAGTATTGTTTATTCAGGAGTCCCTTTTTAAAGGCAGGCACATTATAATCAATGCTTTCTCTTTCTCTGTAATTACCAAGAAGATTATTTCCTCTTTGTTTCTGTTTGTGTGGTGGCTCCTGGCTCCACAGCTCCGCGCCAGCACAGGAGAGAGAGGTGGTTCTAAGCTGATTAATACACCCCCAGTCCTCTGTGGGGGAGCACTTTGCTGCCAAGCTCAGGAATTCGCTTGCTTAAGGGAAGTGGCTGAAGACCTGAGACTGACTCACCTGCCAGCTGCTGACCTAGGATGGGGTCATTTCTAGCTTTCTCGAGACCCCAAGGGGAGCTAGTTAGACGTTAGGAAGCAGGGGGTATTAATGAAGACACCGCTTCTCTGGTGAAGAATGTTGAGAAACAAGTAGCAAGCATATCCATTTAGATTACAAATTTGCCCTCAGATCATCCTATAACTTCAAACTTTATATTTTTTTCATTAAAAAGGGTTTTTTTTGTTTGTTTTTATTTTTCTTTTTTTGCCCAAGTGTATTACAGGGAAACAAGTTATTTCCATGTCTTAAAATAATTGTTTCAATACAAACAGATACATGAGAAAGCTTTAGGCTTCACTGAACCTTAAAAGAATCTTCAATATTTAGGGGGAAATAAACAACCTTCAATTGTTTAAAAAAAAAAAAAATGCTGGGCAGCAGTATGAATAGAATAGATTCATTAGCTTTGTGAAAAACAGGTCACTAACCCTTTTTTCCCCCAAACAACAACAGATACTTTGCTGCTATTAATAACGGTCAGAAAAGTCTGCTCATAAACCAAAAGGAGCTAGCGCTTTCACTACCCTTTGAAAGAAGAGAATGCATAGTGCCATCTTTAAATGCATTCTCCAGTAAAAAAAAAAAAAAAAATGAAACGAGAACACAAGAATACAGTGGACAACTTTGACCTGTAGACATCAGACATCAGAGGTTTAGTACTAATTAAAATAATTGTGACGATGGGTAAGATTTAAATGTGCAAGTGGATTCATCTGGATGTGCAAATATTAAGGAAGTCGTGGATCAGAGCCGTGACTGGCCAAGCAATTACAAACGTGTATTTAGCTCTTCCTGTCTTTGATACAGCTTTCTATGTGCCCAGTTTTGTGCGAAAGCTGTTGAAAAACCTGATCACTGATACCTATAATTCCAGCGAGGCCGGGCGGTATTGGGACAGTAGTGTTAAAAGCTAGATCTCAAGGCCCTTGGGCTATTTGTTTCAAAACCAAACAAGTTGGAAAGAATGTAGTTATTTTTTACCCTGATCTGTCTCTGTTGTGATATTAAAATCAAAGGCTTGTTGCGAATTGCCTAAAACTCTGTAAACAAAGTTAAAAGGCAGGCAACAGACTAAGAGAAAACACCGGCAAGGTTCACTCGTAAAATTGACTATTTTCTCTGGCCTAAGGGAGTTTTGTTCTTAGCTCTAATGATAATGACAGAAACCGTGACATGGGATGGGAATGATAAGGAAGCTGTGGATGGTTTTGGGAAAATCTTCTGTTAATGACTTTAGCGAGAGAGAGAGCCACATGATAGAAGTCCATCTTGAGGCAGAATTCACATGCTGATGTACATCCATTTGAATCGAGTCTGTGATATGTATTGTTTTTTACAACAGGAGATGGCAACTTTGACTTTTAACTTCTCGCTTTCCTTGCTGATCTTCAGATTCCTCTTAGGCTGTGTCTTTTCACGGCCCTTTGAACCAAGCATCCAAAATTAAAATACTATAAAACCAGAGAAAATGGACTTTTTTGAGGCAGGGAAAGAAGCAGTAATCAGGCTGGTTTTTGCTTTGTTTGTTTGCTTATTGGTTTTTTTGGTTTGTTTTTTTGGTTAATTTTGCCTTTTTCTGAGCCGTTGAGCTCTTTTCTAGGCATATGCCTAGGTCACCCCTGCCCTCTATACAATGCCCTTGAAGCCGGCACCGCAGCAACCATACCCATTTGTCTGCAGTCACGACTCTAAACTTGGTTTGAGGTTTCTAGGCAAAGGGCTGAAGGCACTCAGGTGAGAACCCATGTCCAGACCAAGTCAGCATGCGGGGAGTCTGTCCCACAAGTAGGAAGCTTAGTGAGTTTTGAAAGCGCTTGTATGGAAGGTGAGGGAGGGATACTTAATGATAGTTTCTACGGAGAGGAGCTTGAAAACCAAGTAAGTACTGAGCAAACATGAGAAAAAACAGAAAATCCTGTTAGGTCCACACTACAGTCTTCTTTTCTTTTGAAAACTTCAGTTTATTTCCAAAACAAAGTGAGACAAGCCAGGGCTGAGCCCTCAAGCCTGATACCTGCTAGAGTCCACGGCTGTCTTTGGAAAGAGCAGGGCGCATCTGTCGGTGACTTCTTCCCTCTGCTCGGACATACCCCGCTGTCATCCCTCTCGCCGCAAGGCCGATGGGGCGGCTGTGGAGCCCAAACACCTGAGCCTTTGTCATTCTCGGAAAAACGAAAGATCACACATTATTGGAAAAAGTCATTTTAATGTCCTAATTTTCTCACATTACACCATGATATGCAAACATGAGAAGATCTTGTCCTTCTGCTAACTTTAGATATGACTGAAAATACCAACGGGTGATGGAGCCAATTTATTTTTCTAAAATATTTTACTTTAAGTTGAAGAAATATCCATAAGGAGCGTATAACCATCTAGACAATCATGCTTTTATCCCACAAATATTTCTAAACCCCTGTGCTCTGCTAGTTTCCAGGTGAGCTCTAAAGGGACAGTGATAGTTCAGGTGCTCGGGATATAAATAGGGACCAGAAGAGGGCCATAGAAATTCTGGGGCAGGGAAGCAAATGTGTGAGAGGCAAGAGGAGGTCAAGGAAGGCTTCGGTGATGCCCAGACTTTCTCAGGGAATAAAAAAACGATCAGCCATTTCGGTGGGAGTGGAGTGGTTTGGACAGATATCATGCTGGACAGTTAGCAAAGTCTTTAACCCTAAACTAATATAAATTAATCTGGACCAAAAAAATCTGTAGGTTCAGTATGAACCTCTAACCTGAGACTGATAGCCTTACCTGCATGGTGCATCTAAAGGATTTCTGAAAAGGAGCATTCGAGAAAAGAGAAGGAAAGAAAGAGAAAGTGTGTGTTTGGAGGAAGGGAGATGGAGAATGATGGGGCAAGAGCTGAGAGGACGGAGCAGGATTTACAAGACAGGATCAAGTCTACAGGTCTGTCCATTAATTCCCCACTGAATTCAATCAAAGAGAAATTATGTCAACATTATGTGGAAATATAACAGTAAAGCATTTCAACTCGTAATGACTCCCGTTTGCGAGACCACGACATACCCAGGTAGTCGTAAACGAGGGAGGGACAACTAGGCATTCTCTCTGAGAAGCCTGAAGCCAGTGAGGCCTGCCTGCTGTCGCTGGGGCAGTGTGAAAGATTGTCAAACTTAGTCTGCGTCCTGGCTCAGAAAAGCCAAGGCAACAGAGCTCAGGAAAATGTGAGGAATTTGAAGATTTACTATTATATATTTACTCTTGTGAGGGGAGTAGATTTGGCTCGGGTGAGGAAAATATGGGACATTGTCTTTCCATCAGAGGCGTTCAATGAAAAGAAGAGGAAGTGGAGAAGACAGACGCCACTTCCGGCAGTTACATTTTTAAGGCAGGCACAGTGCCCCATGGACGTGTGTTTGAAAGCAGAGATGTCTTTTTGTCATCAGGGTATTGCAGAATCTCAAAGTTCTCAAAGGGAAGAAAACCTTTCCTTCTAAATATTTGTCAGAGACGTGCGGTGAGTAGATGCATGGGTGTCTAAATAGTGACATTCGCTTTCTAGAGCAGAGAATAAAAGGAAAAAGAGGTGGAAACGTTTTAAGCTCAGAACTTGATCCACTAATTTGTAGATCACTGAAAAATTGGGCTTTCCATTCTTCTTCCTCAGTGCTTCTGGGTTCAAGCCGCTGATGGCAGAGGGTAGAGGCCGGGAAGTGAGGAGAAGAATAGTATAAGGAAGGGGCATCCGTCCTTGAACTTGGGGCTTCCTGCTCTAGAACCGTGCACCTCCTTCACTACATAGCCGTTCCTTTGGAGGGCCAGATGACACACGAGCTCCCTAACACTTTCTTCCCAGAGAGCTGAAGACATGCTAGTTGTTTCCTTTTCTTTCTCTCACACCTTCTTTATTGGTATAACTTCTTTAAAACCACGCACTTACACATACTCTGACGAATGTCAGAGAGGGTTGCACAGACTTTAGTTATGTGGGTGTCGAGGGACAGAAGATATTTCTTCATAACACAAATGCAGTTTGCTCATTTGAGCGAGTGCCTTTGCCTGAGACACACTGGCTTCAGTGGAAATATTCGTGGAATTAAAAGGAAGGTGCCTTGAATTAGTTTTGCATCAAGTGCAACATATAGCTCAACCCTCATGGAGTGTTCCGTGATATCGCAGGAAGCACAAGTTGTGGAGTTCTCTCTCCGCTTTGAGAAACAGTGATTTGAGGTCGGTAGTTTAGCCTCTCTGGAATACATTTAATACATTTATGTATTAATCTGAGCTTTAAAAAAATCTTAATTTGAGGTATAACTGATATAATTGAGACATATATGTGAACCAAATTGTGTTTGCATTCCTTTGAGGCATAGAGACCTGAGTTTTAGGAGTCTGAATTTTTTAGGAAATCCTTGCTATTCAAGTAAAGGCAGAATTCCTATTTTCAACCAAAAACAAAAGTCATATTTGCAGGAGTGAGAGGGGAAAAAAGGGAAAAGGTCGGCAGGTAAAGATAGATCATTAATGGTAAACATGACCCAACACTTCTTCAGAGAAGCTGTTTTTGTTATTATCTTTGTACACAACATTAAAAATTTGCATTTAAGTAAGAAAATAACAAGCAATGTTTCCTAATTCCTCCTCTGAGTGTGAAATATGAAGATCCATCATTAGAGGGTGACCGTTTAACCTCTTTCAAGAAAACTCAGGTAGACTTTTGCCTTGTTGCATTTGCGAATGCAAGATGGAGTCATCCGAGAAAATCCAGCCAGAGTTCTCTCTCGTGCCTCATCTGTTTAAACTGGCACCGTCTGATGAGAAATATGGCTTTAAAATACACTCCCATTGTTCCCATCGGGATGTGAAGGATGTGTTGTTCTTCATCAGGTCAAAGTCAGTGAACTTCCTCGAGTGGGTCATCCAGGACAACACCTACGTGTCTGCAGAAACAATACTATCGGTTCTTGACACGGAAAAAAATTTAAATGACTTCAGTTATGAGTGTTTGAATGGAATAGCCAATTGATTATAGAAACTTTTTAAAAAAATTTACTGTGATCTCAGTGGATTCGCCTTCAAAAATATGTGGTTTATTTTTCCTCAGTTATAGAAAACTATTTATGCTAGGAAAAGAAAAAAAGCTCAGGTAGACTGCAGTATATTGCCTACATAAAGATTGCAGGCTTGTTTTATTTATTCGTTTTTTAAGACACTAATAAGCAATTCCTACTATAATAAAATCCCTTGAATTTTAGGATATTGCCAAAAGATAGAGGAATCCATTTCTGTTTTTCATTTCTATAGCTAATGAGAGATTTCTAACATTCTTTAATTGACCCAGAAACCTTAAACTGGCTTAAATATATATTAGTTAAATATGAGTTTGGAGATTAATGCCTGCTGAGAGAATTTCATGTTCCCACTTGTCCCCATGGATTTGATAGCACTTATCATAAGTTGTAATTACACTTTTATTTGTGTAGTTCTTTATTTCTTCAAATCTCTCATTAACCACAGGTCCTGTTTTTTCCGATTCTGAATATAAATCAAACTTCTATTTTGATATAAAAGGCCACGTTTTTTTATAGCACTTTACATCTAGGATGGTGGTAGAATGAGAAAAAAAACCTAGAGTATTAGTTAGGAAATATAATTAGGAATTTGACTACACATAGCAGAAATGAAAATAGCGTCTTAACCACAAAAGGTTTTATTCTCTCAAGTTAAAGGAATCCAGAGTCAGGTTGTCAGGGCTGGGACAATAGCCACTAGGGACCCAGGCTCCTTTTCTGTCTACTCCATTATGGAACATTTTATCAGTGAGAGCATCTCATGGTCTAGGATGACTGATGAAGCTCCATCCATGTCGTATGACAAGTGGCTAGTCACACTCTTTGATGGACCATCGCAGAAGTCCTACACAACCCTTTCATTATATCTCTTTGGAAAGAATTCAGTCATGTGGACACATAGAGTTGGAAGGGAAGTAGAGAGATGTCACCTACAGCTGGGCACATTGCCACTGCAAAGAAAATCAGAATCTTGTTATAAATGAAGAGGTAATGAATGATCGAGTGGGCAATGAGCAGCTGCTGCCATATAATTTAGAACTATTTGCATCAGTTAAAAATAAGGAATGATTTTTCCCCTTCAACAAATGGCAACAGAAATGATATAAGCTCAGAGTTTGGAGAAAAATAGGTTGTCACCATCAGACAAAATAAAGAAAAGTCGTGCCTTCTCGTTATTGTATGGAATACTGTTTCGGCCTCTGTATTCATCCCCATGGTCGGGCAAAGCAATGACTAAGGTGAGGTGAATTTCTAGTAATAACTGGCACGTTCTGCTGTCCTCTCCCCTATTTCTGCCTAGAAAATTACAAATTTTCTAGCCGCTGTCCACTGAGAAAGGTGCTAACTTACTGCAAAGCAGTCCTCTCCTATTTAATTGAGTTCCGTTTTCAGCAGTGAAATCAATCTAACTTTCTAATCCGTTTTTGTAAAAAGACTGTTAAAATGTTAAAATCAATACATCTTCAAGGCTTTCCTCAGGTTATTAATCCTCAAGTTATTTAATTCAAATTAACTCATACACATAGCTTAATCAAAAAGTTGTTTTCCCCTATTTTTAATCTAAGATTCTATTAAAGAATCTTAGATTAAAAATAGGGGAAAACAATAATAGCGTTGCTAAAATTATTAGAGAGTAGCATGAACACTTTAACTCACTCTACTCCTTCTACCATGGACAATATTACTTTATATTTTCAGTGCTTGTTGGGTTTGTGCAGAAGGAATAAGAAAAACTAAAATCAACATTCTGTTTACTTAGCTACAATGAAAAATAGCAATGAAACTAGTGTAACTGCTTTTTTTCTTTGCGCATTACATTACTTATGTGTTTTCAACATCTATGCCCATGAATGATCGAGTTGCCAATTATTCACAAAATAGCAAGATAAAATGGAAAAGAATGGATTTATTAGGAGGAGAAGCCATCAGCCTCAGAGTAAGAAGATCTGAGTGTGAGTTTCAGCTTCAGTTTTTTGAACCTCTTGTGGGTTGTGAACATAGGCGTTATTTTATCCGCAAAAGAACAAATATATCTTCTAATGGGATTTCAGATCCAGAAACCACGTAGCATATGAAAAACCTTGTTCACAGTTCGGTTATTATCAGCGTAAGGTCAAGCATTCAAAGGATAATTAGAAATGAGTTAGGGGAAAGCGTTAGCTAAGAAGTAGCTGTCCACTAACCAAGTTGGAAACATTTGACTTGTCCAAGATGAGTCTTTGGAGTTTGTTTTCATTAGAAAAGGATGAATGTCAGACTCTACTGTGGTATTCGGGTAATAGCAAACCGGAGTGAGTATCGCGCACATCCTAAGGGGCCCCTGGGGCCTTTCAAAGTATGCTGTCTGTCTTGCCTTTACGAAGAGGGCACTTGCTAGCACATGCTGGAACTACATTAGTACCTAGTATTGTATGTAACTACCCATCAGAAACCAGGGACTTGGCTCATTTTTCCATCTGTTATCTCTAATAATGCCCCACAAAGTGCCTTATACATCGCTCTACCAAAGGTTGCTGAATTACGTGTTTAGAGCAATTAAAATCAATAGAATAGAACAAGAAATGCAGGTAGTTTTAATGTTTAGTCAACTTTCTAGGGAACAAATTCCTTTTAAATATGGGAGATGGCAAAGCAGGGTGCTCCTGTGGAGCTTAACCCCAAAGCCTAACTTTGTTTATCTAACACCCACAACCAGCCAGACACAGGCAAAGCCAAGAAGGAATCAGACTCTATGAAGCGCCCACACCCAAGCATCTGCCACGGCATCCGTGCACCAGACCCACCAATAGATGGCACTTGAGAGAGACCCTTACGTCTTTACTTTTAAAGTAGGATGGAGCAAGGCCTCTCCCTATCTCTCTAGCATAGTAGAAGAGAAGGTGGCGTTATGAGATAAATACACTGAAAATAACTAAAACGGCTGATAATTGGTAGCAAAGAAAGTGAAAACAATACTATGGAAAGCATCCTCCATAAGGAATCCCAAACAGTATTTCTCCAGTGTCATTGTGTTTTGGGCAGATACCTTTCCAGGTCCCAGTATTCCTTAAGGAAAATCTGAATTATAGCCGAGGGCGATGTTTATATTAACAGCGATGACCCAGAGCCGTGATACCGAAACAAAGCAGCGATGTCATTCCCAGTAGATACATAATGTTTGAAAGTGCACTTGGTCAATTAATTCACAATCTCCAATTACTGCCACGCCTCCCCTCCCAGAGAAGTGAACATAGTCTCACATCCCCGCCTACTGCAGTGGGACTTGCAGACCAGACCCCTCCTGGCAGGTGAGCAGGCATGCCGGATGCGATGCCGCGTCCGGCCAGGTGCTGTGAGCAGCCCTGCACGTTTCCACCAGCACCCCTGCCCCTGGGGTCCATCATGAGGATGGTGTGTTCTCACGTAGGGGGCTGCTGCCCCAGCCCGAGTCCTGCAGGGAGAAGACTCCGGAAGGCACAGCCACCACCCCCCGCCCCCTGCAGCCACTGTGTAACACAGGGAGGAGTAATTTTGTTGTCGTTGTTGTTATAGGACACTGCACTTTGGCAGGTCTTTGTGCAAATTCGGTGCTTTAAAATGGTTCTCCTTTGTCCGTTTGTTTGTTTTAAGGGCCAGCCTTTAAATAGTTAAAGTGAGGTATCTTAGAACTTTACATATTTGGAGACTCGCCTTCCCCCAACTGTGGTAGATAATTGAGGCATCACTGGGAATAGCACTTGAGGGCATGGTGGGAATCCGGGCCACAAGCAGCCTCAGGCAATGTATTAACTGGGTAGTATCTCCCTCATCTCCCTCGTGCAGCGCCAAGACTGGAGGAGGCCTTCTGTGGGCGCTCCTCCTTGGGGCTGGGGAACGGGCCTGCTAGGTGAGGGCAGTGGGGCGGGGGTGGGGCGTCTCAGGAGAAGGAACTTCCTCAGACTGGTGATATTGAAGACGATGTCATGAGGGTGTGGGTTAAGGACAGATGGCAGCCACCTGCCCTCCTTTTAGAAAATTTCAGAGGTGGGGGGCGGGGTGAATCTCTCAGATCACAGACACAAAGCAGGAAGTCAAGTCCAATCTTCTTTCCGTCTCTGGAAAATGCAGCGCTGCGGTACGAACTCGGAGCCTGAAAATGACCGACTGCGTGACTGTGCACAAATTATTTCACCTTCTGCCTTGCCACCCAGGATTAATTAATTAATCATCGCAAGTTGTCTCACGACTACACAATGCTAAATACAAATAGAGGAGACCCTCAAATTCACGGAGTTGCGACTTGTGGTCTTGAATATTCATGCTTGGCCCCGCTGGTCCACTTTCTCACCCAGCAACGATGCTTTGTTTTACTGAGCTCCGAGAGTCCCCTTCTGTTTGGGAGGGACAAGGGGGCCTGCACGTGGTGTGTGGCTGCAATACTGATGCCCTGTTTTGTTCTCCTTGGGTAGATACTGCCCGGCACAGTGACAAATGCCAGGAACCACCAGCAGTACCTGACGCCCATTTTCATCCCTGAAAGTTGTCCACGTTAGTTTTGCAGTTCGGAATTCTTTAGGCACACAAGATCTTTAAAAGTGAACGTGCACTTCAGGAGAAAATACAAACACAGAAGAGTTAAGAACAAATTCTGGTGTGAGGTAGGGCCGGAGCCCACCAGCAGAGACCGATCAGTGCCTGAAAGAGGGGGGCAAAGCTGCAGAAAAAAGAAGAAGACAGGAAAGCGCTTCGAGAGGGCATACGGTCACTGCCGCAGCCTAGAGTGAGTTTCTTTAACGCAGCCTTTATGTAAGTTTCTGGATACAATAGCAAAGCACAAAGTACAGTAGCAAAGCACAGAGTACAATTCGATGGGAATGCTGGTGGTATTTACATAAGTTCCTAAATATCCTTCCCTCAGGGTACGAACATCCTTTTCTGGGCTGTAAAACATTCCACTATCTTAAGAGGATTTCTTTAGGAGGCAAACCTCCCCTCCAGGGTCAGTACCGTTTAACTCCACACCCTGCTTCCCAGAGCCATTGTTTAAGCAGTCTCAGCAGCTGCTCCATGGCTATCAGCTACGTGACTTCTTCAGAACAGTGGTACCTACTTCCTAGGTATGTGGCTGGAATCAAGTGAACTCTGACTGCGAGAGGTTTAGTCACTGGTACATGCTCAGTGGGTATTAGTGATGATTGTTACTTTTTGATAAAATGTAAGGTTTCCTCCACGTGTTGGAAACTGGAAATTTAGAGACTCAGTCGCAAAAGAGGGGAGTGGTGAAGGGCTTTAGGGAGTCAAGGGGGAGGAATGGGTAGGAATGAAGGAGAAACACGATGACATGGGGCGGAGGAAGAGGAAAGGGCCGCAGATTCCAGACGCACCCCTTCTCAGCCGTGTCCAGCTCCCGGCAGCAGTCCGCGCGGGGTGGGGACATCGTCCCCGGAGTCGGACAACCAACAGGTAAACCCCGACTCCAGAATGCTTGTACTTTCTCTGCTGGCTAGCAGACCGTGCGTCTGAGTTTGGAGCTCTGAGAAGTCACTGCTATAAGAATCAAGATGCACAAAGTAGTTCGGAAGGTCGTAAACCTGACCTTCACTCTGTTTCAGCCTGGACCGATGAGTTCTACCCAGCTTTTCTGGTTCTCTTCTGTGTAGCCACGCCCCTTCCCTGACTCTTCCCTGGTATGAGGAGGAGAAGTCAGCATGGGGTTCCCCAGAGCGCCTCATGTGTCTTACACATCACAGCGGGGTGATGTATATCTTGGATCATATTGTTGGATTGAGTCAGTATGTTTTTCACTGCGACCGTATTTGTCTGCCAGTGTCTCAGAGGAGGTGATATGGATGGAGGTAAAGGCCCAGAGTGGGTGATTGGCAGAGACATCTGGACGGAATTAGAAAACTGAGAAAAGGATTTATGAAAGCTATAGCAAGTAACCCACTCTGCTTCCCTAATATCTAGGAATAATTTACCTAAAGATCTCTGTGCATCACAGTCGTTTAATAAATACAACAGGCTTTCACATTGCATTGGGCCACTGTCAGACTCATTTAGTCATGAGTGCCAAGGACTCGTGGGACTTAGTTTCTTTACAAAAGTTCTATCAGCTGTGAAGCAACCGGTAGCAATATCAATAGTCTTGTCTTTGAATGCTCAGCTGCTCCAGCCAGTGCAAAGGCCTGAAAGATCAACCTTCATGAAAACAAGGGAAGCACCTGCCCCAGGCTTAGACGACATCCTCTCCCCTTTGGTACTGCCAGTGGGTTAAGTCCTTTACCCTGAACCAGTGCTATTGACATCAGCATCACCAAAGAACTTGTTAGTAATGCAATTACTTAGGCTCCACCCTCCAATCAGGAACTCTGGAGTAATTAACAAGACCCCAGGTGTTTATGATAAACCCCTCCCTGTTTAATCTTAGAAATTAAGTACTTGACCTTGGGGCCTTTGTTTGAGGGTGGAAAGGTGGTTTTCTTCTCTTGCACAGCTCCTTCAGAGAATCTGGTGCTCTGAAACTGGGAGCCAAGTGTGGTGAACAAGGTATTTCTTAGAAGGAAAGCATCCTCAGAATCTAGAGAGGAATCAGTGACTAAATTGTCAAGGAAAGAAAAAAAGCCAGTACTCAGATTATGACTTTTAGCCTGGATCTTTCTCTTTCTTGCGTGGCTTTACCCTCCATCAGAACCGATTAACAAGTTAATTATGCAAATTTGGGAAGATTTTTAAATTGAATTTAGTCCAAGCATCATAGTAGTGCTATGTATGTAAGGAAATGTTACTTAGCAAATTTGAAAAACATTGATTAGTATTCTGGGACTAAAAATTTTTTTGAGCCAGATGGACATTAAATATGCTGGCTTCCTATTTCTGTAACTACAGCTTTATAAGATCTATGGATCTAATACTTAACTAACCAATGGCCAAATCCAAAGTAACCCTTCCCCCACCCTCCCATCACTTACCACTAAACCACTCACTACACAGGTGGTTTGTAAGAGGGGAAGATTTAGAAGTTAGATGGAAACAGTCTTCGACATTTAAAGCATTTGCTACGTAGAAGAATATAGAATTATTTTGTGTTTCTCAGCAGAAACATTAAGAAGAGATGAAGGCAGACTTTTGTTCGATAAAGGGGGAAATTTTCTAACCTTAAAATGCTGCCCCAAGATTAAACAAGTGACCTCGAGAGTTCTGTGTTGCTGATATGGACATTTTTCATTGATGCCCTAAAGAAGTTTTATTCATTCGTTAAGGGTCGATCTAGGTAAACTTTAAGATCTGTTTTGTCTCAGTCTATAAGGGCTACTATAACAAAAATACCAAACACCAGGTGGCTTAAATAACAAACATTTATTTCTCCCGGTTCTGGAAAATGGAAGTCCAAATCAAGTCCTCAGCAGATTCAGTTTCTGGTGAGAACCTACTTCCTTCACACGGAAAGAAGATGAGAGAGCTTCTTGGGGTCCCTTTTATGGAGGCACTAATCCCATTCAGAAGGGCTCCACCCTCATCACCTGTTACTTCCCAATGCCCCATCACCTAATACCATCACATGGGGCGAGGAGGGTGTTAGGATTTTAACATATGAATGTGGGAGTAGTAGGGACACAAACATTCAGTCCATAACATCTTCTAACTCAGAGATTCTATCAAGTGTTTTCTAGGAAGTCTCTTTCTCATTAGCCCTGTAAGGTGGTGGTTGCTAGTAACAAAACCTCCAGAAATGCACTGGGACTATAGGTCTTGCTAAACTTCTCAAGGAGCCAGACTCACTCAGTAACCATAAGAATCTAGTTCTGCAAATGACGACAACTAATATTTTGAAGTCGTCAAATGCTGATGTAACAGGTTTTGATAATGTTACACCATAGGCAGCCAAAAGAATTATCTACCAGAGATTCATGATTTTATAAAGAATTTTCTAAACAATACAAGCTCCTCTCTATTTATAGCCATAAAATAGTTCTGTGCTTTGCTAATCCATCCATCAGTGAAAACTGGTTTAGTTTCTCCCCCACTTTTATATGCAAATTTTACATATACACCCCAGTCAGATAACATTATTTCCCTTAATAAGTAAACACCATCTACCTTTATATGCATAATGTTTCAGTGAGCTTACACATATAATTGCAAATCGCTTTCCTTTTTGAACTCAGATATTAAAATCAGTCCAACCCCGTTGCATTATAATCTCTAATATCACATCAGGTTTTAATAAGCTTCCTTTTGGCAGAACACATGTGCTTAAGAGTTCATGGAAACCAAATCAGTAGAGAGAAGGGATTACTGTAGATTACTTTGAAATATGCATTGTTGGAAATAGCCTCTAGTGACCAGCTTTCGTGAATGGCTGATTTGACTTGCGAGGCACTTCATCTGGTTTAATTATATCAGCTCCTTTGTGTGACAAGTGCTGTTCTTGTGCGCGCTAAGAAATGAAGGTTTGAAACTAAACAGAGTAGTTAGAAAATAAATTCTGGCAGTGGAACACCCCTGGGTGTTTGCGGAGTAGAAGTCCAGATGAAATCTAAGGACTTGTCTGACTGTAACCATTTATTTATAAAGACGCTCCAGTGACAATAAACAGAAGTTTGCCACAAATGTCCATGGACGTAGATCATAATCTGAGCCTTTTCAGGAAGACTGTCTTACAAATAAGACAAATATTAGTTTAGGGTGATAATACGGCTCTTAAAATTTTCATTCTACAAATTCCTGCAGCTTACCTCTTCATAAAGTTTGCTCTTCTGTGGCAATAGAGGAAATGCTAGCTTTAATTAGCTAAAATATTTCCCAGCTTCTGCACAGACAGTGAACTAAGACAGAAGTCATAGTTTAAGTTTCAAGTTACTACAGGACTTTCATGCAAGTAGAATCATTTAAATCGGTAAACGATAGTGAATTTATGGTTTTAAAATCTACCATCTCTCCTCCAGGGCTACTTCATTTTCAAATATTGATAAATATCTCTAGGTAATTAGCAAAATTCAGATAATGATTTGAGGGTAGGAAGATGAATTCGATCGGACAAGAATACCGTATATCAAATGGATGTTGAAAATTAAACAATTTGCATTCATTGTATGCTTTATGCATGCTTTATGGCTCACATTAATAAGTTAATTTTCATAGAAAGGCCTCTAGTTACTCACTCTGGTGTACTGCAGTGAGATTTTCCAAGACTGCAGGCCTGAACTTCACTTGAAATTTTAATGGAGTTGTTCTTTTAACTTGATAAATGTACAACTGTGCACGTTAGTCACTGGGAGGTGAGTATACAGCTAAATGAAAGACAATCATCTGAGGATAGCACAGGGATTTAGCTACATCTAAAGCACACGTGGAAGATGATTTTGTCATTAGAAGACTTGGAATTTTACATTTAACCAATAATAAAAACAATATTTCCCAGTAAAACTTGTGAAGCAGTATTTTCAAAATACCACTACATGAAGTAATCTGAATTTTAAGGTTTTCTTGAAAATGTCTCTGAGCAAAGGATTTGACTTAAGTTTGAGTGTTTGATTTTTTAAAAGATTCTCTTATAAGTTATACTATAAATACAGTATTTTCTTTGTTTTGCTAATCTGTATATATCAGATATACCATCTGATATATGTGATATCTATGTCAGAGCTATTCGCAATAATTTTTGCCTCTGTCTTAAGCTGGGAACTAGAAATGAATATCCATTCTTTACACTCTATTTCCCAGACCTCCCTTTCTTGGTCATCACGTGAGAGGCCAGCAGGACCCCTCAGAAGGCACTTGTATCTCCACTCTGCTGTATTTAAACCCTTAGAAAATGATAAAGAACGTTGTATTGGTGGTGAGCTTGACCTCCTGGAAAGTAGGCCAGTGAAATTCTCTTGACTGTGGCTTAATTTATACAGTTAAGTCAGGCGTTCCTCTTTCCTCGCATAGCTTTTAACTGCAAGAAAATATTTGGAGAAATGTTTCTGAAATATAAATATAGCATTTAGTTATCTTTTAAAAAAAAACGGTCTTCAGCTTAAATGTCTCACGAGAATCACGGAGCTTTAAAATACGTTTGTATTCTGCCAGATTATGTGTATCAGAGCAACAGAGCGAAAGGAAACATGTCCAAAACCCCCCAAATCTGCTAAAAGTACATTTTTAGTACCTAGGAATGGTTGAACTTTAAGCTGTGAAGACTATGTTTTATGTTTCTTCATTACTTGAAATATGTGTCTGTGTGAAATATATTTATACACATACCTTAAGTATGTGCATGTGTGTGTGCACACGTGTGTGTATATGCCTGTGTGTGTTTGAAAGAGAGAAATACATAAGGTACCGATGAAACTCGGTGCTTGTGGCGCAGACAGGAGCAGCAGCACTCAGCAGACACTTCATCTGGTCCACCAGATTTCCAGCCCTCTTCTAATTGGAGGGGGCCGTGTGACTAGTCGCAGCCAGTGAAATGTTAGAAGTGACCTGAGTCACTTCCAGGTTGAAGCCTTGAAAAGCTCCTGCAAGACTCTCTAGTTTTTCCTTTCTCTGCTTCTTGGTCCACTTACTGGAGCAACAAGGCAATAGTGACCCCGTCAGCCTGTGTCCATGCACGACCGGGCAGAGCAGAGCTCCCTGCCACCCTGGGTGTGACTCGGAGACTTGAGTGTGGTGATGAATGTACTTTTATCATGTTAACCCACCGATATTTGAAGTTCATTGTCGCAACGAACTACTGCTGAGTGATGCAATATACTTCAATATAAATAAGCTGTAAGTATGTAAAACCAGTGGCGAATTGAATGGAATTTAATGTAATAAATCGTATACTTTAAGACTTAGCCAAGATGCCTCGGACCATATCCGCAGTTCTGTTTATCAGGATTGCTATCTACTCACAAAACCCATATAAGTTGAGGTTTCCAATGCTCCTTCTTCTGGAACTCCAGTAATCTTTGTCATCCTTCTCTCGGATCTCGGTGCCACCATTGGAACTAGCGACCATTGTCAGAAACTTTAGACACTCGGTAGCATCTGCTTGAGGAATGTCAGGTCCTTCTGATTCTTTTCATAATTTTTAGAGCATGTGGTTTTCCTTCGTTTTGCTAATTCCTATTGGAAAGAAGCTGGGCACATGTCAGTCTCGGGCTTTTCGCATTCTTGCGTTCGCTCATCTCCTCGTGGCTCCTGTTCTCGTCTCCGTGGGGCTGTGACTCAAAAGTACATTTTCTGCTATAACCTCTCGCTTCATTCTTATCATTACCCAAATCTATCCCTCCACAAGAAGACAGAAGGGAAACCTAGAACATTCAAATGTACTTACTTCTGCTTTTATAGATGCAAAAAAGCACTGAAAAAAATAAACTGTCTATGAATGTAGGAAAGAGAAAACCCGTCTCTCTCCCTCACCAAATCCCAGGGGTAACCGACAACAGCGCTTTTAGTGAATAGATGACTTTTCAGGATTCCTACCAATTTCAGGATTCACAATGTTGGGGGGAGAAAGAGAAAGGGAAGAAAAGCAAACATTATTCAAGGAGGAGCTCATCCTCTAGCCAGGTATCTCCCCAAAGGTGTTCCAGGTTGGAGATGCATGTTTTTCGGCTGACATTGGTTGTTGGAGGAGACTTATTGTCAGAGGGGCATAAAAATGTTACTGCCCCAGAAGGAGACTCTTGTCTACCTGCTTTGCTTGGAGTTATAATAAATTAGCCTGGAGAACGGGCTTTCGGGGGATAACAGGAGATGAGTGTTGCCAGCTATGGGGTTGTTGAAAAGAAGAAACAAGCTCCTTCTCGGTTTCGCATATATCAAAGAAGATAGCACATCCCGAAGGCTTCCTTGAAAGAGAAGAAGTGATGTATGGGAAACCTGAAAGCCAAAATTAAGGGAAAAAGGGCCATGGAAACTGACGCTAAGAAATGCATGTGGACTGGTGGTGGATATGGATGGGATGTGATTACCAGCTTTTTGCAGGCATAATCCTGTTTTGCGTCACTGTGGTGATAAACTACGTGTGTTCTGGGTATATTCAACTTCTGAAAATGGCATGTTTGCTGGCCTCACCTCCCCTGCTGGGTTGGTTGGTCACGGTGTTCCTTTTTCTTCCTGTGTCCTATGGAGTGCGTTGCTTTGTTCTAGAAACGGTTCTTTGCCCCATCCCTGAGAGGTGTATTTCTGTGCCGAGTGGGTGGTTCTCATTCTGTGGCTCACATACTTTATGTGTATGGGCATTCGTTTGTAAAGTTTTGTGTTATCCCCAGATTAAAATAATAAAAACAGTATGCCATCACTTGTTAATAGCTCCTACGTGGTATCAGGCATTTAGGACAGTTTCAAGGCTTTAAGGGGGGGGGGCAATGAGAACTTTGTGACTAGGGCCAGATCTACAGTTTTAGAGGTGACAATCTAGACTTACCTGTGGAACCAGGTATGCCAGGAGCCAGCAACTCTCAAACCCTTTGGGCTCAGGAACCGTTTATATTATTAAAATTTATTGAGGACCCCCCCCCAAGAGCTTTTATTTATGAAGATTATAGCTATTGATATGTAGACATTAAAGCTGAGAAGTTTTTTTAAGTATTTATTAATCCTTTATAATAAATCTGTTATATGTGAACCAATATGTTTTATGAAAATACCTATATTTTCCAAACCAGAAAGATGTGGGTGAGCAAAGTGGCATTGTTCCACATTTTAGCAAATCTCTTCAGTGCTTATCTGCATAGAAGAGAGCTGGGTTCTTAAAGCAGCTTCTGCATCCAATCTGTTGAAATCTGCTGTTTTGGTGGAAGTCTAGGAATCAAATCCAGCCCCATGTGGATACGTAGTTGGAAAAGGAAAAATGTTTTCATAGTTTTTTCAGATACTTGTAGATCTCCTTTGATACTATCCCAAAACTTGACAAGTGGTAATTTCTTAAAGGTTAGAAGTAGTAAGAAATCTGAAACCATGTCGACAAAGATTTTAATACTGTCACTTTAAAATCCGACAGGTCTTCATGAACTTTGATTAACATTTTTTTTTTTACTTGTGTATGATTTTGTAGCATCTTATTTCGTCATTTAGGAAGTATTGGGTTACCAAATCAAGCAAATATCCCAAATGTCGACACGTTTCATTTTCCCATATCAAAAAATGACACTCATGAATATCAACACCAATGTCATCGGAAAGGTTTTCTGTATTGGCAAGCTGCCAAGCTCATAGTGGCAAATACGAGCGTTCCAAAATCCTGGTTTTAGGTTGAAAGCTAGATTTCTGTTGTTGGCAGCAAATACGGCAGATACTGCCAGTTGTTTTCTTTGAAAAGACAGTCTCATTTCATTCATCATTTGAGAAAATGACTGCCAAATATCTAAGTCCAACTAATTCTTTCAAGTAAAAATGGTGGTTATGAGAAAAAAATGGTATCAATTCAGCCTGCAACTAGGTCACACACGCGGTTTTCCTCAAGAAAACTATGACACCTCCACAGGCCTTCGCATGTCCCTCCTAGCTCCTAAAACGGAAACTGAAAAAGGAAAGATCTGTACTCGAGGGTTCAAGGTTAAGAAAATGAGTCATTTTACTGCTTCACATTAAATGAAACTGTTTTTTTTAAAAAAAAAACCGTGTGCGATGCTCCCTTCCTCCACCCTCAAAGGCGGTTTTACCCACCGCTGCTCTTACTCCATCCGTGAAATGTCAACGAAGTAAAAGCGGCAAATAATGTGCCAGTATTCTTATCAAAATAGTTGTAGCTTTGCGGACCGCCCAACAGGATTTCAGGGTTCCCTCACGTTCTCAGTCACCCTTAGAGAACTGCTACGGCGGTCTAAGCAGGACTCTTTTACCTCAGCACCAAATGCCGGACCGGGGTGGGGGGGTCTTGGTGAAGACAGAGACCCCCAGAAACCTCCTGGGCACTGAGGTGGGGTCCGGCCATTCGGGCACATGCGAACTCGACTCTCCTCCCCGTGGGCATGAAGTCTTCCCAGTCTTTTTTTTTTTTCTTTTATATGCGACTTGAAACTTTTCATGTCACCTGTAGAGTTTGGCTCAAGTGCCTTAAACACAGTTCTTAAACTTTGCCCGATTGGCCATAACGACAATGGGCGTCTTTCGCTGAGGGCTTGGAGCACAGACGGGTTCCTCAAGCTCCCTTTCCACGTGTGAGAAAAAGCTCTCTTTACATTTCTCCCATTTTCAACTGTTTCTCAAGACAAATCGTTGGTCTCTAAGGGCACTTGTCGCCAGCTGCAAAGTATCCAATTCAGACATCGCATCCTTGTCTCTGTTGTCAGGTTCTGCATTTTGTCTGACAGGGTTTTTTTCTTCTTCTTCTTCTTCTTTACTTCTTTTCCTTCTGGAGCTGGAAACCAGGCAGTGAGAGGATGACAGGCTTTCAAATGTCGTCTTTGAATAAAGAATTGTCTGTGTGCAGTTTTTGCACAGTAGTGTGTTTTGTGTGTTTTAGCGAAGGGAGGTGGGATAAAGGATTGAGCACTCCTGCGGACCAGGCCTGTCGAAATTTCTTTACCTCTCAATTCCTGTGCTTTTCAATACGAATCCCCTAAATCGATCATAAACTGTGACCTAAGAAAATGTCGGTCCCTCCTGTACCTTTAACTCTCCAGAAAGGAAAGTTACTTTATAGCCATAAAAAAAAAAAAAAAAAAAAAAAAATCTATCTCCCTTTTCTCCATTAGGAAATGATTTTCAATGTAGTTTATACAAGGCACCATTAAAACTAATTTCCTTTTTCCTAAAGGAAGAAGTAAAGTAAGTAAGATAAAGAAAAGAATGCCCAGCAACGCTGATTGGGTTTCAGGGAGTGTTATCAGCATCCTAATTGTCAGGAGTTTTCGGTTTCGTGCGTGGCTGACCATTTAACTCTGAGGGCCACCGTTTGCTGGACACAGTGAGTCCAACTGTCCCTTCGAGGTCGCTGCGGTCAGCAGAAGTTGTTTTGCTCCATAGCGAGTGCAAGAAAACCCTGCTCACTCTCTGTCCACACCCCCGAGGTGAGCAAAGTTTTGCTACATGACAGACCAGCCCTCTAAGAAATTTCTGTGTGTGACTGTGGGGGCCGACGCACGCTCTGTGGGAGAAAGCCCTGTTGCTTTCATTTTCCTGTTCTTTTGTTCTCGTATCGGTTTTCTCATGACTTAAAACAAATGCACAGAAACCCAACAATCGGTGTAGAACAATCGTCGGCTTTCAGTATTCGGCGTGCCCGGCAATCACTGAACTAACCCTGAGTTATTACCCCCAAAATATCCAACTCTGAATCTTACGTATTGACTTCAGGAGCCACGGGACCAATCGGAGGTGGCTTGTTGGTCGCTCTGCAGATAATGGCATCAGGACCGCCTCGCCGCAGACACTAGAGTTTTGTTCAAAAACCTATTACTTGTTGGGTTTCTCCCTCTCTCCCCCTCTGTCTCTAATTACAAGCTGCAGAGTGAAAAGCATTAGAACTGTTTACAAAACAGCTCATAAAGTTTAAAATAATAGGGGTGTTTGTGCGTGTTTGTGTCAACAAAGATTCTGTGTGTGGCTGAGGTAAACAGTGCACAGCCTTTCTTCCTTGACTGTCCCATGCCACCCTCCGGAATGGAAGACACAGAAGTGAGCCACGGAGTCCCTTTCCTCCTGCTCTGCACTATTCACTTAATTCATTACGTTTATTTATCCGACGCCAGTTTATTGCTGCAGATCAAAATACAGACCCTCAGATGCGTGGGGACAGAGGAGCTCATGAGGTGGACCGCTGTCTAATTAATTTTAGGGCAGCCCACATTCCCATACAGACATTCCCTGGTGACATCCAAGAGACAGATTCCCCGCCCCCCTCCCATGAGCCCTTTGCTATCTCAGAGGTCCAGGAGGAGAGCTTGCAGCGGGTTAGTTTTCCAAAGTGAAAGCGGCCCTTCCCAACGCTGTCAAACTCTCCCCTCGGGCAGACTGGCCGAGATTTCGCAGAGCGCCCCTCCAGGTTTTATTTATTTTTTACTGTGCAAGGGTAGCCTCCGAGCCCCAGCCTCGGAGCCCCGTCAGGCACTGGCTCTGCCCGTTTGGTTCTGCAGCCACAAAGCACAACCTCTGTGCAGGCATCTCCGCGCCGGGTCCCGATAATAGTGAGGCTGGTGCTGACAGTCGAAGGAGGCTTCTGTCCCCTTCGGCGCCAGTGCACTGAAGACTCAGGCTGGACAGAGGGACCAGACTAGCTCGCAGGAAGTGCCTCTTCCCCTGGTGAGTGACGGAGGGCAGTCGCGAGCTTTGTGGAGGCTGGAAAAGGTTGTCCTCCCAGTCACTCGCTGTGAAGTCTTTGTCCGCAGAAAGAACTCTCCTGGGTAGTGAGTGACATAATGCAGATGACAAACGATAGCTTCGCCTGTCATTCTGCCCCGATAAGTACTCGAATATCTGAAGCAGGTGAGTTTGCTCTTCCGAACACGCCCACGGCGCACTCTCCAAACGCGCAGTGCCTTCACGGGCACTGCTGGCTCTTCCTCATCTGCGGTTAGTTTTCTGGTTAGTTTTCTCGGGATGTTTAAAGTGCTGTTACAGTGTGAGTGGAGGCGACGACGCCCTTAGCACCGTTTTATGGAGCCGATTATGAAACGGAGATGTTATTTGAGTCGTTTGTTAAGGTCGATCATCTGAGGGTCGATTTCTTCCTGTTTTCTTCCTGTTGGAGTGCAGACGAAAAAAATTCTATCATCTATCTATCTATCTATCTATCTATCTATCTATCTATCTATCATCATCATCATCATCTACCTGCTGTTTTTAAGAGACTATTTCAGACTAAAAACCTGTTTTAAAATCCTTGACTCATGTTTTCTTTGTATTTTTTTTTTCCTCCCCCTTCCAGGAGCCTGTCTGCAGATGTTCTGAGCACCTCTGGGTCTAGAAATTGATTTCTCAACCAGGATCCCTAATTCAAGGTATTAACTCTTGTCAGAAAACTTTTACGCTCGTGCCCCTCTGTTGAAAATGTTATTTTGGCAATGAATTGAACTAGGAAACGTTGGAATGAGAATGAAGGACAAAGGAGAATTTGCAAAATAATCAAGTGCTTAAACGACCCCTCGGCCCGGGGAGGGTTCGCCGCCTGAGACTCGCCGCCTGTGACTCGTGGCGCGCCCTTCCCATGCCAGCTCATGTGCCTGCTCTCGCTCCGCTGAAGCCCGGTTTCTGCAACTGTGTCTGGGGTTTGGATTTCATTTCAGTCAGTCAGTCTCTCTCTCTCTCCCTCGCTTTCCCTCTGGCTCCCCAGACCTGCAGACACCAGGAGGCTGAGACGTCGTGTGGGTTCTGTGACATCGGACCCAACACAATGAAGCCCTCTTGCTGGGCTCTGGTTTTGGCCGTCCTGGGCGCCGAGCTGCTGGGGAGCTTCTTCTGCTCCACTGTCAGATCGCCAAGGTTCAGAGGACGGATACAGCAGGAACGGAAGAACATCCGACCTAACATAATTCTCGTGCTCACCGATGACCAAGACGTGGAGCTGGGTGAGATGCCGGGTTTTTCGCTTGTTCATCTCTTTTGCTCAAGTGGTTCATGATCCATGACTGCCAGTGAGCGTTTGAGGCCTTAGGCAACAACCTAGTTTATTAAACGGACTTGTACTGAGTGTGTAAGGCATTTGGTTTGTGTTGCAATATTACTTTTCTGGTCTTAAGCTTTGAAACAGTCTGGGGAGGGGCGGGCCTAGGAGGATAGGGGGCTGGAGGAAGGGAGGAAGCCGAGATTAAATACTAGAGAAGTCAAAGATTTGAATCGTGTATCTTGGAAACTCTTGGCCATTTTTTTAAAAAAAAATATTTGGGCAAAGTTGTGAGATTATGACTGAAATTCTTTGCAGTGTATATGAGCATAGGTAGATGCTGGAGGGACTTCCCGTGATTTGTTATTAGCGTGAATAATTTATTCATAGTTTACAGTAATTGTCAGGTAATTAAAAGTTAGATATGATGACGACTTCGCTCAGCTGGGTTAATGTTACAGCCCTTGGAAAACCTGCGAAAATCTGGTGGTTCCAGCTTAACTTCTGCATCATCTGAATGGGTTTCTCACCTTTGATTGGCCCAGCCCCACGTTCTTGTCCGTAAGCCTGGGGTCAAGTTTTTCTAGGGTACCTAGGACAGAGAAAACTCTTGCCCCGACAAGATGTCACACCACTCGTTGCCATTCCTGGACCCACATCTCTTGTTCTCAGGCATCACTCAGCCAGGCTTATCTGCCCATCACACTCGGCCTGACCGTCACAAGCATCTTTTAGACTCTGTGCCAACAGAGCACCTGTCTTCTTTACAGGGTCCTCTGACTAGGGTTCTCGAGGATAAAACCCTCCATGCTGGAACTTGATCTGAATGGAAGAGAACTTGGACTTCCAGTTTGAAACCAAACCTCGGAATTCCAACAAAGGGGACTCCTGGGGTTCAGTGGGAAGCAAGCGCACTGAAAGTCTTAAGCTTTCAAAACGGTCTGGGGAGGGGCCTAGGAGAACAGGGGGTGACGATGGTTGAGATCGATTCACAGAGTCTTAGTACGTATGTGGCTGGTAGCGTAGGTTCTTAATCACTCACGGAGCAAGTGAAATGATATGAACACATCCGAATTTGCCTTCCCGGTCATCTCACAGGTCCGTCCCTTTTACTGTAGCCAAGACCTATAGACTCTTCTCTCCTCTCCAGCTTTTCCCTTCTCGTCTACTGTCCCCAAATGAGCTCCGGGCCATGTGCCCCGCCTCTCTCTGTGAGGCTTCTGCCCTTTCCCTCGCTTCTGCTCTGTGCTTCGTGGAAACAACTCACCTTTCCCTGAAGGCGTCAACTTTCTCACCTGAACTTCATTCATGCCTTTGCGCATCTTGTCCCCTCTGCCTTTTCGCCCTTCCTCCACCTGGAGAAGCCCTATCTATTCTTCATCACCCAATTCAGATGCCTTCGCCTCACCTGAACCTTACTCCCCCGCAACAGGGTCGACGGAACTTTCCTTGGCACCACCTTGGACTTGCCTCCAGCTTGGCCCTCGACTCCCCCCCCGCCCATGTGCTTCCGCCATGTCCTCGTCTCCTCCACTTGACCGAGGGCAGCTTAGACGGCAGGGTGTGTTCTTTCTGCGTTGCAGTCCTGATGCTGGGACCGTGTTGGGAATCTCATAGGTGCTAAATAAACTTGGAATAGACCTGCAAGGGCCTAAAAAAGCTAACGGAATGCCCATAAATGAATACGGGTATACGATTCTTATCTTTAAAACAGGGAGTTGGTCTATAAATTTATTTTGAACGGAATTCAAAATTTTACCCTTATCCTCTAGTTCAGTACTTACTAAGAACTGCCCTCTATTGGAGGCATGTGGGTATAACAGTAAAGGGTCAAAGACCAGGTTCAATCAACCCAGTTGTTTTCTGACATATTTACCTTTACTTCCTTTCTCGATTTTCTAGCCAGAGCCTGTGCTAAGCAATCACTCATTTAATCTTCACAACAACCCAATGAAGTGGTTACTGTTACTCTCTTTAGTTTATGCAGGCAAAAAATGAGGCCTAGAGAAGTCCTGCAGGCTGTGATGAGCTGGTAAACAGTGAAGCCAGGCCCTGGGCTACGTGTAGGCCTCACAGCTACACGCTTAACTATGCTCCCCTCCGGCCATCAGTCCATCTACGTTTTTAAGCCTTTCCTAAAAACAACTTGTAAATGCTTAGTAATATTCTAGGTTCTGTGTGAGAGATAATAGAAGCAGAAGATGAGTCTTCTCATCTTGTTGGCAAAACAGGTTGGTGATGTACCACAGTGAACCGTGCGTGGGTAAGAAGTTTTAGAGAAGACCACCCTTCTCAGCAGAAAAACTAGGCTCTTTGGCCTAGCCTTTTGCGATATTCTCATAATCTTTCATGAACTGATCTAGACTTTAGTTGGTTTTGGGGATTTGGGGTTTTGTTTCATTTTGCTTTTACCATCTGAACCACTTTTAAGTGCACAATTCGGTAATGTTATGTATATTCACATTGCTGTTCAAACAACTTCCAAACTCTTTTCATCCTACAAAATTAAAATTTTGTGCCCATTAAACAATAACTTCCCACACCTCCAGCCCCCGGCAACCACCATTCTTCTAACTGTCTCTACAAATCTGACTGCTCTAAGCATTTCATGTAAGTGGAATCATACAGTATGTGTCTTTTTGTGACTGGGTTATTTCATTTAGCATAACGTCCTTCCTCAAGATTCAACCATGCTGGCTGTAGCATGTCAGAATTTCTGATGTTTTGAAGGCTAAATACTATTCCATTGTATGTGTATACCACATTTTGTTTATCCATCATCTGTTGATAGAAATTTGGGATGCTTCCACCTTGTGAATGTTGCTACTATGAACATAGGTTTATAAATATCTCTTTGAGACCCTGCTTTCAATTCTTTGGGGTAAACATCCAGAAGTGGAGTTGCTGGACAGTTTGATAATTCTACCTTTAATTTTTTGGGGAACCACCAGACTTTTCCATAGCAACTGTATCATCTTACATTCTCACCAACAGTGCGCAAGGATTCCAATTTCTCCACATCCTCGCCAACACTTGTTATTTTCTATTTTTTTGGATCATAGCCATCCTAGTGGGTGTGGAGTGGTATCTCATTGTGTTTTTGATAGGGTTGGGTTCTGTTTTGTTTACTTACTTCCAAGTACTTGAATAAATATTTACCTAAGCAAAACGTTTGACACCTGGAACACTTCAGGCAATTTTGACTAGGTCCTCACGGTCCCCACCCCTCTCCATTGATCTCCACTCAGGCCAAGGAACAGCTGCTATTTAAATCATCGTGCCCTGACCGCAATTTTATTTCTAGTCAGAGAAGAGTTCTGTGCAGCCTCCAACCAAATGAGAAAAAACTGAGAAGACAAAAGCCCTGTGATTTTTCTTCTACCTAGCTGCCTTCACTTGCTTACCTTCTCGGCCTAGCTCTGTAGTCATTTAATTTCCATTCCCCTAAGAAACTAGTCTCCATTTTTAATGGCCTTTTGCCCTTTGAGGGAAAAATATAATGAGTCCTAGTGGCCTGGAAACATTCCAGACAGATTTATTATCTGCTTCTTGGTCCCTTCTTCTCCCAACTTGTTTTTCTTCTCTTCTGATGGCTTTAGCTGAAACATCTGGTTTTTTGTTGTTGTTGTTTTTTCCCTACCAGTTCCATAGTTTGGGTAGAAGAAGGTGTACTGTTTTATCATGTTATTTTTGTCTTACGTTTTCAGAATTAAAATACTCCATAGACTAATAGAGCCCTGGGAAATGTCACTGTTTAAGATTTCACACTTGACAGTTGGCACACGGGAAGGTAGCAGTGATATAGTCATCAGTGACCATTTATATAGTAAAAGCATTAACCTTACTTCATCGTAAGACAATGCCATCTAGAAACATTTACGCTGCACAATTAATAAGGGTCGAGTTGGCTTGTTGTCCGTCATCAAAGCATGAACTACCGTAATCCACATGGGGGTGTGTCTCTCTGGGAAGCCAGGTGTATATGAATCCCACATGCTCGGGATTTCCTGAAGGGATGGTGATGACAATAGTTATTATTGAATTTTGGGTTTTATGAGTTTTCCTGGACATGATAAATAGGCTTGATAAAAATTTTAATGTTTGCTGGGATAAAATAGTGAATAATCAAATGCTAAGATATTTGAATCAGGAATAGGAAAGCTTTGCTATAAAGTTTAACATGTAAAAAAGTAATCCAAGCTCTGTATGCGATTTTGGTCAAGTCATTCAGATTAGTGGCGCATTTTCTTCTCCTGGCCTTGTTGGCACAGATGACTTGGGAATAGATAAGTTAGAGTGGGTAGAACCGTTGAAATTCCTGGCCACGGCTGCATCAGCCCCAAGAACCTGTTACATACTCCATCCGAAGTCCCTCCTCCTAAAGCCCCGATTTTCAGCTCCACCACCTTGCAAACCTCGTGGACGCTGCAGGATTCCCCGAGAGTGCCGCCGCTGACCTGACAGCCTCCCACTCCACAGCCCGGTGTCATCACAGCCTCCCGCCCCCGCAGGAGCAATGGCAGGCGTCCCCGGTCCCAATCTGGAGCTTTGGCGCTGGAACAGCTTTTCTCGGCAGTCCTGGGGCTCAGCTGTGGCCTGGAGCTTCCCTGTCCTCGGGCCAGCCCAGCCAGCAGTGCCCCCACGCCAGCCGCTGGGCCTAGTCACGGTCACTTCGTAGCACCCCTGTTAGGCCTCCACCTCCCAGGACAGCTTTCGATTGTAGTGAAGCCAGGCGTCTTGCTGCAGGAGGTGGGCAGTTTCTGTGGAGAGCTGACGCTTTTAACTGCAGGCCAGCACTGACATTTTCAGTCTGAAAGAATAGAAAAGCTAGCTGACCTCTGTCTTAGTCCGTGCGGGCTGCTACAACAAGATACCCTACGCAGACTGGGCGGCTTCGTGACTTCTAAACAACATACATTTGTTTCTCACGGTTCTGGAGGCTGGGAAGTCCGGGATCAGGCACCAACAGATCTGGTGTCTGGCGAAGGCCACTTTCCTGCTTCGTAGGTGGCTGGCTGCCTTTTCAGTGTTCTCACATGGTGGAAGGGGAGAGGGAGCTCTCCAGGGTCTCCTTTATAATCCCATTCATGAGGGCCCCGCCCACATGACTTAATCACTTCCCATAAGCCCCGCCTCCTGATACTAATGCATGGGATCTTGAGTTTCACCATATGAATTTTCCAGGACACATTCAGTCTATGGTAACCTCTGTGCTTTCAACGCAGCTCTTGGAATCGAGATGTAGATTGCAGAGAGGGAGATGGACAAGGCAGGGGGAGCTGAGTGTGGCGGGTTTGGGCTGAGCACACGGTGAAATCGCGGCCCGGTGCCACTGGCTCCTCTACAGTCCTGTGAACTAGGCGGGGGAGCTGTTCTGGGCTTCACTTTACAGGTGAGAAGCGTGAACCAAAAGGGGGTAAATGACGTGCTCCGGCCAATCTGTGGCAAACTCCCGATGGTTCCCCACAAGTTCAAGTCCAGGGCTCTTTCTCTTCTCAGTCTTATCCTATGCCCTGCCGTGGGAATATTGCTCTGAGTCTTAAGCTTCATGTCATTCCTATGTAATAACCATTCTAATAACTAAGACCAGCACAATTGGAATTTTAGGCACCAAAGGCCTGAAATCCACGAGCGGTAAGAGGAGAGGTGCCTCTGCTTGAAACAAAAGGACACAATTGCCCTTCCAATGACAGAACAAGGGATCGTCCCGTCCACTCCTCTCGACAGCATAGTAACGGGTTTTATTCCAGAAGAGTTTGGTTGAGTTTCCCAATGGAGAAATTCAGTGGCGCAGTCACATGGCAACAGATGCCGCAGCGCAAGGCCGCGCTGTTGACCAGCCTTCAGCATCACGCCTCCGTAAAGAAGAAGAAGGTGCTGTGGGCCCGCGTCGCCGGCGCTCACTAGCTCAGCAGAGGAAGAGGTGTGCGTCCTGCATCCCATTGTCCGCATCTAGCAGGGATCTAGCAGGAATCCACTGAGATCAGAGGCGGCGTGTAACACCGATGTGGCCGTCAACTGCCGAACACAGACGCATCTGTAGCCCACACACCCTTCACCTGGCCCTCAGCCACTGAGATCATTTCAGCCCTTAGGAGGGCAGGAGGCAGGCATCGGTGTCTGTTAGCCCTGGGAGGCCTGATGAAGCAAAATACGACACTGCAGAAAGTGAGGCTATACGTAGACATCATTTCCGTTTTTAAGTCTTGAAAACCTCAATCTCACAGCCAGTACTCAGCCTAGATGCAGCTTAAGAGGTGGTCTCTGGAGCAGGCTGCCCGCACTGCCTCTGGGCTCTGTTTGTGTGACCCTACGGGTGTCATTTAGCCCTCTGCGCCTCAGTTTTATCATCCATAAAATGGGAATGATAAATAATAGCACCCACTGCTGTTATTCGATGAGTTGATGTCTGTGGAGCGCTCAGAACAAAACCTGAAAATAAGTATGAAATGACCGTCTCCTTTTCCCATCTCCAGCATCCTACAGCCTTGGAAGCTGTCTAAGCCGCTTAGGTCACTCAGAACAAGGTAGTCATAAAGTTTCTGCCAGCTCTAGGTGTCCCTGATTCGGCGTCCAACCTAAAATACTCCTCCAGGTATGATCCATGGACAGGGAGCTTGTTAAAACGCAAATTCGCGAGCCCTCCCCGATCTCATTAAGCCAGTGTCTTGGGTAGGCCCAACCTTCTGTGGGTTAACGTGCTCTCTGGGTGGTTTTTAAAGATGGGAAAGTATTGTCCCAGAATCTCTCCTTTACCAAGAAACTTCGAGCCAGATATGCACTTGCAGTGGAGCTGCAGTGTTCGCGGTGACAATCAGGACCAAACATCTTTATCCATCTCTTTGACGTGGGCACTGGTTGGAAGCATAGCATTGGCAGGGATTGCTGAGGACCTCAGTGCAGCTCAGTTAATTAAGAAAAGAGTGATACTTGGAACGGGGGAAGAGTTTTGGCTGGGACAATTCCAGAGATTACTAATTGGGCTCAATTTTAGCCCATTTTTATATTATTTAACGTAAGATCAGATTTCCGCCTACCATCCCGTACGCGCAGTTCAAATAAGCCTGTAAACAGGAATTGTAGCTTTGTGATTCAGGACCTCGGAGGATGGCTTCCGGCTGCACACAGCCTTTTTAAATTTGAGTTTAGCTGGGCTTATAAAGGAAGCTCTGAAAGATCATACTTAGAGATGAAGAGATTCTTAGGCAATGAAAATCTATCACTGGTGTTTGCTGAATTTTTCCGAACTTCAGGATATTACAATGAGTAAGACTTCAGCATCTCTCTCCCCACGCCCACGACCCTACTCATCCGTTTGTCTCCAGGATGTTTCCCCCACATGGTCAACCAACACAAATGTGAAATGCAGCATTTCTAAAATGGATTTCTGTGTTCTTCTATAGGGCACATTTTCTTTTAGTTATTTTCAGACCGATAGCGAAACAATTACTTTTCCAGTTTTCTTTCCACGCTGAAACTTTTGAGGTATTAGTCAGCTCATAGCCTTCGGATGCATTACAAAGTCTCTTGGATCTGTTTCTTAGAGTCGCTCTATTTTAGAGACACAATCTAGTTCAGGTTCTTATCACCTCATGGCCTGATGGCTTCAGCGATGTTTTTGGCTGCTCCCTTGATGGACCAGCCCAGTCCCTCCTCTGCATATACCCCCATCGCCACGTTGCCATAGCAACACCTCTTGAAGACTTTTTCTTACCATGCCGTTTGTGCGCTTGACAAAGGACCTACTCTGCCTTCATTTTGTCTCTTTCATCCAACCCGATATCTTTACTCAGCTTCGCCGCTCTTTGCTAACTCCGCCCCACGCATTTCATCAAGAGAATTCTCCAGACTCTTTTCGATTCCAGAAAATCAGCGCGCTGTCCTCATCGCCGACTTAGCATCATCCTCATCCTCCCAACAATCCGCTTTTCTTCCTCCTTTCCTTCCATTTGTCCTCACCTCTTATTAGACAGTCGCCCCGGGTCCCCTCTACCCTCAGATGCGCTGTCACTGCTGTACCCACACCATTACGTGCATGGCTCTTTGCAGATATCCCCAAGGGACCTTTATATGTGGGTCCTCTTCTAAGTAGTTGACTATTGAAGACCAGAGGCAGCAGAGAATTTTTTCCATTTGCTTTTGTCGATACGCCAGTTGGGGACCAGCCCAGAGTTCAAGGTCGATAGACTGTTCGGCATGAAACAGGTGCTCACGACGTGCTATTCACTGATCACCGAAAGGTCGCTCGGTCCCCTGAACACACCCAGAGAAGAAAAAAAAGCAGTCAGGAGTCTTCCTCAGGGAAGCATATTTTAGGGAGCTTTAATGAGACCCAATTAGAAACCCTCCTCCTGTTTTCATGTTTCACATGAACAGTAAAAGCTAACATGTGAAAAACCCAGGCGCGCTGTGGCTTTTTGGATGGTGGCAGGCTTCTCTTCTGCTCGGAATGCTTGCCTGGTTTGCATTACGATTTCCTCCCTTGCTGGAAAACTACACAGACTTTCTCTGGAAGGAGTGGGACCTGCTGGAAATGTGAGGCCCCGGGATTCAAATGCAATGGGCTTGGCTGTAGCACTCTGTAGTGCATTGCTTGACGAGTCCTGAAAAGACTATTGAATTCTGGCCTGCGCTTTTTTCTGCAGTGTTTGGATGTGTTTCAGCTGCAGTGTTTGGTTGGATAGAGTAATCGAAATAAGAATTTTTTCCCCTCAGCAGTCTCGTTACAATTTCATCTTTTACAGTTAAAACGGAATATTTTACTACTATGCAAATATTTCTTGACTGCAATAGAATCATGGCTCTTTCACAAGCAAATGACCTGTCTTTTCAAATTACTTGTAAACAGGTGGAAATGTAAACCAGTAGTGCCATCCCCATAGAAAAGCTGGCAGGCATTTGGTGAGTTTGCTAGAGGATACCAAGTTACACTGAGGATCCTTTTTTTTCTCTTTTTTTAATTAAATACAGGCATCTTGGAGGAACTTATACTTAATAGGAAAAATTCTTTTCCTCTTCTATTTCACATGATTAAAACACTATGGTCATCTCTGCAATGTCACTAGCTTTGTGTGTGTGTGGTGGGCCGGGGGCTCATGCTCTCTGTAATAGGCTATTGTTCTCTGGTAATCTTCAAAGGGCGGCTGGCCTTTGAATCTGCTCCATATCTAGAATTCTAGCTTTAATTATCAGATTAGCCCGCTTTTTTTTTTTTCCCCTCTGCAGTGAAGGAGGGGAGAAGCTGAAATGTGTTTATTATTCTGCAAGATACTTGAGATGGTAGGATCCCAAAAGTTTGATTTTGTTCTGGAAATCAGAGCTGGCCGAATTATAGACTCCTTCAGGCCAAGGGAAGGAAATTAATAAATCCAGGGAACGGAGCCACTGAGTGACAAGACGTAAACAAGGGCTCGTGCGGGGGCGCCCTGCTAAACCACACTGGACTTGTGCCTTTCAGGGTCCCTGCAAGTCATGAACAAGACAAGGAAGATCATGGAGCAGGGCGGGGCGACCTTCAGCAACGCCTTCGTGACCACGCCCATGTGCTGCCCGTCCAGGTCCTCCATGCTCACGGGGAAGTACGTGCACAACCACAACGTGTACACCAACAACGAGAACTGCTCTTCGTCCTCGTGGCAGGCCATGCACGAGCCCCGCACCTTCGCTGTGCATCTCAACAACACTGGCTACAGAACAGGTAATGGGTGCACGTTCTGGCCCGCGAACCTTTGGTGACACAACTCAGGCATGGGAAAATGCGGTGCATGATGAAGTATGTGAAGTTCCAATTAAGTCTCTAAATTGGAGGCTTTCTAGGCTTTCCTCTCCCGTATCTGTGTCCTCCCCATCCTCTACTTTTTGGCTCCGAAGGATGTACCCAGGAGCGATCCCTTAGAGAAAAGTCAGAATGATCCTCAGTGGGCGCGTTATGAAAGTGTCACATCCATCAGAGCAGCCAGCAATTGGGATTTTTCGGGAGAACATATAGTAGATGGGTTTTCATCGCGTTTACCTGCTTACCTGAAGCGCCCGATTCTCAAGGGATCATGGCACGGCTTGAAGCTCATCTCAGGTCTTGGTTTTGAAACTCCACAGTGTCTCCTCCAGGGTCCGAGACACATTCAATGATCACAATTATTTATTGAATTCATAAATAACTAAGTGAGTAAACCAGCGATGTGTACCTTATTGGTTCATTTATTCATCCAAAATTTATAGGACTTGGAGTTTCTTTAGGGTTAAGTCGTGGTCATTTTCAGGCCTCAAGTGTTCACCTCCATCTTTCAGGACAGGAAGGTAATTGCTAGATCTCTTACTATTGTTTAACTTACATAGGGCAAGAGGGAGGTGTGGGTTAGTTGGTCTTTTGAAAATTGGGGTCTTTTGAAAATTGTTTCAAGAGCAGTCGTGAAAATGATGCCAGTCTCTCTAAGAAAGAAGCAAGGCTCCTTTTACTAAAGTTGCCCCTCCCACGCCCCCTAAGGCCTTTATTCTCCCAACATTTAGATGCTCTTTGTGAGTTTTCTCAGCATTTCTTCATGAAAGAAAATAAGGAAGTTGCTACCCGGGCTACAGTGCAAAATAGTTTTTTCCAGAACCACCCAGACTTATGCCTATGAATTAATGATATCATTATTAAAGCTTGTTGGGAATGACTTTACAGATTCTCTCTTCTGAAGATTTAAAAGTAAAGGATTTCTGATAAACATATTCTCTTAAATCTCTTTAAAAAATGAAATTAATCTCTATCACTGGACTCTGGAAATATGTGGCCATTTTCTTTTCAGAGTCCTCCGTGAGCACCTAACACTTGTTATTTGTGGGTGAGACTATTCGCAGTGAATAGGACCGTGTTGTCATTTACAGGCTTCTCAATATCCACCCTCACAGAGGAAGCTCCCCTCGTGAGTCTCAGGAGTGTTTGCTTATGCTCAGGCAAGAAGCTAAGCTACTCAGAGTGCCTGATTCGGAGTGTGTTTTCTCACATAAGTGATTTAGATTTATAGCACCTTTCATCTGAGAGCTCCAGAGCAATCTGCAAATCCATCAAACATCCCCGTAGGGTTCATAGACAGCAAATGTACTTGGCTCTGTTTTATAACTGAGGTGGGGATTTCAAATATTGCGTGACCAACTCAGAAGCAAAATCAGAAATGGTCCCCTAATGCCTGGTTTCTGATTTTAACCCTAGTTGTGTTTTGTTCATGGAAAGCATTGCGAGAGATCAGTGCCTTTCAACCCCCAGGCTCCCTGTAATTTAATCCATAGCAGCAGATACGCAGCTGGAAGGTTTGGGACCCTGACCATATCCAGAGTGATATGGACAACGTCCTTAAGAAACAGAGATGTGGAGTGACACAGAGAACCAGCCCCGCCAGGACTGAGGGTGGTCAGATAGGGTTCGCTCATTTGTTTTGGGACTAAACCAAGAAAGGGGGGAAAGAAGATGAATACGTCCTGGAGACAAGGTGCATGGCAGTGCGACTCTGCTGACTGTGTTGTGTTCATACTTGAAATTCTCTAAGAGGGTAGATCTTTGGTGTTCTCGCCACAAAAGGGAATAAAAGGAAAATGATAAAGATATGAGATGATGGATATGTTGACTGGCTCGGAGGCGGCGAATATTTCACAGTGTTTATGTATATCAGGCAATCAAGTTGTATACCTTAAATATATACTATTTTTGATTGTCAATTATATGTCAGTAAAGCTGGGGGAGGAGGGTAGAAAGAAAGGGGTAAAAGAAAGAAATTAGCTACTCTGTGCCAGGCATTTTAGCTGAGTTGTCTCGCCTAATTCTCATAGTAACCTTGAAAGAAAGAATTTGCCCATGTTATTACCAATGAAGAAAGTGCAACCGAGTTATTTGACCAAGAACACAAGCTAGTCAGCGCTAGAGCGAATCCAGTACATCTGACTCAGTCTTTTCTCTCCCCATTGTCTCATTTCTTCCCATGCGCTTCCATCATGCCTCACTCCCAAGGACCTTACAGAGACACATAAAACATACTAGGATACAGGGCAGTAAGGACTCTGGCAAATGGAAATCAAGGGTAGAACTAATTGAAGTCAAGGCAAAGGCTGGTATGCAAGCTGCATGCCGTGGAGCTGTAGAGAGAGGCCGGAGATAAGTTTCCAGATGGCAAAGGCAAAAATTGCAACACCACCCCTTACAAAATATACTGAGTCACTGAGGTAAAAACAATTTATTTGCTTCTGAGAAACACAGTATGTTCTGACACTTGTTTCACTTATGCCAGGCTGTTCCACCCTGCAGTGGATTACAAGAGCCTAAATAAAACTCAGAGATAATTTAATTCAATCCCCTTATTTTCAGATTAGCAAATTTAGACTCACAAGGTTAAGGCGACTCGAAGTGACACATTCGATGTTCTAATGGGAAGGGCAGGCGTCAGGATCTTGATCTTGAGGCTGTTTCCAGGATGCTCTCTAACCTTATGCTTTAGGTCTAGGATGAAGTTGCACGTCGTGAGGCTTCTCCAGTGACACGTTTCTGTCTTTTCGCGCAGCCCAGTGGGCCTGCTTGGGTCAGTTGTCTTCTCCAGGGAGAGGAGATTTGTTCCCAGAAACTAAGTCTGATTCTAAAGCCAACCTTCTCCCCAGGGGTCTAGATACTTAGGTAATAATGGAATTTATGGTGAGTCATCTTACAAAATAACAGGAATATTTTTGAGGGAAACAAAGGCCTTTCCAAATACTTGGTTAGGAAAACAAATATCAATGTGCCCATTAGCAAATCAGAAAAATTACAAATGAAAGACCAGAGTGGCCATGACGAAGACCTACTGAGCTTAAATTTATCTCTGACAGGAACGT
Organism: Rousettus aegyptiacus; assembly: GCF_014176215.1. Taxonomy (NCBI): domain Eukaryota; kingdom Metazoa; phylum Chordata; class Mammalia; order Chiroptera; family Pteropodidae; genus Rousettus; species Rousettus aegyptiacus. Next base: position 8,916,506 of record NW_023416290.1, on the reverse strand, counting down.
ATTAAAGTGTCTGAGACAATTAGAAAGTAAAGATTTCTTCATGATAATAATTATTGATCTAAACAGGGGCAGTGACACATTTGAAAATAGACAAATAAACACATCAAGATGACAGGAAATTAAGAGTGCTGGTTAATAGTATTAAACCAGCATAATTATATATGAGCCACTAGACTAGTTGGAAAAGAGCCAACTTGTAGAGATTTCGTTGTTTTCCTAATAATGAACACATTCTTTAGAACATTTAGCTGAGAACCTAAGAAGAAGAAGAAAAGAAACTAAATATGTGTTGTACATAAATATCCATTGAGAAAAAAGCAAAAGGCAGCAATCAGATTTATGAAGAACGGCTCAGAGAAGATAAATTACTAAGTGGTTTATTTTGGAAGACATCCTGAATACATAGATTTACATGAATCAAATTGATCCAATATTATATTTACCCCATAGTATGACATGATTTTTCTTTTTTCAGAACTGAGGTATTTTTGGACTGGCTATAGCCTAAAGTTTTCTAAATTTACTCATGGAAAATATGACTGTACAGCAGCTTAAATGTTTGAGAAGGGGAAAATACAGTAACATGTCTATTGCATTTTATGTTCTGACAAGTGACCTGGGAATGATGTTGGATTACCTATCATAAAAATGAATATCTTGCCTGACTACATGCTCACAATTTTTTTTTAGTTTAATTTCTTCTAGGGGTATAAGTATGAATATAAAACCCAGCATAACTTTTAAGGTAAAAGTAATAATCCAAGTTTGAGCCGTAGCATCAAATGTTAGCAAAAATCCTGAACGAAAACCGAGGAGAGCTAGAGTCATGTCCTAGCTCTGCCTTTAATCTGTTTTGAGAATTTGTGCAGGCCAGTTTTCCAACCTTTATAATGCAGAGATTGGACTAGAATGATTCCTAAGTTTTTTTCCTGTCCAAAATTACACAGCAATTTTATTATAATCGCTCTAAATACTATGTTGATTTATTTAAAAATCGTAATGTTCAAATTATAATCAGAACACATGACACATGATACAGCCCATGAATTAAATTTCAGCCTTTCTAAAATTCTACTTTGTATCACTGGAGTAGAAGAGGCACTGTTGAATGGAGATCTGCTCTTTTGTAACAAAACAATTTAGACAAATTAATCAATTTTCTAATCGTATGTCTTTTCACATTACAAAATTTTTGTTACTTAGAGCAAATATATTCTCTAATATGTGATGGTATTTTTTCAATGCAGAGTTAGTTCATTTGGAGTAAAGCAAGCTAATATTGCTTTTACTAGTTATGGTACCATAGATTTTTGGTAAGCACATAAACAGAAGACATAGCGCACCACAGTGTGCTAGTTATTGAACCACACTGGTGTAGGCTCAGAACTACACTAGACACCGGGATGTGAAGAGATAAAATAAGATGCCTGTCTTCATTCGACTTACAATCTAATTGGGAAAACCAGACTTATGTATATACATCGACATAAGAGTAGATCATCATTTTAACTCGGTTCAAAATTATATATATATATTTTAGTCACTACCAGTGGACTCCTGCGACCTAAACCTATCCATTACATAAAGTAAAAGCTCAGTATAGCATTTGTTATATTAAGTAAGATTTAACTTCTCCACGACATCAAAAATCTATTGCTAATGTAAAAATAAGTGCCTTTGCTTCAGATAGATAGTTCAAGGAAATTTTTCTACGTATTACGGGGATGGATAGTCCTGGACAGAGTAACATGGCCTAAAGTCAAAACTAATTTTAATCGAATCTTTCTGATCTTTTCCCTTGTCACTTAACCCTCTTCCCACCTTTTTAAACAGCTGTGAAGGGATGTGTGTAGTGGAGTCCCAGAGAAGAAAATGATATGGAAGGACGGGTCGATGGCATATTAGTGATGTATTCATATAGCAGAGCAATAAGGTGTATGGAATTGCCAGTGCCAAAAGAGAGGAAAACTTCAAACTCCACATACCGTAATGGCAACACGGGCAAGAAAAATGAAATTCACCTCAGAGAGGGGTAGAGAGATTTAATACATCTGGAGGAAAATAGTTAGAAAACCAGATCATCAATTGCAGAGCGCTGCCAGGAAGCGTAACGTTGAAAGAGGCCAGGAGGGGTGATTACACATGAGTCTCGATGTCAGGAGGCAACGGGAAAGGCCAGCCAGTCACTCGAAGCCGCCAGCACTGGGGTGCCGCATTGCGAGATGCGAGGTCCGGGGCTCCCTTGGAACGAATGTGTTGGGTGAGCGCACATCTGGAATACTGAGTGTGTTTGTACACTCCATGAACACAAAGACGCCGAAAACCTGGCGAGTCCTGATGTAGCGAGCACGGGTAGGAGACTCGCAGAGATGGTTTCTACGAGGAGGGCGAAGGGAGAGGGAAAGGCCTTGGCGCTGAGTAGAAAACGGCACAGAATAACCTAACGAGTAAAACCGTGAGGGAAGGGCAGGAGCGCCTTGGCACGGCTTCCCTGAGAGGGAAAAAAAAACAAACGAACAAAAGAAATAAAACTAAACGTAGTAGGAAATCTTTCGAAACGAATCAAGCAGGAAAACGGGAGAGAATCTCTTGCCACAAAATAACGTCCGATTGGGAAAGAAAGATGTGTCACCTCTCAAGAAATGTTTCAGTGCGCACGTGGAGGACTCTAAGGCGAGGTGTCTTTGCACTGCAGAATAGTAAATTATTTAAAGTCAACACAGAGTTAGAAGGGTGGCGATGCTAATAGGAACACTAGCAATAGCGGCACTTAAAAGGCCCTCGTCGTGTGCCAAGCACTGCATTTAGCACGTTCCCTATGTGCGAGCTCTTTGGATCCTGACAAGGATCCTGCCGCCATCCTTATTATCACCTTCTTGGCTTCACAGAGAGGGAATTGTCAGGTGACTTGCCTGCGGGCACTTCGCTAGCAAGTAGCAAGCCAGGATTGGTACCGAGAAGGCTGGTTCTGAGGTTCGTATTCCAAGCCATCGTGCTCTTTTACTTCTTTGAAAACAAAAGGAGAGAAAGATGGAATAAACCTCCGGGGATGAGAAGCAGGCCAGAGGAAGGAGCTGTGCTGAGGTTTTTAAGTAGGCAGTTCCTGGAAACGGTCCCCTTGTGAAGAAGTATCATTGGTGGGGTGTGGTCTCGGTCAGCTGCCTGTGACTCCATCATGTTGTTATCCCTTTGTCGGAAGAGGATAGTCATGTTGCGGTCTGTGTGGAAAGGTGGTTGGTCTCCGAAGACAAGAATTCCTACTGCACGTAGTCAGCTCGGAGGAAAATCCTAAGTCATATCTGACGTGAGAGCCTTTGACACTTTGTTCTACGCCCGCCCATCTGCCCCGCGGTTCCTGGCAGTACCCTCAAGCAGTGGGCGTTTGGCTAAGTCACCACATGATTGATTCACTCATTCACAGATTGAACAGATAAATTTAACAAATAAGTAAACATCATTGCCATGTTCTTCAGGCTTGAGTCAGTTCTTCCAAGAAACTCCGAAGCTCTGTTCTATGAAAATATTTAGACCGAATCAGCTTTGAACAATTATAATTCAAGCGAAAACACAAAATTTAACAAGTCTAGAACCTTAGAATCCCCAGAACACATGGGGAGGTCCCCCTCAGCCCCTGTCCTGTTGTCATATTTGAGGACCAAATTCACGATTCCCTCCCTGAAAGGCTCAGTGAGCCTTGCTGCACAGTGGCCTTTCTTGGACGTGACATGCCGAAGGTAGAAACGCGAAGTCCTTCCAGCGGCTTTCTCAATGACGGCGGGGCGTTCGTGGTGCATGGACCTCTATTATAGTATAATTCTGTGAAAATGGGTTATCTGTGTAGTAACTCCGTGTCGCCAGAAGTTTTGATTATCAAGCTGGACATACACATTCATAAAATACACATAGTGGAAACACAAATGCCATAAAACACACGTGACATAAGAACCCCGACCACGCCCCACAGAAACAGAGTTTACCGCGGTCCCTCGGTTTAGAAAATCTGTGCCCTCTGGATATGCAAAACAAAGACAAGTGTTTTTGTAGTGTTTCTATAATTCACAACACTCCCACAGTACGTTAGAAAACTTTATCACAAAGACTGAACCTCCGATTCCCCGGTGTGTGCCCGGGGCCGCATTCCAAATCTCTGATGGTTACATCATCTCAACAAGGGGGTCCATTCTGCTGGGGTCCCCAGCAGAACCACAAAATAGCCGCTCCCAGTGCGCCATGGTGGTCACGGCGATGTTATTGAATGATCATCCACATCCTTGGGGCTCCTTTTGTTTATTGAAAAGGAAGACGTGTGATGTCACCTCGCCCAAGGATCGGAGTATCACATCGATGTTATTTTGGCATCCACTGTTACCAGGTTAACTTTCGTTTTGCTGTTTCCTTTTTAAGGCATCATTTTATGTTAATGCGCTTATGCATTTATTTATGATTAATCATTTTATATGAGAAAATAATCCTTTTTTTTTTTCCATTGCAGCCTTTTTCGGAAAATACCTCAATGAGTATAATGGCAGCTACATCCCTCCTGGGTGGCGAGAATGGCTTGGATTAATCAAGAACTCTCGTTTCTATAATTACACTGTTTGTCGCAACGGCATCAAAGAAAAGCACGGATTTGATTATGCAAAGGTAATTTTCAAGCCCTTTTACACTGCATCAATTTACTTTGTGCATAATGGGCAACAGCCATTTTCAGTGAGTTAACCTATTTACAAGATTGGCTTTCTATGTTCTCACACTGTTACAATGAGAAATTTTAAGGTAATTTTAAACTCCAGGCAAGAAAAGATTCCCTAAAAACATTGACTTCATACAGTGATTCCCTCCCCTCATTAAAATACAAAGCAATCAGCCTCTGATGAAAGTATCATCAAAAAAATCATAGGTGCATCCATCTACTCAGTCTTGTGATAATTTTTGGTTTCTGTCCCACCCCCAAAGAACTTGTCCACATAATCAGATGTTCATCTTGTACTGTTTTGCTTTTCCCTGGATGAAAGTCTATTTTGTCTTCCGATTTAGATGTAAGAGTAAGAGCAGACCCTGGAATAATCAAAGATCGAGAAACTACACTCCTTGCTTTAACTCCTGTCTGGTCAAGCTTAGATGTGTGACAAGGACACCCGCCCCAATGGCAGCCAGAGTCCACAAATGTCTCTAAGACTTATCAGTCCTATGATTTCCAAATCAATTCATAGAAACTGAAATTGACATGCCCACGGCTCTCTAACCAACAGATCCTAGATTATATTTTTAAATTCGCGAAGGTCCTGTGATCGCCAGCGTAAATAAAACAGCTTTGAGATCACAGGAGGGAAGGGGGAGCTATCTTTGAATTTGGTCTCAAATTAGCCTAACATGCCCTCTCTTCCTCATTTATCTAAAAGAAGCCGAGAAACTTCTCTGTCTGGCACAGATTACTAGGAAAGAGCCATGGGTAGAAATAGGAAAGCGGAAACGCAATCATTTTGGCGCACTGCTGTCTTGTTGCTTGGCCTGGTTTGCGCACAGGGGGCCTGGTGGGAGATCAGGCCTTAAGCCTCGTTCTTTCCTAGCCTTCAGAAAACAATGAATGCAAATGAATTCATAGACATCGCTAATAGGTTTTCAGATTCATCAAAGTTGAGAGCTGGGTGTAAGGACCTTGGAGGCAGATTTGAGCCACGGCCTACAAAGTCCGTTAATTGTCACTGCTATCGTTTTTTTATCCGTGGGGATGCTTTTCATGCTCCTGGTCAAGCCATTAACCTTTCTTTCCCTGCTGTCCAAAGGAGAGCAAAGTAATCTAGATTCCCTCCGAAGCCTAAATCAGCGTAACTCGCCCATTATCACAGCTGATTAAGTGTCAAAGATAGCTGTGTCGGAAAAGAATGTACACCTTTTCTTTTTTTCAGTGGAGAAAGGAATGAAACAGGCCCTCCCATGGAAGAAGGTGATAGCCTGTGGGCTTGTCCTAACAATGACATGTGACACAGATCGTGTCCCTTGGGCACTGCTTTTGCAGCTGGTCTGGTCCTTAAATCTACAAGTGGTTAGTCATGGCTGGATGCTTCTGACACTGTGACTGTTGCCTGGGCACTTTCTGAAGTTGACGCTGAACTCAGGGCCATTGAGTCCCCCTTAGAGAAGCGGGTGGTTTAGTTTAAGTGTTCGTCTTTTCTTTCCTTTTCAATCCATCCCTTCCCTCCCCCTTGTAGACTCTCATCAGCCCCTAGGACTGAGGGTTGAAGTCATTTTATTAACAAATCAGGCTCCAATCCCAGCAGCTGTATCATTTTAGTTGAACAATTAACAGAGGATAATGCGCAGGAAACCAACTGCTTCCCATATTTAGTGTTTCAAATAAGCTAATTGATGCAATGCTGCGGCTTCTCCCTGTGCACCCAACTTTTAGCCGAGGTTTCCCTTCGCCATGACTGTGTGTAAGTCCCACAGGTGAATTTTTAATTCAAGGCAAAGAACTGTTGTTTGTGTGTGCGCGTGTGTGTGTGTGTGTTCTGCAACTGTGAATTCGTAGTGGACGTGGGTGTTTCCTGCCCTTGAAGTAATTAAATTTTTGGTCAACGGATTACATCGCCAAAATCTGAGAAAGAAATATGTATCCGGTGTTTCATGTGCTCTAACGTTCGGGTTGCCAGATCTGATCATTATCTCGGGCAAACAGGACTGGACTTTTTTTCTATCCTAATTGCTAAGTCGAGCATTACTTAAAATACATTTTTTGTGTATTACCGAGCTAGCAGCCCTAGAGTCACTGGCAACTGATGTTCTGTGTTCGGGAAGGTGTTTTGCTGCCGCAGGAAGTAGTTTTCCTTCCTGCGTTAGGCCTTACCTCACTCATCATTCAGTGAGTTACTTCTGAGGAAAGCAGTATGCAAATGTGATCTGATGAATGTCACCTTTTGTAATTTCTGTTTTGTGTCAAATGTATGTTTCAGGACTACTTCACAGACTTAATCACTAACGAGAGCATTAATTACTTCAAAATGTCTAAGAGAATGTATCCCCATAGGCCCGTTATGATGGTGATCAGCCACGCTGCGCCCCACGGCCCCGAGGACTCGGCCCCACAGTTTTCAAAACTGTACCCCAACGCTTCCCAACACATGTGAGTAATATCATCCGCTCTGGGACCCGCTGAAGCTGGGCCTTTCCTTGGCTCCCTGCCCAGCGCCGCCCCTCACCCCATGCCCTTGCGTAGCACAGCTCCTCGGGGCAGGAGCACAGGCCTCTGCCGGGAGACCACGCAGGCGGGCCGTGGGCCTGGGAGCCAGGGCCGGCCCGGCTGGTCTGATCAGCAGTCACGTTCCCAACATTTGTAGGTCACTGAAAGCAAAGGGAGAGAAGCATGCAGGCTGCACGGGGCCGATTTTTGTCACGAGTTCCCTTCAGTTGTCTTAAGTAATATTCATGAGTCCGAGTGAATAATGATGATGATCAGACAGTACGCTTTTCACAGCGGCAGAGTGCAGGTCCCGGGCTGGTTATGGAAACGGGTTTATTTTGTGCCGGGGCAGCTTTGCTGCAGATGTACAGTTGGCGTCGCCCCAGAAAGCAGCTTGGAGGGCGCTGCTGCAGAGGCCTGCCCAGGTCACAGCTTCAGAATGGCCCGATGCTTCCTTTCCAGATGAGGGGTGGGGAGCACGGAGCAGGGGGCCGGAGGTCGGCAGGACACAGAGGGCAGAGAGCTGTCCTGCGCGGATGGCTCTCCCCAGCCAAGGGCGGGAACATTCGGATGCTTTGGCAGCAAAGAGCTTGACCTTGTCTTTGACTCTGCTGGCATATTTTCTTCCCGTCCGTCGTGATAACGCTCCATCTTCCATGCGGGGCAGTTGGCTCTGCGTCTGCTGAAAGTTCAGCCGTCAGAGGGGCTGACAGGGGTCGCTATCTGCTTCCTTTATCACTAAACCTCTCAGATTGGTTCTTAATCTGTTCCTGCCTAAATACCGTCCTTTATCATCCACACTGACTTTCTAGCCACTATCCCAGACAAAAAGCAAATAGATTGGGTGTACAGCCGACCTTTGGACAATGCTGGGGTTTGTGACGCCGACCCCCATGACATCAAAAATCAACATATGACTTTTGACTCCCTCAAAAACCTAACTACAGTCACCCCTTGGTATCATGCCAAAATGTGTGGGTGCTCAAGTCCCTTATATAAGATGGCATAGAACAGTGCATATAGGCGGCCTCTGCACCCAGGAATCCCCAACACGGGTCAGGATACTGTCTGATCCATTGTTGGTTGAATCCACGACGGGAAACCCGGGGATGCGGAGGGCTGTTTCCTCGTATAAGAGGACCCCTGCAGCTGCAACCCACGTTGTCCAAGGGTCGGCCATGCTTCCTTTGACCAGAGGTAACTGCCGGAGGCACTCTAGTTGCTGGTCTTTACATATCCCTGAGAGCTTTTTAAAACTAGTTTTAGTTGGTATCTGATGATAACTAATAGACAGATGACTCCCAGTCAGTGGGATTTAGAGCATCTCTGTAGTATCAAGTGATTTAGAAGGAAGGAAGGAGGCCAGAGTTGTCTGAGGATAGGGACTGATAATCAGTGGGAAGCTAGGGTTCATTACCTACTGAGCAAGCCCGGGAAGTTGGGGGACAGAGTGTGTTAATGCATGAGATATCGTCAGCAAATGAAAACCCCGGCACCTGGGGAGTGTGGTGTGGGTGAGCCACCGTGTTTTGAATCAACCCCTTCACGGATATACAAGCGTCTGAAGACCTGCCCTACGTAGAGCCATGAGTGAGTGATGAGCGGCAATTCATGACGGGTCGCTGACAAATTTAGTGAACAGCTAGTTCGGTGGAAGGAAGCGGTCTTCGCGGGCTCCTTCCTCCCCTGGGACCCACTTTCTCTTTCTTTTGAGTCAGAAATCGCCTCCTGCGGTACCCTTTGTTGCGTTCACAGATTCCCAGGCCAAGGTGACCTTCTACGACTGTAAACCTTGCCAGCGTTTTCCCCGAGTTTGAGGAGAAGGGGTTGGCAGAGCGTGGCTTCTCAGGAGTCAGCCTCTGAAGCCCGAGGGCAAGGTCCTCGGCACATAGGAAAGTCAGCCGCAGGTTAAGAGGTTCTGTGTGGCAGCTCAGAGGCCCTGCGCAGAGCACAGCACGGGAGGCGAGGATCCGTGGGGTTCTCAGGGCCTCGGCGGCAGCTAAAAAAAGCCTCTGATCCCAGCAGTTAGAAAGTCTATGTAGTTCCGCAGATATTTATGAGTGCTACCTGTGACACGCACAGCACAGACGGGATGTACTCGAGGAAGGCACAGTCGCTGACACCGGAGAACCAATAAGCCGGTTGGCACACGGGGGCCAAGTGCATCTGGGTTTTTGTTAATAAAGTTTTATTGAAATACCGCCAGGCCCTTCCATGTAGGTAATGGCTACGGCTGCTTTTGCAATACGACAGCAGAGTTGAATAGTTGTGGTAGGGGCTGTATGACCTGGAATGCCTAAAATATTTACTGCCGGGTCCTTTGCAGAATAAGTTTGCCCCTGACCCATGCTCTAGGGCAAGAATGGGCAGATGTCCAAGTAGCCACATCACCAGCAGGACCGGAAGTGGTGAGACCTCGAGCAGGCCTTCAGGGGACCGCGGAAGTTTGGAGGAAGAAACGCTCACATCTTTGGGGGAGCTAGGAAAACTTCACGGACAGAGAGGCATTCGAAGGGGGCCCGGAAGGATGGGTACAGTCCCCGTCGTTGATTCAGGATCAGCGATTTCAGGGAGAGAATGTGGCCTGGACGAGAGCTCGCCCTCCGAGCGAGGCGATCCGAGATGTGGTCAGGGAAGTGGAGGACGGGGTGCAAGGAAGGCAGTAGGGGCTGAAGCTAGAAAGGGAACCTAGCGGAACGACGAGGACGTGACTGAATTTGAGCGTAACCGTAGGCAGAGAGTCGCCGGAGTGCATTCAGTAGGGTGGCGGTGAAATGTCGGTCATTTCTACGTGGAAATGGCTTCAGTTCTTCCTTTTCGTTTTGTTCAAACGAACCGCCTGCGTGCCTCACAGTGATTTCACAAAGCATAATCTACACGTGGCAGAGCGAGAGAACCCAGGCCTTCGAGGCAAGCACGGGTGGGTTCCTATCTCGGCTGTCCTCACCGGGTCTGAGGGCAAGTTCTCTAACTTCGCGTAACTGCCATTGTCTCCTCTGTAAAACAGAGATGATACTAGCACCTTGACAGGACGTCATGAATGAAAATTAAGAGGCGCAGCACAGCTAAGGTCCCTGCCTAGGGCCTGGGACATCGAAGCCACCTCATGGAGGTGCACTCTTACTGATCCTTTCTATTAAGATGAACACTGCTGATCTTGATTTGACCTTTCTTGACCCACAAAAAGTGCAGTTGCATCTGCTTCGGCTTAACGTTTAGGGGAAGCAGCTAGAGAAATGACAAGTTGATACTTGCCCATCGTGACACGACGAATCTCTTGACGAGCTGAGACCTACGTTGTGATGAGCCTCTCGCACCTGGCAGCGTTAGACGCGCGGACAGGATAAGCACCAGTCCGGGGCTGTGTTATCTTTTCCAGGTGCAAAATGCGCGCTATGGGCAAGTGCCATGGGGAGCAACCTTAGCCACAGACAGTGAAAATTCACGTGGTTTTGAGCGACTCTGGTCGTTTGCTGCTAAGCCTTGGGCTTTGGTGCGCCTGGAATGCAGAGACCTGCTGTGTCTTCCCACAGGCCTTAGAAGCCTTGACCCCCCGGCGTCTGTTGTAAAGGTCTCCTCGGTGGCCACTGGAGGAAGGGGCTGGACAGTATCCGTGTGCCTCTCTTGTCACCGCGCGTGACTGCCCAGGCTCACAGTTCTGTCCACAGACCAAGGGAGTGAGACAAATTGAAGACAAGCTGCCGATTGTGGTGCACGGAGCTCCTGAGCGGCCTGTTTCTTTAGCGAAAACATTAGCAAACACACTTGAGCAAGTCGCTGTAAGAAGTTAAGCACTTTGTGGAAATACTCGGCAGGCCCAGGAGGCTCAGAGCAAGAAGCTGTAGCTTCGGCCCTGCTGGGTAGACCCGAGTCACATGATCACTTTCCTTCAGGGCACCTTCCTTGGTGGTCAGCATTATCCAGATGCCTTTCATCCGGCTTTGGGTTATAACTACCTGACCCTCTCAGCCTGGAGCAAACGTATCATGTTTCCATGGTGTTTGCCATCCCCACAAAGGAAGGGAGCCCGTCCAATCTCGGCTTTGTTGGCTGCACAGACTGAGGCTAGAGGTTATGCCGACCGACCAGGAACGAGCAGATTAGCAGCCGCTCGTGACAGGAGGCCCCGTCGAATCAGGGAGGGGCTCAGCTGCTCATGGCGCCCCGAGAAGTCGAAGGGCACCTCCGTCATAATAATACGCGTGACCCTCGGCATTGTGCAGCCCTTCGGCTGTGGCATGTCACTGCCGTACTGTTCAGTAAGTCGTCTCCCCTGTGTCCTCAGGGTGATGCCGTATCCTCACTCCCACGTCGACACCACGTCTCTCTCCTGGCCTCAGTGATGCGTTAACACGCGTCTCTGACAAAAGCCACGAGAGGAAGGGAGAGTCCCGTCTGAATGATACTACGGGAAGGTGTGAGGCTCCTTTACCGCCTTCCTGCCAACGATTCCCCTAGTAACTTAAAATATACATATTTTTTTTGTTCCAGTTCAGCAGTTCTTTCTTTCCACACCTGGACATGTTCATGACTATGTGTGTGAACACACAAACCCAGGTTTGAGTGAAATCTGAAATGTCCGTAGAATAACCCGTGTCCACAGACTTGCAAGAATCGCTCTGAAAATGGAGCTTTTGGATGGACACAGTGTGTTAGATGAAAAACAGCCTCCGCGGAAGCCTCCGAACAGAGGTTTAGAAGCACTTCTGTTAAGTGGCAAAGAAACGTCTTGCCTTAAAAAGGATTTGCACATCCGTACTTCATTTCTCCCGTAAACACGTAAAAGGAAATATTTTCGAAGATGAGAACATTTTAAATTCTCCATAAGTTCTGATTTGGGCAGAACTGATTGCTCCCTTTCCTGTGTTCCCTCTCTGTCTTTCTCTCCATCCTTTCCTGCTCATCCCATGGCACCTGGCTGTTTATCTAAATCTCTGAAGTCAAATTGCACAACTCCAGAGGGCAGCATTTACACAAAATACCTTGTAAATGGTGTCCCGGAGAGATGCAAGGCCTGTCTTTCCTGAGAGCAGGACAGAGTGTTTCATCTCTACCTCCTGGTGCCTGGCAAGCTCGGCTTCTGTAAGAATTCGTTGCGGGGTACACGGTAACCCCGCCAACTAGCTGATATTAAAACATTTTTTTAAATAGTATAAAAATAATTCCTTGGTTTTATGAATTAAAAAGACACCTAAAGATAGTATAATTCCAAAAATGGTTAGATTGAAAATAATGAAGGCCCGGAGTGATATTTTAAAAAACGGTTCAGCCCAGGACGCATACGTGGATAGACGGTCCTTGAGACTCTACGGTCTGGAGTCAAAACTATTCTCTCAGTCTTTCCACCAGGGCTGCTCAGTATCCATTGCCATCACACTTAACAGGAGAAGTGGTTCCCGTGCATGTGTCTGCACAGTCGTAATTGGAGTTTGCAACATCATTAGAAGACTCTTTAGATTTGTTCTATGATATACCTATAATCGAGATCATTTGGTATTCTCTGCATGTGTTCAATGTTACCTATCTAAAGACATTTGAACTCGTGTGGGGAATATCTCCATGAAGTCAATTAAATAAGTTCAATTTTAGTGAAAGCTGAGATCGTGTGGCTTGGGAGATTAAGTATAGAATTTCCAATTTAATGCTTTGAGAGCGTGTGTCTTAAATCTGTGTGACTGGCTTATTCTGGGAACTGAGACCTATTTCATTTCTCAGCAAACGATGGTCCTGCTACAAATACCCTTTAAGAGTTAGATCATTAGGTTTTTTTTGTTGTTGTTTGAGATTAAATACCAAATGAAGAAAATGCTTGTTCAAATATAACACACTAGAAATATGTTTCTTTTCACCGGTGACAGCGAAGGCCATCGGTGCTAAGAATGAGCTGTAAGTTCTTTGCATTTCCCAAGTGTGGATTTAATCTACAACACATGCATTTCTTGAAACTATTTCTTTGCCTGTAAGAATCAGTCTCCTAAAATACCCACCCATCAAAAAGAAAGGTGACATTATTGACTTTAGGAATTCTCATTCCTGTTATGCCAATAAGCGATCCCGGAAAGAGAATCACAATCAAAGGCCAGAGGGAATCTGGCGTGGATGCTGAAGGCTGACCTTGTGTGGTGGGCTAAGGGACCTGTGGTCTAGTGGGCTGTGCATGAATTCCGAGTGACGACTAGAGCAAAGCGATGTGTAAGAAATCTTTGCAGGGAAGAACGAACATTTTCAAGTATCGGGATAGTCCGTTGAGGGCCGCCGTTTTATTTGTCTTCTTGAGAGTCTGAGCTCTGGAGTACCCAATTCAGGGCAAAACATGTATCTGAACAGAAAACAGACAACAGAAAGTCTCACCAGACCGGGCCATGTGGCTGTAACTCACACGCAGTTTAAGTTCTCTCTCCGTCTCTCTCTGTCTCTCAAGATAGCAACAGAAACTCAATGATGATTCAGTGCTTTTTCCCTCGATCTTAGCCAGTGTGATGTCCCCTTCGCTGATGCCTCCAGCGTGCCTTTCGGGGACAGACTTTATTCTGCATTTGCAGCACAAGCAGCCACTCAGCAGCTGGCGGGAGAATTCTGAGCGGGAAGCGGCAGCGGCTAACGCCTTAGATCAGGACGAAGGCTGAGGATTTTAGGACTTCCTTCTGATAGAAAGAAACGTTTGTGTCAGTCCCTCGGGTGACAGATTTCGAGGCACTTCTAGGGGACTGTGGCCAGGACTCTGGTCAGCGTGAAGGAGCACGGGCCACAGTGTGTTCTTTCTGAGCCACCTTCATACATTATACTTTCCTGTTGGTCAAACGGGGAAGAAGATGCCCCGCCTGCCCCCCAGGGTTGCCATGGCAACCACGTGAGCTGCAAAAGGATGAGATTCCCCGGATGTGTGCTCTCCGCTCTCTGCTCTCTGAAATCCCTCTTAACCCTCACGAGAACTCCTTGAAGTTGTCATACCCATTTTCTGGATGAGGAGACAGAGGCTTAGACCACACACTAGTCAGTAACAAGGCTGGGACGAGAATTTAAGTCTGATTCTAAAACATTCTGCAACACTTGGATATGTGGTTTTCCACTTCTCCTTGAACGGTTACCTGCTTCTTTTGGGGGCTTTTGTTCCAGCTGACAGCCCCAGGCCCTGGGTAATTGTAAGTCAATTCTTAGTTAGAGAAGCGAGCCCCCCCCTAATTATCGCTGGGGGACAGAAGACTCCCATCTTTCCAGGAATTTGGCCGACCCCAGCAGGAGGCAACCACAGGCCTTTGGCAAAGGATCACTTTTCAACAACATTGTCGATTTCAGCGACCCTCGACCTCCCACCTGCAGGTCCCTGAACAGCTGCCGTTCTGTGAGGAGCAGTGGCAGCCTGTCTTCCTTTAAAAGGCAAATGGATACCCCCTCCCTGCCCCCGCTGGAATCCCACCTGGGGTTTCAAACCCCCCGAGCTGGGGGTCATCTCCCACATCAAGAAATTAAGGGGGTGCAGGAGGAGACAGGGGAGTGCCGCTTTGACAACTGGCCTAATATAAGCCAGATTTAACACATGTCGTTCCGTAAATCCGGGAGTCCGGTTTGAGGCCTGTAATTTGCTGCCACCTTCCCCGTGACTCCGAGCACGGTGGAGCCATGCCAAGCACATCTAGGTGACGGGTGGAAGACATAATTCGCCCGTTGCGAGCCTGCGTTTCAGTTCCCTATTGTAATTTTTATTTGCGTTGAGGTTTTGCGGTTTTGAAAAAGTCAACTAGATTTATTTTAAAATTAAGGCGAACCAACATCAAAGGCTGTACGGGGAGGATGTTTAGGTATTATAAGGAAACCCTGTAGTAATCTTTTATAGCCATATTCTTTTTCAGGGCACGTATGAGCAAATAGTTACGGACCTTTTGTGACCAAATCACTATATTTCTGTGACCTCAAACTACCCCCAAGGGGCGAAAATCCCTTCGCAATAGGATTTAGAAGCCCCCTCCCTCCTCCTCAGCCTCTTAATCTAATCCTGTTTGTAACTTGACAAGCAACATGAAGAATAGTGAGGAATGAGAAACCTGGGCTTAAGTCCTTTCCTGCTGCACACTCCCGAGATGCAAGACTCTGATCGGGCCCGTGGTTCACTCTGACATGTGAGGAACCCTTTCAGTCCAAAAATGGGACTGTTGGGTTTATGAGTCATTTACTTGGTAAACAGGAAAAAGTTCATATTGAAAGTTTTTCTTAAAAAGAATGACAGGTGATACCTGAAGAGTTGGTTTGTTTTTAATGCGACAGGATTTTTTTCAACCCAGATACTTATATAGAATGTGCTTGTTTATTGGCTCCTGGAGGAGACTAATGTGCTTCTTCTGTTCTAGGCAGTCTTAAGTGGTAGAGATGATGGATGGATGGATGGATGGATGGATGGATGGATGGATGGATGGATGGATGGATGATAAATACAGATAGATGGTAGATAAATAGATAGAGATGGATGATAAAGAAGATGTAAATACATAGACGATAAATGGTTAAAGTGGTTCCTCAAAACAGCTTTTTAAGACAAGTGCTATTTTTTTTTTTTTTTGCTCACCATTTACAGGTGAGCAAATTGAGCTGCGCCTGCTTCTCCCACCCTATAAATCTGTCTCTTTACAAGGTAGTTGACTTACACTCTGAGCACACCTGGTACACTTTTATGAGTCTTCTGTGCCCACTGTTATATTGGCTTTTGTGCTGTTGTGCTTCTGCTAGTTAACCGACATCCACAGACCATCAGACTAACTTTTTATGCCAAGAAGGCCTGTGGTACCAAAACGGCATTTTCAACTATCAAAAGAGAGGTTCTGCGAAGCCGCAAGCAGAAGAAAATGTACAATAACAGGTGGCATTTATGTAGCTCAGTGCACAGAAATGCCCCAGGGCACAATCCTAGGTCTCAGAAACTCCATGCTAATCTCACGGGAAATTCACTCCGGAGCGAACCAGTGGAATAAATGGACAAGGCTCCTGAACTCACCCGGCTTGCAGTGACTGACGGCTTCTATAGCTTTATGATGTAAAAAATGCCACAGGGTCACCTTCCGTCAACATTATGCATGATCCTTCACTGATAGAACCCTCTCCGGAACAGACGGAGACCGATACTCAGTTTTCCTAATCCACATTACACTGTTGATTGCTGCTGAGATTGGCTGTTTATAAGGTTGTATAAGGTCGTGGTTCCTATGAAAAGCAATTTCGAAGACAGGAAGCCTCCTTCACTTCGCTTTTCTCTCATTTTGTTAAAACAGAGTGCTTTGGAATCGAGTCTTGGTTCCCCCACCTGCTAAATTCGTTCATTGAGGGAAGTGTTTACTTTTGCTAAGGCTCAGTTTTTGCAGCTGCAAAATGGGGATAATAAACCTATTTCCTAGAAGAGCTGAGATGCCACTTGGATTTCTGCAATAGATTTAATATAGGCCTGAACTCATCTGTCCTAATAGGACCCACTCCCTGCGGCTAACAAAAATTATACCTCCACCTCTACCGATTTGGCTATAAAATGAATAGCTTTAGCAGGAAGCACGGGTACCGCAGAAGGAGACTTGGTTATAATTCCAGCAAACCCAATTAAATTGATGTTATCTATATACTAGTTTAGGAATGAGAAAAACTCATGGAGAATAGATATATAAGTAATCAATAAAATGCCCTAGTAAATCCAGGAGAAAAAAAAAATGTGTTGAAATTATGATTCATCGTCATCATTCCACATAACATTTGTGACTATATTTAATAGCCTAATTAGCAATAAAATTTTATGAGTTAACATCGCCATGAGAATACTCCCTTCTACATTGTTGTTTTATCTGTAGACTTGTGGCATTACCATGACCATCTTGATGTGTTTTTACACATTTTGTTCAATGAACCCAAACGAACTTGCACTAATTAGATTTTTAGCTGCCAGTCTTGATTTTATGAGTTTGCATCCATATACACTTCAGAGGATGTGTGCCGTTAGGGGTGGTGAAGACTTCAGATTTTCGTACAGAAAGAAGAAACATGGGAGAGGAAAGTACTTTACCAGGGTTTAAATTATCTTTCTTAAATGATTATTTCGCAGTCTTTAGCTTGAGATATTTCTCTAAATGACTAAAAATATATATAGTAAAAACTTCTTTCTGGGTATTTTCAGAACTCCCAGTTATAACTATGCACCGAATATGGACAAACACTGGATCATGCAGTACACAGGCCCCATGCTGCCCATCCACATGGAATTTACCAACGTTCTGCATCGCAAAAGGCTTCAGACTTTGATGTCAGTGGATGACTCTGTGGAAAGGGTAAGCCCACGCACTTGCCTCCGCGGTTGGTTCCGGTCCCGCTGCCCCTGCGTAGACCCGTTCTTGCCAATCCTGTTTGGTTGGAATTGCTGTTGTTTTTTGTTCATTTAGTTTTATTGAGGGAGAGAGAGAGAGAGAGAGAGAGAGAGAGAGCATTCAGTGAACTTATCAGCACCTCCCCACCCCCGTCACCTCTCCAGACTCGGTTCTTACGGAGCCAGGGGCAGAGAGGAGACAAAAATCAAAACATCCTAAGTCAAGGCCGACACCCACAAACACCTTCAGAAATTAAGCAAATAATGCGAGTAACTAAAGCAAGTCCAGTTTAGGGCGGTAGGAAATGGTGGGGTTTGTGGTGCCCTTGAAATTAAGGGCCCCATCCAAAGCAGGAGCCACTACTCAGCTCCGACTAGTTTTCGCCCCGTGCGAATGTGGGTAATCAGTGTGACAAACTATGTAAATGTCTAACCAATGCACTGAATGCTTGAAACTAATAATAAAATTAAATGCTGAAAGTAAAAAAAAAAAAAAAAAAAAAATGGACCCCGCATCATCAGATCTTCTGAACTTTTTAAATAATCCGAAAATAAAAAATCTTATTTGAAATTTTATGAATTTTAAAATGTAACATAAGCCAAGCAAGACCTGCCTAACGGCTAGATCTAGCTCAGAAGTAGCCTGTTTTAACCCTTGAAAACTAGCTATAAGAGCGATGCTATTAAAATTTGCTTTAACTGTGGATTTTTCCAAGTAAAATCTACAAGTTTGGTGGTACGGGTTGTTCCTGGGTTTCTTTACTTTTTTTTTCCAACTAGGTGAACAAAGACTTTTCGGTAGCAAGTGCCAGATTCAAAATGTTACTTTTCAAACTATATTATTGGACTTGTCCCTTCCAGGGTTATCACCCATGAGAAAATGTGGATAATGTTTGCATTTGTCCATCTTATTTAAGCAACTCTTGCCTTTTAAAAATAATGGAGTCTACGGCCACGCCATCCTGAACGTGCCCGATCCCGTCTGATCTCGGAAGCTAAGCAGGGTGGGGCCTGGTTAGTACTTGGATGGGAGACCGCCTAGGAAGACCAGGTGCTGTAGGCATAAAAAAAAATTAAAAAATAAGGGATTGTAAAGCGACAAGGTCCTTGCAGTCTGTGAGGTCAACCAAGGGTTGCCTCGCCTAAAAAAAAAAAAAAAAATTAAATAAATAAAATTAAATAAATAAAAATAATGGAAAAAAGATTTGGGAGAAATCACACCGTCCTCAAACCCCTGGCCGTCACAGTCGCTCTGACTTGTCCGCACGCTGTCTTTCAGCTGTATAACATGCTGGTAGAAACGGGGGAGCTGGAAAACACCTACATCATCTACACCGCCGACCACGGCTACCACATCGGGCAGTTCGGACTGGTCAAGGGCAAATCCATGCCGTACGATTTTGACATCCGCGTGCCTTTCTTCATCCGCGGCCCGAGCGTAGAACCAGGCTCAGTGTACGTATCTCCCTGTCGGCAGCATTCAGCCATCGTAGCTCATGTACCTCGGACGTAATTTCATTACGGAGCTCAGTGTCTGGTTTCTTTTCATCCAGAAGGAAAAAAAAGCGGGGTATGTAGGTTGGTAATTCCGAAGATGAAAGCCTATACCCGCCCCTCCCCCCGCCACATGTTCCATTAACTAAAGTATACTATTTAAAGAGAAAGGAAAAAACAACTATCAATGATTCATTCTCTCAGACTGGCCAGACTCCATGTTACATGGGCCGTGTACGCTGCAGAATGTGATCTGTAGGGATCTCATCCTGAGAGCCTGCTGCTGCGTTTTTTGTTTTAATTATTACTAAAGAATTTTTTAAATCACATTTTTAAAAAGCATGATTTTTTTTTTTTTTTTAAAGAGGCCTGATGGGCTGGAGTTCTGTTTCCGTCACTTTGGGCCACCGCAGCCCTTTGCCTCTCTGTTTTCCCATCGTAAGTGGGTTTCGTACACCCTGCCAGTCGCAGCAGAACGTTTTGCGTAAGATGAGATCACGTACCTGAAACGCTTATGCAAAGAGCGAAAGTAAAGAATGCGAGTAGAATGCAAAAGCCGGTCCTTGAAGAAAACGTAGCCTGGCCCCCAGAGTTGATGGTGAGGAAGCTCAGGGGGTGGTGTGCGTACCTCTCTCGGCGCCCCCAGTCCTGAAGCAGCAGCGTCTGGCCCAGAACCTGGACGTCTGAGTCTCGTCTCTGTGCCTCCCGGGGAGAAGGCAGTGACTGGAGGAAGGGTTTCTGTGGAAGGCATTATGACGCCTCTTCAGAGCGTTACACACACCTCAGGAACAGTCAGATCTAGAGTCAGCAGGCTTGGTGTTGGAAAGACCAGGTAGCATGGATTGGATTCAACTATACAACCTGCATCCTTCCTCAAAGACTGATTTAAAGCCTTAGTTCAACAGAGGAGTTACGAGCCATCAGGTTTTGGGGGAGAGTATGCACCCTAGAAAAAGCGTGTGTCAGGGTTTGGCTGACAGTCTGGCCAGAGCTCAGGGGTCTGGACATCTCTCCAGCCCTGACCATGACAGTCAGTTAACCTTGCTCTGGGCCGTCACTGCTGACCAGTCAGCCGCCCGGCCAAATGTAGCCTACCCTCCATAGGCGACCAGGAGAGGAGGAAGGGGCGCCGAAGGCCCGTGAGTTGTGCTGTGGAGAGAACTGTCCTTAGTGCCACCTCCACTGGCGTCGGGTCTGGGGCATAACCACCTGTCCCTTCGCAGAGTCCCGCAGATCGTTCTCAACATCGACCTGGCGCCAACGATCCTGGACATCGCTGGGCTCGACCCGCCTCCCGATGTGGATGGCAAGTCTGTCCTCAAACTTCTGGACCTGGAAAAGCCAGGGAACAGGTATGTCCTTTTCCTTTCCCCCTGCCAGCCCCAAGCACACTGGCACCCAGAGCCGGCCAGCCGCCGAAAGAGGTGGAGGCACCCCACGTTTTGCCCACGTGGGCCCCCCAAGCCGAGAATTTCTCAGTTGTTTGTGTAGAGCGTGCTGATGGAGATGCAGACAAGGCTGTGGGAAGTGAGAGGTGTTCCTTTAAATAAACCGTTAGCACAGATCCATTTGGGGAAAACGTCCAGATGCCAACTGTAAATATTATTATTTTGCTTGCAGGTTTCGCACAAACAAGAAGGCCAAAATCTGGCGTGATACGTTCCTCGTGGAGAGAGGGTAATTACTGGTCCCTGGGCCACTTCTGGGAACCGGTCCTAGTGGGCAGCTCTCGCTGCCAGCCATTTTCCCCTCTTGTTTTGGTTGACTGAGCACGCAGATTTCGTAAGCCCAGTAACGAGATGAACGATTTGCTAGTTATTCTTCGCTGGCCGGCAGGCTATAGATCGTTGCATCAGAATTGCAAAGAATGAATTCTAAAAGACACCAAAGCCTTTATCTGGCTATGGATTTCAACGCTGTATTTCTCAGCCTTGAAACTTGACCAGTCAATCGACTTTCTTAACCATCCTTTTCAAATCCTACCTGGCATCTTTCTACTTCTTTTCCTTATGTGCCTTTCTTAGCTTTAAATACGCAAATATATGATATTATAAATATCTCTGTAGTTACTTCCGGGTTTCCCCTTTTGATTTATAATGCTCATTGTCTTTGGTTTCCTCCATACACACATTGAAAGAAATTATTTCTATAATTGCTTTTTTAACAAAAAGAATTTCGAGTCTATAAAGCTAAACATGTATGCCCGAAGTTTTGACATTAATGCTTTGCAGGAAAATGATTCTTCCTATCCTGAGTTCTCGTCTTTATAATACCTGGCTTGTCCCAAAGGACTCATCAAACATTGAACCCCTGTGGTTAGAGCCTTAAAATCTATTTCTTGCTGTTTGGGGAATGGAAAGTCACGTGACAGGGAAGAGACCGCGAACAGCCGGGTCTCAGGGAAGGTAACTCAGATCGCTTCTCACATAAGCTTTTTTCTTCCTGTCAAAGGAAATTTCTACGCAAGAAGGAAGACTCCAGCAAGAACATCCAACAGTCAAATCACTTGCCCAAGTATGAGAGGGTCAAAGAGCTATGCCAGCAGTCCAGGTACCAGACAGCCTGCGAACAGCCTGGACAGGTGAGTGGCCCCGCTTGTCTTCACCGCCACGCAGGTGCGTCTCCATTTCTAACTCAAAAGGTTGTCAACATGTACAATAATGTACATTTATGTATAAGTAAGTCTTTCATAGTGATCATGGAATGTCCACTGGGATACCTCTCCCCTGACTGAGAATCGTCTCACTGGTCCAAATGAGGCCCCCTCCTCTCTGCTTGGGCTTCTTCTAACTAAAGAGGATGGTGCCCTCAGAGAGAGTTCTAGATATCTACCCTGTTAGCCAATACCAGTTCAAGATATCAGTCACATGATACCAAACAATTAGCTAATGCCGGTTTAAAATATCAGATGCATGAAATGAATAGCCCGGTTAATATTAAAATGGCCTCATTCATTATATTCTTTTTATAAGGAACCCAGCTTATTGAAGAAACACTCATAATAAACAACTCGATCCTCCTACTCGCTGGATTTCCGCATCCTTTTGTGCCCTGGGATCCCTTTGAAATAGACAAGGGTGAGGTGGGAGTTCTGGTGAGGTAAGGGATGACACCAGGCCCTCACGGCACCCTAGGAAGTCTTAATTTTCAAGTGTTCAGTGGAGAAGCTTAGACCTATTCATTATATTTTAATTCGCAGTCCTCAGATCCTTCTTATGGAGGCTCGAAGTATCATTATGACTAAGACCTCGGGACCGTTTCGTAGCTATAACAGGACTTGTGCCCCAGCCTCCGTCGGCTCGTTTACTTCTGTTCAGCAGTTGGAAATGTTCGGTGTTAAATATACCACATGCAGATGCGTGATCTTGTTGCTATTTTAGCCTCTAAGCGGCGAGCATTATTACTGTTTGAGAATAAGGCAAACTGCCTCTTTTTTCGCATACGGTTTTGCAAACCTCTCCGCGTGGCTTGCGCTGAAATTTGAATATCTGTCTTAAAGGGAAAATGGAGCATAAACGTGATTATGGTATTTGGCCCAAGCTCTTCGCCCGTGTGTTGAATGCTGACCACCTCGAAAACTTCTGTGAAATGCTTTACTATCGGGCTCCCTGGAATTTTCCTCTGCTTCTTTAGTTCTGTGTTAAGCGTTTTGAATTCGGATTCCAGCGCGTGAATGTGTAACATGAGCAACGATCTCTTTTAGAAGTGCCTGAAGTAGCAAGACGGGAAATCAGACTATACCCCGATGGTGCTTTTCTTGAGAGTCTGGGAACATCAAGAAAACGTGGAGCTTCTTCGAGGCGGTTAGCGCATCTCTGGGCCAAACCTGGCATAGCTAAGTTGTGTTGTGTGGAATCTTTATATCTTTTGGCCTTTTGCTCTTTCTGTCTGGCTACTTTGAAGATTATCTTTTTAGTTATAATATCACTGGCATTTAAAAAGGAAGAAAAAGGTCTGGGATCATGGGAATCGTACTGTTCAGGGTCAAGGCGATGGTCAAGGCTGGAACTAAGCTGCCTGGAATCTCTTCTCTTGGCCATGACTTCACACCTGGCCCGAGGCCCGTGTTTGCTTCTCCAACGCAGGGTGGACTGCCTGCGCTCAAAGGCGACGCAGTCTTCTGCTTCGTTTGACCCTCCCTGGGGTGCAGAGGAAAAATCCGCATGATTGGCCCTGTCCTCTTCAGTCGAGGGAGATGGCACGTGCCCCCTACCTCTGTACCCCCCGTACCCGCTCACCTGAGGCGCCTGTGGCAGGATCAGCGTGGATGCAGAAAGTAGAGTACATTTTAAGAGGAGCTGAAATTACAAGGTTTGGGTTAGAATATTGGCATCCAGTATTTTTAGTTATGTGTTCTTGGACAGGACACTTAATTGCTCCTGAGTCTCGGGTGTTCTCTAAAATGAAGAAAATTAATCTCAGCCTTGCGAGGACAAAGCAGTATCATCTGCAGACGGGCCGGATGGCCCGTGCGGATGCTGGCCGGGGGTGCTGGTCCAGGCCCTCTCACCTGTTGTCTTCATTCCTGTGAAACCGACAGGGAGTGGAAATGGGCCGGAATCCCAGACATTTGGCATCCCTTCTCTCGCTGTGTGAACAGACAACCAGCAGGGACTAATTAAGACAGCATAGACATGTGTGTGTGTATTACTTCCATGTTCCTGCAGCAATACTAGGCTGAGTGTGAATTCCCACCACTCTCTCAGCTGGCTTTACACCCCCAAGTACATTTATTCCCCCCCCCCCCCACCACCACCACACACACACGTGTGCAGGTCTCGACTTCTGTCTGAGAAGACTTTGGTCCAGCAGAGAACACAGACCAATGATGCTCAATTCTGGCCGCGCATTAGAATCACGAGGCAGCTTTGGAGACGCTGCTGTTGGAGTCTCACCCCAGACAAATTAAATTAACTCAGCACCTCTGGGGATGGGACCCAGGCTTCAGTGGTTTGGCTTTTTGTGTGTTGTGTTCTGTTTGGGTTTGTTTTCTTTCAGGCTCCTCAGATTCCCATGAGCAGCCAAAATTGAGAAGCATTCGCGCAGGGTAAGCGTTAGTTTTTCTTCTTCTTGTAGGTATAGATCTTTACTCCATAAGTAGGAGTTGCATAAAAGAGAAATCCCCTGGGCATTCAGTCATTTAAGAGTGAAAACCATTTTGTTTTTGTAGAGCAGAAGCCATGTCCCTTTGTGGAGTTGTTGAGTTCCGGCATCTTCGCAAATGTGGTTTGCCTTTCTACTCTTGTATCAGTAGAAAATCAAAGACTGGTTAAAATTCTGAAAGGACCCCAGCAGCAAGCAAAGGAAATAAGAATATAGCTTATTGAGTATACACTGGTTTAGCTCCAGGATTTATGTTCTCATCCAAAAATTATCCCTCAGACCTTTTGTGACCAGCTGCACAGCAGAAATAAAAAGACATTTACCAGCAAGATCTGGCTGGAATTGCTAGTTTGCGAGAAATTGACGGAAAGTCGCTGAACTCTGGTTAAAATCGCAGCAGGGCTCCTAGACATTTCCCCCCAAGCTCCCCAGATTCCCGTGGGGAGCAGCAGAGGGCCTGGGCCCCGCTGCCATCCCCCGGCACAGCTCCTGCCTGCACAGGGCCCAGTGTGGACGGCTCAGCCTCTGAAGCTTGCCGCCTCCTCCCTCGGCCCGCACGCAACAGCCCTGCACCTACTTAGATGTTTAGGTGTCTGTACGTTTTTCACAATGCCACCTGCAGAGTTCAATGTCACACCATCTTTAAGGCTGTTGCCAACAACAGCCGAACATTAAGGACACACGCCGCTCACGAACCACATCGTGGGGCCCCGCCCTGTCACTCAAACAGAACGGTCTGCGTGCAGGTGGCTCCTCCGCCTTCCCACGCGCTGCCCCTCCCACTGAGGCCCGCCCGCCGCCTCGCACTCCGCCCCAGCCTCTCTCCTTTCTGACTGGTGTCCTGGTCACGGTGCCTTAGGACGACATCTTGGTATGTGACGCAGGCAAGTTACTTAACCTAACTCTGCCTCAGTTTCTTTGCCTGTAAAATGGGCATAGTGGTACCTGCCTCAGAGGGTGGCTGTAAACAGTAGATGAGTTAAGCATCTCATGTTAAGCATCTGGAACAGTACCTGGCTTGTAACAAGCACTCGGCCAACGCTGAGTATGGATGGGCCTTGGTCTAGTCACCAGTTTTATTGTCGCCGAACTGCAAGGACCGTACGTACTTCTTTCAGCGTTCCAACACTGACTTTCACGAGTAATCACCCAGGTTAAACGCTAAAGGAGGAAACAGATTCTCTCCCATCAGCTTCTCCTTTTTCCATGTTTTCTCCCCGTCCCACCTCCCCTCATCTCAAAAAACAACAACCACCACCAAAAAAAAAACCAGGAGAAAAAAATCAAAAATGGCTTGAGCTAAGTAGTAATTTGAACAAGGATGTTTTATATGGTCTTTCTACACCCCCCGGGGTTGAGATAGAAATTCTAAACGCACGTCCACATGCAGGTAACTGCTTTTCATGAAGCTGGTACTGGCCTAAAGGAGAATCGGCTCGTCAGAAAATTGCTGTATGATTGCTGCATTTCAGAGCAGCTGTCCCCAGCCTTTTTGGTACCAGGAACCGGGGCTCCCATGAGACTCTAACGCCTGATGATCTGAGGCAGAGCTGAGGCGGTGATGCCGGCCCTGGGAGCGGCCGCAAATGCAGATGGAGCTTCACCTGCTCGCCCACCGCTCACCTCCTGCTGTGCGGCCTGGTCCCTAACAGGCCAGAGACCAGCACTGGTCCACAGCCTGGGGGTTGGGGGACCCCTGTTTTAAAGAACATGATTCGGCCTGTGTTATGACCAAACCCACGTAATAAGACGTATGGCAATGGAAGAATTATCCTTGTGTGTGTGGAAAAAATTCAGTTTTCGTTACGGCATAACTTGAAAAACTTGTAGCCAGATTTTTTTGTTTCTTCCTCATGAAAATGGGCATAAGTAGGTATAATAAGAATATACAGAACATTCTGAAGCAAGCTGAGAAATAACTTACAATTTGAGACATAGAAACTGTGACAGTCGCCTAGCGGCCACGCAGGACAGCAAACAGCCAGGCAGCCAGTGTTCTGTCATCCTCTGATGCTGTGCTCGGCTTTTCACAGGGACCATTTGACACCTGAAAGCTGTTCTAGGAAACAGATATTTATGCCCATTTTAAATATGATGAGACCGAAGGACAGAGAGGAAAGTAACTTGATCAAAGTCTCACAACTAGAAAGGTGACAAGTATAAGTGCCAACTGAGATCTACGTGATTCAAAGCCACAGTCTCCCCACTAAATAATAATTACACTGTTATGTAGGGTTTACACCCTGGAAACACTTGCCCAAGGATTGGAAAACCACTTTTAGAGGTCACTTCTGATAGTACTGCTCTGGTTCACATAGTGCATCTTTTCCTCAGACCTCCAAAAACACTCAACAATTTATCCTCATGGCATATCCTTGAGGCCAAGAGGAGCAAGTATTATTTTACCAGATGTGGAATCTGGAAGCACAAAGAGATTCTGCAGTTTGCTCAGGCCCATAAAGTTAGCAGCGAAAGAAAATTAAAATCGAGGTCTTCAGATCCCTGGCCTAATACTTTTCTCCGTTATGAATGGCTGCCTCTCATCGAGTTGACATTAGACAAACTCTTTGAGGAATAAACTGTGTGTGTCTGTAATAATAATGATAATCATCACAACAGCGGCCCCTCTGTTGAGTGCCCACCATGGGCTGGCTTCCTGCGCGCTGTCTGTAAGGTCTGTGTCCCTGCGGAAGTGTGGACCGTGTGGCTCACTCGCTCAAGGCCACCAGCAAAGTGATGAAGCTGGGCTCTCAGAGCCAAGCTTTCCTAACTTGAAAGTCCAGATTTTTTACATCAAGATGGGTATAAAATGAGGTTCCCAAGTCTCAGGCAGAATATAGATGGTATTATTCACTACGACGATAAGTGATATTTCTACTCCGATAAATGAATGCTGGCAGGGCTTTAGGTTGTCGTGAAGATCAAATGATTAAATTTACATAAAGCACTCTAGACCAGAACCTGGCATCAAGTAAGAATTTACTAGATGGTGATAATAATGGAGGCGACAATGATGTTGAAAGGAATTGTTTGAAAGGCATTTGACATATTTCTCATTAGTAGGTTTGATTCCACTAAACTAGCTGCACACGGGGTCCTTGTACCAACATAGCCACCCTCCTCTCCTGCATCAGGTGTTATTTACTTACAGGTGTGTGTGTGTGTGTGTGTGTGTGTGTGTGTGTGTACACATACATAGAATCACTCAAAGATGCTAAGACATAATTATTAAACAGTGATTCGCTGGTGAGCTGACGTCAGGGCACAATTTGGGAGTAAGAGACTGGGTCGTTGTCCGTAATCTCAAGTTCCAGTGTGGTTGGAAAGGCTAAAATGAAGTAATAACAACTTAAGTTATGTTCATCTAGCACTCCGCCCGCAGTAGGTCTGCAGGAACATCGGGGAGCGAATCCATTCTAAATGGTGTAATCCGAGCGGCAGGGGGAGAAACGAGAGGGCCCCACAAAGCAGGCGAGGAATTTGCAGGGCGAGTGAGTGGTCCTCGAAGCTGGAGACCGTCTTCAGGTAACTGGATTTGGCCAATTACCTGATTTACTGATAAAGTTCAAGGCTGTAGATAAAAGCGAGACAGTGTGACATCTGTGTTTGTGCAAGGGCTCGTGTTTGAAAGAGCTCGCTCTGGAGGCCGACTCCACGTCCCATTAGGTGCCTCACCTGAGCTCATGCTTTCATCAGATTCCGGAAACTCTTCTGAAATGCAAAATCGTCTCATTATTTTGACCATTTAAATGGCATGCGACATGAGTTTCAGAGCAATTCTTTTAAAAATTCTCTTTCTTCGCCACCCTCTATAAACTGTCAAGTAAGACGACCATTTTAGCTGAAGCTATTTCAAGGTTTTATTGCCCACCCATAAAAATCGGCATGATATCGAACTCTAAAATGACTCGGCCAATGTGGCAATTACATTTCATTAAAATTCCTAGTACGCTTGCCACTGAGAAGATTGTCAATTAGCCTCTAGCTAATTGCTCTATCTAATAGGGTCTATGACTTGTTCAGAGGGTCCACGGATAGAGAATAATTGGCATTTTTGTCAGTGGCTCTTGTTTAATACAAGAATGTATGTAGGTACATGTATATACGTGTGTGTGCATGTGTGTTCACATGCGTGCACACATGTATCTGCACATCATCAGTGCCAAGGACAGTGCCAGACCTCAGGTGTGGTTAAATTCAACCCCTCAGGAAGGAAACAGTCTTTCTTCCCATCTCTATCCCCGAGGAAGTCAGCAAGAATTTGGCTACTGGAAAAATGCAGGTTGTATTCCAAATAGGCTAAGTCACTAAAAATTCTGCCTACGCTTTTGTGCTCTACAAGAATCTACTCGTACCCTCAGCCCTTCCAGGCCACCCCCGCCCCCACACACATACACGCAAAGGCAGAATTTTTTTTAACACACTGTGGTTATAAAACTAAGGAAGGTTTTCACCATAGTTGTGTGTTTTAAACATTAGTTTCTGTACTGAAGTTGAGATAAATTGCAACCACAAAAAGACAAAAGGCCATTATTTTTCAGGAATGAAGTTAGCCAGCTATTTCTGTCCGATAGAAAATACAGCAGTTCATAAGCTTCTGCTTGGCTTGAATTGTGAATCCACCAATGGCTTCTTTTGCTACCGGAGGCATTAAGTAGTCTCTTCTCAGTCTGTGAGTGTTTGAGGTAGAGATTACCCAGGTGGATGGATATGTCTTAAACCATTTGGATTTGAGACAGATCTAGACAGACACTCAAGCACCATCGACTTCCAAACTTTATAGAACTATGAAAGGTTATTTATTTTGACAACAATTTCGCCAGCACGGATTCTACGTTGGCATATCATTATTTCTTGATAGACTTGCGTGTGAGTCTCTGACAACTCTTTTGAGAATTCCATGGCGCCTCCTCAAGCCGATGGGGCTTGTCTGGGAATGCTGCAAACCCAGGCTTGGAAACCACTGGTCTCCACGTTAAAGGACAGACCCGTGGGCTAGGAAGACTCAGTTCTGTCACTCGCCAACGGACCGTGAGGCGAGAGTGAGGAGAAGTGGTGTTGCCACGAGCCGCGCACATGTCCCATCCGGCCACCGTCCTTCTCGGACCTGGCTCCGCCAGCACGTTTCTTGACACAGATCCTTTTCACACGCACGCCCGAAACACATGCACCCCTCTCAAAGCCTCATTCATCTGCGCTCCTGAGACCTGAATCTCTTCCTTCTGCCCTTTGCACGGGATCCGGCTGCAGAGAGGTCCAGTGACCAGACTTCGTGACTCTGAAGCAGTGCTGCTTGACCCCAGCTGCTCATTAGACTCTCCAGGGGAGCGTTAGAAAATCCCATTGTCTGGCATAATTCCTGCGTGCCTAGTCAGGGCCACTTCATGGTTTGTTTTCTTGTTTGTTTGTTTGTTTTAGGGGGAGGGTTCATTTTTTTACTTAAATCATCTCTAACTGAATTAGTCCTTAGACCATTCTTATTTATGTTGCCTTTTCACGGCTTCGTAAACAGGTAGTTAGTTGCCTTGTCTTTGAGCTCCTGCCTCTCAGGATGGAGAGGCTGAACATTTAAGACATTCTGTCCAAGCGACAAAAGAAGGTTGTAGCCTGCTATGGCTTGAGATAATCAAACTCGATAGCACCAAGAGCGTATGGAACGAGTTCTGTGTGTCTGGGATTTGGGAACTCTGTGACAGAAACTCAAAAGGCCACCAGCATAACTCAGCACTAACTGCAGGTGGATGACTGTGGAGTACAGCAAACAAGGTTGCACTCTGTCCCTCGGCCCACTGTGGATGGTGGCACCCTGTTTGGTACACGAGTGTCATTTGTCTGCTGCCTAAGCCATCTGGGACCCTTGGTCAAACCTCGCCTTGTCTTAGGACACTTTGAAGTCAAAACGTTACCCCGAAAATGGTACAAGTACAACGAGGGGGCTCTACGAGATTATTTTACATGGTGCCTGAAAGAATGTCTTTAATCATTTTGTATGTTTTAATATATATTTGAAAATATATAGCTGAGACAACAAACGCATAATTTTACAATTCTTATTGCTTTGGCCACAGGTTAGAAATGTGTCCATTTAAAGAAAAGCATCGAAACATAATTACACACGGGTGATACTCATATGGTAGAAAAAAAAGACAAAAAGTTGGATAACACTACATTATAGCATGTTGCGATAACCATGATCGACTTAAAATTAAGATCGGTATTTTTTCTGCATCCCAGTTAACGTTTTAGGGCAGAAGAAGGGGGAGAATAAAAATTAAAAGGAAGGTAATCAGGTCTTTAAGATAGGGAGGACCCTACGAAATGACCCCAGGAGAAGCACTGATCGCTTCTCAGGAAACAGGGGGCACCTAGACCTGCCGCTGTGTCGTAGGCATCCGGAATTAAGGTGGTTATATCTGCAGCAGTCCCTACAGAAGGCTCAGGCTAGGAGACCCCGTGCCAGCTCCCCGTGCATGTCTCTTGGGAAGGGGGACGATGTCTCTGGGAGCATCTTGCTCTGCCGGCTGGGTAAGGAAAAGCCCCAAGGCCAGCCTGACCCATCTGCTAACCTCTGGAGTGTATGAGAGTTGGCTCACCCCGTGATGGGCTCCGATTAAACTCATGCCTGTCCCCCCGATGTGCCGTGCTCCCCTGGCTTGCATTAGAAATTCAGGGGCCGAGGACAAAGCCTTCACGTTCGTTTTTCCGGAGAAAGAGGAGTCCGGGGAGCCAGGCCTGACAGCCGTGCTCCGTGCCCGGTGAAGGAAGGGCTTCCACGTGTCCCATTCCAGACCGTGTAGTCTGGATGCCCAGGATTTACGTATCGATTTTGGGCTCTAGTGTCCCCGAAGTGGTTCCGATGCCCAGCGAGTGTGTTGTCATCTGTGTTTGCCTGCGATGAGAGATGGCACTAGAACTGCGAGGAGACCTATTGCAGGGTCACTTAGACGCTGGCTGCTCCCCACGCGCTCTCCCTTAGCGGGGTCGCCTGCGCGTCTAGACGCGAACGCGGCGGTCCTCGGCGAAACGCGCCCGGACCGCGGTCCGTGAGCTGCTTTTCGCGTCGGCTTTTGCAGAAGTGGCAGTGCATCGAGGACACGTCTGGCAAGCTCCGCATCCACAAGTGCAAAGCATCCGGCGACCTGCTCGCCGTCCGGCAGAGCACGCGGGACCTCTACTCCCGCGGCTTCCACGACAAGGACAAAGAGTGCAGCTGTGGAGAGTCCGGGTACCGCGCCAGCAGGAGCCAGCGGAAGAGCCAGAGGCAGTTCCTGAGGAACCAGGGGACCCCAAGTAAGGCACACGTGGGGACCATCCTTGGAGAAAGGATACGAGAGAGGGAAGAAAGGCTCGCGCCTTCTGCGTTTTATATGTGATCTGTGCATAGTTGTAAGGCTAAAAGCAAATAATTGTTCTGTTTAAAATACGCAAGCTAAGATAATTTGAAATTTTGCTTTTCCACTTAAGCGTAGAGTGCAGTATATCCTGTGAAAGCAGCAGGCGTTAAACATGCACAGAGAGGCGCTATCAGGGAGGCAAAGGGCATCATAGTTCAGGTCAGTTTCATCTTACCTTGATGCCAATGTCCTGATAGGTATAAAAACTCTGACACTCTGAGATGCCAATGATCGTGCAGACGTTGAAAGCCCGAGCCCCAGCTTTCATAAAAGAATAGGAGTCTAGTGCCATCTAGTGGCCTAAAGTGAAAAGTGGCTCATTTCTGTGTGGTTATTCCTTTCCATACTGATTTGGAAATACATAAAATACATTTTTAAACTCAATTCCGAGTCCAAAATTAGGAAATCCGATCATTCACCTGAATAGTGTGGGCCCTTAGAGCAGGCTTTTTTTTTTTTTTTTACTATCCTGCATTCTGCGGATGGACTTTAGCGGATCACGAAGCCTCTGATATTTCAACCAAAAATTTAAGTACATTCTATGTGTATATATAGGCACATTTTTCTGGATGGCTGTCACTTTCAACAAGTTCTTAAAGGCATCCATAACCCAAAAGGCTGAGATCCATTAACCTGGACGATTTTCCTTCCTGCCTGACAGAAAATGCCAGGTTTAATAATTTGCGCAAAGATGTCAAATGGAAAACCCACGAGGGCCAAGGCCCCGTGACACTACCTCTTGACAGAAGCCCGTTACAGTGTTCAGCGTAGAAGCAGGGGCAGCCTCTCCTCTCCCAGGAAGTCCGATGGTGCTCCCCAAGCACTGTTCGGATTCTTCCAGATTGAACACAAACGTAAGAAGTCTGGGGCCCTTGTTTCGAGCCAGGAATCTTTTGGATGTGAGAGCAGGAGGCATTTCCTCGTCTGAAAACTGCCATCAGAGCAGGAGCCTGCAGAGAGGGAGGCGATTCTAATTCCCACTCCCCTTCCCGTTCTGGAGGCCTGGGGAGGAGGGCCACGTGGGCACACCCTCAGAGCCTAAGCGCAGCTGATGAGCAGGGCGCAGTGTTCACACACAAAAGCTCTCGTGCAGACACTATACCCTCGACAGTGGCCTGTCCTGACCAGAAGACATGCTCCCCCTGCCCCCAGCATAACTCTCCGTCTGCCGGGTAGTAAAAGGCAGTTGGCTGATGAGGGCATTTGCAGATTTTAATTTTTCTCATAGCAATGTTCTCTTATTTAGGCAAATAGCAAGTGTCTACAGCACTTGCCTTTTTGAGAAAGCCTCCCAACATAGTGGGAAGACTTTATGGCGTTCAGAATCCGAATGACTTAGAATGTGAACCTACTGAGTAATATTAAAAGCTTCAGTTTTCTCCTCCATAAAATAAGAACACCACCAAATTCATGAGCCTGTTTGGACAATCTGATAAGTTGTTTTTAATGTAAAGATTTATTATACTACCTGTCTTCCAAGATTGTAGATTAGAGATAAGTATGATGAATAATGCATAGCAAAAGCTCAACAAATGATCATCATTATTATTACTATCATAATAGGGAATATAATCTTATTCAAACAAACCGCCAATGTAGAAGTTCACAGATAAGTGGTAAATCTGAGCAATTGCCCAGAGCTACCCCTTCACTTGAGAGCTGAAGGGCCTGAGGCCCAGAGAAGCACGGCAGCCCTCACACCACAATGCGGACCGCAGCCTGCCCCTCATGCCACCGCGCGGTGGCCTGGACCAGAAGGCCGGGGGCCTGTCCGCGGCAGCATGGTGCCGTTCGCAAGGCCGGTGTCCCGCTTGCCCCTGCCCACCATGCTCATCAAGTCCGGTGATCGCTTCCTTCTCTCCTCCCGTACATCTGAACCCCTGTATTGACGTGTCCCCCCTTATTTCCAGAGTACAAGCCCAGATTTGTCCACACTCGGCAGACACGTTCCCTGTCAGTCGAATTTGAAGGCGAAATATACGACATAAACCTGGAGGAAGAAGAGCTGCAGGCGTCGCGGCCGAGACACATCGTCAAGCGTCACGACGAGGGCCGCAAGGGCCCGGGCGGTCGCCAGGCGGCCAGCGGTGGCCACGGGGACGCGCTGCTCGCCGCCAGCGGCAACGCCGTGGGCCTGCCCACCACCGTGCGCGTGACCCACAAGTAGGGGCCTTTGGGTGTTCGCGAGGCTCGAGTTCAGAATCACCCCCCCCCCCCCCCGTAGCGCCACCATCTGTCCCTTTACACAAAGTAAGGCGACTCCCAAGGGCCGCCTGCGCAGTGCAGGGGGCGAAAGCAGCAAGGAGGAGCCCGGACAGGCCCCGCTTCGGGCGCGCGCTTTGGGTTCAGTTTCACGTTAAGACAGACGCGCTGGGGATTAGCCAGAGCGAGCCTGTCACGTCCCGACCGAGCAGGCGTGGGGCTCTGCCCACCGTGGGCGTCTAGGAAACAGGGGAGCCAGGCCCTGGCCTGGGGGGGCTCTTCGCGTCGCTGTGGCTCAGAGCAGCTGTACAGCCACGGCCTCAGAGACGAAACAGCACTAGGGAGAACCGTGGGTCCTGGAGAAGCTTCCAGAGACAATGTGGGTGGGGAATGGATGGATGTAAGATGCCGAAACACCTCCCCCGTCCAGACCCCTGGAGCAGTGAGGGCCTTAGGTGTGGGGGGACAGGGAAGGGAGACGGTTCCCCCCAGCTTTGACGACTCCCTCAGTCCTTAAGGCCCTTCCAAAACCTACTCACTCTCTTGACAGAGAAATACTTCCTTTTTTGAATTTATTTCCAAGATTCTCATTTTCCATGTCATTTCATCGTGTTGGGGAGGCGGGCGGGATGTTTATCTCTGGGACCAGTCTCCGGGCGCCTGCGGTTGCTCTAGTTAAGCGCCCAGAGACTTAGACCGGGGTCCCTTCCTCTTACGTTACTGCTCCAGCCCATCGGCCCTCTGCTCCCCCTCCCTGGGGCCCCCACTTTGCCTCAGACGCCAGGGGGCCTTTCAGGCAGCTCTCAGTAAGGAAATGAATGGGATGGATGACCCCCTCCCAACTGCACTTCTTCAAACAAGCTATTTCCGTTCTAACTGTGGTATCTCTTCATGGGGCCGTGAATCCCGAGAGCCGCCTGGGAAGGTGACTTTAGTGGTGATCTCTCTCTCTGCCACCCTCCTGTGCCCACACCTGTAGCCAGGACACATTCCCTCTCATCCTGGTCTATGGCTCAGCTCCAAACTACCGCTTGCACCCAGATTAAGAGCTTAGAGGATAATTAAGTTCCCTTTGCTATTTCTAATGTTTTTTTTTTGTTGTTAAGTGTTCAACTATAAACCTATTTCCAATGTTTGCTGTTTGTTTTTGCAGGTGTTTTATTCTTCCGAATGATACAATCCACTGCGAGAGAGAACTGTATCAGTCAGCGAAAGCCTGGAAGGACCACAAGGCATACATCGATAAAGAGGTGAGCCGTGGCCGTGTAAGGGGAGGGTCTAATCCAAAGGCAAACCCGTGTACAAGTCATCCTTTTATAAGTATGTGACCAACAGAATGGCAGGTTTTTCTCGTTCTCTAGCAATAGAGTGAGAATCCTGACTGAAGAGAAAATCGAGTGTTACAAAGAAAGGGACTTGCCCGATGACCCTTAGAAATCTCTACGAGAAAATAATTTGATTACTAGAGCGACATCTGCTAGTGTTTACTGTAAGGCATCGGTTGCAGTGGAGAGGTCAGATAGCGTCTCTGCTCAGTTTGTTTCCCTGATTAATTATCTCAGATGAGCAGCTATCATGACGGATCACAGAAAATAAGGCACTTAGCGTAGAAAATCCTGTTCTTGGGAATGTGATGGTTGGATGACATGTTTTCCAGATCGAAGCTTTGCAAGATAAAATTAAGAATCTGAGAGAAGTGAGGGGGCACCTGAAGAGAAGGAAGCCGGACGACTGTGTCTGCAGCAAGCAGAGGTGAGCGAGCACCCGCCCCGCGCCCGCCTCCCGGGCTCGTGCGCACCTGCCGCGCCACGCCCGCCTCCCGGGCTCGCGTGCGCACCTGCCGCGCCACGCCCGCCTCCCGGGCTCACTGTGCGCACCTGCCGCCCCACGCCCGCCTCCCGGGCTCACTGTGCGCACCTGCCGCCCCACGCCCGCCTCCCGGGCTCACTGTGCGCACCTGCCGCGCCACGCCCGCCTCCCGGGCTCACTGTGCGCACCTGCCGCGCCACGCCCGCCTCCCGGGCTCGCGTGCGCACCTGCCGCGCCACGCCCGCCTCCCGGGCTCGCGTGCGCACCTGCCGCGCCACGCCCGCCTCCCGGGCTCGCGTGCGCACCTGCCGCCCCACGCCCGCCTCCCGGGCTCACTGTGAGCTGAGGTAGTTACTGCCTTCCTTCTATTTCACTTTCTTTTTTCTTTTTTATTTTTTGACTTTATTTTTATGGTGACATCGGTTAACGAAATCCAGTAAGTTTCATCCGTACACTTTAACAGTAAGGCACATGTATATATTTATCCTGTGTGTTCACCTCCCATGGTTAGATTTCTTTCTGTCGCCACATATTTGACCCCATATACCTCTCCCCTCCTCCCTCCCCGACAGTTTCCTTTTTATAAAATAAGTTGTTTAGTCACATGCGTAATTGTGAAGACTCACTTTTTCATCTTCTTGCCTGTAGCTATTACAATAAAGAAAAGGGTGTCAAAAAGCAAGAGAAATTGAAGAGCCATCTTCACCCATTCAAGTAAGTAACCCTGTTCTCGTATCTCACATTTGCTGGGCGTGAAGGGCGGTCCCCGGGCCACTGACGGGAAGGAGGGAAGGAGGGAGGGAGGGAGGGAGGAAGGGAGGAAGGGAGGGAGGGAGGGAGGAAGGAAGGAAGGAAGGAAGGAAGGAAGGAAGGAAGGAAGGAAGGAAGGATGGAAGGAAGGATGGAAGGAAGGATGGAAGGAAGGATGGAAGGAAGGATGGAAGGATGGATGGAAGGATGGATTCTTCCAAACCAGGTCCCTGTTGACATGACATTTCCTTCCATCAGTGCTTACATGGGAATGAGGAAGGAAATGTCGATACTGTTAATGCAAAGTGGCGTCCTCAGAGAGCCGTGGCCCAGCGGGCTTGCCCTCGCTGTCACCGACGGCGTCTGAGGGCCTCCGTGGAACACGAAAGCCACCTACTACCACATATCTGCTCTCGTGTGTCCAAATATTATTTGTGTGAGGGTCCTAGCAACCAACAAGCCTACTTTTCACCGAGAAAGCGCTTTCTGGCCATTACAAAGCCCCTTCCATTGGAGCAGGGAGGCCGCTCAGGAGGTGGACAGCAAGCTCCAGCTCTTCAAGGAGAGCCGGCGGAGGAAGAAGGAGAGGAAGGAGAAGAAACGGCAGAGGAAAGGGGAGGAGTGCAGCCTCCCCGGCCTCACCTGCTTCACGCACGACAACAACCACTGGCAGACGGCCCCCTTCTGGAACCGTGAGTCCCCCACCCCAGACGCCACTCGCTGCCGCCATGCGGGGGCCGGCGACTCACGCCGCAGCTCCTTACACAAGGGACTGGCTCAGCAGCATAAAACTGGGAGTCTAAAATCATTTTGGGGTGTGGGGGGGAGGGATCTTATTATTTTCTATATTGGCAACTAGAATCATTTTGCCCACAATTACTTTTTTCTTTAGAAATCTTTTGGGGGTATTTCGTTTGAAAGCGCCAAGCAAGCTCTCCCCGGGTTTCTCTCCTGGTAATTCACACAGTTCCCAGCCCCGGGCAGAGCTCCTGCCCAGTAGGACGGCTCGATAGCTAAATAACTGAGTGGATGAGTAAGTCAGGCCCAAGCGCATTTCGTTTCTGCTTTGTTTCACGTGCGTGCTCTAAGTGTGCTGGAAGGGAGGGAATGCCCCGTAAATGGGGGGACGGCGTCCCCTTCGGCACCTGGCACTGTGCTTTCAGAGTAAGGGGGAGCTCCACAAAATACCTGATTTTACGTAGAATTGCTGAGGCTATGGAATCATCACAATTGTGCAGTTTTAAAATCAGGGCTTGGAGTAGCTTCGGTGGTCTGCACACAGCATTCACCGAGCTCACGCAGCAATAACACCCCAAACTCTGCGGCATGTCGTGCGATCGAAGGCTTACTGTCCCCGTGGAGTAGCTGAAACGCCAAATCTTCTAACTGGCATGGTCACAGGCAACCGCCCGGGTCGGCGTTTCTCAAACTGGGGTTCCGAGATGCCTAGGAGTCCATGAGCTGTTCATGGGGAGAACCCGTGAGAATTTGTGTTTTGTCCTTTTCTGATGCTTCTTATTTTAGTGGCCACGTTTGCGTTTAACCTGATAGTCACGTGAAGGCCGGGCAAACTCGTAAAGGCACAGCATTCGGCTTTCGGTGGGGTTCCCTAAAGTTGGGGCAGGGATCTGTGAAAGCCATTCACACAACTAAGGGGGGAGGGCTGTCCCCCGCCAGGCCCTGGGGCGAGCAGCACGGACACAACAGTGAGCAAGACACACCTCACATTCTGCCTTCTTAGCGCCTTCCAGTGGGCGATGAGGTATAGTAAGAAGGAAGTAAATGAGAGAAATGCCCTAATGACAAGGTCTAGCGATGCTGTAAGGAAATGGTGATCGAAGTTGTTAAAAGGGGTCCTTTTAGAGGAGGCGGAGGTGACGGGCCTTAATGAAGAGGTGAAACTTCAGCTGAAGCCTAAACGGCCAAGAGAAGCAACCCATGTGAAAGGGGTCATTGTGGGGGGGGGGGGACCCCAGATGGAGGGAATGGCAGGAGCGGGGCCCTTGAAGTGATGGATTTGTCGTGTCCAGGAGTGGCAAGCCCCTTTGAAGATGAGTGTTGAGAAATAGGAAGCCACAGTGTGCCCGTAACTAACAGGGGTTCCTCACACCTCTGTCTACTTCTCCCCATCTGAGCCGATTGCATCCTGGCTCAGACACTCAAGAAATCTTACCTGTGTCCGTCTCCCAGACTCCTCTCCTGCTCTTTCCAGTCTCTTCTGCTCGGAGGGTTCAGAGCCTTGTTGACTACGTCCTGTTTCTCTTAGGCTAAAGAGCAAAACCCTTGACGTGTGCGACGAAACCTTGCATCCACGTTCCGCCCTGCTCTGGCCCGCTCCCTCCCACGCTCACTTGCCTCAGTTGCCCGGCGTGTCTCTCTACCTCGAGCATCCGAAGCTCCCGCCCACCACAGGGCCTTTGCACCTACTGTTCCTGCTCCCTAGAAGGCTTTGGACCCCTCACCCACCCGAACCCCGGTGCCTGTCCCTGACCTAGTCACCCTCAGAGCTGGCTGAGGTCGCTTCTCACAGAGACCTTTTCAGTGCCTCAGACCGGGTTAAGCCCCTTTTCTACACTCTTTCGGCCTATTTTTTTCCTCCACAGAACTTACCACATTTGCGTGTGCTTTGTTGCTGTTTTTTGCTTAACATCTGTCTCCCTTACCAGACTGTAAGTTTCTCAGGATGAGACCGTGTCTGTGAGACGCCGTACCCCCTGACACAAAGGAGGTGCCGAGCAAACACGGCACATACGCAGATAAGCACACCGCCTGGCCCAGGGTCACACAAGCTCGGGTCTCCCCCGTTTGTAGAGAGAGTGAAGAACACAGAGTTATTTTGAACGCCCCCACATGCACGTTCTTGCAAAAAAAGAAAATGTGCATCTCAAAGCGTAAAGACGAGGACACGCTGTCCTTTTCCTTCTGTTCGATTCGCCTCTCTTCTTCACCTGCAGTGGGGTCTTTCTGCGCTTGCACCAGCTCCAACAACAACACCTACTGGTGTCTGCGCACGGTTAACGAGACGCACAATTTCCTGTTCTGCGAGTTCGCCACCGGCTTCTTGGAGTATTTCGATATGAATACGGATCCTTACCAGGTAAGTCGATATGTTTTCTTGATTTTTCTTCTTCTTTTTGGAAAGTAGAATAACCAGCACGCGAGCTTAACGGTGTCCTCCCGGCCTCTCCACCCACAGCTCACCAACACGGTGCACACGGTGGAGCGAGGTGTCCTGAATCAGCTGCACGTGCAGCTCATGGAGCTGAGGAGCTGCCAAGGCCACCGGCAGTGCAACCCCAGACCTAAGGGCCTCGAAGTGGGTAAGGGGAAGCTTTTTTTTTTTCACTTATAGTGCCTGGAAAATTCTTTCGTGTTTGTCAAGCTTTCTGCCTTTGAAATATTTAGATGTATAGAAGCACACGGTTTGGGATCATTAGAGGGTAAGCTTTCCGGGCAATGCCAAACATAACCTCTTCTCTAAATTTAGCTCTGAGTCTATCAATGAAAAATGGAACGCGCCAAAAAGTTTGGTGAGTGTTTCATTCCAGACTCTCCCACGGGTCTAGTCTATTAAATCTCAATTCCTGATAGAAGCGACCATCGGAAGATGGGACAGCAGTGTTGGGGGTTTATTTGTCATCGCTGTCCACAGTCATAAGACACACTCTAGGTAAACCAGGGTGGCATGTTCTTTTTAAGAGAATTTGCACAGAAACGCACAAGGTCCCGTTTCTGCTGACCACAGTTTGGAGCTGCCCCTTTTGGACCCCCGCCCATGACACGGTGAATTAACATCTTTTGCCAGCACTTCCCACGCGAAACTCGAGACATCGGAGCCATCGTTGTCTTGGGATCTGAAAACATGAGCGGGCCCGTGTGGAACCCGCCAGATGTTCTCTCCCTGGTCCACAGTGTTAAACTAACGTATTTCTCCTTTGGCTCAAGGGGATGCAATGCCTTGCAGTATCCACCCCAGCTCTTTCCTAGTTAATGGGAATACTTATTTTCTCATACTTCTTATAGAAATGTAAATACCAGCTGTCCACAGGACAAGAAAGAGTTGAATTTGGCCAAGGCCGTTGCACAGCATGCCAAACCCCAAAGGGTAAAGAGCCGGACTCACAGACAGTGGGGAGCAGTTTGCAGAAACCCTCTGTTGTGCAGTTTCCTGAGTGTCCTTAACAGCCTGTGTCTCTCCGGGTCCTGCACAGGGCCAACATCACCAGCCATAAAACTCAGCAGCTCCCTGAGTCATGTGACTTTGAAGGGATGGGGGCGGGGAGAACCCCAAAATGATCCTCTTCATCACCTGTCATTTCTACCATTTTAGGGTCCCTAAGGCTTTCGAGCTGTGACAAAGTCCCCTAAGACATCATAAATCCTGTGAGAGAGGTCTCATCTCAGCCGTCAGTCAACCCTTCTCATTCAGCCCCTTAGTGAAATTAGCTGCCGGCCGGAAGAGTCCAGCCCTCGCTTGCAGACTAGGTCTTCCGGTCACTGACCCCACTCCGCTTAGATCTTTTCAAATATCCTGCTTATCTGTTGACCTTTTCCTCAAATCTTACAAAAAGGAAAAAAAAAAAAATCACAAAGGCCTGGAAACGAATTCAACTTATTAGAGACACTGGAAATATTACACCCAGGTATTTCTCGCCCCAAAGAACATAGCGCTCTCGTTGGTGATGACGTAACTCTACTTGGTGGAACCTGATAGTCTTTCTGTGGCGAAACGGAGCCATTGTTGCTGATCCGCTTCATGGAGCCCTCTCCCTTTCTGGACAACTCCAAAGGGAGGTGATGATCAGCCCTTTTCTTCAAGTGTTTGGTCTAAAAATAGCCGAAACTTAACTTTTACGGAGACTTCCACAGACTCGGGGAGGCACTTCCTTCCTTGCTGCTTTCGAACGGGTCCTCCGCCACTCTCTCCCCCACGCACTTCTCCTTTATGTTTTATCCTGAACCTTTCTATTCATAGCCTTCGAGCCCCATTTTGAACCTAATAGGAAAGCTCCGTTGCACTTTAGCACTGTCCGCCTTGAACGCGGTATGTTCCCTTCCAGGATTTGGATGTTACACACGAAACACCACACTACACAGCGAATGCTCGTATGAGTCCTAAAGCTAACATAAATTACTCTTGTTATCTTCCTATATCAGGAAATAAAGATGGAGGAAGCTATGACCTACACAGGTATTCATACCTTTTTATTCTTCTCTGGCGGCCTCTTTCCCAATAATTGCATGATCCGGCCATTTCGACTAATTCCCGTGTCCTCCCGTGTCGCGCAGAGCTCAGCCGGGGCGCATGCATGTGCTAACAGTGCTCTCCACCGCCTCGTGTCCTTGGCTCCCAGTCTGTCATTTCGCTTCTGAATCAGCTCACTGTCACAACGAGACGTCGCAGGGCCTTTCCTCAGCTGCGCGCTTGTTTGCTTGTTGAATGATGCGTTTCAGCGTGGAATGATGGGAAGGGCGGGAGACCAGAAAGACCTTGGGGAGCCCTGGCGGCGAGGCTTCTTGGAGATCTTTACAAACTATAACGACAAGGGCACGGAAGGAGTCGTGGGATGTTTAAGAGTGTTTTAACGCTGAAGTTGGAGGACGTAGAAGGCGCTTCCTTGTTTGTTAACAGACCTTAGTTGGCTTTGGTGGTGAAGAGCCCTAGAGATACGACTCAGAAGGCTCTGCAGGGTGGTGGTGATTGCAGAGAAGATGCTGCGGTGGGGGACAGGGTGTCAGGACAAGGGGTGCAAAAGGTCTCGGCACAGCACGGAGACGACAGAGCCTGGCACACAAAACCTTTATAAACAGGCCTCAGCCCAGTTAACTTATCCCTCTCCAACCCTTACCCATCCCTCGTACCTCACCGTGCTCTGGAGGCGAGACCCAAATGCCTGGTGGCCAGGTCACTTGGTCACCCGGCATCGTCAGCCCTTGCTGGTTTTCCACTCCAAGCATAGATGTCAGGTGGGGTTTTTGGAAATGTTCCATGAGAGGGCTGTCCTTACCACCTCAATACGGGGAAACTGAGGTACAGTGTGTCAGCACCCTGTTTGATGCATCTGCCTGGGGAAAAAAAAAATTCCATCGAAGGAACGTGGACTTAACTGGTGCCATTCCTGCTGATACGGCCTCAGGGAAACGAAAAAATATGGACATTTCGGGGCTCCTCGCCTGCCTGTTGCCACCTCTCCAGTCTAGGGAGCCGTGGTCTCTGACTTCTCCCTTTAAAGGGCAGCTCAGTCGTGGGTCTGACCAGGAGCTAAACAATAGGAAAGGGGGTGGGGAGGATGTAAACAAAGCAAGCTGGACTTCGGAGGCTGCTCGATAACCGTTTCTACCTCTTTTCTCCCCTCCTCTCCTGTTTCTCGCTTCCTCGCTCCGCCCCGCCACCCACCGGCCCCGCGTCACCCCGTAGCACACGTAAGACAGAGCAGAAGAACCCACTCCTAAGCTGGCCTCACCCGGGATACGGGCTGACGAGGTAATACCCCATCCATCAGCACTGGCTCCCAGGGGGCACATTATAATATGTCCAAAGCGTGGCATTTTCAATGGACCTCACACCAAATATTGACTTCGTAGCTCTTTTATGACGCACTCAATTTTAGGGCTAAGGGATTTCGGTCTGGCCTTTTTCTTCCGTCACAAGAGAGGCGAGAGGATATTAATAGGTTATTTAAGACGTAGGCCTGGTCAGAGCTGAGTCAGAATTCTCCTCCATCGGGTCATCCCCGGACAGACTGAAGAGGAAGAATGTGTAACTGAACTATGGTCCTAATTAAACAGCGAGCATCTGGGACGCCTGCCCCCTCCCCTGGACCCCGCCACCACCACGAAATGGGGCCAAATGCGTTGTTTTAGTTGTTGGTAGAATCCCTTCTCCGGTCATTTGGCCATTGAAAACGTGTGTGCAGGGTGAAATAGTGTGACCCGTTGCTTTTTTTCGCCCCCTGTCCTAAATTCCTCACCAAAGGACAGATTTAAGAGACCCGGTAACTCAAAGTGACTGGCGTTTTCAGATGCCGCCTCTCCAGAATCCATGAGGCAAGCTGTCATGGTGCAGGTGGGAACCGTGCAGCGGGGTCACCGAGAGAGCGTTAGCCTGTCACACACGTCCCTCCCGTTGGCACTGCTCAGGGGGGATTCGAGAGCCTTGGTTCTTTAAGATTTGGGGTTTCATTTTTAGAAAAGTAGTTTAAATGCATTTCAAATATGGAATCCCATCACAAAAGACTGAGGAAAAAGATAATAAGCAAACCTGAAAATTTTGAAATTTAAAAATGAGGTGCGTTTTAGGAAATTTATCTCATTGACTAAGCAAGCGTTTTAAAATTAGCCTTTGATTTTGTAGATTTTCCAAAAGTTAAACCTTAGACGTATTCATAAGGTCTTCTACAAGCACGTCCGTTCCCTGTTTAACTTCATTATTTATCCATGGGTTTATTTTTTGCCGCGATGCGTGGGCTGTTGAAATGCTTTGCTCACCCACAGGGGTCATTTTTTCAGGGAGGACAGCTCAGAGTAAGGACACCGCTCAGAAAGTGGTGACTCAGGAAACAACTTTTGGCTCGAGTTGAAAGCAGTAATTTCTGTGTT
Source organism: Rousettus aegyptiacus (assembly GCF_014176215.1). NCBI lineage: Eukaryota > Metazoa > Chordata > Mammalia > Chiroptera > Pteropodidae > Rousettus > Rousettus aegyptiacus. The sequence continues at coordinate 8,872,642 of NW_023416290.1, read as the reverse complement.
GCGAAACAGTGCAGGATCGACAGGTTGATGGGGCGTTTATTTTTTCCACGGCACACGAAAGCCGACACCGCCGCCCCGTGACGTCGGCAGAGCTCCCGGCCGGCGTGGTGTGCGTGCAGTAGCCGTGGCGCAGACAGTCAGTCCTTGGCAGCCCGACGCTGGCAGGGCTGGCTCCCGTTCCGCGCCCCGCAGGCCCCCACGCCCTGTGCTCTCCCCGCAGCAACCATGCTTCTGTCCACGTGGCTTTTTGCTGCTTTGACTCATGTCCCTCTGTAGCAACAGTCCGCGCCTTCCAGATGGAAGTGGGTGACTCAGCTGCGTGTTAGAGGCTGTACTAGGACTGTGGTTAGAGCAGACACTGCAGCCAGACTGCCTTGGGTTCAAATCCCAGCCTTGCTGGTGAAAATCCGAGAACAGAGGCTGGCACGCATCAAACTCCCGTTACGACGGGCCGTATTACTAAGGCGTAACGTGGGACGCCAAAACATTTTCACGAAGGAGAAAGTATCTGAAAGGGGAGAGGAAGTTAAATTAGTATCCCAAAGAACGTTAGCATGTTTTATAAGAAACACAAAAAGGGATGTTCATCACCAGCACCACCATCTTCCTCGTCGCTCATGGGCGACCCAGAGGTCAGCACATGAACCCATCTTCTGCACCGCCGGAGCCTCTCGAGGCCACTTCCGTGCTCTGTGTCACCGTCGACGAGCCCCCTGCTTCTCTGCCCCCTCTCACCCCCCAGGCCTCCTTTGATGCGTGAGCTGCTGGCTAGTAGTGCTGCACATGTCTGTTTAAGGTGCTTGAGCAGCCGATGAGTCAAGGTCAGGTTCGGGGGTTCTAGGGGCTGGAGGTGAGGTCGGCTTCCTAAGGGGGCGTGAGGGGTCAGGGTCTGAGTTGTCAGGGGACAGGTCAATGCCGTGGCCTGAGGCTCTGTACCGAAATCCAGTGGACAAACCAGGCCACCTGGTGGAGTAAGATGTTCTTCACACTGCCTGAAGGTAATAGGGAGATATTCGAGAGTGTTGAACTTGGAGGAATAATACGAGAGGGTTTGGGTGGATCCGATTAGGCCACAAAGCGTTATGAGGACCCACAGTTCTTTATCCATCGCTTCCCAATTTGGGGACCGTTTGCTACCATGGTTACATGACTTGTTCCAGCTCTCTGCTGAGCACTTAACGTCTAGTAAGTCATTTGATCTTCAAAATGACTTTGTGAGGTCTGTACTGTTGTTATCCCCAATTTACAGGTGAGAAAATTGAGTCAGAAGGTGACCGAGTTGAGTGACCTTTCTAAGAGTACATAGCTGATAAGTGGTGGAAAAGGTAGTCGAAATCGGGGAGTCTGGTTCTAGCATGTGCTTTTAACCTCCACACAATTCTGTGTCTCTTGGACAAGTTATCTAACCTTTTTATGGCTTAATTTTCTCATCTTTAGAAAGATGATAGTAATACACATACATAATAATACGTAGAATTACATGAGCGAATACCTGAAAAATGATTATTAGCACAATATATTATTAGCCCAGAATTTATGTTATTCTACGATTGGCATTTGACTGAAAATTCAAAACCCAAATCCAATACATTTCAACCTAAAACAGGTTGTGTTTCAAGCGGCACGAAAGTCGCCCAGAACACGCACTGATCGGGTCCCAAATATCGGAAACACGGAAGGGTCGGGAGAAAGGACTGGAGGAGGAGCAGTGCGGACGCTCCGCTCTGGCTCTCGCCTCCCAAACCCGATCGGCGCCCTCAGAGCCGAGACTTGGGAGGAGAAAAGCTGTAAGCGTTGAAATGCCCCTCCAGCGAGCCCTGGTCGACAAAGCTGCGCGTTTTATGAATTTCCAGTTGAACTAGTCCTTGCTCTCTGAAACTGTAGACACCCAGCCAGGTGAGATTCAGCGTCTGCTGTTGAGCACGGATCCCCCAAATCACACAGACGGGCGTGGGAATAAGGGGCTCACAGAGCGCTGAGGAAGCCAGAGAACGGGGAGTGGAGATGCTCAGGGTGCGTCTCGGAGGCTGTAGAAATCTTTCACCTTGGCAATGAATACGGCGCGAGGAGGGGGAGAGCCTGGTGCTTTCAGGAAACCGGATGTTGTTCCGTGAGCCTGGGGCGCAGGCCCCGTGGCGAAACAGGAACAGACAGGTTGAGGCCATCGGTACACGTCAGTCAGTGCGGAAACTGTCCTTTCTGCTTCTGGTGACGCCGGTAGCTCGTGTGGATTATGACGCCGCTCCAGGAAGCATCACAACTCCAGGCACACGAGATCCCCAGGTCACCACCCGTCTGTAGAGTATCGCGTGACATAAACATGCGGACGCGTCCTTAAAAATAAACCTGCGTCATCCCGAAAGAAAGGCGACTCGGCGTGAGACCTGCGCGGGTGTTTGAATCTCCTTTAGTGGCTTCACGACCTTTGTTTCTGGGTGAGAACTGCCTGTCACTTGAAATCATCTACGTTTATTTTGAAAATTTACTTTTCTGAACAAACCGAGTCACGCCTTTCCTCTCTGAACAAAGAGCTTCGGCATGGCCCCCGGGGAGGGGCCTCGTTCCGTGGGGTGAGGACTGGCGGGACCCAGGACGGACTCTGGACCGACAGCCCCCGGGGTCCGCACCAGGACCCCCCCCCCTTCATCACGGTTTGTAATTCATTTGAAACAGTCAGGTTGGTTGATTTCTGTTCGTATTCCGTCCCAGGTTCTGTTTTTCCTCCTCATTATTGATTTAATTTTCTCGAGGGGGTGGGTGGTATGTAATGCATTAACACAGTTCTAAGAGCCAAAACTCCAAAAAAGAAGGTAAGAGGATTTGGGTTGAGCAGACTGGGTCCCATGTAGAGTTAGGACAGTTTTGTGGGTCGGATTAGGCACAGATTCCGGCTCCAGCTCCCGTGCGGGGAAGTGTTACTTCTCCCCACAGCCCGTCCCCACCCCACGCACTGGAGGTAACCAGTCTCACCAGCGTCCGCCTTACCTTCCCGTGTTTCTTGGTGCAGCAATACGCAGATGGTATACATTTTATTTCTCTTACTTTTTTACACAAAAGGCAGCATACTCTATATACCATATTGCGCCTGGTTTCTTTTTCACTTAAAACACGATTTTCACTTTAAAATAGATCCTGTCAGTTCACAGAGATTTCTTCATTCTCTCTTCGCGACTTCATGGTATTCCACTGCGTGGCGGTACCGTAGCTTATCCGCCACTCTCTTATGTAGGCGCATTTCTGTCACTCTCGTGTTTTGCAACTATCAACAGTGCTTCAGTTAAGACCTCTGTGCAAATGTATTGGATATTGTTGAGGATATGTTCAGAATAAGTTCCTAGTTGTGGGTTGACTGAGTCAACAGGTAAATGCATGAATGGGTGTATTAAATATTGCCAAATCCCCCTCCATACAGGTTATCATTTTGCATCCTCATCATCCGTGTATGGCTGTCTGCTTTCAACTGCTGTCAAGCTTTAAAAAATTTTTCCCAATTGAATGAGAAGGAAACAGTGTCTATCAATATGGTTTTAATTTGTATTGCTCTTCTTCTGGGTAAAATTGAACATGTTTTTGAAAGTTTAGAGGCCATTTTCCTTATTTTCAGAGATTATCTGGGTGTGTCTTCTGCCCATTTTTCTATCTGGCCTTTGAAAGGATTAATGGGAAGGATTGATAACTTTCTGATGCTGAGTCTTCTATCCAAGAACAAAGAGTATTTTTCCACTTTGGATCACTTCCTTTGTATACTTCTGGGTGTTTCAGGAGCTTTTAAAAGTATTTTTGTGTAGGCGTCACACATTTCTCGTTACGTTTACTCACAAGTGTTTTATCTTCTTCGTTGCTAGTGTAAAGAGGGTTTTCCTCCATCGTTAAAACTTGATTACTGTTTGTAAACTCTTACTTTGAATCCACTTGACCTGTCTTGGATCGAGTGTCTCCTGATATGATGTTTGTATGCCTCTCTCATTCGATCTTCTATCGATAGCTGCTGCTTTATCAAACTGGTCGCCCTTTATTTCTCCCTTTGGAACTTAGTAGGGTTTGTATTTTTGCGCTCTCGGTTGGTTATACATTGTTAGTGTCCCTGCTTCTAATTTCGTCTTTCATTATCTCAGCGGTCAGTTTTTAATGGTGCTCTTTGACTCCCAATGATTACCTGGACTCTACTCTCGATGAACTTATTCTCGTTCAGCTTCTCTCTTTCTCCTCCCATTTTTAGCTGCATTATTTCCACTTCGTCATATAAGACGTATATGATGTGTTCACCCTTCCCCCACCTGTGTTTTACTCCTAGATCTGATAAGTGTATTAGATGTTCGCCACCATTCCTTTTGAAATCCCCCAGCGATTTCTCGGTCCAGTGCAGCTCATCTTCTGGGAAGACTACTTGAGAAGAGCTAATGTGTACAGTATTCCCTGCCTTCTTACATTTTTAAAACTGTTTTTCTATAGCCTTGATAGTTCCAGGAGAGCTTGGCTGGATGTGAGATCCTTGGCTCACAGGGTTATTTCTGATTTAAGATGGTTTTCACATCCTCGGAAGCTCGATTTAATTTACTTGGCAGTGCTGTCTCGTGACTTTTTTCACTTTATGGTATACTTTGGCAGGGGCATTTTCATAAAATGATAGATCTCTTCTATTTTATTGTATAATAATTTGGTGTAAATTTAGGCTACCTCATTCATTTCGTGGATTTGACGTGTTCACAAGATTCCTAGATTGAGAGATTCTGTCGAATGTAGCCAAGTATACTTTCTTTTGCTTTCTTTCTTTCACTATTTAGGGGCAGGAGTGGGAGAGATCGCATGTCCTCAATTGTTCGTGTTTCTGTTTTTCTCACGGGACCTGACATTTACCCCCTGTCACTTCCTCCTTTTCTCACCCCGTTTCCAAAGCGTGTGCCTCGCCGCCCTCGAATCTGTTTCTCCCTGACGCGGTGCCATTCGGGGGCAGCCGCTTCGAGTCACGCACATGGAAGTCCCTTCCTCACAGCCACCACTGCGATTTACCGGGACTCTGCAGGACTCTCTACTTCAGGCTGACTTTCTTTGTTAGTGGTGGTCGCAAGTCAGTTCTTATTTCCACCCTCACTTCCTTCTCCCCTTGTCCATACCGTTTTCCCAGGGTGTGCGCCCAAAGTGTGAAAGACAGCTCTGCCGGGATTTGATGGTAACTTTTCTTTCACTGACAGGTGACTTGAAGAGTATATAATGTTTTTATCTTCTAGTGAAATTGAGGATGTGAGTTTTGCATGGTTTTACTTACTCTTCCTGCCGATCTATATTGCTTAGGGGGTAGTTTACGGCATTAATCGAGGCCACCTGTTCAAGATGGCACTTGGGGGCAACTAGAGAAAAGATGTTTTCTGCACAAGTATAGTCATCTTGGTGATTTAGAAATATCAGGGAGAGAAGCTGGTGCATGCTTTGCATACTGTGAAAACCACTGAAAGACTGACTTATTAATGGCAAAGAACTTTTAGGGCAAAAAAAAAAGTCAGAAAAACAGATTCAAGCATTTGTTTGTTTTTATACTGCATACCAGGAAATATAAAATAAAAATCTTACTAGGCATTGCCTATTACATTAAAATACTTTCATATCCATCACTCACCCAGCAACCGCATAAGTACTAAAGGTTTTATCGCATATCGATTCCCACATTGGACATACGCTGGACCAAGACTCAGACTCACACATGTGACTTCCTGGTTACAGAGCCGACTTGCGTAGAGCCAGGAATAAAACGTGAGCCCCATAACTGACAATAACTGTGCTTAATCATGGTTTTCACTCGTTTGATTCTCTTTCCAACTTTTTGTTACTGTTTGATCACATTTGTAACCTAAAGCTACTCCTTGGGGGGAAATATTTCAAATTGATTTGCGCTGTAAAAACAATGTAAGTTGCTTGTCCAAAAGTAGGAAATATTTTCTCCACTAATGACCCACCTCCGTCTCTCTTTTCACAGAGGACAGTTATGGGATGGATGGGAAGGTTAACCTGCCTCGTCTCCCGGCAGACGTCAACTGGCAAGGCCCGGAGGACTTACACGGTATGAACGAGAGCATCTATGAACACAGACGGAACTATAGACTTAGTCTGGCTGACTGGACTAATTACTTGAAGGATGTAGATAGAGTATTTGCACTGCTGAACAGTCACCACGAGCAAAACAAAACAAATCAGACTAAAAGTGCTCCGAGCGGTGGGGTCTCGGCCGTGTCTGCTGAACTCTCTGTGCCGGCAGAGATGGCCTCCGCCGAGTCAGGTGCAGACCCAAGTCGTGCGGTTGGGGGAGCCCCTCATTTGACCTTGCCAGCTGACCTTCGAACCCTGCATTTGAACCGACCAACATTCAGTCCAGAGAATAAACTTGAATGGAATAACGACATTCCAGGAGTTAATCGTTTGGATCCTGAACACTGGAGAAATCATAAAACTGACAGATGGATGGAGCGTGAGGAGACAAATCACCTTGAGAGCGATTTCAGTGGCAACGGCGTGGCGGGGCTGGCCCCGGAACCCCACCCCGGGCTGCAGCCCCGGAAAGAGCGTCCTCGGGATGGGGGACCGGGGGAAGATGTTTTCGAGGATCGGCTGTATCTTCCTGTGCGTTCTGACGTCGGTCCCCGTCATCGGACAGTCCAAGCGTCCACCTTGGAGGAGCCTGTGCACTCCAGCAGCACAGACGGCGTGTGCGACGAGGTGGAGGAGCATCCGGGATCGGGGACCTTCTAGACCCGAGAGGGCGGCACCTCCTTCCCACTCTCCTCCGATCAGATGAAATGGCTACCTTACCGGAAACACAGTATTTTTTAAACTTTTTATTGGTTAACTAATAAGAAAGGCAATCATGACAGCCAACACTCCAGGCTACCCCAGGTACACGCGTGCAGCAGAAGCCAGTGCACGTGCAAGAGACGCAGGGACTCAGCATCGTGCTCGCTGTGTGTCGAGCAGAAAGGTGGGTTTGTGGGGGCCGGTTGGTTTGGGGGCAGGGGCACTAAAACAGTATTACCTTCTGAAGGTCGCAGGGACACGCGTGTATAAAGAAACGCTAGCCGGTGACGATGGCCACAACGGTGCCTTGCTGAGTTTCTGGGACGACAGCCTCGGTGAGTCTCTTCGAAACACTCGCCGCTGCCTGCGTCACGTGGTTCTGATTCGTTTTCACCCCTGGAATCTTGGGATGCCGTCATTCGTAGTTCAGTCGTTTTGCACTTTGAGGTCGGAACGCCATGTCTATTTGGTTGGTCTTTTTTAAACAGTCTCACTTCTGGCTCTCAGTGTGACGGTAAATAGACTGCCCAGGATGACATACAGTATGGATCCCATATTGTTTAACATATGCTTTTGCCAGAAAATATTGCATGCGTTTTACCTCGACTTGCTAAAATCGATTAGCAGAAAGGCATGGCCAATGATGCAGGCAGTAAAAATAAAGAAAACAAAGACTGCTTGCTCTCTCCGTACCTACCCTCAGAGTTCCACCGTATGCTTGCCGTTGCTAAATTTTTATTATTTTCTTAGCAGGATAAAAGGACTGAAGACTTTTTTATTCATCTTTGTTTTCTTGACCTGGCTAATAAGGTTACATGTTGAGAAAATGCATTTCATTTTGAAGTTATATAAGGAATTTTTTTTTCAATAAAACAAACTCATGAATGTTTCATAATTTAAACACACTATATGTGTTGTATGATTATTTTTAAGGCCTTCATCAAGTTTGGGTTTTTAAAAGGCATAGGTCAAAACTGCTTTTCAAATTCTATGTTCTTGAAAATATTCATGTTATGTATTAGATTTTTAAATACCAGCAAAAAGATTACCTCATTGAAAGTTACCAGTATCCTAATCGACTTCCCAAATATAGCTTAACAGTGATTTTTCTCTTTAGATAATTCAAACACATAGGTAAATTATGTTTTCTTTAAGTGTTTAAGGTAAACTCTTTTGAAGAAAATTTAATATGTTATAGTTGAATCTTTGATAACTTTAAGTCTTTATTATACACTCTGTACATATGTTAAAATTAACTAGCTCTTTATCAGATGTGTGTCACTGGCTGAATGACAAAAGAAACATATTTATGGTCATGAATGATGTGCTTTGTCAAAAAGTTTCAAGTTATTAGGAAGCATACTGTTTTTTTAATCTCGTGTAATATTCTGTGATACTTTTATAGAACAATTCTGGCTTCGGAGAAGTCTAGAAGCATTATTTCTTGAAATAAAAAGGTGTTTAAACTTTACCTGTTTCAGAAGAATGAACTTAACCAAGTTTTTGTGCTACACCCATTCCCTGCAAGTACAATTAAGTCCTGCTCTCAATTCGCATGATTAACTATTAGCCATATCAGTAAAATTTCCCCAAAGTCAGTGTGTTCTAGAACATTTTCAGATTACCGAGTACAGCCATGCATCTGTCTTGCCACTGGTGCAGAGGCAGCACCTGGGTGGGCTCCTGAGGGCTGCTACCAGGGCACTTGCTCGGGGCTAGTGCCTGATTCAATTCTCTACTGTTGCCATCTTGAAATCCTTAATAATTTTTTAACAAGAGCCCCCACCTTTCCACTCTTCACTGGACCCACACATTATGCATCTGGCCCTGAGCAGCACAAACAGAGTTTTTCAAAAGCAGGAGGACAGGTCCGCCAAAGGCAGTTTGGGTTCCGTGGGAACCACGAACTTTGGTGGAGGAGACCTGACCACCTCCAAGATTTCAAGTTCTCCGACTGACAAATCACATCCAGTTCCCTCTGCTCTCGAGAAGCTCTCTCCCCTCAGGTAGAAGGGCTAACAATCTATGAAATGCCCAGAAATCAGAAATTTCCAGTGATGATAAAGGGGGAAAAAAGCAAAGGACTTTGGGACCTGTATTAGCTTCCTGGGGCTGTCGTAATAGAATACCAGAGACCAGGTGGTGTAAGCAACAGAAACTCATCATCTTACCGTTCTGGAGGCTGGAAGCCAAGACCCGTCCATCCGCAGGGCTGGTGTCTCCTGAGGCCTCTCCCCTTGTCTCACAGACAGCCACCTTCTCGCGGTGTTTCCACGCGTCCATCTCTCTGTCCAAATTGAAGACTTCATTTAACCTCAATGACCTCTTTCAAGGCCCTGTCTCCTGATACAGTCCCATCGGGGTGGTTAGGATTTCAGTACATAAATTTAGTGGGGCCACAATTCAGTCCATAATGCCACAGTTTCATCAAGAGAAGAATCCAAGGTAGCAGTGTTGTCTAAAGTCACCTCATTGAGCCTTCCTCCTGTTCCTTCCCTATAAAATGGGACTAGGCCAAAGGTGGCCATCCTGGAGAAAATTCCATTTTAGTTTGAGTCAATGACACTGGAGTACCTACTATGAGCACAGGGCCCAAGAGACACTATTAGAGACTGCCCGGCCGACGGCCTAACTCAGCCCCGCTGACTTAGAGAAGAGAGATTCAGCAGAGGCCAGGGCCAGCCCCTCTCCACACACACACACACACACGATGCATGCACACGTGCACACACACATTAGGGTAGAGAGAGGTCAAAGAGTGGCCCCATTTGGTCAGGGACAATGGAAAGAATAATGAACAAACTATGAATAGTGCCTGGTGGGCACTAGACTCATGGGGAGGATCATTTTATAAATTATATAAACGTCTAACCACTATGCTGGACACCTGAAACCAGTATTCAATAATACCAAGTGTCAACTCTGACCGGAAGAAAAATAATGATTAAATTAAACCAGAGCATCTGTGCCCTTCGAACCACCTCATTGCAGCCGGCTGCTTTCCCCATCGGCTGCCACCGGCACAGCTGAATGGATGTCGGCGCGTGAGACAAAAACCTATCTGCCCAAACTAGATAGATAGTTAACACCTGTGGCTCTTCCCAGCTTAAAAAAAAAAAAAATTCTATGACCACCAGCCTCTGCAGGGTGTTTTGACAGAGAGAGACAGAATACTCAACACCCCCATCCCATGCCAAATGTACCTGAGCACGTCAGCCATCTGAAAAAGATGTTTCGCTGTTTACTTTTCTGGATTTGCTTTAGAGCTGATGCGATCTCAGCTGTAAGAAGATCCTCAGTTTCCCAAATTAGTCCGATTCTGCTTGAGGGTTTCAAAATTCATTTAAATAAAAAAACAAAGATGGGTTGATAACTAAAATACTCTGGGCAGTTAATACCTCGACACGGTTTACCAGCCTGCTTCGTTTAGGCTCTCATGACTTAGAGCAGCTGCCGTGGACGCTGAAATGACCCCCTTGGCCCCTTTCCCGTCTCCAGCCCCCACATCCCACGCTCGCTGCCAGGTCATCGTCATCACCATGGCTCATCTCAGCCTCTTACGCAGAAACCCTCAGTGATTGTTAACGTCCTCTGGACGCGCTGGCCCTTCATCCATCAGCCCGCTCCCCCTCACCCGTCAGTGTCAGTACCGGCTTTCCCCTCCGCCCCCCGATTTGCACCACTTTCCCAGGCCTGAATGAATTTTTCTCCAACTTTCCATCTTCCCCCCTCGGTTTTATCCCTGTTCTTGACCTGCAGGAATCTCACCCATCCTTCAAGCCCCGTATCATTTGAAATTTTACCTTTTCCTTCCCTGTATACTTCCCTGGACTCCCCCCGCCCACTTCCGGACGCAATGTCTCCCCCATTTCACACCCTCCCCCAGGCGAGAGAATACTGATGCCAAGTCCGGGGCCGACAGACAGAGTGTAAAAAAACTGGCCGCTTTCATAGCCTGTCCCTTCCCCCGTTTCTGACCAAGAAACTCACCTAGTGTGACTATTGTTAGTGTCGCTCACTTCACCCAGCAGTGGTGTTGACGTAGAAAACTTCGCCAGCCAAGGAGCTCGGGCCTTAGAGGGAGCTGCATGGGGTAAGTGGAGAGAACGACTTTCAAAAGGTGGGGGACAAAGGGAGGTACGAATGAAGACTTTTGTGCTCAGCGCAAACCTCACTTTTCCGCGGGCAAATGGGGGTGGTGAGCAGAGAGATCTACCTACCTTCTGTTCTGCGTTTCTGGCCCCGACCCCAGGGCGCCCCGCTGCCAGGACTCTGGACTTCAGAATCTGCATCCCCCAGTCACCCCACCTCCCAGCCCCAACAGCACCAGCGACTCAGAGCCGCAGTGCGACCAAGCCAACCACGAATAAGTCTCAGCACAAGGAGCGATGTCGTCGACTTTACCACCTTAATATGTGTCAGGTCACTAAGGGCCCCACACAACTCAAGATCAGGAACCTGAAGGGCTGAGAGAAGTAGAGCATGTGTTTCCCGCAATGACCACTAGGTGTCACTGTAGTGCAACTAAAAACGTCTTCGCTGGCGCCTGGCCCTGGTCCCTGGCCGGGCTGCCGCCTGGGCCGAGTGCTAGCCGCGCTCCCATCTTGACAGGAACACGACCAGAACGGTGTGATCCGCGGTGCGCCCGCTCTTTCTTCAGTGCCCAAGGCCTTAGCCTTTCAGCGGGCCAGGACGGTGTTCGCTTTCTACTGATTTATATCTGTATCGGAGGTTGACACTACCTCAAACTTCGACATTTAAATTCAAAAGCGAGCTCCACATGTTGATCTCCCTGCCTTCCCACGACTTTGTGCAATTAATAAAAGTTGTTTTGGCATCCGGACGCCAAAGCTACGGAGGTCACCGCTGCGCAGCTGACAATTTACAACCAAGAAGGGGGCTGGATGCTCCTTCACAGCTCTTAAAACGCTGAGGTCACACTCAGTGGAGGCTAAAGCCAGACGGTGGTGAGTAGCTAGTCATCACCTTACGTCTCTCCTCCTTTCTCAAAAAGAAACACTTCCTCACGTGTCTATTTTAAAAAGCCCATTATCAGGACTGGATCTGCCCCTCCCTTGAAAGTGCAAGATACTTCAGAAATTCAAGAGGAATCTTTTTGCCTAAATTGCACACATAATTGAGGGAGAGGTGGTAAATAGAACCACCCTGTGCTTCGGTCCATGAGTCATTCTGTTATTCCCACGGCTCCTTCACCTCCTCCCACCTCTCACCCAAAAGTCTCAGATGCCAGCGCCCTTGGACAACTCTGCCGTCCATCCGAAGAGACCTCAAAATCCAGGGTGCTTTCTCTCCACGGCCAGAGTCTGAGCTCCAGTCTTCCTCTAGTCTCAGACCAGTTCCGGAAACACCTTAGCAATGGCAAATTCGTTATTCAGTAGAGATCGGAGAAAGGGGCTGGAAAGTGCTTTGTTGACCGAGTTTTGATACTCACTCTTTTGGAAATCATTCTTTTGTATGCCTGAGATTTTCCGTTCGTTTACCAATGTTTAGAAATAACGAGTCGGACTCCTTTGGGAATCATTCTTAACCTCTCATGGTCAACCTTGTGGCAAAAATAATAAGAATATTATTATAATAACAACAACAACAACAACAACAACACCACTCACTAAGTGCTCACCATTTACTCCCATGCACTTCCAGGATCCCAGAGGTTAGGCAGGGACGTGTAATTACTTGGACCAATGCAGGGCGACATGCGTCACTTCCAGGCACAAAGTGTCTTTTCTCTTCCTCTGGGCTCTTCCCTTCCTTGCTCATCAGCCAAGACCAACCCTGAAAGTTCCAGCTGATGCGGCTTCAAGATGGTCGAACCTCGGGCAGGCTGGTTCCCACTATAAAGTCTTGCCTTTTATTCTTATTTTTCTTTTCTAGGTACAAACTCCAAACTTCTTTTGTTCACTCCTTTGGTTTAATATGTTCCTGAAATTTTAATAATGTCTTCTCTTTCGATTTTAACATGGAACAGACCCACAGAGCCATGTAATGGAAATTCAAAGTACACTTTTGTGCTGTGAAGCCACTGAGATTCAGGGGCCAGCATATTTTTAAGTATAACTCAGCCATATTCAGGACACACAGTTCTGCAGGCCTAAAATCTGTTTGAATTTAAACAGGCAAGCCATCTTAAAATTATTCTCTTTGGGGACTCAATGGAAAATGTGCTACCACAGGCTCTTGAAACTATAGTCCTAACAGTTTACACATAGGATATTTGGCTTCAAGGCAGAGTTATCAGTTACACAAGGAGTTCATTACTACCATTTTTCACAGTAATGGTGGGCTATTCGATCTAATCAAACCCTGCATCTTCCTTGCATGATGAGGGTTGGGGGGGGGGTGTGGATGATCACACTGGTATTATTGCTTCAGCTCTTCACACAACAAAAATGCTAGGAGACGAACTAATTTCAATCCAACACACTTTATTCTTTTTTTTTTTTTACCTTTTTCCTTAATTTCCAATCATCAAGTATTCAAGATGTTGTAAACCAAGGCTTATTAGTACACTGACAATAGATTTCTTTAAACACAAGGAAATGATACATCTTTTAAATTACCCTACGAGGACACCAAATAAATATTCATTTTAAAAATCAGAAAAGCAAACTCTTTTATGCAACAGCTCAAAAACGCCTTTCATCACAAGCACACCTCTACACACAAACACACACACACACACATACACTGAACACACACTCCACTAGAATTCTAATGCCAGTTTGTTTGACACAGTATTATCTTTCCTTTAACTAAAGAGTTAGAGGCCAACTTGCCTGTTTCCTGCTTCTAAACTAACATTTGGGGTTTGGGGTAGAGGTATGTATTTTCAGGAAAAATGCTCACTATAAAGACTTACCAATTATTCTTATTTTTCTTTCCTAAATAATGAATTTTAAACTTCTTTTGTTCACCCCTTTGGTTTAATATGTCCCTGCAATTTTATTAATACCTTCTCCTTCAATTTTAACATGTAATAGTAGAATACCAGAAAAAGACAACACCTTCAAAATCCCAATATTAAAAACACTTTACATGGGTTTACATTTTTGGAGAAGAAATAAGAAATGATTATCTGAAATATTTTCCCCCTCTCTGAAGTTATTTTAGCATCTGATTATTCTTGCTAAAATAAATATCAAAAGCGCTGAGTTTTCCATAGAAAAAGTATTCCCCCTTACACCCTTCGGTTCTGCAGCAAGTTCATGATTAACTGTAGCAATGAGAGTCACGAGTGCTTGTTTTCCAGGAAGTTCTCCAGATTTCCAAAAGCAAAGCACATGCGGTCCATTATCAGTGAAATACTGTGAATGCAGTGCTGCATTTTCGTGGCGAGCATGCATTGTCAAATACTTCTAGCACCAAGGCATTTCGTTTTTCAAATATTGCAAAAGCGAGTACCCAGGGAGGGTTTTCGTCATGTTTGACCCTTCCTTGGGCTGAGTAAAAACAAAGTGCTTAAAATAACCTCTTCGGACATACACAGATCTGATTCCAGTGTTGCAAGAAGTCTGGGACAGAGACGGCCAGCAAGTTCCCAGAAGATGAGGAAAGCTGAGAAGACAGAAAAGATCAGGGCACAAGGCCACTAACGTCACCTGCCAGGCATGGCACTCCCTCCCTTTGTACTGTGAAAGAGGAAATGCAAACAGGTGGAAAGGCTGCCAACCTACCGGTCTGCATGACAGAGAATCGGCGAACATGCAGTCTAGGCAATTCTGAGATTATACAGTATTGTGGTATCTGTCTGCTACTTGGAATACTCAGTACGCACCTAAATAATCGAATTGGCTTCCGCCCTAGGCTTGGGCTTTCCTACTGCTTCCAGGCACACGAGATAATTTCCACAAATGCTTCCGGTCCATTCAAACGATGAAACTTCTCTTAGGTGAACCTACAGCTGATTCATGACAGGCTCCAAAAAGAATGTCTGGGGCTCCAAGCCCGCCAAAGGATGCAAGCTGGAATTGCAGACTGAGGAAGACTGCTCTTAGTCGGTGGGGAAAATTTAGGCCTGCCATTACCTCCCCCAGGTAACTCCCTCCTCTCATGGCTGACAGTCCCAAGTGTGTGTTTGTTACCGCAGCTGCTGACGGTCACAGTGGAGACAGTGATTTGGTGTGTAACACACAACATTTTGAATATGTCTTCTTAGCATGTAACACTTTGTGTATGTTCATTTGAAACTTTTATCAGGAAACTTAAAATGGATTTTCACCAAAAAAACTAATGGAAATGTTAATATTTGGAAGGGGGGGGGAGCATACACCTGAAATCCCCAAAGCTCAGATTCAATAAATCCGAACTACCTTTCCTTATAATGTTTCATTTCAGAAACTCTATGAGGCTCAATGTTAATACCAAAATTGGATTTGTTCTATATTAAATATGAACCATAAACAAACACTTGAGGTATGTTATGACAAAAAATTTGAATGTAACACTTAATTAAATAAATGCAAATTTACCTTGCAAATCTAAACATTTAATGTGAATAGTTCCTATAGATTTTTTTTCTATTTTATACAAAGAAATAATAACTTCTCTACTCTTCAAAAACAGTAGCACATCAAAAACTGAAACACTTCATCTCGCTGTCTTAGAGCCACATCTTGCCTTTGTTCGTCAGAACTATCATATGTGTTATGTAGTGTGAAAAGCGAGCCTCCGACACAAAGAAACCCACGTCCGAATCCTGACGTGGCCACGCTACAGTCCTCAGCTTGTCGCCTTACCTCTCTGAGCCTCAGTTTTCACCATTTGTTTAAAAACAACAACAACAAAAACACAATAACAATGAAAATAGTTATCTTGCGGAGTTATTAAGAGGATTAAAATGAACAATGTATATTAAGTGCTTGACAAAATGCTCTGCAAATAGTCAACACTCAACGAATGCCAATCTGTTTCCTCTCGGCTCCTCCTTTCTCCCTCCGCCTTGGCTCTGAACAGCTTGGTAATAAAGATAACCAAAGAATGTGCTCCAATCCCTACCCCACCCATTGGGACTTTCTAAATTAATGGGCTAGACTCAGTGATATTATATTTGCATATTAAAGCCAAATAATACATTAATCGAGAGTTTATAAAGGAACATAATGACCTTTTCCCAAAACAAGAATTATAAGCCTGAGCCCGTGAAGAGTGGCAATTAAACTTATAATAGGTGCTATGACTATAAAGTAACACAACCAATTTATTAACAAGCATGTAAGGACCTCATACATAAAAGGTGTCATCTATAAAAGAGTCACTTTAGCTTGACTACATAATATTCCAGTGACATTACCACAGTCCAAAGCATTTTGGTACATGTTCTAAAACTTCAGTCCCCCATGGTTTTTACTACGTATCCTACACACACCCACAACACATGAATGACACGTATGCTATTTATAAGCATCAGATACTTTAGGAAGTGCACAACTCATGCCAATTTCTTTGAATTCTGGCCTAATTAACCCGAAGGACTTCACAGAGTGGCAGATGGTAATGGGTAAAATTGTGCCCAATAGAGAACTGGTGCCCGGTCATTGATTGCTGAACTGGACAACTTCAAAGCAGAGGAAGTCGGGGGTTGGGGGTGCTCTCTACTTAGACCTGATGAGTCCATCACTTTCTATCCTGGAGTTCGGAGAGTGGCTCCTTTTCAAAATATACTACCAAGGAGAAAGAAACCCTAAGAGTGCTGGAACACAAAACCTTAGCTACAAAGAAAGAAAGAAAAAAAAGTACAATCCCACCAAAATTCTCTCAGTGCAATTTCTTAATGATCAGATGGAAATTAAGAAAACATCCCCTCTCCCCAACTGACCTATCTTTAGCTCCAACACAAAATGAAACTCTCTCTTCGAAAGGATCTGGATTTCCTGTAGAGGGTCCAGGGGACCCCAAGGCCTCAGAGTCGATACTGGGTTAACCAATAATATCCTTCAAAGACCTCCAACATGTACCACACTGACCAAAGTTTGACAGATGCCAATATAATTACAGGCAACAATGGTTCTTATGACTTAGCCAAACAAGACTTCTCGAAGGGAAGTCCTTGTCACCGAGACCACTGGCTCCACCCATTATCCGACATTATTCAGGTGAACGGTAATAACCCTCTCCACAAACTGCATGTGACCAAGAGAACCATTTGACTAATGTCATCTCTAGTTAGAGAGGAAAACCACCTTGGACCCAGGAATATTCACACGATCCCACCAGGGCCAAGGGTGAACAGCTAAAGGCCTGAATCACAGGGCAGTTCTGTCAATCACATTCCGTCTGTGCAAGAGACGAAACCAGCCAGGGAAATGTTTCCCCAAATGAGTGCGACACAAGCACAGGCTCCTTGGCAGAAACAGTGATATGGGTATTTGGACCTGACAGTCCCTGCTAAATCTGAGTTGCCATGATTCCCTTTCTGGGGAGCCAGAGCGCGTGAGTTCACTCGCCATCAGTCCACAGTGCTGACAGGAGGCGTCCGCCTCGGACCGCGTAGAAAGCATTTGGTGTGGCACATCACTAAGTCGAAGTGATGTTCTGGGAAGTACTGGAAAGGATCAAGGACCATGAACCCAAAGGAACAGAGAAGTCCTCCCTCAGAGCACTCCCAGAAGGTCACGGAAGAAAGGAGCCCAAGGGTGGTGTAAAATAATTCTAACCCTGATAAAGTAGGATTCGGTACGACAGACCAGTTTATTTTAAATAATTTTCAAGCATCGCTTAGGCTCACAGATCTCCCTCTTCCTGTATTCAACATGATTTTCACGTGACAGGTATAGCTTTCCTGGTTTAATGACTCAATTTCAGTAGCAACCATAGCAATTCTCTGTACGTGAGAGAACAATACAGATTTGCTAGTGTTCCCAGGCATATAACTAAACTCATCGGGTGGGACTCAATCTTCTCTGGAATTCCTTATTCCAACTATTTTTGAGCATCAAGGTTACAGAGGCCCTTAAGGGTTAAAAGAATTTCTGCAGCAATGTTCTCAGATGAGAAAGTTATGACTTCCTTTCCTTATTACGCATCTCAAATGACAGTTGCTAGCCATATTGTTTAGCACACTGGTTTTAAAGCCCCTTATAAAGGAATACTGGAGTTTATATTCAAGCTATCAGATGTATGATGTAGCAGCCTCTTTAACCATCTTACGATGGGGCAGACAGACAGAAAGAGAACGTGGCTCATGAAATTAAGTAGCTGTTCTTTTATCACGCTTATGCGCACGGTTCCTTTGAAGCATCTGGAAAATTCTACCTGATTCGTAACTCTGCTATGGCTTAAAATGCTATTAACAGTACTTTAGGGAAAGTTTTGCTTCCTCTTTTCAAAAACCGATCTGCTTTAGCCTCTGAAAGCAAAAGTAACATGCTGCCCTTACATTTTTCCCAATCAAATTGCATAGTTGAGGCAAATTCATTTGTGCTTTGTAGCAGGACTCACAGTAGGTGTTCAGATCTAAAAACTGACTCGCGAATGCAAAGTCATGGTCAAGGTCACCTCTGTTTGGAGCATATGCTAATGATAGGCACCGCCATTACACTTCCCGTGATTTCGTTAACCATGTACCTCGGGCCTTATTACCATATAGGAGCGTGAGCATTAAATTAACACGGCAGAAATGGTGACGAATCTATCTCGACTCCTTCTTGGAGAGAAGGCGGGGAAAGGCTCTCAGTCTTGTTGAGGTATCCAGCCCTCAATCAACAGTGGCTGTGGCTACTGAGTTTTGTTGGTTTGAGGATCGTGTCTCTAGAGGTTAAAAAAGGAAAAGAAAGAAAAGAAGGCACAGGTGTTTCTCAAGTCGCCATATTCAATTCGACCAACACAACCCACGTCTTCCGTTGTCCAGGGTCGGGAGGGCGGCTACGTGGCGGCAGGGTTGTCTTCCGGCCCCGGGTCTGGGGAGGGACTTATTGCTTCTGGGAAGGGCCCCGGGTAGGTCTGTGCCGTGTACGGGATCCCTTTCTGCAGACCGGTCTCTTCGCGGAATTCTCCCTGGGTGCTGAAAACCGGGCACGATCTGGTCCGCGGGTACTTACTGGCCCTGGCGGGGTGGCCCACCATCTCGCTCACGGTGCCCAGAGGGCGTTCCCGCCACGTCTGCCTCTGCGGCGCTTCCTCCTTGTATTTAATGGAGTACCAGGCCAGAAAAATAAAAATAAAGCCAACAAATTTGAGGCCGGCCGCCAAACCAAAATAGACAAAACGAAATGACGTCACGTTATACTCCCAGCAAGAACCTTGCACTCCACACTCCTGCTGCCAGAGCATACAGGTGGTATCGATAACGGCTCCGAAATAAATTGGAGTAGGAATGTATGCTAGAGGTGTGGGGGGGGGGGGAGAAAGAAGAAAAATATTTAGCACATCTCATGAAAGCAAAGAAAACAGGTTCCTAGATTAGCAAAGCGCTTTGTGCGCTCTGAAACCAGTGGGAGGAAGTGGTTTCCTTGCGTGACATAATTTTTTAAAAATACATGTCGCATCCTATCATAATATATTTATTATAAAGCTGTTCACTGAACTGTTAATACTTTAAACCTTCCGGTTTGCAACACGGAACGTGTAACTGATTTTTAAGATCGTAAAAACGTCTATTGCCAAAAATGCAACTAGGGGATCCTTTTAAACTTAAAAGTCAGATTTTGTTATTAAATACTATTTTAAAATCAGATTTTGTTATTAAAGGCTATAACGGAACCCCTTATAGTCCACCAGAATTCAACACACTTAGTTCTAGTGGGTTCTAGGATTGGATGAGGAAAGCTTGGTCCACTGTAATCCAGAAACCATATCAAATGGCAATTTTATAAAGGTCCTTGAGGTATGGAAATAATTAAGGCATAACATTCATCTTTGAAGCTTAGGAAACATCAGTGATGCATAGCAGCTTATCTAGGGGCTAGCATATAGGCATTTCTTTAATCCCATAAGAAAGTCTACCCAAGCAGACTTCCTTCATTACACGTTACTCCCTTTACTGAAATGTCTCTCCATCCCTAACTTGTTCACGCTGAAAATATCGACCCCTCCTTTAAATTCCTGGCTCACTCAAATGCCACTGTATTCTCCCTGAATTCTGTATAGACCTCCATTCTATCAACTATCACACGGCATTTAAAACATCTGCAAACCTGTCACCCTTAGGCTCCGTGATGGCGGGGGCTACGCCTTTTATTCCCTGCATCCCAAGGACCTATAGGACAGCCCACGGAACCTCGATGGGAGTTTACGGAAGGAAATGCTGGGGACGTGGGGGCCAGGGAGGAAGCGAAGAAGAAAAAGAAGGGAGGGAACGAGGGAGGAGACATGGGCTAATGGCCCAGGAGGCTGTGAGTGAATATTTAAAAGTATTTAAATATGCTCTATTCATGTAGAAGGTCACGGGGATGGGGAGCACGGCACAGGCCATGCAGTCAGCATTAATGTAATGGCTAGGTGGAGAGCCGGAGGAGAGAAGGAGCCATTAGGGGGATCGTTTTATAAACGATATAAATGTCTAACCAATGTACTGTATACTTGAAACTAATAAAATAAAATTTAAAAAATAAATAAAACAAAATGAAAGGAGGTAGATTCATGACATTAAAATTTAACGGCTTTAAAATATTTAAAACTCTTTTTTGCCTTGGAATTTGGGGAAACAGACATTAGCTTGTTGGCCTAAGCGCATTTTTTCACAATCAATAAAACTTGAGCTAAAATGGAAGGAAACAATAAATGCCTGGAACGTTCTCCCTCCCACACATTCCTCATGCTGCAGCATCCGTCAGTTAACCTTTACTTCCGCATCCAGGTCCAATCACCCCGACTCCACGGCATCGGAGAGAGGCCAAGGAAAAAGGAGGGACTATTTTTTTTCTGCTCCTATTCAACTACCCCTTTGCTACGCAAATCTCCTTCTTTGAAAATAACTTTTTAGTTTTCAACTAGAAGTATAAGCCATGCTTCTTACTTGTATCAAAGTCTGTCAGAATTTCCTCTAACCAGCCAGCAGGCTTTGAAAAATGGTACTTTCTGTAAAGTCTTATTGGGACCAAAAACCAAGCCACCCATTCAATGCAACCAGAGGCCTCTGAGACTCACTGGAAAGTGCTCACTCTCAGACTAGGCCATCAACCCCAACCTATGACAAACTGAGAATTCCAGAGAGGATTAAGGCTTCGAAGGGTCAGATGATACCATGTGAAAATGTTTCGCCCTTCAAAACTGAAATAAAACATCTGAATCAGAAATTGTTTTTTGTCTTGTCGACAACGAGACTGATTACTGGGGGAAAATAACAGCTGAAGGAAATCAGACTGGCGCTTTGGAAAGAAAAAAACGCCTGGCAATGAGGAAGTCGATTAAAAACACATTGGAACTGATCAAGAAAACGGACTACTTCACACGCCATTTTCCATGCACTGTCCCCGGACATCAGAGGCCGATGCAATGTTTGGAAAACCCAAAATGATATTCTTTCTGCCCAAGTGAACTTTGTGACTTCCCACGTGGACACAGCACTAAAGAGTTCTCTTGCTAATAAGTAAAGGGCTGTCCCCATATGTCAATTTGGGGATCTTTCCTTTTTCTTTTTAGAATTCTTATTTCTTTTCCTCAGAAAGCTTGATAGGTACACTCTTTCCACACTCCAATAAAGTCACTGGAAAGAAGCACGGAATTGAAATTTTCACCAATAAAATGAGCACCAATCCCCATTCAGGGACAAAAAGCCAGGATCATAAACGCATCGCGATTGTTTGGTTCAATATTCCTCACTGTACAAAACCCTCTGGGGAATTCAGCCTAAGTTTATGCTCACGGTGAAGAAGAAACTGACCTAAAGTCGGTTTTGTTTTGTTTTGTTTCATCAAATGGCAGAACTGTCAGCTTTTAGTTCAAATCAGATCACGAGGCAGCGGGGCCCTCACCCCTCGCCGATAACATCCTCCCTAATTCAGTGGTAACGGATGACCTGACTTGCCATTTTTAAAGGACAGTGAGGGGTTGCCATCTGCAAAGAGGAACAAAGTGGCACGCGTGAAAACTAAGAAACATACCGAGCGTTCGCAGTAAAACGAACTGCATCCCCAGAGCGAAAGGTCTCTCCTCGTCTTCCACGGACCTGAGGCGAAGAGACGGAAAGAAACGCTTTGAAATTGTGTTCTCGGGAAAACAGCTGTCAAACCAAGCCTGCTTAGCATGGAGCCAGGGACCCAGAGATGCTGCACCTAAATCTCTGGTCCCCAAGAATTAACTAACGACGGCCCAGCAGGACGGCTGGTGGCCAGACCTACAGTGAATAAAAGTCTCCCCAGTGCAGACACAAGAGAAATTCTGATCTACTGTTGTTTCTGTGTAAACACTCATGAGGGCCAGAGGGTCATGGCTGAAGGTACAGGGACGGCGCTAACGGGGCCCCCCAACGCAGTTCTGTTCAACATATAGAGCATTTTCTCTTTGTTGCCTACGCTCTCCATAATGGTAGGTGTGTGCACAGACAGTTATGTAGTTTCTCAAGGAAAAGCATAGAGAAAAAAAGGTTTTTTTAAAGATATAGTCGAAAAACATATAGGAACTGAGTCAAAATTCAAAGGAAAACAATGACTCTCTCCCAGCTATCTCATTGTCCCTTCTTTTCCTAAAACTTGTGTTCCGAGCAATTCTCACACGGCAAGAAGAGTGGAGCCTATTGATTTTGTAATTACTGAAGATTAAAGGGCTCCTTTCCCGAAGTTTTGGGTTACAAGCCAACTGGCGATTTGCCACGTTTGATCACTATGAACTGGGCAGGCTTTTTCTTGGTGATTTAACGTCTCTTGCAGAATCCACGTTCAAAGAATAGGATTATTTAACATCTCCTGTCGAATTAAAGTTCGAGGAACCAGACTGTTAACGATCTACATTTTCGGACGCTGAAGCGCCTCATCCTTTCCACTCCACACACACAGGGTTCTGGGTAGAGAATGCGAAACTCCCACAGCCCGGCGCGTGCCCTGGTCACCTACTCCCCGCCTCCTTTCTCTTCCCGCAGCATTTGTCCAGCGCCGCACACATCGCTGCCCCGCCACGAGTGTCTCCTGACGGAGGGACTGCGTGAACGAGCCAGCGGGGCCTCCCTGTGCCGGCATCTTACTGTCCAGGGACGAACTGGCTGGGACACATCTAACTCAGCATCCCACAGAAGGGAGGCCAGAACGCGCGGACCGAGCAGCCGGCAGCCCCAAGGCCCTGCGAAGGATGATGCCTCAGCAGGTGCTTCCCACCAGGGGCAGCGAGGATCCAGGGAGGGGGTAACGGTCAGAAGCAGGACGGACCCCCCGCCCTCCCTCCCGCCCGCGCTGCAGCCCCCCGCCCCCTGGGCCGCTGCGGGGTGCTCCCCTTCCTCCAGCACGCTGTCCCCTTCCTCCCTTGGCCCACCGCAGTCCTTACTGCAAATACCGACACCCTGATTTGAATGTGCTCGTTTCAACATTTTTAATAGGGTTTTCATTAAGATCACGCCCATAGTCTCAAATAAGCAAAAGAACACACTACGACAGAGAAAGCACCGTGTGAACAACGGAGGAGTTACATCTTGCAGTCTGCCCTTTCCTGGTTCAACTCCAAAATACTACACGATAGTCAAATTAATGAAATCAGCATTTCGGACTGTGGACCCGGCATGAACTGTCACTGATCCTGGAGGTATTAACTAGCTACGAGGTTGGAGATGATATATTTTGCCGTATGCACAATTCAGCAACTTCGCCAAAATGACTCTGGCCTCCTCTGGGGCCAGGTTTCTTGTAGCCAACACGGTGACAGTGACAGCTTTCAGCTCCCGAAGTTGAACCTTGTAGGGCAGAGGCTTCGGGAACCAAAGGCAAGGCACCCAAAAGATGTTTCCCTAACCGACGGGAACAAAATCCATCTGAACAAAGCTGAGCAGCGTGCAATGGCAAGACCTTCCTCTCCCTCTCTGACACGGGAAGACTTCTTGCTCCTGCGTCTGCCAGGCAAACGTGAGTGCTCTCCCACACGATCTAGCTTGGCCTTCCTCCGTGCCCTCCCACACCCGTCCCTAGAACGTGCATTCTGGCCATTCTGCGTGTATCATCTTCCCCACCCCCTTGCGATGAAGCGCGCTTCTCACCTGAGTGTTACTATGATGGCTGATGGTTGGGCGCATGCTGTGATGAAGGTGACTATGAAAAGAAAAATTAAGAAGGGGATGAGGGTGTTACAGGTCCGTTTGCACTTCCCGGACACAGCATAGCCATTCTCGTTGAGATAAGTTTTGACAATGACCACGTGGAGCTGGCTGCGCTGTCCCACTGTGGGCGGGGTGATGACTTGCCGGCTTTGGACACAGGTGCATTCCGTGTAATTCCTCATCTAAGTGACAGGTAATAAAGGTCAGTTGAATGCCAATCAAGAGCAAAATTCAGCACAGGAATATTAAGACAAAGTTAAGTTAAAATCCTCTAGAATAACTCTAGTATTTCACAACATGCAAACGATTGACTTGGAAGTATCTTCCTCATTGCTAAGCGTCCGTCCAATGCCTCCAAAGTGCCCAATACCAAAATCCACTGGTCAAAACTGTTTCGACCTAAACTTTTCTGAGAAGCTTCCAAAACTCAGTTCTAGAGAGTTCCTCTTTCACGCACTCATTTTTGGTCATAATTAAATGCTGCTTCAACTGCTGTCTAACTCTTGGGCTTTTCAAAAGAGGAACCGAGCCTTGTCTTCCATCTGCGTTCAGCAGAGCACCTGGCAGAACCCTGAACGCACAGTAAGAACTAACGTAAATTATCTGTTAAACGAATGCAGATCATTCGCGATGCAACCGTGGCTCCTTGGGCGCCGTGTGTAGTACACATGGCCGTGGCCGTTTCGTTTGAAACCAGCTAATTTAAGGAACTGAAAAGGTGTTTCAATTAAGCTTCCTGACTATTATGTTGCTTTTCCTCACTGACATCGGCTGAACTCACTGTCACTGTGACTTCTCAGTCATTTAGGGAGGCCGTTGGAACGAATACGAAGTCAGGGGCACTGTTCAGCTGTCGGGGCTCTGAGGACTGCTGGCCTCTTTTTAAGAATGACGGCTACGCGCCAGGGGACTCTCGGGCATTTCCAGGGAAGGGACATAGCCGCGGAGAGCAGATCTTGTTGTCCCTTTCGACTTGGTCACACACCGGAGCTCACCAATTATATAAGGGGGAGCCGGCAGCAGGAATTCTCAACTTACCACTCTAGTTTGAAACTCAGAAGTCAGATGTGACATTCCAGAACACATGCGGTCAACGGTGTAACCCCTGACCACCTGCACAGAACAAGGAAGTGCAGCTTGACCTTTCTGCAGCCTCCTACAATCTGTTTTTATGCAAAGAATGAAACCAGGCTCAATACGGAACTGAGTAGAATACGAAAACCTTCCCCCACAGTATTACAGCCTATTTATAATTCACGGGGAAGGGAATTCTCAAAATAGCCTATTCTTGAACTGACAGAAATATCTTTATTCTGAAAGCTAAAAAAAAAAAAAAAAAGTCTGAATTGATCATCTATGAATAATGGCCACTGCTCATCTTCGCAGGCTCTCATGAGGGGAGGGACAGTCCTATGGTCTTCTGTAGGCACCAAACGTGGTCATCTTGACCTTCAACTCTACCACAGGGGCCCGGTCAGAGCAACAATGGAGAGGACCAGCACGCAAGCTTATCAAGTGTCACTGAGCTGGCACCAAATGCAAAGAAAGGGAGGGTCCACGCAGAGCGCACGGCCGCACCAAACGCTCCCATCGCCCCGGGAAAGGGTGAAGGTGCTGCGTGATTTTCCTTCCTCCGGGCTTTTGTCGAGGTGTGTTTTGTAGGTTATCTGAAGTTGCGGGAAAAGGGAGACTGAAGTCGTGTGTTTCTGAAGTCACGCGAAGCCTGCATTCTAACACGTCCTTGTCACGGGACGTGGGGTTCACAGCAACACAGGGACTTGTGCAAAGTACTCACCCCAGTGCTGAGGTTACCACTGGCAACGCAGCCAGCCAGGCAAGGGTTAAAGTACGTAATCCCGTCCGATCCACACACTGGCTCGTACTCGTGTATTTTACAACCGCAGTTGACATTGCAGCTTCCTGTCAGGTTCCTGTGAGGCATGGTGAGCGAAGGCCTAGGAGAGAGAAGAGGCGGGTCTCAACGACACTGACTAAAATAAAACTAATCCATTCATTTTAGAGATCTTCCCATTAAATCAAACTGATCGTGCTGCCAAGTAGCTGTCCTTGGATACTTCCTTTCGTGACTTCAAAACAGAACGTAAAGAAAAGTCTCACAGTTTTCTGGCACCACAGATGCAACGCTTTTGTACCCGAACATCTGTCCTGCCTCGAGTCTGCCCTCCACCTCGGTGCCGTGGATCTGGTCTCGGCATCGGGGCTCTGCAGTTCTAACCCTCATGCAACCACTAACCCCGGCCACTCGGTTCTGGTTCTCAACAAATCTGGGCCTCGATCTCTTTATCTGTAAAATGTAGGGAATATTGGGGGGGGGGGCGAATCGATAACATCATTATGAGGGCATCACCCTAGAACCTATCAATCGCAGTTGCCAACACAGGTTCCTTTAACCAAAACCTTTCATTGTTCTAGAGTGAATTACCAAAGAAAGACACGAGACTCTAGAAAATCCAAAGGAAGTGGTTTTCGAAGATCAGGAATCGTATCCCTAGTTTGACCCAAAAAGAAAAGTTAAACACTCCTCCCCTCTCAACAGTGCCTGGATGTGGATTCCGTTAAACGTGGTGGGTTTTGTTTTCTCATGAGATCATGGCGTCTGGTTAAAAATAAAAATAACAGAATACAAAAGCTCTAAAATCAACCCGGGTAACAAATACAAAAGGGCGAGGAGAAGGCAAGAAAGAATACAGGGCCGTGGAGAGAGGTAAAAGGAAACGGCTGGGAAAGAACAGAAGCAGTCAGGCACCCATGGGAGACCCACCGAAGAGTGTGCTCATACCCAGTGACCGCTGTCGCCTGCTTCCATGTCCACCATTTGTAGCTGTCGCTGATGAAGCGCTGTTCCTAAAGTCACAGGAGTTAGCAACGGCAGATCTGCCCATCTACTCACCATCCACACATTCGACAGAAATTTTGGAATGTCTGTTCTATGCCACGACTTATAGTTGATGACTGTGTTGAATCACTACTCATCCAGCAGCTGGCCCACCCCAACCATATGTCATATTAATCTATAAACACGAAGTTTTGTTTGTTCAAACGCTTTTCGCCTGTGGCCTGTTTCACACTTTGATAACTGAGTCCTCAGATATTAATGGAAGGAACAAAATTATAACCATATTTAAACCTTACCGAGAAACGTTTCAAAAAAGGCAAAAGCAAAATGAACTCTGTTCTTCATATATGTCACTCTACAGAAGAAATTTTATCATAAGACACCAATAATTATTATGCTTACAAACTCTTAGAGTCTTCCAATTTTAACTTTTAAATATACCTTCAAAAATGTGATTTTAGACCGCAGTAATTCCTCGTTGGCCCCTGGGCCTTGCTCCAGGTGACATTTCCCAATGTCAGGAGATACTTTCAATTTTCACCGCTGAGGGTGTACCACTGGCATCTAGCGGGTAGAGACCAGGGATGCCTCTAAATATCACACGATATACAGAACCGCTCCTCTCCCGCAATACAGAATTAACTGACCCAAACCTCGGTAGTGCTGGGGCTGAGAAACCCTGTTCTAGACCCACCACCACATTCCACAGATGACAAAACGGAGGTCCAGGGAGGCCAGATGATTCACCCTGAAGCTGATCGGTGCTGGGTTAACTGGTACCATGTGAAAAGCATTCTGTGTGCATTGCTATTCTCTTCACTAGTTCCTCGAGAACTAGATGCAAGCCATGACCAAATAAAAGAGGCTTTAGATTCCTGCGTGCTTAGTCACTAAAAACGACAGGCTCCAAATGTAAACATATGCTTGTTACGGTTGCTATTTGGAAGTTACAAGAAATTTCTTATTAGCCACATGCTTTGTGTTCATGTGTAAGAGCCACAGATTCCAAACACCCCTCCTTTACTCAGTAGAAAAGAGCCTAAAGGTAATATCAACAGATGCTCCAAACACCCTGTGACAGGAAGGCAAAGCTTTCCCGAGCTCCAGAAACAGAGGCACAGGCCCAGGTCACCCTTGGGTGTGCCTGCTTTTCTCATGCGATCATGGCGTCTGATACAAAGAAACAATACAACATGAAAAGCTAGGAGACATCAAAACAGGCAACAAATATAACTAGCAGGGAAAAGAAGGGGGCATTCACGAAAACGTCACGAGGGACAAAGGCTATTCTGGCACAAAAAAAATAAAGATGCCAAGATGGTTAATCCCTGTGCTGAAAAAAAAGAAAAAACTTTTAAAGAATAATTATTCCTTCTTTTATCATCACGCGCTCTCCAGAAAACAGAGTGAATACAATAACAATGCAAGTATTTAAACCTGAGTAGCATGAAGCAACCTCTCCTTAGCCTGAAGTGAACTCATGATTGGGGGGCGTACAGTGCATAACAGCAGCTATGTAATGAGCTTATCCTTGGGCAAAGGGCCTGGGCCTCACCTTTTCCAATAAGCGAAAGCATTTTTGACAAGCTAGCCTTCCAAATAAGACGCCCGTGTAAACTCAGAGTCACTGTAAGTGTGAATTCCACCAAGGAACAAGGCCTCGCCAATAAAGGCCTTGTAACTACAAGGCTCAAGCTGCAAGCCTGAGAGTCACCCGTGATAGCTTACCATAAAAATCACGGCATTATGGAATTAGAGAGATGGGAGAGGTCTCTGTGATGACCTAGCACAACTTTTTTTTAAAGAATAGGAAACTGTGAGAGCTGTAATGACATGTCCCACGATCACTGAGGCTTCAAGAATGCCAGCCATGGGGAGACAATGAAAAAGGGAAGAAGAGCGAGCCTGCTCCCCAATCTTAAATTAGTTGCTTAAGGATCGACATTTATGGGAAGCCATATGCAGTGGTAAAACAGATAGTGGTTTAACATAATTTGTAAAAACCTCTGCCCTGCGGCCATGACAGCTGGGTATGTAAGGACACAGTTGCTCTCAAATCACACACACGCACACACACACACACATGTCACTTCATTCCACCCCGAGACCAAAGAACTCTTGAACTTCCCCATCTGACATATTTCTACTGGTTTCTATAAATCAAAGAGGAGCACCTGAATCTTTTTGCTTCCTCTTAAGTTTCTCCCTATTACAAGACATGACAAGTAGAAATCTATGCATCTTATGGTCAAACCACATGGATTACAAGACTATGTATGATTCACACATAAAAAAAAATCTTTTTAGCAAAATATACTAACCAACTATAAAAACTGGTAACTTTCTCACAATTTCTTAATCTTTATCGATTTAACTCAGTCTTCAATAAGATTTTAATTAAAACGTTTCTTTTCAATGCTACTTAAATTTTTGGCTTCCTATTAAAATCCGTCTTTGGCGATAGATAGCTATGCAACTTCAGGCTTATAATTATTATTTTTTATCATCATCATTATCATTAAAACTAACACCACAGAGCCCTATTTTTACTCCAGAAATAAGTTACCTCATTTATTCCTCATTAGAATTACAGTTATTATTACTGAGCCTCTGTGTTTCATATGAGGACATTGGAAATTTGAGAAGATAAGCATTGCTAAAGGCCACGCAGCTCACAAGAATCAGAGATGTGTTTAAACCCAGTTACACCGGTCGCTGTAGCGTGTACACTGCCCCAGCAAGACAGCTTTGTGCACGTGGCCGTAGTTTTGCTTTCTCTAGCAAGACTCTTCTGGGTGGCTCATCGCTGCCTCCGTCTTCCTAGAGAGAGCTGTAGCGTAGCTTTCATGGCCCTCAGCTGTCATTGTGCCCAAGCCTTAGAGTCGGGAAAGAGCTGGGTTCAATTCCACGTCTACGATTCATAAGTGCTGCGAACAAATCTAAAGAGAGTTCACACCTGTAGGTCGGAGATATAAGGTCTTTCTCACGTGGGCGCTGGGAGGATTAGATGAGTGGATGTGTTCCCCGTGGTGCCTGGCACAATACGGGCGCTAAGACACGGGCGAGCTCTCGTTACCCACACGTGGCGGAAGCATGAACAAGAACAAACAATGACACAATCACACATATGGAGGTTAAAAGGCCTTTGTCGTGCCCTGTTTCTTTTTTCAAAAAGGAAGAAGTGATGTGCTAATTCACTCCTACAGAGGACAGTGGGGAAAGAACTGGACGGGCGTCTAGTTTCAAGGTCACCATTTAGTAGCTGTATGGCTTCGGTCGGACGTTTAGTCTATGGCTATGAACACCCGCCCTGCCCACGTGAGCAGAGAGCGAGGACAATCGACAAAGCAGAGTATGTGATAGCACAGGGACTAGCGTCGGCTCGCAGAGGACTATTTCATCGAAGGTGTGATTACTGTATCCCACCATTACTTTTATTGATAAAGCTTCCTTAATCTGTGTAGCCGACGAATTCGAGCTAGGAATAACTTGAAATTTGGATATAATAACCTATAACTGATACAAAGCATCTCTCTAAATTTGGAATCATTTTTTATAAAATGATGTGTCCCTTATACAGTATTTTTGCGATACCTTTATTTGTTAGTAATGGTAGAAAATCTGGAAAATACTAAAGGGCTGAAAAATTAAACTCACACATAATGCTATCATCCAGGACTATCCACTATTATGCTTTTAGTATATTGCCTGCTGGTCTTTTTTCAATATGCATATAGGTTAACGTTAATAACAGATTGTTATCAGGATTTTACATAGAGTTCTAAATTCTATTTTATTTTCTGCTAACATTTCATGATGAACATTTTCCATTGACTATGTTAATACAAGCTTATAGAATTATAAATTTGGTCCTTAGCTTAATAAGATCATATGTGCTTTTGAAATAAAAAGTCTTTCTACATTTAAGCAGATATTACATAGTTTCATAGATTTCATGTGGATTTGTTTAGATCTTGGTTACAAAATTAAATTTGCTTATATTTCATAACCCCCTGCTACTTTTAAAGTGAAATAAATTTTGTCTGTGTCTCCCAATAGATGGAATCACATACTCACAGCTAAAAATGAATTCCAAGTCTATTAATAAAAATAACTAGGATAATCCAGAAACACACATACCTAAGATCCTTTAAGTAAACTTTCTGCCTGCTTCGCAGACATTTCCTTTAAAATTAGTAATGTCTATAACAAATAAAAGATTTTAAATGATGCCAAAAGATTTAAACAGTGGAGGAAAAAACTTCAGTAGCTGAAGCTGTCTGTGACACAAAGATGTGGAGAGGGGCAATTTAACTGGAGGATTTAGAAGTGATCTGGCCAGAAACACTAGTCAGATGAAGGGCTAGTAGTAGCCTACTACTTAAATACTCCACATGGAAGAAAGGCAAGACCAGAAGTGGCGACAAGAAAATAAAATGCACCTGTGTGAAGCTGCGGCAAGGTCTGAATTAACAGACGCTATTTATTTAATTTCTATAATCTTAGCACTTTGAGACAATACAACTGTGCTGAGAGAAATAACTTCAGGAAAATCCCATCCTCTGAGAGTTTGGAGCCACGTGGGAGTGAGTGGATCACTCCATCCAACGTTCACTGCCGAACACAGAGAACTAAGAAAAGGCTTTTCCAAAACTGCAAAAGCTCAAGAAACCATCCCTGGAAAAGTTCTGGCCCAGTAGCTCAAGTCACAAAACCAGAAGATGATATAATAGATTTCAGTTTAAGTTCAAAGAGATGACACTTGATAAATGGAAGATAATAAAGCTAAGATTATTAAATGATTTAACAAGACTTAGTACTGGTAAAAAAATACTGTACGTGGACATCAGATTTAACCCCATTTAAAGAAATTATTTGAAGAAAGGGTAGAGTGAGTAATGACTCACACTATGAAATGTGCTTATATTCAGTATTAGTTAAGCCACAGCGTTCACCATAAATCCTGGGTGTTGGGCTGCAAGATTAGGATGCACCTGTGTGAAACACAGTTCAGCAGACAGAGAGAGGAAGAAAAACACATTTCCTGATTAAAACTGCAGGGAAATTGTGGGTGCTGGGAACGTAATTACCTCAGTTGGAAATGGGCCAGGGTATTTAGTTAGAGCTCCTAGGATCTTTCATAACAAAAAAGCATCAGATCCTGAGATCTGAAGGCTTTTTTAAATTTTTATTTTACTGTGGTTGGAACACTTTACGTGAGATCTATCCTCTTAAAAAAATATGTTAAGTGTACAGTATGGTGTTGTGACTATTGTACAATGTTAAGCAATAGATTGCTAGAGCTGATTCGTCTTGCTTCACCGAAAGTTTGTGCCAGATGATCAGTAACTTCGCACTCCCCTAACCCGGCCCCTGGCAACCAGCATTCCACTCTTTGATTCTAGAAATTCAATTATTTTAGATGCCGCATGTAAGTGGGATCACGTCATGTTTGTCTTTCTGTGGCTGGCTTATTTCACTTAGCATAAGGTCCTCAAGGTTCATCCACATTGTCACGTCTTACAAAATTTCCTTATTTATAAGGCTGAATCGTATTTGATTGTATGTATATATCACATTTTACTTATCTATTTATCTGCTGATGAACACTTATGTCATTTCCACATTGTGGCTATCAAATCTAAATTTTTTAGAAACCACTAATACACATCCGGTTCATTGCACAAAAAGACGGTGACTCTGCTTCAGATTAAAAGGAAAAGTTCATCCTTCTAAAATTTCCCAACTCCATCCCAGGCACCAAGCTGCAGGCCAACCACACAGCGATGAGCACAAGAACACTCAGCCAACGGAGCGAGAAGAAGCTGACCTGCAGCCCACGCCCTGATCAGAGAGAGGGCCCATTATTTCTCACACGAAGGTAACTGCGACTCTAAAAATGGAACGCCTATGCAGTTGGACCACCCAAAAATGTTTACAGTGATTCCGTTTTAGACTACCTTCCTAGAAGTATTTGGGGAGCCGGAGAAATTCTCCAGGAAAACTGGGTTTTGTTCATTTATAAACCTCACTGGAGTCAGGCTGCAAAATGATGGCACGATTGGACCCTTGTAGCATCTTTCCGCCTTCCTTCCAAGTTTTTCTTGGTTGAATACAAGTGAAGGAGAAGAAGTGTATCAGAACTCATGGATTTAGACAATTCGGGTGTTATTTACATCAAGTTCTTACTAGTTTCAGTGTCACTGTGAGTAACATCCTTGGGCGGAGGTAGATGGCAGACATTCCCTCATCTCTCAAGGAAGAAAAGGAACTGCTTGGCATGATCTAGAAGGGAAGGGAACAGAGGCAAGAAACTAGCTTTTCTTCAGCATGTACTAAGTGCTGGACTCTGTGCTAGGAAATACCAGAAACCTTCCCTCAAAATCAAGGTGATAAACATTCGTTTAAATATTTGGATGCTTCAGATTGGAGGTTGAGGATGGAGCAAGGCATCAATTTTTATTTTCTACCCTCTGCAGTATTTTAACTTTTCAGCCACACATGTTTTACTTTAATTACGCTTACGGGCAGGTGTGATTCACATTATCACTGTTTTTACACATGAGAAAAGTATGACTCAACAACATAAGGTCATTCTGTTTTTTGTTTTGTTTTTTTTTTTGGCGAGGTCGCACAGCTAGAAAAGGATGGAGCTGGTACTTGCCTTTAAAAACAACACAATTTTTGACAAAAGAGTTGGAGGAGAGAAGGGAAAAGAAGTTCGAGGAATTCATTCTTGGGATCTCTGTTTACTCAATAATGCAGAATGTAAGGTTGTACACTAAGGAAAGCAAGATTAGGGTAAAAACTTGAAGAAAAGATTTTTTTTTTAATGGAACCACCATCATGGGGCATAAGAAAGGAAGCTAATAGAGCCAAGGAAATGGATTCTCAGCGAAGACGAGGGCCTGCTAAGATTGGAACTCATGAATGTGTAATGGAGCCAATCGGCACAGTTACATAACTTTTGCCCAGTCGCACTGGGGAGCCCGGATTCAGCCGATTCAGGGTTGGCGAGACAGACGTGGTGTTAAGCAAGGGATTTAAAAGTCTTGAGGCGACTTGCAGTTTCAAAGCTAATAAACCAATGAGTCTGCTTTCCGTCCCATCTGAGAAAGCACTTAACAGAAAGGGCAGATTAAAAGAAAGAAACTTAGCAAAGAAGAGGAATGGAAAGAGTAACAGCAGACTTCATGAAAAGGGCACGTGGCTAGGCATAGGTCGGTGTGACGTGAGCAGGTGCCACGTGGGAGAGGAGCCGGCCCGCCCCGCGGAACCTCCGCACAGCTCTGCGGTGAAACTCAGCAGAGGTGACAGGGGACGAAAGGGGAGGTGACGCTGGAGCTCGGAGGGACAGAAACCGCATCACTTCATGCCTCCGTCCGCCTCTCTGCACCCACCTCCATCCCCGGCTAAGAGCCTAGAAATTCCTCAGAAAGCTCTGCGCTAGAGAACTTGGAAGACATTTTTTTAAACTAAGCTTCTACTCTAGACATTGACAACTCAGTAAAACTTTTTCATTCTTCTTTCTATTTGAGGCACACAACCTGAGAGATGTTAGACTGAGTGCTGTCAACCTATAAAGCCCAAAATAAATAGAGACATCGACCTTTATAATCAAATGATAAAATGTAAAGCATAGAAATAAAGTAAAAAAAATTTCTAATTACATACACTTAGAGATCTATAAAGATCTTGTTCCCTAAAACATCAGACGTTATGAAAAGGGAACACTCAGAATACAACAAAGAAAAAAAAAGTACCCTCGAAATAAAAAATGTGCATAAAAAAGGGAAAACAAGGTTTGGAAAAATCTCTCATAGAAAACAAAAACAAAAACAAAAAAAAACAGAATAAACTAAACATAGAGACAACCAGTCTGCATGTTCTAACATCTGAACAGCAGAAATCCTGCAGAACATAGAAAAAACAAAGAGAGAACAAACAAAGCTACGGCAGAGAAATTTCCCGGGATAAAAAAGAGACAAACATACACGTTAGATTAAGAGGGTTCAGAGAGCGCCCAATACAACGAATGAACAGAACCCTGTGCCAAGACACTCACTCATCTGTTCATTCATTCATGCAACAAACATCATGCTTTGTCTGGGATGGTGGGGATACGACCATCACGGAGACAGCTGGTACCTGTTCTCAAGAGGCTCATATTTCAGAGACAAGAGCAAAGCAAATAATTTGAAAAGATAAACTGGGATAGGGGTTAAGTACTAAGAGGAAACTAAGAAGGCGTAATATGACAAAGAGTGAGGGGAATGAAATCTTGCTGTTTGCAACAGCATGGGTGGACCCAGAGGGTATTGTGCTAAGTGAAATAAGTCAGACAGAGAAAGATGAATATCATATGATCTCGCTTATACGTGGAACCTAAAGAACAAAATAAACAAACAAACAAAACAGAAACCAACCCATAGATACAGGATATAAGCTGGTGATTGCATGATGTGGGGGAGAATGGAGGGATGGGTGGAAAAAGGTGATGGAATTAAGATATACAAATTGGTAGTTACAAAATAGTCGTGGGCATGTAAAGTACAGCACAGCGAACATAGTCAATAATATGGGAATAAATAAGTATAGTGCCAGGGGTGTCCTAGACTAATCGAGGGGGCTGCTTTGTAAGTTACATGAATGTCTACCCACTATGCTATACACCTGAAACTAATATAATATTGTGTCAATTGTGATAAAATAAATTTTAAAAGAAAAAACACAGTAGATAGTAAACTTGAAAGAAAAAAAGAATGAGGAGTCAGTAGGTTCCCTTAGATTGAGCAGAAACGTCACTTGAAAAAGTGACATTAGATGGGTTCGGCCAGGGCAAAATTCGAGGGAGACAATTTCTTATGTGATTTCAGAATACCTTGAATAAAAAACATCCTAAAAATTTCCAAATAAAGTTGGCCACAGAGAAATGACAACCAGGGCTGCTATTAAATTTTTCTTTCTTTTTTTTTTTTTCATGTCTACAGCACCCAGTCTTCCTAGGTGGTCTCCCATCCAAGTACCAATCAGGCCTGACCCTGCTTAGCTTCCAAGATCAGACGAGATCAAGCATGTTCAGAGTGGCATGGCTGTAGACAGCTATTAAATTTCCTGTCAGCAACATTAAATGTTAGATTACAAATAAAGCTATGGCTTCAAAGTTCTCAGAAAAACAACCTTTTGATCTATAATTCTAAACCCACTCAAACTCTCATTTAAATGTGAGAGAATAATGTAATATACTTACAGGCTCAGAAAGTTTTTCTTCACATGTATCCTTCCCTAGGAAGTTATCTAAGGATTTTCCTCTGGCAAAATAAGTTAACAAATAAACTAAAACTAGTGGACACAATCAAGATTTGTGAAAAGTCATCCCAGGATATAAATTATGCCGAGAAAGCAACCAGTTCAATTGAAGCAAAGGACGGAGCGTTCCAGGAAAAAGGAGTCAATAAAACAGAAACTGTGATTGAGAACTTTAAAAAAGCATATTGGCATGACCAAGGCCAGCAGTAGGAAAAAGAAGGAGAAGCCTCTAGAACTCAACACAAGAAATATGTGGTCCAAATATGATACATTATTAAGGGATTCCCGTCCCTAGTCCACTTAGTATTGTCCCTACTCTACTTAGTACCTTCCTTCTTCTGCCCTTCTATTTCCTGGGGAAAATGAGCCCAAACAAACAAACAAACAAAAAAACTGTGCGTAAGACCACCACACATAAAAGAGACCTCTGGTGAGATCCTAGAATGATGACAGGGGAAACAGGTAAGTCTGCAAACTGACCAGTAGGACCTAGGCCCTTCCTGCCACTACCCTTCCGCTCTAGAATGCCAGCAGTGGGTCCAGTCCTCCTGAACCCACCCCCAACACAGCCCCAGCCGAGAGACTGGAGCATCCTTCTCCCGAGGAGCTGAAGCACCTCAGAGGTAAGAGCTCAGGTTCTGACACCGAGCGCCCCAGCGCAAACGCCAGCTGTCCCCCCTCTAATTATCCTACAGCGAGATATACCGAATGATCTGCCCTCAGACACAGAGCACCTACTTATCATTTCAACTCTTCATCCCTCAATACTAAGAGAAAGCTCAGGATCGTCAGAAATTCGAGAGAAGCTTCCAAAACAATCAAGTCAGCAAAATAAATAAAAAGTAGGCACTCATGCTCCGAAGACAATTTGGGAAAGAAAATAATCTCTAATGTTAGAGAAATAACAGAAGAGATCCCATCCATGAAGCGAGAAGGCTAGAAGCAAGAAACAATCAAAAATCAAGAAAGAACTTTGGAAAGTAAAAACATAATAGCCAAAATGAATGAATGCATGAATGAATGAATGAATGAATGAATGAATAAAAATATAATAGCCCCCCTCCAAAAGAATTTAATAAAAGACTGGGAAAATAAAGTTGAAAAATCTTTCCAAAAAACTAGGACAAAATTTGAGTTATTAAATAGATGATGAAGGATAAGAAGAGGATCAATAATGGGTAAAAAAGAAAAAAACTGATGGTGAGAAAAGAACAAAATTAAAATAAAAATATATAAACAGAACTGAAGGACATAGTTTCCAGACATTAAAAATCTCACCAGTGCCCAGCAAAAAAAAAAAAAAAGTATATCATGTTGAAATTTGGGCATATAAGGAATAAATGGAAGCTCCCAAGAAGAAAAAATAGGTCTAGGTCACATACAAAGGACCGGGGAAAAGAAAGGCCAGACTTCCCACGATAACATAAGAAATTAGACGACAATGAGCAAAAATTTTTAAATTCTGAGTGAAAATGATTCATCCACGATTCTTTACCCAGCCAAAAACTTGGCCATAAAACACAACAGTTACCAAAAAGAAAAAAAAGAAAAAAGAAAAAAGAAAAGGCTATTTCATGAAAAGTCTCCAAGAAAAAAGTTATAGCCTTTGCGGCCTTCCTGTAGCTACTGGAGGATGCGTTCTCTCAAAGTGAGGGAGCGAATCAAAAAAGAGGCATCTACAGAGTCCAGAAAACAAGGACTCAGTACGGAGAGAGGCTAATGGGATTCCTAGGGCACAGCCCGGCAGCACCGTGTCCCCGAATGCACTGTGTCCAGATGAGAATGGGGGGACTCGGGCTCCAACACGGATGATTCCAGGGGCTGGGGAAACGGAGCCATGAGTCCAGCGGACAGGTGGAAAATCGTACTGAGATATTTTGAGCCCTTAGAGAATGGGAGAAGCTAGATGCAGATTCAAAGAAAACAGAGGAGATGAAAATAAGGCAATTATTAATTCCAGGACAACCCGTGTCATATGAAAAAGGAAACCCAGTCGCGAGGCGCTACTTCTGCCTTAGCAGCTAATGAAGCTGTCGTGATCATGACGTGATGTGACAGCCTGCAAAGGGAAAGTGGAGGTCCTCACTTACCATGACGGAAAGTCATGAGTGATGCCTCGATTTCATTAATTCACAGAATATGCCTTAAAAGCATAGAGGCAAATACCAGAAGAGATGACTACAAAGAGTTTTTTAAATTATTACCCTGGGCAGCAGGGTTATTCGAGAGACTACCTTTTATTCGCTTTGTGGTTGGTGCACCAGCTTGGAGGGCGGGGGCGCGGTCTGCCCCTGGAATACGAACACTTAGATCACATTCGCGACGACGCAGTACGGCTCTTCCGGGACACTTACCCTGTTGTGTAAGGTATGTTTATACCTCCGAGATTGATGCTTTCACATCCGACAATGAACAGGGTTGAAAAACACAGTAGAGACACGCCGCTGCAGATCATCGCCAGTTTTGCAGATTCTCTTGCACCGAGTTTCAACTTTTTTATGATGTAGCCTCCCAGGACAATACCGACACCAGCACTGGGGACAATAATGACGCCTGGAGAGAAGAGGGGGAGAGCATCAATTTGAAGTAACGTTTACTATTCCTCGTTTTCCAATCACTCTGTTTCTACTGAGTTATTAGTACTAACGCAAAGAGAAATACTCTAATCAAAATCGGCAGTTACAAACTAGTCGTGGAGAGGCTCTGGACAAGCACAGGGAGTATAGTCGATAATATGGTACTAACCATGGACAGTGTCAGACGGGTACCAGAATTATCAGGTTGATCACTTTGTAAGTTACATAAATGTCTAATTACTAATTATGCTGTTCACCTGAAACTAATATAATTTATATGTCACCTGAAATCAAAATTTTTTTATTATAAAAAAATAATTATTTAAAAAATACTGTAATCAATTAATCTTCAATGTGTGTGATTTTACAGTACAATTTATTTCCAACACATATAACCAACAAAGGACTCATTTCCGGAATGAAAAAAACTTACAAAGCAACTCATTAGAAAAGCAGGAAAAACTTGAATAGGTCCTTCACTATGAGGAAATCCAGCTGATCAATAAACACAAGAAGGTGATCGGCCGCGTGACTAAGAGGGAAACACAAATGTAAACCACAACAAAATACCCTCCGCACCAATCACATCGGTAAAAAATGTAAAGTCTGACAGTACCACATGCTGCCAAATATATGGATCAACGGGCACTCATTACATCACTGGCGGGATGCAAATCGTGACACCAACTTTGACAAATGGCCCGAGGTTATCTGGTAAAGTTGAAGATCTACACGCCCTGTGATAGGCGGTGTCATCTCCGGATCTGTACCCTGAAGAAATTCATGTGCCAGGGGACCAAAAGAAGTGCACAAGGCAGTTGAGGCGTCAAAAGAGCCAAAAACTGTAAATAAACCAAATGCCCATTAATACACACATGGCATCTGTAAATTCATCAGGAAACGCCTCTCTACAGAAATAACGACTCAGATGCCTAACAACACACAGCTACGTGGACGGCACAACGGTGAACGAAAGAAGCCGAACCACAGAACACGGGGCGTGATTACATTTGAACGAAGTTCAAGAACCGGCAAGCCGTCCAGCTTAGGAATGCATAGACGGGGGTACAGCTACGAAGAAAACCCAGGAGTGACCTCAACACAAGCCAAACAGGCTGGGAGCGGGCGCGCAGGCTGCTGGGCCGCGGCGGGCCGTGGGGAGGGCAGGGGAGCTGGGGCGAGGCCGTCAGCGACCGTGGGGAGGAGCCCAGGCCGCATCTCTGGGGAGCAGGAGCGCGCGGCAGAACCCCGAGTGGGTCTGGCAGGACGAGAGCTGTGTGTTACAAGGATCGTTTCTGGCCCTGAGGCGGAAGACGGCTTGGATGGAGTCAACCGGAGTCTGAGGAGTGAGTGGAGGGAGCGTGCCCGCGAAGGTCCGGCAGAGCCACGGCGCAGAGGAGGACAGGGAGAGAGGAAGGACCACGGCGCCGTGGCCTGTGGGACAACCGGGCGGAACAGCCCGCGCACCGACCAGCTAGAAATGCCCCCCGCAGATGCGCTGGGGCCACAAGCTCAGGAAGAGCTGGGCCGGGGCGTCAGAGTTCACGCCGCACGCAGGATGCTCCAACAGAGCGAGCGAAGAAAAGCGAGGGCCCCAAACCACAGTCCCGGACAGCGCAGAGCTAGTGGGGTATCACAGCACGACGAGCCCACAGAGGGCAGAAAGACCAGCCGCCACGGAGGCCAGAGGACATCTGGGAAAGATAAACGTTCTAAGGGCGGAAAGGGCAGGCTCTGGACTCGGAAACACCGCAGTTCAAGCCCTCCCTCCATCACTCATAGCCATGTGATCACACATAAGCTTCCTCGACCTTCTAAACCAGATTTCTCAGCGTTTTCACGGAGCTGTCTGCCTTCCATGTTGGGGTGAAGACGACAAGCCACAGTCCACTGTACATTGTGCGCAATATAAATCATAGTTATTATCACTTCACTTGCACCATAGAAACCAAGGAAAGACCGTTTCAAGGGGGGAAATGAAGAGTGTCTAATGCCTCAGAGAAGCCCGGTGAGATGAAAAATGAAACACAACAGCTACGTCACTTGAGATCTTGGCGAGATCGATTTTGAGGACATGATGACCTCAGCCCAGACTGGGATGGGCAGAGGAGTCAGTCATGGACGTTTAGAGACTGGAACCAGACTGCCTTTCGAGAACTTTGGCTGTAAAAAGCAGAAGGCTATGGGTCCATAGTTAGGGTGGGGGTCCAGGTAGAGTTGGAGCTTGGGGAGATATTTTGTTTGTTTGTTAAGCTATGGAGGGGGCTTAACTATATTTATATATGGTACTGACAAAAATAGACTAAAAAGGAGCGGGAGGTAGGACGTAGAGGGAAGATGGCACTCCAAGAGCCTCGAGAAGTCGGGAGGACAGAGAATTGCCAGCACAGGTGATCAGACCAGGTGCGGATGGGGAGACGCCCCTCCTGCTGGACCAGGGAGAAGATGGGGCGTGAGAGAGGCAGAGGACTCACCGGGTGGGCGGCAGCTCCGGAGATGACAGCTTTTTCTCTCTGCCTTTTTCCTTTAAGAATTGATAAAATGCTATCGATTGACTTTTTTATAGCTCTGGTTTTTGTTTTTTCCCCTGCATAATTGAAAATAAAAGCAACTCACAGAGGGAAAGGATACTGAGATCTATACATATGGCCGAGGCTCGGGATAGCCATTGTAGGAAAGCGAGCACCAAATAAGAATGTGTAATAATTGGCTCGACGCATGGGGAGGCCTGCGGGTCCAGACGACACCGGACCCCGGAAGCCCGCGGCGGCGGCGGCGGCGTGCGCGGTTGCAAGGCTTGCTCCGGCATGTCCTGCAACCCACAGGAAGGAGCAGAGAAGAAGGGTTGGATATATCTCAGGTCTGAGCTCTGCCTGGCAACCAGCATTCATCTCATACTCTGACCGTAGTCCTGACGTTATAAATCCAGTAATGGTCCTTGCACGGATGAGGACATTGATGGCTCGGAGAAGGGACCACCCGACAGTGAGCATCGGGGAGGGAAACTCTAAGCGAAAAGCCAGGTCTCCGAGTCCCAGCCCAGTGCTCTCTTCACATAAACACAGCAGCGTCTTGGAACCAACGGGTCCCTGGAATCCTTTAGGTAAATTGTGCAGAGCCCTGGGCTTCGAGGAGCTGGTTAATAAAGGACCCTCCTCGTTCCAGAAACGGACATGTGCTGTCAGTATGATTGAAGAGGCAAAGTTTTACCTTTAGAATGAAAATGGTCCATTAATAGAACTCCTCTTCCAAAGGGAACAATTTACAGAGTGACAGGTACTATGCCAGTCCTCCAGGATAATGACAAGACAAATCCCCACGCCCATGGCTGAGTCATAACTTAAAAGCCATATAATTTATTTGACTATGCATCCTAATTAGTATTCCGTGATTAAAAACAGGAAATTTGTCATCGGTAAATAGGAGGCTACGTCAAACAGAGTGAAGACCCATTTAAATGTCTCCCTGTTGTCTCCTGTCATTTAAATCTCAGTCTACTACCAACACAGAAAGGTTCTTACTATGCATGCAGGCTCATCACTCGGCTCTCCAGCTTAAGCGAGAGACCCAAACGTTTTCTTGCTGGAATTTTAGGCATATGGGATGCCTAGGGAAGATTGGGAGCTGGGGAGCAAAGGATACGGGGTGCGACGACAGAGCCTTCTCACGGCCCCGTCAAAGCTCCTAACTCTGGGAAATCAGCTTTCGTAGGCTAGGGCTCAAGGAGGACGTGGAAGGGCTGGAAGGTGGCTTCTCCAGCCACCACCCGCCCGCCGCCCCGGCCGACTCCCGCACGCCGCGTGCGGATGAGAACAGCAGCTTCCTCAGAGATTGCTCAAAGTAGATGACTGATTATGAAGCTCTTAAAACATAGTATGCACTCAGTAGACATCAGCAATCATCCGCCTAATACTAGTGAGTTTGACATTTGCACAACCTAATATATTGGAATCACAATTAGGCAAATTTTACATGCTATTTAATCTCTAGGACTAAATTTAAGCTGCAATAATGGTCAAACAGAAACCTCCACGTTCTTTAATATATACATGTTTGATATTTAGCTGCTATGTGGTCATAAACGTATAAATCTCTGTTAGCTACTTAGCTGCCATTGTGTATGTGTCTGAATCCAAAGAAATCGCCGCTGCATTGACTAACGGTGGAGACTCCCGCTCTGCTCGTAAAAGGTCTGCGCACACCGTTCCTACTTCGGAAATCTTATCTACTCCTCTATGCGGATTGACATGTCGCTTGTCCTCCTTCCTTTCTTTCTCTTATGTCAAGCGCTATCATCCCATAACATTCGAGTTTGAAGATTTTACTTTGGGTCAGAATGTCGCTCGCCCTTACAATGTGGCTGCATGGAGTCAAAAGGTCTATATGAAAACTGAGATTCCGTGAATTACCGAATAGTAAAGCTACAAAAATATTTTCCTCTTCACTCTAATGTTTGTCAATATATGGACACTATATTGCAAAGAGGCACATGAAACATACCCAAGCTTAAGGTATGTTAAGGAGAGGAAGACAAAATTAGAGGACTCACTAATTATCAAGGATGTTTCAAGCCCAGGGAACGTCAACTGTGCTGCTGCTGTTGCTACTGTTACGAACGAACGAAAACGCACTTTCTTGGCAGGTCGTCAAGAGACCAGCTGTCAGGAGGCCGACCGTGTTCACCTCTCTGTCTCTACTGCGAGCTCGTAGGGTTCCCGTACGCGGCAGGGACTAGGTCATTATTATCTTCACACCTTTCTAGCACTTACCAGGGCCTGGCGAATGTAGGACTGAATATACTAATTTGGTTATTTAGAATCGATGATGTAAAACCTTCCAATGACTTGTTCATTAATTTCATTTTCACTTATTCTTTGAACTAAAGCTATATTTCATTTTGCAAATAGGAAATCTAAGATCTAATTGGGGGTTAAAACAACTTACTGAAATCGATTTTAAAACTGGCAGGAATTAAATATCTGGATGGATGCCTGAACAATCCCACTGTTGATCAAAATTCCGAATTGAACATTAGCGAAAGCTTAACTGCCAATCTACTAAGGGCGGCAAAGCGCGTAATGTCTGATGTGCCCTGATGCTTCTCCTCCGCCCTGAAATCGCAAGGCTGTAGAACGTCCTGCGGTGAATTGAGTTCATACAGACAGAGCCTCAGAATGTGAGGTGTCCTCATGCGCTTCTCTCTAGATCCACTGACTCCGTGTATTAGCCCACATCCAACGTTTTCTTTAGTTAAGTTGCAAACAGACAGCTTGCAAAAGCAAGACTGAATCAATAAGGAATATCGCTGCAAGCCACTACTGACTCCCAGGGTCGGCGGGCTGCCACCTCTGGGGAAGGAGGCCAGGCCCGGGGGAGGGGAGGAGATTGCAGAAGGGGCACCTGGAAAAGAAGGAAGCGGCCATTCATTCTCATCCCCGTGCACACTTATTCCCATTCCCATGCCCTTCCCCTCCCTCCCTCCCTCTCTCTCTCTCTGTCTCCTTCCCTTCTGCTTTCTCTTTTTCTAAACACACACACACACACACACACACACACACACACACACACAAGCTGATGTTTAGTATATGCCAGACCTTGTGGTAACTACTCTCTTCTAATTCTCAACATTTTAAGGGCTTCGAGTCACTCTGAAATCAGAATGTGTCCTACAACTGACAGTACCTCAGCCCTGTGTCACAGTCTAATTAGAAACATTTCTCTTTCATCGGAACTCAAAATCATGGTGCATCTTACCACGAAGAGCGCCAGAGATGGGCACTCAGCCTCCTTCCCCATCACAGGTGAGGAAGCCCCCCGTGAGGGGCAGGGCAACAAACTCGGGTTTATTCAACTTCCCTAAACACGACGCTTCTAACCTTATGACACGGCACTGTTTTCCCATCACTAGGGTAAATTATTTTACCCCTTTGAGCTCCTACTTTCCCTTGCCAACATTTTCCAGTAGAAAATAAATATCAATTACTGTCAGAGGGGAACAAAAGAAGAGACTATTTTAAAAATTCAAACCTTGAAGCTAGCAAATTTGAAATGGTCCAAGAATAGACGGTATAATAAGTGGACATTTTCACTAACCATATATAAATCCGCGAAGTAGCACAAAAGCACGATACATCTTTTACTCTTCCACAGTCTCCATATTAGCCTTGT
This sequence comes from Rousettus aegyptiacus, assembly GCF_014176215.1. Taxonomy (NCBI): domain Eukaryota; kingdom Metazoa; phylum Chordata; class Mammalia; order Chiroptera; family Pteropodidae; genus Rousettus; species Rousettus aegyptiacus. The sequence continues at coordinate 8,827,755 of NW_023416290.1, read as the reverse complement.
GAGAAGTCTTAACAAATCTCTTCACAAACAATGAACGAGGTATGCCATTAGAATTAATTTATAGTAACTTTTTTATAATTCAAAGGAATTACACCCTTGCAGAACCCTTAGCCTCCCTGACTTAGCATGGAGATAGCAATAGAAAGCTCATGTTTAATTCCCACTTGGGCAAATGGGACTAATTCACCCAGAATGACACTTTCCTCAACTCTGCCAACACAGGGCGATGCCGTGCAGTAGGAGAGAAATCTGAGAACTCCAGCCTCGGGGAGTCGAGGTCTTGGGATCACCACAGCAAAGGTAATAAAAAGGTACGTTCAACAGAGAAAACAAACACACTTTTCATTTTAGGTTTCTGCAATGCTCTGGCTGAAGTAACACAGAAAAGCTAATGCCGGGCTGTCATGCAAAGGATTCACAAATCACGGCAAATGAATATTTCATCCTTTACAGCTTAGAAACCTGAAAGAGTTTTCCACATCCAGGCACCGAAACCACAGGGGACACAAACAACGTGAAATGATGAAATGCAAAAATCGGAGCGTTTACTTCCGTTTTTTTCACTGGCCCTGGGAGAAACTTAAGGTGCAACAGCAAAAGCCTGAAGCAAGTCAGTGCAGCAGGGGGAGGGGAAAGCCTCTTGTAGAAGAAATCTTACAGGAGAATCGTAGGACCGTATGAACTTTTCCAGCTATCGAAGTAAGCTTCAAACAAAGACCTCGGTATAAAGTTAAGGGACTCGGTTTCCATTCGGAGAGGCGAGGCTATAGGAGGGCTGGGCCGAAGGCAAAACCCTCTGGGGCGCCCCCTCGGGCAAGATCCACGTTCCGTTGGCAGTTTGCAGCTTCTCCCTTTTCTATGTCGTCCAAATTCAGCAGCTCTGCTCCCCACCACCACCACCCCATCTCCAACTGAGACAGCTGGCCTCACCGCACCCCCTAACAGCCGAGCCGCACAAAACCACAAATCCGACAAAGTTGTCCTTCCCCTGGAGGAAGCAAGCACATTTTTAAAACTCTGTGTATCTTGAAAAAAAAAAAAAAAATCGAAACAAACGTCTACACACGCAAGCTGTACTTGTTAGAATGCCGCTGTCCCCTCAGGGCCAGATGAAGATTTAGCTCGTTAAAAACCATGTTCATTTTGCCAAGTTTATAGGGAAGACCAGAGAGGCATTTAATAAACATAGTCAACCCACTTATCTACTGCGCTGTTTCTTTTTTTTTTTCTTTTTTGACAGCTTCATTGAGCTATAATTTCTGTATCACACATTCACCTACTTGAGTAAGTGTACAATTAAGTCAGTGTTTTTTAGTACATTTTAACCTTCAGTCATTGTGGTAGTAGGTGCACTGAAGTTCATTCTGTGTTATTTACAATTGGGATCTCAAGTATTACTCAAGAAACTCACAAAAATGTATAACTTGTACAACATATATTTAATCTAACAGAAAACATTTATTGAGCATCTACGACATATTGGACCCTGTACTTGCCTCTGGAGATACACAGTGAATAAAACTGACAAAAATTCCTACCCACATTGAGTTTATAATCTGCTGTGGGGAAAAAAGACGATAAACAATAAATCAATAACTGAGCAGATCATACTGAATGTTAGAAAGTGACAAGCACTAGGGAGAAAAATGTTCAACCCAGCGAGCACGATCAGGAGTTCTGGGAGAGGGGGTTCCATTTGCAAACAGGGTTTACTGGGTTTGTTATTAAGAGGCCGTTTGAGAAAAACTTGGAGGAGAGGGAGTGATACCTTGGTTACATATCGTTTTCATCTATCCATTAAAGTGAGTTTACTGAGAGCCAAGATTATTAAAGGGCAGGACCTTTAATAACTAGAAGGAAATTAAAAATTAATCAACCTTCCTCGCTCTCTGAATGAGACAGCATACGCCAGAAAAACTAAGAACTTTCAAAAAGACAGTAACAGGGGGGCGGAAATCTTAGCCAGGATGCTACTACATACTGCACTTTTTACCTGAAGATGTTGTTTTGTTTTTGGAAGACCGGCATAATTCCACCAGATAATACAATGCACAAAATGAGTCTTAGGAATGAACATGTACTCTTAATAACCTAACAGTCTGAGTAGTTTTGGAAGACACCAAACTTACTGGCGATGAGAACCTAGGTTTCAGAAATCCATCAATCAATCAACTTTACAGAAAGCAGCCCCGAGCAGAGAGCATTAGAAAAGGAACGGGGGGCGTGGCTCCCGTGTGGCTGCCTACTGAACAAGCCCCGCCAACGGGTCTGTCTCTGCATCTCTCAGCGAAACGCCAACCGTCTGCTCCCTGCGCTGTTCGAACTGGTCTATTCCTGGTTTTTAATAGTAAAATCACACGTTTCCAAACAAAACTTTTCTTTGGAAGACCATAACATACCTTGAAAAGCTAAAGGAATAAGAAAATGCAACAAATATGTTAAATTTCACCCCAAATGACGCGTGAACCAGCAAAGGAAAAAAAGACAGTGTAGCGACAGTCGGTGTAAGGTGCCTCGTGACTGACAGCCACAGGCTCCTCTCACAGGGTGATGGTCACCACGTCACTGTCAAAGACAGACATTATTGCACTAGGAGGGGTTCACCAAGATCGAAGATGTCCCCGCATCTTTTCACTGTTTTACTGGCACCGAAATGAAGGCGATGCAAGACACCTGCCAAATAATATAGTTTTTTTCTACTCAAAGCTGCAGAGAAGTAGCTGGCATCTTACACAGCTGGACTGGAACCAAAAGCGACCGTTACAAGATACGGAAGTGAACGGAATAAAAAGGAAGGCAGCTTAACAGGCACGACTCAAGCTTCAGCCTGTCGAGCAAGAAAGAACTTTGTTTTAGTATTTACCGACATGTGTTTTAGTGTTTACTAACATTTCCAAAATTACTCTGACATCGCATGTAACTATCTGGGTTTTTTATTTGTTTACCATTCTAGAATCAGAATCTGGAAAGGAGCTGAGGCAGAGATTGGTATTTATCCCTGACGACTACCTTTTTTCCTTCTAGAGCAGGAGTCAACAAGCTTAATTTCGTTTCTTATAAAGGGCCAGATCAGAAGTATTTTCCATTTTATGGGCCAGACAGTTCCCGTAACAACTATTTGTTGTAGTGTAAAAGTAGTCACGGACTTGTGTAAACAATTGGCCATGACTGTGTTTCCAGGAAATTTTATTTACAGTAAGCAGCAGGCTAAATTTGGCCCAAGACCTCTATTTTAGAGTATAACTTGGCTATGGTCACCTGGATTACAGACTACATTTCCCAGACTCCCTTGCGACTAGATGTGGCCATGTGGTAAGATCTTGCCAATGTAATATAGCCAAAAGTCGTGCATCCATCCATGCCTTTCTCCCCATCTCCTGCCTTCCTGCTGCTTGGAATGCAGAGATGATGGCAGGACCTCTCCCTTGGACCACAAGGACAAGAATCCCTGATGAAGCGGAAACAGTCGTGTGCTGCCTATGTCCATATATTTTGTGAGGAAAAAATAACCTATACTGCTTAAGCCTCATTCTGAGTCTCTGATATTTTCAAAAAAAAAAAAAAATGTAATCCTAAACATAGAAGCTCAGAGATCATCTCTTCAACTCCCTTATCTTAAAGGTGCCTCCCCCACACCTCCCTACCAAAAATATGAGGTCCATAAAAGATGCATGGCTTGACTTGGATCGCTGGCTTGTTAGCCATTGGCTAACAATGGCTAGGCCGCAGCAAAGCCCCGGTTCTAAGTGTTCAGAATCTAAATCCGATGGCTTTCCTCCATCCATATGAGACGAACACTTCCATGATTATGATCTATCCTTCCAAATTCTATTTATTTCAAAAGAGGAAATGTTTTCGACTAATTTTCCACCAAAAGCAGCAGAAAACTCCTCAAAATTCTTTTCAAAGACTCTTACCTATCATTGTCTTGAATCACGAGGTACGCACCAATAAATAAATACTGTGATTAAAGGTTAACCTTTAGAGCAAGCTGGCTTCAACTGTGACCAAAATTAGCAGCGAGAACCTAAAATCGTATGAGGAAAATAAGCCTTTATAGTTTTTTCTGAGTACATTCATATCAATTACTTAATTGAGTGATACGACAAGCTCTGTGAACAGGTATTCTCTGCTTATACAGATAAGAAAATGGACCTTGGGAAAATGAAATGACAATATAGTCACCTAGACAAATGTGTAGAGCACTTTAGGTCTGAAAGCACTCACACTTGCTCTTATCTCATGAGATGCGTTACTGTTTTTCCCCATTCTCCGCAAAATTTAACATTAAGGAAAATAAGACACATGAATGGCATCACCAGGCTAACAGAGCAGAGCCAGGACACAAATCTGATTTCTAAGCCAGAATTCTTCCAGGTCTGAGACGAGAAATCCGCTACCTGAATTCCAAATCTGTTGTTCCCTCTAAAGCTGAAACCCAGTCCAACTCTTACTTAAGTTTTTAATTAGTTACGCTTTCAGCTAAAACAAACTCAAACCTTCAATACAAAAAGGCTGAAATCTGTTAACATATGTGGTGTGTGTGTAAATGTGCGTATGTATGTATCATGTATATTTCTGATAGCCAATATTTTGTTCACTTATTCTTTACATCCCTCAAAAAAAAGTATTTGATATAGGAGGTTGATATGTTAAAAACATATGAACAGGATTATGAACCAACAGAAAAGGTAACTAAGAAAAATTACATAATCCCTTTCTTTGATATTCCCTCTCTCCCCCAAAATGAGATCAGTGCTCAGTTGTTTAGGACAATTTCAATTTGCTTTTTAGAAATAGGAGCAGATGCCAAGTGACTAAAATAATATCACAGGATATGAGTATCTATTTGATTAAGTGAAACTCCATAAAATAATAATCCCTTTGAAACTAACAGAATTGTAGCAGTCTGTCTTTTAAAAAATAAGTTCCTACATTTTCTGTTCATTACTGGATGATCTAAAAATTCCTCCCCTAGAGACTCAAAGCTCTCCATAATATAAAACCAGTCCACACTGTTTCTTCGATTTTATTTCCTCTATTAAAATTCTTTCATTCATCTTCACATACACCATAATGTCCATGAGAGTATTTTGCTAAATAGTAGGCCCTCAGTAACCACTCAGTGAATTCAGGGAATGGACACAGTACCCCTAGGTTATGACCTTGGTCAGGCTCAGAGTTCACAGCATAGAGCAAAATTCTCCACGGGACAGACAGTTTGTATTAACACAAAATTTCTACTGGTACCTTGTTCCAAGATTCTTGGGAATCTGATCCAATGACAAATAAGATTTATCTATTATTAGTCATCAGCACTGGGAATGGATCTGATGACTCTGCAATACTTAAGAAAACTTGGAAAGTTATTTTCTTAAATATTTAAACATTCACTCTAAAAATCTTCAATTAGTGTGCAGAATGTTTTGCTCAGCAAAGTTAATGTCAACTACTCTTTTCAAATAAACAAAAGCTTTAAATACGAATTGAGTTTGCTGATATCTACATACATATATATATATGTATGTAGATATGTAGATATATATATATATATATATATATATATAATCTGTATCTCATTACTACAACTACGAATCCATTGATTACATCAATGTCTGCTTCTGAGAGCAAGGCTGAACTAGGAACAAGAGAAACTCAGCATGGCGTGAATACAAACATTCTACTGGAAAATCTTCCCAAAGGATATGGACGTTTACACAGCCGTCCTCCTCTGCTTCATTTCTCAGTGAATCCACCAAGCATTTCCAAAAGGGTTTGGTATTCACACGGAAGGTATTTTGAACAAATTTGAGGAAGATGTTACATAATAATACTAAACTATTCTATATCAAACAATTATACACAAATTGTTGCTTGTACAGGTGAGATAACTGTGCACCTATAATGTTTCTAAATATTTACTCTAATAAAAAAACGACCAACATAAATTACATTCATCTCTATTCAAAGAGAGATATGGGGAAATTTTCGATACAATGACTTGAAAAAATTAACTATTTGTCTGAAATCCAATCGATCTAACAGAAACAAATCCAAATGTTCTGTCCTCTGGCCAATGGAAAGATGCCACAAGGGGAACTTGAACCTGACAGCAAAGCAAATCTGGTCCATCGTGAGATGGCTCAGGTTACAAATGCGCATTACTGCAACTTCTAATAATGTCTAAGCACATGTCTCATTATTTAGTTGAAAAGAGTAAGGTACTTCCTGCCTGAATGTGTGGTATCACCATATCCTGGCCATAACTAAAGGCCAAGATATTCATTAGCTCTGGACATAATTTTTGTAAGTTAACAGAAAGCATCTCTGAGGAAACGAGAGATGGTAGCGTGAGCTGGGAGTCAAAACATTTCGTCTCCAGCCCCAACATGCTGCTACTGATGAAGCCATGGATCCTTTAAGTGGCGCCGATACCTCTACCTACCTATCTATAAAACTGGGATAATGTGACACTCCATGCCCTCCTTGCCTCCCTTCCTCATCTCTTTCAATAATAATCCTGATTCTGCTGTCCCATCACGGACGATGGAGTACTTGATGAATAGAAAGGAAAGCCAGGGTCATTCTCGTTAAAAATTAATATTTGTGTTGTTCTTTACACTAATAAGTAATTTTTAACTTTTTAAAACTTCAACAGCCCTGTCAAATGAATGTGATTACACCATTTCACAGCTGGTAAAACTGAGGCTGGGGAGATTACTTAACTCACCCAAGATTACATAGCGAATGAATGGCAGGCGCAGGTCTTCGCCCCAGACCTTCTGAGTTCAAAAGCCATCACCTTCCTCCTAGAAGATGTTGGCTCACTACAAAGCAGGTAGGGATCACCTCTCTTAAACAGAATATGTCCCTATGGGACCATGCCTGGTGAAAAGTTTCCGAGTTCTCAAAAGGAGAAATTTAATCATCGAGCTACCTTTACTCCATGATAGTCCCTTCAAAAAAAGCAAAAAGCTAAAAAATTCCACCTCATTCTATCACATGCACCAAAGGAGAATAAAGAATCCATATGTACCTATTAAATTTAAACTGCCAAGAAAAAGTATTACACATATCCAAAGTAAATGGTAAGACAATGCATAACCTGAATGCCTAGAAAAACGAGTTGCTCACAAAAATCAGAGGATTTGCAGGGCTGGGGAGGGGAGGGGATGCGGGCTCAGCGTGCGTTAGTTGATCTTTGGTGAAAGGTTACTAATTCAATTCCTCATTTCAAAGATGAGACTGAAGAACAGAGAGATAAACGTTTACATTCCTTCATCCATCGGCTCTGTCGGGTGTTTCGTGGATGCTGATTTAACGACGCACATGAGGCACTGAGTAGCAGAAATGCTCTTACATCTGCTCCTGACACCTCAGTCTTTCCCCTGGGTTTTAAGTCCTTTTGAAAAGCTCCCCGATCTTTCTCATCTCAACTTTTATATGTAAACAAATCCTGCTATTGGAACACAATACAGTATTTGTGATGACGAAGGCTCTCAAGGGGCGATAAATGTGGATGGAGAAATCTGTGGAAAACAGCTGAATGGCCTACGAGCCTGGAAAATCCCTTATAAGTGATGTTTCTGTGTGTGTGTGTGTGTGTGTGTGTGTGTGTGTGTGTGTGTCTGTGTATGTGTGCAAGCATGGGAAACAAATCTCCAACATAAGGACTATGCCATTAATCACCAAAGATGAGTGAAACAAAACTATTTAATGGAGAGATTGGGTCAACTGACATTTCACTGCACTGTGCTCAAATATATAAAATTAAAAACACTTAAAATGTCTTCCTCCTGCCCCAAGAGTTTTGAAAAATAGACATAGTTGATGCAGAAAAATAAACAGAGAATAAATAAATCAGAGATATAAAGAATTAACCCCAGCTCAACACTGACTCGGCTGAAGTCAGTTCCACATGTTATACTCTTAAAGCAACTGCTTTTTTATCGTTTTTATTGCGTCTCCAAGCCTCCTTCAGTTCCACTGAAACAATCCCTCGGCCCTTCGTATTAGTTTCAAGCCTTCTCTTTCGTTTTCCTACTTTGCGAGCCACACTTTCTCTTCTTACTCCTTGAATCCATTTCCCTCAGTCCTCTTGCCCATGACGGATTCCATGTGCCCTAAGTCCTAGCTTCGCTCATCCGCCTCCAACTCCTTTTCCTGAGAGTGCCTCACCAAGTGGGCATTGCGGTTATCACTGATGGCTCCTTCCCAACCACTGTGCTAACACGTCCCCTACCCTCCTTCACTTAATCCTCACGACCTCTCACTCCCGTAAAGGTCAATGATCTTGTCCAGGGACTCAGGCAGCCTGTTACGTTACGTTACGATACGATACGATACGATACGATAAGATACAATACGATACGACGCGACACGACATGACACTACACTACACTATAAGGTCTTTGAGGGTGACATCCCAAAGTGTTCTTGTCACTTTTCCAGCACTTGGCCAAGTGCCAGACCCATAGCAGAAGATTTATAAATATTTATGGATGGATGGATGGATGGATAAAAAGAAAGAGTACGAATTTCAAAAAGATGTGTCTCCTGCAAAACTAATTCTCTTAACTACCATGCTGTATGTCTTACCGAACATGTGAAAAGTTGGAGAGGAGAGAATTAGTGAAATAAAAATTCTAAAATGCTAGCAGCTTCTCTGAGGACCGGCCCTGTCCACACATGTGATTGGCCTGTGTTATGACTCTCTGGGTGTGCGGTTTGCAAACCTGCTCTACAAGCCTCGGTTCCATCAACTCTGTGCTGCACAGAGCAGGAGCCCCACGGCAGCGCTGGAGACCGGGCTGTGCATGACCAGCAGAAGCCCCTCCATCGCCGCGCTCAGCTCAGGGCGGAGGCCCAGGGAGGGCCCCCTCTGCCTTCACCATCGTGGCGCACGCCCATCCCGACGGAGACTCCAGTGCGATTTGAGTCCCAAAAGCTACATAGAGTTTTCAAAGTGCTTTCAGAAGGATTCTCTCTCTCGATCTTTATAACAATCTGGTGGTAAATGCTACACCGTGGGGTTGGGGAAGAACTAGTATAACATGACAGATGCATCCATGAGGGCTTGGTCTCCCTCCCTTGTCTGGAATCGGCTTCTCTGCCAGGACGAAGGCATAGTGAAAGCAATTAAACTAAATAGTGAAAAAGAAACAAGTATATATTAGACAAATGGGCAATTGGCTATTTCCTATAAAATGACTTAAACAGATCACAATATGTGTCATTGTAGCAAAAGGATGGAAACAACCCAATGTCCACCAATAGGGGACGAGGTAGACTGACACGTCCACACGGTAGAGCACCGTGTGGCTGTAAAGGACAGAGCAAGGTCTCTGATGATGTTCCAGGGCAGACCAGAGGGTACGGAGTAACAACTCTGGGGAGAGAAAGGGGGAAAATACTAATGTAACATACTGATGTCTGTATTATATCTATTGCATACATAGTAGGCAGATTTACTTACATATTCAAAAAGAAACGAAAGAGTGATAAACTAACAAAATGCTACTAATACTGGAAGAGAGAATTGGAAGAAAGCAGGAAGGAAGGAAGCAAGGCCTCTCTGTCCTTCGTTTTATAGTTTTGACTTTCAAATCATATAAATGTCTTAGAGAATTAAAACAAATTTCACTTGAAAATATAAAGTAAAGTGATCCCTAAAATCTGAAAACAAAATAAACAAACTCCACAGCATATCGGGTTGCAGGCATAAGCAGACAGAGAAGAATTATTTCAAACAGCTTTAGGTCACAGGATTCTGCTTTAGGTCACAGCCTCTGGACAGAAAGAACCACAAAGAAGTCGAAAACTGCATTTCGCATTTCATAGTAGTTAATACTGATAGCTGGTTTGACACTATTATACACACACATATACACACACTTATAATCATGTTAAAGACATTAGAAAAATAGGTTGTCAGCATTAGAGCAAAGAGATACAATATAATATCAAAGAATAGCCCAGAATCTTACATTTGAAGCAGAAATATCAGTATAACCTCATGATTTGTTTTTCTTTCTTATTAACGAGTCTTAGAAACAATGACAACCTGTAACAATGGGCAACCCTAGTGTCCAGATGGTAATTTCCAAATGTCATTTCCTCCAGAAGGAACCAGCGTTCCTTAGAGAAATAGGACCAATCCCAGTTCTAGAACAGGAAACATAAAATGAACGAGTCATCTTTTGTCCTGCTGGAAAGTACAAAGATTGTGAAGGTCATGCCAAGGACACAGATGCCAACTGAAAGGGGCTCCCAGGGGCCAAAGACGGGATAATCAGAGCATTGAAAAGAATGATCCTGCCATGGATTAAAGCCCATCGAACCTATGAAAAGCTATGAATTCATCATCATATTTGTTAAATGTATCAGTCACCGCACGAATTTGCTAGAATATAAATTTTTACTCCAAAAATTTGTAAAGGGAAAAGATTACCAAAGAAATAATAGACATTTGGGTCACTGGGCGACAGGAGGCTGGTTATTTGGTGAATCGATTCAGGGCAATTCCAGGACAGAGAGAGAGTGACCGTGACATCTTGCAATACGAATGCTCCTCCCCAACACCTCCTGGCTGTCTCCTGCCCCAGAGAGTTTCTGCTGCTCTACTCCTATGATCCAGACTAAAGCAGTCCCTCCTTACAATTTCATCTGAATATAATACTTCTCTTAACACGTATGATTTAACAGAATAAAATGTCTCATTTAATATTTTTTTCAGTAGCTCCAGGATATGATCACTCACATTTACAAATGAGAAAGTGAGGCAGAGAGGTTAACTGACTCGGTTGAAAGCACACAGTTAAGCGACAGATCCGGGGTTCAAAGAGAGATCTGTGGGCTACGTCGGGCTGCCCACGACAAAGAAACACACGTTGGTGTTGGACGGGACCGAAGTTTGTAGGGACATAACATGACTGAAAATACCACATGGATTGTTAAATAACTAGTCCCCTTGTAAAAAAAATAATAATAATATAATTCTAAGGGGATTTTAAGAGTAACTTTATTTGATATATGTGGCCTTGGGAGAATTATTTAATTAAGATATTAGAGCAAGAAGAAATCAGAGAGTTGATTCCAGTCCAAATTACTGTTTTCTGGGTTGGAAAACAGACCTAAAGAGAAAAACCGATGAGCCTGAAGTCGCACAGCGCATTAGCAACATGAGGGCAGGGTTGCCGGCCACCGTATGCACTGCCCTGGGGCAGCTCTGAGGGCTTGGTCTCCCTCCCTTGTCTGGTACCCAGCAGGCGGGGAGTCCGCCTGAGCTTCCTGCTACATCAAGAAAATGTACCTGCAGGGTGCTGACCCCTAGTCATGATGTGAAACACTGCGATCAACAGTGAGTGTTGGGGTGGTTTACATCGGCCGCTAGCGTTGTCTATTGATGACGGTGACCATGCCGATTTGCAGCTGGCCTCGCTAAGATCCCCTGGAGGGCCCTCCTGCTGAAGGCTGATTATGAAGCAGGAACCCACGTGACCAGCAAAAGATAGAAAACTTAAAAATATGTTTTAAATTTTAAAGTATTATAAAAATATTAAAAACTCCAGCTGAGACTCCATTATAAACTCCGGCCCTTGGGCGTCTGTTCCAGGCACACACAGGTGGTACCTGAGGCAGCCTGTGTCTGTCTGCAAAACACATTCTTACTTTAATGCCATTTCATATAGTATCTCTGTGTAAACATTGTCATTCTGGATCCCCGGAGCCTTCTTAAGCAATTAAGCCCTGTTTTACTGTCGCCATTAGTGCATTGGCTAAGAACTTGTCACGTGGTAGCCGCTCAGGTATGTCCTACATTAATTGGTTAGTGAACAAATAGAGAGAATCTGAGTATCTTGATTTATCGTCCACGATAATCTCTACAAAAATTCTAATCGGCATTGAAGAAAAACTAAATGTAATTTAGCGTGATAAATACCTCTCTGACCAAAAGACAAAGAACCTATAACTGACACTCTTAGGTCTTGATATCCTCCGTTCATCGCGAGATCGTGCAAAGCTGTAGCAGTGCGTCTCTGGCGGCTGCTGCAGGATGTCGGTTTGCTGGGTCCTCTCCCTTCCTTCCCACAGCACACTGGGTTTGCGTGCGCACACTTCTCGTGGAGTCAAATGCCACTGCCTGACCTTGGAAATGGGCAGTGATGCTAAGTACATCTGTACCTGAGACAGTCCATTTGCATTTAAGTCTAATTTCAATATTCTCTAAAAACCTATGTATACTGTATATTTATAAAATTAGTACAAAACTGGATTTTTAAAACTGTCATGCATCAAGAGCCTTCAAAATACCTCTGGATCTAGAAATTTTACTTCCAGGACTATGTCATAACAGAAAAACACTCTGAGGATAAGCTATGTGCCTCAGGATGTTGGTTACAGATTTAAAAATAAAATTTAAATTGGAAATAAGCTAAAAGTTCAACCAAATGGAAACGATTAAGCATGTTTTGGCTGTACCTGTCTAACAGACTACCACACACACATTTAAAATGATAGTTATAAAAACTAGAAAATGACAAGGCAAAAACAGGGGAATAAAATTTCTATGTAAACTCCGTTTTCTACTATGTTTGAAAATAAACAGAGACATTCTTGAAGGAAAAAACTACTCCTAAAATTAAAGAACTGGCATGGACGAGCTGTTAACGAAACAAAGAACGAAACAATCAAAGCTCACTGACGACTCTTGTGTGTCTAAAGACCCAGTGACTCCGCAAGGCCGCAATCTGAGTCCAATGGTATTGCTGTGAATCTCATCGACGAAACCCCAAATCGGTGTCTGAAGGTGGATGGCAGATATCTGGTTAACTAGACAACCACAAAAATTAAAGTAACTTTTTCAAAAATCACACTCCAACCTAATCCCCTTACCACAGAAATAAGTCTCTTGGTTATTCTCCGATGAAAAACAAAATAGAGTTTTCCAAGGCTGTTTCTCTTACAAAGAAAAACGAAAGTCTAACTCTTTATAATTCTGCACAACAAAGGGTGGATCCTGGAAAAAACAAAGGTGACCCTCGCAGACCACGGTGCTCTGAAAATGAATTTTGTGACCATGGTTCACTGGCAAAGGCTGCTATAGAGTAGGTGGAAGTTGAATCTGTGTCAGAATATGATGTCTCTGGAAATAGTAAACAAATAAATAAACAAATAAAAACTGACTGCAAATGATGACAATAGCATATTCCTATTATAATAGTTCAATAAAAATCACATTTGGACATATACACTGCAGAGAATATAAAGTCTAGCCTCCTGGCTCTCAATATTTTCATGTCTTTAAGTTAGTTATTAAAAAAAAATAAGTAAGCTATTTCAACCTCTCTAGACCTCTGTTTCCTTATCTGGAAAATGGGCAGAATCAATAATATCCACTGCATGGGCATTTATTACATAGAGTAAGTTACACGTCATCCAAACAAAAAATGCTTAGATAGTGTCTTCTTAGTAAACATTCAACATGTGTCCCTAGTTGTTTTATTATCATCATGTTATTAGCAGAGGTTTCATTCCCTGACCTGTTCAAGCTGTATGACGTTTGAATGTAAGGTGTTATCATCGACATCGTAAATAATAAGTTTCTTTCCTATAATATATAAGGTTACATTCTCCGATGTATGTTGCTGTACCTACGGGACGGGACGTTAGTTAAGCTTCGGAACTAATCCCTCTTCGCTGCTTCTTTTGATCCCCGCAAGGACACTGCCACACAGAGACAGAGGAGATAGGACCCTCATTGCACTGATAAACTTCGGTTTCGGCAGAAGTTGAGGGCGTTAAGGGACTTGCCCAGAGCCACGGCCCTGGGACCCGGCAGTGGCGGGATTCGGGGCGGTGCTTTCTAACTCCGCCTTCGGGGCTCTTCCCCTCGTTTTCCGGCTTTCCCAAAATATCAACTTCATAATATTTTATTTCGATCAGTAAACGTGACCCTGAACGGGTGAACCGAAAAACCGCAAGAGGGACGATGACGGCGCGAACACAGGTCCGCTGCTGCGCGGATAACACCGGACGGGTCCGCGAAGGCGTTTCCACGCCGCCCTCGGGGGACACTGGTGCCGCCGCGTCCCGCCCGGCACAGGCGTCCCCGGTGAGAGCACAACTGACCCAGAGGCGCTGAAGGCCCTTGAGCACTTTCCTCGCCCCAGTGCCAGAAAGCATTGTCTCCCTCCCCCGCCTTTACCTGTGTACCTGTGTAACTCCCCTCCCCGTTTCTCTCCCAGGAAATAAAGCGCTCTTTTTGGGGGGCGGGGGGAGAAGGGGGCAGGAAAACAAGCCTTGCCCTTCCCTGTTCTTTGCTTTTGCTCAAGCTGGTCCTCCACAGGGAATAAACGCCCTCCCTCCAAACTCCAAACGGTCACATTCTACTTTTCCTTAAAAACTTGGTTTAAAGCCTTTCCTCCATGAAACGTACGGAACCCAAACACACCACTCCACCTCCCATAACAATCTCTGCAACCCAAATTTTCTATCAATTTAGTAAAGCAGCTTTTCCTAAACTTATTGTGTAAGCTTTCTCTCTCCTCTTAGATATATAAACGACTTAAGGTCTTGGTTTGAGTCTATACGCGCGCGCGTGTACACACACACACACACACGGCATAGCGCCGTGTACAGAGCTGGTGTTCAATGACTATACAAGAGCGAGGGGTGAGCAACAGCACATCTTTTGATACATGTATGAAGTTTCACTTCTACCATATAACGCGACACAAGCAAATCGAAATGGAGGGTCTAGGTATTCATCCAATAATTTTTTTAATTAAAAAAATGTTTTAACTCAAAAACTTTGTCAGATGAGAAATTAAAACTATTTTTAAATCCTTCTTTAGATATATTTCTTAATTCTGCATATCACTTACATGGATAGAAAGATTTAGAGACTGAAATATTACATTAATTTTAAAAGTCCTTAAAAAATACAAATCTCTGCTCAAAGAGGAAGAAGTTTTCACCTGATAAAAATTCAAAAAATCAAGATGAGTTTTAAAAAGAATTATCATCCTTGTTTAATCTTCCTGTAATGACAGACCATCTCGTACTCTTAATTAATCTGAATGTCTCTCGACTATTTTTATTTGTTATTGATCTGGAAAGGAAGGAAAAATTGTGTGAGTTGGGCATAAAAAGCCTTTTATCTGAACACAGGAGACTATCAAACGTTATATAAATTGCACTGGCAAAGGTCCCCAAAAATGCTGATAACAAAACCAGATGGGGCCGGCACTTTGTGATACCTCTGTACTCCTGATGTTGGCACACAGGGCGAACGATCCCGAGTTAGCTTTATTCAGTCCTACACCCTCTTTGCCAAGGAAGCCACACTCGGCGACGACCACCTTGCCCACCCCACTGTGGGACTCTCCAGCCAAGTGACCTAGGTCCAGCTGAACCCTTTACTCCATTTTTCCAGGAGTTGTCTATGGAGCCTCTGCCTCTACGGTAATCAAGAGATGGTCTGGCCAACAGGCGTTCGTCATGCATCAATTCCTAGCTAGCTCGGCGCTGTGCCACGGCCCCAGCAGATCGAAATGGCACATCTGGGGGACCGCTCTGCTCTCCAGTCTGTCCAAAACTAGGACACACAGGACAAACTAGCCATGTTCCCCGATGGATGCCCTGAGGAACTCTGTTCTTGAGAAAGATGCCTCTAAAAAACTGGGTTTCATGGTCAAATAAATTTGGAAAAGACTGTAATCTGAACCCTCCTCTGGGAGTTTCACAATGCACATTAACATATTCAGGGTTATGAAAATCCTGCAGCAAAGAACTCCATAATACTTTAACTCAGCAAGTTCCAAATTTATTCGGCTATAAACCTTCTTTCCAGCAGCATTTACTAATATGGAAACAGTTTGGGAAATGCTTGCAACTACTGCGCGCCTAACAGCTACGTGGCTTCATATCGAGCTACGAGCCAACTCTTGGTATCCCTGTTGGAGAATTGTTGCTCAAAAAACGATTCGTGTAAGAATTAAACTAGAAATGGGAGGTTCAGATTTTCTGACAACCAAACTATAAAGCAACCTGTCAATTTTACCTTAATATAAAGAAAACACATATGTTCAAAAGAGAAAGAAAAACATATTTTTAGGTTACAATTAGTACGATGGTCCACAGCAGTATACTCTTTATAAAAAAAATTTCCTATCATAGATGCACAACCCAATTATGAATATCTTTATGTGTGAAGTGAAAGAGAGAACAAAGTGGTAACCCAAATATTTCAAGTCAACTTGTCTTCCTACAATAATACAGTTTTGCCTCTTAATTTTCAGATAATTCATGCCTACTGAGTGTGTTTGTGGACATGGAGGAGAAAGGGAAAGCCAAAGTCATAGGAAGAGTTATCATAATTCTCCACTTAGGTGCTGAAATATACTCTATTAATAAAATGAGCCTTAGGTAGATATAATCATGTAACCGTCTTCGAAACCACTAAGGAACTATACAGAATATCATATGATATAATACACTGAAAATTCTCCCAATATCTGAGAGTTAATATTCCCACATTTCTGAATACCCACTTTATATTAAAAAAAAAAAAAAAAGATCCGAGCACTAAGTACGATAGGTACATGTATCAAAGTCTCCTAAATAACAGTTATCCTGGACATGAAATACCTTCTAAACAAAATTCATAAACTTTCTTTCCAAACTCAAGCATCTCCCCAGTAATCAGATTAAAATCTGTTCACACTTATGAAAAGGAAATCCTGATACCATAGAACTGATGGATGTTTCAAATTATCAGTGTTTAAAAATCGAATCCGTCGAGACTCATGCCAGCCCAGGAAAAGATTTATTCAGATTTACATTTGAATGCCATTGCCCATGTCATTCTTTTCACCTGAGAACCATAAAAACATAAATATGCAAAACACAATCGGTAAACATGTCACACAGTAACATAGTACCTGAAGCAAAGAGAAAACATTCAAACACTTCCTCCTCCTAGAATCTGGTGGGCGGGAGAGAGGTAGCTCTTAATGAACTGATTTAACACTTCGATGTTAGAACGAACGTTAGTTCTCTTCACTCATTGCATTTTAGTTTAGTGGTCAAAAATGATCATGTGTTGAAGGAGCTCTAACGGCAGTGCCTTACCAGTGTAGATGCTGGCATTGGAAGCCGGAATACCAAACTGTGACTCGATGAACTTGGGAATGAAGGTAATGAAAGCAGTTACAATGGCACTCTCAGCTGTGTATGACAAACTCACAAAAAGGAATGTCATGTTGCTTAAGATCCTGACAGCTGCTCTTGGTAGGTCTACAAAATGACAAAAATGACAAATGAATGTTATAAACAAGGGATGAAAAATAAAATAAAATTGAATTGTTTTTGAAATGAACTGGAAATAGCCATTCAGCAATACTTGAGACTATTGAATAGAGAATAAATATAGAAAACTTGATGACCGATTAGAAATTCTCCCCTTTATTAAATAGGTTTGGGTATTTTTTTTTAACTTTTTTCAACTAGGATAAGGAAATTTAATGAAGCACTTAAAAACATACCCATATAGATTATCCTTACAAGAAGTACCTGACCTGTGACCCCTGTTTCAAAAACTGTTTAAAATAAATTATTAGCATTTTTATTGATTAAAACAACATTATGCTTTGTTAAGACTCCAAAGTCTACTAAATCCATAAAGTACCTGCAAAACAGTCCTAAATTACAGTTTCCACCTCACCCAACTAGCATCCCCCTGAGAAGATGCACTTCTGAGCTGCCAGCTCTTGGACCCGGCATTGCCGGCACCCAGAGCAGAGCCGCTGTTACCTTTAGTTGGATGTCTAACCTCCTAGCCTGAGTACGAAACAGGAAATAATACAGCTAAACGGGCACAAGGAACGAGGCCACCAGGTCAGATGCTCCTAAGGACTTTGGAACACAGTGAAATGATCTCCGAAGGAGCAGGAGAACCCAGAGGTGGTCGCTTGGCACCTGCCATCTGCCTCTCGAGCAAGAAAGAGAAATCTCATCCTCGAGTGCCAGCATTTATTTCACAGAACTCGCCATGCACATGCATCAGGATGTATGTGCAAATATTTTCAGATCAGCACTGTTTATCACAGCACCATGTGGGAGAAACACGCTTAAACGTCAATCAACAGGAAGTATTTAAATTATGGCACAACCATATAATGAAATACCATGCAGTAGTTAAAACTGAAATAAACTTTACATACTGGCATAAAGAACTCATAATTTTATTAATGTGCAAAGCTAGCTGCTGTATAAATGTATGCATGTATATAAATTTATAATATAGATTATATATTTATATAGATAATATTTAAGTAAAAATCAAACCAAAACTGTATTAATATACAGTCGAATGTATACTTCTCAATATATGTTAACAGCAAGAAATTCTGTGAATGGAAGTAAGATTGGTAAAGAGGAAAATAAAAGAAAATTCTTGCATATATAGCTATACATTTTTTCCATGTTTATAATGTGAATTACCTCATATTCATGTAATCTTTATATATCTTTATGGAAAAGGTAAGCTACATTATTTTTGACATGTACAGTCATCTTAGTTATCAGAACAATTATCTCCATATGCTACAACATAATAAAATCATTTCACAAAAATTAAGCAATGACTACCATTAAAGCTATAATTTATAGCCTATTCATGAGAATTTACAACTTAGGAAGGCAAGACTGCTATTATCTTTTTAAAATGTAAATTAATTTTAATGTTCTATAACAATTTAATTGTTTAAAGTTTAAATAAACATTTTAAGAGAAAAATTTAAATACGTACTTTTTTTAACATGAATAAACCAGAAAATATATAATCAAAATATGTCATAAAATTACCCAATACTCTCTTGTAAACACTACAAATCAAAGTCGTATTCAAAATTTAAAAATTAGAAAGTTAAGATTTTATATCAACAGTTAAAGATTCGAGTTAAGTTTAGCTGTTATATTAAAGCCAACATGTTGAATCTGAAACATCTGGGGAAAATATAAATTTTTTTAATCCAAGAAGATGACATATGTCACATGAATATTTTAAAAGATACTAGTTATATAAAACTGGTTTTTCTTTTACGCCCATTTGGTATGGTAAAATAACCTTCTAATTTCAAAGGTAACTAAAAATATATGTGATGTTTCTCTCTTCTTTCATTAAAAAAAAAAAGCCCACTTTTATTTAAGAAGAATTTAGCAAAAGTTCAGACTTTAAAAACCTTTAAGTTAGCTTCCTTTTTCTTTCCTCTTCCTCTTTCCCCTTGGCTGGGGCTAAACTTTCAGCCCACTGTGTCTGTGCTTAATGGAAGTTTATTTATATACAGAGGGAGTGAGCAAATAAGTCAAGACACTGAGAATGATAGAAGTCAGTTTTCTAACTGCCAGAGGAGGGAGTTACAAATACAGAAATCTTAGATTTAAGATTGGAACTGGAGGTGTTGGTATGTATTCATGAGATAGCTGATATAGATGATAGATAGATTAGATAGATAGATAGATGATAGATTACAGATAGAGGACTAGATAGATAATAGATAGACAGATGATAGATAGATAGATAGATAGATAGATAGATAG
Source organism: Rousettus aegyptiacus (assembly GCF_014176215.1). Taxonomy (NCBI): domain Eukaryota; kingdom Metazoa; phylum Chordata; class Mammalia; order Chiroptera; family Pteropodidae; genus Rousettus; species Rousettus aegyptiacus. The sequence continues at coordinate 8,808,153 of NW_023416290.1, read as the reverse complement.
ATAGATAAGATAGATGATAGATAGATTATAGATGAATAAATAGATAGATAATAGATAGATTAGATAAATAGATAGATGATAGATAAATAGATAGGTAATAAATAGATAGATAGATAAATAGATGATAGACAGACAGATAGAAAGACAGACAGACAGACGATAGACAGGTAGGTAGATAGATGATAGACAGATGGACAGACAGGCATAGACAAAGACAATGAGAGATTAATGACAGATGGGGGCAGCGTGTGTGTGTACATAAACATATTTTCTAACTCTGTCTACTAACGGGGCTAAGTAATAACACCCTGGTAGCAATGAGCCCACTTGGCACCCAGCTATTGGTTTCTAAGTGTCATTTTCCATTAAATAAAACCAGAGCTCCTTGGAGAAATGTCTAACTTCAGAGCTGGGGCAGAGAAAATACAAGATGAGCCTGGAAAATCTCATTGAGCAAGAAAGTAAACAGTCAAAGAATGATGGGGACATGTCTGAAAGACAGGAAAGACAGCGGGAAGGATTCCCAGTGGCCAAATCTGGAACAATCTGAGCTCAACTGATGCCAAAAATGGTAAGCGAGAGATTACTAGGAACAAGAAAGGGTCAATCCTCATTATTCACAGATTCAGCATTCGCAAATCTGCCCGCTCGCCAGAATTCATTTGTAACCAGAAAATCAATACTAGCAGTGCACACTCCTTCGAGGACATGCGCAGAATGGCAAAAAGCGTGAGTCGCAGGATACACACATTCTCGGCTGACGTTGCACAGGACAAGGCCTTCTTGTTTCAGCTCTCATACTGGAAACAAGCGTCCTTTTCACAACATATTGCCACATTTTTCACATTTTTGTGCTTTTGGTGATTTCATTGTTTAAAATGCCCCCCGCCCCCGTCCTCAAGCAGAGTGCTGGAGTGCTGTGTAGTGTTTCTATGTATGAGGGACTGCGATGTGCCTTGCAGAGTAAACACGTGTGTAAGATGAGCTCCCCGCAGGCCTGAGCGAGTGCTGTGGCCACGGGTTCCTCGTTAAAGAATCAACGATATACATCAAACAGAAACATATACCACGAGCTTATGTATTAATTAGTTGGCCATTATGTCGTGACAGGAATCCAGGTTTGTACCTCCCCCAGAGCACTAACTATATTGATTTATAACTGCAATATACTCGTTTACTTTAGAGTGGAGAAACCTGGCAGATAGAATCTTGTCCAAGGGATAAAAGTTCACCTAACTGGTAACGAGGCAAATTCGCGTGGCCTCCGTTACAATACACCGAGCACAGCGTCATTTCGGTGGTGTGCCCACGAAAGGGCTTAAGTCAGGAGGCGACATCATTAAACCCAAGTCGGGGGACAGTTTATAAAGTTACTGCCTTGTACTTTCTAGAAAGGTCAAGGTCATAAAAGAGACGAACACATGAAGGAGATGCAAAGACAGGACCACTGAACAAGCGCGTGATCCTGGATTAGACCTTGGACACAAAGGGCATCATTAGGATAACAGGTGACATTTGAGTGCGGCACGTGGTCTAGATGGCAGCACGGGATCAATGGTAACTTTCGGACTTTGGTGGCTGCCCGGTGGTCACATAGGAGAGTGTCCTTGTGTTTAGGAAGCGCACACAGAATACTACGGGGCAGGAGAGAATCATATCTTCATCTTCGCTGATGGCTCAGTAACATCAACGATGGGGGTGCCGGGTACGCAGGAGTTTCTGGTGCTATTTCTGTGGCTTTTATGTATATTCAAAATTATTTCAAAAGCACAAAGTTTAAACAACTAAGTTAGCAAAGAAGTTTCTAAGTCCACAAACTTGCAACCAAATACCTAGTTGTTATGCGGCAGATAAGTTTCTTGGTGTCATTCATAACTGAGTCATTATAAAGTCAAAGAGGCAGCAAAAAGCATAACAAAGAAGAGATGAAATAATGACAGAGATCGTCCTTTTTTAAAACTAATTTAATGCTGAGAAATCCTACCAATTCATTTATAAGGGCAAACTGACACTAAAACCAGAAAGGATTAGTACATTCACAATGGTGCAACTGCTACCTCTATGTACTTTCGAAATGTACTTTTTTTTGTTATGAAGAAACTCAAGAATTAAGAACAGGAATCAGACTGTGAATCACTTTTATTCTATGCTTTATGAAACTTTTACATAGTTTCTAAATTTTCTACCGGGCACATGTATTACTTGTATATTCTAAAACAAATTAAAAAAAAAAAAAAAAGGCGAAACCCTACAATTTGTAAAGGATGCAGCAATATGTCATCCTCCAAGTCTTTCCTGACCCAGGCGGCTAACTCAAGAATTCCTTCAACCTTCCTTAGAATGTACGTGTCTCCACTTAAATACTTATATTTTATGACGTCTATTTTCCTTTCTACCTCCCATTGAGGGCACGGACTGAAAGTTTTCATATATGTGTCTTGAGTTCTTTGTCCTGTAGCAGTTGCTTAGTAAAGATAATTGTGAAAGAGAAAAGGAAACAAAGGAGAAAAGTTTTTTTAAGATAGATATTGCCAGCCATATTTCAATAATTAGAGTCATTGAGCCAGTCTAGTTCTTTCCTAAAAGTCTTCGGTAATGCCAGTTTCTTACATAAAAAAGTAAAATGTGAGGGAAGCGTTGATTGAACAAGCAGAAGAGGCACAAGCAGATAAAGGCCCATCTATAGGCAAACTGACCAACCCTGAGTCTACAGACCCGACCCCCTCCTTGTCTAACTCTCATGCACGGCCAGTATCTCCCCCACCCTAAATGACCTAGCACCAGGTACCAGCCCTGCAGCCCAGATCCCACTGGAATTACTCAGAGGAGCGGATCATAAGCAATCATAAGCCGTTCGCCCTGGCCTGCCTTATCCTTCTCAAGGAAACCCAGGCCCTGCCCTTAGCCTTGCCCTTGCTACTTTTGTTTACTGACCAAAACCTGGTGCTTCCGCTGTGGCCCTGCATGGCACGGTGTGGCCCCGTCTCTTGGGAAATGTAAGCAATAAATTCTTCTTTCAATGGCACTGACCTCTCCATGTCGTCACTCAGTCACCTCCGTAAACTAAAATCCTGCGGGTACGAATTATAAAACCACTCCCTTTAATGCCTCTCCACGCGATTCCTGGATTCCCTTCTTTTATAAGAACTGAGAGTGTGTGATTTTTCCTTTACCTCTAATCTTTTTGTCCCCACTATTTGTGCACCTTTAAGCCTTCCGGTACATCAACAAGCTGGAGGAAACATACTGCCACTATGCAGTGGACACCCTGAGAACCTCCTGCATGGCCCGCAAGTCTTGCGCTATCCTGTGCATGTCATAGGCAGGCGGCAGATACGACGTTTTGACACCTGTTAGCCAAGAATGTCAAACTACTGCTGGTCACGTCTTTCTGTAAAAGCAAAACCGAAGCCGCCCTTCACACGTAACGTGGCCCACACAGGACCCACCTGCTCGCTTTCATTTCATTTCCTTCGTTTCATTTCATGTCATTCCTGCTCATTTTCTCTGACACTAACGATCCCCGGGCCTCCCCCCGAAAGTATTCCAGTTTCTCACACCCCCACTGGCAAAGGCATTCCCTGCTCACCGATAAAGGCACGGGAGGAATCGGGTGACCATGACATGCCACAGTCACCACTAGGCAAGCACGTGAAGCTCCTCAGCGACTTCTCTGCAGACAGTGGACAGAGAGGGAGGCCATGGAGCCCCAGAATATATGACTGGTAGTTACTGGCCAGAGTGCTACCCTGCTTGTTTAAATGCAGCTTTGATGAATACTTTTATGTGTCTTTCTAGGTAGATACCACTCTGATGAGCAACCCCACAGTCCATCTCTACTGAGTGTAAAGAAAGTGCTTTCTTTTTGTTAGGAATTCTTTGCCAGGCCAGTTACCTTTTTCCTCATAAGCTGAAAGACCAAATCTAAAGGTTCAGCTTATCACAAGAAAACACACGCACAACAAAATAAACGTAAAAGAGAAATGAAACAAAAAATTAGAAATAGAGAAGATAAATCAGAGCAGAACATCCAAACCAGAGAAAAGAATCAAATATGTCTATCAGATCCTTCCTGGGGCTCGGATTTGAATCCAAAGCAAAAAGTTGTGTGATCATCATTAGCAGAAACATTCTCATTCCTTCAGGGAAAACAAAGCTTTTCTTCCTTATGTTCTAGAGCAGTGATTCTCGTGGTGTGGTCTCCGGACCACCGGCATCAGTATCACCCCTTGCTAAACATGCAGGTCCTCAGGTTACACCCCAGGCCACCTAGATCGGACACTCGGGGCCTGACCCAGCACTCTGGATTTTAAGAAGCCCTCGCGGCACTTCCTAGTAGGCTACATTTGAGAACCACTGCTCTCAAGCAACAGGGTTTTATAGAAAGGGCACTGAGCCATGCTCCTATGCAACACGGAAAATTCAAGCAACAGCTTCCAATAAAAGCTGCAAAGTGCAATTCAGCAAAGACGCAAAGGCAATAAATAGGCAAGAAGGCTACGACTACATGGCCCAGACACGGGGCTCTGGGTCATCTCTCTCTATGCTGAGTCAAGGAGAGACTCTAACACATTCCATACTTCACTAGCTGTAAAAAGCCTAGCTACAGGCCATATGCAATGATTCTGGGTGTTCCTGGTAAGCTCCAATGCACAACCGATTCCTTCTGCCCCCCTCAGCTAGTTCTCCTCCCCATTACCTGAGTTGGAACCCTGAAACCATCTTTGGTACCTCCCTCCCCATCATTCCCATATCAGTTACCTGTAGACACAACCTTTTTCTTCCCTCCTCAGCATTTAGTAATTCATTCATCAAATACGCACTGAGTATCTGCTAGGTGGTATAAATTCATCAGGGAGCATAACAGACCAAAAAAAAAAAAAAGAAAAAAAAAAAAAGAATCCTTGCCGTCACGGAGCTTACTTTCTCATTGTGGAGACAATACATAATATAAATAAGTAAAATGCATAGTGTGTTAGATAGGGATGGGTATTAAAGAGAAAAAGAAAGGAGGGAAGAAGATACGAAGTTTCGGAGAGGAGGGTGGAGATTTTTAAACAGGGTGGTTAAGCGAGGCCTCACTGAAAAGGGGCCATCTGAGTTACGCCTTGCAGGAAGCGAGAGGATTGGGGGAGAGGCTCTCGGCGTGGGAATGGCAGGCGCGAAGGCCCCGAGGCGGGACTAGGCCTGGCACGTTTGGGGACCGGCAATGAGCAAACTGTGGCTGAAGCAGAATAAACGAAAGGGACGGTAAGAAGGAGACGGGGTCGGATGGGTAACCGGGGGTCAGGTCGTAGCCCTGGGAGGTCGCGTGGGGATGGGACTTCTCCGTGAGCGAGACGGAAGGCCGCAGAGGCTTTGAGCCGAGGAGAAGCATCTCAACGGGAGCCTTCTGGCGGCGGAGCTGAAAGCAACAGAAAGGGCAGGGAGAGAAGCGGGGAGACCAGTTTAGGGGGGCCCTGCCCTTTCCTTCTGTATTAGTTGAAACCATCAGCACCCCTCACTTGGGCTCTGTCTATAGCTCTCTACCTGGGCCACCCTTTCTCTCCCTAACGCCTGCCAAACGTCCTCTCAGACCTCCCCCTGCCCATCAGGGATGGACTCAGTGCAAGGCTAGAACTCAAGCCCTCCGCGCACCGCATGGCCCCACCTGGCCTTCCCAACCCGCCCCACCCAGGCCTCTGCCACACACAGCCAACACACCAGCCACAGTACACTTGACCTTCTTGCCTTTGCTCTCTCTGACTAGAATGCTCCCACCATCCCCCCTCCACCTACTGAAATTCTCCCAGTCTTCCAAGGTTCATCACAAATGCCACCACCTCCATGAAACCCTTCTTGATCCCTCACCTAGACTAGACATTCCCTTGCTTGCCTTTGAACCTCACGCCACTGTGTCCAGCTTCCTTTATGGTCTTTAGCATATTTTCATCTGTATTTGTCCTGTCTCCCTCAGTGGACTGTAAGCCCTCTGAGAGCAAAGCCTGGCTCACTCACCTTCATATCTGCCACAGCATGGAGTGTATGACCCCTTCTATAGAGTGAACGTTGTCGAATTAAATGGGGACAATATAATCCTTTAGTGGTAAAAATTCTGTAAATTTCAATGGCCTCTTTAAATCGTTCATCACCTCAGAGTGACTCCTTTATTTAGTTAATATTGTAAACATATTACACTCTAACATAAACATCTAGCAGGAAAAAAAAAAGTTATATCTTATGCTAATTTATAATTCTATGCAAGTAAGCTTAAAAAATTAAAAGTGGACACAAAACGATTTTTTTTTTCTTATGATTAACTTCCACCCAAAGTTTTCTATTTAGGAAGATACCCAGTTAAATTTAGAAGACATTAAAATGGACCTCAGACCTCAGGAAAATTGATCCACTTAAATATTTTAGGTGTTCATTTTTATTGGTAAGATTTTGGTGCAATCAGTGCTAATCTCTTTATGGAAAGGTGATGCAGACACACTAAAAATTCCTTCCCCTTTGTGGTGTTTTAAAACACTCTTATTCCTGCATAATTTATAATAAGCATCTAGAAACACTGAGTCAGACTTTCTCGATGCCTAACATTAAAATATGGAGGCAGAGAGTCAAAAATACAGTACATTCTCTCCTGGTGCTCTCTACAACAGAACTTTCCAAAAGGGCGCCGTTCAGCATGGTCCAAATCATTTTCTTTTTAAGGAAGTACACGTTAACAGCTACCTTTCCACCACCTCTCTGAAGGAGCTAATACTATATTCAAATTTTATACGTGAAAGAAAGACCCAGAGAAGCCTTGCTCCAGAAAACAGAACAAGAGGAAAGATGATCTGGGAATCAAACTCGGATTTAACTCAAAAGGAAATCTTAGCAACCATTCTTTAATTCAAGACCTTAATAACGCATCTCAGCTGTCTAATATGAATTATATCAACACTGGAATAATTTCCAGAGATTTAACTCGTTCTTTTGAAAATCAGGTTAAATGTTAGACTATAGGTCTAATTTCATTTTCTATAGTTGAGAGGTCTTAGATACTCTAAAGGAAGTCAATATGTACAAGATAAAGATAAATTAACTTTATATATTCTAACTGAACATTATTTTAATATCACCAACATAATTTGAATCATTTTTAGCAGAACATTCTCCTGTTAAGATCCCATTAAAACGGGATTCCCTTTTAACAGGGAAAAAAGTGTCTCTTGAAGTTCCTGTCTAGATACAACTAGAGATTCCAGTATAAGTAGAAGTAACAAAATGAACCAGCTCTGTGTCCTAATCAGGAGATTTAGCCACAGAAGTGAGATCAGTCGTCGGGATTAAGGCAGAGATTAAGAAAGCTGAGAATTAATCCGAAATACAAGAAAATCGGAACAGAAACAGATTTTATAAACGAACTACCCATCACTGTTGAAAGCCTCCTCTTATTCTTTCTTTTAAAAGAAAATATTCTGAACCATGAAATTGAGCAGAGAAAAGAGGGTGGGGAGCAATCCTTAGCAGCGCAAGAAGATATGCAATAAAATAGCGTATAGATACAATTTTTTTAAATAATTTAAAAATTCTGAACCTGCCTGCCTAAGTGCATGTCCCCCCAGGAAGCAGGTCCTGAGACAAGAATTCAAGTTCAAAACGTTCATTTGTTTCAGGAAGTGCTGGACGGGAGCGTGGACGTGAAGCATGGGCGGATGCGCAGCCCCCGGAGGATGCGCAGCCCCCGGAGGATGCGCAGCCCACCGCAGGGCTGTCTCAGCCGCGAGGCGAGGGGGCCGGGCGTCTGTCTGCCATTGTCCGAGGCTGCGTGGGTGGCGTGTGGGGAGGTCAGTGTGCTGACGCCTTGGCATCTGAACCTGCCTCAAGCGGGAGCCGAGCAGTTTCCCAGCCTACGCACAGACCGTCACACGAACGATGCGAGCCCTGGCAACCGGCAGGCCTCCGCCATGAAGGCGGGGAGGTCCGCAGTACGGATGGGACAGCGACAGCACTGTCCCACAGTGACAGTCCACGCTGCATCCTCCAGGACAACTCAGTGCCCATCACCGGTGGCAGCCGCTGTCGGTATTGAATATCGACCTTCTCGCTCTCTTCTATCTACTATCCGACAGAGCATCTGTTTCACACTCAGGCGTCTATTCCCAAACTATAAAAATACACAATTTTAGCTTACGTATGCCTTTATTTCTCCAGAAATTAAGTCTAATTTATATTCTACTTTATATTTTCCATAAATCAAGATGTCAAGTCGATTCCTGTCTTGTAAATTCTTTAACATCAACATTGCTTGTTCTCAACGAAATAGTAAAAAAAAAAAAAAAAAGTCAGTCAGCTGGTATTGGGCATAATGGTCCATAACACATTCATGAAAAACGATGGTACACGGAGTAAAAGCACAGGCCACAATGGCCTCCAGAAGAAATTTTGGCCATTCCAAAAGCACACACAGTTGTAACAAAATGATGAGGCGGGACGGGACGGTGCCTCTCTGGCCTTCCTGTGTACCTGAGAGGATAACGTGCCTTAGGTGAGCTTTACCTAACACGACCTTGACCAAGGTAAGCACTTGATAAATATTTGGCTTCAGTTTTTCCAAAAAAAATATCAATTCAGGGATTCAGGAAACAGCAGAAACTAACAAGAATGTAGCACTGTAGGTTTCTTGGATTAGATAAACTCATTGCCATGCAACCGATATTTTGACTACGGGACAAAAACTGGCTGGTGAAGATTCATGGAAACTGTTTAGGTTCGAGAACTGCCTAACCTACCTCTAATAAGGTCATCGTTTTTAAGAGAAATAAAAATGAAGAAGTAGACCAGTTCGCATCACTAAGACTTTCTAGATGTTTCTGCGTTGGGTTTGGAAGCCCATCCCCTGACTGCCCTTCTCGCTGGCCACTTATGAGCATGGACAGAGCAACTGTTGAACGGGATTTCTGTCTAGTGGTAGGTTTTATGTTTACGTCAGGATCAGATCGTACCACCAAACCCGCCCCTCTCCTGAAACAAACCATCCATTATACAATGCAATTGGCATTTTAAAAAATCAGACATTTCTAAAAATAGTAAATGCTATATATATATAAATGTCCATATCTTTAGATCTAACTCAGTGCTTCCCAATCTGTAAGGACGAATCATTTTATTATTATTGTTTCCAGTTTATGATGTATTGATACTTTTGTAAAATACATCAAAAATGAACTGCCACAAAAAAATGAATTTTTTTAAAAAAACATATGCAACATAATCCCAATTAATTATTATTAGATTCAACAGGCATAAAACTACTGTCAAATTAAAAAGTCAATACTTACTCTCAACTTATCCTGCAGTTGACCAACAACGGGTGGTAGGCAGCACTGGGCTGGAATCGTGGTTTAAGTAACACTAATCTAAAGCGTTTCAGATCATTTTTATTTGTTAAAGAGATATGCTTTACCTCTGACATTCTTTCCGAATCCCATAGAAGAAACTTTTTTGTCCACTCGTTCACTGTTGTTCGATTTCTCCTTCACGACGTCGTCATCACTGACGGCATCGACAGAAAATTTTTTCTTTTTCTTTTTCTTGTGCCGAGGTGGAAGCTTTTTTGGAAAAGTAAACATTGGGAATATCACAAGAAACATTGCAATGGCACAAAGGAGGAATCCGCTCCACCTAAAAAAAAATCGGAAAATGTGAAATAGCGTTTACGGCTTTTGCAACATGAGTGAAAACAAACTAGCAAAGGAGAGGTTTGTGGTGATAAAATTCTCCAGCGAAAACTTTTTACCTTCATCACCATAAAGCGGTAGAAAGTTGGACAAAGAAGACATAGGCATATTCCCTCTCTGAGGTACAAACAAGAAATCTACCCAATAATTATACTGGTACTATGATGGATAGTATAATCAGCACCTTGACTAGAATATCGTTTAAGTATTTTAAGCACATATATGTTAGTTCTGCCAGCTAACATTGTCCTGCTACGATGTGTATTTTACAATAAGTCAATAACTCATAGACCTCACAGGAAAATAATACAGACACTATAGCATGCTTTGAGGGCCAATACAGAGACTTTTTCTTAGAAGAAAACCATTTTAACTACCGGATGGCACTCGAATATCTTTCTGCAAACCCTTAAGAACGCTCTGACCCTCTTAGCTCCCCGTCACGATGCTAAACCATGAGACCCACCCAGGACATTTCATTTGCTCCTTGCCTTTGAGAATGTGCAATCGAGTTGTAAGTGAGCTGAAATGTAAGAAGCAATCTCCAGAATGTGCAAGGATGTGTACAACTAAGAGTCAGATCACGTCCTGTAGACTGTGAATGCTACAGCGGCTCCGACGGGGGGACTGCGTGCCCACAGGCTTCCAAGAAGCAGAACGTGAGTGATGCAGAACCGAGGTTCCCTTTCTGAACTCGTCTGAGGCTGCCATGCTGCCGAGACCAGGAAGCACACACGGGCAGTGGAACTGGACTCCGGGTCCTGCATTTGAGCCCGGGTTAATTTCTCGGTCCCCTTTCAACCTTTGCTTAGCAAAAGGAGGCCCCCGGTCCCTCCTAACATGCCCTGCCACTTTCTAACTAGGATTCCTTGACTCCAAACTCCCTCCTGAAAGCTTCCAAGTTCAAGAGCACTCATACTCTGTCCTCTGTCTCAACAGGTCCCCGTCTGTTGTCACCAGAACACAAGCCGCATTCTAAGTGTAATGCTGAATTCAACCCAGGAAGAATACAGATCAATTGCAAAGTGAAAACGCATTTATAAAAATAGTGTTTGTATTAGTGTTCAGTGTTGTTGGCTGCTAGAGGTCATAGCTTAGCTGAGAGAATGACTTCCAGAACGAGTCATTAATAATCCAGTGTGTTATTTTCAAACATCTTTAAGGTTATAGCAAATAAAGATTTTAAGACAATCAGAGGAGGTTTTATTTTGAGAAGACTGCTCAGAGCAGACTTGTAACAATCTCAATTATTCAGAATATAATCGCGAACCCACCGCCTGACACAGGTTAGGTACTCGAAAAAAATGTCTTGAATAAATAAATTGAATAAAATAGTTTTTAAAAAACAAAGTCATCTGTCTGCAGGAACATAGCTATTATAATATCTGGCCCCTTGAGCACTTGGCTGCTTACAGGGCATCTACTAACCCGGCCCTGCTCGTCGACCATTCCTGAATCTTTCTGCAAACCCTACGATCACTTCTCCTGAACCTTCAGTTCCCAGACCTCTCCTGCTCTCTCCAGAGGAGGGCAGGCAGCGTGGTGTAAGGGACAGTTCTCGAGCTGTGGCTTCAGACAGAACTGGGTTTTTCTCCAGTCTTTACCACTTACTCGCTCTAAGAGCCTAGGGAAGTCATTTGCTTTTCTGAACTGGCTTTTTCATCTGAAAGGGGCAGGGGGTAAAAACAACTGTTTTGGGGTCATCAAAATAATAAGACCACGTATGGAATGCACCTAATAAAACGTCTGTCCCATCTGCAATCAATTTGTTTGTCTTTATGTAGATATATACTCCACCAGAGCCATTGACTCAAAATTATACGCCAACATCACCCAAAGCGAGAGCAAATGACAGAAGAAGAGAAAGAATTATAGCAAATAAATGATAATATACAAGTTTGGGGACGTCTCTAAGCAGAGCTAGCCAGCCCGCATTCAAAGGTCTACAGTGGTACTGTAGTGAATATACATAACGCTGGTGCTAACAGGGACGCCGAGGAAAGCTGAGTAGGACAAGAAAGCGCACATTATACGCTGGAAAAAGACACCTGAGTAAGAGCCAAAATTGAAAAGCCAGGGTCCCTGGCTCCTTTTAATGCAGCATTCCCCAGAGACTGCTCTCTAAGAGGGGCGGGTCAAGTCCCCTGACTAAGCATCCACCTGGACCCAGCTCCTCCCAGCTCTCACTGACCCTGAGGCTTCGGGCACGTTATTCAAATCGCTGAGCATCCATTTCCTCATCTGCGAAATGGGCGAAATATTCGCGACTATGGACGGTTCTTACAAGGCTTGAATGAAAACGTGTGTAAAGCTCTTGGTATGAGGCTTGACACGGAAACCTCCCGCTAAATGCTAGCGTCGATCACTCGTTTCCTCCTTCACTCTTTCGGCACGTGTCTATGGGAAAACGCATCATTCTGCAAGGCGTGGTATGAAGTAACGCTGTCAAATAACCGTGTCTTTGTTCAAGGTGGAAGTCTTACAAGCAGGGCTGCTCAATAAACAAAAACCCCTACTTGGATTTGCATATTGAGAAATCCTGCCACTCATAGAACTAATGTTGGGCCATTAAAATGAACAAAACTCCCCAGACACCGATGAAAGTCAAAGGACTAAATAATAGCTAACGCATATTAGGTAGCGAGAACTACAGAGCTCTGCACGTAGAGATTCGTTCACTCCTCGCAACAGCCCTGTGAGGTGGGTACTGTAGCTGCTTCCGTTCTACAGATTCATACAACAGCAGCAACCACGGAGACGGAGAGAAGGAAAGTCACTTCCGCAAGGTCACGTACGCGATGCGGTGGCCGACTGGGACTCAAGCCCAGGAGACTGCGGCTTCAGGGTCTGCGCTCGCAGTCACTCCGCTTTGCTACCTGCTGGGTTGACGTCCACTAGAAAACTCCGTGAAGACAGCGGAAAGCACACGGAGGCCTAAAGCCCCCGCTCGCCTCTCCCTGACCCCAAGTCGGTCCCCTTTGCCTCGCTCCTCCCAGGTGTCCCCTCGTCGCCCTGACCTTCTCGGGGACATCTGTACAGACCACAGAATATAGACGGGATGTTCATAAACACAGTTGAACAATCTAGTTTTCTGAGAATAAAAAATAATAATAATAATCCTTACTCTGATTTATTTCAAAACTTGGGAAAAAAAATTCTCTAGTGGAGACCAAAAATTTCACTATCAGTAAAGAACTTAAAATTCCTGTGTTATTCCCCAAATGCTGGCTGACAAGGGAACTTCCTTTTGTATCATTTCAAAACTGTGGAAGGCCAGGCTCATCGAAATCTCAGCACGTCCATGTGCAAAGAGCGTTACTTAAGAAAATAAGAAGTGTTATGCAGCTCATTTAATATTTGTTAACTGCTTTGAAAGTAGATAGTATTAAACATTATTCCCATGGACTCAGAGTTATGAGGTTATTACCTTAGAATGAAGTGGAGAGAGAACCCTAAGAAGATTTAGAAAGCACTCCTTGACACTAATTTCTAACGCTGCAGTATTCTCTGTTCTAAAATGAAAACTTCTTATCAATATATACCTATTACTAATCCATGTTAAATGAATGCAGGACACTAATACTTCCGGTTAGTGCTTACGTACTGGAAAAAGAAAAAAAAGAAAAAAACCTTTGTTCAAGTAAAGGGCTGTGAAGAACACACACACAGAGCTGGCTCTTTGAATAAAAGACCTAACACCTAAAGTGGAGTTCCCACTCTCAGTCCTAATTTGTGATTTAGCAGGACAACCAAGGGCTAGCGGGTGACAGAGAAGCCAAATCTCAAGCACACACAGACAAACGAACTGTCACTGAGTAAAACGACTGATTGGCTGAGTGTGACGATGGGGGGGGGGGGGCAGCGGGAACAGCAGACAAAGCAGAAACACAACACAATAAGGAAGTGGGGGGAAATATTGTTTTAAAGGCACAGAAAAGATCGTGAAAGCTTTGACTGCAGTTCGCAGGCAAGTCCCAACACAGCCACATCGGCCTTTCCTCCCTTCTGCCCGAGAGGAAACAAACGCCTCCACCCTGAGGAATGAGGACTAAGCCGAGATCCCCGAACCCTCCGTAGTCATTCCCTGTCTCCGCTGCAACAAATTGCCACACGCTTAGTGGCTTGAAACCACACGGACATATTCTTACAGTTCTTGAGGTCAGATGTCTACAACTGGTCGACGGAGCTGCATTCCTTCGGGAGGGTCTAAGAAAGAACCCGTGTCCTTGCTTTCCCAGCTTCTAGAGTCCACCTGCCACCCGCGGTCCCTTCCTCCATCGTCAAAGCACATCGCTCCAACCTCTGCCTCGATCGCCACTGCTCCTTTTCCTCCTCTGACCCTCCCCCGCCCCCCTCTTTCCTTTACTAGGACCCTCATGATTATATTGGGTCAAGCAGGGTCATCCAGGATCATCTTCCCATCTCAAGGTCTTCAACTGAATCACATCTTCAAAGTCCCTTTTCCCATGTAAGGCGACACGTTCATAGGTTCTGGGGTTTAGGACATGGATAACTTTAGGAGATTATAATTTTGCCTACTACCCCCTCCTGGGTGATTTTTAGCTACTTTTCATCTTCCCATTGGGAAACTTTTTATTTCAACGATGAAGGTACTCTATCATTAATAATAAGTGAAATGAAAAATTTAGTAAACAGTTCTTACCAGTTTCCAATGAAACGAGGGTCATTCTGGTCAAGGTGAACAGGATTTCTGGGATCGACATAAAAACCAATAAGAAGTCCACCTAATAAATATCCCACTGCAGGACCGAGTGCTCCCATGACATACATGATGGCTGAGAAGACAGAAGGAGAAATAGAAAATAATAGCGACATGTTACTTAAGTTTCGGTATTTGTCTAATTTCAGTCAGACCACGCGGACGTCACAGTTAAATCCCATTAACTTCCAAAAACAGAGAACTTTAGAGATTGTGTCTGTGTTGACATTTGGGTTTCAAATTACGCCTCTTATTTAACTGACGCCTGGGGTCCTCTTAGCACATAAGAATCATTTGAAGAACTTTGTGGTTGCTTTTGTTTTTAATATATGTGCCTAGGCTCCACCCCTGATCCACTCGATTTAAGTTTCTGAAAGTATAAGCTTGGGCTAGTTAATGAGGCTAGTTAATAGATAGATTAAAAGGTAGTCGCAATGTAAGAAAATGGGGGGAAAAGTAGATGTCACTTGTCACAGATGGAGGATGCCAACGGGTTGAGAGAACTCGAGGCCAGATTTTGCCTTGAAGCTGGGTTCAGCGGATTTGGCAAAGCTGCGTGTGTAAGCACACTCAAATCACTAACATTTTCAAATTACCACTTTGGAATCGAAGCTCTCGCAATGCATTTGGTTTGCTGTTAATTGAGGAATCTTAATTAAACATTACTAAATCTCTTGAAACGGCATTAGTGAAAAGACCCAAATGGAAACCACCAACCTACAGCTGAAATAGAAAATAATTTTTAAAAGCACATGTCCAAAGGTGTGTGTTGGGGGGGTGGGGGAGGGAGTAAGAGTCTCAACGTCAGTAGACCAGAAAGATAGTCATTCTATCCAAAAAAAATGTGGCCATCAAAATGCGGTTACAGCATGTTTTCATGCGGTGATTTACATTTTTTAAATAAATAATATTCTGCAAATTTTTACATTTTGAGGTAGGCAATGAAATTGCTTGAAAGTCATAGAAAAATCTAGCCACACTCTGAATCCATTGTTTTTTGTTTTTTGTTTTGTCTCGTTACTTGGGGACAGATCAGTGAACACTTTTAAGGAACTTCTCTATACAAGGCATAACGAACCCAGGTGCTACATGTTTCCCATTTCTATTGGCATTATGCATTTTAATTGCGGAATAAATAAGTGGTTTGCCATGTCCTTTCCATAGCACTTTACCAGCAAGGAAATCAGAATCATCAGAATAGCTCATCTTTATCGTCTATACCTAAACAAACTTTGAATAATCTCGTCCCTTCTGTTCCTTAAACGACAGACAGTAATTTACCACCTGCCCTCGCTTTTCGCAGTATTTCGAAAGCCGTGTTTATTTTGCAGAATCATCTGCTCGTAACAATAAGGCATTAGGTTCTTCCACTTCCCCATCTGTGTTTGGAAATGATAGCGTAGCCACAAGTAATTAGAATCCTTTCGGAGGCATGCTTTTAATAAAATAAAATTATAATTTTGATAAAGATCTTATTAACTTCCTCCATTTACAGACTAAAACGGAACTCAGTCTCAGGTAGTTCCACACGCATATGAAGATAAAATTTCTGTTTACACCTCCAGGCAAACCAGCACCATTTACAACTTATAACTGTAAATGAGGCCAAAATGTGACATGAATCATCTTCCCAAAATAGTTCCTCTAGCATAAAAGAGCCTGTCTTACAAACACAGACGGGAGGAAAGGGTATTTCTGCCATCGTATTTATTATGCCTGGGGCACCTAGAGACACACCCCAGAGTGCCTGCCTGCGGTCTGCGGGATGGGTGCAGGTGAGATCAACCACGCGGTTACCCCGCGAAGAGAAGCCCAGCTAAATGGCAGTCACCGAGAAGCCTTTGCTTTCTGACACACAGATAGAGCTTGGTAAAATCCAGCTGTGTAACCAGAAAAAAATAATAATAATTATATAAGAACCACTTTAAGTCCAACAGAATCATTCTCATTAGTGGAAATGAATATGTGCATATGCATGTATGTCTATATAACTCTGCTGTATGCTATACTATGTAGTATGGTATAACAACTATACTTAATATAAATACACATCAATCAGTACATATGATACGTATAAATATATGCGATAACTCGTCGACATGGCCCCGTTTACTAAATAAATCATTCTGGCCACCGAGTTGCTGTCATTCATTAACCAACGACACTCATTCAGAGCTTGTCAGAGGATGGAATTGTTGACACAAACTCACTCTCCAGTCAAAAATTCCCACTCGCTCCCCCCTCTCGCTTGCCACACCCCACCCCCATCTAAAGAAAAGGTTCAGGCGTGGACTGCTGTTGCCATCTCAATCGGGCTAGTCAGTGAAACTGCAATACGAAAGAAGCCCCAATCTGTTCTTCCTGCACTCCGAACACTGTCTCGCACACCCCCGGGTCTTGCACGACTCCCCTCTGAGACAACACTGGGCCACGCCATTCACTGGAGCTCAAAGATGTCCTGCTCTTTACTTTTACTATCTCTTCAAACATTTTTGGCTTATCTTTTGAAGTAACTCACCACTTTTGATGGCAGGGGCCATATCACGTGTAGTACTATGTAGTGGTTAAAGCACAGACGCCAGACTCCTGGGTTCAGATCCCGGCCTCGGCTCCTGCTGTGTGACCACCAGCAGGTCGCTCAACCTCTCTGAGCCCATTTCCTCAGCTGAGATGGTCAAAGCATTTCCTCATAAGGCTGCTACAGGCCGTAAATGAGTTAATTTTTGTAAACCATGTGCAAAGTCAGGTGCGTGGCGAGGGATGTATAAGAATGTGCTTTATTGTTACTAATGTATACTAACTTTTACACATAGCTTAGTTTGGACGTGGGAGGCCCACCCTAACTACTCATGGGCCAATCGCACATCTGTACAATCATGTCTTATTTTCCATGTTCCAATGTTTTGACATTGGGAGACTTGCTGACCCTGAGGAGACCACCGCCCGCCAAACTCCGACCCATGGCGAGCAGCTCACCTGCAAGTGCACTTCTCCAATACAAACCACTCAGTCCCGAGCCCACACCCGGCCACCTCTTTAATTGGCCTCACACCCAGCCATTGTCCACCAGCCCTGGGTACCCGATACTGAGTGACAGCCCCACAACCCAGAGCCAGCTGAAGTCATTCAAACTGGCCGGTCCTACACTGCCCACCCCGCCTCACTCACTCCCTCCCGGGGAAGCACGGGACAGGCTCCCGCCGCCGACTCCCCGCGCTCGGCCCGCCATGGCACCATCTTCTGGAAACTGTGACCAACTACCTTTTCCATGGTGGTCGCCTCCTAATCTGTTGGTCTCCCCAAACTCAGACCTTCTGTCAACTCGCTCTATTTTAAAAGAATATCATGGCAACAGAATGGCGATGTCCCTCATTCCTATTCCTACCCGCACCTCTGGCTTCTCCTGTCTGGGCGGACTCCCTCCCTACCCTGGCAAGACATACGGGCTCCCGTCCCCGGCTCATTCGTCACAGGCTTAGGTACTAAGCCGCCTGACGTCCTCTCACTCCTCCTCTCTGATCTGACTCTCACTTCACCGCTCATCTCCCATGTCGGTCCTCGCCTGACCTCTAGCCCTGACCCCGCAGCCTCGGCCATTACCTCTCTCCGGACTGTGTCCGGGTGTTGATGTCTGCCAGTAACCCCCCTCAGGCTTCACCCGTCCCCAGAGTGTCTGCTCTCTGTGTGCTGGCTGCATGGTCACTTCTCACCCCTTTTTTCCAGAACATCCTCTATATCACTTGACCTACAGCTCGCTCACTCGACGTGTGCTTTACTCTCCATCTTTCAAAGCCAGCTCTTTTACGAGGCTTCCTCCAACTGACAGGACACAAAACCACGGTAGCAGGTTGTGTATCGCTGCTACACACCATTCATCGGCGTTTTTACTTTCTAGCTCGGTTAGGTGCTCTTTAAGCAACGTGGACTAAACCTCCCCCAAGACCCGCAATGCACAGCCGTCCGGGCCGGAGGCACTGGAGTCAGCACAGCACAGGGGGTCTTAGGGACGACCCGCAGTCAAACTGCCTCAGGAGAGACTCTGCACCGGCAGAAGTTATGTCACTTCTCTGGGCCCTGATTCTCTTTTCTCTGAAAATGGAGATTAAATAAGGTTATGCACACAAAGTGCTGAGCATGTAATACACGCTGAAGAAATACTGAGTTATATTTTTATGTGTTGAATGATTACCTCTTCATTCTCTAATAAATATTATTAAACATTAATTTTGTATAGATCGAATACATAATTTAATGGAAGATATACTTAACATCTTTATGTTACTTTAATAAATCATCTTTTGTAGAATCACTATTTTTGATCCAGAACTTAGTTCTTATAATGAATGGGCTGGGCAGATGGGAATAGGGAAAGAGAAAATCAAAACCTTTCTTTCCTCACAAAAGGGCCAGAAGATCTTTCTGAAGCTAAGCATGTGCTTTCTGCTGGTGGTGATTATTCTTTTTTAAATAAACTTTGGGATTTTTTCTAATGATTATAAAATGTAATATGGATTTATTGTAAACTCCCAAAAGCATAAAAATAATTTTTTAAATCACCCATACTCCCGACCATCCAGATCATAATAGTAATCGTAGTAATACATGTTTTTTACTCTTTCTATATTGTATAAATTTTAAACAGCAGGAATTATACAGTACTAATTGTTCTCTAATATGCTTTTTTCACATAAGTATATCAAATATTTCCTGTGGCAACAAATATTCTTCTGGACCTTTCACTATGGCTAAATGGTGTGTCATCGCATGGCTGTGAACACTTCATGAATAATCCCTGACTGTGGTTACTTCCCTAAAGATTGCAGTGACCTATCTGGAGCTTTGTCATTGCATATACTACTTAGAACCAGACCCCGACATTATGACTTCTGGTCCTGACCCGAGCTCCGTCTGTACTTCTGTGGAGGTAGGAAGCCACTCTTGCTGGGAGAGGGTCTGAAAGGCCCCCTTCGGCAGGACGGAGACAGCTCTCCACCTTCGCCTTGAACGTCATGGCTGGTTCGAGAGAGAAAGCACTCAGGAACGCGGACCTATGACCAGCTGTCTCCTCACCTGCTCCCAGCCCTATCTCCTTCACCCACCCTTCCCCAAGCTGTTGGACCTTCAGACCTTCCAATTTTATTTTTATTTTTTTACCCTATTCTGTGATCGTTTATGCTTTTTCATTAGAGCACATTAACTTCTATTTTTAATCCCATTTACCTTCACATTTTTAAGTGTTCTCTGGCAGACCTAGCCTTTATTATAATCTAATATCTCTGTTACTTTTACATCATACACTATTTTAGCTCTTGAACTTACATTATGTTTTGATGCATTTTATCTTCCTAAAACATTTTTCATAGGGGCTTTCATTTTTTAAATTAACCTTCAAGTTTTTCTTTTAAATGGTTTGTTACCTTCTATTTCTCCTTGCTTACTTTTTTAGATATGAGGCTTATATTTTTCATAAACTCTTATGATTTTAAACTTAAACTCTTTGTTACGCTCCTGCATTTCATCTTATTTTGGGGATTTAGGAGTTTTTCTTTCCCTTTCCAGCCTTCTAACAGCACCTTCTTTTGACAGACTTTGTTTATCTTAGTCTTCTCTCACGTTTCACTTCCTTTTGATTGATTTTGGTCATAACTCATTAGAAGCTAGGCCTGGCCTTGTATCTCCTCTGGGCCCATCTCCCTGTGGTCCTTGCTGTCTACTCCAGCTGCCTCACGGTGCTCCCGCCAGTCGAGGATAAAGGGGAGGCTCCCTTCTGCCCAGGTCCCAGGTCTCACTTTGCACGTGGTATATGTGACCAGCAGGACCCTCAGATTGCTGTGCCACATTATCCAGGAATGAGAAAGTGTGAGTTCCACATCCGAGGTCTGTGATGAATAAGCACTGACTCTAAGACAAGCCAGGTACGGAGCGAGACAGACAAGCCAGAGGGCTCTTCATTCATCGCTGGCCTGGCCTGCAGAGGGTCCCACGGGTAGACCTTCCGATGGCTACTCGAGAGAGGAGGCATAACTTCACCCTGCAATGCTCACGTCCACCTATTCCAGCCCTTGTCGAGGCTGCCACCTCCAGTCCCAGCGGAGTCCAAAGACGCTCCTCCCTCCTCATCACAAAAGCCAACGTGGCCGCACTGGGGATTACCTCAAACGGGCTTGTTCCGCAGGGTCAGCAGCAACCCGGGGAGCAGCTCCCAGAACTCTCTCAGCCGTGGTGGATGACTATACCTGCCTCTTACATGTAATGACTCAGGAGCTCCTAATAGTGATCCCTCAGCCAGCCACGAGCCTCACTTGGCCTGGGAAACCGAGGGCCCCAGTCCAAACCCCCAGAGATCCTAGGCGCGCATGGGGCCACGAGTCCCTGCCTTCTTCCAGATCGCTGCTCAAAGATCACTTCCCAGAAAAGCCATCGCCCACCCTGTCCTGCTGGAGTTTCCACTATGGCGCACACTGCCATACGTGACATTTTTCATCTGCTCATGCTCTGTCTCACCCACCGGAATGCCAGTTCCATCAGAACAAGAGCCGTTTTTTTCACCGATGACTTACCCACGCCTAGGCAGTGCCACCAGCACTAATGAATGTCGTCAACTGGAGGAGAGATGAAGACACAGGCCACCCGTCTTGACTGGAGCCACGAAAGCAGTGGATTCATCCTCACAATACAGCGCCTTGCACTGCCACCCACTGGCTCCTGGTCTCTAGGCCCCTGGGGCTGCCCTGTCCTTGCGAGCCACCTCTATCCTCCTTCCCCGCGGAGCCCTTGGTCTGGCAGTGCCGATGTCCATGGTTTGCAGCCACGGAGACTCAACTGTTATCCCGGCCCCACTACAGGCCTGATCCCCACCTCTGCCAGGCTCCCCAGAGGCCACCGCCCTCCCCCGATGACTGTCCAGAGCTCTCAGGGCCTCTCTGGAACTGGCCTGGATTTGCTGGGCCCTCACGTGAACTTGGTCTCTAATTTATCTGACTCGGCTTCCACGTTGCTCCCCGCCTCCTACTACTGCTCGCTGCTCACAGTCCAACAGCTTTCTCGCGTGCCCTCTGGCACAGGACCCCCTTCCTCAGCTGCCCCCCGTGGCAGGGCATGCTGCTGGGGACTGATGCTCACAGTATGACTTGGGCTCAGTCCCAGGACCTGGGATTGCACTCAGGATTGTCGCACAGAGAAACATCGTGCAGACAGGCCTGCGGTCCTCACCTAACTGTGAAACCCAGTCTGGGACACAGTGAGAGGTGGCCGGTCGCCCTCGTGAATAAGTTCGGTGGCACAGCTACCGTAGAACATAAGACGACAGGAAAATCAATCCGCACTTCACTGCAATACGCAATCCACAGCAGTGATACCAACTCACATTCAGCTTGCATAAATTTTTGAAAATTAGCCCAGGTACTTCGAAGCATCAAATTTAAAGACATTTTCCCTTGCATACTCCTTCCACTCACCAGCCCAGGCAGATAAGAGACCTTTGATCTTGGTTATTTTGAGCAGCAATTTTTTTTTCCCTTTAAATGATTCGGTTATTTTGACACAGGCCTGACAGCCAAAGAAGAGCTGCCACAGCCATCAGGGAACAGTCTATCGCTTTGCTAAAACAGCCAGAGAGCATTTCAGATCGCGAATGAGAAGGGGAAAGGGTTTAAGCAGATTCGAAGTCTGTTTCCTCACCACCGTAATGGGCAATAGTTGGCTTAAATTCACCATTTCCCTTTGGAAGTATTTTCAAAGTAAGACATTCTAAAAGGGAACACACATGTCCATACAGGAACAGCCAGTTTCACTTACCATCCAGGGCATGAGAAAGAAGTGTTTAATGTGTTGTGGCTTTTAAGACGTCAAATTGGCCACCTGTGAGTGACCGCCATCTAGCTTGCCAATTACTGCTACAGTTTTATAATTGGTACAAGCTTTTGGAATTTACCCTACATATGACAACATTTATCACTGCATTATATATATAGAAACACAATGAAAATAATAGTAATTAACTACATTTTGAGACATGATGCAAGTATTAATTTTAACGTTTATAAAGAATTTTTTATGCCTTAGAAGAGAATTATTTTTAAAATTTAAGTGAAAATATAGAATACAAAATTTTGTTGATCGTATGATCACATTACATCAAAAAAACATACACTTAAAAAAAGGATTATCATCTATAGCCATGCCACCCTGAACAAGCCCGATCCCGTGTGATCTCGGAAGCTAAGCAGAGTCAGGCCTGGTTAGAACTTGGATGGGAGACCACCTGGGAAGACGAGGTGCTGTAGGCGTAAAAAGTGGAAAAGTAAGGACTTGTAAGATGACAAGGTCCTTCAATGTGTGAGGTCAACCAAGGGTTACTTTGCCTTAAAAAAAAAAAAAAAAGACTATCAACAAAAAACTACTAGAACTAATAAGTGAGTTTAGCAAGGCTGCAGGATACAAGTTCAATATTTTCAAAATCAACATTTCTATATACTAGCAACACTCAGAAATTAAAATGCCATTAAAAACAGTACAAAAAAGTATAAAAATCTTAGCGATAAATCTGACTACGTATGATACCTATACACTAAAAATTACAAAACACTGCTGAAATAAATGGCAAGAGATGCCTTGTTTGTGGGTCAAAAAATCCAATATTGTTAAAATGTCAATTCTCCCAAAATCAATCTATAAATTCAATGAAATTTCATTTGAAATCTCAGCAGGTTTTATTGCAGGAATTAGCAAAGTGATTCTAACATTCATATGGAAATGCAAAGGTCACAGACTAGCTAAAAAACATTTTGAAAAAGAAGAATAGAGTTGGAGAACTAACACTACCTGATTTTAAGACTTATACAGATACTATAATCGAGACATTACAGTACTGGCTTAAATATATAGACAAATAGATCAATGCAATAGAAAAGAAACTCCAGAAACAGACCCACACAGCTATATGGACAACTGACTTTTGACAAATGTATAAAGGTAATTCAATTAAAAAAAAAAAAAGATTTTCAACAAATGGTGCTGAAACCATTAGATATCCATATGCAAAAATTAACTCAAAATAGATCAGAGACCTAAATGTAAAACCTAATACTATAAAGCTTCTGGGAGAAAACATTAGGAAAAATATTTTCCAATAGATACTTTACCAAAGAAAATATATGGACGGCAAATATGCACATGAAAGATGTTCGATTTCACCAGTCATTAGGGAAGTAAAAATTAAAACCACGATAAGATGCCACTAAACTCCTAGTCAAATGGTTAAAATTAAAAAAGACTAACTATACCAAGGATTGGCAAGAATGTGAAGCAACTAGAATTTTCACACACTGCTGATGTGGAATGTAAAATGTTGCAGCCACTCTGAAAAACTGTTTGCTAGCGTCTTAAGGAGTTAAACATAACTATCGCTTGATTCGACCACTTCACTCCTAGATGTTTTCGCAAGAGAAATGAAAGCATATTTCCGTACAAAGAGTTATATACAAATATTCAGAGCAGCTTTACTTGTAGTATCCCCAAACCAGAAACAGCCAAAAAAAGTCTATCAAGAGGTAAATGGATAAGCAAATTGTAGGATATTCATACAGTGGAATACTATTTAGCAACAAAAAGGAATGAACTGTCGATATACACTAAAACATGGATAAATCTCAAAATAATTACGCTGAGGGAAAGAAAGCAGACATAAAAGAATACATACTGTATGATTCAGTTTTTAAAATTCCAGAAACTACTCACTCATCTAGAAAAGAGTCTGTGGTTCCCTGGAGGAGGGGGTGGGCGGAGGAGGACCAGCGTGAGGGAGGGGATGGCAAAGATGCGCAAGGAAACTTTTGGCGACGCTGGAAATGTTCAGTCTTGATTGTGGTGAAGGTTCCATAGTGTAGACATGATTCAAATGTTATCGAATTATATCATTTTTAATTATGTGCAGTTTATTTTATGTCAGTTATACCTCAAAAGGACCAGTGTTCCAAAAGTGGATTCTAGTGACGGCTGCACAATTCTAAAAATCTACTAAAAGTCACTGAATTACACACTTCAAATGGGTGAATTTCATGGTATGTAAATTATGCCTCGAAAAGGTCATTAAAACAAACGAATGGAAAGACCAGAAGGAAACATACCACGTATTAAAAGTTGTTGGCTCAGATAGTGAAATTACAATGGGTTTGGGGTTTTTTGGTGTGTGTTTTCTTTATAACATTCCATATTTTTAGTTTTTTCTAATTGAATATGTATTTTAATAAGGAAAAAATTTATATATCTTCTGTAATTAGTATGTTAATCTCTTTCAACTATGAATACTTCATCAAACGTATCATCTGCATGAACTTAAGATATGTTTTTTATAACATGAAGACAGCCTTTACAGGTTAAGGGGCTTGTTTTATTTGTTCTTATACCTATAGTGCCTCCTAAAAGGGCACCTAACACTCAGCAACTCCTCAAAGAATGAGCATACAGTATCTGTAAAGCAATCCTTCCATTTTTCTTAAGATAGATCTGCTCAATACTACATGATGACTTCTCTCAGGCTAAATTATTGTAATAAATTAAAGGTCAGCAAACTACCAACTGGATTCGGTAAATAAAGTTTTATTGGAACACAACCACGTGCGTTCATTTACATACTATGTGTGATTACTTGCACACTAAGGAATATTTGTATACAAAAGAAATTTATCTGTAAAGTCCATTCTTCCAGAGTTGGCAGTTTCTCATAGATTCAATTTTTAAGAGTATAAACTTCAAGTAATATTTTAGTTGAACCATAATTCACTGGAAATGATATCATAGCTATTAATATTGTTTATCAATGATCTTCCAGAAACCGTAATAGGCACTTGACATCTTTTGTGCCATTCGACATTAACGGCTTTATGGAAAAAGAACAGTATCCTTCCCAATTTACAGATGATAAAGCTGAGTCCTTGAGAAGTTAGCACACCAGCAATTACCAGTAGTACAGTAGAGCCAAAATTAGAACTTGGCTCTATCTGAAAGCAAAGTCTATCATCCTCTTTCCATTTATATACATATGTCTCTAAAATATGAAAAAGTAGCAAAAGTTTAATCATAAGAAGCATACAGGTCTCCAATACTGAAAAAAATTCATCCCACGAGAGCTGAAAATCTCAAAATATTTTTGGAACTATTAGTAACAAGAGTCTTAAAAACATTCTAAATGAAAAAGCAGCTCACTATTTAGATTTCCATCTCGTCTCATCACTAATTGGCCGCCATAAGGATGGCAGAGAAATGTACATTATCTGAAAAAGACATTCCAAATATGTCGTGTGACATTTATTTCAATGAATATGGTAAAGACCCAGAAGAGTACGCCAGCTGTTAAGAGAAGATTAAATTTGCCTCCTGGGAAGGGTAAGTCCCTGCCAGGAAAGACCTTCCAGGTTAACAGGCGTAGGCATGGCACACCTCCAGTTCGCTTTCCAGGTACTCGAAGAAGCATGATGCTCATAAGAAAGAGGCAAGTCTGGAGTAACACTCAGGCACAAGTGGAATAATGTCATGTGCAAACGCCCCTACAGACACTGGCATCACTATGGCCTTGCCTTGAATTTTACAGTCAAGAGAGATAAACGTTTTAGGACACCCCTAACTTTACCCCTTCTTTTCTCAACACTCCACTGGAATTGGGTCTTGTACAGTGAGACTGCTTACACTGGGGCTCGCTGCAGAGCTTATCCTTGATTTAGAGAAGTGTTAGCAGTCAAAGTCACTGACAGGAGAACTATTACAAAAAATAACACTGGGCGTTTATTATATATAAGATACTGTGCTCAATGCCTTTATATGTATTTTCTCAGTTAATGTTCACAACAACCTTACGAGGTAGGTGCTATTGTCCTAATTTAAGGCATTTTCTTTTGTAACCACCCCATGGATGAAAGAAGAGAATCAACTCATCTGAATTCAAAATAGCTCATCCCTGAATCTTTGGTATCTAACAATAACAAAGATAATTTATAAATATAAGCAGTTTTACTAAGTTAATATGCCTAAACATTTTGTGTTTCTTTAATCATGCAACATTTCAACTCACAGTGGTAGGATAAATTCTCATTTGGAAAGCTAGCCTATCTATGGTCGACTTTCATGAGAAGGAACTATGCCAAATGAACAATCTAATATCAGTTATTTTGTTTTAAATAAAAAGTAATGCTCAATGTCCCAGGAGCAGTTAGGATTCAACTCAGTAGGTGAGTGGCTCCTGAGAGCACTGGCTTCGGCGTCAGATGTCCGTGACCATCGGAGACTGGCTCCGTGACCGTAGACAAAATACTTAATCCTGCTGGACGGGCTTCCTCCTCTATAAATAGGGGCTAGAATTTATCTACTTCCAAGAGTTATTGAGGGAATAAATGAGATAATGCACTTAAAACCTTTAACGCTTACTAAGTGCTCAGTCAATGTCAGCTATAACAATTATCATTATTACTTCTATTATTATATCTAACTTGATAGTTAAAATTATGATCCTGAGACAAATACAGGACTTTAAAGTATCTTTAGAGCCACGAAAGGCTGATGATGGTATATATTCCATAACATTTTAGTGTTAGTGTATATTTGCATCCAAAGTCTTCAAATATGGAATTCATATTGCTGGTTATCAGATAATCAGAATATTCAAGCTCCCAGAACACCCTGTTCCCTAATCATTTATCAATCAATAGTCACTTGTTGAAATTATACTGTACGAAATACCTGGTTTAAATATTATAAGTGATATAGATATAGATAGACATAGACATAGATATAGATATATAGATATAGATGATATAGATATAGATATAGATATAGATATAGATATAGATATAGATATAATCTAAAAAACAAAATAAACAAATAAATAAAACACAAGCATATTTCTAGAGACAGAGAACAAACTGATAGTTGCCCGATGGGAGGGGAGTTGGGGCACTGGATGAAAAAAGGTGAAACGATAAAGAAATACAAATTGGCAGTTGCCAAACAGTCACAGGGATAGAAAGTACAGCACAGAGAATATAGTCAGTGATATTGTAATAATTACGTTTGGTGCCAGGCGGGCACTAGACTTATCAGGGGGATTACTTCATAGATTATATAAATGTCCAACCACTATGCTGTACCCTGAAACTAATATAACTGTATTATATAATGTCAACTGTAATTTTTAAAAAACGTTTTTGAATGTTATGAGTAATGAAAAGAGCCATGTCCCTTCCCATGAAGAGTTTGTGGTGAACTCTTTATTGAGGAATAAAACACACGAGAAAAGATCACTGCCAACATAACACATTCTACGATAAGTGCAAAATAGTGGTTCCAATAAGAATTTTAAAAGACGTAAGGAGAGAAAGAAATGAGAGAATAAAACATACTTTTAAGTGCCTCTTCTGCGCTTTTTAAACACTTTTTAAACCCTCCCAACAAAATATCTAAATAAGTTTAATGAGTTCCCACTTTACAGGAGGATTCTGCCCTTTGAAATGTTAAGGAACATGCTCAATTCACAAAACTAGTAAGCTGCAGATTCAAGGCCAAGTCCGCCTGACTCGAGCCCAAACATTTCCACTACACCATGTGGCCCCCGGAGTGATTTCAATGAAGCCGCGAATGAAAGCTCGCTTTACACAACAAATATCAAAATCAAACCATAAAAATATCAAACCATCATTAGCGTTCTCCCAGTAGAAAGATATTAATTTATGCAACAGCCAAATAATACCTAAGAAATCTCAACACTAAGTCCTAATCTTTAAAAAGAAAATCCTGAATTGTCACAGGAGCTATTATAAGTTTCGGAGCAAAGTTATCTTAGAGATGTTTTCATAAATTTACTACGTTCAATTTTCACATTACTCACAGTTCTCAAGGACATTTCTAGATTAATCTCATCGCTTACAGAACATTAATTCTGAGACCCAACTAGAGAGAGATAACATAGCTCTTATGTAATATTAATCATTCAAAATGAGAAGTTAATATACTTCTAAAAATACCAAAGAAACTAGTATATAAAAATGTCAACTGCGATCATCAAAAATTGCTTGGAATTCTGTCTAATTCTCTAATAAGAGTTCTGCATTTTGTAGCAGGGGCAGCCTGAATAGATAACATCATTTGATATGGGGCAACTCTTTTTTATATTTTGGCTCATTCTGCATGATATAGATTTCCCAATCTCTTTTAAATCCCATGATTCATCCAAGCCCCTCAGTTTTCAAATACTTTCAGGAAGTTTCACCAATAGGCATATATGGTGAGGGGGGAAAAACCAGACACTTACTAAGAGCATATTTGGAAATAAGAATTCTAAGCTGTGTCTCCCAGGCGTCAGTGCTTAAACTACTATATTTAATGAATATTATACACCATGTTTTCATAAGAGTCGAACATATTTGCGACTCAGCTAATGGAGTTTCGGTAATGCTATTATTGATCAGTGAGAAACCTTAGAAACAATCAATTATTGATTCCACTCAAGAAAGTAAACTTTTCACGATCTAGCAAACACACAAACACACACACGCACACCCCGGAGAAATGGAAAGCTAAAGCATATATCTGATCATCTGGAACCCCTTGAATAATGATCTTAACCTAAAAGCATCTAGATAATCGAGAAAGAATGATGTTTGTGTCAAATATTTGGGGCAAGATCTAAATTAATGAGTACTTACACAGATTTGCTTCAAATATCTACCTTCTTCTTTATGTCACACGCATATCATGACTGAGTCGTATCCACCACTGACCTGAAAGAAGCCATTATCTTCATAGACAGCCCTACTCATCAGAATCGGCATTTGCTTGTGTGCCACTATAATTAATCGACGTTGCCCATGTGGGATAATATCATGCATTCAGGTCCACAATCCCTCGGCCCAAACTCGAGGTTGGATGTGTCTTGGAATTAAGAATTTTTCACTTTTTATAACTTAAAAAGGTATATTATGACATTGCATACTCTGTAACTCCCCCAGTGGAGTCTGGACTGGTGCTCCACAATCAAGTATGCTATTTTTTCTGCAACAAAATGAATAAATGTTCACACTAAGTATGATTTAAAAACCAGCCCATCAGACCAGGCCAGGTTTTGCCATGAAATAAGTTGTAAAACTAACTTTTGCATTTTGAAGTTTTTAATAGAACATAAAAGCCATAGTAGAGGAATAATAGCAGTAGAAAATGTCTGCAGTTGTTATTATGAGAACAGGTGCCAGGTACCAGCTACGTGTCCTCATAAGGGTTTTTACTCAACCGATTAAAAAATACTCTCCTAAATTATGGATTAAGCCCAAATTATGGTTAGCCCTTTACTTGACTGTCCCTCTCCCTTTGCACTTACTTCTCTCTTTGATTGTAGGATTTTAATATCCTTAAAGGTCTACATAGCAAGTCAAGAGATAGATTTAAATAAAAAAAAAAACATAATTTCACATTATTTCAGGGGATTCAGATAACCACAGGATCAATCCTTAGGTTATTCACTAGTTCTGCTCCTTTGACCAAAATTATATGTTTACAACCATCCCTTTAGGACGGCTTTGCATCTTTTAATGAATTTCTGTATGCTCATCCCAGAATTCTGAAATTTGTGCTTATTCTGAGTACCACTACAAGGAAAAACTTGATTTAAAAAAATAAAGCCTGCTCGAAGCGTTCATATTGAATTGGACAGTAGTTTACTGAGTCCAGAACCAGCATACAGAGACCTATGCAAATCTCATTATCTGTCCTGGACCATGATCACCATAAGCAGCTTAAGCGATCTAGTCTCCTCACTGTTTACTTCACATTTACCCTAATAATTTGGATTAGTTCTCATCCCAACTCTGCCAGCTCAGCTTGGAAACTGCCGGCCTACATCATATCTTGTGGGATTTTTATAGACATCATACTCCAAGAGTCACAAACATTGCAATATATGAGACCAGGGTGATGGTGATAATAATCCAGTGAACAGTTCACTCCAACAACGCTGACGTAAACTGATTACACATGTAATTATCGTTTTTAACATTCATTTAGTTCATACGATGAATTGGATACTATAACAATATAATGTATGATAACTTTTTTCTTCAATAAATGCTTCCCTGCTATGCACCTTAATTACGAAATGAAGGCAGTATTCCAACTAAAATCTTCATCTTAGGACAATCTGAAATTATCTTCTCATGAATACAGACATCTTTGCTGTATCAAGTGTCTTAGTTGGGCTCCCCAAGAAGCAGACCCCAAGACGAGGATTCGACCGTAACTGGTTTAGGATGATTCTGGAATACACGCAGATGAATTTGGGGATACCACACAGTGCTGGTTCATCGAAATATCATCTGTCTCTGAAATACACTCAAACATATGTATTTATTTGTAGACACCTAATAAACTATTTCAGTTTTCTTTGTGTGTGTGTGTACCCATCCCCCAAGAAACGTGTTTTGTTTTCAAGCATCCGAAACTGGCCTGGGACAACACTTCTTGTGTTTCTTGGCCAAAGAGGCTGAGCTACCATATAGCACAGTCATCCTCAGGCAAGGACTGCAGTGAACACATCTACACTGTTGTTGGCTTCTCTTTTGTCCATTTAGTTTGTGTTCTGTGAATAGTTCTGACCAGTTCTGTCCAAAAAAAAGAGTGTGCAAGTAATGGTTCTGGACATGTAACAAAACAATACAACACTAACACAAAATAAAAAAACTAGAAGGAGAATCAGCATGGTTGTTAAAAAGTTAAGTGTGTTTTCTCTCTTAGCGGGTCATCAAGGGCACGGTCAAGGACATCGAGGGCGAAAACCAGCAAGCAGGTGGCCCCGTGAAGGGTTCCCTCTAATATTCTGATATCATAAACATAACTACAACTGAGGAAGACTCATCGACAACTGGGAAAGTGGAAACGGGAAGGAATAAAGTCAGAGATTGTCATCCGAAGAGAACAGAGAGCCACCGCCAAGACCGCCATCACACTACAGGGCGTTCCCTTCGAATTTACTAACATTGTTTAAAAAAACACAAACAAGAAGAAGAGCAAAGCGCTGGGATTTCCCTATTCTACAGGCCATCGAATGGCCCGGAGCTGAGGCTTCCTATTCCTGCCCCCCAGTCCCCACACCCCAAAGCTTCTCTGATCACATCTACTTGCTCCCTCGTTCCTTACCGGCTGGGCTCCCACCTCCATCTGGGAGGGACCAGCCCTGGCTGTTCTGGGGTAACTTTCAAGGAAGCGAACACTGGAGACGAGGATGCACACATAGCCGGCTAGCATTATCACTCCGCAGGAAGGGAGAAACGGAGTGTGAAATCTCTACAAAGCCAGGATGGCAGCAGTCACTGTAAAATGACCAGGTGCTATAAACCCAAAAGGAGGCTCTACCGAGTCAGGAGATGTATTAGTTAGCGCGGGCTGCAGTAACAAAATACTACAGACTGGGTGCCGTAATCATTAGAAATTTATTTTTTCATGGTTCTGGAGACTAAAAGTCCAAGGTCAAGGCACCGCCAGGTGGGCTCCTGGTGAGGCCTCTCTCGTGACCAGCAGATGGCCACCTTCTCTCTGTGTCTTCGCATGGTCTTCCCTCTATGCACACGTAGGGAGAGAGAGTACTCGTGCCACTTCCTCCTCTCATACGAGTCCAACGGAATTAGGGTTCTACCTTTTTTATCTCATTTAACCTTAATTATCTCCTCGAAGTCCCTATCTCCAAATACAGTCACACTGGGGCTTGAACGTCACTGGTCACATTGGGGGACATATTTCAGTCCGTAACAGGAAGCAAGAGCTTTTTTAAAAATCATCTTGTCATTAAAAATCGTGCTTTGATAGTCCATTTAGAAAAAATACATATAAATTCAAGACCATATCTAAGTAATTTTCCCCTCCTTCCAAGCCTGCAATGCTGCTTTGCATTTTTTTTGTTTGACACGCATTGAGCACACACCACGTGACAAGGACTGTGTTAGGTACCGGGATCCTGGAGATGACCGAGAAGCAGTACCTCCCCTCCAGGAGCCCGTGTATCAGTGGGACGGCATCTGGGTCTTAAGCAACAGAAGCGTTTGCTCCCGATCACTGAGATTTTACTAGTCGGAGTTTATTCCATTAAAAAAAAAATCCTACACTCAACAACTTAATGGGCTTTTTTAATCAGTGAATTACAGAAGGCTTGCTTTGAGAGATATCCAAGCAAATATTAATCTGACCATTAAAAGAAGCTCAGACTACGAGGATAAACAATATCATAAATGGTAAAGTCAAAAAAAGAAAATATCTAAATTGAAATTGCCTTTTCTTGTTTTTAAATAAAAGAAAGCTTTTTATCCTCGCATCTAGTTATATTAAATATTAAAGATATGAATTCATCAATCGATATCTTTTACATCACCCATCTTCTGCAGGACACTGGGTGATAGAAAATGCAGGCACCCTCAGAAATGCTACGATTTGGTGGGAGAGAGGGGAGAGGCACACGAAGCGTTAAAAGACAGAGATTAATATTATTTCAATACAAAAAGATCACAAGCCCGTGTGTGATTAATTGCCAACGAACAGAGCGGTGCCACTGCAATTTACAAAGGCCAAAACGAGAACGCTTTAGACGAGGATATATTTAAGCAAGAGCTTCAAGGATGAGTAAAATCTGGACATAAACGGGGCAGGAGGGTGAAGGCACCCATGTACCAAGATACAGTAGAAAAAGGCAATAAACAAGGTAAAAAGTGGACTATTTGGGAGAACAGGGAAAGGGCATATGTGGGGGACCCTCGACATGGAGCTAAGAGCTTGGGTTGCATCCTCAGTAATGGGGAGCCTGATGAACCCCTGACCGTGTTTGGGCAAAGGAATGATACAATCAAAGTGGATTTTAAGACACTGGCCTGGCGTCCCTGTGTAAGGATTAAAGAAGACAATGGACGAGAAAAACCCAACGGTCCTCCCGTCGAGGGGTCAGGATCTAAACTCAGCGGGGCCAGTGGACAGCGCGTGAGACAGATGTAAGGAAAGAATTAATAAGATGCGGTGAATTCTAAGAGACAAAGAGACCCGCTGGTCTCAACGACACGTGGCCAAGAGAAGGAAAGAATTATTAACGAAATGAAATAGTCAAGGCAGGAAGCTGGTGTCGGAGCAGATGAAAACTCAGCAGCAACAGGGCACAGAACGGGGAGGGAAAAACAGGATTCAGTGTAAACACTGGCATGTGTTCTTTTGGAAAATAATCAGAGCAGCGTTTTTTCCAGTTATGAAGCAAGTCAAGTTCAGTGCAAATTTGATATCAAAAAAAAGAATCAAAAACATAAAAATCACTCAGAACCATGCTACCCAGAGATGATTACTTTAATGCCAAGTCTATCTTTTCAGTCTTTTTTTTTTTTTATGTCAATAATAATACGAAGAGAAAGGAGGAGGCAGAAAGAGAAATACGGTTAAGATTTATTGACTGCCTAGTATGTTTCAAGCGCTCTTCTAAGCTCTTGACATTAACAGTTATTCCTCACAACAACACTATGAGATGGGTACATTATCAGTTTTTGCAGATGAAGAAACTAGAGCCCAAAGAGCTTAAGAAACCTGCCCAAAGTAACACAGAGCTGGGCTCTGAGCCCTGGCAACCCAGCCCAACCTAAGATCTTAACCACTGTGTGTGTACGCTGCCTCTTGCACTACGAGCTTATATATAACGCGTCAATTTGACCACATAATAATTGAAACAATACTTATTCATTCATTCCTTAACCAAGGCTGTAAACTTTACTGTTCACAGGAAGATCAGAATTCCTTAGGAAAAGTCTATTAACGCTAGGGGCAGAGGCACTGCCAACTGACATCTTTTCTTTAAAATAATTATATTCCCAGTAGCTGTGGTTCCTTCTGTCTCTTGGGATTTCCTCGGTTTTCTGAATCCAATAGTCAAGGTAGGCTGCATTATGTCGCTGAAACAAGCAACGCAAACCATCTCAGGGACTATGACTGCAAAGTTTTATTCCTTGCGCATAACTCATAATCCACCAAAGGTCACCTAGGGGAACTGCTCCATGACTCTGATTCCAGAACCCCAGCTGATGGCACCAGAAAGTCGTCACTCCCACGCAGAGGAAAAGGAGGTTCTGGCGGTCTTGCCCTGGCAGTAACACCCATCACCACACATGCCTCATTGGCCAGAACGTGTCACGTGACCCAACCCAACCACAAGGGAGCCAGGAAGTACACCTTGACCATGGGTCCAAAATGGAGCGAACCCACACCTGCAAGCACCCCTGACTTCACACTACCTGTGTGTACCCCGAGTACCCCTGACTTCACATCACCTGTGTGCACCCCGAGTACCTTTACAAAGATCCTATTACTAATATCTCTTTAAAGCAAAAATTATCAAATGTAGATTAAATTAGTAGAGCTATAAAGGTATCTTTATAACACCAGGTTAAATTAAGAGTGCTATAAAGTCCTTAAAGATTATTTGGGTCCCTTCTACAGATGAAGACAACAAGCCCAGAGAACACCTGTCCAATGCAACCCTAGTAACAGATAAAAAACCAAGTTTTATTTTTGTTGTTTTTCCGTCAAAAATTCCTCAAGAAGTACACAAGGTAAGTTTCACCTGTTGTGAGACTTACCATTTACATTCAAATCAATTAGGAATTTCATTAAAATTGAAATATATGACAAAATATTTTTCAGCAAACTATGTTACCATAGATCTTAATCTTTATATGTTTCTTATCTTCTTTACCAACATTTCATAATTTAGAGTTTTACATCCTCTGACAGATTTTATTTTAATTACTTGTCTGGGAAGTATGTTCGTTTATAAATGAAAAGTAATCTAAATGGTAATATTCTACGAATATATTTATGTCTCCCACTGTTTTTTCTTTGCCTTAGCTGACACAAACTCAGTCAAAAAAAAAAAAAAAGACAAAATCACTAGTCACGCACCCAGAGTGACAACAGGGTCTAACTAATCATGAGAAAGAAACGGTGCAATTCCCTCGTTTCGGCTGAGGAAACCGAGACCCCCGGAGCGCAGACGACGTGCTACTGGTCCCCCATTGCCACCACGCTTGAGCAAAGTCTCAAACCCAGTCCGCATCCCCACCGCCCCACGTGGCCTCGAGCTTCATTATTTCAGACAAGTCATTCAACTTCTCTGGTCTTCGGTTTCTTAGCTGGAGAACAAGAGAGAAAGACTCACTAGGTCAAGATTTTTCAAACGGGTTTCAAAGAACACCAGTCTCTGAGATGATTGTGGAATTAAAAGTTTTGTAATCATCCAGGTTTGAGAAAGACTAAACGCCTTAGTACTCTCCTGGAGATTTATTATGGCTATCACCAAAGGAAAGGCTTTAAGAACTGCAATAAGGAACAACTAATGTTGTTGAGACAAGCATTTCCTAAACTTACGTGCTACCGGGAACGTTTTGCAGGTGACTCCCATCAGTGACCTGCCTCGCTCTCTGCTCACTTGCCCTCCCCTTGTTCCCTCTGCTCCAGTGAGACCAGCCTCAAACACCCAGCCCCTTCCTGCCTCAGGTCCTTGGACCTGCCGCACTTCTACCTGGGAGGCTCACCTGCCTGAAGAGGTCTTCCCTGCCCCCACTCTCCTGTGATGTCTAAACTCACATGATGCACTGTCCGCCTCTTGCATTAGAATAGAGACTTCTGGACACCAGAACTTGGCCTCATGCATCACTGTTCCCTCGGCTCTGAAAGAAACATCCTAGAAGAATGGGAGCGCAGTCAATATTTCTTGAATGAACAAACCAGTGAACTAATTAGTGAAGCCTGTGAAGCCAGTGTTCTGTAGAACAATGGGAATTGTCACCAGACCAGGGGCATCGCCATCACCTGGACATTAGACAGAAATGCAAACTGTCGAGGTCCATCTCAGGCCCACTGAACCAGACCCATCCGGGGCAGGGCCCAGCAACTGGTTAGACCAGCCTCCCAGACGGTTCTGATGGTCACTAATGTTCAATGACCACTGGTCTAGATTATCTTTAAGATAAAGTCAACCCATGAAATTCCAGAATTCTGTTATTCATGAGCAATTCCTTTAAGGTGATTTGAGCATTTTACAGGGGAATGGACTAATTTCTCAAGTTTCCTTAGAGTCTTAAGAATTATCACATATGGCAACATATAGCTTATCCCACAACAAAATAAAGCCCCAAATGAACACAAAATGTCCCCCTGAGAATTAATCAGTTTAACAGCAACCCCAACACACTCGAGGGCCATCTCACCATGTGCTAAACCTGGAAAAATCAGTCACCCTATAACAATTAAAGCTCTAACAAAGATTAGATTCCTCAAAGAAGGAACACACACACAGAGACTTTCTCATCCTGAATTAATCCCTTAATTATATTCCCCAAATAATGCAGAAAACCTAATTAATTTTAACATTGAGAAACACTCCGGAGGATGATTTACATGCTCTTTTTTCTTGCTTTTTTTTTTTTTTTTTATCAATTTTCACTTTCCATTAACTAAATATGGACAATGGGGCAACTTTTAATAAAAATTTTACTAGAAGATGCCAAATCAAGCGAGCATGATGGAGTGCAAAGAGCCTGGCGTATAAATATCACTTCCAAATTATAGCACCTTCTAGGCTTTTCACAATCTGGCCCAAACATGCTGTCGCGCCGGTCCAGGAAGATGCTCGGCTCCTGCCAAACGACAGACTTCCAGGCTCCACACTGTGCCCACTTCGCGCTCCGCATCCCGCGTTCCCATCACGCCGCCCTCACCCCTTTCGGCTCCACCTGGGCCTGCCCCTCTCTCCCGGTGGACTCCTGCCCCAGGCCGGAAGGCTGTCTCCCTCTTGGGAATTCGCCAGCATCCCACCGGCGGAACGACCACGAGCGCACGTGCCGTGCGCGCGCTTCACTCCCTCTTACGATCTCCGGTTGCAGTGGAGGAGGACCTGGACCTCGCGTGTCTGCGCCTCCCTCACCTGTGCCCCCCCAAACCTGCCGTCTCACGTCTTGGGCTTGTGCCTTGGTTGCAGTGATACCCAAAGCTCTAGCTAAAGACCATCCTGTGCCTCCGAAGGGACTCACCAACCAGGTGAGTCCCGCCCTCCCTGCCTCGCCTCCCTGTGGAGGAGGCGGGGAAGCGGGGCGGGGGAAGCCAGGTAGGAATCCTGACGTAGAGGAATCTTGATGTCGGAAAAGAGGAAAAAGAGGATGGCTGCGCGAGAGCCTCTTCCGCGTGAAGCAGCTCACAGACCAGGGTAGATGCTACTCCTGGCCAGGTACGTGTGAGTTTTTGACTGTCTCCTGGGACTAGACATTAAAATGCCCAAGAGAGGATGTAGGATAAAGCCAGGCCTCCCCGCAAGACATCATTGTTAGGGTGTAAAATGTCTATCTTTGAAATTCATCAGGCTTTAGGCTTCTTGTATTTTCTAGGTTTATTTCCCTGTTGTTCTCTGTATTTGTGGGCGTCTTTTAAAAGCTACAGTCTATTCCAACCAAAGAAAACCAGGGAAGGGGGGGGCATCTGCTCCCTAGCTCTTAGCACACTGAAGAGCGCTACGCAGCCCACCCCCACACCCCGGGAAGAGCGTGGGATGAGGCGGAAACAAAAGGGTGTTTCCTCACCCGAAAACCACCAGCATCTTTCTGGCTTTAGTGGTCCCGGAGGCATCGATCACTGGGCAAACACGGTGACTTGGCGCCTGAGACCACTGAGAATCACTATTCAGACCCTTCTCCATGTAAGGACAGGCTGGACTCCAAAAGGTCATGTCACTAGCCGCAGCCTACCAGCCACTAACCACTACTGGACTGCTGACAGCCAACCTTTTTAATATATAGCTTGGAGCACAGAAGAAAAACAAAATTTTTAAAAGCCTCTCACTGGCCAATACCAGTCACCACCCTAAGTTCCCAAATATATTGCTACTGGCTTCCCTGAAAATCCCAAGAGGAAGGACAAAAGAGGAAGAGGCTCCTGGTTCCTCCTCCTCAAGACTCAAACTGAGCTTTGCCAGAGCTTAGGATCCCAGAGTCAGAGCTAGTCCTGGTTCCACATTTAAAATGCCTCCATTATATTAAGTACATATTACAATATATTTAGGCTCCATTAAAACTAGGCGGAGGGAGAAAGTACAATGAATGCTGCTGTGAGGACCCGCCACGCTCACTTGCATGGAATTCCAAATATGCTTCCCATTGGTATAAAGTTACAAAAAGCATTCGGGTTTCTCAAACGACCCACGGCAACCTACTTACCACACAACATCACGCACCAGAATTCCAGTAGATGCCCCAGAAACAGACCTCCCTTCCCCCATAAATAGCATCCAGACGTTTTCCTGACACAGCACATCTGCTGGGAAATGGGGGCCAGCCCCACAGCAGTGTTGGGGGACCCCAGGCCCTTCGTCACCAAAGTTTCAGAAATGTGGAGACAGGTCAGAAGCTACACACGGCCGATGGGAAGCAGGACACAGAAGACTAGCCACGGCCATTCCTTTGAACGGGCACAGGGTTTCTCCAGGGCAATAGTTTCCAAACCTGACAGGCCAATAGGATCATCTGGAAAGGTTTTGAAAAGTACACATCCTAGGGCCTGATCACAGTCCCACCACATCAGAACCCCCGCCCAGGGGGGTCTGGGAATCTGCTTTTCTGTGGCCATTCCTCCGGGAATTATGATGTTCCTATATATCCATCAAGCCTTAGCTCATACATGGCTTCCTCTTAAAGATTTTTTTTTAATTTAAGTAATTTCTCCGCAAACGCAATGCCACATGGTTTCCTTCACAGCACTTACTGTGATGTAAGTACTCATCGTTTACTTGTACATCGTTTGTCTTCCACACTAGACTAAGTCCCGCTCCAAGTCATGCCCCAGCCTCTAGCACAGAGTATGTGCCTATGAAGCTTCGATGAAGGGAAGCACTTCGTACTCAGTTCTCGCATTTCATCTTATTGCCACGTGTGTCATACGGATGGAGTGGAAGTTATTATTCGCAAGTTAATGAGATGCACCGGAACAGCTGGGTGGCTCAAGACCACGGGGTGATGAGGAGGCTGGACCAAGGGAACACCAAGGCTCAGGCCTCGGGTGTCATCTCCCATCCTCCCTGGTCTCCCGCGCCACGTCCCTTCAACAAGTTCCAAAACGTGGTTCCAGTTCATTAATATTCAACTCACCGAAGAGATGGTGCCTGTGTCTCACAGTCTTATCTTTATTTGTATGACAGGCAGTTGTGCCACACAGAAGCATAAGCCACTGGGAGTTTATGTAGAAACCTTGAATTCATCCTATTCGTTTATCAGAGAAACAGTACAGATGACGTAGGGTAGGAAAATGGAAGTTCACTAGAAAATTCTTGCATAATAAATTCTAGTTCTAATAAAAAGAAAAATGCATGTGATGAGAGGATTATTGAGCTACAAAAAAAAATATTCTCAAAAAACTAATAGCAAAAGAATCTTTTGCTGGAAAGAAAGGAAAGCGTATTGAACAGAAACTTAAATACAGAAGGGGAGGTTAATGAATTAAATATAATGACGTCGTTCTAACATCATAGGAAACCAAAAGGAATATCCAGAAAGAAGAAATGCTGGGAATTAAACTAATAAAACACAATAATAATGCTGAATAAATAAACTGGTCATTAAAATCCAATTTTAACACTAATAAAATTAGAACTTCGCCCATTAGGAACCAGTAATACTTCGCTAATGCAAACAGTGACATTTCTGCCTGGAGAACTGATATTTAATCAACACGGTAGGTGTAGAGTGTATAAAGTCACAAGGGGTGTCAGTCACCGAGCCTATTAATACACTGGCAATGAAAAAAAAAAAAGAAACCAATGAATTTTCTAAGTTATATTGATACAAAGTATATCTAACAAAAATCCCCAGCAAAAGAATAACATAAAAGAAAATGAATCATAGCAATTAGGTAATGAATGTGATAAAATACCTAGCCGTTTTAGAAAAAAAGGTTTTTATTGAGCGAATTAGCAGACACTCTAATCTTAGCAAGCATTTGACTATAGGCCTGTTAGGGTCTTCTCTGAAACGTGAATTCAGATTGACTCATGGGAGAGTAGTCGAGGACATTAAATCATCAGAAGTAAATTAAACCAAAGGGTGATAATCAACCAATAACGTTTTAAGAGTTAGGGACAGTCCCAGTGGGAACCCACAGACTTCGTAGTAAGCTTGAATTGTAACATCAGCAAAAGGACAAATAAGCCTCAAATTCAAATCTCAGATGATGCCAAATACAAAAAGAGAAGAAAACTCAAAAGGGAGAGAGCCATTTACTAGCCAGATTCGGTGACCAGTGAGAAATAAATATCTGAAATCAGAATATACCTGTGTAGGATTTTAATGGATGGATATGCTCCTAAAAGCTACACACAAAGTACACTGTTGATAATCATAGCTAAAGGAATTCATAGTATAGTAAAAAAAAAAAAAAAAAAAAAAAAACTTATTATAAGAAATTCACCTTCCCACCTGGGAAAAAACTATATGCATTCTAAGATTTTTACTTTTGGGTATCGGTTTTTCTTAAAGAAAGACAACCCAAAACTGAAGCAGCATAATCTGAAATCAACTCATTTTAAAAAAAATGTGCAATAATCAATATGTACTTTTTCGCCGAATAATTTACATAGAATAACAATTTATCTTTTAAGTATACAAAAAGATAGTAACATCAAAGAAGAAAAAGAATACTTTCTCTTGAACCTAAACACAATTGCCAATGAAACATATGAATACTTTGTTTGGCATACGAATTTGAAAAAGAAAAAGACAAGCAATCTATCAGAATATAGTCAAGTAAGCCAAAAGAAAATGGGAAAAGACCTAGAATCATTTGAGTCATTTAAAACCAGCTTGGTCAAAGTATTTGAACACCCTGCCTTCCCAGGTCTACTTATAAGGTGATGATTATAATTACCATATCGTCACTATTATGTCAAGTTAATTATGATGATGATGATACATTTTTCATGTACTGAGATAGTTACTGACCTGCAGTGGGTTTTCCTTTTTTTTTTTTTTCTTCCTGGTGAAGGGAAGAGAGGAGGAGAGAGTGTGGATTTTCTGTTCTGTTTTTGTTTGTTTTTTCACAGTGAGGACAGGGGAACATTGTTCCTTTTCCCCACCTCTGAGAGATCAGTAAGTAACCTCATTTGCCAGCTGACAGGACAAGGTGAGAGCAGTGCATTAGGGGACAGAGCATGGTGGCTGACTCACACATAACTCAAGGTCATGAGCCTTGTTAACACTGGGCTCACACCAGTGAGTTCACCAGCCACAGACCCAAGGAAACCCCTACTGCGAATTACAGCTGTATACAGCAAAGTGCTCGGTGTGGCTTACATGTCAGAAGAATTCATGCCAGGAGAAGGGGGTCCCTCGCCCAGACCATGCCCTATGAGAGCTGAGTAGGCAGTCAACATACAGAAGAACTGGCTCAGCCTCCAGAAAGAGCCAGGAGAGGGCACAGCTCAGCATCCCAGAAGAGTCGTACTTAAGATCCAAGGAAATAGTCCCCTGGGATGCACAGAGACTGGGCAGGGAGAAGAAAAGGAGGTCCCAGGCAATGAGCATGAGTGGGAGGCCCTAGCACAGAGCAAGCTGGGTGAGAATTTAAGGTAGGGAGTGGAGCCTGCGGATTTTTTCTGAGACACCTGACAGGTGTTGTCATAGATAGCCAAAAGCCATAAACGTGGACGGGGAGGGAGCTGCCCCCAGCACCCACAACGAAGACAGAAACCAGATAACGACAAATACTGGAACTCGATCATTATCTGTGATGTCGTAGCACAAATCACACCGGTCATTGACAAGAATCCAGATTTTACTTCAGACATCACGCACGTCCTTTCAACTTTTTAAGCAAAACATTTTACAAGTGTAATCAATTCTAGAAAAATCAATTAATCCGGCCTTCACTTCCTTTCTTTGTTGCGTAAACTCTGCACAGAGCACTGAAAGGCCGTAAGTTCACTATAGTTAGAGAGAGAAGGGAAAACAAGAAGCTTTGATAATAATCTGTAACTCTCGTTTGACCATGAAAAAAAAAAATAAGAATCTGAAGAAATGTAAAAGTCCCTACTGTATCGATAGCAAGGTACAGTCATGTCTGGGAGACAGTATGAAGAAAGGCCTGAAGATGTGGCGTTTCTGCCACTCCGTTTTTTCTCCTGCACCCCCAACTCTCACACACACACACACACACACACACACACACACACACACACACACTCACACACACACGCACATGCACACAGGAACAGCGACCGTGTGCCCTCTATGAGAGAATGTGAGCGAGAAGGCCCTTTTCTGTATTTCCCAGGCACTAGTTCTCTGCTCTTTTGTATAATCCAACCCACCTTCCCACCTATAACCACATGAGCCAAGACATGAGTAAGAGGACTACGCACGCGAGTCCCAGGCTTACTGCAGGAACCGCAGAAGGTTCTGGAGTTACCCGGCTAGAGACCTGGTCAGAGATTGTGACGTCTAGAACAGAACAG
This sequence comes from Rousettus aegyptiacus, assembly GCF_014176215.1. Lineage (NCBI taxonomy): Eukaryota > Metazoa > Chordata > Mammalia > Chiroptera > Pteropodidae > Rousettus > Rousettus aegyptiacus. The sequence goes on along the minus strand of NW_023416290.1, from coordinate 8,765,186 downwards.
AAAAAGCATGAAGAGAGCCCGTGAACATTAGTGCTCCTTAACCACTAAACTTGACTTAGCCAACAGCTCCCGTAGTAATTATCAGAAGCCCATAGCAAGAGCATCTCTTCGGGAAGCCATTTCTACAACCTGAAAACGTTGTCTTCTTTCTCCCACTGGTCATTCTTTGCTTTGTAAGGGAGAGAACGAACCCAAGGAAGCGCAGAGTCCGTGCGTGTCTGTGCGGGAAAGGGAGAGGAGGCGGAGGCATCCAGAAGAGGCCCCGCCCAGTCCAGAACACCAGTGATGTGACGGAACCCACCCGCCTAGTTCCACCTGGCTCAGGACCAGCCTGACGCAGCGACCTGACCTGAGCAGGGGCAGTCGACACGGGCACGTTGAAAACAGCTTGTGAGGCGGGCAGCCTGCTCGGAAAAGCCGCAAGAGAAGCTGTACACTTCCAGCTGCAATGAAAGCAAACACCACTCTCTTCCTGAACAGGATACATTTTTTAAAAAACAATGACAGTCCACTTTTTCAAGCGTTTACGCATGTGCCAGGCTAGGTCTTGATTTACGTGCACTGTGCACATTAACTCACAAGTAGCCCGCAATGATCTCAGTGTTAACAGAGGTGGCATAGGGCAGAGACTGGCCCCAGAACCTGCCCCAGGTCACGCCGCTGGCCCAGGCAGAGCTGGGATTGGGACCCCAGCAGCCCAACTCCAGCAGCCACAAAATCCCACTGCCACAGACATGACAAGCTTCTGGCTCTACGTACGACACAGCTGGTCTAGAGGAAGTCAGGAAGTCTAGGCCGGGAAGACACTGTGAGACTCCAATTCAATTCTACTAAGTTACAAATTTGAAAACTGAAACCCTCAGATGTTGAATGACTTGCTAGAGGTCACAGAGCTCACAGATCATCTCAAGTCATCCAGAATAGAAGGTGCTAAATGAACAATCAAACCGGATGTTCAGTTCCTCGGGACCCACTTCCTAGGGTTAGTTTTAGAAATACAGTAGACAGTATATAAGGACTCCCCTCCCTCACTGCTCCACTCCCTAATCGGGCTTTTGAGAATCACCAGAGATTATTTTAGAAGTCTTCTCTAGATCATTTTGCAGAAAAGGAAACTGAGGTCCTTTGGTTAAAGTCACGTCAGTAATTACAGTTGAGTTTGTGCCGAGTTACTAATTAGCCATCTATTTATAGTTTATCATTTCTACAAGACGGATGACCTGGAAGGTTGAAGTCCTAAATGAGTCATTCCTAAAGTGGTATGAGATGTCACATAAGTGAATAAATAGAGGTCTCATGAGAACGCACATGAGGGTCCCACAGGCCTCTTCCTGAAAGCAATGGCTCTAGAACCTAAAAGGAACAATGGCGTAGAGAACATTGCACAAGCAAAAAACCGATTGCAGCCACTGGAAGGAACGCTGCCCATCTCTCCTTCCTCCTGGCCTCTAGCTACCACCGCCCTCCGCCGATCCTGAAGAAATTAAAACTAATTTCTTTTGAGAGTTTCACCAGAATGAAACGAATAGAGACGTCTTGAAAACCAGCAAAACCAAATTTTGGAATCATTGTTCCAAGCGTTATACATTTTCGAAGTACTTCTTTCTCAAAGGAAATTTTTCGGATTCATTTCGGGGAGAGTTTTGCATCTTGTGAAAAGGTGCTGTTGTCTTTCACCTAAAGAAAAGTCATTAAAGTGCGGTTCAAGTCAGGAAATTTTTCCATTCCAGCTGAAATTATACATCAGGGACATAAGCATGTTTCTGGACAAAATACTGGCAAATTATCTTTCACCCGATAATGTAAAGACCCTTTGCAAATGAGGATTACCAGCTCTACTTTATACATTAATCAGAAGTTGATTTATAGCAAGAAAGTCTAAGTCCTGGAATTCACTTAAATTTCTCCCTTCTCCTTACAAAAATGAACAAATAAACAAACAAACCTTAAAACATTTATTTCCTTCATAAAAATTCAAGATCAAAACAATAGGATGACACTCGACAAGAGCAAAACCTATTATTTTAGTAGTATTATTAGTATTAGTGTTATTGTTATTTTATTATAGTATCACAGCTAAGAATTCCTACATGCTAGGAAGTCAGGAACTGTACAATTCAATTCCATATACTTGCAAATTATGTAATTTCATCCTGCTGAAAATATTAATCACATGAATATACTCTTTACTTTTAGGCAGGAGTAACTTGCACCTGCCTTTCTGGGTTATATTAGGTAATGGGGACAGGCATTTTTGCAGGGTGACAGTTTCACAAGCAATCATAACTCCCAGGAGGGGAAGTAGACTCTGAATTTCCGATCAGGTAATACACAGCTGCCTGAAAGAGGAGCAGAAGGAATGCCTGATTCCCCATGGACACCTGTCACATGACAACGTTGCTTAAGCCCCCAGGACCCGGGGGAGGAAGTACTCAGGAGACTAGCTTCCGATGGCTCCAGGAAAGGCAGAGCACGCTGCAGCTCTTCTCCAGACCTGAGTCCCAAGTTCCAGAACAAGATTATATCCAGCCAGGCTGAAGAGACACAGAACTGGAGCACCTAAGAGGCAGTAGGAATCAAAGAAGCTACTAGCTTTGCTTCCTCGTCTCATTTACAGATGATGAAAGTAAGAAATTCAGCCAAAGTCACACCGGAAGTTTAGAAACTTTTCCCTCCCCTTCACTCTCCACAATTTTGAAAGTTAAAGTTCAGGCTTTGGATGATGATGACTTTGGGTGCTGGTTTTGCCACTTTTTAGATGACCTTGAGCACATTACTTAACCTTGGCTCCTCATCTATAAAATGGGAAAAATAAAATTAGCTGCCTATTTGCAACAAGGAAACCAAGACTACACAATGGGAAAGGGTGCCCTCTTCAACAACTGGTGCTGGGAAACTGGACATCCACAAGCAAAAGAAGGAAGTTGAGTCCTAACCTTGGACCATACACAAAAATTAACCCAAACTGGATTAAAGACCTAAATGTAAGACCAAAAACTATTAAGCTCTTAAAAGAAAGCACAGTAGAAAAGCTTCAAGACGCTGGATTTGGCAATGATTTCTTGGATATAACAACAAAATCACAGGCAACGAAATCAAAAATAATAATGAGACCACACCAAACTTAAAAACTTTTGCCCATCGAAGGAAACAATCAACGGAGTGAAAAGGCAACCTACAGAATGGGAGGAAATAATTACAAATCATACATCTGATAAGGGTGTGAAATGTCAACTATAATTTTTAAAAAATATTTTAAATAAAAAATGACAAAAGATTTAAATAGACATTTCTCCAAAGGAGATATACGAATGGCCAATATGCAAAGATGTTCAACGTCACTAATTATTAGGGACATGCAAATCGAAACCACAATGAGCTATCACCTGGCACTCATCAGGATGACTACTGTCTAAAGAACAGAAAATAACCACTGTTGGTGAGGACGCAGAGAGGTCGAAACCCTCGTGCACTGTTGTGGGACTATCAAATGGTGCGGCCATTATGGAAAACAGAATGGAGATTCCGCAAAACATGAAAGCTAGAGTGACCATACGATCCGACAACCCCACTCTGGGTATCTATCCAGCAGGACTGAAAGCAGGATCTCAAAGACGTATTTGAACACCGAGATGTTCACAGCAGCATTATTCACTACAGCCAAGAAGTGGAAGCAGCCCAAGTGTCCATCAACAGATGAATGGAGAAACAAAATGTGGTGTGTGTGTATATAGATATGTGTATATGTGTGTATACACAAACACACACACATACACATACACATATATGTACATGGAAGGGAATATTATGCAGCCCTAAAAAGAAGGAAATCCTGTCATATGCTACAATGTGGATGAACCTCAAGGACTTTATGCTGAGCAAAATAAGCCAGTCACAAAAAGGCAGATCCCGTGTGATTCTACTCATATGACGTATCCAAAGTAGCCAAAACCATAGGAACAGAAAATAGACAGGTGGTTCCCACACGCTGGGGGAAGGGGGATTACTGTTTAGTGGGTGTAGAGTTTCGGTACTGTAAGATGGAAGAGAACTAGGGATCTGCTGTACAAGGTGAATATATTTAACACTACTAACCTGTACACTTAAAAACGGTTGATTAATGTAATGATATGTTTTTACCACACACGAAAAAGTAGCTGCCACGTAAGGTGTTCTGAGGATAAATTAAGATGATAAAGCATTTAGCACAATGTCTGATGTATACTTACTGAACGGTCAAAAATATTTGCTGTTAAAACTGGTCCTTATGAGACCCTACGTATAAAACCATATCAGGTTGGGGGGGGGGGTTGTTTTGTTTTGTTTTTAAGTTAATTCGGTACTCATTTATTTGTAAGAGAAATACGAGGTCTCACAAAGCACTAATTAACTCTATCTGACATCTCCTCTTGAGGTCCAATTATTTGGTTAGTGAGCTCTGCTTCAGAATGCTGATCAATTGCTTTAGAGTTCTCCAGAATTCCTCACCTCAGCGTTTTCTTTTACTAAGGCCACCACCACTAAAACAGAAATGCATACCACTTCCCTTAGCGCGCGCACACACACACATCATTCCATCTTCAAAGGTTACAATATTCCCAACCCCAAGAATATCATCTAGAAATCTCTATGGTTAGAAACTTTTTCAAGTTTATGAGAATGGAAGTCACAATAAAAACCATCAAACCCCTCATATTTTTATGCTCACTAAAAACAAGCTCCTATGGCACACTCCAGCACTGCTCACCATCTACCAATGAATAGCACAAAATATACATACTATGGAATCTGCTCACTGGTGACGTAGCAGTGAGTAATGCACAACTAGTTTGCATTTCCTCCCCCGGGATTGCTAGAAGGCCTCCCTACCTACAAAGACATGTTTTTCCTGGGTCTCCTCCATCTAAACAGTCAATGCTTTCTGATTCTACGACCTAGAGATTTCTACTTCCAGTTCCAAGGTATAAGAAACACCAGGTAACAGAGTAACTTGAATGCTTAAGATGAAAAATGCTCAGAGCATCACTACGAACGATTTTCCACAAGATCATTTCCTGTCGTGGGGTCCGTGCTGTGCACTGTAGGATGTGTTAGCAGCAGCCTTGGCCAAAATACCAACGAATGCCAGGAAGTCCCCTCCACGTTGTGACAATCAAAATGTGCTCCAGACATTACCAAGTGTGTCCCCCGGGGGGCCAGCCCTAGGAGAGGACCACTGCTTATAATGACCTACGCAGTTTTCCAGAGAGAACTGAGGTTCGAAGGGTGCATCACCCAAGCACTGCAAATGGTTTTGGAGGAGGAGGACCAGGCAGCCGTGGAGTCGTCTCTTTTCTCTGGAACAAGGAGGTGGAAAAGCTGAGTGAGAGGATTACCTCCCGCAGGAGCGCCCGACACAGCAGAACGCATCAGCATGGACGCCTGGTCCCCACTTTCGAACATTCCAGGCTCTTTCCCCCAAAAGGTGCAATCGAACAATCCAAATGCCCATTGTGTTTCTTCACCTTCATTGCTCTGAAGCTTTCATTCCCAAAGTGCCCACTGCAAAATCCACTTGGCCCCCATGTTTTCCCCCGAATCCCTGTTCCTTCTTTTGAAAATTACGCCCAAAAGGAATAACAGAAACCCTATACCCATTAAACACTACCTCCCATTGCTCCCTTCCCCTGGCCCCTGGAAACTGCCATTCCGCTTCGATGAAGCTGACTACCTAGATACCTCATATAACCGCAAGTAAACAGTATTTGTCTCTTTGCAACTGTCTTCTTTCGCTTAGCACAATGTCCTCAAACTTCTTCCATTTTGCAGATGAATGTGTCAGACTTTCCGTCCTTTTTACGGTTCAATAATATACCGTCATATGTACCTTTTTTTTTTTTTATCTAGTCGATGGACACTTGGGTTGCTTTCACTTCTTGGCTATTGTGATAAGGCTGCTATGAACATGTGTGTGTAAATATCTCCTGGAGACCCTGCTTTCAATTCTTTTGGATACCCAGAAGTGGGATTGTTGGCTCATATGAGAATTCCATGTTTGATTTTTTGAAGAACTGCCATACTGTCTTCCAAAGCACAAATCCTTTCACCTTTTACAGTCTGGGTTTCCTCACCTGTCAAATGATCATTTTTACAAATAGGTCTGAATGAGATGATCTCTAGGACACATATTGGCTAGACGGTTACTGTTGGAGCTCAGCCAGCCAGTCCACTCAGCCCCTTCTCTGTCTCATGACTCTTTGCAAAGGAAAAACTTCTGTTCCCCAGTCCCCAAAACCATTTCCAATACACCCAGGTCTTACACTGTCTGCCACCGAACTCCAAATCCACTGCTAAAATTTCTAGATTGTTTAAAAAGAAGAAAGCAGAGCCAAGTATGTGGGTTTGTTTGCGTTTCTCCCACGAAAGGGCTTTACAAGGTGAGTCCCCCTGGAGAGGCGGAGCTCACAGACTTAACCTCGGACGTGGAGGGTTCCATCAACAGAGAGAAAGAAACCTGTCGCCGCAGAGCCTTGAGGGTGGTGACAGGAATAAAGAAAGTGGTGTTTCCTTTGGTTCATATAAAATTGAACAGAGTGTCGGTGGTAGGGAGTCAGTCTCAGTCGCTGGCCAGTTAATAAAGGCTCACAATTCATCTCAGTTGGTTCCATGGGTCTTAGATTTAATCGAACCACGACAATCTGTTGATGGACACTTGGGCTGCTTCCACTTCTTGGCTGTAGTGAATAATGCTGCTGTGAACATGCATGTTCAAATATGTCTTTGAGATCCTGTTTTCAACCCTGTTGGGCAGATGCTCAGGGTGGGATTATTGGATCGTATGGTCACCCTAGCTTTCATGTTTTGAGGAATCTCCATTCTGTTTCCCATAATGGCCACAACCTTTTGATATTCCCACAACAGTGCTCGAGGGTTTCAACTTCTCCGCTGAAAACTCCCCTGAGGGAGAATGACAGTTGAGGATTTTGGGAGGATGACCCAGGACACATGAGCGATAGAGTAGCCTGTTAGCTCCTTGCTAGGGGGGAGTGAGTTTCACACACGTGGAACAGTTTGTCTCTGCCAGAATGGGTAGGGCTCCTGTCCTTTTAGCAGTTACTGAATTTACAGCAGCTGCCTGGGGCTCGCTTTGGTCCTTCAAGATCAACAAGTCAATCTGAGATGTTGAGAAACGAACTTCAGAGTCTCACTAAAAAGCCTGTGGGTTTCCCGCCTCCAGGGGAACACACGGCGGGGTGCACACTGGCTTAGTCCCAGCTGCGAATAACTTGTGATAGTTTTCACATTGCTATGAATTCTGTTATCTGTGCAGTTCAAAACGGTCCTCCTGAAACTTCAAAAATGCGTGTGCATCACCAGGTAATCTTTTCAAAATGCAGATTCTGCTTCTGTCAGTCTGGGGTGGGGCCTGGAATTCTGCATTTCTAAGTATGTTCCCAAGTAAGGCCAGAACTGCTGATCCAAGGGCCAGGTTTTAAGCAGAAAGAGTCTAAAGAACACAGATCTTTGACTCTTTTGGCACGTGGCAAGTCTCTCTCTGGGCTGAGGTTGGAGCCGCTATTGGCAAAACCAGCTGCTGATCAAAGTTCTTATAGAATTATTTATTCATGATTCGTGCAGACTGGAAAAATTTGAAGCTTGCCTTCTGCAAAACCATGTTAGCTGGAAAAGGCCAGGGGCCTCCATTCTGGTCAATGGGCATCCTTGAGAGTGAGTGAGTGCGACCTCCTCCACTTCTGCAATGCCAGAGACGCAGCTAAGAAGAGCCCACAGGAAGAGAAAGGAAGCAGGTACCGCCGAAGGCTGTACCAGCCCCCGAGCGCCTGCCCCAGCCGGCTTGTTGCTCAAAATAAATAAACCCTTAACTTGCCAAAGCCACAGATACGCTTGATTTTATGCTTCTAGAGGACACTGAATTGAAAGATTTGTATATTTATTTTTCATTGTTTTTATGACTATAAGCAAAATCTTATAGAGAGACAGATTGCTCTATATACCATGGCTAAAAACCAATGAAGATTTTTTCCATACATTTCTAAGAAGTGACTACATTTCTAAGAAGTGACTTCTTTTTCCCAATTATAAGAAAGATGTTTTAAAGTTTTCATACTTAGAAAGAGTAATATATGTAAGAAAGAACACAAAAATATATATATATAAGCATATGTGTATACACATACCTATACACATGTTTATATTACTACGAAATCATGATGAAGTAAAACTCAACTAATTTCAAGCTCATTCTACTTTTAAAAGACTGACAAATGTCAAAAAAAAAAAAATATGGAGAAGCCACCAGGAATTTAAAACAATAACAACTACTTCTGAGCACTTCCTAGGACCAGTTCTTATTCGCCAAATGTCCTGCCACAGTCTGTGGCTAAAATGCTTCTCTCCTTTTCTCCAGGTATAAAAAGGTATGTTGAAGGGCATTCAGGCATTGTGGGTGAAATGTCTCTTACTCCCTGCTCTGCCCTCTGTCCACGTTGAGTTTGAATTCCGCTTTCAAAGTGCTGCCCCTGACAGTGGGCCACACCCACAATCCCATTTTGTATGCAAAATAGTGCAGGGAGGGAAAGAACTGTAATAAGCCCCACATAGAAAGAGAGGCTGGACGAAGGTAAAGGGTTCGTCTGGTGTCTCACAACCAACCAATCGTTGGCAGAGCCAAACTAAAATACAGAGAGTTCCACGTCCTCACCCCGTGCTCCTTCTGAGGAGCTGGGCCAATTCGGACCCTTCCCTGTGGGTAGAGTCAGGACTGGCAGCCCAGGGAGCTGGAATGGGCCCGCCCCGCGCTGCCTGGCCCCGGGCTTGGCCGGCCCATGCCAGTTGTTACTTATTCGGAATATCGCCCAAAGTTGGGACTTCCAGTCTACAAATGCATCCTTTTTTTTTTTTTTTCCTTTTTCTACCTGGTTTAGCCTCTCTATTTTGTTCTCCTATTGATTCATGAATTTCTTATCCCCAAACAATCACATTTTCTCTGGCTCCTTGAGATACAATTACGAATCATGGTCTCGTTGTTAACCTTTCTTCTCAGTGCCCACAAAGTTTCCTCTGTGCTCCAGGCCCACAATGAACCCCTCTCCCTGCGGGAGTCAGAGCATTTAGAGCTGCGTTATTTCATCTATGCCACGTCCTTCGATGGTGAAAGCTGCCAGAATGCTAACGCCAAACTCGCAACAGATTAAAATATACACTTACATTCCATTTCAATGATTTTAACGTTAATTGCGATATCTCTTCCCTCCTGCAGTTACTAACCTACCTGCTTTCGAACCTGAGAAGGTAGAAAGACTGACGAGAAGGTTAAGAAAAGGGTAGGGAGTGAAAAGGGTAATCTAGAAAAACAGTTTTGCAAAAAGTAACAAAAATACTTAACCAGTTATTTATTAGGGAAAAAAATCCCACATTGTAATAGGTTAACACCACTCGACTTCTAAGACTATAGTGGTCTCTCTTACTTGAATTCGTACAGAGCTAACCCATAAAATCAGCTTCTAACGGTTCAGAGAATGATCCCATTTCGATGGCTTCGGGTCAGGTCTGCCTCCTTCTGCATCCGTCTCAGGACTCTGCTGCCCGTGGCACGGGCTTGGTTCCGGTCGGCTCTGAGAGCTCCTTGCTGAAGAACATGCAGTGTGGACGGAAGCCGAGCCCAGAGCTTCTGGGATCAGACAGGCGTAAGTTTGAAGCCCGTAAGCAATCAGTGAAACGAGCTGAGCCTCAGTTTCCTCACCCATAAAATAGGGAAAACAGCTCCCATATCATATGAGGCCACGGAGGCAACAGTAAATACAATAATCCACGGACGATTCCTGGTACCCAAACCACTGGAGTTCGTACTGAGATCCCTTTAATATGAAGCAGAATTCTCATGAGTTTCCCAAAGAATGTGTCCTAAGCCATTCACCAATTTTTTTTCGAAAAAAAATTATTAGTCAATATCTAAGGGGGGGGGGACAAATACCGTTTGTATAACTTTCCTCCCCACTGCATGTGTCACTTTACGCTCCTACCACGAACTGGTCGCATTTCTTCATTACACTGAAAGCTCCTTGGGCACTGGAAATATGTCTCATTTGGGGTCCTTCCAGAAGCAGCGCAGTGCCCAGCACAGAATATGGACTTAACATGCACTTTGCTGTTTATCTTCTCGGTGGGCGACCACTACCACAGAAGCGCAATCTCAGGGCTTTTGCTAATGGATGTCGTCCCTTTGTGGAGGGGTCTTGCCTGTATTTTTGATGACACACATTTGTGTCAATCATACCCAGAAGTGAAATGGAGGGGAGATCCCAGTTTTCAAAGTAAAAGGAGGGAAAGACCGGCAAGAATATGAAAAACAATAGGGATATTACATGGAATCGAAGTATCACTTTAAAGATTACTTGCCGCATGGACATTGTTTCAGAGGGAGAAATGTATCATTACAACGGAAAGGCCTGTCACCCACCAACTTAGCAGCACTAATGACTGACCAGATGCACGTAATACAAAACACATAGCATCGACCATGAAGCGTTCAGACCAAAAATGTTTTCTCGGAGTCCAATCAAACCTGTAGACTGAACCTCCAGTATTCAAGAAATATAGGGAATGGAGAAACCGGGCAACACCACAAGGAAATAATCAGATTAATCGAGAATATGGACGTTCCACAAATCAACTAGCCTTGTCCCTTCAAAAGCCTATGTGATGGATAAAAAAAAAAAAAAAGTGGAGGCGCTGTTCTAGATTATAAAATGCTAAAAAGCCAAATGCAGTGTGTGAGTGAATCTTGATCGGCTTCTGGTTTGAAGACTACGAGGGACAATTGAGAATATTTGAATATGGACTGGACAGCTGATGATATTAGGGAATGGTTATTAACTTTCTTAAGATGTTAAAACTGCAGTCACGTAAGAACGTCCTTAGTTTTAGAAGATACCTGCCGAAGCCTAGCAGTGTCTGCAATGGCTGCCAAAGAGCTTAGCTCCAAAACACACATGCACACACACACGTGTGCGCTGGTTCCTAAAGCAAAAATGAGAAATGAACGATTATTAAGTCTAAGGTAGTGAATATACTGGTGTTCATTGTACTGTTGCTTCGATTGTTTTGTGTGCTTGGAAGTTTGTCCTAATACATGCTAGAAAACATAGATGCAAAGTAATGAGCAAACGAATCATCTCTGCCACAAGTGGAAGTTTCTTTCTCTTGCATTTAGTAATAAAAAATGAATTAGAAAACTCTTGTGCGAACGCGTGTGGGCCAGTTCCAAGGGACTGTAAGTGACTCAGGCACCCTCCATCACAGACCCTAGGGACAGAAGTGGCACTCAAGAAAAGGCACGGCCCCCTTAACTGCGTCTCATTTTCCCTGTGCTTTGAAACCTTCTTCCCACACTAAGGATCCGTTAAATGGGTGTATTCACTTACTTACCATTTTTTTTTTAATACTTAAAACATTTCATCTTCTTTTAGTTGAACTCCAGGAGAGAAACACAGAAAAACAAATATCATATCCGTATGACTGCTATTCATCCTTTTCAAGAGTTCAAATCCATCTCTCAGAAGTCCAGTGTTGAAGGGGTGGCTATTCCAGGGAGGGGCTGACAATCACATACATTTCTAGGAGCTACATTTTCTTTCCGCTGCAGTGGCTGCCAGGCCTCACCTGAACACCCTGTACTCAACCCAAACACCCCCTGTCCACCAGAGCTGGTTCACGCAAGTCAGCTCATCAAATCCAGGAGCCACTGCTTTTCAGAAAATAATAACGGATTCTGCTCCCAAGTTCATGTAACTGACGGTCTTCAACCAGCAATAAAAATAGCTCTGGATCAGCTTTACAACTTGCAACGTTGCTTCTACATACAGATAACCTAGTTGTAATGGTATCACTTTTTTTTTTTAAGTGATGCAGGAAATATGTCAGAAATACAAGTACAGAGGCAACAAAGCGTGTTTTATGTAGCCTGAATACTCTGCCATAGCAGATGAAAGCACCAAATAATCAAAAACTTCACTCCACATACCAGCTACTTCTATTCTTTCCGGAACCTTTCTAGAAGGAAAGCTATTAGAAGATAAACTTGATAAATTAGAGCTTTGCCAAAGACAAGCAGTGAGAGAGAAAGAAGCATTATCTTATAGTTAAAAGTTTGTATTACTCGGGAAAAGAGTGTGGACTGTGAGTCTGAAAATTAGTTCAGAGAGTTCTCAACTATTTGATTCTCTCCTGAACTAAAACACACCACTCTAAAGCCAAAACATAAAAACATAAATAAACTGAAACTCAATGCTTATAATATATAAGTAATACTATATACATACATATATACATACACATCTATATCTAATTTCCAGGAAAATGTGAACGAAAGTGTTTCCTTTTGATTGACTTCGAGCTTATTTGAGAGAACAGAACAATCTTACCTAGGTACAGAGATGCGTTTTCTTTCTTGACATTGTCATCCAAGTAGGTTGGTCCCAGGGTATAAATTGGTGTGGAGCCCATCCCCACGAGAATCTGGGCGCAGATGAATAAAGTCACATAGACCCAGTGATTATTTCCTCTCGCATCCTTCTGGCAGGGGGAAGGCTCCAAGGTCACGGTGGTGGAGTTGCCATTCTGACACAGGCCCTCGTTGGAGGCGGAGGCGTTCACCTCTTGGATCTGGTAGGGCGGCGAGATGAAGTGAGGTAAGGCGAAGAGGGCAGCGCCGGCGGCGATGAGAAGTCCACCCACGGCCAGCCACAGGGGCCGCCGACCCCGGCCGCCGAAGTAGCTGACGAACACCACCACCACCAGGCTGCCGATGTCGAAGCAGCTCACCAGCAGCCCTGACTCGGAACTCTTCAGACTGTAGCGCCTTTCTATGGTGGTGATCACACTGCTCAGGTACCCGGAGACCATCAAGGCCTGGATGAAGGTCAGGAAGCACATGCACACCAGGAAGCAACGAGAATCAGTGAGGACCACGTAGAGGCACCTTCTCCCCTGGAGCATGGCCAAAGTGGAGGACACAGACATGGCTTTGCTGACGTCCACCCTGTGGTTACAGTCCGCAAGCCCCGCCATCTCTGCCGAAGTGGACGGGGCAGAGGGGCTGGGGGCCAATCGGCTCAGGCCTTGTTTCAACTCCTGGTGGCCCAAAGAATCTGTACAGCCTGGCTTGGCGCCTACACCCTCGGGACTAAGATCTGGCCGACAGGAGGCTCTGTTCAGGACCGGTAAACTCTTTGACCTGAAGGTCTCCGGCTCGGACTTCTGTTGGACAGCTCCCGCTGCGGCCGCGGCTTCCGGCTGCTCTCCCGCCTGGGGCGGCAGCCCGGTGCCTTCGTCCATGGCTCTTAGAATTCGGGTTCGATCGCAGCTAGCACTCGAGGACTCCGGCGCTTTTCATCCACCGGCACGAGGGGCCAAAGCCGGGCCCGCGCAGTCGCGTCCACCAGGGACCGGGGCTGGGGGATATAGAGTCGCACAGCAGGACATTCTCACCAGCAGGGAGGCGCCCAGGGCATCCTGACCGCAGATGCGACCCCGAGGTTCCGCAGCTGCGTGCCCCGGGGGGCAGGGGTCCTCGCAGTCCTGCGACGAGCCCCGCTCGGGGTCCACCTGGGGGCGGTAGCTCGCAGAAGAAGCGTAGCGCGTCCCGGGTGCATCCCCTCCGCCGCCGCAGCTGGGCCCACCGCCCGGAGCGAGAACGCCCCGTGCCCAGCGTGGGGGCACTCAGCACGGATGTCCACGCCGCATGCCGCCCGCCTCGCTGGGCCAGAGGCGTCCTGTGCTCGCCGCCTGGGCTCGCGATGCCCTCGGGCGCAAAGATGCCCACCTGCAAAGCAGAGAGAACGGGCTATCAGTGAAGGGCGGCGGGGGCTGGCGTCACGGCGCCCCGGGAGCCCACACTGGGTGACCTGGACGGTCCCTAGTGGGACCTGGGCACAAGGAGGAGCGAAGCCCCAGAGGAGAAAGAGGCTGCAGCCTTTAGTGCGCGAACAATAAGCGCAGGCGGCCGGCAGACACCCTCCCTTATTGTCTACCTCGGACCTGCCCCGCCCCGCCCCTTTTGCCTTAAACGACGCATCTGCTTTTTTATATGTTAATAATTATCAACCTGGTAGCTCTGACTCAGAGGCAGTGTCTTTTATTTGAGTGAACTAATTGCAACCTTTTGCTACTCCTACTCCATTACTCAAAATAGAAAATGCCCAGAAGAACAAAGGAAAGTTTTTTTTTCTTTTCTTTTCTTTTTTTTTTTTTTAACAAACACAAAGCATTCCCGGTCCCAATTTTCAAAAGGAAAAGAAAAGAAAGGCGGAAAGCTACGTGTGTAGAAATCTGTGTACACGCTTGTGCGAAGGCACGTGTGCACTAGATGCGAATCGGTCTGCTCCATCAAATAGAGAGATATGTATTCAAAGCCCAAGGCAGCCGCAAAAAGGTCAGCGTGCTTGCCTCTTCATTCCCAGCACTAAAAATAACCCCTCCCGCCGGAAAGAACTATTCAGTTACAAACGCCAGGAGCGGTTCAGGCCTCGGCCCACACTCCCACACTAGGTCCCAGCGCGCAGTGTCAAGCGAAACCGAAAATCAATTTGCTCTGCAGAGGGGTGGGGAAGCCGCGACCGAACAAAGAGATGCGGGCACGCTGTCAAAGAGCGCGCGGGAGCCGCGGGGCCGGCGGAGAGGTGTGCTCCTTGCCGCGAGCGCACCCCGCGAGCGTGGGCTGGGGGTGCGCGCGCACACACACGCCGGCTCGTCAGTGTCGGGACCCCGCGCGGAATCCCGCACCAGGCTGAATTCAGGGAGAGCCGAAAACAGGTGTGTCCCGGGGTGAGTCCCCGGCCCTCCTCTCGGGGACTCCTACTCCACTGCTCCGGCCCGCGCGCGACGGGCCCCAGGTGGGAGGGGGCGCAGGGCTGCGCTGCACCGGGTCTCACTCTGCGGCGCGCTTTTGTGATGATGCCGCCGCCGCCGAGCGAGGAGAGGAGGGCTGGGAAGGGAGAGACAGGCGGGGCGGCTGCTCCGGCGTCTTCCTCGGCTCGGCCGGCGGGAGCCGCCGCTGGATTCCCGCGCCTGCCGGCGGCTCGCAGCCGGGCTTCCCCGCCGCCTCCCGGCCCCCGCGCCTTCCCGGGGAACCCCCGCCCCAGCGGCCGCACGCCGCGCGGGGGAGTCCTGGTGAACACCCTGCCGCGCTGGGGGCGCCCGAGCCGCTGCCCGGGCGCGCGCACACACCGCAGCGGAGACTCCGGTGGACACCCGGACCCCGGCGGGGGCTCGCCAGCCGGCGCGGAATCCCAGGGATACCCCCTGCGCGCGCGCACACACACACACACGCACACACGCGTGCACACACACGGCCCGCGGAGGGGGGCGGGGAGACGGTACCTCCAGGGACAGCTCGCCGGCCGCCGGGGCGCGCAAGCCGCGGCGACTCACTCGTGAGTCGGTCGGTCAGTCCGGCCGGCTGAGAGTGGAGCCGCGGGCGTGGAGACCGTGCGGGTGCCGGACTACTTGGGAGCCGCCTGGCGAGGCAGCCTCCGTCCGGCGGCGGAGAAATCAGTGAATGAGACTGTGACTCAGGCTGAACTCTTCCCCTACGCCTCGCCTGTCACCCAAGCCTCTCTTCCTCTGCAAACAGACACACGCGCACAGAGACGCGCCGGCAGCGGAGCAGCAGAGGGCGCAGGCGCGCGGGCCGCAGCCGCCCAGCCCGGCCCAGCCCGGCCCAGCCCCAAGGCGGCGAGCCACCCAGCTGCCCTTCACCTGTGCGGCGGCGGGAGAGGGCAAGGCGCGCTGAAGCCCGCAGGGAGCAGCCTCCAAAAGAGTCAGCTGCTAAGGCAGAGAGCCCGTTCTGAATAAAGAAGGTATTTCCGCTCGCGGGCACCCACCGTGTCTCAGGGACCGTAGTAGGTTCTGGGGATGGAAGATGAGCAGGACAGGATCTCTCCACCAACACACTGCTATCTTAGGGAAGAAATACCCCCCTGTAAGTAACCTAAAACAACACGGGAATGTCTATACAGGCCGCCACCGGGTAACCTAATATGCATCAACCTAGTAAATCTTCATGTGCAGGCAGAAGGAAAGGCATGTGCGAAAGCACAGGGGCCCGGAGCTGCGGGTGGATAGGGAGCTGACAGGTGAGCTGCGGGGAGACTGCAGGGGTGGGGCACAGCACTGGGCTGCAGGAGCGACAGACTGCGTCCTAAAGGTCAGCAAGGGCTTTGCTGGTCATGTGCTGTCGGCCCTGAAGGGCCAGTGGCATCCTGACTTGCTCACTTGTTTCTGGCAGTGGCGGGTAGATTAAGGCCACAGTGAGGGCGCGGAGACAAGTTAGGAAGCAATCACTGAGCAAGATGTGATGAGGCAGTAAGTTACAGGGGGCTCAGGGAGCGGGGGGCTGAATGAAAACACGTTGAGAGGGTAGAAGTGCCAGACTAGGAACCCGATGTCATCCGTGGCATGAAAAATGGGCCAACGTAGGAAGTCTCGGATTTCACACTTGGGTGACTGAGTGGACGAAGTCCACTAAAAACGCAAAAGGAGAAACACACACTTGGGGGAAAGACCGTTCTCATTTTAGATGTGTTGACTTTGGAATCCCTTTGGGACATCCAAAGGTACATGCCCCATAAATCATTTGATGTATGACACACGGGAAGTTTGGACTGGGGATATGGATTAGGAATCAACAGCCCAGAGGTGACATGGGGTGAATAGGGAAGATCATGCAAACCGAGGAGAGGTAGGCCAAGGTCAGGACCCTGGGGACACCATGATCTAAGAGAAGGAGAGAAGGAAAGCTGAGGAGGGGGATGGAAGCAATGGCAGAGAGGTACGTGAAGAATCAGAAAAGACTGAGTGTCCCAGAAGCCAAAGGAGCAGAAAACTGTAAGCAGCAAATGGTCAGAGGCATAAGAGACTGGAGAAATCAAATAGGACGACAGCTGGAGAGTCCGCGAGCTATACGGCGAGTAGGAATTCACTGCTGGACTTCGACAAGGGAGACGGTGACGTCACGGGGAAGGGGAATTGTTCCACGAATCTCGGTGACTACACTGTCTCCGCCATGCCAAAGCCACTCCGTGGGTCCCTGGCCTTATCCAATGAGAGCATTGTCTCCGTCTTTACAGATGTGATGAGTGAAGCGTAGAGAGACCAAGTATCTTGGTAAAGGCTCCCAGCTAATCTGCGGATGCCGTGAACCCATGTGCTCCCCAAGTCAGAGCTCTTAACCCTGGACTCTGTACTCTCGCCCTCACAACTGGACAGCAGCTTGACCTTTCGAGGTGCCTTGTTATCTGTTCATTATCTCGCTCCGGTCCCAACAACCGCCATAGCTACAGTTGATCCCTGGAGAACACCCCCTGTCACTGTCCCCTCTTCTTGAGATCACCATCAAGCCCATTACTTCTCCACAGGCGATATGACTCCAGGTGCCACCTCACCCAGCAGGCGAAGATCTACGGCACTTCCTATACCTGAATACTCCTCTGAACTTATTCTGGATTCACAGAATTTATCCACCTCCTATTATACATTTCCAAGCTCTTTGGCCCATTCACTCATTTCGGCGTTAGCCCCAGACATGAGTATTCAATCTGTCACGTCAGGGGCCAGCAGAGGACTTCTCTGCAGAACATCAAATGACCATGTTGCCGGAACACGCTGTGTTTATTCACGGTCAGTTACCATAGTTAACTAGAAACAACTCTAAGAATCTATAGATGTTTTGTATTGTCACTAATAAAAGATCACCGTTTATAGACAGAATTTAAAAGGTCCAATTAGCTACCCACATAGGAAAAAATAAGAAAACATTTAGCAAGAGACGTTTCTTTGGCTTTCTTTTTCATGGTTAAATATAACCTCAGAAAAGGCCAGGTGTGTCTCCATCGGCCCTCATCTTTAGAGTCATAGAAAGAAATGGACTCATATCAGGGGTTCTGCTACTCTCATGGCTTGTTTCACACAACAGAAGGAAGTGTGTAGTTGCCTCGAGAGGAAGCCTATGACTAAAAACTCTATTCAGAGTTCGGGTCTTGTTCACACTTCTTCTTAGTCTTTCCCAATCTTCGTATAATAAGACGGTCGCCTTCGCAATTACCTGGGATATTCTATTGGCTTAAAATCTAGCTGCTCTGGGGAAAGCGGAGGGAACATCTCCACTCCCTTCCCTTCCTCCTTACCGAGGGTTCACTGCAGAGGTCTCACAGACACAACGAGAAAAACTGAGTCCTGGTCCAGAATACTTTCTGGGCTTCAAATATAACACTCCTGGTTGTCACTACTATAATTGAATCGGGTGTTGGTTATTTAAGAGGGAAGAAATTATATTTCTAAGGTAACCTTTTCTAATATCGAAACGCAGCTTTATTCACAGACTCTGATGAGGTACCTAGATTATTAACCTCTCTATTCTTGATTCAAAAATGTAGTTTATGGTATGACTGATTTCCTCAATTTCTTTGCTATTTTATTTTTTTAATTTTTTTTTTATCGAGATCTAATTGACATAGAACATTGTATTCATTTTAGGTGCACAACATAATTATTTGATATACACATATATTGAGAAATGACTATCACAGTAAGTCTAGTTAATAATATCTGTTTACCACACATGGTTATAAATTATTTTTCTTGCGACGAGAACTTTGAAGATCTACTCTTTTAACCACTTTCAAATATACAATGCAGTATTGTTAGCTATGAGGTTGTAAGGTAAACCTTAACACTGTCATTGACGCCCTTACTTAGAAGCAAATCTCAGGCTGGGTAAAACAGATATAAACAGATCTGGCCCGGGGGACGGTGAGCACAGGCGAGCACGCCCCACCTGTGGGTTCGGGCCCCTGTGAGAGCGGAAGGAATATGCTCCCCAACAGTGTCAGTTTTAGCCCTGCAAGTCCCACAGCCCAAGAAACCACAGTTTTCTGAACACTTGGACACAGGGTCACCTCTAAAGGAGCCAAGCAACTGAGCAGCACCCCTGAGTGACAGCCAGGACAAGAAGACAAGATTCTAACAGGACCTTCTAGAAACTGCCACCTCCCTTAATAATAGTAAGCCAGATATTCCATGGCTAGCAATTTGGAGAAAATTTCTGTGAGGAGGAGATATTTGTCCCCAAAGGTTCACATTTCTTTAAAAGATGTTCATAATTACCATCGCTGCTACCTGGGCTTTCTTCTAGAAAAGGAAAGAGTTAGGGCAGGAAGGGGAAGGAAGGAGAAGAGGCGGTGTGCCAGGCGCCCGAAGCCTCTCTCCACGTGCCCTCTGTGAGCATGCCGAGAAAGCGAGGCCCTGACTGCTGTACTCAGGCCATTCCTCGGGGCTGGAGTGGCAGCCAGCAGCCTTGAGGGACGAGGCAGCGCTTTCCTTGGACAAAGCTGGCTTGCGGCTACTGGCTTCAATGTATCTCCCAAGCTCGATACTCCTCTCCTGTGATGCAAATCACCCTGTGTGCAGGCTGCCCCAAGGGGCTCTGTATCACCCCGTGGGACCCGGGGGCCCCAGAGGACGGAAACAAAATTATCCTGACACTACCTGCTGCTTTTGCCAGGAGTAACAGTGCCCAGGGACTCTGATTCCATCTCCCCAGCGTCCATAATAACCTGTTAGCTTGGATGCAGGGCAAAATCCTAGTCCCTACACAGCTCCTGAGAGGCGCCACCCAGTTTTAACCTTCTGATCCAGATATTAGCTTCGCTGACATCCTACAGCACAGCCGAGCCAAGCCCTGAGCTTTCAAACAGATCTTCCCTAGAGTCTAAAGGCTGACAGAGGCGGGAAAAGTACATGGGGTAACTGACAAGAAACCCACAAGCCAGCTATGGTTGGCTGGCATTTGGGTGCAGCCCTGACTTCTCTATCCTTTCTTGAATCGCAGAATGTAGACAGCATTTACACACACACACAAACACACCCCACCCCCCCCCCCCTCCACATTTCCCAGACCCTCTTGCAGGTCAGGTTCTGGATGAGAACTGATGCGCCCTGGTGAGTTTCGGAAGATGGAGAATGGCCCAGGCTACGTCCTTTCTAGCCATTTCCCGCCAGCAAGCAGGTCATGAAGACATGGTGTTTTTCTGCTTCATTCTGCAGCCGTCTAAACCCCAATGTCTGGGTGCTGAGAGGCGGCTAAGGCTTTGAGTCTCTGGATCCAGCCACAGCAGGGTGTCCCGAAGGCCGGAGACCAGGGAAGGCCTTTGCTTTGCCGTCCTCCAGGTTATGGTGGATGTCCCCGCCCCCCTGGCCCAGCAGATCTGCAGTGCCATTAGAGTCATTTTGACTGACCTAAAGCCTATTTGTCCGGCCCTTCCAGAGATTTCGTAAGCATAGAACTTCCTGCTGTGAATCTCCTTCTGCACAAAAGTCCAGAGCGATTCCTGTCTCCCACACCAGGCAAAGATCAGTACACTAGGAAGTCACCTTGTGAATTGTGACTCGCTCCATCCGTAGTTTAGGGTCCCTCTACCTGGCTCTCAGCTTGCCTCTCAGTAAACAGGACTCCCTTTGAGGACCTCACTCACAGATGACCCCAGTCTATCTCCTGATTTCTCTGAGTCTGGATCCAGAGACCAAAAACGAGAGGAAGCTGAATTCCTCTCTCCTTCCCACCTCCGGATTTCCATTTCCTATCTGAGGACATGCCTCTGCCCTAGACGACGGAAAGAGCCACACTTCAGGGGTGATCTTATCCCGGGTCATAGAATAATTGAAAAAAACACCACCGCCACAATCGCTGCGATGGCACACGTGGAGGCCCCTGCGAAGCAAGTAGGACGGCAGCAGCTTCTCCTTTCCTTACGCCCATCTAAAAGAACAGAAGCTCGGACAGTGACCGCGTGCGGAATGGTCCTGCTGCCAGCGAAAGCAAGGCGGGCCACGGTCCCCTCCCCCTCCCCACTGCCCTCTGCCGAAAGTCCGTGTCATCTGTGGGACAGCAGAGTGGGTCCGAGCAAGGACTCCATGGTAAGCTGACACCGTTTCATCTCTGTGACGAGGGCACGTGCGTCACTTACAACACGTTTGTACGGCTGCCCCGATTCTAACGTTCCCCGTAAGATTATGTGCTAAAAAGGGGAAAACGCTGCCAATGAGATTGTGGCACTATGCCTTAATGATGAGAGAGAGAGAGAGAGAGAGAGAGAGAGAGAGAGAGAGAGAGAGAGAGAGAGAGAGGCAGACAGACAGACAGACAGAAAGGACCGTGGCCAAACTGCGTGCATTTAACTCTAGCTCTGCCATTTATGGCAGTATGCCCGTGGGCGATATACTAAGCCCTTCTGCCTCAACTTCCAAGTCTGGGTCAGTCGCAGTTTGCATGTCACAGGGCTGTGTTGAGCAGTAAATTATATAACAATGCTTACGACAGGGCCTGCATTGCATCTGGTGCTAATAAAGATTAGCCACTGCTATAGTTACGCATAGATGTCTTTTGTATTCGTCTTAATCATATTTTTTCCTCTCTGATTGGCGAAGTGCAGGGAGGATGCAGAATCTTCTCCAGGGTTAGCCCCTATCTGCAAAATTATGGTCAGACTGACAGAACACCATAGATCCTTGAGGGTCTGGTCTTTGGTTGTTTTTATTTCATGTTCCATCTTTCAAGCACAGGAGTCCCTTTCTTATCAGTAACGCTGCCACCGATCAAGTGTTTACAAAAGTTAAACAATAATTATCCCTCTCGTTTGTCATATTACAACTGATTACAGATGTTACATATGTTATTTCCTCTTCACTCTCAAGTATCTGTTACCAATCCCTTTTGTAGAAGAAGGAACTGAGGATTGAAAATGAACATCGTCTTGCCGAAATTACTCAGCTTAGAAAGTGGGGACGGCCAAACCCAGATCAGCCACGTTGCAAAGCCTACGCCCCTAGCTACGCAGCTGTATTTTCTCCCAGTCATGCTTTACACGAATTTTAGGAACTCATCTATTGATTAAAATGAAGCATGTCTCTCTCGTGAAATACTTACAGAGGCTAAAGGAGGAAGCTGTCTAGGTACAAAGAATGCATGACATCGCTTTCGAATGAAGATATGACAAAGCTACCCATAGAGCCACGATCTCTATAATGGCCAGGATTCGAGTTTTTACAGGGCTGCCTAACCTTCCAGTCACTAGCGTGGTTCCATCCCCAACGCATGACCCCTCCCAAGCATTCTTTGCATTCCTTCCCTTTACTGGGGAGCTTCGGCATCACAGAACAAGCTCACCATGAACTTCACCCGGCAGGATGCTGCTGCCCATCCCCTGCCTTAGGCTGAGAGATAACTTGTCGGTGCATCGTGGTGAGTCATTCCGGCCTCCTTCCCTCAGAACCAGTGTTGGAAACGTGAGACGGAATCACACCTGGCCTCCTGGGACCCCAAATCACAAACACCACACAGTAGGATTCTTTTAACAAAATCACGGCCATGTAGGACGCTACATGGACTCATCCGGAACCCAGAGCTTAGACATCCTTTCCTTAATAGAAAGACACTCTCAAAAAGCTCTTTACAAAATTCTCTTAAATTCCCTTCTCTTTTCTCTTGTCTCTTTTGTTTTCGATGACATTTTTGATAATTATCTGATTGCAAAAATACTCCAAAAATCCAGGGTGAACTGCTATATCATTTTTAGTTATCGCTGCTATTGGCTCCGGCTTGTGGGTACAAGAGCCTATATTTTTGGCTTGAGTTTTAGGCTCCTTCCCCTTTCGACATCTGTGCCTGACTGACGATTGCTCTGTTTCTTTCGTTGTAACTCATGAAAACAAAATGACCCAACACAAGCAGAATGTAGCGCTTGGGCGATCAAGGAAGTGATTTTAAAGGATTGAGTGTTCCATTTGGGGGCTGCAAAACCTGTCATCAAGGAACGGAATTAAATGATAAATGAATTGTCTCATGTCATTCCCTTTGTGCAAACAGAGCTGTTGGAGTCTAAATTTAGTTTGGCTCAACTGGGGAATGACCGGGAATCGGGCACGTAGAACTGCGACACCTCCGCCTCGCGGTCTTTTCCTTCCTTTAGTTGGCTTCGTCTGTGAAATCTCACCCCGGGGGGTGAAGGGGGCGGGAGATGTGATTTTTCAAACAGAAAAGAACTATTGTGAAAATTAGTTCATTTTGGACCCAGAATAAATTTTAAACTCTGGAGGGAGAACTGAACCGTGCTCCAAAGAGAAATAAGAGATTTATAGGTAAATGAATATATGCGTCTTCTCTCTGTGCGACATTCATTCATCCTCCTTCCATGTTCCCTAAAGAACATATACCTTTAGGAATAAAAGCCTGAAGCCCTGGGGAAAAAATTACACTAGTCTTAAAAAATGTCTTTTTATTAATACCTTTCACACATGTAACCAAAAAGCAAAGCTGAGAATGAGAAAAATAATCCAAGCTACTGAAAAACTAATAAAAGTAGCTCCTCATATACGCCACCAAGACAGAATCTTATCAGTTTCCTGCAATTTAAAGACTAAGATCCTGATTTCTGCCCATGGAGGGAAAGAATGTATAGTGGGGAAGGATCTGAGTTGAACGCTGAAAAGTGAGAAGATTTTCACACGTAGGCAGGACTGGTGGCCTCGGAGACAGCGGTGAGGCAGAGGCAGACCGAGACAGAAATGCTCTTGGACAGGATGTCTCCGGGATGGTGGAGCTCCTGAGAAATTTGGAGCAGGTGAAGGGGACACACGAGAAGTAACGTAGGAAAGCTGGTCGCCTCCAGCCAGAAGCGCAGACTCTATAGACAGCAAAGAATCGTCAAAGGCTGCCAAGCAGAGCGGCGACAGAATTAAGCAGAACGTTATAAGGATTAATTTCTCGGGACGTGGTGGCCGGGACTGCGGCGGGAGAAACACCATATGAAGAAAGACCAGTCCCAAAGCAGTTAGACTAATACAGTCAAAATCCCGACCTTGGGCTCCGACGAGTAAATAAAGACCAGGTATTGGACCACGGTGACTTATGACATGGGATCAGATGACTTTAAACTGGAAAGATCTCAGAGATTATTAAGCCGAAAACTCACAGACCAACATGGCCAAATCAGGCTGGGGCAGGAGCGCCCACATATTATTTTGTTTTCAGAATTAGTTGCCAAAACTAATTTTAAACTTGGGAGATTTCAGAGAAATGATCCAGATTGTTTGATTCTCGGAATTTGACATTTGTCATCTTGGGTTCAAGGTCCTCAGTTACCTGCCTGGCCCCTATAGGCCCCTAAGTCTGCGATCTCTTAACTTAGGCCCATTCCTATCCTGCCATCCCTACTCCAGTCTTAAAGATGAAGAAACTAAAGCTCAAAGAAGGTAAATCAACTCCCCAAAGTTTCGCCCGCGGTTGGCGGCACAGTCCATGAGTGAAGGCATGGTACCGTGACAACTCTGCCTCCATACTGCAACTCGACATGCACGGTGGTGGTTCCTAACAAGCCCGAAGATGCAGACGTCATTATCCCCATTTCGTGTAGGAGGAAATGAGTTACGAAAGAGACTAGGTAACGTGTCCCAAGCCACCAGGACAGCTGGTCCGTGGTGGAGACAATGTTCAAACCTAGATCTACCCGAGTCACTTTGATTACACAATTAGCACAAGGTCCTGGAGCCAGACAAATCTGCTTCGAATTTGGGCTGGCCACTGACCGGCTGTGTGACAGCACGGATGTTACTCGACCTGTCTGAGTTTCGGTTTTTTGATCCCCAAACTGAAATAAACATGCACCTAACAGCACTTAACACGTAGAAGGAATTACAGTTCCCGTGTATCGCACGTTCACTTGGGCAGATGTCATGCTAAGCTCCTCATGCTCCACAGCGAAACAGGTGCCGTTATCCACACGTCGGCGGAAAAAACTGGGGTTTTGAAAGGGTGCAATGCCCCTCGGTAGTGAAAAACAGTCTAGATTTGCCCTCTGGCCCAGCTCATTTGTATGTCTCAGCCGCAGCCTCCACTGGTCTCCGATGGGAAATTATGTACCCGGGTAGTGCTCAGTAATTAGTAGCTCCTTCCCTTAGCCTTTCTCCTAGTCCACATAATCAGATCTTTGGTTTTTCTGCTTCTAGTACTTTCTCCATCCTAATTTTTCAAGGGAAACAATATTCTTTTTCTTTCCCTGTCAGTAATGTACACATTAGAGTGGGCTTTAGCCCAAAATGACTGGTGTCCTTATAAGAACAGATTTGGACACAGACAGGGACAGAGGGACAATCATGTGAGGGCACAAGGAGAGCATCGGGGCCCATCTACAAGCCGAGGACAGAAGCCTCAGACCAACCAGCCCTCCTGGCACCTTGACCTGTGACCTCTGCCCCCGGAACTGTGAGAAAATAACTTTCAGTTGTTTAAGCCCCAAGTCTGTGCTACTTTGTCATGGCACTCCTGGCAAACGAATACAAATATTGATACAAAACAGAGTCAAATCTTTTAAAATAATAATAAATGACTTATTTTAAAGCTCCTTCGTAAAGAAATTTCAGGATTTTAAACATTTCTGAAAATGAGGAAAAGTAGTTAAAAACTTCCACAATTCACTTCTCAGAATTAATTGGAAGAAGATGACCTAAGGAAAAATAGCCCCATGGTGCCTTGTTAATCAGAGAAAATGTTCTCATAGAGTCCATTTTATACACGAGAAATGTTACAATGACCGATTGAGAAAAATACCTTGATCGGGATATATTAAAAAATAAAAGCAGTTTGTATTAAAGTGATGTAATCTATAAGGGAACAATTTAAAAGATGATAAAAAGTCAAAAAATGTGCCCAATTGAAAGAAAATGGAATATGCCTCTGTCTAAAATAGAAATACTAATCACAAATCTCAGAACTTCCCTAAGATCTAAAAGTGTATAAGAAAACATAAATCTGCAAAAATGTGACAAAGCCCTGACAACCAAGTGGTCATATGTCCGAAATAGCCAGTTTCCCTCCACTCAGTCTTCTCAAGCCCAGGCCATATGTCCCAGGATCACTGGACCACCTGCCCGCAGTAAAGCCACACAATAAATATGTGGTATCTTCCTAGCAAGTCATCTTTATTAAATTTTGGAAATAATATGACAAACAGAGGTACATTACGGGGTAGAAAGAAAAACTCAGATATATTTGTTTAAAATAAAACAGGACCCTTTTAAGAAACGTGGCATTTGTTTAAGGTCACTTAGGCGTCTGGCATCCTAGACTCCCAGGGGTATGTGGCCACTCCCTCCAACCAGGCCACTTTTGTTGAAAGTTTTAACAAACACCCTTTATCGGATGCCAGTTTTATCTGTAGAAGGTGAGTATTTTACTTAGAAGGCCCCAGGAAAAAAATATCTCAACCACACAGTTTGAAATTCTCTTAATTTTGTCCACACACTTCCTTTTCAAACAAAATGCGTCTGAGGGATTATGCCCTCAGTCATTCACATGTTAGTATGAATTACGTCATTCATATTTTTCTCAGTATCTGAAAACAATGATATTTAGAAATTGGAGGTTAAGAGGGGATGCAATCAGGGTCCCCATGGATAAAGTTGCCAACTGTATTTGGCAGTTTGGGCGGACTGTTTACCAAAATTGTGACAAGGTGTGGGAAACCACGAGGGAGGTGGAGGACCCTGGAACTGTACAGCAGGATGCCACGCTAGTCCCACATCAGGCCTTGAGCGGGGGGAGGGGCAGTTTTCAAAAGCTGGACAGAGAGAACTGAGGAAAAAGCCACGACATGGGAGCCACTGCCTCCAGTAGAGAGAGAGGATCAGCCTGCAATGGCCCCACTGGGAGAAAACTGGGTGAATATGCACAGTCTCGGGTCGTTCTCCTCTGCCAGCCTCTGACCCCGTGCTGGATGGAAGCCACTGGAAGCCCAGAGGGCGAGGGAGCCCACGGAAGCAACCTCAACAAGTCAGCCTCCAGGGCACGGAACAGACTGCAGGGAAGTGGAAAGTTGACCTGAGGAGAGAAACAGAAGATGGCCAGCCCGGGGGGCCTGAGCGGGGGCGCTGGGCGGCCAGGCGGTGCTCACGGGGAGCAGAGGGACTGAGAAGTTGAAAGCCCTGAACACGTTTAAGCAAGGGAAAACCCGGAGGTCTGTTTTCAAACCTTAAAGCTTTACTATGAAAGCGGAATTAGACAATGCAAATGGCAGGAGAGCATCACAGACACGAGAGGTGAATAAAAGGGAGGTGTGCGGCGTCACATGGCAGGTCGAGCCCCTGGCCAGGTGCGCGGCGCCACGCGGCAGGTTGAGCCCCTGGCCAGGTGTGCGGCGCCACGCGGCAGGTTGAGCCCCTCGTGAGGCAGGTGGTTACCTCTGCCCACCATTCTCCCCTCAGCCCTCCTCCACCTCCCCATCCAGGCACACACCTGGCCAAGGGCCAGAGGGCCGGTCACGTGTGCAATAATCACATTCTCCTGGCCACGGTGACCGCTCTGAACATAGGCCCGGTTCCAGCAGAGCAACCAGAATTTTTCCCTGAGCTTGTATAAATTGAAGATGAGAGAGAAAACTATCTTTCCTTTTACATCACCAGGCTGGAATGATGACAGTCTGGCCCTGCCTGATGCCATGTTCCCTGCCCTATGGAAAATTCCATCCTGCGTGATGGGGAATGAGGCCGTGCACAGTGAGGAGGGAGAGAGAGAGAAAGATCCTGTTGACAGAACACCTGAGTCTCCCCCCGAGGTACCCCATGGTTAGTGCACTCTGTCCTCCCCTTTCATGAAAGGCAAAAAATGTCCCATTACTACAGAGATTTAAATTTAGTTTCTGTCACTTGCAACCAAAAGAATCCTAACTAAAGGTTATGAGTTTAATTGTGTCCCCTCCCAAAAGTGATATGTTAAAGCCCTAAAACCCAAGACCTCAGAAGGTGACCTTAACTGGAAACAGGGTCTTCATAGAGTTAATCAAGTTAAAATGAGGTCCTCCGGGTGGGCCCTAATCCAATATGACCGCTGTCCTTATAAAAAGGGGAAATTTCTTCACACACGGAGGACACTCCACGTGAAGAATGGAGTTGCTGCCACAAGCTGTGAACGACCAGACACAAGGAGAAAGGCCCACAACAGAGCCTCCCCTCACAGCCTCGGACGGAACCAGACCTGCCGAGGCTTCAATTCCCTCCTAGGTGCCAGAACTGTGAGACAATGAATGTCCACTCTTCACGTCACTCGGTTTGAAGTCTTTCGTCACAGCAGCCCTAGCAAACTAATACACTCCGTGTGATCAGGACATGGCAGAAAGAATTCATACACAGAGTTGGACAGGAAGATTTCCAAAGTCTTCCAGCTCAGGTGTGGTCGTTTCAGATACGGACGATCGGCCCACACGAACGAAGGGTCGAGTGTCTCCTCAGTGGGAATGGCCGAGGTGCAGCTGCCGAGTCAGAGGCTGCCCTCACGGTCCTCCAAAGGAGCCCACGCCTAACTGTCAGTCAGCCGAGCAGTAGTCGCTGAAGACCTGTTATTTATAGTCATTACATACCAATACTAAATAAGAAAACAAGATAATAGAAACCATTTTTGAGGTCCTTGTGAATTATATGGAGAAAGTATAACACATAAAGCAACTTATACAAACCGAGTTATCAGGGATGCAAACCGCCATCTGTCCACCACCAGGACAGTCTGTCGGAGGCCCGTTTCCAAGCACGTTGTATCAGTTGTGTAGAATAAAAATCAACTCTCCTAAAGTAGGATAAAATCTTTGTTTAAATGGTTCCTGAGGCCTGCAGAGTTTTCCACATGGGAAATCAAACTCTAAAACTAGGAAAACATTAAACTGATACCAAATTTATTTATTTTTTTAATGAGCTTTAGGTTTTCAAGTTGTTGAGCTTCTGTTGCTCATTTGGAATCTGTATTAGTCAGACAATTAAATCCACTGTTGCTAGTTTAAGTGGTAAGGAATTTATTAGAGAGTAGTAGCCAGCTTATGGAATCTCTAGGAGGGGTGGGAAAGCAGGCTTGGGTACTACACAGTCATAAACAACATCTGGAAGAAGGCCAACAGGACCGTCCTGGCCAGGACCCCAGTGCTGCCCCCTCGAGTTACTGAGTGCCTCTAACATTAGGGACCAGAACTTCCCCAGAGGAAGGAAATGCCTCCACCCTGGTCCCCTGCAAGGGAACTCATTCTGCCAGACCACCACTCCCACGATTCACCCCTTCCTCCACGTCCCATGCCAACACCTCTGCTCGGCAGAACCACCACATCTGGACCACCACCTACAAAAGGGTCCAAGAGATGCTGATCTCAGCTTCCCACCCCGTTCTGTACTGGAAAGCACACAAGAAGGGTCAAGCTGTCCACTGGATCTGACAAGAAATTGCCTTCGGAACTAGTTGTCAGCCCTAAGGAAAACTGAATTTCAGTTTTTATAGTCACACTCTGCTTTGACAGAAAAACTTAGTTGATTTGATCGGACACTTGATTTGCATTATTGGCTCGGAAAATCTTTTTAGTCTCCAAAGAATATAATCTGACCCCAAATTCTGATAGTTTTAATCATGGAAAGTAATCAAAAGATTGCGCCATAAGATGTGAACCTTTTCCCAAAAGGTTCCATGAAAAGTTAGGGCAACAGTGCCAATATGGGAAGTGACATTTAGCTTCCCAAAGATCCTACCTTAAAAGGACCACACTCATCAGGACGAAGACATTCTGAAATGTTTGCTCTTGAATCCACATCCTATTAGTGACAGATGTTACTCACCGGGGCGACCCTCCGGCTTCCTCCAGGGAAAGCTGCCAACACACCTGACCGCGGCGCGCAAAGCTCACCGCGATTTGACTTCCGGCCAGCATATTCTCACAACCACCGACCTTTCGAAAGAGGCCTCTCATTAATGGGTCTTGTAAACGACAAGACCGCGATGACTCAACACTCAGATGAATGCCTCTCCCAAAACAAACATACTTCAAAAAGTGATATTGCCATTTTTTTCCTTTGCTTGAATTGGCCTCTTTTTAAGATTCAAAGGCCTAAAATCCAATTAGAACTGACATGTTTCAATGCATATTCTTAGACAGTACTTAGAGCTTGTGCAATTTTGCTCTGCTGATACAAAATTCTGGACAAAATCCAAAACCTTACTCAGAGTTCAAACTCAGCTCTCCTTGCGATGGAATTCTCTTTACAGATGCATAGGTAAGCAATAAGAGAGAAATAAGGAGAAATAATTATTTAAAACATACTACTTTGGATGATTTAGGAACCATTTTGCAAATATGATTTTATTTATAAATGACAGTGCACGCCCTCCACCAGGGTGTCAAATCACAGCAAGGACCACAATGGACACGAATCAAGGAGCCACAACGATGGGCGTGAATCAAAGAGCGACAGCTCGCGACTGATGACTATGAGGGTCGTCTCCGTCATTTCATTCACCTTCAGGTACACGATGCCACTTTCCTGTTTTATACTCGTCAGCTTCCACTAAGCACCTAATGACGGGGTTACCCTGAACCCGCAATGCTCCTCCCCATTGCAGATTCTCAATAAATACCAGGGCACCATCGCCCCACAAAACGACAGGCCTCAGCCGGGTGTACCACAAATCTAACAAAGTGAAGCCTCAGTGCCTCTCACTCCCATGACTCCTACCCATATCCTGGAGGGTCCCTATACGTGTGTTCGCATGTTCACGTGTTTTTATGAAATTTGCAAAGGCGAGGCATTTTAACTGTAATGCATGAAGACCTCGGTCTCTTTCCAATGCAACTTCCTCTTCTATCTATTGGCACTGGAATTGCCATGGATATTTGTGGAATCCAACCAAGGGGAAATGGGACTAGGAAATTATTTAGTTTGTATAGTTTTCTGATTCACAGTTACATCCATGCACAACTGGACTGTGACTGGCTGTCAGAGAGTAGGAATGGCATCCCGGAAATACATAAAACACACTACATCCAATCACTCAGAATCGGGCTGTAGTGCCAGAGGTTACACTGTGACATGGTGCCTGCCAGCTTCCAGAGAGGGGGTAGGAAACAAAGCTGGAGTGTACTGTATTAGTAGGGTTCTCCAGAGAAACAGAACTAATAGGAGATAGATAGGTAGATGGATGGATGGATAGACAGACAGACGGGCAGATAGATATTACAAGGAATTGGCTCATGGAGTTGCAGAGGCTAAGTCCCAAAATGCTTAGTCAGAAAGCCTGAGACCCAGGAGAGCCAATGGAATAAGATCCAGTCTGAAAGCCAGCAGGCTCGAGAACCGAGAACCAATTTCTTCGTTCGGTCCAAAGACGGGAAAAGATTCCTGTCCCGGCTCCGACAGTCAGGCAGAAAGAGTTCCCTCTAACTTTTTGTTCTATTCAGGTCTTCAGTTGATGGGCTAAGTCCCACCCCCATTGGGGTGAGCAACCTGCTTCACTCAGTCAACCAACTCAAACGTTAATCTCATCCACAAACAGCCTCACAGACACACCCAGAGTAACGGTTCGCCAAATGTCTGGGCACCCCATGTCCCAGTCAAGTTGGCACACAAAATCAAACATTACATGTACTAAGCCAGAAAATCCTGCCAAGTCTTACAGCTCACTTATGATGAAATCTCAGTAGAAATTTCCTCAAATTTGACAATCCTAAAACTAATATAACATTACCGATAATAAATTGTGACGCTGAAACAAATTTTTCTAAACTATTCAGAACAAAAATGAGTCAATCAGTTGCCAAAGACTATTTTCTTTTTATTCTCTCTATAGAAAATATTACGAAATTGTTGTCAAATAAAGAAGCAATCAGACTACTCTGTCAAGAAATGTAGGAAAAAAGTACCAACAGTGTATGTCTGGTAGTTAATAAATGTATTATCTTATTTTTCTGGATTATTTTTTATATCTGTGTATTATCAGATTTTTAAAATGTATAATTTGTTATGGTTTCTTTTCCTTTCTGAATAAATATCCTCTTTCATATCTAATTTTGTGTTTGTAATTTTGCATTCTTTTTATGAAAGACCGTCTCTGACATTGCTTAAGACCCAGTTAACATCGTTTCACAGAATGAAATTTTTTCGAGCTGCTAAGGCCCTTCACAGGTCTTTCTGCTCAAGTTGTCTCAACCTTGAAACCTTGAATACACGTTAGAATCAACCCAGGAGCTTTAAAAAAAAAAAACACACACACAATATTGGGGTCTCAACACAGACCAATTAAATATGATCTCTAAAAATGGGGCCTGCCATGATATTTTCTAAAAGTTCTCCAGTTGACTGTACAGTACAGTCAGGGTTGAATAACCACTGTCCTGGCCTGATCATTTCATGTTACAAGTTATGAAATAGAACCCCAGGGAGAGGCTGGAGCTTTCTACAAGTCACTCAGCTGGAAAGTGGCAAGCTTGACCTTTGACCAGGAATCTCCTAAGTCCAGACCAGAGCAGGACACTGACACACTCCTTAATCAGAGAAACGGTCACACACATTACTGTAGGTTACCAGCAGCACACACTCGCAAGGCGTTGCCGGCCAGGGAGGCTGAGAGGTTGATGTTTTAAAATCTTTAGGTAGAAACACACCGTTTGCAGTCGATCTTCATTCTGCTGTGACAGTTAAACCCCATGAACGGTTTAGAGACAAAAAGTAGAGGATGGAACTTATCATCGGAATTAAAACGACTGTGTTGACTTACACGTCAAGGTCAGGGCAGACGGACAGCTCCTAAATATAGGCGTTCTATTTTGAGCAAAAGAGTCCAATCTGTTTCCATAGCTTCGTGTAAAGTTTGTCCTACATTTTTATTGGTTAAGGCCTTGTGTAGGCCCTACTACTTAGATGAAAGCCACTAAAGCATCCTGGAACATCAATTTCCATTTAAATGCTCGCATGAGAAATCATAATCTCCTTCCCTGGATTTCTATCACTGGACTCAAATGAGCTTTAATATCCCTTCCAGCACAAGAATTGTTTTAGTCTGTAAGATAATGCAAGCCAGCCCATTATTTCTTCAGTATTATTATTATGACTTAATATTTCCTGGGCATCTACGACGGGTCAGCTTTTTTTTTTTTTACAGTCGCTATTTTTTAAATGGTGTTAAATAGCTCTTTCATTGTATAGAGCAATATTTTTAAAAATATTTTAATAAACATCGCGTTTTAATAATTGATCCCATACTGCCTCATTTCATAATCTTAGAATCTTATGTATATATGCCTTGTTTCCCCAATGAGATTCTAAACCTTCAACTTTGCATTTTTCAAAGTATGAAGCACCTAAAATAAAATGCCAGTCTTTGTTAGATTGAATGAATCAGAGCTCTAATTCTTAAAAATTCTACTTCTACAACTTTCGCCGAAGGCAACTTTTTAAGACGTTTTTACAAAGTGAAACGTGGTCTGCGTTTAATGGAGACCTCGCCACTGACTGGGTCCATCCGGAGGCTGCAGCAGCACACCACAGGTGGGTGGCCGATAAAGAACGGAAACGGGTTTCACACAGTTCCCGAGGCTGGGCCGTCTAAGGTCAAGGCGCCAGCAAACCGGCTGTCTGGTGAGGACCCGATTCCTGGCTCCCAGAAGTCTGTCTTCCTGCACGGTCCTCAGGTGCGGGAAAGGGCAAGAGAGCTCTCTGCGGTCTCTTTGATAAGGGCACTAATCCCATTCACGAGGGCTCCACTCCCATGACCTAGTCACCTCCAAAGGCCTCGCCTCCTAATCCCATCACACTGGGGGTCAGGATTTTAATGTGAATTCTGGGGGGACGCAGACATTCAGTCTATAGCAAGCACGGATCCCGTCGCCTGGGAGTTATGGTTGGGTTTTTACTCTTCCTTAATCGCACCTTCACCCAGGCATTTTACCCCCACGCCATTCTGCATCCTCGGCAGCTCTTGTCATTTATCGTCCTTTCCTACTGCTACTTTCCTAGCCTAGCTTCTCATCATCTCTCCCCGCATCATTACAATAACTTCCCAACCCTTCCTTTCTCCTTGTGTTCCCCTCCTACCTCTTCTCATGCTGCTAGATACAGTTTTCTAAAATAAAAGTCCCTTCCTGTCACACTCCACCCTCCGTTGTCACCCTGTCAGGACTCCCACTTGCTGACGGGGGAGAATATCGAGTTGTTCGCAGTGAAGTCTCCTGCTTACAGAGACCCTCCTCATTCCCCACACACGCATCCTCCTGTACCACCGGCCATATGAGATTCCTTGCCAGCTCTATGAGCTCTGTATAAGTTTTGTCCTGCCTAGACTGCCCTTCTCCGGAAGCCTACTTAAAGAAGCTATGACCATCCCTTAAGGCATGGCTCAGCAGCCACCTCCCCCTCTGAAGCTTTCTCTAACCTCAGCCCTGCCAGCAGTCCCGCAAAGCCGGTCCAACCCTCCGCATCCCCAACGGGCACTATCTGTACTTTGCCTAACACCTTACTTTTCACCCGTGTTTGCTGTCCATTTCCTCTTCGCAGAAGAGAGACTCCTTGAGGACAAAGACTGCATCTGATTCATCTTTAGGGCCACAGTAACTAACTCAGGAATTGACATGTGGTAGATGTGTAATATTTATTGAAGGAATAAATAAAACACAGTAGAGCGGGGTTAGATTCTAAAGACAGCCTTAGGTATCAATTTTGTGTAGGCAAATTACCCTTTACATTTCTAAATTGATTCTAGAAGAACAGCATCCATGGTTTGGGGGTATACCATATCATCCTTTAGGAGGTCTAAATAAGCCAGGTTTTTTCCCCCTATCACTGGACCGAATAACTACATCTTTGCTCAAACTCCAAATAAAGCATTTGGCTTGCATTTCTGGGCCATGTTATTAAATAATAATAATAATAAAGTGGTATTTGGAGGGTGCACGACAAGAATAGTGGTGGTTATAGAGAGTATGTGTATTCGAATTTATTCCGGTTAAATGTGTATAATATAGAATTTCATCATAATTCTCTTTACTTACTTAAAAAATAAGATACTAGAATAAACTCTAAATCCAACACAGAACAAAGGCTCTCAATAAGGTAGTTAGTATTTAAATGATGGGTCAGTTATCCCTGTGGAAAGTAGAATATCTGGATCCAGGCTGCCTGAGGAATGACAAAGACTCTCTCCGCTCACAAATATCCTCAGAATCAACCTGCTAAGATTCCCGAGGTCCTACTCACATTGCCACCAATATCCCTGGGAGGTGGACGATGTAAGTCAGAGAAAGCTCATGCATTTCCGCTTGACTTCATCTAACTTTCAGCGGCCACCTTGAACACTGAGGTAGAATGATTGTAAGGCCACGTGTAGACTCCGAGGGGGAACAGCACTAAAGGCGGGTGACAAAGGCTGCCACCCCACTGTAGTATAAGCTGCGACATGCGAATCCCGGGAGATCTGAGAGGAAAAGGTGCAGGCGAGGAGGAGGATGGCCCTGAATCAACTTCTCGGATTATGACCAAAGACTTCTCGTTCAGAACAGTCAGCCACGTATAGCAGTGAACAGGAAACAGAGCGTTTGCTAGAACTGGAGTGACTCTCTGCGGTGGGCAGTCAAATGAAGCTAGTCCACAAGGAAAGAACGGGGACCCAGGAGGATCAACACAAAATCAGCAGATAGGCCCGACGCTAGGTGAATCTAAGTCAGCAGTTAGTTTTGGGAGAAGAAACATGGGAGAAAGAGGCCAGGGACCAGGAAGCCAGAGCAGGGGATGGGCAGTGAACATGGAGGGCACAATCAGTGACCATAGCCACCCTCACAGGACAGGCATACAGATGCTACCTGCCAGCCGGGCGAGGAATTGCCTTGACCCTCAAGAGAATAAGACCCTGAGGAAATAAGATTCGATAAAAGGAAAGATTTTTAATTTAAGAAGGAAACAGATGGGTGCACAGAATAGAACCAGGAAAGAACGGAATGGAGTAACTCAGTTTATAGCCCAGATAGCTGGGAGACGGCATGGAGGCCCTGGGTGAAATGAAGGTGGGTGGGCTCTGCCTAAATCAGGGAGGTTCGCAGAGGGGGAGGCAAACGCAGGCAAGCAGATTTGATTGGCACGGACAGTCCCCGAATCTATGGTAACTGATCCCATTGTCCAAACTCCTGCAGAGCAGCAAGGAGACTCAGGACACCCTGGGGTTTTCAGCCATTAGAAGGTGTTGATCCAGGAGACAGTGATAAAGTAGATGTTGGAGCAGCCAGGAGAATAAAATGAAAATTAGTTGATTAACAAGCGCCAGAAGACCAGAGAGGAAGAGGCTTTTGAAAGAAACTCACCATAGTTTTGAATGTGGGGGGAATCAATGAAAATTATAAAATGTGGGGAAATAGCCTTTGAATTTGGCAGTTAGGAGTGAGGGCAGGGGAAAAGAAAGAGATGAAAGGCAACTTTATTCATCATGCCCATTCTTGTGAGCACAGCTCATTGGAGATTTGATGAAGAAAAAGGCTGAAAAGGGCTAAAATGGACCCTGGGGGATTATCGGGTAACATTCATCAGCATGGAAAAGTGAGAGCCGGTCACACCGTACAATGAGCAGTGGAGTCTCGCACAGTCTCAAAATCGTCCTCCTGTGGCAGGTGGACTGTCCCGGCGTCTGTAAGGTTCAGTTTTTTGAATCGCGTAAGGAGAACATGTCACGATCCCACAGTAATGATAGAGCCGCAAAGGAAAACGATCTCTCCCGGCTCTTTTTTTAAAGGCTAACGGTGCCCTTTGGCTCTGTCTAGTTCCAGAAATTATACACTCATGATAACGACTAAGCAGCCCCAAACAAAGGAGCCCTATTTTCCTTTCTTCACCTACTCTTACTCCAATCGGCAGATGCAAAAATAGAATGTGGTTATAATGCTGGCCATAGCAGGAAAGGGAATGCCTCAGGCAAGAACGTCAATGGGAAAAAATACATTACATTTAGATTATAAAAATCGCACTGAGTGATTTCTCCAGCATACACAGAAATAAAACCGTAGTTTAGCAAACTGGCAAGTGAGGCCAACCATTTTTAAAACAAAGCTTTTTAATCATACGAATGAATAAAACTTCATCAAAATAGAAATCTCCCACATGATTCACCGTGCATTTTAATTAAGAGCACCATAAGAAGGTTAAAAGACAATTTTTCACTAATTTTTCAGAGTAATGATTATGGTTCCTGGATTATCATAATGAACTCTCAGTTAACACTTTATATGGTGAAAAAGCTAAATTATGAAAAGATTTTATAATTTCTTAGGTCCATAAGTAAAACAGTTCCTAGACATTTAGATGTATGGATAAATAATGAGAATTACACACTGTTTTGCTGTCTATTATCTTTAATACCTGCAATCATAGACATAAGTCAAAGAGATTTCGAGTGAAGGTTTAAATGAAATCAGGTTAACTTATATTTGAAAAGGGAGCCAAGGATACTCTATGGGGGAAAAAATAGTCTCTTCAATAAATGGTAATGGGAAAACTAGATATTCACATGCAAAAGAATGAAACTGGACCCTTATCTTACATCACTCACAATAATGAACTCGAAATGGATTAAAGACTTAGATGTTAGATCTGAAGCCATTAAACTCCTAGAATAAAACAAAGGGAAAAGTTCCTCAACACTGGTCTTGGCGATGATATTTTGGATATGACATCTAAAGCACAAGCAACACAAGCAAAAAAAAGAAAAAAAACAAGTAGAACTACTAAAAAGGTTCTGCCCAGCAAAAGAAACTATTAACAAAATGAAAAGACAACCTATGGAATGGAGAAAATATTCGCCAACCATGTATCTGTTAAGGGTTCCTATCCGACATATATAAGGAACTCATACAACTCAATAGCAAATCATCATCATCATCATCATCATAAATAATAATAATATGAAAATGGGCGAGAGACCTGAGTAGACATTTTTCAAAAACAGAAAAAGACACAAATGGCCAAAGGCGCATGAAAAGGTGCTCAACAATACTAATCATCACGGAAGTGCAAATCAAAATCGCCATGAGATACTCTCTCACACCTGTCAGAATGGCTTATTAATAAAAAGACAAGAGAGAAGTTACGGTGAGGACGGAGAGGAAAGGGAACACCTGTGCACTGTTGGTGGGAAGGTAAATTGGTGCGGCCACCACGGAAAACAGTATAAAGGATCCTCAAAACACTAAAAATAGAACTACCGTGTGATCCAGCAACCCCGCCTCCGGGTGTGTACCAGAAGGAAATGAAATCCCTACCTCGAACAGACGTCTGCACCCCGTGTTCCCTGCAGCGTCATTTGCAATGGCCAAGGCGTGGAAACAACCTAAGCAGCCACTGACAGGTGAGTGGACAAGGACAATGTGGTATGTGTTATATATGTATGTGTGTGAGTGTGTGTGTGTGTGTGTGAATGTGTGTATAATATATAGAGAGAATACAGAATATTATTCAGCCATGAAAAAGAAGGAACTCTCGTCATTTGTGACAACATGGATATAACTCAAGGGCGTTATGCTGAGTGAAGTAACTCAGATAAAGACTAACAAATACTGTATGATCTCGCTTATATGTGAAATTTAAAAATCCCAAGAGTAGATGGGTGGTTGCCAGGGGCAGGGGGTGGAGGAA
Source organism: Rousettus aegyptiacus (assembly GCF_014176215.1). Classification (NCBI taxonomy): domain Eukaryota; kingdom Metazoa; phylum Chordata; class Mammalia; order Chiroptera; family Pteropodidae; genus Rousettus; species Rousettus aegyptiacus. The sequence goes on along the minus strand of NW_023416290.1, from coordinate 8,726,672 downwards.
ACAGGTGCAGGTGGTCCAAGGGTACACGCTTCCAGCTGCAAGATAAGTCCTAGGGAAATAACGTGCAGCGTGGTGTCTACGGTCCACAGGACTGCGTTGTATCCTGAAAGCTGCTAGGAGAGCAGGTCTTAAAAGTTCTCACCCCTCCCCAAAAAAAGGTAACCACGTGAGGTGATGGATGTATTAAGCAACCGGACTGCGGCAATCATTTTGCAATATATACATATATCAAGTCCCATTGTGTACCTTAAACTCACACATGTTAGTTGTCAATTATATCTCGATAAAGCTGGATAAAATTTTTTTAAGTTTAATACTTTTTTTTTTAATTTATGAATTTAAATTAGTTTCAAGTATACAGTACTTTGGTTAGACATCTATATAGTTCATAAGACGATCCCCCCATTGTTCCCGCCCCCCCGGCCCTCCATCTAGCCATTACATTAATACTAACTGCATTCCCTCTGCCGTGCTCCCCATCCCCGTGACCATCTATCAACTACTAATTTGTACTTCTTTAACCCTTCACCCCATTCACCCAGCTCCCCAACCTCCCTCCCTTCTGTCCATCACCAGATTGTCCACCACATTTGTGAGTCTGTTTTTGATTAGTTTGTTCTGGATAAAAAAAAATTTTAATGAAGTTTTCACAGAGACTTTAGACAAATTTTTTTAAATCTTTTTTTAAAATTTATCTTTAAATTATAGTTAACATACTAGACAAATTCTTTAAGGTTCTAGAGAATTTAACAAATACCGTTAACTAAATTACTGTCAGAAAAATAACTGGCCAGAGTCCAACGAGATAATATACACAAAAATGTTTGTGAATGATAGCATGCTGTGTAGACATAAGGTCCCATTGTTTCATGGGATTTTGTCAATATATCTTTTATCCATTTTAAAAAATTTTTCCCAGGTTTATTGAGTTATATTTAACGAATAAAAATGGTATATATTTAAAGTGTACAACATGATGGTTTGATATAAGGCCCCACTGTTACCAGTATCGTAGTTTTAAAAGTTCTTCTGGAATATTGGGATTAAGAAAGAAAGAGAGAAGTTTATATAATGTTATAAACCAATCTTACTTCAATTTAAAAATGGAGACGCCAGAAAAAGAGATGTGCCCTATACTTTCATCTTTAAATAACTAATCCCCCAAAAATATATGTATGTATATATGTATGTATGTATGTATGTATGTATGTATGTATGTATTCTCCTATTTAACAAGGAGGAAAAACAGGACAATGAGAAACGCACTCAAACTACCATGTGGCTAGCCTCATTATGTAATCGTCTTTCTAAAATAAGACGTAAAATTAAGCTCAGTATATTTTCTACAGATTATTTAGATGCTCAAGATGTTTATGTTACATCAAAAATAGCTTTAAGCTTCCAAATCGAAAAGCATACAATTTGCTTTTTATTTATTTAGTATTATGAAACTGGTCACCTCGCACTTGCCAAAGAAAAATATTTAAAGCAGGCTGGGAGTTTAAACCTTGGGAAGCCTTAACTTCCGACAGAAAAACTATACTAGACAGATTTAGATGCTGAGTAAATGACCTCCACGCTGTTAACTATAGATGTGATGTAGGTCTCAAAGGCCATGACTCAGAGAGGAGCGAGGGAGAAGTTGGGGAGGCACATGTGTGCATGTCTGAGACCCCAACCATGCTGAAAAGAGGGGACAGGAGAGGGAGGGCAGAGTTTCCCCAGGCTGGCCCTGTGGGTGGTGGTTGAGGACAGAAGTAAAAGCCAAGGGATTAACTAGTCTCAAGACTTCAGAGTCGTCGTTGGCCCCAGGGCTGACTCAGCCTTCCAGGTGCTGGGGAGAGATGGAATCTTGCCTGCAGACAACTTCCGGTGACCTTGGACATCTGGAAATGAATCAGGACTCCAGATGTCAGCGTGTGCTGATTCCTTTTTAAGAAATTACTGTACGTCAACAAATGAATCAGTTAGAAGGTGACCTGTCCAAGAGGTTTATCCCCTAATTTCAAGTGACAAAAGCAGAATAAAAAAGATGGGACCAGTAATTAGAATTGATTATATCTAAACACGATAATATGGACGTGCCCGGTGGGGAACGTGCAAAATAAAAAGTTCTGCTGAAAACTAACATAATATTATATACCGGCTACACTTAAATTTGTTTAAAAGTTATGCCAAGGTCATAAAATAATAAGACTTTGTTTCTTTGACTTTGTTATTATATTATTGTTACCATTTCTAAAGTGATTATAAGAAAAATTTTAAAAGACAAATGATAATCAGTGAGAAAATATTTACAATTTATATCGCAAAGAACAAATATATAAATTTGAAGAAAAATGACAAAAATTCCTAAAAATAACGAAGTTTAAAATACAAGCAGTTCTCCAAAAAAGAAAGGCCATTTGCTTGTTAACACGTAAAAAAAGATGCTTGACCTCGACTTATAAGAGAAATGTAAATTAAACTGCATTGAGCTCTAATTTCTCACATATCAGACCGGCAAAAATCCAGAGCTGGACAGTAAACTAGCCTAGTGACTGTGGAGTGAGTGGCGGGTGCTTTCATACGTTGCTGGCGAGAGTAAATTACTGAAGCAGTTACCGTTAGACCCAGCGATCTCTCTCCTAGGAACCTACCCTATAGATTAATGCCGAACAGCAGGTTCTCAGGCTTAGTCATTCCTGAATTGTTTGTAATAGTGAAAGACTGGAAACAACCCAAATGTTTCACCAATAAGGAACCGATTAAACAAACTACCCACACAATGAAGTTTATACAGTCACGGAAAAGAATAAGTCAGATTTCTAAGTACTGATAAGTAGTGATTCGAATGATATCCAGTAAATAAATGCAAAACAATTCACACCAGCATCTGTAAAATACTACCTTTTGTGTAAGAAGAGAAGGGAGACGCCTAAAAGCAAGACTTCCCTGAATACAGTAGCCACTTCATGTCCGAGGTTTCACTTTCTGAATTCAGTTACCCGCAGTCAATCGCGGTCCACAAATGTTAAGTGGAAAGTTCTAGAAATAAACAATTCGTAAGTTTGAAATCGTTCACCGCTCCGAGGAATGTGATGACATCTCGAGCTGTCCCGCTCCGTCCCGCGCGGGACGTGAATCGTCTCTTCGTCCACCCTCTCCACGCTGTGGACGCTCCCCTCCCACGCGTCATTTAGAGGCGGCTTTGGTTACTAGACCGACTGTCACGGCATCACAGGGCTTGTGTGTAAGTCGCCCTTATTTCACTTAATAATGGCCCCAAAGCCTAAGGGCAGCGATACGCCAACTCCGTTAAGTGGAAAGGTGAGTAGAGCACAAGATATTTTTGAGGGAGAGAGAAAAACCACATTCACGTCATTTTTATGAAAGTACATTGTTATAATTGTTCCATTATTGTTGTTAGTAATCTCTTACTGCGCCTAAATTATAAATTAAACTAGCATAGGTATTTACGTATAGAAAAGCACATAGTATATATGGGGTTCAATACCATCCTCAGTTTCAGGCATCCACTGGGGGTCCCTAAAACCACCAAGGACAAGGGAGTACTACTGTACAGCTTTTTATATAGTTTCAATTTTTTAACTCATATAAATGTTTTAAATGCTTAAGGAATAGATTAATTAAATCAAGAAAGGGAAAGCAATCCTAAAATTGAAAAGAAACAGAAACGAACAATTCTATATAAGTACCATACTGACATAAGTAAAAATTTATTTCAAGCGACTTTTGAATGCGTATTTGCACTAGACAGTTCTTAGTGGGATATAATCTAAGAACTAAAAGAACTATGCAAAAAATCCTCAAAATTCACTTTAGTGTTTTTGCCGTTGTAACAATGTGGTAAGATAAATATTGTAATTTCGAAGCCCCATTATGTATCTGATAGGATCAAGCAAAAAAATGTGTTAATTTTTTGATTCTGTAGTAAATATATATATATATATATATAAAATCGATAAGTTAAGAAAACCTCATGTCAAATTTTTATAATAGCTTTATTGAAATATAATTCACAGACCATAAAATTAACCTGTTTAAAGTGTAAGAGTCGGTAGCTTTTAGTATAGTCACAGAACTGTGACAACCATCAGCACTATCGAATTTCAGAATATGTGCATCACCACAAAAGGAAACTCCTTATCACTCTCACTCCCCGAACCCCTGTCCCCAGGCAGCCACTAATCTATTTTATGTCTCTGTAAGATTTGTCTACTCTGGACATTTCATATCAATAGAGTTATGCAACATATGGTCATTTGTAACTGGCTTTTCGACTTAGCAAAATGTACCAAAATGTGTACTATTTTCATGTGGCTGCTCTAACAAACCACCATGAATTGAGTGGTTTAAAACAAAAAAAAATTTTATTCTCTCACGTTTCTCAAGGTCAGAAGTCTAAAATCAACGTTATCGGTAGGGACACGCTCCCTCCAAAGCGTCTAGGGGGCTATCCATTCCTTCTCTCTTCCAGCCCCTGGCGGCTCCGAGCATTCCTTGACTGGCGGTCACATCACTCCAACCTCTACTGCCAGTGTCATATTGCCCGCCTCTTCTCTGCCTGTCCTCCAAGTGTCTCTTACAAGGGCACTTATCACTGGATTTGTGGCCCACTCAGATAATCCAGGATGATCTAATTTCAAGATCTTAATTTAATTACATATGCGAAGACCTTTTTTCCAAATTAAGTAACATTCGCAATTCTAGGAAATCAGGGTATGAATATATCTGCATGGGAGCTTATTCCGCCTACTGCAGTCCGTCCTCGGATGCCCCCAAATTCACGTCCATCTCACATGCACAATACATTCACCCCATCCCAATATCCCCCAAATTCTCAATCCCCTGCAGCTTCAACTCTAAGTCCAAAAATCTGCTCTAAATATCATCGACTCAAAAGTCCCAGTTCTTATCATCTAAATCAGGTATGGATGAGACTCTGGGTATGAGCTGTCCTGGGGCAAAATTCTCCATCTGTGAACTGGTGACGGGAGAAAACAAGTTATCTGCTCCCTAAAACAATGGTACGACATGCACAAGATAATAGGTATAAAGATCCTTATTCCAAAACGAAGAAAATGGAAGGAATGAAAGGTGTGTGGAGGGAGAGGGGTTAGGGGAGAGGATTGGTCCCCAGCAGATCTGAAATCCAGCAGGGTAAATTCCATTCAGCGTCAAAACCTAGGCATACATAATTCTGTGTCTCTCGGCTCTTAGGGCCTCGTTACCCATAACTCCACTGTCCTCTGCCTCTGTGCCTCTGTCTCTACTCTCTGGGCCCAAGGCTTGCCCTTGGAGTCTTTCTCCCCTGTCCTTGAGTAGCTCTATCAGCCCATTTCCTGCCTGTAAAATATCATAAGTCCAACAACCTTCCTTAATTTAGTTCGGCCTCTGTCACTTTCATTCCAAGCTGGCAATGTTCCTGCTGATGTGGCATTCTCAAAACCTTGCGAGTCTCCTGTGTGTGTCACGGAGCACCACACCATTAGACGAGAGCACCTTCCAGAGATCCTTCCTGGATACCCTCATCTCTATTCCTGACTTCTACTGAGGTGGTTGATTAAATCCATGAGTCACGTTCCTATTTTTTTCAGCAAAAGTTTATCCAGCGAGCCAAGGTTGCAGAATGCAACATCAATTTACAAAAATCTACTGTATTTATCCCAGTGATGAATAATTGGAAACTAAATTTTAAAATAACACTTAACAGTAGCATCAAAAACATTAGATATTTGGGGATAAATCTAACAAAATGTTTATCGGTACACTGATAATTACTAAATTGCAGAGAGAAATTCAAGCAGACCTAAATAAATGGAGAGATATACTATGAGTCCAAACACCCAAAAGATATTGATTCTCCCCAACTTGATCTATATATAGATTCAGTGTAATCCCAATTAAAATCCTAGAAGAATTCTGTATAGAAATCGACAAAGTGATTCTAACTTTCACATGGAAACGCAAAGGAATAGAACAGCCAAACAACTTTGAAGAACATACTATATACTGTAGTATACTATACACTGTAGTATACGACCTTATTTCAACACTAATCAAGACAGTTTGGCGCTGGCACAATGTTGACAAATAGATCAAAGGAACAGAATGGGGGGCGCAGAAACAGACTCACACTTACATAAACAATCGATTTCCAACAAAGATGTTAAATTAATTCAGTGGACAGATGATCATCTCTCTCCTTTATTTTACCAAAATTTTTTTAAAATTTAAAGACAACTTAAGGATGAAAATAAAAAGCTTAATGGCAAAGTTTACATTATGTATATTTTTAATTGAAATAAATATTGTTAATTGGAATTAAAATAAGTTTTAATTGAAATAATAGATATAAAGCTAATATGACAAACTACTGACAATTATTGAAGATAGTTGGCAGATATATGAGTCCTTATTATACTCTCAATTTTTTGACTGTTAGAAAAATTCTCATAATAAATAAGTTTTGGATTTTTAAGACAAGCAAAAATATTGACAATAAGAGGAAAAGAGAGCGGTAGAAAGAATTAAAGCAAGAAAGAGAAGGAAAGAGAAAAAGAGGGAAAAAAGGAGAAAATTCTCTCTTTGCAATACTAATCATAGCAAGACTAAGGTTCCTACTACACAGACTCCCTTACGCTCAGTGGACGTCAGACTGTCTTCAGCTCACACCTGTGGAAGCTGCACACACATCTAGCCAAGAGCATCTCCATGCAGGACCACAGAGGAAGAGTGTACAGGTTTTTCCCTGCACAAAGGCACTACCCAGTAGTAAACACTGAGGATTTATATATTTATTATAATTTTCCAAAAGAGAGAATCTGTGAGCTCACAGGGGCCCTATAAGTTAGGGTGACATTAGGAAAAAAGGAAATGAACAAATATTCAGGTCTTAAAAGATTAAAGCTTGGACTAGAATATCATATAGTATTGTCTTAGTTAACAAAGGCACTTTGTGCTTAATCATAATTAAAAAAGAATTTCACAGGCAAACATCTGATATGATTTCATATTACTTCTATTCCTGTTTCTTAAAGAAAAGGAAAATAAAAAGCATTTCTAGAGATGTCTTTAATAAATAATTAATGTTCTTCGTATCACCACTAATATTTAAAATTACAGGTCTAGACCAATCACGTTTTAAAATGTTTTTTAAATGTCCTGATATGTTTGCCTTCGAAAAAGCGTTAGTCATTTTGAAGAACACACGATACTTCTGGGATTAACACTATCAGCTGTAAACGTGACGCTGAGTCAGCATGGGTTTGCAGGCGCCGATTACACTTTCTCTTCCCAACTCCCACGCCTTTAATCTGGGAGCTGGCCTGATTTCTGGCAGAAGCGTTCCAAACGGCAATGCGAAACAAAAGCAAGAGGAAATAAGCGGGGGGCGGGGGGGCAAACCCCTGTTTAAAAACTTGCGTGACTGGTGAAGCTGCAGCAGCAGCCATGAAGTAATGTGAAAACACAAAGTACCCAAAAGTGTGATACGCATTTAATGACGGTAAACCTCGTAAACGATAAATAATATTTCAAAAATAATCCAAAATATTTCACTGGCTTTGGGGATTTTTCATGAGAGAAAACATCCTAGTTTAAGTAAACCTATGAATAAAACATATATTAGACAGAATTCTTATTCACTTTAAACAGCCCTCCACTTGAGTACCTCTTGCTATCAGAGTTGAGAATTATATAACCTACCCCAGAAAAGGATAAAAGCCCCAACCCACTCACTATACACTGAAACTGAGTGCTTTTGGAAAAAGATTTCTAGAAAATTGTTCAGCTGACCCAAAGATTAAACGACTTATACCTGCATCCAAGTAGTCACCAAGTATATGCTGGGGTTTTATTCATTTAAAGAGTACAGGTCTCGTGCAAATCCGTATGTTGTTAAAAGTAAAAAGACTCTGTTTCCTCCTACTCGGCACTTTTTATTCTGTTCCTCAGTACAGGAGTGCTATGAGTAGGTCGATGTCACTTTCAGAAAGATAGATTTCTACAGAATAATTGAGACATACTAATGATAATAGCAAGATGACAACTCCACACATTTTACTCAGACACTATTCATTAGAACTCCTAAGGTTAAAAAAAAAAAAAAATGTTAACGATTCGGTCTCCATGTCCAACTAACAGTGGCCAAAAACTTGTGGCTCTAAGCCAAGAAAATTTAAAAAAAAAAAAAAAGAAAAAGAAAAAAAGCTAACATTGAATTATGATGAGTTGAAAATCACAAGGCTGGAAAAGTCATTAGGAGCCATCAACATATGAGAAGATCCTAGACTTTGAACTCTATTTAATTCATATCCCCAGCCTTTAGCAAGGTGCCTGCCTGCCACGTGGTAGGAGGCTGAAGGAATAAATGAATGAGTTGGTATTCTACACTGTGATAGAGACACTCTAACATCCAGTCTCTACTTCTGCCATAGTAACAGAGTACCAAATTTTCAGCTGGACACAGGAATGCCCAGAATCGAGACTCCATTGCACCTAAATAGGACCATGTAATTACATTCTGACCAATGAGATGCAAGCAGAGGTGGAAAGTTCCATTTCCTTCTCTGCTCCCTCCTTCCTGCTAGCTGGAATGCAAGCTTAAAGCCTGGCACCCCAACAGTCATCTTGTGCGTCATGAATAACCTAGGGTGAAGACTCAGGAAGGACAGAGTCTGGGTCTCTGACCCATAGAACTGAATTTCATAACACTCCAGACTGGTGATCTTTGAAACTCTTGCATATGAAATCAGCTTGTATTTTCCTTAAGTGACTGATATGGGGGTGGGGGGGGATACTTTACTTACAGCTGAACCTAATCCTAAGTAATACACCTACTTCACTTAATTATTTTTCTAATGTGTTGCTTTTAGTTGTTTTTTCCTTTTCAGCTTCTATAAATAGTGCTACAGCCATGATCCTTGGCAGGGACCAACAAATTTTCTTGTGAAGAAAGCGCCAGATTGTAAATATTTTAGGCTTTGAAGGTCACATATGGTCTCTCTCACATAGTCATCTTCCTCTTGTTGTTGGTGTTGTTTTTAACATCTTCTTAAAAATGTAAAAACCATTCATAGCCCATAAGCTATACCAAAACAAACCGTACACAGACCACACACTTGGCCTGTGGGCCACAGGTTACAGACTCCTGTTTTATGACAATAACTTTCAAATTCTTTTCTAGCCTCAAAAATCACCACCCAAACTTAACATTACTGGTATTCAAATACATAAAAGGGAGCAAGACTTGGTCCAGCGCCAAGGACCGAGGAAGGCTAAACACTCCAGTGAGGCTGTTACCTTTTCTCCTCTTTATCCTCACCCCTCATCCCCCCATCCCCTCATCCCCATTCTCTAAGAGCCTTCGCCAACCCACAAAGCTCCTAGGAACGCAGGTGGAAAACCACCGATCTATGACTTAGGGCTTTGCAGTCTCTGTCATCTACTTGTTCAAGTATTGTACAAAGTCCAGACCCTTTTCTTGAGTAAAATCGCCATCATATCAGTAGGTGATTCTTTGGAGCAGAGGTTGTGTACGTAACTTTGTAGATATACAAATATATACACACTCGTACACACATAAATATGCATGTACCTAGTTTTTATCGAAAGGGGAAAATATGCTATTTTCAACGCAAAATCTGATAGTCGATAATCCTCCCAATAACAGAAGGTGAGTGACAACATCATTCCCATCAGAGGGGAATAAATTTTATACTGCTTCCTTTTTTGTCTACGAAGGCCAGGAAGGGAGGGAAGACAGCCTTAAAGCTACGTTAAAGGAGGGATTACAGACTGTACTTTTAAACTTCAGCCATGTTTTGAACTGCTGAAGGGGAAGCCCCAGAGATGACTCTTCGTTGAGCATCTGAGAACGGAGGCAGTTTGAGTGAGCGCCGGAGACCCAAAACAGTGCAGCTTGAGACATGAACATGAATTTTAGGGCTGTTGGGGGCTCTTCAAATAACAGAAAACAAAAGAAGCATAGCGGAAGCCAACCTAGGATAAATAAAACACAGCTAGTGAGAAATTACCCGTTGCTGGAATTCTGAGGAACAGAGATACCTAGTCTAAATGTTTTATTGTTTACTGATCGGTATTGATGTGTAGCCTTCTTCAATACCCCCAACTTCTGATAAAATGAGTTACACATAAGACCTATGTTAATGATAGAGTAAGAGGAAATATGATCCGTTACAATTCTTTTGATATATTTGAATAATATAAAAAATGAAAAAGAGAGCACTTAAGGTGGTGAGATGCAAAGCAGAGAGCCAGCATTTAATGAGAGCAGGAAATCGGAGGCTGGGCTCTCTGTGATTTCTTGAAGATATTCCTGGAAAGGGGACATAGTCACTTCTTTAATATCAAAGGGAAGGGCAGCCCCAAAGCCCTCATACACTTGAGAACATCTAAGCAAGTACCACTTCAGTGACATACACGTCCAACCTATTTATTTCTTTACGAAAAAGAGAATCATAGTTTTATATATTGCTCTGAGACATCTTTTCAAATCTATATATTTTAACCTTCCACATTCTCAAATAGCTGGTATAATTTAATAATTTAATAAAATATATGAATGTACCAAAATTAATTGGACCATTTAAATGCTGTAATGAACAAATATATATATTTGTATATTTATACACAAATATGTGTGTGTGCATATATATGTGCATATGTGTGCACACACACACACATTTACACATGCTCCTGTATCTGCAGCAGTTTCCTAAAAATACTTCATCTACTTTACACATGAAAACAGATAAGTGGTTTGCACAGATCTATAGAGCTCAGACTTTCCATGGAAACCATCCTGGGGCCCTGATTCTCTGGTTTCTACTGTGATCAAAGAAGGAAATAAAAGGTATATAAGATACGAATCAAATATTCCTCCTCAAAATCAGTCACCAAATCCCATTTATGAAATAATCTTTTTCTTCCTTACTATTTGTTTCCCACTTGTTTCTTACATATTGTAATAATTATTTGTGCTTAAATATTGAGTAAGACTAGTATGCTCTCAGTGGCTTTGTTCTAGAATACTTCATCTGTTATTTCTGTTAATTATTCTTTACACTGAACATTAGAATCGCTTTGTCAATTTTTTTTTTAAATTGGAGGGGTTACAGTAAAACTGTTCATTAAATTTAAGAGGACTATTATTTTATAGTTCACATTTGGCATAGAAACATAAACTAACGGTACCCAATCATAAATAACAAGCACATAGGGAAACAAAGCACCATGAGTAGGAAAAAGCAGACAACAGAAAGAGACTCACGAAGACAACCAACATGGATTTATTGGCAAGTTTTTTTTAACTGTGTTTACTATGTTAGCTTTTTCTAAGTGACCAACTACCTAAAACTCAATGGCTTGAAATAACAAACGTTTACTAATACTGCTTCTGTGGCTCAGTCGGGAGGGTTTTCTGACCTGAGCAGACTCAGCTGAGGCTGGAGGGTCTAGGATGGCCTAACCCAGGCGTCTGGGGTCCCAGGTGGACTGCCAGGATGGCTGGGATGGTTGCAATTGGCAGGGTCTTCCTCCATGGAGCCTTCATCTTCCAGGAGGCTAGCCCAGCACTGCTCACATAGTAGCAAAGGGTTCTCAGAAGCACGAGAAGACAAGCCCTAATGCGCTAGCACTTTTTATCCCTTTCCTTATGTCGAGTTCGCTATTTTCCCACTAGACAAAGCAAGGCACGTGGCCAAACCCAGAGACGACATGGATATCAATACTCAAGAGTATGGTAAAATAACAGGAAGAAAATAGGAAACTACAAAAAGATATTTAGCAGAAAGCACCACTCTAAGATCCAGACAAGAAGGCAAGAAGGCCACACAATGTACAGGGCGCTTAATATCACAAACACACCTAAAGATAACTCTATTAAAGAACACACGAGTACCACTGGCACTCGGGATCATGCATTCTCCATTCTTGTAATTAACGCCCTTCAGACTCCAGAAAGAGCATCTCTGTATTCCTTTCTGTCATCAAAGGTCAGATGTATACTTAGAGCTGCGAAGTTGTTCGTGTTCTGCCTCTGACCCCATCAGAAACAGACACTGTTTCAGAGTGAAAAGTGGATTTAAGGGACAGAAATGTGTTAAAATAAGAGTAAAAAAAAACTTGTCAACTCCTTCCTCTCAGTTAACATAAATGCAATAAATCCTTGCAAAACATAGTATAGTTCCCAAAAAGGCCAAACACCGATTTACTGTTTTAGGGGTAAGCCAGCTAATAGGTTGAAAAATAAACAAACAAAATGAAGAAAAAGTTGAACTTTTAGAAATAAAAGATGTAGTAACAGTGTTCAAAACTAACTGGTTATGTTTAAAAGCAAATTAAAGAAAGAATTAATGAACTAAAATGTAGAGCAGAAGCCAGAATGCAGATAAGAAGAACAAAAGATGTAATACAAATAAATACATTAAAGAGAGTGAAAGACTCATAGAAGACAGAGCAAGAAGGTCTACGGTACACTCAATCAGAGTTCCAGAAGGAGAGAAGGTAATAATGGAGCAGAAAATGTGAAGAGAGAATACTGATAATTTTCCAAAATAATGAAATACACCAATACACAGGTTCCCAGAACCCAATGTAGTACTCCGAGAAGGATAAATAAAACAATGTATGCACAATCAAATACGTTATAATAAAACAGCTGATGATCAATGACGAAAGAAAAAATCTTAAAACCGTCCAAGAGTAAGACAAATTGACTTCAAAAAAGTCAGACTCACCGCCATATTCTCCACAGCGCCAAGGGAAACCAGAAAGCAATGAGATGATATATCCAGTATTCTAGAAAAAACATAACTGCCAATCTAGAGTTTTGTATAGATGAAAATTAGCCTTAAGAAGAAAGACAAAGACTTTGCGGACAAACCACAACAGAGTTTGCCACCAGCCCATCCTTACTAAGGGAAATTCTCACAGCTATACTTCCCAAGTAGAGAGAATGTGATACCAAAGAGAGAGTCTAAGATGCACGTAACAAAGGACCGGCGCCAAGAAGCTTTACAACCAAAAGAGGTGGCTAGCTTTTAAAGGCCTAGAAAAATGATAAGATCCCTGAGCATAGGACGATGACTTCCTTCAATCCCACCAATTGCAAGAAAAGTGGGAACGACACAAGAGCAGAAAAGAAAGGGCCCTTGGTGGGAAAGGAAGAAGAGCCGTGCGCGGCCACATCCGAAGGGTCGCATTCCGAGGCAGGGCGCCAACTCCCACAGGGGAAGGGTCAGAGTTGGGGGGGCCAGGACCCTCTCTGACAACACCAGGAGGGGGCTCGCGACTCTGATCACCACTGTGATATTCCCCCAGATTTGCCAAGTCTCGAAGACAGTGTCGTCTGAAGAAATAAGGGCTTCGGTAATATCTTCTTTACGCAGCTCAGGAAACGGGCTCAAAAGGTCATCCACCTATTGCCACTTCACGAGCTTGAAAGCTCAAATCCCGGCTCTGCCATTTACCAACCCTTTATATGGAGAGTGGGGACAATCCTACTACCCACCTTATAACGTATGAGATGTAAGAGTAGTTAGCAGTGAGTTTTTACATGGCAGGCACTATGCTAACGGCCTGAGAACAATAACTCGTTTCACTAAGCAGTGGCAACGTGTGGCAGAATTGAGACACATTGTCATAATCACATTTTTCAAACATAAAAAAATGCCATGCCAGTCCTGGAATCTCTCTACTACACCAGCGTTGGAACAAATGTGCACAATAGTCCACCCATGCTTTCCGTAGGCTTCTCCTTAACAAAATGGGTTCATGAGTTTTATATAAATACTATATATTTTACGTTGTATAGGTATACTTAGAGACAGAACATGGCTAAAAACAAATGTTTCGAACAAATTTTATGACTAGCTTAACACAGGAAGGAAACTCTCAGTTTAATTTCCTAGCTCCCAATTAATTAAATTTGCTGTGTTCCTGCTGTCTGCATAAAGGTTTTTGCACAAAACAAAAGTTCAATGGTTATGGGAAAGCATAAAGACAAAGGCCCTCTTTTATGGAACTTTTCCTCCTTGGACGATAGCAAAACACACTCCACTGTCTCTGGCAGGAAACCCTAGAATTCCTTTGGTCAACATCACCTTATTTTTGCTCCTTTCTGGTTTACAGATACATCACATAACGTCAGCAATTTGAAGTCGTATTTAGTTCTTTTCCTGGAATTCAATAAACACAGAACATACTATTTCCTAGGTTCTTACCTGCCTATTTGAAACCTGAAAAAACTCTAAGCTCAGCCACAATGAGATTTAAAAAGTTGAAAAGAAGATTGAGGACTAAGATTACTCAGACTGAAGAAAAAAATAATTAAAGCCATTAAATAATTAAAACCACGGTGTAAAGTGCTCTTCCCCTGGGACACCTGACAAGCGTTCCGCTTCAGGTGGTCACACCTGTAACTCTGAGCCTGTGGGTGAATTCAGAGCCAGAACTCTGAGCAGATTTTGAGACATGCAATAGTCAGACACCCAGGCAGACACGACCCATATTTCCGGTCACGCTCCTACCTTCTTCCTTGCTAACGGAATCTTGATTTTAATTAGGTAGCACATGGCCATTTGCTTCAGAGGGGTCTGGACCCTTCCTCAGTCATGACTGGTTTATTCATGATCTTATTTCCCTCACCAAGAATTAGTTCAGACGTGAGATGGTACGTGATTCTGATCAATGAGGCATGAAAGAGTCTGTTGGGGAGGGAGGAGCGTTTCTGGGAAAGCGTTTGCATGGGTAGCGGAGACAGACCTTCCTCATGCAGGCAGAGTTCTCATCTGGGATGTGAGGACAGAAACATGAAACTGGAAGAGCCACATTGGACCATGAGGAAAACCAGCCGAAGCATGCTCAGACAAGCCAACTCGCCGGGGGTGGACGAGGACGAGGCCTCGACAGTGCCTTTGACTTTGAGCCACTGAACCAACCAACCCCAGAATCACACTAGACTTATTTTTATTTGAGGGGAGACACTATTGTTTCAGTTCGCTGAGACAAGATTTCTTGTTAACATCCCAAAATACACACTCAGCTCGAAACCAGAGCGGCACGATGGCTTTATATTGTCAAGTCTTTTTTTCAAATTCTCTCATGCGTCCGTCCCTTCCCAGACACATCTCACTGCCAAACTCGTACAGCAAGCCACTTGCAGATCACTCGCCAGTGACACCTCTGGGCTCGTCTCCAGCCTCCAGTCCCATTAGTTTACTATTTCTCAGACACAGTAGCTTCCTGTGCCAGACATCCGAAGGTTCCCAATTTTAAGCATGGTTAACTAGCCCAGCTTCATTTCAGGCAGACTCATGCCCTCCTGAGGACGCACAGAGCACATCGCTCAATGTCACTGCTGGGCACGGCGCGAGCACGGCCGGCCGCCGGGCAGGGGCTGCTTCTGGAGGTCAGGCACGCGGGCGCTTGGCTCAGCCTCCCGCACGGCGCTCGGGCTGGTCTCTTCGCCTTTTAGACTTGTTGCTTCTGCTCCGCCTTCTGTTTCTTTTACTTTAAATTCTTATTTTCTGTTTTGAAAGTTTCTTTATTTTGTTACTTAAAAAAAAAAAAAAAACCACTACTTTTATTCTCAATTTCCTTTGTTTTCGACATATTTTATACTTTTTGCAATTAGCTTTTATTTCGGTGGTTGTAGTTTTTCATGTCTTTTATTTTTAATCTTTTATTTCATCTCTCGTTTTTAAAATGTCTTACTCTTCTACCTGTTTTATATGGGTAAAAGATACATGCATCCCTATGTTCACTGCGGCATTGCTAGTAATAGCCAAGATATGGAAGCAGCCTAGGTGCCCATCAATAAACGAACAGATAAAGAAGATGCGGTGCATACATACGACAGAATAGTAGTCAGCAATAAAAAAGAATGAAAGCTTAACCATTTGCGACAACACGAATGGACCTAAAGGTATGATGCTGAGTGAAATAAGTCAGAGAAAGACAATTACCATATGATCTCACTTACGTGTGAAATTTTTTTAAAAAAAAATGGATGAAGAAATAAAACAGAAACAGACTCAAGGACATAGAGAACAAGTCGATGGTTGCCAGAGGGGAGAAGGAAATAGCGAAAAGAGAAAATTCTCTCTGAGAGTAACATCCTCCCACTTAGGACGCAGGCAGCATCTTTACAAGGCCAGTTCAGTGGTTAGTCTTTCGAACGTCTTAAATGACTGAGTCTGAGGACAATGCCAGTTTGTGCTCATTGGTGGTGTCAGTGACATGAATGAGAATCCCTAAACAATTAATAATGTCCTCATGCTGTGCGTTCGGAAACCGTGGGGTGCCACGGCAAACTCTCAGGTCGTTTAAGTTTTTGAGAACCGCTTGACATCTGAAACAACACGTAAACTGCTAACTGGAGGCGGTTCACAGTTTCGACGTTAGTCACATTCCCTTTGACGGCGTCATGTCTTTGCGAAGCTGGGTTGCTAGCAGTTGGCTTGACAAAAAGCCAAGTGCCACCTTAATCGAGTGTGGAACCGGCCATGCGGGGGGCAGGGGCCCATCGGATTCCAAGGGTTAAGAAGTGATGAGCAGCCCAACAGGCACACGCGCATTTTACCTGAAATTTTGGTTTTTAAGAATAAGATTTTATTTACGAATAAAATGAAAATAAAAATTTTCCTTTCTGTGTGTGTGTGTGTGTGTGTGTGTGTGTGTGTGTGTGTGAGAAATGGCTGCTAAATACCACTGCTTGGGCCTAACAACTTAGAAAACGGAAGGGGGACGCAGAGGGCCTTGCGAACTGAGAAGGTTTGGGAACCTCTGACCTATGACCTTGCTCTTCAAACTATAGGTCAACTTTACGTGGCACATGTCTTATTTTACAGTGTCTATGCTGGCAGTATTCCTAAGATATCACATTTGTGGGGAAATTACGCGACGTAAATAGGTACAGGGCTTCTTAAGTTTTTCAGATTTTAAACTTCAACCTGATCAGCCAGAGTTGACTGTTATGTTTATGGTGGAAGGTTTATGTCTCCCTCAAAATCCATGCGAAGCCCCAACCCCCAACAGAGTTGAAGGTGAGGCCTTTGGGAGGTAATCAGGCTTCGATGAGACAGACCTTGCAAGCGGGGAATTCCTGCCCCGCGACGGAATCAACGCCTTACGAGAAAAGGAGGAGACCCTGGAGAGACTTCCCTGCGCCTACCCATCCTCGTCCCTCCCCCTCCACCACGTGAGGGCACAGCAAGAAGGCGGCCGTCTGCCAGCCCCAAAGAGTCCTCACCAGAAACCAAACCCTGCTGGACCTGGACTGTGGACCTCGCAGCCTCTAGAACTGTGAGAAAAGAAAGGTCTATTGTTGAAGCCACCCAGTCCGTGGTATTTTGTGGTGGCAGCCTGAGTCTGACAGAAGATAAGAAGAAAATCACAGAACCATTTACAGAGTGGGGCACTCTGACGAGGAGGTCGATTGCCAGTCAAAGGGATCTCCCGTTAGCCAAATCAGGTTAACACTCCCCGTACTCAGACGAAGGGAGAGCAGAGTGGTGACAAGCAAACCTGACTGAACTTGCCAGATGTCATCAGAGGGGGTAGGTGACACATCCCACGCTCCTCAGACCGGGCCCACGCCTCTCTTGTTCACTGCTGTCTCTCAGCACGCAGCACAGTGCCCAACACGTGACACGCACCCAGAAAGACCTGTTAAACGAATGCATCAAGGACGGACTCCAGCTGAGAGGTTTAGGGGGGCGTAAGAAGTATGTTTTTATGACATGCATTTGAAATAGAGGGTAATATCATTATTAAACATTACCTGAGAGCTGTTTTTGTGAGTCGCAGTCATGCGTATGTATGTATTTTTGATAACAGCTAGTTTTATACGTAATGCTGTTTTAAAGGTGTGGTCTACGGCCGACTGCGACTGCAATCGCCTTGGCTTCCTGGTCCCCTCCATGACCTCCCGAGTCAGAAGCAGCCCCACCCAGAGGTACCAGAGTTTGAGATCCGCTGACCTCATTAATCATTTAGGGACCTTCAAAAACTCCTGGTGCAGTGCATCACCTAGGATATGCATAAGCTCTGTGTTTCTAGTTCACACAAAATCATTGATAAACTGACGTGTTCTGGCAGAGTTTCGTAAATACCTGGGAAATCTTTTTAAAGTAACTTTTAATTTTATTACCAATGAAATATGTGTATTCAGAGTGGAAAATACAGATAAGCAAAAAAGAAGGAAAAAATAATCAGGGATAATCATGGCTAATTTTTGAAATTTATCTGTTAAGTAACTGCAGATAAAAATTTTTTTTCTTATAAAACTAGAATTATATGCAGTATACTGTATGTAACCTGTTTTTTATTTTTTGCATGAGTCAGTATATTCTGAACATCATCCTATGTCAATAAATGTCCTCCCATAGCATCATTTTAAGGGCTCCCTAGTGTTCCTTTTTATAATAACCCGTAAATATATTTGATGCCAGAGGTTCTCAACCCTCGCTGCATATTGTAATTACCTGCCCAGGCCCCACCTCAGAACAGTTCATTATAAATCTGGAAGTGGGATTCAGGCTCCAGTATTTTTTAAAGCTTCCCAAGTCATTCTAATGAAAAGGCAGAATCGAAAAACCAGTGGTTTAACCAATGATTAATTAAACATCTGGAATCTTTACAAATTTATCCTTAGACACCGATAAACATCTTTGCAGCTCAATCTTTGTCACATCCATAATTATTTCCTCAAAATGCCAAGAAATATTTAATATCTGGGGACATCAGAACCTAAGGACTATTATCAGTCAGCACCTGAACCTAATTAAATATATAGGTGTTTACTGTATAATCCAACTTTTCTATATATTTGAAAATGCTCATAATAAAATGTTAAAAAAAAAAGAACACCTAGGAGGGTTCTCAATAACATTAACAAAAAATACATAAATAATGGTGATGAATAATGTTGTTCTGACATTAATCACGAGCAGGGGTAGATTTCTTTTTTAAAAAAATTTTTTAAATTTTTTTATAAATTTATTTAAATTAGTTTCAAGTACACAGTACATTGGTTAGACAGCTATATTGTTCATAAAACGATCTCCCCAACGGCGGAGCAGGGGCAGATTTCTTTAAAGCCCTAAAGCTTTGAACATGAATTAGCTTGTCCTCTAAATCCAGGTCTCTCGCACACAAATGACGTTAATGTCCACAGGGTCATGAGGTCAAGGTCTATGTGGGCACTTAAAGTGCTCATCCTGCCTCGGTTCCGCGATAGACGTCCAAGTATCTAGCCTTTCAATCCACTTAAAGAGAAACGTTTTCCCTGCGACTTTCCCTTTCCTGTGCGTGGGGCGGGACATGGAACGGGCGGTGAGCAGCCACTGAACGCCCACCACGTGACCTAACGAGCAGTGAGCTTTGCGGCCGTCACTGTCCACGGTCTTGGTTCACACACTGCGCTTGGAGAGAGCGAGAATTAGCTGAAGGAGCTAACGGCGCCCGCCCTCGGAAAGAGGTGGGCATGACCGATGCCTTCAGATGCTTGAAGGACTGAGATGCTGGAGAGAGGCTGGCTTTGCTCTCTGCGTCCAGGGGACCGGGCTAGGGTGTGGGGCGGCGGGGAGGCTGTCTACCAGAGAGAACCTTCCGCAGTGGGGCGGGCAGCCAGGTGAGACAATGCACGCCCTCCACGGGAGGGATTCCTGCAGAGGCCAGCACATCTCGTGGGGGAACCCTAACTGGGATGTCTTCCTGAATCAAAAAGCGAGCTAGATCAGCGGTTCCCAAATACACGACCGGCTATGACAATATGTCTATTGATCTGAGGCAAAAAAAAAAAAAAAAAAAAAAAAAAATGACTAAAAAAAAAGAATAAGGACAATGAGCTCATTTTATTATTCCTAGAGCTCATTTTATTCAACATAAAGGATTGTTCTTAATTCTGAGTTCGCACGAAATCAGTCCTTCCTACTTCTTCACCGTTAGTCTCCACTCTTCTATGAAATGAGTAGGAGATAATAAGAGCTGTTTGTTTTTTTTTTAATTACACGGCAAAAGCAAAAATAACATTACCATACTGAGCACCCCCAATTTTTCTTCTATGTCAATGGGTCATAGAATTCAAAAGTCAGGGAAATACTAACCCATATAATAAACTCGGTGGCCAAAACCTTGGTGTAAGATCATCTCAAAATGTTGAGTCATCTTTTCTCAACACCCACATCCAACTATTATTATGTCACGTTGAATCTACGTCCACAATACATCCTCAAAGTGACCCTTCGCCCTGCATGACGACCCCAACCGAAGCCCGCATTATCTCTCCCACCGGGAGGCTCCAAGCCAGTCTCCCTGGCTCCACTCTGCGCTGGTCACTTCAATCCATTCTCCACCAGAACAATGAAATATGTAACTTAGGTCATAACCCCCCCCCCCCTTAAAGCTCTCAAAGAGTTTCCACTTCCACCTGGAATGAAATCCAGATTCCGTACCATGAGAGAAGACCCTGCAGGACCTTGCTCCGCCTCCCTCTCCAGCCTCAGTTCACCCTTTTAGCCACACAGTCCTTCAAACCAACCTGGCTTCTGCTTTAGGAATCGGCCTTTGTCATTGCTGTGGTCTGAACACTCTTCCTGCAGACCTTCCAGGGCTCATTCCCCCTTGTCATCATTCGGACCTCAAATGTCACCTTCTTTAAAAAGTCTTCCAAGGCCACCAGATCTAAAGCAACCCCCTCCACCACCCCAGTGCCTCATTATCAGTACACCTGTTTTGTTTTCTTATGACACATATTTATAGTTTAAATTGTCTCGTCTACTTATTCACATGTGTATCAAATGTCTTCCCTTCTGGAAGAAAACCTCCCTGAGGGCAACAGCCACCTTGGCTCGCTCATTTCTGTGTTCCCAGCCAAAGGAACAGCACCTGGCCATGGAATAAATGATTGAATGAATGAATGAATGAAAACCTTCCAACTCTAAGACTCCCAGACCCATTTTCTCCTCCAAAATATCTTTCTACAAACAAGTACACTTAGAGAAAGCATTATTTATTAAAGAAAAAAATATGATTTATAGTTAAGGTGTTGCTGTTTTGTTTCGTTTCACAGTGAGACAAGGATTGTAGCAGTTTTTACCTCTTAAGAACAAGTAGAAGCAATGCTCGAACAGAGAAAAACATAAAGGCGAGGCTCTCAAAATGCTGATGTCTCAGAATATACTCAGAGATGGACTACAAAATGATAAATGATAATTACAATACTTTCAAAAATAGCTAGCACTTAGATTATTCGGTACTAGGCATGCATCTGAACATTGTTAACTTGCTGAATCCTCACCACAGCCCTACAAGGAAGAAACTATTATTATTCTCATAATAATGGATCAGAAAAAATGACCCACTTAGCTTCAAATCATCTCCAGAAAAAAGTGACCAAAGCTCTGGCGTTTCTTACACTTACTGTCATTGGCTGGTTTCATGCTCGTTTCGATTTTTTCTCTTTCCAGCTTCTCTCAGCATGATTTAGAAAGTGGAGAGACGAGGAAATCTTTATTCTTTTCTCATGCAAAAATTAGTTCCACTAACACATATAATCTGTCAAGTCCTATAATTTTTCTATAACGGGATATGAATTTTTAAACTTTTCTGAGACAAGTTATGCAAATGAGCACAGCCAAAAAATAAATAAATAAAGCACAAAGCAGGGTGCTATAGCAACAGGAGCAGGGGACACCGGCGCCCCGATGCCTTCTGGGATGGCGGCCTCTGCAGTGTGCAGGGGTCAGGGTTTTGCCAGGAAGAGCCAACTGCACAGCTGCTCCTGACCCGGCTCCAAGGGCTGAGTCTGCTCTGACAGGCCAGGGGCTTCCTCTCAGTGACTCCCTCCTGTCCCCATTCACTAACATACGTCCCTCCACAAGGCAGAGAAGGACAACGCTCCTTCTGGAAATGTGCCTCTCCGCTCAGAGGGGCGGCTCTCAGCGTCCTGTCTGGATAACACTTTTTATGTGGCGTGCACAGCAATATGGCAGGCTGGCACCTTTTCATTCAGGGCACCATGGACATATGTCTATATCAAAAAAAAAAAAAAGATATTCTCAGATTAAGTGGCTCATTTGGTGAGAGTGACACCTGACCCAAGACAAGAGGACAGAGGAAAAAGACATGTTTATCAAAATATTAGGAGAGCCTTACCCCAAAAAAAACAAAAGCAGAGACAGAGAGACAGAGAATAAGAGCGAAAGAGAGAGAGAAAGCAAGCAAACCCTGGGCCTCCGACCGTTCCACAGAAGGGCCACAGCTACTGAGTGGAGGGTGCCGACCCCACCCTACTGTCCTAACAATAGAAGTGGCAGAGGCCACGGCTTGGCCTCCTCAAAACTCAAGATGAGTCTGAGAGTTTAAGAGCCAGGTTTCAGATCAATTTCCAAATGGCCGGATTTAACGTAATGGCATTTGGAGCCAAGAAACACAATCCTTTTACAGAATGCATTTGTGTTCCAGAAAGACGCTAGGCACCTCAGCTTCACGTGGCCGACTGGCTTTTTCTTCTCAAGGGTTCAGCCTACCATCCTCTCAAAGATCTCGGTCTTTTTAAAGACAAGTTGAACACTTATTTTAAAAAGTAAATGGCTAGTAATAGTTGCACAAAGATATGAATGTTCTGAGTGCCGCTGAACTTTGCACTTAGAAATGGTTAACCTGGTAAATTTTATGCACATTTTACCACAATTTAAATTTTTTTACATGGGAAAAAGTAAATGGGGAAATAATTGAAAGTTTCAACTTTAATGATAAAGTACAGAGATGTAAGAATGCTAACCACAGTATTTTACATAAATATATTTCAATATTAAGAAAAAACAGAAAATAAGGAAGATAGTTAGAACAGATGTGAAATATTCTGCTTTCGGTCATAAGGTTTGCATGAAAACCCACAATTTTTCACTAGCATAGAGTGAAAGCATTTTTTTTTTTACTGAAGGATGGGCTCAAAATATTAAATAGATCTAAAGTTCTTTGGGGAATTTTAACAAATCAAAATCAAATCTCTTAAAATTCTGATTATTTTAATTGTATAAAATTATAGAAATACTGTATTTTGATTAAATTTTGAATCATTTTACAAAAATCCCTTGAAAAATTGTCAGGTTTGTTTGGCATTATCAATAGAACAGAACATAGTCTAGAAATAAACCTGAATTCATTCAGGTTTGTATACAATAGTGATGGACTTTCAAATAAGCAAGGAAAAGATAGGTTAACCAATAAATAATACTGTGACAATTGAATAGTCACTGAAAACTTAAAATTAAAAATGAGAGGTCTCTACCTTATTTACAGACCAAAATAAATTCTAAATGAATCAAAGATTTAAGTGTACATACACATAAACACATACACACACACGCGGAGTATGAGAACATGGAAGAATTTTTTAAATAACCTCGGAATTAGGAAAGGTTTAGATAAATGCAATAACCAAAAGCCATAAAAGTCATATCAACTAAATCAAAAGAAATGGCACAATAGGAGGAAAATATCTGCAACAAACATCACAAACAATAAACAATTCATTAATATATGGAAAAGCTATAATTGATAAGAAAAATATCAATCATCAAAAATAAGTAAAAGAGTAAACAGCACATACAAAAGAAAAACAGAAGTCTTTTATACATAGAAAAACATGCTCGATTTTACTTATAATAAGAAAAATGATAACTAAAACTACACTAAGATACCCATTATCACTTACATATTAGCAAATACCAAAACTTAAACAACATATTCTGTGAGTAAGAAAACGGAGAAACTGGCACTTTCATATATTGTTGGTGGAAATATAAATTTATGCAACTTCTTTGGAGGAGCTATTCGGAAATACATACGAAAAACTTTTAACGCATATTCTCTTTGGCCTAGCAATACTATATTTAGAAATTTATCCTACAGTTATTCTCACACTTAGAACAAATGCTGTTTGCACAAGAATTTTCACTGAAAACAACGAAACGTCTGGAGAACTTCTATTGAAACAAACTAGATAGCTCTTCGTGTCACAGATCCAATATTTGAAATGCAAAAGGCAAGGTTCGGAACAGCACGTCTATCCCGCTGTTCGCGTGTGTGTGTTTTCAATTTTTGTACTTTTCAATTACAGTCAACGCACAATGTTATATTTGTTGCAGGTGTTCGACATAGTGAGTAGACATTTTTATACCTTATGAAAAGGCCCCTTGATAAGTCTTGCACCCACCTGGCACCATGTATAGTTATTACAATATGACTGTCTATTCTCTCAATGCTGTACTGTAAATCCCCGTGACTACTTCATAACTGCCAATCTCGACTGCTAAAGCCCTTTACCTTTTCGCACAGCCCCCCAACTCCCCTCCCATCTGGCAACCATCAGTTGGTCCTCTGTCAATATCTGTGAGCTGGTTTCTGTTTTGTTGTTTATTTTGTCTTTTAGATGCCACATATAAGTGAAATCATACAATATTTGTCTTTCTCTGTCTAGATTCCATTTAGCATAATACCGTCTAGTTCTATCCATGTGGTCGCAAATCATAAGATTTCATTCTTTTCTACGGCCAAGTAATATTCCATTGTGTATGTGCACCATATCCTCTTTGTCCATTGATCTATTGATGGGCACTTAGGTTGCTTCCATATCTTGACTATTATAAAAAAATGCTGCAATGACCACAGGAGTGCTTACATCTTTTCAAATTAGTGTTTTGGATTTCTTCAGATAAATACCTAGAAGTGGAATTGCTATGTCATATGGAAGTTCTATTTTTAATTTTTCGAAGAACTGCCATACTGTTTTCCACAGCGGCTGCACCAATTTACAGTCCTACAAGTGGTGCACAATGGTTCCCTTTTCTTCACATCCTCGCCAGCACTTGCTGTTTGTTGATTTACTGATGGTAGCCATTCTGACAGGTGTGAAGTGATACTTCCTTGTGGTTGTAATTTGCATTTCCCTGATGATTAGTGATGTGGAGCATAGACATGAAAAAATGCTCCACATCACTAATCTGCATGGTTCATTGGAGAAATGTCTATGCATGCCCTCTGCCCATTTTTTAACTGGATTGTTTGGGGGGCTTTGTTAAATTGCATTAGTTCTTCTGTATATACTCTGGATATTAACCTCTTATTGGATGTATCATCTGTAAATATCTTCTATCATTCGGTAGGTTGTCTTTTCATTTTGGTGATGGTTTGTAAAAACTGCTTGTAAAAACTTTTTAGTTTGATGTAGTCCCATTTGTTTATTGTGTATGTAACTTTTAAAGGCATAAACACACACACACACACACACACACACGCACACGCACGCGAAGCTTAAACATGCTGATACTCGAGAAACAGCAGTTGCTTCTGTGAACAGGAAAGGAGTACCTAGAGAAATGAGAGGTCAACTTCCTTTTTCACTCAGGCTGTTTTGAATTTTTTTTACCATCATCATTACCCAGAACAAAAAGAATTTTTTTAAGGAAAAGGACAATTAATATAAATGCCTTACCTACGAACATGGATTTTAATTAGCTCCAGATCGAAATGGCTGAATTGACATTTTTAGAAAAGAAGCTAAAATACAACCCACCCACCCACTCCCTCGCCAGTATAGCATAAAAGCAATGAAAACTCAGTTTCATTATGAAAAACATTCTTTCTCCTAAGAACAAACACAAATGGGTAAAATTAACTTTTTCTTCTGTCAGTTGTCTCAAATACCCCACGTATTTTAAAAAGTCTTTGGGATAGGAGGACAAAATAACAGTTATCCATATTTAGGGAATGAAAATTTAAAATATTTTCAGACCGAGGTGGGCTTTAATGAGATTTAAAACGCAGCTCTCAGGGTCTCCTCTCCACCAACACCTGAGCTGTCGCCTCGACATAAACACACACACCCCTGGATCCCAGCCATGCACAGCTATCAACGGTCAGAATTTATCCGGAAGTGTGGCAAGCAGCTGACCTCCCTTCCGATTTGGCCATTGAGGATGTTAGTTTTGCCTTATTGTTTACAGGAAACGTGTCATCTCCGAGGAAAGCCACGGGGCCCAGGCAGGGTCCCCCAGCGCCGCCAGGGCAGAAGCATGTCCCCGTCGCCCCCGTCAGCTGCAGAGTGGCACAAAGGCCATCAGACATGCGAGAAGGACTCTCGCCTTTGAGAGAGCGACAGGAAACACTTGACGCGGTTCCGACCCAGAGATAAACACCGTGCGAGACAAAAAGAAGATGACTCTCGGGAGATGAGCATACTATAATCATCCACGACGTACCGCTGTTAAGTCTCCCTAGCTGACTTTTTCTGGACATACGTGAGATGCCGTGAGCCACGCGGGTGGAAATAAAACAAGTTAGGTGTGCGGCCTTCCCCACCTGCCTCTCCCGTCTTCTCTCTCGGTCCTCCCCTGCCCGAACCCCTTGCCTTTTCCTGTCTCCTCACTCTTGCTTCCCTGTCCCTGTCCCCCCACAACCCCCCCCCCTGCTGCACCCCAATATAAGACGCTCCACATCTGGCCTACTTACTGAAATACGTCCCATCCTTCAAGGCCCATTTCAAATCCCAGTCTCTTCCACCAACCTCCCCTGAACACCCGAGTCTCATGAGCTATCTCTGACTTCTACCTAATATTTTACATTAAATATGAACATACACGTATCCTTTTAAGAGGAAATCAAATGTAACAATGGACCATAAGACGCAATGGGACGTAACAGTTAAGGTCACGGACCCTGGCGTCCTGGCTGGGATCCCCACGCCCTCTCTTACCGTGTGGCCTCGGGGAATTCACTTCACCACTCGAAGCCGCCTTAGAAGACCCATGCTTAAGGACTACGCATCATCAGTTCGTTCACTTTGCTCATCGAGCATTTACCAAGAGTCAAGTACGTGCCAGGACCCGGAGAACAAGATGAACGAGATCTCGGCCTCCCGGAGAATCTCACAGACGAACGGGACCAGTGGAAACCAGACTCAGTCGAAGCGGAGTCTAACTCATCACAAAATCACCCACAAGTAACCAGTAAATGATTCCAATGGGAAATGACTTCAGTATTTGGTTTTCTAGGACATTTCCAGATTTCAGAACATTTTTGTGACATTATCTAGCATACGATAAAACCATGATCAGGAATATTTTATGAATGCAATTGTTTAAATTTCTAGTGACATGAGCATACATCCTAGATCCCTAATTTTTTTTTTTACTTTTATTTCTTTAATTGTGGCAAATAACTTATTTTTAACATTAACATTTATTTCCCCTTGGCTAAGTACCATATAGTGCTTTTATATAAATAATGTATATTTTTATATATATATTCATCTTTCTTTAATGACTAATGATTTTGCCAGGCTATAGTCATAATTCTACATGTAGTCTCATTATATTTTTTTGTCCACAATTCTGTACCTGAAATAAGAAATACAAAAATAAGAAACTGAGCTGACTGTATATCCACCTCAGGATACCCTGGAAAATGACTTATTTAAAATTTATTTTTAATAAACATAATGTGTCTTTTTCTTATGAGTGGCTTGTTTCACTAAATTCTCAGTAAATATTTGAGCATTTGCTAAATAATGCCCTAAATGCTAAAACGTAGAATTGGAGGTAGGGGGTGAAATTTGCAAGTTCCAAATAATTAACCAGTTCTTAATTAATAGAAGCCTCGCTCTAATTAAGTCACCAATAATATGAACAATAAAAAATTGATCGCCTCTTCTATCTTCATGAGATGGAAAGATGACCTCCTCTCGGTAGTAGAGCAAGCAGTCTGCCTTCCTCTGGCTTTGCAGAACTATGGCAGCTTGCAGTTAGTTATGCAGGATCCTTTTCTACCTAGCAACTGATTTAAAAAAAAAAAAAAAAACACCATTGCCATGGGCCAGATCTCTACTTGGAAACAGGCATAAATTCACTAGTCTTAATTTTAGCTACTGGAATTGCATCGTAGCAGAGAGAGAAGGCAAAGAGTGTAACTTTTTTAGAGCACATCAGCCTCTCGCTTGTGAGAACATGAACGGGAGTCACGGGGGATAAATAATGAAGAAGAAGGAGAAGAAGAAGAAGGAGAAGAAGGACTGAATGTCACTTTCGGCTCCTCACTGAACAGAACCGTCTGCTCTTGTCCTAGTCCTTGTAGCTCGTGGTGGGATGGGAATGACAGGCTTTAAAAAGCAGCAACACTTTGGCGTGATGATCTGTCCAAAAATAGAGATGTGAGCTCACGGCGGTTAAGCTTGCAGAGAAAGCCCCCCCCACCCCCCACCCCCCACCCCAGTGCGCGCCTCACTCACTGTCCCGTGCTCACTGGGCTCAGAACGAGAGGCAACCAGCACCCACACTTTAAATCTCCCTTTTAAGTAAGTTTCCAAAGCAGTTTTACGCATGTCATAAGCATCGTCCCGGCAACACTGTGTCGGGCTAGTGTGAGTCACACGCTTGGCCACAGAGAGTGAGTGACTTATCCGAGGTCGCAGTGAGCTTTCAACACGTCCAGGAACCGACGCTGGGTTTCCAGCTCTAGGGCTGTTTCCCCTCGTGTGAGTGGAAACGTTCTTTTCCTCACCCCATCTCCCGCCCTGTTCTATTCTCAGAGGTGTCGATGCCAACGCCAAAAATAGAACCCACTACTACTGGCCAAAGCTCTTCCCTTCATCGTCCGACAGAGAGGGAGCCACGAGAAGGTGGCGATGACCCATTTCCAGACGTGCCCCAATCACGCCTCCAGGGGTAGCCGAACAGTAAGGCGAGACACCCAGTTAAATCTGAATTTCAGAAAATCAATAATTTAGTTTAAGTGTGCAATATTTGCTCGTCAATATTTGCTTATAAATACATGCATATTTATACTAAACTGTTATTTGTCATTTCTCTGAAATTCAAATTTAACTGGACGTCACGTATGGTATCCGGCGAGCCAGCGGCCGCCTTGCCCACCCCAGGCGCACACGCAGGAATGCATCGAAAACAGGAAACTCACTCGGGACACAGGAAACAACACGAAGGTGTTTGGGAAGATTGCTCTAAACTCAATTATGCAAAATGGTTCTCCCCGCCAAACTTCACAGGGTTAGGCGCTTAGGTATTTCATCCTAAGCTTTTTAAAAAGCAGAGTGATATTTATGGAGTTCTTTTTCTAATTGCAAGAGTAACGTGTGCATTTTTCAAACGGTGGCAGCGGCATCTCCCACGTCCCTTTCCTACAGTGTGGCCAAGAGATGGCGTCCATGTCCCTTCCCTCTTGAATATGAATGAGCTCGTGATTCACGCCCAAGAGAAGCAGCAGAAGTGACACCCCACAGCTTCCAAGGCCAAATCAGAGAACGCGACGCAGCGCCTGCCTGCTCCCTGGGCTGCGCACGCTGGAGCCCTGAGCTGCCCTGTGAGAAGTCCAGCCACCCGGAAGCCACCACGCTGGAAGGCACCCACGCCGCGTGGACAGGCCACATGCAGGCGCACCAGCAAGCAGATCCAGGCTTCCAGCACTCCTCGCCCAGGGGTCAGACGTGTGAGGGAAGGAGCCTTCGGATGGCGCCAGCCCCCAGCTGCGTCTGAGACACGACAAGCAGAGACAGAGCTGTCCCTGCTCTCACCTGCCCGTCTTGACCCAAAGAACTTGTCAGCACAGTAGAATGACTGTCGCTTTAAGCCACTAAGTGTACCGTGGTCGGTTACGCAGCAATGGTAACTGAAACATAGTACATGCTCGTTGTGGAAAAACCATAAAAGAAAATAATCACTCGTAGTTCTGCGCGCAAAGGTAATTACTTTAAACATTTTGAGGTACGTGCTTCCGTGAATTTTCTATGGCTCTATGCATATGTTTTTCTTCTTAAACAAACAGCACAGGTCTGATTTTTGGCTTCAACGACTACTGGGAAAACAATCTTTCCATCTCACTGAAGGATTTTGCCTCTGACAATAATAATCATAGTAGCTATCACTGAACATTTAGGTTGCTTTTAATTTTTGATTATGACAAAAACGGCTACACTAACCACCCCTAAACATTCGTCTTTGCACTCATCTGACTTTGCCTGAAGATAATTCCTAGAAGTGGAATGGTCAAGTCAAAAGGCTCACATATTTTTAAGGCTTTTGATACATACAAACTTTCCTCCGGAAACAGCTATTTCTTTCCATCAATGGCCTAAATCATTTCATATTGCCAACAACATGCACGATTGCTCACTTTTTCACATTCTCACCAACAGATATTCTGGTTATTTAAAATTTTGTCAATTTTATGAACAAAAATGATAAGTCATTGTCATATTACAGAGTGAACACTTTTCCATGTTTATTACCACGCGAATTTTTTTTTTTTTTTTTTGGTATGAATTGACTTATGCCCTTTCCCCATTCTGCTAGTGGAACATTTGCTGCCTGTTAGTGATTTGTAAAAGCTCTCTGCATATTAATTATAGGAATCCTCTATCACATATGTCTAAATATGTTCTAATTAGTTCTTTGTCTAAACAACCTAAATGTCCACCTGTGGATGAATGAATAAAGAAAATGAGGTGCATACAGTCAGTGGAATATTATTCAGCCTTAAAAACAAAAAGGAAAAGAAATCCTGTCACATGCTACAACATGGATGAACTTTAAGGACATTGCGCTAGTGAAATAAGCCAGTCACAGAAAAACAAATACTGTGTGATTCCACTAACGAGAGGTTTCTAAAATAGTCAAATTCATAAATTCCAAGACTGGAATGGTGGGCACTAGAGGCTGGGGGAGGAAGAAGTGAGGAGTCACTGATCGACGGGCAGAAAGTTCCAGCGAAGCCAGACGAACAGGCCCCAGCGAGCTGCTGGACTGAGTGGTACCTGCCGTCAGCAACCCTTAAGATTTGCTAAGAGGGCGGATCTCATGCTAAGTGCTCTTACCACCACAAAATTAAATTAAAATAATGACTAACACTTAGCATTAAAAATCTGCATACATATGTCACCATCCTCACCATGACCCCATCACGCCAGGAGAGCTGGACCAGCGTATAAATACACCTTTCTACACCGATAGACTTCGTCTCCTACTCACACCCCACCGTGAGACTTTAATAGCACCGATATGCTATTCATGTACTGTGTCCCTTTGGAGTGCTGCAAGCCAATAACTTCCTTATTAAAATATCTAAGATCTTTTTGTCTCCGTACCAAGAATCAGTTATCACTGCCTTGAGAGTGACATTGCCCCCACCATCCTTCCATGACTCCCCCTTTGAGAGCGCTTGGTCTACGCTGACCATAAAAGCCTCCAGCAGGCATGCCTTGCAAACCTTCAATACCCACATCCTAACGTGATTCCTCTGAACAATATCATTACGCAAACCACAGCAGATGGAGGATTGGTCCACTTAAAACGCAGCCCCTACTGACATTCAGAAACTGCACAAAAAGAAACACACAAACTCAAGCAAAAATATTGATCACCTAGTTTTTCCTACCACTTGTAAAGAGGAAAAATTTATCACTGATAAATTTTGAAAAAAATGAACCCGGATGAATACCTTGTCTGGGCGAAATCAATATGACCTTCCATGTGTTTTACCCGCCATTGTATGATGTAAAATCCATATGACAATGAAAATTGGCAGAGAAATGATGCTGCGCAATAACTCGGAGCTATTAATCATTAGCTAACGAGTTTTCTGCATTACGTGGCAAGATGACAAATTCTCTCGGTCCTCTAAATTTCAATTTAAATAACCTACGGTTCTGCCCAAGGTCAGAAAGATCTTGTGTTCATTCATTGATCTTGTGTTCATTAATGGTGGTAAAATGGGGGGATGAGTATTAAAAAATAAAAAATGATCATTTAACAACTGAGACAGAGGATAATTCGTTGCTGAAAATGGTATCCTCAGTCAGCTTGAAAGTGTTTCCGTGACAAATGCCAGTGACCTGCACTTTGCCAAGCGTGTGTTTCGGACTGAATTCTTATACACCGAACAGCCCCACTCCACCCTCAAATGATTTCTCGCGAGTTCTGCTTCAGTAACATGCCCTCGGCCTACAATGAGACAATATTAACAGAAATAATCACATGATATTCACAATTATTTTAAGAATGTGGTTGAGGATATGGTTCACTACACAATACGGGGTCTTTTGCGAGGCAGAAGAAACTCGCCCTTGGTTTCGGCCCCAAGATCGCTCGGACGCCTCCCAAGCAGCCAGTTTACTCTCAACAGCAGAGCCTTGGCATCTGCAGATTCGATCTTTGCATTTTCAGCTGTTCAAAAAAGACAAGTCAGGTGGGCCTCACGTCGAAGCTACAGCCACGTAAAGCTGGGGTGCGTTAGAAACGCTGGCTGCTGAAGGGGTCTGATGCCACGCCGCGTGCTGCTGGTGCGTGGCAGCGCGGCCTTGCTGTGCCCCGAAGGACGCGGAGCGACCCTGCCTGTCCTTCGCCGCACTGTCCCGCCTGACCGCGCTTTCCATCTCACGCTGGCCGCGAGAAACTCCAAGTCGATTCTACGCCTTCTTCTGAAATGAATTAGACTTCGCTGCATCAGGGCTGGGTTCTAACCCCACCCTTTTTCATGACTTCATCTTAATGCAAATAAATTTCGTTTCCAGGTGCCTTCTGAAGGGCCCAGCGGCCTGCGTGGCACCCTGTCATTTCGCCCTGAGCAAGCTCAGCGAGCTCAGCTCCGTGGGAACCCCTGAGCTGGGCTCTGCGACAGGACAGAACCAACCGAGCAGAACAGGGTGACTCTCCCTGGCTCGGGACCCCTCGACAGCTGGAAATGCTCACTTCATGGAAAGGATTCCATCTCGGCTGAGGAGAGGAATAAGGAAAAATAAAAAGGAAGTGGAAATATCCATCTTTTCCCCACCATAAGTGGGGGGGGTGGGGGGGGAGGTGATCTCCAGCAAACGAAGGGGTCAAGTGCCAATGCCTTCAAATTGAATTTTGAGAATTACTTCTGGATATTTCCAGCAGAGGGCGCTCTGGTATAGGTAGAACAGCAAAGTAGTTCACATCCAGGGGAGAATCTAGAAAAAGCACGTGTTGGTTGCCCACCCAACTCCAAAATATCTGTACAGGAGGAACTTGGGGTAACAAGCTGGGTGACAGTTTGGAGGGATTCGAAGGTGTGTTTACATAGAAGGGGGAGATGCCCCTGAAAGCCCTCGAGACTTCAGCAGCCCTTTGCAACAAATCACTCCTTAGAACAGTCACCCAAAATAGGTAAAATACATCCAGCAAGTAAGACCTTTTTATTAATCATTTTCCCTAATAGGTCCTATCATTAAGTCCTTCTGTACTTTGGACATTCACTCAATAAACTCATCTTAGGTAACTTTAAGGATAAGCGAGATGCCCGATGCTGCGGAGACCTGTAAATGCAGTCTCTGTGCACAGTGAGTTTATAACTGAAAAGTGGAGCTTGGCCAAGTACACAGATTACCATCTTCTGCAAGTCAGAATGTGGGCAACACCGTCAGGAAGGCACAAATAGGTTAGAGCAGAAAAGGAAAGTTTGCATGAACTGAAGGAGTAATGAGGAAGCCGTTCGTGGTCGGGGGTTCCCCGTACCACTCCCGGCTTGCCTGGCAGCCCCTGGACACCTGCCACGTCTCAATGTCACAGACGAGATGCCCTCCAAGGTGGGAACTGTAGAACTCATTACAATCAGCGCCTTGTAGAACTTCCAGACCCGATACTCGGACCTTGTGTCTTTATCCTCATGACAACCCTACAGGTAACAGAGCACAGCAGTCACCTGTTAAATGTAACCGCAGTCGGGGGTTGAACCTTTCTAAGGCAGAAGCCTCAGTTCTTCTCATGGTCCCGTCCTGCTGCTCTCGAGTGTAACACTCCCTAGTAATTGTGTTTTACTAAAAGACAGTGTTTGGAAGGGAAGGCTTTTAAGAGCCATGGAGCAAAGCCTTGGTAAACAGTTGGCCTTTGGAGGAAAAGCAAGGGATTTTTGTTAAGATGGTCCTGATGATACACCTTAGAGCACACAGGTCTGCGATCTGTTCCTAGGTCTCTGATATCTCTAGCTATAATTTTTTCCTCAGCAGAACCACTAGTTAGCAGCCTCTTCTGAATATGAATGACGGTAATTTTCAGCTGGCCTTAAATGAATTTCTAGGACCTTCGTGCTGAAAACCAAGTATCTTACCCGGAAAATGCTGTACGCGTCTTTTCCATAAATCCCGTAGGTGGCGCCCTTGCACTGCTTTCAACCGAAGGAACCAGCATCGACCTTTCAGGAATCAGAATGCAGCAGACACCAGACAGACATAATAACTCCATTGCTTCTAAGTGAGGAAGCCGGAAGTGGGTATAGGTTTTCGCCCTCCAGAAGTCATCAGTTCACTGATGCACAGGACGGCCTCTATGACTACTGGAAAATTCTTAATGCTGAGTGTCCACGCTGACCCTGATCCTACATTCTCAGGTCAGTCTCACCCGCACGGGCCAAGTCTCCGTTTATCCGGAAGCAGCGACCCTGCCCCCGCTTCATATAGTCATACAAGCATATGCACACCCCCAACCTATCTATATCCCTCTTAAGCCTGCTACCTAGCAGTAAAGTCTAACTAAAGTCTAGATAAATCCAGATAAGTCTAGCTAAAGTGGAGTACAGCAAAACTGTCAACGTCCTTGTTCCAAATACCTTCATCATTTCACAGTATTAATAGCCACATCGCACTGCAGACTCCTAATCAACGCTAGACAAGTGAAACTTCTAAAGCCACGTGGTCCACTATGGCAGCCACCAGCCCACACGTGACTTCCGAGCACTGGATATGGGGCCAGTGCAACTGAGGAACTGTATTATTTTCATTTATCCAATTTAATTTAAATTGAAAAATAGGCATTCAATTCAGTTATTGGAAATCTTGCAAATATGCGTGAAACAACCTGGATATGTCCATCTACTTTTTCGACGGTAAATTTTATGAAATCTAAGCACGGATCGGGAGTTTCCGATGAAAATTTAGCTTCTAGATTGAGATGTGCTCTAAGAGTAAAATACACTCTGGATTTCAAACATTTCACATTAAAATATAGATGCCTCGATAATTTTTATACCATGTTAAAATAATATTTTAGGTAACTTCAGTTCAATAAAACATCATTAAAAATAATTGTGTCTGCTTCTTTTAACTTTTATTAATGGATCTACTAGAAAATGCAAACTTTCATTTGTGGCTCGTGTTATTTATAGCACGCGCTGCTCCAAATCAGTTCAAGTAGCTGCCGATCTGTGAGTCTCTCCTGTGTAAACCTGTCTATCTGGGTTTTCAAATTCCAGGGCAGAACTTCATATAAGTCTCCTTTACATTTCTGTTTCTTGGATTTGATTTACTATTCTAGTCGACAATATGGGTTTTTGGGATTTTGATCCCATGTATTTGTAATCCCCTTCAACTGCATGTCATCCACGAATTTGATAAGCAAACTTTATTTATATTCATCGACATCTTTGGTTAAAATAGTGGCTATATCAAGGCAGAAGACATTATTAGAAGTCACTCTTCACGTTAGAAACAACTCATCAGTTGATCATTATCTTAGATGTACTTTTTTTTAGCTAAATGATAATTCACCTAATTGTAACAGCATACAGTTTTTACTGTAGTAACCTGATCTGCTGCCAAAAGAAATACTAGGAGGAAAGAGCGTGGGGCGGTCAGCAAAGCTGTGGTTGGTGCCCGGGTAGCCTAGGGCTGGGGATGAGGCGCTTCAGGAGACTGAAATCTGAGATAAGCAAGACTGCATGCAGCTTGAGAGAGCCTAAGGTCCCAGAGCAGATGGGCTCTCCACAACAGGGTGAGAAGTGCAGGGGCCCCTGGGGCCTGAATGATTCATAGAATCAGGACCTGCACAGAAGCCTGCCCGGTGGGAGGCAGGCTCGCCTGGTGGAAGTTCAGGGTACGTCGGTCTTGCCTTTAACTTTCAATGCCCCTTGTCTCGGGTCAGAGAATCTTAAAAGCAGCGGAATCTTAGGCATCCTTTTCTTCCAGCTTGCAGTGTGTACTGCAACATCCCTGCGAAATTGGCAATTCAGGCCACCGAGTCGTCGCTAAAACACCTCCGCCAGCAGGGGGCTCACTACTTCATTGGAAAATGTTCAATTCGCAAAACAAAAACAAAAACAAAAACAAAAACAAAAAAAAACTTGAATTTTTCAGAAATCCTTCCTTAGATTAGATGGAAATCTGACTCCTTATGACTTCAACTCACTGATCTTACTTCTGCCTTCTTGAAGAATGAACGTGATTATTCTTCAGCATGACAGTTATATATCAAGGCAGTAAGTGACCTTCCTTCTGTCGTTCTCCATTTGACGTGGCTTCAAATCTCTTCACCATTCCAGGCGCCCTCCTCTGACCCTCTAGTGCGCCCACCAACCTCCCTCGCGCGGTGCGGTGCGGTCCCCAGCGCCGCACGCAGGACTCCTGCAACACACCACCCCCCTCCTGACACCTTGCTTCCTCTAGCATGGTCTGACCCGAGGACGTCACACTACGCCGTTCCTACATTCAGAACCTGCGCTCTGCTAATAGGCACGGATGATTTCATGCGCTGTTATTCATCGTGTGTGTGCTCCCACGCACCTATCCGCGTCAGTCGATGCTGATCGACGTGGCACCCTGTTCCCTCGCATCCAAAAACTTCCCCAGATTCCTTCTCAATATAACCTCCAGTCAAGCACTGACAGTTGACACACAGACACAGCCTATTTGACACCTAAGTGTCAAGTCAAACCTCCCCTAACCTGTATCTCTGCAGCTGATTTTCGTCTGACAAATCAAAGGCTTTTACCTTTGTCCTTGATTGAATTTATCGATATTAGATTTGGCCCATCAAGTCCAATTTCATCATCTGCATTTTATAATGCTTAATAGACCAACTATGACTTCATCCAAATATGTCCCTTTTTCTTACTTTTCTTTTAGTATGGCTCCCTAATGGTTAAGGGAAATTATCTATTTTATTATCTGATGTATTTATTAAATGGAGTTTTATGTTCTCCTTTATAAGCATTTTCATTTCGTATTAAATTAGCTGCTTTTAAAATTTATATAGCATTGCTTTTTATGTCCATTTTGATTACAAACTTTTATTGGGGACTCTACGGGATATAGTAGCCGTCAAGATGATCCAGAAAATGCACAGGGCTCACAGCATCCTCTGCTAACATCAGCAGGAAGGAACATGTCCCTTCTGTTAAACTGGACTGAGCCTCAATTCACCTCAATCATTTCTTCCCAGGATCACCAGGCTCCATTATCATTAACTAACATTTCCTGTTTTAATTTCATTGTCATAAAAGCCATTAGGGCCAGGGCAGAAGTGAATCCTTTAAGAAGGTAAACTGGTATCAGGCTTAGTTTTCCCCGGTAGGTCTCCCACGGGACTATGTAGTTGGGAGAGTGTGGAAATTGAATGTCCCGTGTTTGAATTTTTGTATTACATGTAACACACACTCACAGAGGTAGACAACAAATCTCAATATCTTATTCTCTGGGTCCCACAAAATGGATAATCGAAGCTCAGAGTTCAGTAAAGTAAAATACTTCTCAGGAACAAACTAGACCTTTTGGAGAGATGTATTTTTAGTTAACTGGAAAGTCTTGGGTCCTGTATTTCAGTCAAATGATGTCTTAGTGACTAAGAAGTCTTAGTGACTAAGAACGTGGCTTTTTACACACCCAGCTTAATGCCGCTATTATAGGACACTCTTACACAAAGTCAGAATATATGAAGTAGATCTCGAATCACAGAGCAGCCTCACTTGCCATAGACATGCAGACTGGATAATCCAGGAAACAGAATGGGAGTCCCACGATTCCTTCACCTCTCCCTGTCCTTTATCCAGCCACTATTATTGGGGGACGTGAGGCTCAACCAGACAGTCTATACTCGGATTGAAATTACCCAAAGACAACAGTGTGATGAAGTGGTTTGAGCATAGAAGCTGCAAAGAGATCCATTTTCCAATCCAACTAGGAGGTTAATGATTATATGTCACTTTGGAAAATCATCACCTCTTTGTTGAAATGAAAACTAAGTCCAAATGCATGTTGCCTTGTGTTGGGTCAGACCCTGTAACCTTTAAGGGGAGAGGTCGAGGCCTTGCTCCTACCCCACGCCTCCACCCCTATAAAGGAGCTCTGATAAGGGACTAAGTTGCATCTACAAGATGCATAATTTGGAAACATTACTAGAGAATAGAACCTTCCACAGGAGGAAAAGCAGAGCTCAAAAAGCCCTGCACCCACCAACAAGTGCCAGGGAGAGGGCCCTAGGGCTCCTCCAGCTTGTGGGGTGCTCTCTCCCCAACAGGCCCAACAGGACTTCCGGGGCCCCAGGTTACAGGAAGCACGCCTACAGCAAGGACATTGCCACTGGCTCTGGAAGAACGAAATTCCGAGGTTCTCATAGTATGCTCTTTAGCTTACGCACAGGCGAGGCCTGATAGGGCTTGGGGAGGGGGAGAACCTTGCAGCAGGAATTTAAAAAAAAAAAAAAAAAAAAGAGTATTTGCCCGCATGGTCCATTACCCCCAGGAACCAACTGTCTCTGTAGGGGCTGGGAAGGGACTTGGCCTGCGGGGTATGGAAACTCGTCTTCCGAAATGACGGACCTTCCGGAACCAGGCGGCATGATCAGACAGCGAGGAGTAGAATCCCGGCTTTCCATCTGGGCTCAGCCTTGTACCTACTGTGTGACCTTGAACCTCCTGGGCTCCCTCATCTATAAAATGGGATGATACTAGGATCCACCTCAGAGTCCTAAGAGTGAAAAGGCTTGAAGCACATAAAGAGATTATCTGGAAGTGAGTTCCTTAAATATTAACCATTGGCATTCTAATGAGCTTTTCAAGTTGAGGTTAGAAAACACTGACTCGGTGTCAGCATAATCTGAGCTTTTAATTCATATTATAAAAACCCACAAGGAGCCTCAGAAAGGTGAGCATTAGGCTATGGACCCCCCCTGGGGCAGCCCCCAGAGAGAATATCTAATAACTGAGGAAGCTTCTGGCTAAGGTCAAGTCAATGTCTACCTCCACCCCAGCAGCAGCAGCAGCAGCTCAGAACCCAAACAAAGTAAACACTGGGCACTGGGGATGGGAAAGAGGAAAAGTCATGCCGAGCCTCTGACCCCGTGGTGCTTAGTGTT
Source organism: Rousettus aegyptiacus (assembly GCF_014176215.1). Taxonomy (NCBI): domain Eukaryota; kingdom Metazoa; phylum Chordata; class Mammalia; order Chiroptera; family Pteropodidae; genus Rousettus; species Rousettus aegyptiacus. The sequence goes on along the minus strand of NW_023416290.1, from coordinate 8,687,490 downwards.
GGGGAGAGAGATAACAGACAAATAAACCAATATAGCTGTTACACAGAGGTGTGAGCGCCAGGAAGAAAAATTCAGAGGAGACGGTATCTGAGCAGAGAACTGGCAGAAGCCGGGAGTGAGCCGGATCTGGACACAGGGGAGAGGAGTTCCACACACAGGGGGGCCAGCGCGAAGGCCCTGAGGTGCAGCACGCGCGGTAGTCCCTCCTCTGAGGCCCCAGGGAGGGCCTTGATTAAAAAGGCAACTCCCCCTAACAAACTTTATATTTCACTTACATAGTGTATTTATTTGTCACTGTTTCTCTTGCCAGGATGCAAGCTCCTACAGCACGGGGATCTCATGTTTGCTTGCTTGACCCACGCCAAGCGACTAAAACCGGAATGGAACATGCGATAAATACTTGAGGAATGGCGGAATGACGTGTAGGCCAAGATCAAGACTTGGGGTTTGTTCTAAGGAAATGGAACTTTGTAGAGACTTTGGGCAGGAAAATGGTTTGGTCAAATTTATGGTTTTGATTGCTTAGGTACTGTAGGAAAAAAAAAAAAAAAGACCCAAACTGAATAAATGAATGAATGGATGGATAGATGAATGAATGAATTCCAGAGTCCACAACTCCTGATGTTTCGGTTGCCATTCGAACCAGAAGCTGCTCTAATATTAGAAGGTTAAGCAGCATCCTTGCTGCACCCCACCCTTACCCCCTGGCAGATGGGCGACCAGCAGGGTGGCGCAGCCGGGAGACCCTCCCAGGAGGAGGCCGGGGACCTCCAAAGGCGGGCAACTCTGAGCATGCGCAGAGAGGCCGCGTGCTCCGGGGCTGGTGTCTGGAGGTCGTGGGAAGGAAGAGGAGCCAGGCAAGCGCCAGGGCAGCCAAGGGGACCTGGGCCGCAGCGGCACAAACGTTTCCGGAGGCTCCTAGCTGAGGGTCCCAGCAGCTTCCTCAGGAGAAGCTGGAGGTCCTCGCCAGAGCAAGGCGTCTGCGGTGCTGAAACCCAGGCTTCAGCCAATCGGTTCCGAAAACAGGTCTCACTCCAGCGTGTAGCCCAGACATCCTCGAGCAACCCTTTCGATGTTATCCTAAGGTCCTGAGTTAAAGAACCTCTTCAAGGTACTGATAAGTTAACAATCGCATGCATAGGAGACTACTTGAAAATGTATCAAGATTTCGATGCCTGGAATACAGCACCCCCTACATAAAGGCACCTCAGTGCAGGTCTGTGAGTGCCACAGTGTTCCGCACGCGCATTTCGTATGATGCCATATTCACTTTTTCTACACTGAATTTTTAAGCGCACAGAATGACTGTTCGCCTCATTTCATGCCAATATTTGGTCTAATGACATAAGCAACCCATCTGCAGAAACATACATAAGGAAGCATCAATGTTCACATATACAGAAAGGAGCCGGTGACGTTTTTCCTCTTCGAAATGTGTCTATAGCCTTTCTTTGCCTCTTAGCTTCTGGTTTCCTCTTGTGGGTTACACGGTCCTACGCGAGCGACATTTTACATTTCCTAAAACCTTTTAAAAGCTTGAAGTTTGGTAAATTAGACAGTATCGTCCTTCTCCTTTGGAGGAAGACATTGCAGGCTTGTCTGTTACCGGAATCATTTTATGGGCCATTAATCGAATAGATAATGTTTCTCAGCAAAGGGCGACGGGTCATTTACCATTTCAACTTGACAACTCCCTGTGACCGAGAGCAATGTGAGGGGGGTGACGCTGGTTCCTCAAGAGCACAGACCCGGGTGGAATCGGAAAGCTGCGCAGCTAGCCTCTTACTCTGCACCGACACGTGAGGTGAGGGAGAAGACGGCCCATGTGTTCACTGTAATGAATCTTTATTTTAATTGGAAATTATGAATATCGAAAAGGCTTCTGGTTTGACAGTTTGGTTTTAGAAAAGCAGAGGATATATTTTGCTCTTTGACACTCAAAAAATAGGTGGATAAAAGGCCAAAAATCTCATCCCAAACACTCGCCCCTTGTGGATTCCAAGTGTCTCCTTTTTTGTTTGTTTGTTTGTAAAGACACCAAGGATTTTAACGGCTTTACTAAACAGGATCGGCAGTGTACCTGGGCCTCTCGAAAACACTCCTCAGTGGAGGAGTCAAAGTGACTCTCCTCTGAAGAGATGTCAAACAGAAAAAAGTTTCTGTCAGGATGCTGACTGAGCCTTTGAATTAAAACACAGCTCTATATCGAGTCGCCACCAGCACCCCTTCCCGCACGGCCCCCCGACTGCCTGATGAGACCATACTTCCCACGCCGGGGACGATAAAAGGAAAGAGAATGGGTCCTACATTCGCGCTCTCTTTGAAGATCAGCTCTGCTGGAGGATGTCACACAGGTGGTTTCAGAAGCTCATTAAGCGTTCCAAAATTCCCCAGTGCTTCCCGGAAGGTCATTAAAATTTTGCAGCCATTGCCTCCAGTAGCCAGTGAGGGGCTGAGAACCCATCCGCTGCCTTATCGGCTCTTTGAAATGAACCAGGTTGGGGTTCTGCTGCTCCCACACGTGAAAATAGCATCGCAGGTATCACTGCCTATCTATCTCTTGTGTGTCACCTGCCTCTGTAATGCAGTGAAGACATGAGAAAAGAGTGAATGCAAAGGCATGAAGTAGCTCCCTGATGAGTGTCCTGCTACGAGTAACTGAAATTAATGACCTACTCGCCTCTGTATTCCATGTGGTTGGTGAGAAGAAAAATAGGATGGGAGCATAAAATCAAACAAAATCGGAGTAGAGAAGGTAGAGGAGAAGTACAGCGCCTGAGAAATTCGTTATTCTTTACCCCCTTGCAAGACACACGCGACATGACGAGAAAGTAATGCCACATGTAACCATGACATTAACCAAAAATGTCCCTGAGTAGACAGTTCAGAGAAAAAAAAAAAAGTATAAAAAAAATGGTATGGAAAAATGCTCAGTTACTCGCATGAGAAAATCGAGGTGTGTTAAACCTCTGTGGAGATATAATTTCTTGTCTACCATACAGGCAAAAGTTCAAAATTATGACACTGTACTCTGTGGGTGCAAATATAGGGGAGGTACAACCCCTACGGAGGTCGACTTGGCAATATATACTAAAATGACGAACGTGTTTACCCTTTGACCTGGCAGTCCTGCTTTTGGAGATTTATCCTAAGATACACTTACATGAACTTTACCTGGTGATGGCTGCTTATCCTCGTTAGGAACCTGGCTTAACAGTGGCAATCAGAATCCTCTCTTCTTTGAGAATTCTTGCTCGCTGTAGATGGGAACATAAAACTGTGCAGCCACTATGAAAAACAGTACGAAGGGTCCTCAGAAAACTAAAGATAGAGCTACCGTATGATGCAGCAATTTCACTTCTGGGTGTATACACAAAGGAAATGAAAACACTTTCTCGAAGAAATATCTACACCCTGGTCATTGCAGCATATTTACAATGGCCAAGACATGGAAAGAACCTAAGTGTCCATCAACAGATGAATGAATAAAAATGGATAATATTCCCTTGCATATATATTATTCAGCCATAAGAAAAGAAGGAAACCCTGCCATTTGTGACAACATGGATCGACTGTGAGGGCAGTATGCTAAGTGAAACAAGGTCTAACAAAGAAAGACATATACTGAAATACTGTATGGTCTCACTTATATGTGGAATCTACAAATAAAATAAAATTTTCTCACAAGGAAAAAAGACCAGATTTGTGGTTACCGGAGGCAGGGGATGGGGGCTGGAGGTGGGGGAGCTGGACGAAGGGGCTCGAAAGGCACAAACTTCCCGCTATAAGAAAAATAAGTGCTGTGGGTGTGATGCAGATAAGCTGACCGTAGTTATCGCTGTACATGGTGTATTTGAAAATTGCCGGGAGAATAAATCCTAAAAGAGCTCATCGCAAGGCAAAAAAATACTTTTTCTCTTTATTTTCGTATCTGTACGAGATGATATGAACTAAACTTACTTTGGTAGTTATTTCACAATGTAGGTAAGTCAAGGTATCATACGGCGCTCCTTCAACTTATTCTTCTCAATTATATCTCAATAAAACTAAAAGGAAATATTTTTTATTAAACTAAAATTTTAAATAAAAGATGAACTATGGATTAATAAGAATCTTTTCCTCCTCAATACATGCTTGGGACCCAGAAAGAAATTTAGCCTCCAGAGAGCTGGACCTTCAGTATCTAAATTCAGAAGCTGGGCTAGCCATTTTGAACCCATTTTGCAGAAGGAGTAGAGGAAAGCGGCTGCAGAGAGCGAGAAATGAATGACGTGGAGACTCGACGGGAATGTGGCCAGGAAAGAGAAGACAGCGTGAGTGTATTCAGCTGCCTGGCTCTATGGGGACCCCGGCTTCCATGACGCTTACCTGTGTCCTTACGTTCTAGCTTGAGCCAATTTCTGCACTTGTGGTCGAAACTCTTGGCCAATGCTCTGTATAAATTCTTAAATAAAACTACTAGAGCCAAAAGGATGGAAGTGGCTCTCTCTCTTTTACTTCTTCCTTTCCTATAATTTATATCTTTTATTAATGCAAGAACCTTATTTGAGAAATATTTATCGAGTACCTACATACACAAGACCTCCAGAGTCTGATTAAAAACTAGTATAAATAAATAAATAAATAAACAAACAAACAAATAGAATTGTTTAAAGACTAGCGATATCATTAATACTTGCAAATAAAATGTGTTTTCAATGAAGCATTGTCACTCACTTGAAAGAAAAGCATCTCCAACGTTTATAAAATCATAACATATAAAATATGCATTATATATTTACTATTGAAAATGCTGTATATCTTGTGGGTAGATAGATAAAAATAAAATCTTCGATTACTTTTTTTTTTTTTTTTAATGACTTGAGTATGGAAAATCCAATGTTGCAGTCTGGAGCATTTTTGGGTAACAGCTTCATGGGGGGAGGAATGTAGTCAATGTCGTTCACGTGCACCAGACGCCCCACCAGGGTTCGGCACACGCATAACAACAGCTATGGCCTCCTCTCTGTCCCCAATGGGGAAGCTGACTCCCGGAGCTCTCATTTCCATACCCCATCACTTGGGATAAAATTAAGCAGTATCAGACCATGTTTGTGAATCATGTTAGTTCCATGTTAAAACTTTTCTTCAACCCTTGGCCAGACAGTTTACTAATTCCAAATTCCTGTTTCTCCAAGTTTTAAAAATAGTATTAAAATACACACAGTTTAGAGTCATTTTCTATATGGTCCATTAAACAGCATCAACCTAAATACAAGCATACCTTCTTGTAAAACAATGTGCTGTTTGTTCTAGAACCGACAAGTCATAAAGATGCCCATGGCCACGATGGGATGTTTATTTATTCTTTGTGTTATAATTACATTCTACTGGTCACCAGAAGAAAGGACTATAAATATTAATAATTTATTAATTTATGTGACATTTGTTGAGAACTTTCTACATGCTGATATATTGGTTAAAGATTAATAAAAGAAGTTCAAACTAATAAAAACTAAGAAAGCTATACATAGAGCAGAATGAGATACATCAGCATATATCAGGGCAGTCACACGCTCCTTTGCATATTATATACAAGGGTCAGATAATTACTCTACAGATAATGACAGTGGCGAGAAGTTAGGCAGGACGTGTGAGCTCGGTCTTTACAGAAAAGGAGTTATTACCCAAGTCAGGGGGGACAGGAAGATCAAGAAGTTTATAATTTTCCAACCTGTGAAAATGACATGAGCATATACACAGAGGCTTGGAGCAACCGAGATCATTTAGAAAACCTCGAGTCGGTGGGTTCATCTGGAGTGTAGATACTTGGCATTGAAGATGGGCAGTGGGTGGGGGGGCCAGATCATAAAGTGGCCTGTAAGCCTCACTAAGAAGTTTGAAATATATTCTGAATGCCATAGGGGAACTAGAAGAAAAACTGAAAGCAAAGGAGAGACTTGATCATGGTGTATTCTTGAAAGTCAGTCACATGGCCTGCATGAAGGTAAAAACTATTAGACATTGGAGGAGAGATTTGACAATTTGAAGTTGGAATGGAGCAGGACCTGGTAACCAGTGTTTGGGAAGACAAAGGGTACTCGCTTTTGTAGCACATGTACTAAAATTGGAATGCTATAAAGAAGTTGTGGTACCTATATACAATGGAATATTACTCGGCCATGAAAAATGAAATCTTACCATTTGCAACAACATAGATGGACCTAGAGGGTATTATGCTAAATAAAATAAGTCAGAAGAGAAAGACAAATACCATGTGATTTCACTTATATGTGGAATCCAAAGAACAAAATAAACTAACAACAACAACAACAACAAAACCAGATGTATAGATACAGAGAACAAACTGGTGATTGCTGGAAACGAGGGAGTTTGGGGGCTGAGTGAAAAAGGTGACAGGATTAAGAAGTACAAGTTGGTAGTTACGAAATAGTCATGGGGATGTAAAGTGAAGCATAAGGAACTAGTCAATAATATGGTAATAACCACGCATAGTGCCAGGTGAGTATTAGCCTGTAAAGGGGATCACTTTATAAATTATATAAACATCTAACTATTATGCTGTTCACCTGAAACTAATAAAAAATAATATTGAATGTCAACTCTAATTGGAAAAAAGAAAAGAAAAAAAGCAGTCTAGGGACCCGAATAACTCCCAAGTTTCTAGTGATACCGATAAGCGACAAAAAAAAAAGAACTCGGGAGGGACAGCTAGTGGAGAAGGGAGTCCAGTTTGAAATATAAAGAGTAAGCATTGGCATTCATAGCTTTGGATCTTAGGAGAAAGATCTGGCTGGAACTGCAGAATCACCAGCAGGGGTCGAAAGCACGGAAGGACGAATTCACTCGGGAAGGGCCTATGAAGAGAATGAAGAGGCCAAGGGACAGCCCAACAGTGACCTCATGCAGTGAGGATGTGTTGGGCGCTGGCGCCTGACGCGTCGGGGACTCGATCCCAGCTCTACGACGCAACAGTCACTGAGGATCAAACGAGAAAAGGCACCTAAGGAGCTCATGACACACCTGTCCCCAAGCGAATAGTCAGTAAATGCCTGTTATTATCTCTACTGGAAAACAAAGTTTTCACAAGTTTATGAATGTGCTAGTGGAACTTAATCTGATAATGTATATTAAAGAGAAAGAGGACGAAGAAAGGAGAAATAGTTTACTTCTAATAAGCTCTTGTTAGATTTCAAAGAGTGCAGGGTATTTTGCATTAGTGTCTTCAAAAGCATTTCTCTCATACAATATTCTGTTTATTATCGCCATCTTACAGATGAAAAACTGAAGCTCTGAAAGGGTGATTTACTTGCTCAAGGTCATACAGTCATTGTAAGCGCGGTGGGGGATGGGGTGGAGGGAGAAGGCCTGGACCCAGATAGAGCTAGGAAAGGAATCAGAAAGCCTGCTTTCCGAGTTCCGCACCCCTTCCCCCTCCCCCCACCGCCACGCACACACCCATTAGAAAACATTCATCCGTGTACGGTGTCATTGAGATTTCTCTATCTAGAGAGAGGTACGTGCAAGGTAAAATCGCCACGCCATAGCCCTAACCTCAAGGACAAACGGCAGCCAAAGCTGCCATTAGTAGAAAGTAGAGTTCTCGAAGTTTTGTCTTATAAATTTATGACATTATTTGATGTTTTTCTTGCCTCTGTACACAAAGTAACAAAAATAAATAAATCGTGAATCATTAGACTACCTCTGGCACACCACAGTTAGAGTCAGAAGTAGGAAAATGGTTGGTACGTGTTCACATTAGAAGAAGAAGAAATTTACAGCCACACGTAATTTCTACTTCTTCCTCAATTGCTTTATTACATGAATGGCTAGTAATGTACGCTGAAGATTTTTTAAATTGCTTCTTTTTCTTGCACATTATTTGCATTTCTAAATTTACTTAACAACAGATTTTCTTATTTGCATAGATCAATCCTGAATGCAAAGCCTGTAGAATATACTTGCAAATAGACAATAGCACCCACAGGGTTAAGGTATTGGAGCGTGACTACTCATCATTGTTTAAAAGATGGGCTAAGTGCTTTGTTTTAAGCTAAATAGAGACCCCACTAGTGCAAAGAACCAAAGTCAGTCCTGAGTTCCTGCAACATCTTTACACAATTACAATGAGACTGGAAATTCTGAAAACCCCTAAAGGTTTTAAAAACTTGCCAAAAATTGTGTCGCTAATTGCTAACAGCAATGCAGCAACTGCAATTATTTTAACACATACTAATTAGATTTATTAGGCCATGGTGTTTGGTTCATCTCTTTCCTAAAGAAGCACACAAGTCTGATCTGTAGATTATTAACTAAGTGGGTCTATATGCCATAAAGTCCATTCTGACCTTTTTATTTTTTCATGAGACATTCGTCAATGAATGGATTAATAGGACCACAAAGGAAAAGTGAAGCATTTGTGTCCAATAATTCATCCTCTGAAAGAATGACTGGCAGTTTTTATTGAATGCCAAAATCTACCATCAAATTTTATTCTTAAACTGATGCAGCTTAGGAAAGCGGTTATAAAATAAACATTTCTGTAAGTCCCCAGAGAGAAAGCCTGGGAAAGCATGCCAAGAACTCAAGTCGGTGGTTATGATTCCCAATTAATTCTCCAGGAAACTTAGTGAACTTGGTCTTTTATTCATCATCTACCTTAGTTTTCTAATTAAAATGGGAATACCAGTGCTAGCTGGATTCAAAAACTAGGAGAGGGAGGGTAGCTTATTTCACACATCTGTAATATTTGAATTTTTATATGCTGAGCACACGGTACCTCTGAAATCACACGAAACGTGAATTTTTTTTTTTACAAGAATTCTTAACACTAAAATTCGACAAAGTGTTGACCGTCACAATTGTTTCAAAAAGCAAAAGAGAACGCACGCAGAGCACAGGCTCTTTTAATGCGTCAGTTCTACATGACATGTGGCTGTTTTAGCCCCTTATGAAATTTCCGAGGTATACCTTCCCCTGCCTGATTTTTCATTTCGTTCCCTCACATCTCACCCTCCCACCCCCCGCCTCTTCAAAATGTTGTGCTGGACTGAAACATTTTTTCTGAGTTGTTTTCCTGCGCAGTGTACGAAGCTGAATCTCGGAGTCTCTTCTCTCTCAATGGATAAAAACTAAGTCTAGAAATCTTGAAAGAAGGCATCGAGCAGAAGCAGTTTTGAAAACAACTTTGATTTGATTACATTCTTTTTCATTTCATTCTGATTGCCTTTGCCTGGTTACTTATAAGTTTAATTTACATCTAAATTCCTATTTGACTATTTATTTGATTATTTATTATATTTACACAATATTTACAAAGACTTTAGAAAGTATTAAAAACATAGCTCAATTTGTGCCATCAACTAAGATGAATCTCTAACACTTATTTTTCTCCCTCTGTAAAGAATTTGAACTTTTCTGCTGAAAGACTGAAAAACATTTGCCGTTTCCCTTTTGTTAAATTTTCTTCACATTACACTTACACATTTTACACCGTGAAACAATAATTAACATTTTCCATGAACACTCCTTCACCTCTCTTGTCTGCCAACCTGAGCTGTGGATTCTAACCTTTCCCGAATGGCCACGGCAAGGAAAGGAAATGTTTATCTACAAGTTCCTGCTAGGTTACCACGAGTTCTCTTGCTGATATTTATATTCCAAGAAGCCAGACATGGAAAGTAGAATTATAATAACAATACGTGTTGCTGAAACTGTAGGATTCCACAAATTGTTGATAAACACTAGTAACTAGGTTTCAGTCTGCATTTCTCTCCATGAAGTGATTTTAACTGTACACGTGAACACACACACACACACGCCAATGTTAGAGTAAATGAGCGTTTTGTCCCTTGCCAGAAGAAAGCTAAGAAGCTAAGAGGTAATGAGTTTTATTAACTCTCATAATGTCTGCAAAATAGATTGGCATCGAAGTATCGAGTCTCTTTGCAGTCACTCCCCAGAGACCTACTTACAGGAGCAAACACATCAATTACTAATTGATCAGCAAAATGCCGGCTGATGCATTCTGCTTCCAGTCACTAGCTCAGGTCTTACACTATTTCCACAGCTGCAGTGAGCCCGTGGGAATGTGCACTGTACAGGAATCAGCAAGACCTGTCCCCAAAGTGTGTTCAAAGCTCACGTGTTGGGAATCAGAATACCTTTCTCCATAGTTAGTACAAGAGTTATGAGGTTTTCCGGCCGGGCCACAAAACCTTCCTAAATCATTCCAATAATTTCCAATGAAAAAAGAATAGAAAACAAAAATGAAATGAAACAAAGTTTTGAGAATAAGTAATAAGACATTAGTCTATTTATCAGCAATTTTAGTGCTCAAGAAAAAGCAGAATTAGGGACTTGCAGACTTGTTCGGGTGTGGAGGCGGGGTTATTTGTCTCTAGTTAGTGTATATAATTGAAAAGCAAGATTGTGCTTTTTTTTTGACACAAACGGTAGCACTTATCAGCATATCAGTTCTGGGGCGCTAAGTGCTTTCACTGGTAGTTAACTCAGTTCCACAAAGACTGGAATCTGGATTGTCAAGGTGAAGATCTCACACCAGCAGTGGGGAGTCTGGCTAGAGATGCAAATTCTCAGGCCCCACCTCAGACCGACGGAAGGGGGCCCTGGAGGCCGGGGCCCCAGACGCGTATTTTAAGGATGCTTCACGGCTTTCTGAGGTGGGACAGTTAAGACCCCTGCGTTCGTTAGCTGTCCTGTCCGTTTCCCAGACTTTCCTGGTGAAAAAATTATCTGGCATGCCCAATCTCATCTGATCTCAGACGCTTAGCAGGGTCAGGCCTGGTTAGTACTTGGATGGGAGACCACCTAGGAAGACCAGGTGCTGTAGGTGTTAAAAAAACAACAACACACCTAACCCGGGGCCCTGATTAAAAGGAAAGGTTCCCAGAACCCTCCCCTCCAGTAGAACAGTATTTTGAAATAAGGAAAGAGAACAAAAGAGAGGTCGAGGTGAGGGCGAGGATTAGAGTGTGAACTGGACAGAGGACGGGGGACCCCTCAGGGAGCTAAAGGGATTGTGTTTCATCTGTAAGGAAACCCTCACCTACCAGGAACAGAGCACAGAACCATACGTGAGAGCAAAGGGAAGGAGGGAGACAGGGTGGGGCCAATGTCCCCATGTGTGGACAGAGAGGAAACCTGGAAAACACACTCTGCTTACTAACTGACCTTTCTTCCAGGCAAGGAGATAAGGAAAATAGTGTATAATTGCCCACTTGCCTTGGTAGGCTAGTCTTAAATCAGTGTCCATCGTTTCGGGGGTGGGGTGCACGCAGTGCTGTGACCTCGGTCGTGCAGACAGCTCTGCACTCCTCGTTAGATTTTTTCCTAGGCTGACACTGGAAACGGTGCCAACAAGTAGGGCTCCCCCCTGATGGGCAGGCAAAGGAGCCAGGCCCTGAGGGCTCGAGGGCTCTGCTGACAAAAGCCTGGAATTACACCCCTCAGATCTCTTTCAATAGCTTTTTAGTCCTGGGCCTCTTTTAAAAGTGCAAGAATTCTTATTTATAGCTCAAGAATTCTGCTGCATAGATCAGGCACTTTTTGCAAGAAGACCTAAGGCCTATGTGTAAGTAGAAGAATGGCTACATTTTAGGTGGTTTAAGAGAGCACTTAGAGCTGTCTTGTTTGTTTAAAATGGATAGAGAACCAGGTTAGAGGTTATGAAGATAAATAATAAATGAGTGACAGCTCAAGACCACAATTAGGCCAAGGTTAATAAGCCTCAATCCCAGAGGATAAAGAATCTCTCACTGGAAGGAGACACACATAAGTGCATTTCATTGATGCACCTGTTGGCATTTCTATCATTTAAAAAAATTATAAATCAAAATAAAATTAAAAGAGTATAGTCTTGATGAAATTCAAGAGCCTGTTTGCTCAGTGTTAATTGATTCATTTGGAAGAAGGAGGTGAGGGTTATTTTGTTCCTTCTATATTACCAATGTTAGATTGGCAGTTGAACTTAATTTATAGCCATGTAATAAGCCAGTATAACATCAGTGAGTGTGTTGGTGTGTAAATTTTTAAAATCTGTCTTTGTCACAAAAGCATTATTGTAATATAGTCATCCTGAGCATCCCTCATCTGTCCTCATCCATAAAATTCTATAGCTGAAGAATATTTTAAAGCAGATGCTTTGATTTGATAGATAAGCAAGTGTATGTATGTATACATGTACATGTCATCGGGTCTTCTTCACTGAGTTGGCTACAGAATAATTTTCTGCTCCTTCTCCATGTCTCCCTGTGATCACTGATGAGAAATAATTATTTGCTATTCTCTTCTGAAGAGGAAGATACAGAATGCAAGTTTTCTTAAATCAATAAATGCTGTATTCTCATTCTATACAATTTACACGTAGAGATCTAAACAGAACTTTCAGGAGTTAAAAATACAACACAAACTATTTCTCCCATTGTGCAGATCAAGCTCCAGAAAACCAAGTAATGTGTTTAGCCAAGTAATAAAAGCATGAAGGATTTTTTTAAAAAGCACCCCAGGGCCCAGACTGCATACGATCTGCAAGCACCATATGGCTTCCTTCCAGTACTGATCTTTACTCATTTCTAAAGATTTAGCTAAAACAAAAGATTCTGGCACTGCATTTATTAGCCTAGAATGGAATCATGTCCCATGTGGTCATTTGGCTAAATTAAGGGACAGCGGCCTTTAGAGTTGGAAATAAAGACAATAATAGCCTTTGTTTCTTGCCCACTAAAACTCATTGTTCATGTTTTTGATTGACTATCAAGTAGGGGATAACCAATGATCGATCACCAAAGCTGAGAGGTTTCGGTTTTACACAAATTTAAGAGTAAACTACAGAATAATATAAATTTTTTACCTTCTTGTACTTTCCATTGGGTTCAACTACATTATTCCTTACATCTTTCCTAAAAGCTGATATGATCCTTTACTCGGTTTGTTAATATGTCAGCTGAGAATAGAGTATATAACTATAAAAGAAAGCACGGCTTTAAAATTTTGGCCATCGAAGTCCATAGTTGTGGCCAAGCATATAATAATAACCCACTATCAGAAAAGACGAGGTCTAGCATCCAGGTAATGGCCAATTAATTTATCATAATTTTTATAGTGACTGTTACATATGTACACTTAAAATTGAGGGTGGAATACCTCAAGCTTGCATCAATTAAAAACCTTTCAAGTAGCAACAATTGCTTTAGCCATTATATGGGGTGACCAAAGAGAAAACCTGGGCACAGCTGTCATCTGCAAAGCCTTACTGTGTGTTACCTGAAAGTCAAGATAGTTACATAGCGAACTGTTACGTGATGAGATCGGTTGGAGAATGAAGTGTTCTGAAGATCAAGTCGCCTCATTAGTGGTTCATCGTATTTGGATTATCGATTATAAGATTATAATCTCATAACGTCAGAACTACGGTGAACGTAATACATTTTCTCAGTGGGCTTCTGGGTCATCATAGAAATGCCATTCATCGTTGCGTGACGAGTGAACAGGTGGAGTGGTTCAAAAACGAAAAGACGAACCACCCAATTTAGAAACGGGCAAAGGACCTGAACGGATATTTTCCCAAAGAAGTTATACAAATAGCCAACGAGCACATGAAAAGATTCTCAATATCATCAGTCATTAGGGAAATGCCGTGGAAAACAGGGTGGCAGTTACTCAAAAAGTCAAACACAGAATTACCATAAGACCCACGAAGTTCACTCCAAGGTATACGTCCCAAAGGATCAAAAGCGGGCATTCAAACAACTACCTATACACCAGCGTTCCCAGCAGCACTGGTCACTGTAGCCAAAGGGATGCTCCCCGTATCCATCAGCGGATGAGTGGATAAACCGAGCGTGATGGATACACACAGCGGGGTGTTACTCAGCCATGAAAAGGAGTAAAGAACCGATACGTGCTTTGACATGGAAGAAACCCAAACGTCATGCTGAGTGAAAGAAGCCAGGCACAATGGATATACAGTCTATGATTCCATTGGTATGAGATGCCCCCAAAACAGGTAAGTCTAGAGACAGAAAGCCCGTGGGTGGTTTCCAGGGGCAAAGGGAGAGCAACCGCTTGATGGGTGTGGGGTTTTCTTTTTGAGTGATGGAAACATTTTGAAACTCTATAGAAATGGTAGTGGCACAACATGAACGCACCAAATGCCACTGAGCCGTACGCCCTAAAATGATTCACTTGATATTGTGGGAATTTCGCCTTCACTTTTAAAGGAAGGCACGGAGTTCCCCACCGTGCGCCGCGATGACCTCGGGTCCCCGGCCATGCTCACGGCGATCTCCAGGGGTCGAATGAATGAAAAGATCTTTTCATGTTTGTGTTCATCTCACCATTGAACATTTTATATTTCTGTATATGCTCCGTAAGGTACACGAGAAATTATTAAGGACTAACTGAATAGCATTTCTAAAGTAAAAACCTAAACATATTGACGGTGTTTATCAAAAAGTGTTTACTGATAAGGGTGCATAATTCAAAAAAAATTGGAAACCACTAACCCAGGGGTATATTTTAACTGAGTGACCCAGGAGGGCTCTGCCCTGCAGGGGCATTGCTCGATCAGCTATGTGGTGGGAACTTTTTCTTTTCTTTTTTCTCTTTTCTTTTCCTTTCTTTTTTTCCCTTGGAGGTATGTCCAGTTTTTATGTATATTTATTTTTTATTTTTTACAGTTAACATTCAATAGTATTTTACATTAGTTTCAGGTTAGTGGATACTTTATATATATATGTATTTTGTAATAGGCACTGGATGTGTTTTAACATACAGCTTCAAATTTGCCAGGCCAAATACCTCTCTTTATGTCATAAAACTGTGGAGCTTGATTCTTCTACTTGCTGTAATAGATCCAAAATTTTCTTCCCGTGAGCAAAATGCAGCCGTGCCTGCAGGCTCTCTCTGCATCGCTCAGGAGAGGGGTCACCTGCCTTTGAGGCACGTCTCTCATCCGCATCAAACGAGAAGGTCGTCCTCTCAACTCCCCGAGTGGCCTTACACTGTGCGGCCTGCTCTCCTGGTAGCTGTCGGGGACCCAACCTCCAGCTCAATGCAGCCCGACGCTTGGCCAAAGGTTGGTTCAGAGGAACGGGATTTGCTTTTAGAGGATTTGCTGAAATACATTCTGCACTGACAGCCCACAATTTACCCACCAGCCAGAGCTTCGGGGAAGGGCGAAAGCAGCCCGGATGACCTCGTTCCCGTCTGCTGGTGCTCTGCCATCATCCCACGTTGAGGGATGCTCTCAGAAGGAGCTCTAAACTCTCTTCTATTTGTGTACGAACATCATTGGAAATGCCAGGAGGAAGGGCACTCGGGTGAAGGTAAGTGCAGCCTGCGAGGCCCGAGGAGCTGCTGCCTGGTTGCCTAAGGGACAGCAAGGCGCCACTGTGACCTGAACAGAGCAAGCGAGGGACTGAGTGGTGGGGGTGAGGTCAGAGGACACAGGGCAGATGGTGCACGTTCTGTAAAAACAGCAAAACAAGGAACGAACTATATACAGACAGTGGGGAAAGCTGTAATAATAGGTATTATACTCGAAAGTCGTTAAAAAGCCATTTTATCACAGTTTTTGCTGTTTTAAGCCTCTCGGTTTGTGGTATTTTGTTATGGCATCATTAGGAAATTAATATATAGATACACCATAATTTATTTAACCATTTCCCTAATTTCATACACTTAATTTATTGCCATCCCCCCTCCCCCACCCATTACATACTATTACTGGGCGAGAAAATCCTGCCCTGGAGGAAAACAGTGCCAAGCGCTGTTCTGAGCACTTGATATGTATAATCTCTTTTAATTCTCTAACAATCCTATTACTTAGGTAATACCACTGTCTTCGCCACTTACAGATTACACTGAGGCACAGAGAAGTTAAAGGCCTAGTTCAAAAGGCCTAGTTCAAGACCACATGACTCACAGAACAGCAGAGCAGGTTTCTAGCCCGAGCAAGTTGGCTCCAAAGTTAGAGCATTAACCACTCATTCAAAAATATTGCGATGAAAATAACGTCTTTCCCAAAAACACTTGTAACAAAGGTTGAAATTTATGCATGTGCAATGGAAAATTAGTATTACCATTCTTAAAGTCAAGTCAAAAATGAATCTAGCAAGAGAGAGAGAGCTCTGTGACCTATGGACAGCACAGGTGAAGGAGAGACCCACAGGAGAGAAGGCACTTGGACACACCAGCCAGCAAGATCACCCATACCCTACTCTCTGATTTGATGCTCCCTCAACGACCTGCTGATTGTAGTTTGGTTTCCATGTACATTTACCTACAAATAAAAAATGCTGTAGTCCACAAACATGGCCTCTGGTGCTATGACAGGTGTATTTCTCACAGTAAATTAAGAAACCGGCTTTTGGAACTGCCCCCTCATAGGAGGAGAAGGACTACTGTGCCTTAAGCGAGCTTCCAGGAGACAAACACTGTAAAGATCACTGACTGCCGCCTGGGGATTTTGTCGGGGATTTTGTCGATTGGAAAGACACTCTCCAACTTCATTGGAATGGACTTTATCAGGTGCCTAACCTCCAACAGACATCCTACCCCTGCCTGCAGACATCACAGGCTTTTCCAGGGCGAGAAGCTGCTGACGTCAGAGGCGGACGGCTCTCCCTAGACACCGACATGGCCTGTATATCCAGGGATTGATGCCGAACTCAGACTCCATTTCGTTTGATTGTCTTCACTAGTCTGATAATGATATTAGTCATAACAACAGTTATACTTGTTCTCTGGGTTTCTCTACATAGTTCAATTGTTTATGATTACTGAACATATATAACTGCTAATACTATTTTCATGATGTATGTAAATGACATTCTAGATGCCAATACAACAAAATGAGAGAGAAGGCAGAATTCGGATCATGATAGTGCATAGGATAGAAATGATCCAGAGTGTCTTTTCTCAATGAAGGCCATAAGACCTGACTGCCTTCCAGTTACCTGCCCTTCCGGTTTTGGGAGCTACTTGGCCTCAACTCAGATCCCATGGTTACGGTATTTCTTATCCTCAAATGTCAACAAGACAACGTGGATACTGAGACTTTCTGAGAATGAGCCTTCCTAGCGCTGTGAGACCCACACTACCCAACCAAAAGTGGTTCATCAACGCATCCTTGGAATCATGACCGAAAGGGGGGACTGTGGAAGAAAAAAAGGGGTTCTATGAAACGTAACTTCACAGGGTGATCTAATCATAAATTCCCAACTGGGCAGGTCACGGTGGGTAGTCACACCCCAGACCTTCTAACCTTCGTGAAAGGTTTTAAGCCAGCCCTGTCCCTTGTCCCTTGTTCTAGGGCATCTAGGTTAACACACCTTGGAAATGCCGTTAGTAATTAACCCTCAAGAGAGCACATAATCTCATTAACTGCCCTGTAATCCAATCCCCACCTTGCTTTCTCCAACCTTCCTATGTTCCCTCTTTTATTTCAAATGCATAAAAGAAGCTGCAAAACTCAATTTTCTGGAGCATTTGAGGTCTCACTGCCAGGCATATGTCATCAGTTTGGCTCTTATAAAAGTGAAACTCCTATAAAAGTTAAAAAAGAAAGAAAGAAAGAAGGAAGAGAGAGAGAGATAGAAAGAGAGAGAGAGAGAGAGAGAGAGAAAGACAGAAAGAAAGAAAGAAAGAAAGACAGAAAGAAAGAAAGAAAGAAAGAAAGAAAGAAAGAAAGAAAGAAAGAAAGAAAGAAAGAAAGAAAGAAATTGGCTCTATGTGTGTATGTAGGAGTTATTCTTTTAAAAGTACAGGAAGGTATTCTGAAACAGATTTGAACTGTTGTATACAGTTCCAAAGCTACCCTTTCTGAGAATCCTGCTCCATTACACTGAGAGTAATGAGAAATGCATGTGTGTATTGAACGAAAAACACGTTCGAGGAAAGAGAGCTATAGATCACTTAACCATAAAGCAACGAGAGCAAATTTTTAAAAGTCATTAAACATATTATGCAATAGCTTCATAAAGCTGCCAAGGGATTTGTGAATTCACTCATACTTGAAAAGTGGTTTGTTAAATGAGTTTTCCATTGGCGTAACAAGGGAAGTAGCTCTACTTATTCTGGAAAAATAAAACGAAATGTAAAAGAAAATCCAGATCCCAACGTGATCTTTCTTCATATGTTTTTTCCCCCAAATATACTCACTTCCAACTTTGTTGCATATCAGACTGAAGGATGAGATGGCCAGCTGTGTTCATAAGAGCTCCTGCCACAATTTGCTTTCTCTGGTTATGGAGTTAACCAAACGATCTATGATGGTTTTTAAAATTATATTATTTTGGGGTCTATGTGATTATATTTCTTAATCCAATAACAAAAAAATAGTTTAGGAATTTTCATTGAATTGAGTGTACAATGGAGTTTCATTCTCCTAGAAAAACTGCAGCCCAATAGGATGTGCAGGATGAAGTCTTCACTGTTCTAGATTCCAAAGAAACTGAGGGAAAGTAAAAAACTACATATTTACACTGTCCTAAGCTTTAGAATGGCGTTACCTAAATTTAAAATGGCCTTTTTCAAAATAGAACAAAAAATCATCAAATTTGTATGGAACCATAAAAGACCCCGAACTGCCAAAGGCATTCTGAGAAAAAAGAACAAGGCTGGGGGCATCATTACTATAATCTGAAGTACAAATTATAATTATAGTACAAAGCGGCAATAATCAAAACAGCGTGGTATTGGCAGAAAAACAGACACGAAGACCAGTGGAACAGAATAAAGAGTCCAAAAGTAAACCCATGTTTATATGGGCAAATAATTTTCAACAAAAAGAAGCCAAAAACACACAGTGGAGAAAGAAAAGCCTCTTCAATAAAGGGTGCGGGGAAAACTGGAAAGCCACCTGTAAAAGAATGAAACTAGACTGTCGTCTATCACCACACACCAAAATTAACTCGAAATGGATTAAGGACCTGAATATAAGACCTGAAATAATAAATTGCATAGAAGAAAACATAGGAACTAACTTCATGGACCTTGGACTCAAAGAGGATATTATGAATTTGACCTCAAAGGCAAGGGAAGTAAAAACAAAAATAAATAAATGAGTCTACATCAAACTAAAAAGCTTCTGCACAGCAAAAGAAACCATCAACCAGGTGAAGAGACAACCATCAGAATGGGAAAATATATTTGCAAGCAATGCCTCTGACAAGGGCTTAATATCCAAAATACACAAAGAACTCATACAACTCAATAATACCAAAAACAAAAAACAAACAAAAAAACCTATCCAATCAAAAAATGGGCAGCGGACTTGAACAGACATTTCTCCCAAGAAGACATACCAATGGCCAACAAACATATGAAAAGATGCTCAACATGGCTAGCTATTAGGGAAATACAAATCAAAACCACAATGAGATTCTATCTCACACCTGCTGAATAGCTATAATCAACAGGACAAGTAATAACAAATGTTGGAGAGGATGCGGAGGAAAAGGAACCCTCATACATTGCTGGTGGGACTGCAAATTGTTACAGCCACTATGGAAAACAGTACGGAGGTTTCTCAAAAAACTAAGAATTGATCTACCATATGACCCAGCAATCCCTCTACTGCATATTTACCCCAAAGACTTGAAAATTCATATGCAAAAAGATATTTGCACACTAATGTTCATAGCAGCATTATTCACAGCAGCCAGGACACAGAAGCAACTTAAGTGTCCTACGATAGATGATTGGCTAAAGAAGCTGTGGTACATATATACAATGGAATATTACTCAGCCATAAAAAGAGATGAAACACTGCCATTTGTGACAACGTGGATGGACCTCAAGATAATCATGCTAAGTGAAATAAGCCAGACAGAAAAGTTGAAAATCACATAATATCGCTTATATGTGGGTTATAAACCTAAAAGCAACAAACAGGACAAACAGAGACTCATGGACATGGCCACTAGACTAGTGGTTACCAGAAGGTAGGGGGGAGGAGGGAGGTAGATGGGGTAAAAAGAGTCAAATATGTGGTGATGGAAAGAAATTTAATTACGAGAGGTGAAACACAATGTAAATATATATACATGCCTTACTATTAAAATGTACAACTGAAACTCACTGAAGTTTGTTAACCAATGTCACCATAAAAAATGAATGAATGGATGAATGAATGAATGGATGGTCTCTTTCATGTCGCTGACCATGACCGTGACCACCACAACCACTGCATATTCACTAAGACTTTGCCTGGTGAAGCCTTTTCACCTTCTTCTCAAATAACATTGTTAAATGTATAAAATACAAAGCGTTAAGAAAAAAATGATGTTAAACACTAATATATTCAAATATGATCTCTGAATAGAATCAAGGGATCCATGAACTTGGGTAGGATAATAAATACACTTGTAGTTTCACTAATTTCTCGCTGAAATCTATCACTTTCTCTAATGACAACAGAGGAAGTAGGCAACAAATGACTAGAATTTTCAGCAACTGAGACTATCACTAAGAGAAATCACATGATTTTCGCATCATTTTACCATCATTGCATATATTTTTATATATAATTTATATATAAGTAGAAATTGTATAATATAAATTATGTATAATATAAATTATAAATTGTGTAACTATAAATATAAAATTGTATAATTATAAAATTTTATATTTATAGTTATACAATATGCACAATACTTTGAAATTTCTACAATTAGATCTGCTGCTAAATCTTGTTATCTAATGTATTAATAAAAAAGTCAATATATTAATATATCACATTTTAAACATTTTAATAACTATTTTGGTATAACTAGTTTCCCTTATAATCTTATATGTTTTTATTCACAAAAAAAAATACACATATCTCAGAAGTTAGCTCAATGAATTTTCACGTATGTACATATCCCTGTAACCGCTATTTAGTTCAGGATACAGAACGTCTTTATTGCCCCAGAAGGTTTCTCTATGCTCCTTCCCAGTTAATAACCCACTTACAAACCACTATTTTGATTTGTTTGAAGAATCTTTGGTAAAATCTCTTTCCTTGATATCTTCTGTAGCATCTTTTCAAGCTTCTGTCCCTTTGCAAATTTCTGCCCACCACTCCCGGAGCAGAGAATTGCATTTTAGCTGATAATCACATTCCTCACACTGAACAGATGTAATTTGGCCGGTTTCACTTTCTACCTCTAACCCCAGAACTGTCATTCAGGCACTGGCCATGCAGCTGACCGAACTTCAGACCTTCTCATCGGGTTTCTCTATTCAATAAAGCTTTCATTCACTCATAGCCAAAGTTACAGAGCCGCCGAGTCGAATGGCATCTTCAAGTATTCAAAATTCAAACTGCAGTCAACCATATCATCACATTAAACGCATTTGTTTCTAACCCACGGGGGCTTGTGTAGCAGCAATTCCCACTTCGGTCTTAGGGCACCCCTTTTTAGTGGATAGTTATCTTTTTTTTTTCTGGCTAGTATGTGAACCTTCTTTCTAAGTAAGTAATCTCCCACGTTATGAGACAGAGCCACCTCCTATTAAAGGATCTAAATATATATAGTAATATTTATCATTTTATTGATATGTATGTGTATATACATATGTACAAATACACACACACACATACACAAATACATATATACATATACTACATACTCCCTTTCCTAGCCCAGCTTCCCTTGTGGGTAGGGTATGGGGTACAAACCTAGGCTTTGCCAACAGATATACCTGCCAGGGATTTTAAATCTCAGATTTAAAAGCAGAAGCAGAAGCAACACCATTATGCAAAGTGTGATGGCCTCAGCAGGCCCAGCTAGGAAACATGTAAAAATGTAGGAAAAACGTGCCATTAAGAATACTAAAATATAAAGCTTTTTCCTTTAAAAGTATTACATATATAAGGTAATGGGGTAATGGTGATATATGAATAAAAACAAACTTAAAATTGCAAAAAAAAAGGATTTATGCTGTCATAATTTTATCAACACAATAAGTAATAACAT
Organism: Rousettus aegyptiacus; assembly: GCF_014176215.1. NCBI lineage: Eukaryota > Metazoa > Chordata > Mammalia > Chiroptera > Pteropodidae > Rousettus > Rousettus aegyptiacus. Next base: position 8,665,504 of record NW_023416290.1, on the reverse strand, counting down.
TCATGTGATATCTTGATCAAGCATAAGATTTTTCTGGCTCATTTTTCTGCACGTTCATTTATTACATCATCAAAATTTACACTTTTTCAACTTCATTTTCAATCTGTATAATCGAAAGTCACTTCGCAAATCTAAGATAACAATTAACTTTTGATAATTTTTAATTTTGAGAACTTTTCTGCTGATAAGTTAGTGGACTTGAGAATTTTATAGACTGTGGCAACCTATAGTTTATTGTGATAAACTTCTGGTAAATCATTTCAAAAAATAAATTTTAGTACATGTGTAGGTGATGATTCTCATGGAATAATTTTTCTAAAAAGATTTAGCTTTCCTGTATATAAATTAGTCAGTGTAAGTTTAATTTTAAATGCAATAGCATTATAATGTTTTCTTTGACATTTCCTATCACTTGTGGTTTACAAGAAACCGAAAGTGACTTCGTGGTTTGTACATAATTCCAAATGCCTGTGTATTTATTCTATCACTGTATCTTCACTTGCAAGAGAAAAATTAATTTTTAAATTGTCTTCTAAGAATTGGTTCCTCTGAAACATTTAAAAAGTGTTCCTTTCCATTGAATGTGACCAACTTTAAATTTAACTTCTATTTCTAAGACAAGATATTTGCTTTGCAATGTGGTGGGAGTTTTCAAAGCCAGAGGTCTTAAATTCATTGAGGAATTCTAGTGACCTCTGGTGACCTATTGCAAAGTCAACGCTTTTGTTTCATAATCATTTACTGGCAAACTTTGCAGGCCGGAGGCGCTGCAGGGACGGGCTCCGAGGACAGACATGCGGAGCACCTCCTCTCTTCTGCTCCTGCCCCCACTGCTCCTGCCCCCACTGTTGCCACCTCTAATGTGGGCTCAAGTCCCCACTCCGCCGCCCGGGCCTGGCTCAAGGTTTGCGCGTGCGCCCTGGGCGCCAGGCCACGCTCCCTGACGCCCCCGGTTTCGTACCCTTAGGCCGTCGTCCGCGCCCTGCTGCTAGATTTATCATTCCATTGTACTACTGGCCATTACTAACAAACACGAGTTCCAAGATAAAATAATTAAGAATTTCAAGACTGCGACAGCAACAGACCATTAAATCAAACGCGCGGGGCCCTTAGGGGTGGGTGTGGGGGGGACTCTCAAACGCCCCCAAATGTCTTGTGTGTCCGTGGTGCCAGCGGCACGGTATGCTGGTCTCACCTAGCCTTCATTCTAGAAACGTGTTCTTGTAACAAGGTGATTTTATTTTATTTTATTTAGTTTATTTTTTACACAAGACTTTTTAGCTGAAACAAAGGTAAGTGGGTACTTGTGTCCCTTACAGGTGACGAGGACTCTGCAACCCACTGCTGCGTGTCCTTCTGCAAGCCGTTTGACCTCTCTAAGTCTCAGCTTCATTTGCAAAAGAATATTGCCTTGTACCAACATTAATTTGATTGTTGATAGTCGTACCTCGGTTATTTAAGAGGGTGACGTCAGGCAAAGCTGGGGAAACATTTGACAGGAATTATACTATTTCTGTGGCCTTTCTAGAAGTATGAAGTTATTTCGGCAGCAGGGTTTGAAAGAGAGTAAGCACCTCCCACCGTATTAGAATTAGAATGGACAGGCGCGGACCAGTCCTGGCCTCTATATGCTAGCAGTGTGTCCTTGGACTGCTTAACTTCTAGTTCTTTAGCTTCCAGCGGGGAAAATGTAGATATTGGATTAGATTCTTGATGTCCTTTCTAGTGTTAAGATGTAAGAACAATTGAAGGGCTTCTAGGTTCTCATTTGCTGTTTCTTATTTTGATTTTTTTTTTTTAATTCATGCCTCCCACCCACCCCCACCCACCCCCACCCCAGCCCCTAGCTGTTTTCCTTCTAGTTTATGTCCACTCGATCTGTCTGAAGCTCATGCAAAATCAGTGCTTACAAGTATCCAAGAGTATATTTACATAAGCAAAGCAGTTCTTATGGTAAGAAGCAGCCGATTTCTAGCGTATCCAATTGAAAGAAAGTGCCCTCATCCCGGCCATTTTGAGCTCATCTGGTGTCCTTCAACCTCGGAGGCACTTTAACAAGGAAGCTTTTGAAACTCTGATGTTCCAATCCCAACAGCAGGGATTCCGATTTGATAGGTCTGGGTGTGCCGAGGCCAGATTTTGCCTCTCGTATTTGGTGTGTTTGTGATGTTCATCAAAACCATTGCTCAACTGACATTATAAGGGGTGCTCATGAAGCACAATTCAGTCTCCTTAGAGAACGTCCAATGCCCATTTGATAGAATCCCCTCTCAAGAACATGCATTAATATACGAATCACACCAAAAGGACATTGGTGTGCATATACTTTGTTCTTAAAATGTAGGCATCAGGGCATTTGCATGAGATTATAAACAATAGGACAGGGGCCTAAATTGTTTTATAGCAGCTTCGTTGTAATATAATTCACAAATTATGCAATTCACACATCTGAAGTCTACAGTTCTTGGGGATTCAGTACCTTCATATCGTTGTCAGGTATCTAAAATTTAACCTTTGTTGTACAGGAGAGCAAATGGGGGAAAGAATCAATCATTTTCGCTTGATGATAAGTTTTTGAGTATTTTTTTTCCCTTCTGGCTGTGTTATTCTATACAAACCTTCCGAAAGGAAAGGTGATAATAACCACTGACAAAGTCATGTTTAATAAAAAGAAATGTTATTAATGAGAAGAAAAAAAAAAGTCAGTTTTCTCTACGCGCTCATTCATCTTCTCTGAAAGGACAGAGAACACTTCCAGTGATGATTAGATCCAAAATTTATATGCTCTCCTTTATAGGCTCTTTGATTAATCCATAACAACCAATTACCATTGCTTACCTTTATTATTAGATTTTCCCAGCACCATTGCGCCCCTGACTAATGAAAATGCTAAGAGTCTATTAGGAGCATGCACAGTATCGTTCTAGCTAATGCCAAATGGTTAATTGTCTTCAAAATTTGGAGGCATGGTCTTAAGGAAATATGGCACTGTGACTTCATATAAATGAATCCATACACGGCACTTAGAGCCGAGCACAAAGTAAGTGCTCAGTGAGAAGGGTGATCTTATCCTAGAAACCAGGATACTTTCGAGAGTGAAATGTGTTAGCTGTTGCTATTATTAAATAGTATCCATCTATTTTGGGTATCTGAAATGATAATACAAACAAAGAGCCATTCCTAATGATATTAATGTCTAAATAAGTTTTGGAAAGAAACTGCACATAGATTCTTCAAGGTTTTCCGTTAGAATTAAGGTACAAATAAATTAACTAAACATTGTCCTCTTTCGCTGCCACTTTTGAATCACACTCTACCCCTCACCAAACCCAGATGACCCATGACACCCATCAGGTATTAAACAACCGAAAGAATACAACGTCTATGAGCCTGGTCAGTTCTGGAGCCCACCGCGCAGGCACCAGTCGGTCTACAGATGCCAGGCTTGCACACGTTTGGATTTCTGGAGCAATTAATCTGTGACTTCTCGACATGTAATCCATTTTCTAATAATTGAACTTTAAGAGGAACGGATACACAACGGGTCTTTGTGCTCAAGCTGTAAGGGAGCGCAACACCAGCGAATTTCCTAGGTCGCGGAAGCTTCTATCACCACCATTTCTTAATTAGTTTAAATGGAAATCTTCCTAAACGTTCTTGTTTTCCAAGAGAGTCTAGATCCTTCTTTTAGAGAAATATGACTTCACATCCAGGAAAAATACGGCTACTGGTCGGCCCTGCACTTTGCACTTTCAGAGAAAAAAGGACGCGAATGTCACGTCTCCACGCCAACGATGAGAATCTTGCCAAGTCCCCGTTGTCCTCGCGCGCCCTTGACGAGGACGCCTGCTTCGTTCAGAGTCAGGGAAGGAGGCTCTGAAACCGCCACCTCCCAGCCTGCTCCATCGCGATTTTCTAGCCTGGACGTTGGGTGACCCCTGGCAGACGCTGGCCACCTTCACAGCACACATCTGAGCCTCCCCAGGGCCTGGTGCCAATCTTAGCTGGCCACTTACAACTTAACCCTTTATCCTTCCACTCAAGAAAGCATATTGGAAAGTAAGTGATGAAGAGTTTTCTTATTGTACAGATAATCTCAAATCTGCTCTGATTTTCTTTTTAATTAATTTATTTATTTATTTTTAGGTGAGGCGACCCTTGGTTGACCTCACAGATTGCAAGGACCTTGTCAGCTTACAATCCCTTATTTTTTATTTTTTACACCTACAGCACCTGGTCTTTCTAGGTGGTCTCCCATCCAACTACTAACCAGGCCTGACCCTGCTTAGCTTCAGAGATCAGATCAGATGGGATCGGTCACGTTCGGGGTGGCATGGCCGTAGACTCTGATTTTCTTTTTAAGTGAGCTAATGTGGTTTACTTGCCAACTTGGATATGTTATTGAAAAGAAAAAAAAAAACCATATTTGTGAACCACCTTACAACTTACTGTGGGGCACATCATGTAGGTTCTGTGACTCCGCGATTGAGAACCGTTGTCCCTTACCCTGGTGGATCTGCAGCGAGGCCAGCCTTCCCTTCCTTCACAGAACATTCGCTCACCATTTATTCATTTGCTGTTCTTTCATTCATGCCACAAACATTTACTGTGCCACACGCTAAGGACATGGGACGATCAAGACAAAAACCCTCTGCTGCCAACAAGGTCTTATCCACTGAGGGAAGTTAGGTATGTCAATGAAAGAAACTGAGCTGTAAGTAGGGATGTGGATATACAGAAATACATACTGTATGGGATACATGGATGGGGGATAGACAGCTAACGACAACTGCTGTGTAGAACTATAAGGGACCCCAAGGGTCTCTAACTCTCCTGTGGGAGAAAGGAGGTCAGGGAGGTTGAACCGGAATGAATTAGGACACTTTGCCGCCCAGATCAGGGAGGCCAGGCCTCCCACACTGCGCCCGCCTCCCACCCCCCATTCACTCGCCCCGCCCCCCACCTGTGCTCAGTAACCTGCGTACAGGCATGCAAGTCGGCAGCCCTCGCCCTGGGTAAACTGACGCCTACGCGGGGTTCGAAGATGCCAATTCTGGCCTGATAAAGGATGTAAGATGATTTTTTTTTAAGAGCGAGGCCAGGAGATAACAGAAACCTGGGAGGATTGCTCAGGGCAAGCGGGAGGGCAGTAAGGATCAGGAGTCCTTCTCTACCCTCTCTTCCTCACCCTTTGTTGATTTATACATTTTTTTTTTTTCTCCAGTTTCCTCAGCTGCCAGAAGCAGCCAGCTTCAATCTTATTAGTTTTGAGCCAAAAACATGGTAATCATTGAATTACCTCAGATTTCTGACTTGCAAAATTTCTTCCTCCACCTGGAATTTAGTTTTGGGGTGAGAATGTTAGCTACCCCAATATCATTTATTGACTAAATTATATCTTACCACAGCAATTTGACATGTCACCTTTATCCTATATCATCATACTAAAATCTCGAACGAATGTAGCTCTATTTTTGGACTTCCTGTTCTGTTCCATTGGTTTATATATTCTTGATCCATACATTGGTGTGTCAATACCAAAACTGTTTTACTTACTGGAGTTGCATGAAACATTTTGATATCTGTTGAGGATAAGACTCCCTCGTTCCTTTATCTTTAGAATTTTCCCAGCTAACGTGGGGAAATTACATTATTTTGAATAGACGCATTAATCTTAAGGTACTTTTCATTCGCAGGCTAATGCTAATAAGATTTAGTAAGCACCAGAGGGACCCAAGGAATCAGAAACTTGACCAGGACAGGAAAAATAGGGGATATTCAGATGTTAATTAGCTCACCAGGCCCACACAGACCCTGGAGGTCGGGAAAGGGGGCAGGGGGCTGCGGCGGGGTGGGGGGGGGAGTTTTGAGAGAGGTAGGGGAAGACACCAGAAGAGGCTTACGCTCCCCACCCCCCACCCCATCAACCTGCTTCCACCCTCTCCACTCCACTGCAATGCTCTCATCGACAAGGACACTGGGTTTTCTGGTTCCTAAATACAATGAACACTTCTCCGAGAGTCCTGGGGTTAGCCCCCAAAATACAGCGGTGCTTTGCCGATCCCTAACGTAAGGTGTAAGATCCGACCTGGTGTGAACGGCTGCAAACGCCAGCGTCCTCTGAGTTTATCTACCTCCGCAGCCCGCGAGAGCCCGGTCCGGGCACAGTGACCTCTGCCTTCGCTTTCCTGCATCCTCCTCCCTGGGCCTCCTCCTCGCATCGTCTTTCTCTACAATGCATTATGAGGTGGGAACAGACAGAGGGAGGCTGAAGAGTTCAGACATATTTCCCAGACTCTCCTGTAGTTACCATACAGCAAAATTTACCTGACTAAATAGCTCGCTACAGTTGACGAGGCCCGCAGTACAGTGCCTCGCACATTCAGAAGCAGAGGCACTCGGCGTCTGTTGGATAATCAGCTGAACGCTTACAAATCAAAATTGCTGCCACCATTAATGACAACTGCAGGTTATCTTAAAGAACTCATTTCTTGAGAACCTGGCAAAGACAAACTTGGTTATAAATGCGTACAGTTTCATTGACGTTTAGTCTAGGGCAAGTAAATTACCCAAGGAGGTGATTTATAAATTCCTTCGACTAATTCTCTGATAGGAAGCCAAGCAACGTGCTCTGGTCGTTGGGTCCAATTTATACCAGAAAAGTGTACAGAAGAAAATGGAGGTTCTCTATCTTGCTCCTGGTTTCCTGTTCCTATAGAACAGGCATCCTTCTCCTTTAATTACCTTCTGCATGGCTTGAGAGCTTTGATGACTTGATTAAGCCTCGCAGTGCAGTTCCGGTCCCTACCCATCTGATTAATTAGCCCAAACCTTATTAACTTCCGAAATCTGATCGATAAGGCGCTGACGCTAAACTGTGCAAGGGCAAACTAAGGAGGCGATTTTATTTCAAGACAGAGTCTCTACTGGTTTTTCTTTTTTACCATCTTTTTAAAAATCTTACTTTTTAATGCGACTAGATTAAAATGCAGCAGCAATAAACAACTGTCCCACGCGGACTGTACTCACTCTCCAGCCCTAGCCGCTTTACTACTAACTGCACCAGTACTATTTGATGGCACTATTTGAGGACCTCACATTAAGAACACTGGGCCTCCATTATTCAGGCTAGCAGGTAAATGCCTGCTATCGGCCAGAGAAAGAATGTGATGACAATGGTAACGATAATACAATCTTTTCTTCTCTGCAGGACACTGACAAAATACGTAACAAGCAACTCTTCTTCCTCAAACCCAAATTCAGGACAGAGTTCTCTCATGCTGACGGACTAGTCCGATATTCTAGACCAGCACTATCCGGCAGAGATAATTTACATTTTCTAGCAGCCACATTCAAAACATTAAAAATTCACAAGCAAAATGAATTTCGATAGCATGATTTTATAATTCGATTTATCAAAAATATTATCATTGCAACACGTAAACATGGAACCAACATACAGTTGCGAAATTGTGCTTTCTTTCTCGTTTTCCCCAGCTTTATGGAGATATATTTGACACATTGCATTGTATAAATTCAAGGTGTAACCACAGTGACAATTCGAAACCTGCATATGTCACGAAATGATCACCACAGTAATCTTAATGAATTAACACCTCCACACTTCACATAATTCTCTTTTTTGAGAGTAGGATGAGAATACTTAAGATCCATTGTCTTCGTAGCTAAGGAGAATTTCACACAATATCGTAAACTACGGTCATCGTCATCGTAATTATGAACAACAGAACTTACTGGTCTATAACTGGCTTTACCCGCCCAAGGCCTCGGTCCGCTGGGCAGGGGCAGGGCCAGCGCCCAGAGCCCCACTCTCCCACCCCATCTCTCCTCTACCCTCCCAGGCCGACTTACCCTCTATAGTCAGCTCAAGGAAATCACCACAAATTAAGTTCCGATTCTTATTTTTGTCTCCAGTGCTTTATCAAACAAAGTCAGTAGGTAATGCACACGCACAGGAGACGGTGCGCACATCACGTAAGGGTGGACGGTCAGAAAGAAATGCTCCCTTCCACCCACCCCCGTGTTTTGCCCCAGCCAGTCGCCCGCCCAGGTGCTAATCCATATCATCAGGGTTTCGATTTCAGCCTCACTTCATCTCTAAGATGTAAAACAATCGGAGATGAGTCATATCCTAAGCACAGTTCTAGAACCAATAAACACAGTGACATGGCTTCCACAACATTGAATACAACGGCCTGACCTTATCCTGTGAAAGATGGGAAACACAGAAAGACGACCCACAGCCCAAGGGACGACGCCGAGGTCTGGGCAAGGGCGACTTGCAGGCTGAGCGATATTGAACATTTTCATTCCACGATGCAGTATTTTAAACCCCTGTCTACGTAACGAAAAATTGTCACCGAGGGTTAAGAAGCCATATAACAACTAAAATAAAATCTGGTATCAAGAGGGACAGAACTTAGTCTTTTTCACAAAGCATACGAGCAGCATCTCGATATCTGAACAGCCAGCACCGAAGCGGACGCCAAAGCAAGCTCTAGGTTTCTTTAAGAAACTGTGACCTCTGCAGATGCCCAGGACACCCATGTCCCCTGTGAAACTCAATTTCTAAAGCTTAGGCCCTTCCTTCATAGACTTAAAATTGCAGAAAAAAATATATATTGCATTTCAAAACGTAACCTTTCGACTTTGCAAAAGCAACAGAGCACCTTCCGTAAGGCTGGTAACGCGGCGGGGGGTGGTTAGGTGTTAGGAGCGGCTGTGTCGCTCTTTTTCGGGCACAAAGCACTGCCCACAGCTGCTTCAGGTGAGGACGGCCGCCGTCGATTAACTCACAAGCATGGCCTACCCGCCCACACTGTGGCTCCGCCCACACGTTCGCCCCCTTCCCCGCCTTTCGGCCGCCTCGGCGCCGTAGTCCACGGTGGTGCCCTCGGGATGACCTAAAGCCCCAGTCCAGAGCCATCCTTTAAAACCCCTCAGCGCGCTCCTCCTCCAGCCCGCGCGGCGTGGAACTGCCCCGCCTGAGGCTCCACGTCCCCGTCTGGCCGGCTCCCAACCTCCCGCTGGACCTTCCGTCCCGGAGCTGCTCGGGCTTCATCGAGACGTTTTCGTTTTTGCTTCGCCTTTGACGATGGCATTTCCTCCATCAGGAGCGTTCCCCCTTCTCCTCTGCTTGGCGGACTTTTGCTTTCCACTGTTTGGGCATCATTTTCGTCCTCCAGAAAGCTCCCCCTGGTCACCACCACCCGTTGTTATAAGTTACTAAGTGGAGATTAATCTACCGACCTGACAACATTGTCACGAGGATGAAGAGAGTTCCTGGTCATAGAGAGCTCTGAGAATAGCTCAGACTTCGGGATTTGGGGGCAGCAGGGTGTTGATGGAATAATAACCTGGAAGTGGGGGAGACGGGGTGTGTTCGTAGACTCAGACAGGCAACCCCAAATGCTGGCTTAGCTGTCAGCAGCAGTGTGTCCTTAGAGAAGTTCCAGAACTTCTCTCGGCACCTTGGTTGTTACGTTTTGTTTTGTTTTTTTTTCGATTACAGTCGACATTCAGTCTTGTTTATATTGGTTTCCGGTGGACAGCGTAGTGGTTAGACACGGACGTATCTTACAAAGTGCGCCCCTGATTAGCCTAGCACCCACCTGGTATTATGCGACGTTACTGATTATATTCCCTGTGCTGTACTTTACATCCTGGGACTGTTTTGTTGGTTTTTACATCTTTAAAATGAGAGTCAGCCTCTTTCTTTGTGCCCGTTAAGTGGAGATGGAGGTTCCCAGGGGTGGTGAAAATTCTGCCTCCCATAGACCCCTCCTACGGTCAAGTCTTCAAACGGTGCTGTGCGTGCCCCTCGGCACACAGACTTTCCAGGGCTTACAGGACCTTGGATGGTCCTAAAGGAATTAGTGTCCAGATCCTTTACTTTCGACAATGACTTAGCTTTGCAACAACTTGACAAAAGGAAAATGCAACTCCCACCCATCTGAACTGCACCGCGGTCATTATTCCGGGTGCAAAGCCCTCCCCGGAACCCCAAAGGAAGCCTGTCTTAATGACCACTCCAGGCACCTCGAATAAACCCTTGGGGCTTACATTTCCGCGTCTAATCATACCTCCGTTAGAGAAGAAGCAGGGCCTTAGAAATGTGGTACTGCGGTTAGTGTTTGGGTGTTGCAGTTTTAAATATATGACAGAGAAAATGGTGGGAGGGCAACTTTTGCCTGACTTTGCTTCTTCCTTCCCCTTTGCCAAAAATGCTTCATGTCTAAGAGACAATCTCAAGAGAAAAAGGAGAAAGAGTGGCAGTAGGGCATACTGAGTACCGAAAAAGACAACACAAGCCGTTATTTTCCAGTTATTCTCAATATTCCGTTCTAGGACTCAGCATTATGGGCTGGGCTACTAGGCAGTGTTTTCTTTCCCCGAAAGGTCAGAATTTGGGGAAATAAATGAAAAGGACAGATTCCTTCGGAAGAAGCCTGGTTATTTCACCCACGTGTCTCCACGGAGAACATACCGGGCGCCTGCTTTGTCCTCTTTGCAAACGCTCATGTTCCCACAGACCAGCCTCCGCCCTCTCTGGTGCACACCTCTCCGCTCCTCCCTGGCCAGCTCAGGCCGTCTTCCGATTTTAACTATGACCCCCATGCTAAGAGCTCCCAAATCTACATGGCCAGCCTCGATCCAGACCCTGAGCCCAGAACAGGTGACCAGAAAGGCCTGAGAACACCCCCAACTGGTCCACATACCCTGCACCCACCTTAAGCCATTCTCTCTTTTAAGCCTCACATTAAACCTATTAGCCCATTAAAGATAAAAAGACTAAGGTTTAGAGAAACTGAGTAACTTGCCTAACATTGCTGCTTTCCTAATGAGACTGGCTAAGTCACCATTCTAACCACTTATCGTCTCTTTTCAAAACTCACGCCCTTCACTCTTCCGCCTCCTCGGGTCTTCCTGCCACAGCTACTCACTCCAAGACCTTCTGTTCCCTGCCCTTCACATCCCTAGCGGCAGCAGGCTTCTCGGTTTGCCCTGCACGCATCCTGCTGACTCGTCTTCTCCACACCTTTTATGATGAACAATATAAGGGGAGACCTAAGCACTGTGTGTGTCAAGAGGAAGTGGGAGCAGCAGGGAAGGCTTCCTGGAAGAAGAGGCATTGGATCTGAAAACTAAAAATAAATTCACCTGGCAAAGAGCGAGGAAGGGAGGGAGAGAGGGGAAGGGACGTTCAGCTGGAGAAAATGGCGCACGAAATGACCAAAGCACCTGATCATAAGGAAGAGAGACTTCCACTTGAAGTTGGAAAGGCTGGCAGGCAGGGGCAGGATGGGCTCTACATGCTCGTAAATATGTTTGATAAACAAATGAATAAGCGTTGCTGCATTGTTCTCAAATTTCAAGGCTCTCTTCCTCTCCACAGGTGGGCAAACTTCTTTTAAATTATTCTGATGACTAAATGCCATTTGAAAAATGGTCGAAGGTGTAAAGCATAAAGAAAAACCTCAGGAAAAACACAAGATGGTCTTCGATATATGTAAAAAAAAAGTGGATCTGCACTAGCGACCCCACCTGCTGAGCATGGCACCTCCGGATGGAAGCCACTGGAAGGCACATTCCAACTGAGTACAAGGAAGACTTTTCTGACAGTGTAAGTGCCCGGAAGACGAAATAGGGTGCTGAGAGGGTGGTGTTCAAGCTTCGTCTGCGCGACACTTTGACAGGCGTGTTTATAAGGGACTCAAAGCAGACAGTCTGCCAGAAGAGGGTGCACCAAGGAACATGTCTTAAAGCTATCATAAAATGAACCAAGAGTTTATATTTATTGGGAGGGGGGATAGCTTGGGGGTGCAAAACTATGATCCTTGAATGCGACACTTTTCAGGAGGGATTTTATTCTAATCTAAATAATGTATGGAGGTAAATCCTAATTAAACATTCCAATGGAATGTCATTTGCATTCAAGTCCTGGAATTCAACAGATCTACAAACCATTACCCAGTGGGTCAGTGATGAAGTTTATTGAGATCAAAGGACCACCCGGCCACCCCAGGCTGAAGCCCCTAAGAAGTCACGTGGCTAGACCAGTCACTTAATTCCCTTCCACTTGGTCTCTCACTTTTTTTTTGGTCTCTGAAAGTTTACAGTAGGCCAGAGAATGTGGTATCCTTTTCTTGGCCAAAAGAATAGAAACAATAAGTTTGATTTTACATATGAAGTGTTAGAGAGGGTAAAAGTTATTTTTTCAGCTAGAGTCCTTTAGTACACTCAGTGGCCATACAATACAATTGTTAAGAATGTAGGCTATGAAACTCCACACGTAAGAGGCGCAGATTAGAACTACTATGAGACATCGTTTTTCATGCATCAGATTAGCAAAACTTCATAAATTCGGTTACACACGCTTTGCAGAGTCGCGAGGGAATGGGCACCCTCTTTCATCGCCAGCCCCCTTTGGACTGAAATTGGGCAATATCTGTCAATATTACACATGAAAATAGTATTTAACTACATCTGAAAGGCATCCAACTGCACTTGCACACATGCGCGAGGAACGTGGGCAAGACGGTCCAGTTATCCACTGCTGCATTAAGTATGACAGCAAAGATCAGAAACAACGGTCCATCAACAGATGAACTAAGTGAACTCTGATACATCACACAATGGAGTATCACACAGCTCTGAAAAAGAATGAGAATGTGCTGCAGGTTCTGATTAGAAAAGCTTTTGCAGATATTTTGATAAGAAAACGGGGAAGGAATAAGACATACAACTGCATTGGCCTCGCAAGTACAACAGAACTCTGGGAGGACCCCTACTAAATTAGTATCAGTAGTGGCTTATGAGAATGGGAGACACTTATGGGAACTGGGAAGATATTTCATTGTACATTTTTATTTCATAAATTTTACTTTATTTTTAAGCCATGTGAATGTCTTACCTAATCAAAAAAAAATTTTTAATTAAAAATTAAAAAGACTTCTGCAGTGGTACGCCTGTGTAAGAGTCACAAATCCACCCCACACTTGGGCAAATTGCTTGTTCTCTCTGTACTTCAACTTCCTCGTCTGTGCCACATGGATAATAAAACCCACCATAAAGTGTTCAGAACAGGATCTGGCACCTAAAATACTACCTCTGCAAGGCAAAATTTCGGTCAGGGCGTTGAAAGCCTTAAAAATAAACTACGACCCTATTTTCAAAAAGCATTTAAATAATATCGATCATACAATTAGTGAAAAAGAAGCTATATTTGAACTAGATAGTGTTCTAAACACTTATGAAATATCTTATTTAATCCGCACAAAAAGCCTGTGTGATAGGAATTACCCTCCTCATTTTACAAATAGGAAATTGAACTCAAAGCAGTTTGCTGTGCAAAATTATGCAAGTAATTCTATGTTTCTATGTTCTTAATTATCACACCACCTGCTGACCAGAAGATAGGAGAGGGAGTTTCTTCAATACGCAAAAAAGTAGGTAGAATTTTAAATAGGACAACTTCAAAATCTCCAAGCTTGAGTTTCATACCAGGTAGTATTATAAGGCTAATACTCTGCTCACAAAACAATTACAACCGAGTGGGGCTGAGGAGGGGTGGGAGGAAAAATTTAAACGTGGGCTTTGCTTCTAATATACTATATGTTGTGTTTAAAAACAACAGGACAGTTGTAAATATCAGGGGAAAAACTTTACATGGAAAATAATTTTAAAAACTGTTGGTAACATAAAGAGAATCTCATCCAGAAACATACCCCGAAACTTCAACAAAATTAACTCCTAGTAGTAGATGGAAAAGAAAAAATGTTATGCTGTTCCCGCTTTGATCATCGGGTACCCAGCATAGAAGATCGAAAATTCCAATTCTTTTGTTTTAAAACTATCATTAGAGAACAATACTAATAGCTTTGCCGCTTGCAGGATGCTTTTAGCAATAAGGTACTGTCCTCTTCTCATACTCTGCATGAAGCACAACCTGAAATCAAAGATTTCATGGTGAGAGCTTCCAAGACACTGATCTGGAGTTCTTATTTAGATCACATTCCTCTTATTGTTCCACGTCAAATAAAACAAAAGCACGTGTGACAGTATCTGGGAGAAAAAAAACGCATTTATTTTTCACTCTGAAGGAAATGCGGCCTTCATCTTACCCAGTTGCTCAGTCCTTTACCTAGTTTGGTCCGGCACAGAAATTAACTTCATTTTACAGCTCATCACACTCAGCATTTGCTCCAACAAATGGATTCTTGTGTCCAGAGACCAGTAAAATCTCTGTCTCCCTTGAGGATTCAGTTATAGCATTTGTTCTTGGACATTAATGGATGTCCTAACTAGTCCACGTTTTCTAAAGCAATGACAACTCAAGGTCGTACTCTCAAAATGAGGCATGTTCAATACAATGACTACAAAAAATTGTACATATACAGCACGCAGACATTTCTGGTGCTGTCAATCATGTATATTGCTTCATTTTCAAAGATGAAATTTAATAGGGATTCTTATACTAAGAGGCATTTTAAAAATCAACAAATCAATTTCTAGCAAGAAGCCTTTTGCATGAGTTAGAGCAAATGCTCAGTTGGTACTCAATGTTTTCTCAGAGTCACTGGAGGGAGACACAATCAGAAATGTGTACGAGATAATTGACCAAAAAAAAAAGGGCAAGATTAAACGTTCTCTCAAAACATGCCCAAGCCCGCCCAGTAAAAAAAAAGATTTAATTTTGATCTCCACAAAACTACTTCAAACAATATATCAACAACCTGTCTAAAAATTTCTTAGACAAAATATTTTCAATAATTTGAAGTTTCTTATTCAGGAAAGTAAACCACTCAGTAAGACTGAAGAATGAGTATATTTTACTTGTAATATATAGAGAGGTTGTGATTTTCAAAAGGAAAAGGGAAATGTCTAAAACAAAGGAACATTTTTTTTTTTTAATGGGAAAGGAAAATACAATTTGGAATTTGAAGGAATGTGCCCAAAAGGCTGCAGATCACAGAAAATTATTCGAAGACATACTGTAAAACCAGAATACCAAACCCCTCTTGTGGAAAGGCAGGTGAAGAGATTAAGGCAATTATTTCTGAGTATGAAAACTGAACTAACAAAAATAGATCGAGTACCAGCTCTTTTAATAATAAAATAAAAAATAAATACCCATCTGACTGAACTGGAAGGCTATGGATGATTTTACCCTATTTATAGCTTAAACTAATAGATACGAATAAAATTTTCACCTTGTTTACAGAACATTTCTAATCAATATATTTTTTTCTAGATTTCGCTCAATGTTCATATTGTATTATAAAACCATAAGAGGGCACCTGAGTGTAGGTTTCTTGTGTAAAATTTTCACCTGAGACAACTCAAACCAACACGGGATTCAAAACTAGAAATCGTAACAAACACCTAAAAGTGAGCTTATCACAAGAAGTGTTGCCGCATCTAGTCAGCTGTTCTAGAATTCTAGGAGCAGGAACTTCCTGTTCTTTCTGAATGACATCAGTGACCAGTGCTCTCCCTGCCTCTCAGACCTCCCCCAGCCCACGCTCCTCCACTGGAGGATTAAGTTTCCTAGTGTAATCCAGACAGAGCTAACTGAATGGAAAGAAAAAAAAGAAACAAACAAAGTTATATTAACGCAGTTCGGAAAATACTCACAGAAGTGGTAGAAATCATTATCAGACTCTGTTTTCTCTCTCATTGAGTAATACAAGACAAAAACAAAATAATAAAGACAGAAAAAGGAAAGAAATGAATTGGGAAAAAAAGACCTGTGTATCAGGTAAATGCTAATAAAAAGAAATAGTATAATATTATCAGACGAATTAGAAATCAAGACTAAAAGTATTAAATGGAACAAGAAGAAAATTTGATAGTCATAAAAGCTTTGACCCACCAATAATGTATAATAGCCAGAAAACTTTATGTACCTAATAACAGATTCAAAATATGTAAAGCAAAACCTCATAGCAGAACAAAGAGCTATTGACGAATCCATAAGAAAGTGGGAGATTTTAACCTACCACTCAAAAATCAACAGATCAAATATATAAAAATGTAGATGTAGAGGATTAAATAACACGATTCAATAAAGACTTGAATTAATATAAATTTTTGTAGGCAACAAAAAATATACATCCTTTTCAAACATTCATGAAATATTTGCAAATATTGGCTATATATTAATTAGGCCAGCAAAAAAGTTCTATGACTTTTTCAAATTGAAATTATACAAGCCACGTTCATTGACTATAATGTACTAACATTAGAATTTAACCAAAGGAATATCCCTTCCAAACTACTCTTCTTAGAATTTTTAATCTACTGTTCCAAAAAAATTATTGGTTTCAGAAGGAAATCAGGAAATTGAAAACCAGTCAGAAATTCCAAATGCGGCCAAAGTAATACTCAGAGGAAACATCACAGCCTTAAATGACTTATTAGCAAAAAGTGTGCTGAGAATTTTCTGCTGGTCTTTCCACGCTCACGCTCCCCCTTCTCCACGCTGCTCGGGCACGGAGAGAAAGACCCTATGGACAGTGTCACCTCCACACCTCCGATGTCCAGATGTCCGCGGAGAGAGATGCGTGAGATCAAGTGTCTACTGCCCAGAGCCCCGCGTGGGGGTGCCGCAGCTCCTGCCCCCCAGCCCAGGGAGGGTAGAGGAGCCCACTTCTCTGTGTATCCTTCATTAAACTCCTGAGACAGACCTCTTTCCTGCAAGAACTCTGCCTGATCCTAGACTGAAAACAAGTAGCATTTCAACTCAAGACACTAGGGAAAAGAACCACACAATATACCTGCAACGAAGGAGGAAAAAGTAATGAATGAAGATAAAACAAAAATCATTCAGCCAAAAAGCTACTAGAGTTGATCAATAAAACAAAAGACCAATAAAAGAGACCATTTATGTCTGGTATTAAAAACAAAAAATCTAGAAGAGAATGAGAATGAGAAACATAATAAGAACAGAAAATAGACATAATCCACATACAAAGTTTTTTTTTTATTATGGATATTTTACGCCAATACATTAAAGAGCAAAGTAGGCCCTAGACCTTTTTTGTTAATCCTTATTCAAAACTAAATAATACCTGAAACTGATTTTTAAAGTTACGTATAGTGAACGGTATGATAAGAGCCTCGATTGCCTGGTTCTGATCACGGTCCGTGGTTCTGTAAGACGTTATCACTGGGGCAGTGGGTTGAGTGTACATGAGAACTCTCTGTAGCATTTTTGCAACTTCTGGTTAGGCTCCAAACACTTCAAAATAAAAACTTCTGAAATTCACAAAGTTTCACAAAGCTTATAGCAGATTTTCCCTCTGGCCTTCCCCATCGCTGATTTCAATTCTCCCCCAGGAAACCATAAACAATAGCTCCCCCTGAATTGCTAAGTAACTCATACATATTGGTATTTCTTTTCACATCTAACTGTTAACTGTTGTCTTTCCACCGTGGCTCTCTTATCTCCCGGGTCTTTCAGGTATCATTCCCCCAGTCCCCTCACAATAGATTCATTTCATCCTTTAGTTCAATCAATATTATTCCTTTTTCCTATGGCTGTAAATATTATTCCCAGCTGAGTCATTATTTTCCTTTCTCGTACCGTTTCTTTTTATCCCTGGATTAATCTTTGTCTGCCTTTTTGGTTGGTTGCTTGCTTGGTTTTCTATGGATTTCTTCCTCATTCCCCTCCCCATCTCCTTAGGAGGCGGCCCTCCTGCTGGGCTCCAACCAGTCTGGACTGGCCGCTTTCTTGCCCTGTGGCACAGCCTTCATCCTGCGACTCCTCTCCTGGGTTACAAACCTCTGTGCTACGCCCTTCATTTCCTGGAGCCTCTGACTTCCTTTCTCTTGGTTTCTGCCTTTATTTTAGTGAAGTACCCTTCAGAAGCTTTCTAAGAAAGGGTGCTTATGAGGTGAATAAAGCTGTGGGGAACCTTTAATTTCTATTATTTGGGTTTCAGTTTTCTTCTCTCCCATTTTCCACTTATTCATCTCTTTGTTTTACTTTCTAGGTAATTATCTCAACTTCATCTTCCACTCCAACCGTTCTATATTTTTCTTTTTTGCTATCATATTTTTAATTTCCAAAAGGTTCTTCCAAGAGGGGGCTTTTCCTGTTTAAAGCCCCCCATTCCTGTTTCAAGAATGCTAGAACTTCTAGTATATCCCTGAAGGTCTGAGATTTTTTTAAGTGTTTTCCCACTCCGTGCATGTCTGTTTCCTCCCAGTTTGTTTGTTTGTTTTTGTTTGTTTGTTTTCTGTTTTCTCATTTTGATCTCTGTCTGGTATGTTGGAGGCTTTTTCGAGTCAGACATCCTTCTTCGGGATGTAGATTTCCGTCTGGCACGTCCCGCCCCCACTTAGGTGGGCTTGGAGGCCTGGCCCGGAGATGTATGCAAGGGTCTCACTGCTCCCTGTACGACCTTCCACCGATCCTTTCTCCCCCACCCACACTCCCACTCGCAGAGGAGCTGCTGTCTCATCTCCTGAGCCTTCCTGGGGCCTGTGGTGAATCACCTTGGCTCCTGTCAAGTCCCCTCACTGTCTCTCGGAAGCAGGCTGGCTCAGGTTGGCTAAATCAGCTAACCTTGACCACCTGCCTTCCAGCATTCAAAATTTTGTTGAAATACCTCATCTACTGTGATTTCCTTTCCCTTTGTCCTTACAGTTTACTGCTCTTTTGTAGCCTTTTAGTATCATTGTAGTAGTTTTATGAAGGAACAGGTATCAACATCTGAGTTCAAACTGCCATGTTTTCCTCTAGACCAAGCAAATAAAATGGACACTTTTTTCCTAATTTACACTTTTGTACTAGCATATACAGTACTTATGGATCTTATTGTCTTTATCACACCTTCTTTTAGAAACATGACAATAAAGACAAAATAAACCCTTAGATTTTACTAACTACTTGGCTTCTTTTTTTCTTTCAGGGTTTTCCACACCCTGTGTCAATCTTACTGGAACAATGGCCTGATGAGACACCACCCCTTTTTTTTAAATGTGGCCTTTGTTGTCTCCAAAAGTCTGTTCACCACGTCTGCCTTGCGGAAACCTTCCCTGCACTCCGACCGCCTCTGGTCCCCATCCTCCTGGTCGATCCTAGCTCACTACTGAATGCATAGTGCATGTCCACCTCTCTGGTATACTTCCTACGACTCCCATTCCTTCGCTCCCGGTGACTACGGACCATCAGAGAGATTATTCATTTCTTAGGATTTAGGTTTTCTAATTCTGTGGGGAAAGGTCGGAACGAGTTTCCCAGAAGAGTGAAATTTAAGCTGACGCTTGAAGGATGTAGAATTCAGCTGGTGAAACACAGTGATCCAGGTAGAGCATCGTCTACCGGTCTCCCCACCTCGTTAGTGGTGGCTCAGATGGCACTGGGCACCGGGGGCAGCCTACTGCCGTGTACACACTGGAGCTGTTTTATGCCTAGCTTTCTTCACAAACAGTCTACCTGTAGGCAAGTTATATATTAAAGATACATATTCATTATATAGAAATATGAATTGTGTGCGTATTCATCATCAAGGGACCAATATAAGAAGTGTAAACGGTAGCCAGTCCCCTGGCACTCAAGAAGGTTATACAGGCGCGAAGACCATATACAGAGGAATCAGACTTAGGGAAAGTGAATGATGCAAAAACCTCACAAAGTGTCAGGAGCGGTGCGTCGAGCTTGCGCTTAAAGGCGTCGCCCTTTCACTCCCTGACCTGCTCGCTGAACAGAAAGGCGAGGATGCCCGCCCACTCTCGCCCCACCGAGAAGCTTGGGCCTCTCACACTCTTCCTCTGAGGTCCTTTCCGCAAAAATAAAAAGACCGCCAAAGAAGCCAGTCCCCCGGCTGCAGTGTGCAGGTAGAGAGCCTGAGTTAGACCCTTTCCTCAAAAGGCGGGTCTCTAGCTGCAACCTGGGTGGGTCCCAAAAGTTCAAAGCGAGCGGCCCAGCCTCCGGGGCGGGGGCGTGAGCCGGGCGGGCGGGGCCCGGCCTGGGGCCCTGGGGCGGTCACCCAGCGGGGCTGCAGGACGCCCAGGGCCGCGGGCGCAGCCGGGAGCGAGCGCAGCCGCCGTCCTCTCCGCTCTGCAAGACGCGCCCGGGTGCGGCTCGCTCTCCCGCCCCCTCTCCGGCCCGAGGCCAGCCCCCTCGGCCGCAGGCTTCCCACTCACCCGGACCTGGGGGCTCCAGCAGCCGCGGGTGGGGGCGAGGGGGAGGAGGACGGGAGGTGCGGGGTTAGGGAGGGAAAGGAGGAAGGAGGAAGGGGGAGACTGCGGCGCCTCATGGCCAGCGGCTCAGAGGAGGGCCACCTGTCATCACGGCCATTGTCACGAGCCCCCCTGCCACGCCCATGCAGGGGGCCGGGGCGGGGCCCTGGGTGTCACCTGGGAGGGACGTGCCTGCAGAACCTGGACCTGGACCCCGCCTGGTCCCCTCCAGAACTCCCGCCCCTACTCGCGACGCCCAGTCGCCTGGCCGGGTCAGTCCTTAATACGGGGAAACCTGGGGCGGCCCAAGAGTAAATCGGCGCGCTTCATCCAGGAAAGCTCTGCAGAACGATTCCTGAGGGTCGGGGGAGGAAGCCGAGGGGTCAGTCAAGAAAGTAATAATCGCAGCAGCTACTGCGGAAGCCTCCGGCGCTGCGCCGTCAGCACACCTGGGCTCGCCCACACCTGTCCGTTCCTCGCCTACGTCTGGTCCCATTAGTTCGCACCTAGACAATTATCCGAATGAAAAACAACTGGGATTCAAGCACATTTATCTACACGGATACTTAGCACAGCTGTTTGTGATACTGAAAACGAAGAAAGCTACCTAAACGACCAGTAACTAGGACTCCACTGATTCTCGATCACAGCGCTGGGGGGGGGGGGGTAATGCGCAGGTTTAGAGTCATTTTATGGAAAAATACGTTTGATCAACGCAAAGTGTTCACTATACAGTAAGTGGGAATGGGGTAGAGATGTTTCCAAAAACAGTCTCTGGTTAAAAGAGGAAACACATAGACGTAATGCGCACGGACAGAGACTGGAAATGGTTATCATCTTTAAGTGGCGGGATGCTGGGCATCAATTTTCCGCAAAAATAAAAGAGAAAAAGTGACTTTAAAAATCTCGATTTTGCTCCTTCCCAGATCCACTCTCCCTCTCACCTCCTTCGGGTTGTCACGGTCAGAGAAGCCCCTGGGGACAGCGGGAAGGTCGCTCGCTTCCCCGCTCCACGTCGCACGCGGCCGCCACCTGCGCATCCCGGGTGCCCGCCTAGTGTGTGCCGGGGAGGCTGGGGGACCCCCACCCTCTGCTGGGGGGTGGGCGGATAGGCCTTTCCGGGACCCCCGGGCAGGTTGGGACGCGGCCAGGGTCGTGGCGTCTCCACCCCCTCCCGCCCCAGCGCCCTTCTTCAAAGCGTGTTGAATTCGGGAATCGATCAGAAATTACAAGGCCAATTAAATGCCCTCCGATTGAGAGCTCTGCTTAGCCCTGAAAGGCTTCAAACAGCCCCTCAGTCCCTCGGAAGTCTCCGCTGCTGTGACCTTTGGCGTCCGCTCACCCAGAAATCTCCCCAAGCCGATCGTTGGGCGTGGAGGGGGCTGCGTCTCCCCGGGCGACCCCCACCCCCACCCCTGTCTCCACCCCCGCCCTCGCCAGTCCTCCGAGGCTGGCAGGGAAGAATGGTCAAAGCAACTCAGCAGAGATCAGATCGACTTCCACTCCAGACCAGAAAACCAGGAGCAGGTGGACCCGGGCTGCAGCCAGGAGAGGGTATCCTGGCCTTCTGCTGACCCTGAGGCACTGATTGCGAGTACCTGTGAGCGGTTATCACAATCCTCAGAATCTGTCTCCCCAACAAAGCAGACACCCGCTTTCCGCCCTCAGTCGCCCCAGAGAGGCTGCTAGCAGTTTCTTGGGTTTTCCAATTCAAATGCTTATTGGCTTTGCGCCCCAGTTCAACAGCAACTGTTACCAAAATCGTGCTTACCTTCCGTATTTGTTGGTAGAAGCCTTAGCGATAACGTAGCCTAACCTCCTCGTTTGACAGATAGGGAAACTGAGGCCCCGCAGAGTGACAGGCCAGTCCTGGATGACACATAGCTTCAATGCATCAGGGCAGCCCTGAAAGAATAAAAACAAGGCCTGTTAGGAGGGAATCTATCTAATTTCCCTTTGCCTAGCTACTAATGCCTGGAACATTGTAGTTTCTACCCATCTTCAATGAAGACATAATGCATTAGTTGTGTGTAAACACACACCTGCTATATAATAGAGTTTGGATTCTTTTTGGCTGAGCATTGCAATTGGCGCTTAAACCAGGGATCCCCAACCCTTCGGCCCACGACCCTGTACCTGTCCGTGGCCTGTTAGGAACCCGGTCACAGAGCGGTAGGTGAGCGGTGAGCAAACAAAGCTTCATCTGTATTTGCAGCCGCCTCAGCTCCACTTCAGATCATCAGGCACTGGATTCCGGTAGCAACATCGGTCCCTGGTGCCAAAAAGGTTGGGCGGGGACAGCCGCCTTAAACAACATGGCTCGGAGCTGCACCGTCCACTTATACGAGGCTTTAGTGGGCCCTCGCCGCGGTTTTGCATCCGGGCATTCATCAAGCCCCGGATGGAAAACAGCCACAGATTCCCAGCTGGGATGGAAGAGCTGCCCAGGTTCCGCTGGTTGAATCCACTAATGAGAAGGGCCAGCTGTAGAGTCAAGAGTTACTTGGAGATTTTCGACTGCGCAGGGGATCCGTGCCCCCAGCCCCCAGCCTCGTTCAAGGATCAAACATCTATTGTGAGCTTATTTAGGTTTGTAGAAAGAATGTCAGGCATTCTTTGAAAAACCTCAGTTTTCATAGCCAGTCAGTGCTCCATTTAATCAGTGTACTTTAAGCCCTGTTGTTGAATATCTGCTACCAGTTTTCAGTGTCTAAAACAGTGCTGCTAAGGACGTCCTTGCTCGTGAATCTTTGCGTTTATGACCCTATAGGATGGTTCCTAAAGCCGGAATCGCCAAGCGAAAGACGAGAGACCTTTTTAAGGCTCCTGGTGCACAGCACGTACTTGCTTTCTCAAAGAGGCGTGCCGGCCTGTGTCCTGCTGCCCAGCAGAACGGGTGTGCTCGTGTCTCTTGATTGCTCGTGAGGCTGAGAATGGCTGGGAGTGTATGACAGTGACGAGGTCTGCATGCACCTGGATGGTGGCCTATGGGATCTTCCAGCAGCACGGCAGGCTCGTAGTGTATTTTGTTTAACTACCTTGAGCCTACTGGGCTCGGCTATTCTAGCTCTTGGCACCTTGCTCGTTGTTGACTGAGCGAAGACATTCCCCCCTTGCCTCCCACTGCTCACTCCCACGAGCCACACTCGGTGGATCTCTGGGCTCACATCTCTGCCCACTAACACCTGGCGTAGTGCGATGCCCTTCCCTTCCTCACCTTCACACCTGCCTGCTTTCCCGCTCGTTCCTCCGTTTTGTGTCCTTGGCTTCCCCTCGCCAGGTTGTCGTATACCCCGGGCGGCTGCTGTCACTCTTCCATGGGAATGTTTTAGTTCTATAGCCATGACAATAAAGAGAAAGCCAAAGTTCATCCTTGATATCCTGTTCATTCATTTATTTATTCAATAAATATTTATTGGGCCACCTATTAAATACAGGATGCTATGCTCGTTAGAAACACAAAGAACATATTGATATTAATTAACATCTAACATTTATTGAACACATAGTAAATGCCCTGCACTGCATTAAGGATAAGATTAGGCACCTGATTTTACTTAACCCTTATCATAGCCCAATCGGGTAAGTACTATTATTTCCCCATTCTACAGATAAGGAAACTGATGCTTACAGAAGTTAAAGGTCACACAACTTGATAAATGGTAGAGCCTTAGGTCCAGATCCAGGCAGTCAGCACTAAAGGGAGGAGAGCGTTCCAGGAAAGGGGGATTCAGTCAGCGAAGGTCCTGGGGCGAAAACTAGTTTGGCCCCTTAAACTGTCCGGAAGCTAGTATTGTAGGAACACAGGTTCCAAGCTGAGTGTCTCGGGACGAAATGAGAGGCCTTGTAGGTTAAGGTTAACATTTTCAGACTATGAATGGGAAGCTTTTAAAAGGCCTTGAGCAAAAGAACAATAACAGATTTGTGTTTTGAAAAGATGCCTCTGGCTGGGAAGGAAATGGTCTGGTTAGGGGCCAATGAATGTCATAACCATGTGTCAATCCCCTCGAGTTGATGGGCCTTAGGCTTTAGGGATGAATTGTATAAACTGGGCGGGACATGTGACAAGCAGGTTCCTAGGACAGAAGGTGGTGACTTTAGGAAAGATCTTTAATTCTGGACACGTCAAAATCAGTTGCCTCCATGACACGCAGAGAGATTCCCAAGTAGGAAGACAAATCGAAATGTAGACATGGTCAGCTGTCACACACTTGAGGGGTTGACCAATGGTCCTTCTGCCCCCATTTGTTTCAGCAGAATATAGTTTTGAAATGATTGTGAGGGCCTTTCTTTGCAGTCCCTCTCAGGTGTTTGTATTTACGTCTCAGTGCGCATATTAGCCGTGAACACGTGAATACTATTGACACTTAAAAATAGCTTTAGGACTGCACTAATAGAAACAGGGTCGAGTTCTGAACTCTAATCTTCAGAAAACATGAACGTGCAAGTCCCGATTCTTTTCCTAGATCCCTCAAACGAATAGTCTCATCCAGGCACGATTCCCTCCCCCCCCCCACACACAAAAACGGATTCTATCAACAACTGAGTTTCTGCTTGTATAAGACACACGACTACTGAGATGATTCAGATTATGTGCTCAGTAAATATTTCATGAAAGAAGGACGGAGGGAGGAAGAAGAGAGGGCAGGAAGGGGGAGATGATTCTTACCATAGAAGAACTCAATTTGGTGAAAATCTTCTTTAAGTAACTAGAGGCTATTTGGTTAAATGATGGCGATATGCTTATTTTTTAAGATCTGTGGTTGAAAATGAAATAAATCTTTGTGAGCTCTGGGTCAAATAGGCATGCAAACGTAAAATGCTTTCCGTGAGTTTAAAGAGAGCGGATTCGCGTTTCAACTGGGAAACAAACCTCCCCGCGTGATAGGAATACGCAGTGCGTGCTGCACGGAGCCGACTTAACACGTCTGCTTTTAGGAGTTTATCACCCGATCATTAAGCGAGTTAACTCTACACCCAAGGAATGCTGACGGCAGCATCAGCCGTAAATAAATAAGCTAATATGTACAATGGCTAAATGAATAGACTTTTCCTGGGTGTTTTATGGCCTGAAGAGAACGCGGCTTTTCATTAAAGGAATCATTTGAAAATGTGGAAACTGATATTGCTGCAGTTCAGAGCTCTCTGCCCGTTGATAATGGCCTCTGTATTTGTCGGGGGGGGGGGGTGAGGGGGGAGCGGGGGACTGATGTCCATTTACTTTAGCAAAGATTGCCATTGAATGAAACCTTTAATGGGGGCGTTTATGGTCCCACTCCACTAAGAGCTCAGGGCTGCCTTGGAATAGTCTTTCCCCTGCACCTTGACAGCTCTTAGAGAATCGATGCAGGTACTATGTCAGTCGGTGGTCAGCAGTCCCGTAAGCAGGAGGGCAGGGCTGAAATGGGAACTGACAGGTAGCCACTTAGAGAGGGGGTATGGGGTAAACGTGGAAGGTGAAGCTCTCTGCGGAGGGAAGGAGTCTGTACCCCTCGCATTGCAGTTAGTGCTGGGATCAGAGAGGAGCAAAGACCAGAGAGCAGGGGGAAAGCCATTCCGAGTTTAGGAAACGCCACGACTTGGGACAAGGGAATTCCCACGCCTGTTCTTGAGTGCCCAGCCCTAGGCTCCTAGTCACCCTGAAGACCTCAGGCCCTCCTGTGATGCCTGGGCTAGCCCTGCCTTGGGGGCTCGCCTGGCTCTGAAGAAGGCATTTGGTATTTAAGAACTGGGAAACAGAAGGACCATTGGTCAACCCCTCCCTCTAAGAGAGGACCTAAAACGACCACCTTGTGTGACATCCTGCACATTCTTAGCGGGAGTGGAAGAGTTTCAAAACAAATTTTAGAGAATTTGGCTCTGGCACCTTTAAATCAGATAACAGGAGAGCTGAATTCGCCATCCACCTCAGCTACTCACAGTCAAAGGCTGAGAAAGCCTTTCCAGAGGAAGAAAGGAAAAATCCTGTTGTCGAAAGCAAGCTCAGAGTGAATTGTGGTCTTGCTGCATCTAATTGGTTAAGAATGGGAGAAAATCACACGTATGGCCCTAAAATCTTACCTAATATTTTTTATTAGCATCTTGGAAGCAAAAGGAAGAACATAGCATGTTTAAACAGTGTATAAAAATCAGGAATGGAATCCCAGTCTCTTTGATATATTTTCTGGAGAGCAAACTGCTTTTGACACAAAGTGCTAAACCCGGAACGAATTTCGCAGACCTATAGATGAAATTCACATTACGTTAAACACACACAATTTATCCCACTTTTTCATATATGATTACAAAAATCCTGAGATTATATATGATGAAAATGAATGACAGTGAAGGAATATTTTATCCTGAGGTCGTGTGCAAAAATAAGACCACGGTCTTCTCCCTCAATATTCTCTAACTTAGCTATAATCATGGCTAAATGTCTCACTTCAAAAAACCATAATTTCTTAGTTACTTTAAGCAAACAAAGCAGTAAAAATTCTTTGCAGCAATAAATGGATGCTGAATATATTACCTCTAAAATAAGGTAAAAAAACTGTTGTTTTCTATGCTATTGATTCTATGAGATCGTGTACTTTATGAAGAGATTATCAGTAAGAGAGTATTTTGTATTATGAACACAAATTTTCTTTCCAAATAATTTTGGTTATTCTATTTCACAATGTTAATCGATAAAAAAACTGATATTCTAGTTAAATGTTTCTATTGAAAGAATCCAATGTATAAATTAGTTCTCCTGAAATTTGGATAGGGTCCATAAAATAACAGTTCGGTGCAATTACTGCCCTTAAGGAAGTCACAAGCATCCTGAAAGCACTTCGAACAACTGTAAATGAAATACCGTGCAACCCGTCACGCTCAGTATTTCAGACCCAGTCTAGGACTGCATTTGAGATTTTATCTATCATACTGTGAATGGCAGTTCATTGCAGCCCCAATCTGCCCTGCACTGTGGGAACAAAGTGAGCAATGCCTCCATGGCCACGATGCTGAGCCTACTGCAGGCCCCAGAGAGGTCCGAGTATCTCTTTGACAGCTTTGTTCACTGGAACTG
Organism: Rousettus aegyptiacus; assembly: GCF_014176215.1. NCBI lineage: Eukaryota > Metazoa > Chordata > Mammalia > Chiroptera > Pteropodidae > Rousettus > Rousettus aegyptiacus. Next base: position 8,638,239 of record NW_023416290.1, on the reverse strand, counting down.
CCCTGTTCCCTTGAGAACTAGAACAGCTTCATCAATACCATAGATGCCACTTTACTTTGAGCCCAGTTATTTTTGCAGGGTTCAGATGTCCCTTTTCACTCCTTTTTTTTTTTTTTTTTTTTACTCTAATGAATAAACCGATATTTATCATCAGATATAGACTCAGGTAGGGAAAAGAAATGTAAGAGACACTCACTCAGGAGAAGGTCTCTAAATTCCATCAACCAGGCTGCACAAAGTTCCATATTTCCAACAGAAAAATAAGACCGTTCTATTGCCGTCTATTCGTCCCAGGAAGAGCACTATTCTGCCAGCAATTTATCCCAATCGTTTCTGCTCATGAACAGCTTTGTAATTTTGCCAAGTCACCTAGCCACTCAGTGTCACCTCCTGCTCTGCTGCAGGTACTGAAGACTATATCGAATGAAACAATGGTTTGAAAACCTTAATACGAATTGCTGGGCCCCGTCCCCAGAGTTCCTGATTTAGTAGGTATCCAGCAGGGCTAGAGAATTTGCCTAACAGTCCCCAGGTGGTGTTGCTGCTGCTGGTCCAGGAACCGCACTTGTGAGAACAATTGAAAGCAAGCACATTTGCCAATATGAAATTTGCATAACTGTCTTAATTTTGCCTCGACTGACAGGTTAAGAGAAAGAAAGCGGATTAAGTATCATCCAGAACACAAGTCGTTTCATTTTACTTCATTCTCACAAAGCCCTACACTGTAATTACCGTGTGGATGACGATGTTAAACCTCAGAAATGAAACGCCCTCCTCAACATTGGACCACGAAGACATGGTAGACAAAGACAGTTTGTCCAGCTCCAAAATCTATATTCTATTTGTTACGTTCCAACAATGTTCAGCCGCGTAATTACATTAACCCAGAGTTTTAATTCCATTCTCCTTTCTATGTGGTGGTTTGTCTTTCTTGTACTTTGTCTCAGTCTACTTTTTTATTATTGTTATGAGCCGATCTGAGTTATCTTTAGAAATAGCCGAGATACACATTTTAAATAAACATGAGAGAGCTTAAGATAATTACCAAAGAAGTTACGAACTGATTGGATTTTTCAAACCAAAAATTGATATATGTCACCTGATCAACATGACCAAGACTTTGTGGAAACAGGTCAAATTAAATTAAACTGTCAGGGGTTTTCCAGTTAGCATGGGCATGCGTGATCCATGTAAGGTATAATTCCCCATCACGCATTTGGGAGCGACTGTTAGAATAGAGGAAAATAGTTACCTTCCTTTGCTACTATTCTGGTTCTAAACACACAGTGGTTAATTTGAATTATTCAACTACTAGAAAAAATTGGCGTCGCACCAGTTCCTGAGGTCCTGCTTTACCGTTTGATTTTAAAATAAACCCATAAACCGTAAGAAATACATTTTAAGCTAACAGTCAAAGAAAGGCTGCCTAATTACAAGATGAGACCCAATCTTTTCAAAAGACCATTGTTCTGACTTAATTAACATGAACTAAACCACCCCTAAAACAACAGGGCACATTCCCATTAGGATAAATTACTCGGACCTCGTAGTCACTGCAGCACAGAAGTCCCTAGAGGGACATCGATCACTGCCATTGAGTTTGTCTCAAAGGACTCTGCCACAGCTGGGAGCCTCCCTCTGGAGGGGGCAGCTGTTCCGTATTGAGTTGGCTCCATTTTGAGAGACCTGGACCGTGGCTAGAGGGTGAAGAGAAATCCCAGGCCGTCAATAGACCCATAGCTGGTGATGTGACATAGCACTTTAGCAGCCGTGGTCACCTACGAAGCACTTCTATTCTGCTCGTCTAATCTCTAGTCTTCCCTGCAAATATGTTTCTTACTCTCTCAGCCTCCACTTCCCCATTTGTAAAGTGAATTCCGTGGTACTCTCTCACAGGGCTGACACTCAGTGTTGGCTATTATTACCCTGAAGACGAGTCCGCTGTCTTCCTGAACATTCTAAGGCATTGTTCCCCACACACTTGCATCAGCCTTATGACAACTTACATGGCATTTTTTTTTCCCCAGTGGGTCTCTTTTTCACACTCTACACATATTATCATGAATGGGCTAATTAGAGACCTCAAAAATTCCACCTATTATTCAGGAATGAAATCCAGTTTAGACCTAGAGCAATAGAAATACATTTACTTTGTCCATTGCAATTTTTTTAGCCTTTCTTGGTTTGGTAACTTTTCTTCCCCAATCGGTAAAGGTCACAGATGGTGGGTGAATAAGTAATTCTGTGTGGCGCTAAACAAACTATTAACAGGCATTTGTCACGTGACGGGGGTGGGGTAGGAACTAAGAGTCTAAAATGAACCCAGATAAAGATGGGCGATTAATTCATATCTGAACATTTAGGTACAACTAATGATGCTCTTGGCTTGAATGAATGTATGAAGAATTTATTCTGTGACGAAATATTAACAGGTGATGGCCATAGACACATTGTAATGCGGGCACAAGGCGTGAAGGATTCTTTCTTTTTCATCACGAAATCAAACTCTACTCAGTCTCTGAAATTCAACGTTGTCCCCTCTCTCAGGGTTTTAGAGTTTCCAGACCCTCAAGAACTATTAACAGCTTTCATTATTTCTAGGTAAATCCACCAAAATTTCATTCTTATTGGAAATCATGGAAAACATTTCTGCAAGAGCTGTTAAAACCACAGTTGATAAATGTGGTTAATCAGCTAATTGGTCAGTTCCATTTTTCTGTTTATCACAGGAGAACTATCATTTGTTCATATGACACTCTCATATAAACAAGGAAAATAAAGACGGAGTCCGAGTCCTTAGTTTTCACACGGTCCCCAGACTGAGGGCTAGCAGTCGTCATGGACCTTCATTCACCTGGGGGTGCAAGGATTCTTGATCCGGGAAGGCTTTTCCGCAGGCGCTGCAGGAGCAGGCCTCGTCCTCCTTGTGTGAGCGCCGGACGTGGCTGTCGTGGGCAGCGTGGGACGCGAAGGATTTGCCGCAGTGCTTGCATTTGAAGGGCTTCTCGCCAGAATGCTGCCTGATGTGCGTGCGGAGGATGCTGGAAGCGGTGAACTTCTGCAAGACAGAAAGCGGAAGCGTGAACTTCCATCAGCCGGAAGACCAATTACACGAAGGGTTTAATGTCATTGTTGACGCGCACGTACGTCACCCGTAGTTCTCCAGTAGCTGGACCTTGGGTATTCAGGCTATCGAGACTCTTGGTCAGCAGGAGTACCCTAGTAACAAAGGGCACGACTGATGCGTCCTTCTGGCTGGTCTTGAGTAGCCCTGACTATTAGGGCAGTGGCCTTTCAGTGGCAAAGAACACCTGGGGTCTAGTTAAAAATGCAGATTGACAACCCTCCCCCAGGGAGCACACCCAGTAAGCACACGACTTTGAGGCAAAAAGAAACCAGAAACCAGCACTTAACAAGCAATTCTGACACAGGGGCTCCCAAGACCACACTGAGGTTGGCTGCATTACAGGAGCAGCTAATATTGGCCAATGTCTGCATAAATATCAGTACCTTACCAGTTTCTTAATTTTAAAACTTTTTAAGATAATTGTAGATTCACATGCGCTTACATTAGTAATAGAGATTCTGTGCACCCTTTACCCAGGGTAGAGGGTGCAATATCGCAACCAGGATGCTGGTGTTGACAGGTAAGATGCAGACCTCTTATGCGAAAGGCCCCTCGCGTCGCCCCCTCCCCCCCACTCCCATTTCTTTTTTTAAGCTGTGTCGACCACTAAACTTTGCTCCCTCTCCATCATTTTATCAATTCGAGGTTGTGCACATGGAATCACACAGCACACAATCATGTGGTATCGGCACTTCTCACTCAGCCTACGTCGGGCGACTGGCCCAGGTTGCTGTGTGCGACGGCTCACCCCGTTTTTACTGCCGAGTCGGTGTGGGCGCACCGCTCTGGTTCATCGCTTGCCCACCAAAGGACACTGGATTGGGGCGGTTATGAATAAAGCTGCTGCTAAGTTGCGTACAGGTTTCCGTGTGAATGTTCACGCAACTGCTGGACTGGATGGTAGTTATAAGTTGAGTTTTTAAAGAAACCGCTGAACTATGAGTGGCTCTAACATTTCAGATTCCCAAGTACTTCGCTGTTTTTACCTATTTTTTCGTGGCCACCTCTTTGCATTTCTCTTACTTATAACCTTTCCCTTCATTCATTTCAATACCATGCCCTGACCTTTGTCATTTCCAGGTACTGTATTAGAAATATAATAATTTCATTTGGGGGAGGGGGGGTCCACTGGCAGTGATATGAAATAATAAGTTAAACTGGTGACCTCGGATTTAGGGGGCCGGGAGAGAAGCACTCGACAATGGGGTGTCTGGGCATACGCAGGGTTAGGTCACTGCTTAGCAAGGTGCAGGAGCTGTCCTTGCGTAGACAACCAGACATGGCCGGTCTTCACCAGCTTGAGGAGCAGGAGTCCCCACTCTATAGGCCAGAATGCCGGACAGAGAACTTAGGTCCTAAGTGGATTTAGTTCCCCGTCAGGCCAGCTCGGAGTCCAAGGCGAGGATGAGAACTAGAACTCCAGAAACAGGACGGGTCATGAGGTTTTCTGACCCTGCTCTGGAGGTCCCTGTAGGAGGGCGTCACCCCCGGGCCAGGCTGTTCTTCCACACACGCCCGCGGCCGCCTCCCCTTGGTTCGTGCTGGTTCTGCCGAGTCCAGCTGTGTCGAAGCCCCGTTTTCCTACGCGGATTATTTATTTCCATTCTATTGGCAATTTCTTTGGCTGATTAGCTTCCCTGAGCCTTGTAGACGCAATGATTTCCTCCTCTTTGGAAGGGTTTAGAAGTCGCCCTAGCTAAGATAGCTTGTTTTTTTTTTTTTATGGCTTCATTATTAAAAAAAAAAAAAAAAAGTAAATGACTATGATAGACACAGTCCATTCTATTCACTAGGTCTTTCTGTGCCGAGGGAAATGTTCTGCGCCATCCGACTGGGTGGCCGCTAACCACATGGGAGCACCAATTACCTGAAATGCGGCCTGAGCATGCGAGGTGGTGCATTTTCTGTTTTATTTCACCTTTGTTAATTTAGATAGCCACGTATGGTTAACGGCTAACTCTGCATCAGACAGCAAAGGCGTGTCATCAAAGCAGGGCCCAAGGTACCCTGGTAAACTGCTTCTGAAGGTCAGACTCGTCTCTGCTCCGGCAACCCCTAACCACGTATCTACCTCATCTCTTCATTTTTATAACTCGACACTCTCTATAATGTGGATGAGACTGCACGTCGCTGATGCTCCTCTAGCAAGGTGGATCGGCAGCATGTTAGTGTCTGTGATGTAACCGAAGAGTCCTGTCTGCAGCCGTCAGGTCCTTATTAATCTGGGGTTATTACACTGCACGTGCCGTAACGGCCAAGCTGGCAACAGGGGATAGTATCAGACCATCTTAAGCAAACGTGAGCACGTTTGGGGGTGGGAACAGGGATGGGGCTGGCAGCAAGAACTCGTGAAAAGCTAGGCTTCACGCTTCGCGTTCTCATCCACGGACACGCAAACGGAGCTCGAGGCAGGGCCCATTTACCTTCGTACAGTACACGCACTGGTAGGGTCTGTCTCCAGAGTGGACTCTCATGTGCTTGTTTAGGCTGGAAGACTGAGAGAAACATTTCCCACACGTGGAACACTAAGGCGAAAAAGAAAAACATAGTTGAAGTCACGTTTCCTCTAACGAGTTCATTTCGCCATGACATTTACCTGCGTGTGAGGGAACTCCTAGTGTATTTATTCTGCGTATACCTTTAGGCGAAGGACCAAGCAGGCCAGGCTGAGATCTGGTCAGTAGTACAAACACAAGCCAGAGCCACACTGAAGAACGGGTTCTGGCCCAGAGCCTGCTGGGTGCGCTGTGACTTTAGGTAATCCATGTGAGGTCTTTGGGGGTCAGTTGCTTCAGATGTGAAATGTGGGCATTGAATAGGACCACGCTGTTTAAGAGAGGCCTGAATTAGTCTTGCTCTGTCAACAAGGAGCTGTGGGACCAGAGCAGGTCAGCTAAACCTGGAACCTGTTTCCCGATTTTCCTCACAAGCAGGATACCTGCTCTGTTTTCCTTGCTGAGGGCTGTGAGTAAATTGCAAGCATTGTGCACTCAGTTCAACAAGTATTTACGGAGTGCGCACTATGTGCTTAATGCTGCGCTAGATAGAGACAGGCAACTAAAAATCCAGTCGGGGATGGCGATGAACACATACCCAAAACGGCAACACAGGTGGCAGATGACCTGAGACATGTTCTACCTACACAGTAAGGGTTCTAGTTTGGGGGTCCAGGGAGAGCGTAGGGCTCGGCCACCTGCCGTGTATAGTTCATAGTACAGTTCTGCGCTCTCTCCCCTGGGGACTCCCCTGGTGACTCCCGTCAAATCTTCTCAGGAATTCCGAGCCAGGTAAAGGAAGCTGCTGAGTTTCCCCGTCCTACTTCCCCAGGTGTGCTAATGATAACAGACGGGAGGAACAGGTGTTTTCAGGTTGTGGGATTTGGGGTGGATTTTGAAAGTCTTCCCTATTTTTTTCTGTACTGCTTGAAGTTTTAATAAGCATATATTACTGTTATTAAAGCAAAAGAAAAAGTCAGATGTTTGAGATAATATTGCAAAATTACAAGTAAGTAATTTTTTAAAAAACCTGCTCTTATAAATGAAAAATAAACGAGAATACAAAGTACTCAATGGAAATGCCAGCTGAATGGACCCAGCTGACTGGTAAAGACTTAAATACAATTTGGAAAATAGGGTTGGGGAACTTTTCTGACTTTTCTGGGAAGGCTAAGCAAAAAAAAATTAGAAGTTAAGCACAAGAAGGTAGATTCAACCTAACATCTGGCCAAAAGAATTTCCAGGGAAGAACAAAGGCAGATAGTCACCACCCCTCCCCCAGGAAAAAAAAAGGAAAGAAAAAGAAAATTCTTTTGCGTTTGGGACTCTTGCCTGCATATAGAAAGAGTACTTTGTACTACACTGCATACCAAGTAGAAGAAGAAAAAAGTCACATCTAATTTGACACATTCTGTTAAAATTTCAGAACTCCAAAGAGAACAAGTTCCGTAAAGAAGAAAACTGGTTATTTACAAAGAAACAAGAACTAGATTGGCGTCAAATGATAGAAGAAAATAGAACGATGCCTTGAATATTCTGAGGGACGGTTGTTTCTATCTACAATTCTATGTCCAGTCAAACTATCAGATATGTGCGCAAAATATCCTGATAAGACTCAGAAAACTTTCCACTATGTACCCTTAAACATGATTACCTGAAGAGATGCCCCAGTAATACCCCTCCGCTGCAAAAAAAAAAAAAAAAAAAAAAAAAATTTCAAAAGAGAAGCATGGAGAAGAATCAGTAGAACTAATGCAAGAAGGTGATGAAAAATATCCAAATCTGACCATTCACGGGCCCAGAAATCACTGGTTCAAATCAGAGTAAGCTCCACAAAGAATGTGAATGTCATTATACAATTATACAATTAAGAAACTAAATTTAGGTCTTGCAAGAGTTTGCGCAGAACTCTTGGCTTATTGTTATGGGTGCCAAAGATTTCTTTCCCCTGACACTATAATTTCTCTGGATTCATCTGAAAAAGAGGTACACGTATGTTTTGACTGCTGGAAGGAGGGTAGTAGTATGGGGGTTTTCACTGTTGGTTGTACACCCAAAATCTTCTGATGTTTTTGTCAGTCAAAAAATCTTTCCTCTTTCAGAAACTGATTATTCTCATTAAAAAATCATTTATCTGAAGGTCTACATGTCTGTTACACTTGAGCTTCTTTTTCTTCTAAAGTCAAATTAAATGTTTCCTTTGGGCTTCTTGAGGAAATTAAATCTAATGTGTTAAAAGCACTACTTAAAGTCCTGATAGAGCCACATGTGTTTACAAATTAGCTTGTGACGTAATCCTAAATCTGCAAAGTAGCCTCATAATACTCAGTTATGATCCCAAGTATGTTGAAAACATGCATGCAGATGGAAAATAATTATACCTAAAATGTCTTAACTTTGGGCCAGAACATAACAGGCAGCTTTCGTTTTTTCTCCATATTGTATTTACCAAGCAAACACTGTTTTCTCATGTTAAAAAATTAAGTTGGCAGTAAAAATTTCAAAGGTTTACCCAGTAAAAAGATGAAAATCACCCCCGCACTGTGCATCATAAGCCCCTCCCCGCCCCGCCCACCACCGCAACTGACAGCAGGTGCTGCACCCAGGAGGCCTCTGAGCGGCCTGCGGGCGGACCGCGGACGCCTGAGCGATGGGCAGGGTCAGTCGGCACCGAAACGCCTACCTTGTGAGGCCGGTGCTTCTCGTGCACGTGGAGGACGTGGATGCGGAGCCGGTCCCGCTTCTCAAAGGACCGCTTGCAGAGAGAGCAGGGAAATTTCCTATCGCCCATGTCCACGCAGGGGGTGTACCTGAGATGCTTATCTCTGTAGTATCTGTAGGTAAATACTTTTCCACATCGTTCGCATCTGTAACCTTCTGAGGACTCTGTCCGAGAGAAGTGCCAGCGGCTTTGTCAGTTACTGTCCCTCATTCTTACTCTCTTCCAAGGCAATTGTTACAAACTTTTCATTATAGACAATTTAAAACATATATTAAAGTCAAAATAATAAAATACACCCTCCCGTGACCAACAGCAAGCTTTGACGATGACCAACTAACTCATGGCCAATTTCGTTTTCATTTATAGCAAATTCCTCAATAATGAGATGCTAATTTATCATTTGGTTCATCAATACCACAGACTATAATCTCACACACTCCTGACTGGCACTCGTCACGAGGTTAATGATACACAAAAACAACCTACTCTCTTTGTCAGTCTGAGCTACAAGTTCAAAACAGCTCACCCAGGACATTGATGGATACCGCCCACAGTTTAGGTCACAGGCTTCCTAAGTGCTGTTCCTTTTCACCCTTTTTACAATGCCTCTAAGCTTATCGTTCACCTCTCTGAATTTTGGGGAAGATTCCAGAGCTAGATTCTTCTTTTGTAGAGGAGCACGACAGTATCTTGCCTTCCGTAACACAAAGGGTTATCATCATGATTCATTTAAATCTAACACGTATTGAGTTCTTACCACTGCGAGTGATACTACCACTGAGTGATAGATAAGACTGAGAAAGGCAAATCTGTTTGTATCAATGGAAGGAGGGAGGGGGAGGAGAGGTTAGAGAGGGTCCTGCGGACTCTAGCAAAGGAGATGCCAGGTCCAGGGGTGTCTATGTGTTGGGGGGAGGGGAGAGGACAGGGGCCACCTACAAACGCAGCCTGTTCAGGACAGTGGGGATTCCAGAGGATAAAGTGGCTTTGATGGTGCGCGCACCCCCGAGGACCTCATTGTCTGGCCCCAGAAAGGGAGAGAGGAGCAGGGAGTGAGTAGATACAAGAATCTCGACGTGGAAATCTCTTTAGCATCAGGACAGCAGGGAAGCTATGCATCAGGAGCTTTGTTAGCTAACAAGTAGACCCAGGCACGTTTAACAAGTAGCTAAGGAACTAAACCATTTATTAAGTAAATAACCAGAAAGGTGATCTCCAACCCCAGGACAATCCATTGCCCTGCCACTGTCTGCCACTTTCATTGAGGTGCTAATAGTCTCAGAATCCCCCTGCTGGACCGGTTTTTGCTTAGAGCAAGGATTTTTCCATGGTCAGAAATGCCTGGCCTTCCTGCTTCCTTGGCTGGGAGAAGGGGGTCTAAAAGATAGAGCCAGTGATCTTACAAATCAGAGCACTAAAGCACATCAAACTTCAAACAATAGAGTACACAGTAGATTTGCACATAAGAAATCACCGGTTACTCAGGCAGAAATGACATAGCACCTTCACTAATTAGGCTTCAGGCTGTTGACATTTTCTGCTCAGGTCTTTGGAAATTTATCTTAACCTAATTTTATCCTATTCCCTTCTCCCTTCTTCCTTCCCCCAGCTCAATCAACTGCTCTTTTTTAGTCTGCGGGTTTCTCAATCCTGATAATGATGCTTCCTGCCCCACCACAAACATACATTCAGATGGTTTGGGAAGGATTAAGAGTTGTTTTCACATTCCACACCTCCAGCCCCCAAAACACACACTCGGCAGCTGCATACTCAAATAACCCGCCCACATAGGGTCCAGACCCTTCCCTCCCACTCAGGACCTGAGCGGGGGACAGGCCCCCCCACCAACCCTCACCAAAAGCCTTTGAGAAAAAGGTTTTTGTGAGGACAGAGGAATTTTGATTTTTCTTTCCTTTTGACTCTATTCCAAAACAGTCATAACAGAAAACAAATTATTTGTCTATAATTCTTCCCAACAAATTAAGCTTTTAGAAGTCCCCTCCCACAGTGTCCAATACACACATTATTTAAACAGTGTCTCAAGCATCGATATAATCCGGGTCAGAACCGGGGCACAGCTGACTGCATGCCACACTAAGGCTGCCCCTCACTTGGCACCACGAGCCCTCATCCCGGTTGCTTATTATATGACCGTGGTTTCTGATATCTGTATATCATTCCATGCGAACACATCGCCATTTACTTAATTATTCTACTGTTGAGCATTGTGATTTTTTTCACTTGTACGCAGCTGGTAATCTTTTGTGGACCACTTCCTCAAGATAAATTCCCAGATGTCATATTCCTGAGACATCAAAAATTATTTTTCATTTTTATTTCAAAAGCAATTGGTACATTTTTGGAAGTGACCAAAAAGATGTCTTTGGCTAAGCATGTGCTGACTCCGGGTTCTATGACTCTTTACCCCATCCCGACTCCCACGCCATCCATAGGTTGGGGTAGGAGGAACATAGTTCACCAAAACAATTCAACAGGCCCTCATGGTTTGGACTCTACAGAAAGAGAACGCTCATGATTCCCCTCCTAATCCCTGGCGAACATGGCCTTGCTCTTAGCTGCACCATTCCCCATCTGGATTGCCTTCCCTCTCCCTGCCTGGCAATCCCTTATTTCGTCTCACCCCTAAGCAGCTTCTCCTTGTTGAGAGGTACTGTCTTCCTCCTTCCTTCAATCCACACTGGGATCCAGGAGCAGGAGATATGAAGGTGTTTGGGTGATTTCCTGCCCTGGAGGACTTAGTCTAGTCAGGAGACAGACAATCGCTGCACCCTATGATGAGTGCAATTCACGTTTTTTTACCTGTTGCTTGCTGCACTTATTATAACATAATAAGGTGGTCATCTACCTGATGACACACATGGTAACTTGCATTTTTCTTGTTCCATCTATTAGATCAGGGGATCCCAAGCTCCTGTGTATATAAAAATCACTGAGAGCTTGTTTTAAATGCAGATTCTAGAGGCTCACTCCCAGAGCGGGTTGGTAGTCCTCTAGCTCCTTGCTACTAAAAGGCAGTCCACGGGTACCAGCCTCCCCTGGAATCTAGAGAGAAGCTAGAGAGAATCTGCACCTTTCCAAGATGCCCAGGTATTCAAAACCACATTAAACTCTGAGATGATGTAGTACAGACTTGTATATAGGCAGCTTATGTGATTTTATTAACCAGTTGCCCCAATAAATTTAATAAAAAATACTGAAAAATAATGAGTCTAGCTCAGTGCTTCTCCAAACTCGACTGAGCCCCATAGCAATAAATACATTTTCTATTTGAGACCCAAACACACTCATATCCATTTGAAACTTTACCAAACAATTCTAAGCTCTTACGTAAGTGAAATCGGCATCTGTATTTTTCTATCCTACTTTATTCTCATTCTTTTTTTTCTTGAACGCTGGTCTCCACCACTGAATCGATTTCCTACCCCATTAAGATACTGCAATCCACCCTCTGAAAAACACTACGCTAGCGCAGTGACTTCATCAGCTGCGTTACAGCCTGAGCGGAGATGAATCGGGAACCGGCTCCCCTAAGGCAGAGGTTGCCACCGTTTATTTCACTTTCAGGGTGCTCTCTTGGAGGGGTGAAGGGGTACAAGAGAAAGCATCCTTGTGCACAGCAGCAGCTTCAGCAGCTTTGGAAAACTGTGCGCCTTTTCTTCCAGCTGGGTACCGAATGCCCCCTGGCTAGGGGCACCCTCGGTTCAGGCTCCGGCATCAGCTGTGGGAGGGAAGCGCTCCACAAGCAGCCGAGAAGCTGTGGGAAGGAGCCGCTGTGTTCGGAACAGAGCCCAGTGCTTCCACTAGGAGCGAGCGCCTCACCGGGCGAGGCGAGGGGTGCACTCACCTTCGAAGAGCCTGGACGCCCACTTCCCCTGCTCTGTCACCTGCAGGCTCACAGGGATGTCCAGGAACTTTTCATAGCAGTCTCCATACCACACAAGGAGCTCCTGGTACTGGTAGATCTCCTTGCAGCTCTCGTAAAATATTTGCCCTTGACATTGCACTGCAACGAGGTTCTGCTCTCTGGGGAAACGGGCGCAGTTGACGTAGGACATCCAGTTTCCCGCACCTCCTTTCCCATCTATAAAGTGGCTCAAAAAGCCATCTTCAAAGATCTAAATGAAATAAGACATGAAGTTTGAAATGTCCTTTTCCTTTTCCTGCATAACCTATGAAATAACTTTAGTTGCTAAAAATTTTAAATCCACACTTGAGTTCACTGAATATATTTATTAATATTATTGTCAAACCTAAATATATTTACTAGCTTAGGGATATTTCTACAGGCGACGTGGCATTTTTTGACTCTTTATCAATTTTCTTCTTTGCAAGTTTATAAGGGAAACAAGAGGTTACATTTCCTACCACTTAAAGACACCAATTAGTTTTGTTTTATCCCAACCTAATTTTCATGCATACTAATGGAGCCATACTTTAATCCTTTCCCTGCTGTTGGCAATTTCACTTTCTCTAACGTTTTATTATTGTAAAGCACCCTGTGATTAACATCTTCCACACAGTCTGAACTTCAGATTACCTTCTTAAACTATATTCCTGGAAGTAGAAATTCAGGGTCACGGGAGTAGCCCATAAATTCCGACACACTGCACTGCTGCCAGAATGCCCCGCACACAGTCGGGAGTCTCGTTTTTTACAAATCCTTAGCCAACTTCATAGATAAATGATATAAAAAACTTTAAATTTGTTTTCATTTCCTTTGGCACTTTCTCAGCATCACTCTACCGTATTTATATTTAAATCGACTGGTTCCTTATATAAATATAACAAAAGGTCTGAGCGCTAATCTTCACAGACTGAAATGGCTTTGGGCACCGCCACACAGGAGGAGCAGCAGATTACTGCCCTGAGCCTCCCCCTCTCCCACGGGGGCGCAGAACCTCTCCCCACTTTCAGTCAGCCCACCAGAAACAGACTTACCTCCCACATCAGAGAATTGTCCCCGTAGGCCTTTACTTCACTGGCGTTGACCACTTTACCTTGAAAGGGCCCAAACCTGACTCCTTTGGCAATGAGGCTGCAGCAGAAGACACCGAAATGTGGGACTTCGCCAAACAGCATCTGTCCAAAGCAGAGACCTGGGGGGAACCCCAAAAAGGGAAGTCGATGAGGAAACTGACCGCAGTCACGTAAGCAAAGAAACCCACACCAGGAGCTCTGCACCTACCTTCTGGTAGTTGAAGGGAGTTTTGATCCAGAGTTGGAGGAAGAGAATTATATCCTACAAAGAGGCAGGGTTAAAATTTTACTTTTCATTAAAAAATACTGTGAAATCCTTTTATGTCCTCCCTACTCTCTTGAGATAAGAATTATCTTGAGTTTGATGTTTTCTATTTTTCTCACTTCTTTTTCATGTGCAATTTCTCCTTTGAGACTCAGGACAATCCTTGCAAGGTTATGTAATGAACTCCACTTTGCAAATTTAAAACCTTGAGAATCTGAGAACATGCTAATTTAGACTCAGGTCAAGGTAGGTGGCCGAGCCGGGCCCCCTGGAATTACATGAGGCTCTCTCTGGAGGAGCTCTCCGGGGTATCCTGGTGGAACCTGAGCCCAGCTGACAAGTGCAGCGCATGAACCATTTCTCGCCTCACCCACGGATCTCACTAAAACTCACCCTAGGAGCCGGGCACTTAAGTAAGTAGGGCCACCCACATGAGCCTGGCCTCCACAGGCCCCATCCCGGGTGGAAGTCCGTACACCATAACCCGCGCCCCCGGACTCAGATACACCCAGAAGATCCCCTTTACCAGAGTTGTTTGTGGGGACCAGGAGGCCTGAAGCCGCATGGTGCAGGGGTGTTGAGCGCTCCTGGCTGGGAAGGACTCCGTACAGAACCAGGTGCAGGTCCTCCTGGGTGAAGTGGTAACGATGAGAGGTCCCCTCCTGGTTCGGGAGTTTGGGGCCAATATCCCCAGACTGCTGGCTGGGGAGGCACGGTAATAACTGGGAGGTCTTCGGCCCCTCAGGTAAGAGGGACGGATCCACAGGGGGCGGCGGGATGAAAATTTCAGGTCCATAATAGTGGCCACTGTCGCTTCGACCACCGGCGCAGGCCAAGTCTTTACCGGCGGCGCCAGCATCCTCGCGGCCGCTGTTCGGGAATGGTTGCAGCTCCTTGGGGAAGTAGGGAAATGGGTACCACGGTGGCAGCTTGCCATGCCAGGGCAGATCGTAGAGTGGCTCCCTCTGCAGGGCCAGGCTGGGGCTCAGGAAGGGAGGCGCGGTCCCGAAGGCGAAAGGGGGCATGGCCGGCGACGCAGGCACCGAGGCCTCCAGCTGCAGGAAAGATTGGAAATCCTCCTCGGCGGCCATCAGGTTGCTCCCGTAGGGTCCGTAGGACGGGAAAGGCGTGTAGTAGGGGGCCAAGTGTTGGGGGCTGCTCTGGAGCCTCTCGGGCGGGAAGCACATCCTGTCCTGGGGGCCGGCTTCACCTGGCGGCCGCAGAGCCATCCCGGGCCACAGCGCGCGTTGGGTCTGCGGGAAAGCAAGCGCCGCTGAGCGAGGGGCGCGGGGCGAGCCTCCGCCACCCGAGCCAGCCCGGGTCGCAGGGACCGGAGACACTTCCCATTCGATTCCGCAAGTCCTACCCCACGAACAAAACAAAACAACAAGACAAACAACAACACAACACCGGCAATGAAACACGCTCCCCAAATCCACCCAAACGAACGTCTTCGCGATTCGACCCCGCAAGCCCTACTCCACACACCGAACCACCAATAAAAACGAAGCCACACGCACAGCCCCAGAGATGCAAAACGAAAATGCGCCGAGCCCCGGCCCGACTCGCGGCTGCCGGTGCGTGTCGCCTTTGCCGGCCCTTTCCTAGCACGCCCTGACCGAGCGCGGCGGGCTCCCAACGCCCGCCGTCTCCACCCCGCCCCAGACCCGGCTCCTGCAAAACGATCGAGCTCCCCCTGCGGCCCCCTCCTCGGTGCCAGGCCACTTTCCTGGGACGGACGAGCCGCCCGGCTGCGCGCCCTGCGCCGCGCCAGAAGCCGAGCGGACGGCGCACCGAGCTCGGGGGCAGGTGGCAGCCGCGGGCGCCCCCGGGTCCCCGGCAGGGAGGGAAGGGCCGAGGGCCCCGGGTCGCTACGCGCCGACAGCCGGAGCCCGGGGGAGACCCCGGAAGGCGGCTCGCGGCCGGCCCCGCGGACCCCGGCGGGCGCGCCGCCGGCAGAAGGGCGCCACCTTCGGCTGCTCAGAGCTCCGCAGCCGGCGCCACGTTCCCCACGTGCGCCGAGTCCCGCCACGCCCCCCAGTCCCGCGGGTAACCCCGGGCTCCCCAGCTGGGGTCGCCCCACGAGGGCAGGCGAGGGCCGGCCCCAGGGCGGGTGGGAGGGAGGAGCCTCGCGGGGAGGCGACCCTGCCGCCCCTGCGCCGCCGCCACCCCGAAAGGCTGGCGTTTTCCTGCACTGAGGGATGGCGCGCCTTCAGGGCTCGCGGGTCTTGAGGGAAAGATCAATGAGCCCAATAGGAAATAGAGCAGGGTCGTGACTCAGAAATTAAAGAACACGGGGTCAGGAGAAGAGGTCAGCCGCGACGAGGGCGTCCGCCTGGCTCCTGAGCCCCCTGGGGCGCTCCGCTGCTGGCCTCCTCTCATCACCCCAAACCTGCGACTCGGGGGTGGGAGCCGCTTAAGGAGCAGACGTCCAGGAGGCAATACGACCTCCCCAAACGAACTGCGCCCGCGACTGCCGCCCGCACTTGCCGCCCGTCCCGGCGACGACAGCCCGCGCCCCCGCAGCGCCCCCGCAGCGCCCCCGCTCCGCACCCACCTTCGAGAGCGCCACGGCAGAGCGGGCGCCTCCGGGCCCCAGCGGCACGCGCGGGGTCGCGACCGGGGGGCTCCGGGCGGGCCAGGCGGGCCCGGCCGGGTTTAAGACGGTGGCGGGCGGGGCCCAGCGGCTTGGAGGGCGAGGGTGGGGAAGGGACGCGGCCCACGCAAGTCCCCAGGCGCGTCTCCTCCCCGCCCCCAGCAGCTATTGGCTGACACTCGACTCGCCCCCCAGACGCCAGGGGGTCGCGCTCCTAAGTCCTCACTCAGGTCGTCTCCAGACGTCCGCGGGGACCCCGCCGCGAGCGCGGCCGCCGGCTTTCCGGTGCGCCACCGCTGCAGCGTCGGGCGGCGCCGCATTAGCGCCGACTCCGGGGCCAAAAGTCCCGGCCGGCGTCGCCCAGGGGTCTCCGATGAGGCCCCCTGCAGCCGGCGCGCCCACCCCGAGTCCCCGCTGCCCTTCGGCTTCGCGTTTCCACGAGCCGAGCCTGGCCGAACGGCGGCAAGCCCCCAAGGGCCAGGAGGACGCTTGTCCCCGATCCCTCGAGGGGAACCCGGCGACGCCGTCACGCTTCCGAGGCTTCGGGTGGTCGTTCAGCACGCTCGGGGCTTTCACCTCTGAGCCCCTGTCAAAGTCCGGGGAGCGGCCCCCTCGCGCCGCCGCGCGGTCCCTCCACCTGCGGGAGGCTCGCGGCCTCGGGCGCGCGCGGCCCCAAAACGCCAGGTCCAGACCCGGGCCACGCGCTCCGAGGCCACGTCCGCGTTCTCCGGGGGTGACCCTGCAGCTCGGCCGAGCGGGAGGCGGGAACGAGAGCGGGGCCCCGCGGGACTCCGGGCCTCCCTGCCGCTCTCCGCTCCCGCGTGCGGGGCCAGGTCCCTGCCCGCGTCCAGCCGGTGTCCCGGTCGCAGCGAGCAGTTGGGATGCGCCGCGGCGCGCCGTTTCCTCACCTGTGTGCGCGGACGGGCGCCCAGGCTTTCCTTCTCGCCCTGTTCCGCGCCTCACCCTCGCGCTTAAGAGAGTGACTTGTCTGTAGGCCGAAGAAGAGGAATCTTGTCCCCAGGGCCAGCGCCTCGGGGAAGGATCATGTACTTGGAAAAGCAGAATAAGTTCCGCCGCGGCTTCCTTCCGGTTCGGGCCCACCCAGGACTCCTACGCCCACTTCCATCCACCTTGTCATAAGCCCCCCGACCTCACCCGCAGCATCTGAGGACTGATGTGCCCACCCGTGGGTCGTCCGCGGATGTCAAGGCCACTGTCTACTGCAGTCACTCACTGATCGTAGTTTTAGTGTAACTGAAGCGACATGAACATGATCGTCAAGTCTTGTTCTGCAGAGAATTCAGAGTTTTAAATATTTTTTGAAAAATAATTGCAAACTTGCCTGTTTTAAGTAGCTTGGAGAAATCGATAAAATCAAAATGAAAGTCCCTACCCTCTAGCGGTAATACTGATTAATAGTTTGGTTTATTCCCTACCCTCATTCCTTTTTTTTTCTTTTAAATACCATTCTTTGAAAACTGTGCTTATATATAGGTAGGATTTTTAAAAGCAAAATGGGATTATATTTTATACTCTCATGCAATTTTTCTCACTTTTTATTAGTCATCGTTTTTATCAGTACACTAGAATGAACTTTATTCCTTATAATGGCTGCATGTACAGAAATTCATTTTATGAGTGTACCCTTCGTTTTTTAGCCTCTTGAAAGGCATTTAAGTTGCTGCCAGTTTTCGAACACCTGAAGCAGCTTCCGGGAGTACCGTTACACGGATACTTATTCGTGCCACTGCCTGATCAACAGGTGCCAACACAACAGCTTCGGAGGTAAGTTCACCCCATACAGGTGTATACCTCCACCTGCCGTGAGCGCAAGTGCCCCGTTTCTCCATGTCCTCACCTAGCACTGA
Source organism: Rousettus aegyptiacus (assembly GCF_014176215.1). NCBI lineage: Eukaryota > Metazoa > Chordata > Mammalia > Chiroptera > Pteropodidae > Rousettus > Rousettus aegyptiacus. The sequence continues at coordinate 8,620,168 of NW_023416290.1, read as the reverse complement.
AAACTTCCAGCGCAAAAATAAATAAAAATGAAATAAAATAAAAACATTAAGCTTTAAAAAAAAAAAACCTGCCAATCCTTTAAAACTACTCGTCTTTTCACACGAAGAGTGGTATCTTATTCTTATGTGCCCTTTCATCATTTATTTACCCAACACACTTCCCGAGCGCCTAGCAATCCATGGGCCGGGTGCCAAGCCAGATTCCAGGAAGACAACGGTGAGCGCGGCAGCCCTGTCCAGCCTTGTCCAGGTCCCCGTAACAGTCTTATGAGGAAGATAAATACTTGTGGGAATACTCGATAACCGTGTAACTCTGGACCGTGGTGGGAGCAATGAAAGGGAAGAGGAGCACCTGCCGACCTAGTTTGGGAAGACGGACTTCTCTGCCCTAGAAGATTCGAAAGAGCCGTATAAAATCAACCAGCTGACGAGAACAAGTGGTATTCCAGGTCCAGAGAACACTTGGTGCCTCGGCCCTGAGGTCTGCAGGGAGCGCAGCTGATTCCCCCACAGGAGGGAAGGCCCCGAGTGTGAAGGGCACAGCCGAGAGGCTGGAGAGTCAGCAGAGGCCAGCTCTTGCAAAGGACAGTTGTGAAGACGTAAGCACCTCACATCCTTCCTTGCAAGTCTTTATTAAAGAAGTCCCTAGAAAGGGCTAGGAAGCTACTGCAGCCATCAGTATACTTCATCCCTAAATAATTTCAGCACGTGTATTATTACTTCGGGTTTAATATTTCATTATGATTCCTTCTTTTTAGGCACACCTTCTGTCAGACTAGTGACCCTCTCTCTACCTGGTTGGCAGGCTCTAAGGAAAGCAATCAGTTCTGACACCTGGGCTGTAACGAATCTTACTCTGAGAGTGATTCGAGATCTGCTGTGACTTAAGTTGGCCTGATCATTTCCTGTTTCTGTCTGTAAATCTGACCCATCAACAATCAGTATCAGGTGTGGATCGCCCAAAAGCATTTCTGGTAAATCTGCACGGGGCGTGGATGATTCCTGTACAAGTGCCAGAGAAAACGCATTTCGCCTTCTTTGGGGATGGAAGGAGCATAGCAGAGTTTCGAAGAGTGATGGATGGAAATACATAGACTGGTAGGAGAAAGCAATGGTATTTCGTAGGACGGAAGCTGCTGCCTCAGCTAGACACGTGCATTGATTAAGTGACAAAGGTCGTGCAGTTTGGAGAACCACTGGGTTCAAGGCGGATTCTAAAACGTGTAGTGAGTTAGACCGACCACGAGGAGAGGGCTGCTGAGGAGCGAGCTCTGGGCCACGCAGTGCGTGTTCCTGCTGGTGTTCCCGGGACAGGGGCAGTCACCCAGGATTTAGTCTGGTCCCAACAAAGAGCCCTCTGTGTACAATACCTCGTGAGACCTAGAAATGGTTTTTCAGTGGTAGGTCCAGCACGGTCGTGGAAGGCCTGTAGTCAGTCAGAGGTAAGCTCTTGCCTGAGATGAATCGTGCTCTAGGAAAGAAACATTTTGCCCAAATAATTGCAATTGTCTTGACAGTGTCCTTTTGTGCTAAAGGTCAGAAGGTAGGTGGGATTCATTTTATAGCTTTCCTGATCTTTAGAACTGAGCAAAAGCTCATCCTACAGAGGAGCTTTGAGGTCCCGATTTAAAAATATAAGTAAGGGACCGCAGTGGCGGCTCCCTGAGGCGTAGTCATGCGTATATACCGTGAGTTCTCCCCAGGCCAGGTGAGTAGGTATTGGTGATCTGAATGTAAAAGAACAGGCTCTCAAGATGGCAAACTATAGACGCACAACTGTAAAGCAGGTGGCCTTGGGTGGGATTGGGGGAAGGAAAGTATTTAGAATTGGCATCACTGGAATGCGAGGGACAGTTACTTTAACGACAGGCCTGGGATGGTGAGTGAATCTGCACGCCCACTTACTGAGTTATTTCATAGTCAGGATAGCAGTGTTACCAGTGCTAGCTCAAGGTTAAACAAGGACTTTGTCCGACAGTCCTTTTATAATGGCCGAAACCCTCCCTTTCCTTCCAGCTTCAAGGGTGTTCTGCAGGCCTGGGGGATGTTGGCATGGACCAGTCTGAACCTCGGTGTGCTCGGCCCCAGCAACCCTGAAAACAGTGGTCAAGTTTTGGACCTTTAGGTCTATGGCTCCTCACAGAGATCTTCAAGTTGTGTCTGACTCTAAATGAGCTATGGTACGATTCAGGAATTCCAAGGAAGAGAACCTCTCCGGGAAATCTCATTCTGGCCATTCCATTTCCATATTAAATCTCGTTGGGTTTAGGCTGGTGTGGTATCGCAGGGGAAGAGCATGCTTTCAGTCAGAAGACCAAGAATGACAGCAGCTGGCGTGTAAAGGGCGTGCAAGGGCCGTTGGACACACAGCCGCCTCCTGGCTTTTCACTGACTCTAGAGGAGAGGGGTGAGCTTAGCAGGTTGTTGCTGAAAGTGCAGCCTCTGCAAATCTAAGGAAACAGCTACCGTCGCCCAGAACTGTTCATGGTAATTCTTGTGGGTTTTAAGAGAAGACTTGGAAGTTGGGTGCTGCCTTCTCCTCTTATTATCTGTTAGGTTTTTCCTTGTCGAAAGTGGGACTGTTGGTTTCCCAGCATCCCTTTCGTTCAGAGTAGCATCAAGTAACTTTATCAGTCGGCATTTCTGCGGGGAGGCGTAGGGAGTTTCTGGGGTCATCCAGTTTAACTGGAAAAACCACGAACTTGTTTAGGGTCTTTGATCTTCTTAAGATGTTTGGGCAAATGCTGTACATACATCGGAGGAGTTATTTCCACGTCTAGCCTTTGACTATCAAATGCCTGGTTTCTGGCTCAAGGCTGTTCATAAAAAATGTGGGTAGTGTGGCAAAAGCAGCTACCTATTGACCTACCTGATTGTCGTTTGAAGGTGATTGCTCAAATCCTCAACGAATTTGCTTTTGTTAAAGAATATAGGATTAATATCTAGTCAGTCTTAACTCAAAATGAAGTAGGTATTGCCTTCAGTGAGGAATGTATCGCATTTTGCGCTTTCCTTAGTCTCTGTTCTGTTTGATGGACTTCAGGCATACACAAGGCCTTTTCCCAGGTCCTTTCAACAGAATCTTTCAAGCAAGGGCTGATTATCTGAAGGGCCTGTTAATACACATGCCCACTGATGTAGATCAGGGAGGCTGGGCTTAGAGCTTCCCTGCACTACCTTAAATTCTAAGGTTCTTCCTATTAGTCAGAAAAGGCTGACCTTAGGTCTTCGGCCACGCCACCCCTGAACACGTGATCTTGTGAAAGCTAAGCAGGGTCAGGCCTGGTTAGTACTTGGATGGGAGACCACCTAGAAAGACCAGGTGCTGTAGGCATAAATAAATAAACAAACAAACAAATAAAATAAAGAGAACTGCTGCCCTTGACTATTCAATTAAGTAATAGTTAAATTTCCTGTCCTCATCTTTTGCCCCTTATTTTAAGGTGCTTCTGAGATGAACAGTTTTGGTCATATGGAAAGTGATTCAAATTGAAAATTGAAAGCTCTTGCAAGAAAACTAGAATAAGAGATGAATCCACCTTGTATCAGCATGGCGGCGAGAAGTGGTCTAGTTCTGATTGTATTTAGAAGATACGGTCATCATGCTTTTCTAAACGCCAGGAGCTTAGATTTGGAAAGTTTGAGGTGACCAATGTATAATAAAGTGAACATATTAGACAGATTTTAGACATGTGATTCTGGAGTTCAGTTAGTATTTAAAACCATGAGACAGGATGAGTCCCTTTGTGCATAAACAAGAGAGGAAACTGAGAATCTGAACGCCTAGCTGCTGCAGCATTGAGAGGAGCTAACGAAGGAAACTCAGAAGTAGCAGAAAGACGGGAAGAAAACCTCGAGAGAGCACCGCGCGCCCCGAATCCCGGGAAACCGGCTTTCAAGAACAACCACTTAAAATACGAACAGTTTGGTCAAGTGAAATGAGGACTGAAAGTTGACCACCGAGTCGCCCACCGAGAAGCCATCAGGGACTCGCGACAGAGAAGCGTTTCGGCAAGGTGGCGGGGACCAAGGCCTAGCTGGACCCGAGTTCAGAGTGGGGTCGGTAAGCGCACACAGCTCTGTCCTGCGGCGGGACCCGGAGCAGGACCGGCTGGAGACCTGAGACTTCGCTGCCTCTTTGCTGGTGGGGTTTGCTCTATTTCAGCATGCCTAACTGAGCCACGGGTGCGCCGTGGGTTAAAATCACAGCCTCGCCACCCCAAACAAACAAACAAACAAACAAATAATAAAATCACAGCCCTGGACTGTCACGCGGTGCTATCTTTAGAAAGGTAAAGTGTTTTTCTTCATCGATTCATTAGTTTTATAACAAAATTTTACCGCGTTTCCAGAGTCGTGGTCCTATATCTTCCACACTGAATAGGCTTTTACTGTGCATTTTGCCTACTGTGCAAATCGGCAGGAGAATGCCAATTTATTTCATGTATTTCCTATATGCTAACCATTTCCACTTCCAACTAAATTATTTTTTGGCAAGTTCGTGACTTCTAGCAGCAAACTGAAATTCCTGGAATTCAAAATATTGGAACTGAGTACAACTTGTTTCTTTCCAGAGTCACAAGTTAAATTCATACCTTAGTAGCGAATGCTCAGCGCATAAATAATAAAATAAAATAAGCAAAACCCACTGCAATAGAACTCTGATAGGGACTGCTTAGTTTCCAAACGCTTAATGTAAAAAATAACCCCTACTTCCTGAGTGTTGCTTGCCACGTGGACTTTTAGAACTCTAAAAATGGCTCCGCGTCGCTTAAAAAAACAAACAAAAAAATCAAAGAAAATCAAAAGCTTCTTCTACTGAAAGTTCCACAACTGATAAATTGTATTTTGTTGTTGTTGTTGTTGTTTGTTTTGGTAAGATATACTCAAGAATTTGAATTTTAATGGGACTATACATAAGAAATAGGTGGTTAACCTGCAGAAGGGCTGGCTTTGGACCAAGATGGCCCCATGAAAATTGAAAACAAGTCAGACATGTTGCTTGTGCACCTCTGACTTCAGCGCCAGTCAGAGCCTGGCTGTCTCTGACCACAGACCTAACAGCTGCAGCCTCACTGATCAGTTTTTGGAGATCTGTTTCTCCCAAACCAATGTGGGGGAAATTGAGATAGGCTGGAGGAATAAGAGATTCATAAGGATATCAGAGGGTTATCCAAGGCAAACTTCATCTGCTGAGTAATGACTGTTTGAAGAAAGAAGTGATACTAAAGCACAAAACATTGCAGTCGTAATTGAGTAACTGATAGGGTTGTTTTTCTGGTTCTATTTTATACAAGTGATGGGGGTTATCGTTTACAGCTGTGACAGTCAAAGCCATAAGTAGAAAAAATTCATAGCCATAAATGCCTTTATATTAAAATAGGATAGAAAATAAACAAAATAAGAATTCCAGATAAGAATCTGGAAAAAGAACAATTAACGGAATCAGGAGGAAAGAGTTCATAAAAGGTAAAAACTAAGCTTGACGAATTGAAGAACTAAAAATAATGGACTAGGTAAATAAAACTTTAGCTGCTTCTTTGGAAGGGTCATTAGAATGGACAAACCTCTGCCTGGCAAGCATGACCAAGTGGGAATGAGAAAGGAAACATAACCATAGTTAAAGAGAAGCTTACAACGCCTGTTAGAGATGTCCGTGTAAGCTTTTATGCCCAGGAAAGATGGAAAGCTTTAAAAGTCTGATCTCACTTATATCGGTGGGGGAGAAATTGCAAATAAATTGAGATACTGAAATCGCACAGTATGTTAAAAATCTATCATGCAGGATTCTCCCATGTCTGGGAAGGATTAACAGCCACGGAAATGGCGCTTCTGTAAACAACGAAACAGGACCAGGAGTATGAATCCACTGCTCCGGCACGCTGGGCAGCGGTCAGCACGGACTGCGGCACTGGAAAGGGACATGAATGAGATGAGTGTTACAACGCTGGAGCGTTTTGCCTTTTTCATTTTTTTATTAAAAATTTTTGGGGTGACGCTGATTCATAAAATCAAGCAAGTTTCAAGTGTACAATTTAACAGTGCGTCACATATGTATCACATTGCGCCTTCACCACCCAAAGTTAGATTTCCTTCGATCACCATATATTTGACCCCTTTTATCCCTCCCTTCGCCCTCCCGCCTTCCCCCTTCCTTCTGGTAACCACTACTCCACTGTCGGTGTCTGAAAATATGAAACACCACAATTTTGTGTGTCATCTTGCACAGGGGCTGTTGTCATTTCAATGTTATCCCTGTATCATTTCAATGTTAGTATGTGTGCTGCCGAGACGGGCACTGTTTTACCTTATTGAGGCAGTTTCTACATGCGAAACAGGAAGGGGAACCCCCAAACAGAAAGGGGAACCCTAAATCAGAAAGGGGAATCCCAATCTAAGCCCAGTGGTCGAGATGCGTTGAAGATACACAGATTAGCAGTGTGTTTCGAATTCGGGGGGCAGGATGTCAACGAGGAGGGATGTGCTCAGAGAGCTCTGCAGAGGGTTCTCCTGGGGTCTGTGACTGCGGACCCACCTGCGCAGGTGCGAGAGGGACCTACGTGAGGCCAGGGGAAGAACTGCTCGAAAGCAGGAGGCCAGACCTTTCCAGGATTATACAGAACTGAATGAACACTTTGCATTCCAACCAGCCAGAGTCTGTGCATTTCTGTGCTGGTTCTTCAAGTCTCAGCTCCACAGGGCAATGTGAGGAGGGTCAGAGGACTCTAGGTCCCAGTGGGCTTTGCTGCAGGGGTGCAGGGAACTGGGACCGTTCATAATGGGCAGTGACCATGCTTGTACGTTGCCCTGTCTCCCAAGACAGTAAGCCACTTGTTCTTTGCTCTATCTTTATCACCCAAGATTGTTTGCCATCTAAACATAGTCCGGAGCAGTGGGCAGTCTGCTTGACCCAGGAGAGGGGCAGAGAGGCCAGTGAAGAATTACTTCTTGACTCTCATTTTCGGGGGTCTGCTGCTTCAAAGGGCGCAGAGAAAGAGGAGTCCGTCCACGCGCTTACTTAGGTACCATCTTCGCAGTATCTACTAATTTTTTAAAAAAGTCATTTTAAAAAGTCGTAACCTTTTCTGTAAGATAAAGAAAATGCCCGTTTTCACAATTTATAAATTTCACCAATTTTCTCATTTCCCATAAGTCATCTGTTCTCTTTCCTTAGTGCATCTTATTTTTTCATCTAAAAACACCTATTTTTAATGAGGAAATGCCACGATGTCTATGACTCTGACTGGGTTAGTTCCCTTCTGCCTTCTGGTCTAACTCGAATGCTCTATTTCTAGGTATACTTATTCATCCATCTACTCTCTTAATTTGGCCTTAGGTCATTCATTGGGGGAATTCAAGATGTTAATTTTTCTTAAAGAAAGCACATAAGAAAACCAGAAATTATAAACCATCCCTATGGTTTCATTAGTTTTTAAAGTTTCCATAATTTGTAATTTATATAATAGATTGCTCCTGCGTACAAAATTATTACCTTCAAAGAGCAAGACTTCTTGTCCTCCAAGACGGTCACAGTAGAGAGCCAGCTTCGTTTAAAATTCTGTCTGGGACCAGTCAGGAGAGAGAAACTGTACAGTAATCTGAACAGGGAAAGCTTAGCATGGAGAATTATTCTCTATGGGGACGGGGCAGTGGAGTGACCAGGGCCTGGCTAGTAAGAAGAGACCCGTAAAGAACGGAGGAAGACATAACATGCATCACACGATCCTGCGTCTGTTAGCCACGCACACCCGGGGGGCGGACGTGCAGACCTTGCTGGGGAAGACTCAGCTGTGGCTACTGGATGGCAGAAGGTCGCCGTGGTGCCACACTGCTGGCGCTTGCGGGAAAGCCGTCCTCTGGAACTTACTGGGAATCAGCCTCTAGTGTGCTGGGGGGAAAGCTGTTCACAGGGAGACGTGTCACTGGGGTCACTCTGCTACAAAACCACCTGAGGGAGTTGCGGGGAGAAGCTGCGGGCCGCTGTGCGCGGCAGCCGAGCCCAGGGAAGCTGCGCACTCTGCAGGGCGCAGCTGAGAATCCAGGAGCGAAACGACGGCCTCCCGCAACGACTCTCCAGCGCCCTCTACTGACAAAGCTTCAGTGCCAGCAGGCGACTTATTTAAGGGACTGATTCATTTTCATAAGGCACTCAGAGTGAATTTGGGGCTGAGAGGAAATAAGTTAATAACTACAATAAAGTCCATCTGGTGATTAAATCCAGGCCTTTCGTTTTTTCAAATCTGGCCTTAGTTTCCTTGTTTTTAAAATGGTGGTGGTTGGATAATGCAAATTTGAAATTTCTTTTAATTCTAACATTTCACCATTATTTTTAAGGAGTGCTAATCTCTCGTCCACTTTTTTCCTGTTATTAGTTTAGCTGTGCTGTTACATGAGTGTTTGTCAGTCTTCGGAAAGCAAGTGTGCATAAAGTTTTGTTCACTCTCTGTCCATTTGTTCAAGCCTGCTAGAAATTGTTCGAGATTTTTTTAGGGGGTGCGTGGGTGGGTGAATATGGTTGGCCTATTGTATTTGTGGCTCATCTTATGAGTCCCTAATGGAGTTAGGTGTCTTAGCCTCTTAGGGGGTTACAGCAGAATACTATAGACTGGGGGGCTAAAAACGAGAGATTTCTCCCAGTTCCGGAGGCTGAGAAGTCCAAGGTCAAGGTGCAGCAGAGTGCACGTCCAGTGAGAGCCCACTTCCTGGCTCACAGATGGCCATCTTCTCCCTGTGTCCTCACGTGGTGGTAGCAGAGAGGGGGCTCTTGGGGTCTCTTTTATAAGGGCACTAATCCCATCCCAAAGGCCCACCTCCAAACACAATCACATTGGGGATTGAGATTTAACATACAAACTTTAGGAAGACGCATTTAGCCTGTACCCTAAGAAATAAAGAAAAAGCAGTGAATCTTCCCGGGTGCTCCCCTTCAGTCCCCCTTAAGGATTGGCTTTGATCGTCTCCAAATTCCTTGCCCTGGCCTGGAAGACCTTTCATGATCTGGCCCCTGGCTCCTTCCCAGTCCCCATCAGTTATCTTCTCCAGCCACAGTGGCCTTCTTGCTGCCCTTCAGACACCAGAGCTGCTGTGTCTCGTAACCCTCGCACTTCCTGTTCCTTCTACTGGAGTATTCTTCCCCCAAGATTCTTACACGTCACACTTCCTCGCTTTCTGGCTCTGACCAAATGAATGAAGGGTCGATTTATCAAAGACTTATAACTGCTATCATCTATCACCCATCTCTCTCTCTCACCTATGTGCCTAATAATGTTTCAAAAAATATACAAGCAAAGATGATATAAACAGAGAATGAGACAAATATATAACCATCGTTGGAGACCTTACCACCTTTCTCTGATATAAAACTAGATAAAAAATTAGTAAGAAACCGCTTACGTGCTGTTTCCAAGGTTGAAAATAAAAGGAGGAATAAAGATATGAAAACAAAAAAGGATTGCCAGAGATAAAATGGGGCAATATATGATTTCAATGGTCAGTTCATCTTGGAGAAATGTGTATGTTCCTAGTAGCATTTCTGAGTACAATAAGCAAAAATGGACATAACTAAGGGGAGGAAAAAAAAACCCTGGAGCCGTAATTGGAGATTTTAATTGATAAGAAAGCCAGCAAAATATGAGGGATGTAGCTAAAACCGGTAAACAGGAAAATTTATAAGCTTGAAATATATATATATTAGAAAAGCATGAAGGTTGAAATTTGATAAAGTATTCACATAATCCTCAAGAAGTTAAAAAAAAAAACACCAAAATAAATGCAAAGCGAGCATAAGCTAGGAAAGGAAAATAATAAGTTCAAATATGCAAGTGTGGTTATTTCATAGGATGCTCTGGATTTAAATTCTGAACAGTTTGCCAGAAGACTCCAGCCCTACGGCTTTGGTGCGCTACCCAAAATTCAGGGAGAATACCAGTCTTGCCAAATTTATACAAACATCTGCTCTGGATAGCAGAGGGTTGGTATTCCCACTGCCGTCTGTGGGAGTATTCACGGCTATTACTAAACTCTTAGCCTTTTGCTGAATGGATGAAAATCTTTTGATATTTAGTAGCCATTTTGGACTTTCGTTATCTGTCCACTCTTTGCTCTTTCCCGTTTTTTATTTTTGTAAACCTTATGTTAACATCGCCTTGGTACACCTTCTGTTTGCTGTCTTCAATTTCTTTTAACTTTGTTGGTCTCATATTAAATTTTTGTTATCCTTTTTGTCTCTTGAAGAATTGCACCTTCGGTGCTCCTGCAGTGTATACACATTCCTCTAACTTTACGTTTCCCCGTGTTTATCAGCCTGACGCGTTTGGGATTTGTATTGTGAGGCAGTTAACTTGGTGTTTTCTCCAATTGTCTCAACACCATTTTTTTGAGCAGGTTCTTACTGATTGGAAATGCCGTCTTTTATGTTGAATTTACATATACACAGCACTCTGTCTCTGGGCTCTACTCCGTTCTTCTGATGTATTTGTCCATTTCTGCGTAGCCATTTTACAATACTCATCAAGAGAAGTCTGTCATTTTTCCTTCTTTGAAATTCCTATTACTGTACATGTTAACTTCCAAATGCTTTAACTTTTTGGATTTTGACTGAAACTGTGATGCTTTGGGGGAAGGAGCTGAGGGTTTGGTAGCGCTGGTCCTCCCTCTTCTCGGTTCTTGCCATGTCTCCGTTTTGTCGTCTTCTGTCTATTGGTAAAACTATAGTTTTCTCTACCCAAAGGTCTTTCAAACTTCGTGTTTGGTGCAATTCTATTTTATATGCATCGTGTTACTTTAATACAAATGGAGATTTTAAAAGTCTTTTTTAGTGTGGACAGAAGGTATACATGTTTTTATATTCTATGCCTCTGAGCTTTTTAATTTTCTTTTCCCCAGAGATGGTCAAATGGGCTAAAAATGTCTCACCTCTTCCGGTCCAGAAGCAATAGCTATTTTTTTTTTTTTTTAAGCATTCGTAGTGGGCCTGACTCTTTGTTTTGTTCTAATGAATATTTTTAACATTTCACCATTAATTGAGATTATGTCACACCGGGATTGCATTTTACCTGATAACAAATAACTTTAGGACATTTCCTTTTCCTCGAGGTTTTATTTTTTCCTTGATATTTTCTCATACATGGAGGCTGATAGTCACCCTACTCAGATATGACGTGGCATCTATCACATTAATCATGCTTCCTCCCTTCCTTTAACTTCTTAATATGGTTAAAAGCATCGACAAAGTTTTCTAATCACTCATTTTGTTTTCGGTATCTTTTAAAAATACAATTCCAGATTGTGTTTACTAGTATTTCATATAGTTTATGACCTGGGGTTTAGGTATATTGTACTTAACACTGTTTATAAACTATTAACAAATCAACCTATTAAAACCCCCATAAATACTCCGATGTTTGACACATAAGCTTAAGTCAGTCAGGAGGCTACATGATGCTCGTGTTTTTGGAGGAATGGGATAAGGGGTGGCACAGCCTGGTGAGGGGCATCGGCACCCTCACTCAGGATTCACTGGACCTAGGTTCGGCCTGCGTTTGCCATGAGGTTGGTTGTTAGACAGTCTTCGGCAAGAATCACCCCTCTTGGCTTCAAATTAAAAACCTATAAAGCAGGTCACCGGGAGGACCCAGTGTCAAAGCGGTGGGCACAGTGCCCACTGCTGCATAAACGCAAGACGCTATTACATTCGGAGCACGGTGCTCTAAATTTAAATGCACTTGTAAGTGAAGATAACAATATAAACACATTACCATCTCCAAAGCCATGTAAAACCCGAAGGCATTAAAATTTATTAAATGATGCAATAACAACAGAATTCTTTATTTACAATAGCATTATTTAACATCAAATAAGCAAAGAGCATCAGCAAAGCAATATTAACTTGCATAAATGTATTTAAAATTTCTCTGAATATATCTACCTTTGCATAAACTGCTCACACTAGAAATACAAACATCAATGCAGGTGAACAAAGTGATGTTCAGGGTCAACTCCATTTTGAAAATAAATCACAACCTGAAACACTGTAAGCTTTCTCCTGAAGAACCATAGTTAATATATTGCTTAATTTTACCCTTGTATAATCTTTTCATATACACACATCTCAGATGCAACTTCATGAGGAACTGTACAAATAAAACCCACAAATGACAAAGGAAAAAAATGACAGTTATATGTTTGAAGAAATGTATCATCATCACTATTGAATAACGTAAAGGTTAAGTGATGATGCACTTATTCAAAAATTGTACACAATTCACTATACAAATATAATACATCGGACAGCTATGTAGGAATATACAAGACTTAAAAACAGATCTAAGGCATTATGCTAGATTTTAGCATTTTGAGGTTCTTGCACATAGCTTTTACCTGTAGTAAGAAACTTAAAAGATTTTGTTTTAGTCTATAAAGAAAACACCAGGGAGAAAATTCTAATTAAAATCGAAGCCACTACAGTAATTTTCTGTTGTGCAGAGAATGCTTTGCTCTGAGGCAGCACACTACCATACAAATACTAGAAAATTTTAAATTCACACCAACAGTTAATGGCTTAAGTTGCATTTCAAAACTGATTGTGTGTCTTTGGGTTCTACAAGTGGACCTCTGCCACTCGCTTCTGTGTTCCGCCCATGTGGACTCCATTTCTAAACACGGATTAAAAACTGCATGATATAAACTGCAAAAACATTGCTTTCAATTATTACAGGCCGTAAGAGATACACGTGGGGGGGGCATTTTCGTCTTTGAGTCCAACGAATTCATTGCTGTAAAACAGTTTCACTTCACTTTGTCAACTTACCACATTACATGAACACTTAAGTGAGTCTTACAACCAAGTTAATGTATGTATACTTTTCACATTTTGCGTTTTTCACATTTAGTAATATAAGTAAAACACTGATTCTTTGTTCTATTAAACAAAAACGGAGGACTCAGCCTAACAAATTTACTGTGCACAGCGTAAGAAATACTGATAACGAAGGGGATCGATTTGGCTTTTGCTTCTACAGTGATCAATGTGATCAGAGGGTTCCTTCACTTACTTTTCTTGTCTTAGATGCAAAGCAAAATCCATTACTTGATCTGAGCCGTAAGAGATTTGATCATCTCTTTTCCTTCCAAACAGTCATGATCATGAATTGTTGGAAACGACCAGCATCACAGGTCTGCAGATCTGTCTGACTTGGGGTTGACATTAAAACACAGTGGGCAGATGAAGAAACAATAAAAGATACACAGGTATTTATTTATTTTTTTTGGACACGGTTATAGTGAAAAGGAACTCGAAACTCAAAACAACAAATCCAGTTCAAACTGCATTTCTCTTTTGTGCTGTGTAAAGTTAAAAGTCATTCTAAGTCACATATTTCTAAAAAGCAACTTGAAACGGGCCACATTGAATTGTGTATGACGTAAGCCTCAACGCACCGACGGGGTCACGGAGCTTCGGGCCAACCTCTGCTCGCTTTTCCCGTCACGGCCGGGCAACCCAATGGCTTGGCTGAGAAAAGCAGAGCCTTTTGAGGGGGACCTGTGACCTGGTGGCCGCTGTGAAGTGCTGTTCCTTGGCCACCTCCCTGTAGTGAGACCCCTCGCAAGTGGAAAAAGGTATCAAAATGCAAATTTCCAGAAAATTTCTTTAGTATGGAGCAACACCTTTAGACTGTCTACTTACCATTTATCTTTGGGTGATCTCGCTCTAAAAGCCGTAATTTGTACATATAGGGGGAGAGAGAAATATAAATGGGAGTATAGCTTGTCCATTTTTCACCCTGCCACAACGAAACAATCAAATTTCAAGGAAAAAGCTCTCTGTTCCTAAAAAGCCTGGCTAGTGAGATATAAAATGCTTCACTTTTTAGACATCAAAAGGACATCATTCTGAAATTTAGGTAAGAAAGTATGCGTGTTAGGGGTTGGGGAGACATAGCTCAAAAAAGGTCATCAGTTTCTTGGTACTGCAGTTGTTTGAAACTGACCCCAATTAACAAAAGGTTACTCCCCTACTGCAGTGAGCAAGAAAAACAACCAGAAAAGAGGCCTGCTTTAGTGACAGGTAGTCTTTCTAAGGTTCATTAAGAAAGAATATAAACATATAAAAATCAAGAACTGGTTCCTACAGCGGCTGCATATCATATAGATTAGATAAATGATTTATGAGCAGAATCACAAGGTTTAGAAAATAAAAAGTCTTAAGTCTACAAATTAGGTCTAATCAAGGCATTGATATCCTTTACAAAACACCTTTAGGAGACGTTGCTATGAAGGTATCTAATTTAATACTGAAGTACCTCATTTTTGAGTCAATTCCACAATATGTATACCTCACAAAAATTATACAATTAAAACACTTAAGTTCTCAACTTAAATTATTGCTCGTTTACATATAAATTGGATTTTATGTACCTTACAAAACTTCGGCTTAGTCAGCACTGCTAGAAAACAAAATAAAAAAACGCACGGCGGAGGTTAAATCTGTCGTGATATCTGCTGTCAATCTGAAGCACGCCATCGTTCTCTGTCCCGCAGGCCAGCGTCGCGGGGGACATGGTGCGCGTGCTTCTAGAGGGGCCACCTCGGGCTGGCCGGTGTCTAGTCCTAGCTCCTCTCCTGGCCAGTGAACGCGGTTTTCTGAAATTTAATCGTTAGCAACTGGTAGGCGGCTGGCAGAACATTTAGGAAATAAAGGGTTTACCTGGTTTCTGTTGCTTTTATTATGACTATTATTATTTTTAAATGAACGAAAGTGGGGAGAACTAGGGAAGGCAGAGAGGGGTGGGGAGTCAGGGTCAGGTCGGGGGTGGGGGGAGGAGGAGATGCTGATCCAAGCTGCTCATCAGATCAATCTAGAGGGAACTAAATTTGGAAATGAGAAATATTTCTTCTTGATTCACAATTCAGATGAACCAGTCTGGTTTTAACAAATAACAAGGAAAAAAAAAAAAAAGGAGAAAGCACTTGTTAACGTTAACAGCCCTCTCGCAGGCTCCTGCTCATCTGTCCGTAACTGGAGCTGTCCCAGCTCAGCCCGGAGCGCGCACGGCCACGACTCTGCTGCTCTCCGCCCGCGCCGGCCGCCCCAACGGCGCCGTCCGCGGTGCCCGCCCGGCTTTCATCCCAAATGCAGGCTTTAGCGCAGGACGCCTGGAGTTTTTTGCTTTTAATTCTTTTCTCCCCCCCAAGATGAAATCTGAATCTTCCGTACTAGACTGATCAGCCAGGAACAAAGCAAGAAACCAGTGTCTGGAGCCACACGGGGCAGAACGAGCGCGCGGCAGTTTTCCTTAAATACGACATTTACATACATTCAATCTGACACGGGTATGAAATTTGCCTGTCAACATTTACTTCGCAGGAGAGATCTAAGTTGCACTAAGGTGAATGCAGTGAACAGACTGAGCGACTGTCTGGACGCGAGCTGCAGACTGTCCAGAGAAGAGGCGGCTCCTCACGCCGCCGCCCGCCTCGCCGGGGGCCAGGCCCAGGCCCGTCCGCTGGGTCGGGTGGGTCGGAACGGATAGACGCGGCTCTCCAGACTGGGAGGTGTTTCGAGCGCGTGAGCCCAGTCGGCTGAAGAAAGAAGCAACCAGCTACCTTGGGTGTCAGCAGTACTTCTGTGGGAAGAGAGAGCTGTGAAAGATCTCTGATTTCTGGTAAAACCGTCATAAAGCCCATCCCAGAAACAGCAAAGTTCTGCGCCACTTTAAATAATGCCGACCGCAAAGGCTGCCCCTGGATGAGCTCCACCTGATGCTGATGCAGACGAGCAGGTGCAGCCATTTCTAAGTGAACACAAGCAGCGTCGGTCCGGGCCGGCGGGCTCCTCTCGCCGCTCTGAAGGACACACAGTGCGGTGCACGGCCAGCCTCTCTCGCCTGGCGCTGCTCTTAGCGACGGCGTCCCAGTCCGATTTAATCTCTCCCGCCTTCTCAAAACACACGGCTGAAACTCTCAGTTGCGGACCTGCGCATCCAGTCCAGAAGCGGCCACCGCTTTCCCGACCCTTCCTCAAAATCACCGAACTCGCTTCGTGTAACATGTCCCTCTTGACTCCCCTTTACTGAGGGGCCCCCAGACCCCCGGGAGTGTGCGCGCCTCGCTTCAGCACGTGAAATCACCCGGGGCTCTGACTCGACGCTATTCTCGTTTGTTTCTGGCTGCTGTGAGCTGACGATCTGTATGATGGACACCAAAGGGTGTCCGTTTTCTGTAGCGAGCGAGAATCACGTGCAGGTGTTTGGATGGTGCAAGTTTATAATCAACGCTTTTCTTAGGCTATGGATTATCTTCCCCGCAAAAATTTTCATTCATTTAGCAAATATTAATTGAGCATCTACTGTGTGTCAGGTACTGGGGCTGTAATTATAACAAGACACTTCCATTCTCTGCTAGAAAACTATGCCGAACAGGCCAGGCAGGTGATTGAATAACAGTGTGATCCGAGTTCTGTGGGAACATTTAACAACTGCTTCTGGGATTTCGATATTTAGACACAGAATTTTAGCAGATCAGGGCCATTAAAAATTATCTAGTGTAAGTAAGATTAGAAAGCAAGTCAGCCCCAAACCATCTAGTTCACTAGCTCCTTGAAAGGGACTGGGGGACATTCACAGATCAGGGACCCCCACAGCTGGAGGTGGGGTCATGCTCCTGGTCAGGCGCACGGTTCTCCCAGCTCACAGACTAGCATAGGAGACCGCGGAGGACGTGTCCTCTCAGAAGGACGTTTAACGGACTTTTCTCTGTAATTTATTTTTTCCTAATTGGTGTCACTTACATGATTTTACATGGAAATACTTCAAGGCTCAGACTGAAATATGGGAAAAAAATCCTTCAATTTCCAGTTAGTCTGAAGAAAAATTCTACTGAGAAGTATTTATGTCCTTAGAAACTTGAAGGCAGTGTCTTTAACATGGACTGACAGCAACAAGCAGCTATTAGCTTGGAGGGTGAGGGATGGAGGTCTGATCCTGGCGTGGTGGCTTTGGAGAGGGAGGTGTGATCCAGGCCTCCCTGATGCATTTTCCTCTTTACGCGGCGAGAGACGAAGTGCTCAGAGGGTAAGCCCCTGGCACTCTGAGCTGAAAACGCGCATCCTCTGTGGAAGCCTAGTTATTGCTAAGTCATCGTTCCCCTGGGGAGCCCCTCCCAGGGTCAGGCCTCCCCTTCCGCACCTAAGCCGTCCTGAGTCACGTGGCCTCCACCTGTGGACACGCGGTGGAGCGGAGCCAGGGCTGGAGGCAGGACGGGCAGCCCCCGAGGGCCCGCAGCCCTCAGTGGTGGCGCATGCGGAGTCTGAACACGTCAACACGAAACACACTCCCCTTCTGTCTGACTTACTCTATCAGCACGTAGCCATCCAGGTGGGCCGCGCGTCTGAGCGCATCAGGTCACATCCGCGCGACTCCCGCCCACGGGACAGAAGCCACGCGGAAATTTCACACACTACGTTGTTAAAATCTGGATCAAGTTTGTGCTGTTACTTTTTAAACCTGAATGGCAATGTCGACGAAACCATCCAAGATACACTTTCCTGGTCGGAAATTCAATATCAATCCTACATCTTCTCCACTGACAGCCTGTGACTTAAAGGCTCAGGATTGTTTCGTTGCCTCAAGGGGCTCATAGAGCTTCCCGTGACGGCCGCTGCCAGGCACACGCTCCCGGGCTCTCAGTACTGACCACTGTTTCAAGATCTGGCTGAATGTGGTACTATTACTCTCCTTAGAGTGAGTGTTTAAAGGTGACAAGGGAATAATATATGATTGTTGCCCAAACAAAATAAAATACAGGCAAACACTTAGAAGGAATAAACTAGACTTAATTAAAGGAGACACAGCATCATAAATTGGTTCTTCACCCTCCTGAAAATCTAACATTACAATTTAGGAAAAGCAAAACTAAATCAAAGTTTGCCCAAACATGACTAATTCATTGCTACTTTATGTTCTGTTTTGCAGTAATAATATCATTCCAAGGCAAAATTAGTGTTCTTAATGAATACGCCACCATCGGTTCAATTAAAATTGGCTTAAATAATTATTCGCACAAAACCATTATATGTCAGATAAAATTAGAAGATATTTTTAAAAATTACAAGCATTACAATGATCTTCAATCCACTGGCTGACAATATACCTGCCAATTTTGGTCTATAAGATATTCACGTTCACGCGCTTCGTCGTTTCTTACCCGGGATGCGTCTCCCTCCTGCTTGATCATATCCATGCCAGGCAGCTGGTTTGGGAAAAGGCTGCCTCCCCTCAGAGCAGGGTCACTAACCTGAAGGCGACAAGACAGGGCAGTGGCCGTTTAGAGGTGCCCGGAAACGACCAACCGTCAACCTTCCCCCTCTTCGTGCTCAGAAGAGTAACGCGGAAAGACGACTGTGTAAAAGTGGCTACGCCCCTCGGTCTGGTCTCCCATGTTTATAGTTTGGGGAGATACAGAGGCACATGGAAAGAAATACTTATTTATAAATATACATGAGCTGCTATCGAATTAAGTTTTACTTGCATCTTGCACAAAAATTCAACCGGGGTGATAATACTAGAAATACTTTCAGGCCGCATGTTCCCTTTCTTGGCTGACTCGAAGTAGACCAGTCCTCACTTCATCTGAGCGGCTCCTAACATCTTTGCCACTCAGGCAAGTTACGATCCCCAAGAGTAGTGCTGAAGACCCAATCGGCACTGATTTTGTGAATATTCTATGACCAAGAAAACTATTCATCAGCATTCGTACATTTCTTTTACAAATTACAAAGTAAATGTACCAATGCTGATACAGGATTGATTTTGTCAGAAGATACACACTGCATTTGTTATCTGGGAGCTTCTGATAGTCAAAAGATTTAAATCTATACAAAAGTTTCCAAGCAATCTAGATTATGCAAATGCACCGACTCACTTCTGGGTAGGCCGACCAGGACCCGCACCAACCTAGACCGCCTCAGCAGCCCTTACCTGGTACACCTTCCCTAGAGGGCAAATCAGGAACCACTCGTGGCCCGTTTTTGTAGAAAATTCAACATCAACACTACATTTTCTCCAGTGAAAAGCTAAAAGTCTGTATTTCTGTAATTGATGTCTGTTTCATTTACCCAAATAAGCATCTAGCCACCATCAATCCAACTACAGAAGTGCAAATTACGATTACACGCATGCATAGAGCTTCTTAAATTGCCAAGGGCTTTGCATTTTTAATATCTTTTTATAGAACACAACACCGTAAGCAGTGTTTACAGTGCAAAAGCACTGTAAAATTCAGTAAATGTTCACGCAGATGGTGGTGTGCCGACACCAGCCTTAAACAGACCTAACCAAGCCTTCGGACTCGCACGGTTCTCACGGCTGTGGTCTGAGACTGAGTGCTGTCAGCGCCTGACTGGTCAAGCCAGTTTAGCCTCCCGCGCCACGGCCTCTCCACACATAACGTGAGATTCCGGGTCCTTGCCACGTCTGGGCTGCGGAAGAACTACTGAGATAGGAGAATGCCGAGCTTTTTGTGCCCTTCAAAATTAAGACCTCCTGTAAATACCATCTGGAAGTTATTAACAAGTATCTTTACCCGTGGGTCAGCCCACCACAGATACCTGAGTCCCAGAAGGCAATGTGCGATAGGAGATATCAGAAGCTTTGAGTCTCTTTCCCAGCAGTGAAGCTGGTGTGTGCATGGGAGTCTTATTCAACAAAAAACAGAGTTATTAAAAAAACTGACCAAAAAGAAAAAAATTCATGACATCTGCATCCCAAAGATGATAAAGAATCGTTTTTGGATCATCTCTGTCAGTCTCTTACTGCACGAGTGAAGTGTCATTTAAAGCTAACTGGAAGGCAGAAGTTCGGCCTTTGTGATTCATCTGGTTTTACATTTAGTAAGCAAATCAGGTCTTACACTATAAATCCAAAATAAAGCTATTTAAAGCTCATATACGACTCCATATTTAGAGATTCATTTTAGATACTGCTAAATTCTTCAAATAAGAAAAAAAATTGAGTGACGAGGAAGTTAAACATTTTGAAAGATCCTTGAGTAGCCAGGAATTCTTTCATGTGTATTTCGTCATTAACAAGCATTTCTGGTACTCTCACTGACACAGGTGAAAAAAACACTTCAAAATAAAGGTGGGAGTCGACGGCGGATGCCGCAAGATACACGCACTGCAGAAAGCAGACACAAGTCAGGACGCGGACCCGGGCCACGCACCTGCTCGGGACCCATGGAGGACAGCCCCGACGTAGGCACGGAGGTCACTGAGGTCATGCTGATCTGTCCCGTCATCTGGTTCATGTTGCTCATCCCGCCTGCGTTGGTCGCCATGGACACGTTGATGTTCATGTTGTTGTTGTATATGCTGGTGTTTGCTTGCTGCCCGAAGTGTGGTGGGGACTGCTGCGAAAACATGCTAGGACGCAAGGAGAAGGCGAGGGCGTCAGGGCCGGCCGGCGGGCGGGCGGGCGGGCGGGCGGCCTGGAGCGCGATGCTCCGGTGGGGGTGGGGGTGGGGGTGGGGGGAGCGGGCGGGCGGGGGGCCTGGAGCGCGATGCTCCGGTGGGGGTGGGGGTGGGGGTGGGGGTGGGGGTGGGGGGAGCGGGCGGGCGGGGGGCCTGGAGCACGATGCTCCGGTGGGCGTGGGGGGAGCGGGCGGGCAGGGGCCCTGGAGCGCGATGCTCCGGTGGGGGTGGGGGTGGGGGGAGAGGGCGGGCAGGGGGCCTGGAGCGCGATGCTCCGGTGGGGGTGGGGGGAGCGGGCGGGCGGGGGGCCTGGAGCGCGATGCTCCGGTGGGGGTGGGGGTGGGGGGAGCGGGCGGGCGGGGGGCCTGGAGCGCGATGCTCCGGTGGGGGTGGGGGTGGGGGTGGGGGGAGCGGGCGGGTGGCCCGGCGCTCCGGGGGTGGAAGGGTGTGGGGTGCGGACGGTCAGAGGAGGAGGGGTCAGAAACAGCAGGGGGCGTGGCCTGCCCTGCGAGGCTGCAGGGCGACCACATGGCCTTGAAGGTCTGGAAGTACATTTCCCACTTTCACGCTCACGGAGGAGCTTTTTGTCTGTTTTTATTACGGGGACGATGAAGGATGGCTCCTAGGGCACCGCCCTCCTCAGCAGTTTCCATCATAAACCGGGGGGCTGCTGCCTTCTTAGGGGAGTTCTTTTTACTCCCAAGGAACAGATACTATGCTAAGCTTTTGTAAATTCTGGGAACTTCTGCCCTAGGAAAGGTAAACTGGCTCGCTTGGCAGTTCACCGGATGTCGCTTGTTTGAGGGCAAAGAAGTTATGAAGACCCCAGAAAAGAGGCATGTGGTCTACAGACAGTCCCTGGTGCCGTCGACGAGACACAGGCGCGGCCTACCTGTTCCCGCCCATGCTCCCCTGCGCCCATCCGTTCACGTCCGAGGACGCCTGGTAGGCGGGGTTCGCCTGCGACTGCTGCATCATGGGGCTCTGGGTGTGCGCCATCCTGGGCGACATCAGAGGGCTCTGCGGTGTCGTGGCCCCTGTAAAGCCGGGGTCAGGCTGCTGACTTATTCCTTAAAACACAAAACCAGGGATCCGAAGGAGATCGTTAGTTTTAGTGCAGAGACTGGGGGGGGGGGGGGTGGCAGGGGGGGAGAACATTCAAATTAAATATACATAGAAAATTACTTTAAAATATCTGATCGCATATTGGTTAATTATATATATTTTAAAAAGATTTCAGGCTGGGATAAAGGGCACAAAGAGAAAAATCTCCACGTCCCGATCCTCTGTAGTAGTGACAGGAGCCATTTACTAAACATCATGGCTAGAGAGAGAAAATACTATTTTTTCCCGTATCCTTCTCCAAATCAAAAATGGATCTCATATCTATATATTTCACTTGACCCTGAAATAGTCTAAGGACTATTTAAACTGGATTAAAGTTTGACTATATATGAAAACTCAACACATGTGGATAGTTTTTATTTTTATTGAATTGACCCATCATTCTATGAGATAGATGCATTTTTAAAAAATTGGTAACTGCATTGACGATTGGCTTGTTTGTCTTTATAAAGGGTTCTATGATACTCTTGCAAATAATAAAAGAAATCAATGCAGGCTTCTTGTTCACTTTATAGGTGGATGATATTTACGCCCAAAGGAAAAAGAAACTTTCAGAAGACTTTGCTAAATCATCAAAAAGATAATAGAGGAAAGAAGCCTGAAAATAAAGGAGGCAATTTCTTAAAAAATTTCAAGGATGATATTAAGGTAAGCACATTTTTGCCTACAGGATGTGTAAAACGTGCATATTTAATTAATACTTAAATTAGCTATAAAAGTTTAAGATCACATGGGAAAAAGCCGTGCATTATCTCTCTGTTTCTTTAAAGAAATGCGAGACATAAATTTAAGGATCACAAAAACTTGATATTATTTATAGATAATGCTGGCAAAAGACAGGGAAAGTAATTTTGACCATTCGCATTCATGTAAGCACTTTTATCAATAATTCAATTAATTGAACATGACATGCACACACATATTAACGTTCATGACATTATACCTTTGTCTCTTAAGACTGACATTAAACAACAAATCGATATGGAAAAAACTAAGGTCTTTCATTGTGGTTTTTATATAGTGCTTCTCAAGAATAATCCATTCAAGATCCGGTGTAATCGTGAAAGTGTTTATTTTTGAAAAGTTGTAGAATGTCTCTAACGTTTATGTTTATAAGTCTTTCAGCATTTCGTATAAATCCATTCATTTGTTTGAGTCAGACTCAGAGGTTTTGACATATAAATATATATACAAATCCGTCTATATTAAGAGACACTGACATAAACATTTATACATGCTCACACATACATGCACATGCACGCGCGTGCACACACACACACACACACACTCTCACACATCTCACGCTTACTTCAGTCGCTTTTAAAGACCTGCACTCAGAGAAAAGGCGGTACCTGAGCTGAGAGATTGGAAGGGACTGTGCTGGACCTGGGGACTCCTGACAGGCCCCACCTGCCCGCCCAGGTTTCCCATCATGCCCGGGTTAGCCAGGTTCATCGGGCAGCCATGCAAAGAGCTGCGAGAGTAGCTGCGACCCACGGCTGGGGGACAGCGGGGAGAAGGGGCTGGAGAGAGGCGGCGGGGACGGAAGTCCAGTACCGTAGTTTGGAGGAAACGGGAACTGCTGTGCGTTGGCCTGGGGGATCCGGGGGTTGCTCATGGCTGCGGGCATGCCGCCAGGCGCCACCATGCTGGAGGTCATCGTCAGCCCTTGTCCTCTCATCATCAGCGTTCTTTGCTGAACTTGCTGTTGCTGATGCATCTGCCTCTGTCGAAGATGCTGGTTCAGGATCTCCCTCTGCCTCTGGGCCAGCATCTGTGCGTTAATAGGTGCCTGAAATGGGGGCGACGCACGAGGGAGACATCGGGGGGTGGACACGGGTCGGAAAATAAGCCGCACGTTAGAAACTCGGTAACGAATGGCACAGCCTCGCGCGAAATTATTTGGGCAATGAATTCACATGGAAAGAACATTTTAGAGATGAACACTGGTGGCCGAGAACGTGAGCGTCCAAGTTCTACAGAGCTGACGGCGGTTCTGGAGCCCCCCCCCCCCCCCACGCAATGACGCGCGTGGGCGGTAACTCGGGACTTGCTGCGAGACGGGTCACAGCGCACTGCAGGCCTCATGGAAACACTGTCCCGGCTCTGATGTCAGCTTTGAGGATGGCACTTTAGTGTCTCATTCGAGGGACATTCAAGTCCAAAGGGGAACCGAATCGATGCGCCCAAAGGTGGCCTGAAGCACTTCAGGAAAAGCCGGGCAGAGGCAGGAGGGAAGGGGCCGTGTGGGGAGGGAGGGTGGCGGGGCGCACAGGGGAGCTGGGGCGATGCGGGGGAGGAACGCGAGCGGGAAGAGGCACCTGCGCTCGCCGTCGGGAGGCGGCATGAGGCCGGTTCTGGGCCCGGCCACACAGAGCCGGTCCTCCTGTCCTGTCGTGGATTCCGTTCCTGTGAACTTGCTGACTCGCTAGAATGTATCTGTAACCCCCAAATCCATACGCGCAGCGCCGCCGCCGTTCACGGGCGCGCGCGCCTTCCCGCCCTCCTCCATTCTGTAAACAAGGGGCCTCTTTGTGGACTATTTGGTTCCACGTTTTTGACCCTGTTGTACTTTTGCTGGCGATTCTGCCGTGTAAAATGGCTCCCGAGGGCCGTGCCGCAGAGCTGTCTAGTGCCAGGTGCAGGAGGCCGGGCCGTGGCAGAAAACGCGTGTGTGGGACCGCGTGTCCTCCGGGCAGGAGCCATGGTGCTGGCCACGAGCTCAGTGTCGGTGAATCGACAGTGCGTACCAATACCAAACAGGCATCCTCAAACAGAAACGCGCCTGCATCAGGGCCACATGTTACCAGGACCCACGAAAGAGTCGCGCCCAGGGGCTCACGGGAACCTAACCCTTTCCTTCTCCTTGCATCGGTGGCTCAGGAGCTGCTCATTCAGGGCTTGCACTACGTTTGTAGAACGCGACAGACGTGAACAAGGAGAACTGACTGCACCTGCAGTAAACATGGCAGGGAACGACGCAGCAGACGGAAAACCGAGGGGGGACCTGGACGGTGTGGCTTCGAGGCTACTTGACGTGGACTGTCAAGCAGGAAGACGTGACAGGAGGCGCGGATGGACATGGGGGAAGCCGGCGGCTGGTCTGCTCCTTACCTGCGTTGGTACTCCAGGCCTCAGAGTCAAGTTCACGTTGGAAACGTTGCTGATCTGATTCATGAGCGGCTGGCGATTCTAAAGGCGTCCACGCAGGAGAATGAATGCATTTTAAAAACAGAATGTATTTTATTTCAAATCACTTTCCTAAAGAAATCGCCCTCCCAACCCAACATCCGCACACCGCTGGATGCTAGACCTCCGTGGCCTGCAGCTGAGTTCCCAAAGACGGTTACGAGCGAGCTTTCACGTACAGCCAGGACATTTTTTAGGACTGTTTGGAAAACACGCTGTTTGCGAGGGAGAAAGGGAGGAGAAGGGCCAGAAAAGGAGGCCACAAGGGAAGCTACAAAAAGGCGGCGCTCGTCACTCACAAAAAAGAAAGGAGACGTGAGAGCCTGCAGCGGCGTTACTTGCTGTGTGATCTACATGGGTCCGGGCTTCTTACAAGAACACATTTTCTTGCACTAGATAGGCATTTCACAAGGAACACCCCTCTGCCACCACTCAGCTAACGGGGACTTTCTGTCATGAGAGGGGACTCCCGAAAGGAGCTGCTGTCACCCTAGCTGCCCGCTCTGGGCCTGGAGCTGTGCGAGGCCCTTTAAATCTCTACACATCGCCCTGCACTGTGTGACAAGCCCGGCCGACAGAATGAAAACTGAGGCTCAGAGAGCTCCAGGTTAGAACACAGTAAACAGAGCTCGGAAATAAAAGGAAAGCTGCCGCGAGCCGGAGCGGAGCTAGCGGAGGAGGGAGGGAGGAAGCAGAAAGGCGCGTGGGAACTGTGATGGGAACTGTGGAGTCACCTTGGAGAGGACGGAAGGGGCTCTAAGCCCTCCGAAAGGGCACACGATCGTTGCATCATCTCCCATCGGTCTCCCCTATGTCTCCCCCACCCGCCCCATCGCCCCGACTTTCCAGGCACCGGCAAGGAACACACCTGCTGTGCCTGGAGGCGGTGCTGCAGCTGAAGCCGCAGCTGGTTCGGCTGGTTCTGCACCAGGCCTGTGGGCCTCAGGCCCGGCCGGGGCTGCATGCGGAGTGTGGCGTAGCTCGGCCGCTGTCCCATGGCGTGGAAGTTTGGGTCCTGCATGGGAGTGTAGCTCCCCTGGGCCATCTGCGCCTGCGATGCGTACTGCTGCGGGAAGACGGGGGCCTTCTGCTCCAGCATGATGCTGGACTCCTGACTGGAGAACTGTTCCGGATCCACTGCCTGGCTCTGGAGAGAAAGCCCCAGAGAACAGAGCAACGTGTAAAACCCCTGAAACCGGCAGGGTAAATACACACGAGGCTTTCTCTCTCTGCCATAGATTCGAAGCTTTTTAGACGGTACTCACTACACAAAGGTACGTTTAGCTCGACTTCACGTTTCTTCCCAGAAAAGCCTCTTTGCCCAGTGGATCCAGTTACATGAGGGAAAAAGCAGGGGTCAGGCCTGATCGCAGTGACACTTCTTCCGAGGGAAGGGACACACGGGCCACAGCTACGGAATGCCACCTGCACACTCCACCAATCAGAGATGGACTTGGACTTTAAAACGCAGACGTCCCCTAGACGTGCAAAGTTTTCTGACTGGTAATCCACACCTGTGTGATTCATTTTAGCTGTGAGCAGCAGTGTTGGGGTCTCTGTCACCATTATCCCCGTTTTGCAGATAACAAAACTGAGCTTAAAGACATGAAGCAAACTACAGCAAGCGCACCTGGCTGGTAAGTAGTGGGTTCCGCCCCAGTTTGTGACTTAGGACCCACGCTCCTCACAGGTGTGACGCGCTGCCTTTATTATTAACTGTTTTCTGTGGCTGTCAGAATTTCCTACACACCCCACATTTTACCCCATTTTATTGTCTACTGGACATATTTAATGTGCTTGTCATTCTTGACTTCTTAGGGCGCCCCCATCTATCTGGGTCAGAATGGGGCAGGAGTAGAAAACGCAGGCTGGCCATCTCCGTGTCCACACAGAAAGGCGTTCCCGGCTAAGTCGCCTCTTCGCTCTGCCTCCGGGATTAACAGGCCCATGACGTACAGGACGAAAGTGCCCAACAGCAAAAACACCTTTGAGGTTTTCTTTAGTCTTGTTACATCCCAGGCTCTCTCAAACCAGGCCACCCACCTTGGTGCAGGGGCCTGGAGCTGGCTGGGGTTCAGAGTGGCATCACCCAGAGGTTGGCCCGCGAGAACTGGGCCCATTACCCGCCGCCCCACGATACTTGTAAAAATGTGAATGGAATCTACGTGGGCGAAACCATTCACTGTTCAGTTACTGCTCTATCTACATCTGCAAAACCATCTCAGAACTTTAAATATCTACCCATCTTTAACGGAGAGAGAATTTAATGAATTTCCGTTTTCAAAGAAAATGCACAACTCTAACGAGTACAGATGAAGTTCGCCTACACTCCACATTGCTCCCGACTCACCCAACAGCCACAGCTCTACAATCCAGTTTAATATGGCAGAAGGATGACAGATGTGATGAGACCAAACAGAAATACAAATAAACAGAAAAAAAGGAGACTAAAACAACACTAAATGATGAAATGACACAGTTTTGATCAAAACAATGCTATAAGTCACTCGACAACCCCGAGGATCGGAGTTTTAAATGTCACTTAGGAGGACACTCCAGTTGTTTCCACGTCCTGGCCGCTGAGAATAATGGTTCAATGAACATCGAGGTGCATCTTTCTCTATGGAGAAATGTTCTGGAATTTTGGGGCTAGATACCCAGAAGAGGCTTGCTGGGTTAACAGGGCCATTCTAGTCTTAATTTTTTGAGGATCCTCCATACTGTTTTCATAGTGGCTGCACCAATTACACCCTATCAGCAGTGTACGAGGGTCCTTTCTCGAGATTATGCTAAGCAAAATAAGTCAGACAGAAAGTTGAGAACTGTGATTTCACTCAGATGTGCGATATAGAACTGAAAGCAACAAACGAGCATGGCAAACAGACTCATGGACACAGACGACGGGGTGGTGGTCACCAGGGGGCAGCGGGGAGGCACATAAGGGTGAAGGGTCAAACATATGGTGACGGAAGGAGATCTGACGTCGGGTGGTGAACGTGCCACGCGACATACAGATGACGTGTTCTAGGACTGCACGCCTGACACCGATGTGATTTTATTAACCAGTGCCGTGCCAATAAACATCACAAACAAACGTCACTCAAACAAAACGCAATCGGAACAACGCTGAATGCTAAATTCTGGCCACCACCAAAGACAAAGCCCGACGGCCGCACAGGAAACACTGAAACTCCATTTTCCTTTCTTGATTATTTCGGGTTATAGCGTGCAAACCTCAAGTCATTTCTTTCCATTCGCAATATGAATCGACAAGTCTTCACTCCCACTTATGTCTGCTGAACGGTGGGAATTGTGACGAGACGATTTTTCATGCTTCAGAGTCTCCGACGACTCTGCATCGCCTCCATCCCAGACTCTCATGACACGTCCGAGAGGCGGACTGGACACTGGAAAGCACTTTTAGTAACAAGAAATAACGATGACTCATGCTGAGAAGAAGGGAGACAGTGGTGGGACTACGGTCGGTTTTTTCTAGGTTGTTCTTCATGCAGCAAAACCAGGATGGCCTCGTCACACGCACTTAGCTGGGTAGCCAGGTTCAGAAAGCACTGTTATGTCATGAGACCGTTAGGCTATTTATAATACTGCTGCTGTAAATTACTCTTAAAGCACAGAATCACTTTAAGTAACCAACTAACTGCCAGGAGGAGGAATGCTAACTGGCTAAGCACATTAAGCTTGGTTAACTTCTTTTCATTCTCGTTTATGCTTAACTATCCCCAAAATTGTCAAAACAACTGATAAACGACAGCTACCTCTAAAATGACTTCACAAAAGTCAAAATAACTACACCCACGCAAAGGTCAAAATAACTAACGAACTACAGCTACCTCTAAAATGACTTCTGCTAGCGTATGCGCAAAGCTCTCTTTCGGCACAAAGGGCTCTCGATCACCAGCCCACAAATCTAAGATGAATGTGGTGATTGCGGGTGCTGGGTCAGCGGGGTGGCAACGCTCCGTCGTCCTCGGTCTCTCTCTCTCTCCTCGTCCGTCCCTCCCTGCCACGAGGTGAGCTGGGCTAGAGCGTCTGTCTTTCAACTCAACAACCTGAACTATAGGTAAAGCTCATTCTCCGTATTTGCCATTCCTGGGCAAAAGTTCATGTAAGAGTCACAAGGAAGGAGAGGGGGAGAAAGAAAATGGAGCTGGCCTGGGATGAGGGAAACAAGTGTTCTAAAAAGCAGAGTGCGGTTACCTGCAAGCGAAAGAGGACGGGCTCCTGCGCGCCCACCCACTGCCGGCCCCGCCGGCCTCCCTCCGGGCATACCTGGCTGACCAGCTCAGGGATTCCCAGAGCTCTGTCGATCTCCTCCAGGCCATCGAAATTCCGCAGGGCCAGGTACAGCTGGTCCAGGAGCGCGCCCTCGTCGCTGGGAGACTCGGCCGCGGGGTGTGGGCACAGCAAGTCATCGGGACAGCTGCCGAACGGCTGCCTGCAAAGACACGAACCTCACTGGGGGCCCGCGGAAACGCCGGCTGGTCAGAGGACATTGTTTTCCCCTTAAAGATAGAAATGGCAGTTGACTTCCAGGGCCTTTGTACTAAAACAGTAAAAGCCAGTTGGACATAGAACAAAATGACAACTCGAAATGACAGATCCAGCTTTTTCAGTGCCTGACACAGGCCAGGCACCAATCCAGGCATCTCATGTACGATTCTTGTTTTTATGGTACCCCAGCCCCACGTGAGGGCCGGCAACGCTGAGGCTGAGAGGTGAAACCGTTCGCTGGCACTCACACGGGTGACCCTGCAGGGCTGGGACTCCCACACGGCGCCACTGAGTGCCGGGCGCGGCCGGACACTTTACTTTCGTAAGTCTACACTGACTCCACAAGCACGTATGTGCGCGCGCACGCGCACGCGCGCGCACACACACACAGTCTGCATTGAAGTATTCGAAGGAAGACAGAATGCTAGAACAGTCTTCCACGTGAGGCCGTGCTCACTCACCTGGGGGGGACTAGAGAACTGAAGGCATAAACTCTACATCCATTTTTTTTTGACCTCAGCTGTCAATAGACTAAACTTGACTGGACTAACAGGAACTTCCTTAGTCAGGACTTGCAAACATTCATTAAAACCCTCAAGAAGTGAGCCTGTCAGCCTGCCTGCGTTCCTCGAGGAAAGCAGATCACAAATATGCACGACGTATCTGTTATTCTATATGAAGTAACAGGTGATAAAACCATAACCCTAAGTTCCAAACTCTCTGGTACATGAAAGTCCTATAATTTAAATCAACCGACCTTCCGCGCGCTCTGAGAACTAACTTTCTAAACGCAGCTGTGGACAGGTTCACTCCACTTCTGCTGCACGGAGGGACCGGGAGGGAGGAGGAGAAAAACCAGAGGCCTGCACATCACGGAGGCGGGGACAGGAGGAAACTCCCCGCAGGAGAGCGACCAATACATGCATGTGGTCGGCTTCCTGAGAAAACAAACTCGAGTCACGGCCGAGCGTGGGCGTCATCTGTGTGCCACGTTCTCTTAGGCCTGAGGCCTCATCCCCAAAGATGCCAGTTAAGTGCGGCATTCAAGTATTGTCTCTGTCTAGGTTCATTTCATAACATTCGACTTCGGTTTCTCCAGAAGCTTTGTTCCTGTACGACCACGACCCCTCCCCCCACCTCCATCATGACCCCCCTCCCCCCATCGATGACAGGCCAGAGTGAAATCTGCTCTCTTCGAACGCAGCACTGCGTGGACCCACACTCATCAGTCTGGAATCTGACGCCCACGTCAGAAGGAAGGGGAGGCGCTGTTTCCTGTTTGCGAGAGACGGAACCCAACAAACCAACCAACTGAATGCAAATACTCACTCACACTTAAACAATTTCCTAAAAAATTAATGCGGCCGTTACATGTGTTTTCCTTTTAATTAAAAAGAAAATCGAATGGATGAATGACACGGACTGCCAAGTGAAACAGGACCCCCAGGGCTGCCCACTCTGGTCACGGCCCCTCCGACCCAAGCCGGGACGCAGCACATTTCCCTTCTGCTCTCGCTCCGGTTCTTATCACCGTATCAACGCGCCGTCGAGGACACACACACTTCGGTCAGGTCGAAACTGTCTGAACTTAGCGCCTGCAACTACCCTGTGAGGCCCAGCCGTCCCGGGCACTTGATTTTTTTCCCAGAAGAGGCCGCCCGAACCACGACGCTGGGGGTTGTCACTCTTGGCCCCCCCACTCCCGGCCCCCGGCTCCATGCAGAGTCTACCTGCCTCAGGTCAGGGCTGGACTCGGCTCCTTTGCAGCCACTGTGACCAGACTCTTCCCAGCGCTAGCTCCACCTGCTGTGCTTAGCTCAACTGATACCAGCAATTATGTTTAAAACGCCAACTTTAGACAGAACCTAGGGAGGATATCTTAGATCTCTGTGTTGGCCTAGGATTTCAATCAGTTCAGTAAGTTATCATCGACTGATGAAAATAAAGGGTTCCTGATCTAGCCAGAATATCATACTTTATAATCAGAAAAATACATTGCATTGTGGCTTAGTTTTATACGTTTAGGCATACGATGAGCTATATTGCCTCCCTTAAAGATGTCATAATATGCTTGGCTTGTAGAAAAAAATATCGATTCAGATTCCCAATCCCAATTTTATAAATGGCCACCAAAATAATGAAATTATTTCCTACGTTTTGGGCAATTACAAATATAGTTACAATTTAGCTGGTATCTGACAGACACACCTAATATTAAGAGGAGGATGAAATTCAGAGGAGTGAGGGGTGTGCGCACAGGCCGGGGCTGCCGTGCCATGGTAAGCGGTAAACTAGCAGAAGGCAGACCTATCGCCAACGCAGACCTCATTTCTTGAAATCTACACTTTCATTTATGGACTAGTAGGACAGAAAGGACGGCCATAAGGAGAGTAAGGGCGACTCTGAGCTCTTGTTTAAGAAACCATGCCATTGGCATCTATGTTCAAAATTCTGCAAAGCAGGAGCACCTACCACATGATAAGAAACAGTTAGCAGAAGAAACTTTACTCAGACAGTTTTCCAATGAGAGAAAACCAAACTAACCCAGAAAGTTTGAACTTATCACGAAAGCAAGTCTTTCGTGAGAGGCAGCTACTACATTTCAAGAGAAAATCACTTTTGTAAATCCAAAAGAAACCTTTAAAAAAAATCATCTATAAACTGTGGGTTGTATTTTAAATATCTGTTTTTACATACCGGATGACTGAAGGAAAGAAAAAAAAACACAATGGAACCACAGAAAATGGAAATCCAGCCATCAATAAATGACCACGCGAATATCGAAGGGTTAGCGCTTACTCACAGTCTTTTTGAAATGTGTACATAGACTAATGCTGGGTTCGTAAAACATTAAAAAACCTACTCCTAAGTAGGTAGGCAGTAAAAATTAAAAATATTAACGGTGACACTTATAAAGGGGTTAAAAAAAAGCTCTGCTTTTCTTTCAGAAGAGTTTTGGTCAGAACCTTCGTTATCCATCACTCCTGAGTTTCTATGACAATAAGATTATTGTCAAAAATTTCTTCCGAACTGAATTATTTAAAATAAAAGAAGTGTGTGTGGGGGGGGCGGTGGCAGGTAAGTGGCTGGAGAAAGAAACGCCGTTCGGAGCGGTGACCACGGCGTTTTGTCCGCACGGCTCTTAGACACAGAAAGCTGACGGACGGTGTCCTGCTCTGCGGCCGCAGAGCAGGGCCAGTGCTGAGGCGTGAGACGCACGTGGCAAACCCAGTGCGCGGACTCTGGAACGGGACTCGCGAAAATCCGGGATTCTTTAAAAAACAAACAAAAAACAAAAACAAAACAGAACTCTCATCTGTTTGGGCAACAGTGAAAACCCTAACTTTGGGCCTTGGTTTACCCTAGGAACCAATCTTCAACATGTTGTTCAAAAACAACTATCAGGTGCCGGATTTAATTATTGTACTATATTTTCATCATGTGCGAGTTTCCATGGAAACGGGTGGGTTTTCAACATATCGAATAAACATATGTAGAAAGATCATAACACACCCTGACACCACGAAGTCAGACTCATAGAGCTGGGAGGACGCAGACGGAGCAGGGCGCCCGGGCACAGCTGCAGCGGTCACCGACGACGCGCCGGCCCCGGCCCCGGCGAGCCCGGGGTGGCGGCTCCCGGGGGAGGGGACGCGAGGCCGGTAGGGCCGCCAGGCCTGCCGTCGGCTCCCCCACCGCCTCACTTCCACTCAGCGTGCAGGGCGAGGGCCGCGGTGCCGGCAATGCAGAGCCCTGGGCCCCGCCCCGACCTGCCCCGACCTGCCTTCCCATGAGGCCCTGGGGCGGCTCACAGCTGGGTTTGGAAACACTCGCTCCTCCCCCTAAGTGAACGGGACACAGTGGAGAGCACCCTTCCTTCTGCGTCTCCCTGAAACAGTTACCACGCAGTCCCCTCATCATTCTTCTCGGCCAGATAACCAGCTCCTACTCTTCCCGCAAACCCCAATGTTGGTCTCATAGTCATCTTCTCATATGCATATTTTTAAAACTTCACGGAATCCTCTGAACCCCTTACTGCACCCTGAAGACAGAGGAAGGCAAAGCGGCAGGGGCAGAGCCCCGAGCCGTGCAGCGCTGACTGCGGCAGACACGCTCCGTCTCAGAGTGCAACGCCCTCAGGAACTCGCATTTTTAAAAGAACAAATGAGTAGCTCTGAAAATGTACTGTACCTTAGCGAAATTTCAGAAACCCTGTTGAGTGTCATCCTTTTGTGAATTTGATAAGAGTGCCACATCCCCTGAGACTAGAACGCCCCACAGGATGGCCCGCCCCGAGCCCCCCACGCCGGCTCTTCACCCAGGCGCCCCGAGGCCTCGCCTGTCTCTCCGGGCTGGTTTCTAGGAAGTCTGCTTCCTGGAGAACAGTGCCCCAGCCTGCAAGTTCCCAGGCTGCCTCTTACCTCTTAC
Source organism: Rousettus aegyptiacus (assembly GCF_014176215.1). NCBI lineage: Eukaryota > Metazoa > Chordata > Mammalia > Chiroptera > Pteropodidae > Rousettus > Rousettus aegyptiacus. The sequence goes on along the minus strand of NW_023416290.1, from coordinate 8,586,450 downwards.
CTCTCGCTTAGGCTCCCAGATATCTATCGCCCTGCCTGGGGGCTCTTTGCTCACCCAACCAGCTTAGCAACGCTGTCACCTGGGCCCCAGGGTCACCGTGCAACAGCTGTGTCCAGCGCTCTGCTACACCGCCCTGAGATCATGCACGTAACACACGGGGATGTGCCCCTGCAGGGAGCAACAAACTCTCAGGGGCGAACGCCGAACCAGCAACGCTGATGAGCTGAGACTTGAGTGTCCCTGAGCCACTGGTGACGTAAGGCGCAGTGGAAGAGCTCCCCTGAGCCTGCTGGCCTGAGCCGAGGGGGCCCAGAGTGACCTGGTCAGGAGTGACACCCCCGCCCCCTGGCAGAGACCCCTGCAAATTCCCCCTCAAGGAAAGCGTCAACTGCAGATGTTTCATTGACTAGGATCAGCTACGACTCGCAAGAAGAGAGTGTCGAAGTCCTCAGGGAAATAGGTCACCACAGGGCGAGTCAATCGCTGGATTGGGAATGCCGAGAAATCCAGATATTGACATTACTGAATAAAGAAATTTAGAAAATAATGATGAATACAATGTTTAACCACACCGAGTCACAAAAATGAGCACACGGAAAGAGGCTATGAAAAATGACCAGGAAAACAGAACTTTTAGGAATGAGCAACATATACCAAATGCCGAGTCGTATAAATGTACCGACCCACACCTAGACACACTGCAGTGACGCTACGATGCAGCGAATACAGAGACTTGTTCAAAAACAATTGGAGAGAAAAGATCACCTACGAGGAAACAAAAACGATTAGACCGATGATCAGAACCAAAGAACTCATTAAAGTTGTTCATACCCCACTTCCTTTTCCCAAAACCCTGTTTTGATGGCTTAATGTACCAAGACTGAATTCTCCAGAGTTTGACACTTAAGGCCTTCCATAAACATATTCTTTTACTAATCTCTCTCAGCCAAATCTTGATATTGCCGTTTTATTTATTTTTCAATGTGGCAAGATATACATAACATAAAACTAGACGGTTTTGTTGCCCTAAACATACTGTGTTGCTTCTGCCATAGCTAGTCCTCTGATGCTGCTGCTTCCGCCAGGTGGACTGGCTTCCCGCCACCTCCACCTCCTGAAATCACACCATTTCTCACGACTTTGAAGCCTTTCCCAATCATCCCAGTTGCATGATCTCTTGAAATATGGTTTATTTCTCTTACGGCATTTATAGTGCCCACCACCTCACATTACAGTTATCAGTGTACATATTTTATTTTCCAACTAAACTGTAGCTTCCTTAAAGGCATGCCCTAGGTCTGATTTTTGGATTTCCCCCTCCCCAACACCCCCTGCCCATTAGATGATACAGTTTGAATGCATGAGAAGTGGTCCAGGCACCAAATATTCAAGAGGAAAAGCCTGGCTTCTGGCTCAGGCACACATGAAACAGCTTGCAGACATCGTGAAGAGCTGCCTGTTGATCTGAGAGCTCAGGACTCACCTGCTCTGGCTGGCGAAAGACGCCTGCTCTATGGGCAGGATGCTGTCAGGCCACGGGGCGGTCTGATTTGGAGGAGCTTGCTGTTGGCTATACTGGGGTCCCCCCATGTTCATCTCTAATTCAGATGGCCCTGAAAAAGACGACAAGAACCCCAACATCTTACAACCTGTAATCACGGAAGTATCTATTTCTGCTATGTAATACAAACTGAACTATCTGGTTTCTAGAAAATGGAAAAGACAGAAGCAGTAATAATTAGGTGAAAATAATAAGACTGAATTTTTGTTCTGATATAGAAATAAAGGCGATAAATAATCAAGGCTAATCACCTGCTTTAGGGAATATCTATAGCAGCACTTCTAAATCTTTGGCACTCAAGGCCCTTTATATATATATATATATTTTTTAAGGCTTTTGTTTATGTGGGTTATACCTTATTGATATTCATTGTTATTGGACATTAAAAGTGGCAAATAGAAAAATAATTATTAACTCATTTAAAATCATCATGGTAAACCCACTATACGTTAACACAAACAGGACATTTTAAAAATGAAAAACAAAACAAAAATGTTTTGGTGGCATTAGTTTACATGTTTGCAAACCATCTGGATCGACAGAAGAGAGCCAGAATCTCCCATCGCTTCTGCACCCCGTACACTGTGACAGAGCGCAGCACGTACCTTCTAGAACGCTGCTGGACGCTCGTGAGAGGGTGAGGAGTGAAGAAGGAAAACAGCCACTCGGTGTTATTTGGAAAGTAGCTTCGGCCTTGTAGACGCCCCGAGGGGCGCCGGCACTTCTGAGAAGTGCTGGTCTGGGCTGCTTGCTCCTGACCCTCGCTCACTACAGCTGCTACCTCCTCCTCCTCCGCAGAGGAGGGGATGCAGGAGGGGGGCGGCGCTCAGGGGTGCTCGTTCTTAAGACGTCTTTTTAGAGGTTTCAGACTAATAGAAAATGTGAGGTTTTAAATGATTTTACTGTTATCATTATCTGTAGACCTATCTTCCATTACAGCAGATTTTCTGTTGAGTTCACAGCTTTTTTTGAGTCTATTAAATATCAGAGAAATTCAACTACATGGTAAAGCTCACAGAGCCCTATTTCAAGCTCAAAAGCCAGGTGAGGTGCCCTTCAGGGAGGGTAAATTAAATTCCTGGATGTGAGGAATTTATTATTATGATTTTAAAATGAAGGAATTGAAATCTTAAAAATTTCCCAGTTTAATTTTGCATAGGATTCTGGCCATTTTAAGCATTTTTCATGCAAGCCTCAAATGACATGAATTTATGTTTGGGAATCACCCATTAATTAACTCCAAAGTACATTCTCTGTAGGAAGGCATTGTTACAATGTCGTGTTCCAAAATCGACATGCCAAAATGCACTGAGCGATTAAGCAGCTAGGTAAGAAAATTCTGCATTATCTTCTCAAAACGATAGTGGCGCCTTTCCGTCAACGATTTAGCTTTTATTCATGGCGCAACATCTCGGTACATGAACGTGAACTTATCTGAGTTATGCTAAGAGGAAGGTTAATATGTCAGTGATTGACAAACTAATCTTGAGTATGAGCTGCGCACACCATTAATTCTTAAAAAAAAAAAAAAAGAATGGCTTTATTGAGATATAATTCACACACCATAGAATTCACCCATCTACACGTGTACAATTCAATGGGATTTCTAGGTGCGGAACTGTACAACCATCACAACAATCAAGTTCAGAACCTTCTATTTCCCCAAAAAGAAACCCAAAGAGTGACCACTAGAGGTCACTACTCCCCATTCCTCCCCGACCCCTAGGCAACCAGTAACACACTTTCTTTCTCTAACAGGTTGGCCTATTATGGATGTTTCATCTGAATGGAGCCACACAATATACCTACCATTAACTTTAACGGTATGAACTGCATCCAAACAGAATTCTACCGACCCTCACATTTTACGAGATGTTCAGTAAGACCTGCCCCTCCAGTGAGGACCTGGCAGAATCTGGTTTAATTCCCTAGGGCGTTGGCCTAGGAATCTGCATTTTAAGGTCCTGAGATGATTCTGATGATCATCCAGTTAGGAACCAGTGCTGTATCACCAAAATACTTCTTTAAAATACCATCTACCTAAGATTTACATTGTGACACTTAATTCACTGCAAATAAGATATCACGAAGGTAGTTGATTCTCTCACATAGCTGGAAACCTTTGCGAGTCTATGACTTTACAGGGCTCCAGCGAGACCCCACTTATGGCAACTCGGCATGGGAGGGGCATGACCTGAACTGCAGACCGGGCACTTGTCTGGAAAGGCCTACGGAGCGGCGACTCTCGTCTAAGCAAGCATGGAAATGAAAGGTCAAGGGCACTGGGAGGCCTTACCTATACTCATGACCTGAGACGGAAGCATCTGCCTTTGGCCAGGCTGGCTGCTGGGTCTCATGGGGATGCTGGCCGTTGGGTTCCGGATCATGCCTCCTTGGATTGGCCGGTTCATGGCACTGGTGGTGGCGGCGCAGGTGACTCTCACGGAACTCTGTGGTGCCCAATCCCCAGATGGCATAGTGGGCCGGGCAGCGTTACTGCCAATCATGCCTGCAGGCAAGCCAAAGAAAACTGAGCTGCAGTGACTGCGAGCATACTCAGCTCGCTGAACCCCAGATGATCTTACTCTGTACGAGGTAACCATCCGGTAACACACAGTCAGCCCAACGGCTAACACCCTCACTGGGACAGACGTGGGCCCTGGCTACGACCTGAGAATTGCCAATTGCTACAAAGATATTCGCAACGAGGACTTGCCACTCTTTATAGTTCAGAAAGGCAGTTAAAATTGTTCCCATATGCACTTAGACACAGGTGCTGCGGCGTGTGGATAACCCCAACTTCCTTCCTCAGGAAGTGAATCACATTAGCTGATGATACACACGTCAGTGCTTTACTTTCCAAAAGGGAGGCGAGGCGAAGAAGAACAAGGTAGGAGCTGACAATTATTACTCTAATGACAAACCCAAATCACGGAGAATATCCCGTGAAGCCTATGCCGGACTTCAGATCCTCAAATCCTTTTCTGAGTACCATAATTTGGTAAGTTTCAAAACTGAGCAAGGTAGCCTCTAGAGCAAGGAGAAATTACTGGATCTTTCTGCTACACTTCTTTCCAGTCAAAGCAAAGGAATGCCTACTATTTCAGCCACATTCCTGACTATTCAGACCCAGAATGGGTTAGGACAGAATTGTAAAAATTCTTTTATGCTGGAGATACTAAGAGTTATTTGACCACACGGAACAAGAACACAGCTCTGGCAAACAAGATCACGAGTCTGCTCCCCTCGGCCTGGACACTGGGATGCTGGCAACGGCCAGAGATGTACTCAGACTTGACAGTCTGAGGCTTCTGGAAGAAGCCCAAGTGAGCACACTTCATTTTAAAATGTTTAATGATGGATGCACAAAAGTTCTGCTTTCAAACACATGGCTTGCTTTCGTTCCCTTTAACTACTCTACACACCTGAAAACGGTGTGTCTAGTGATGGGGAGCTCATGCATGGTGGGTGGGGGGTTCCTCGTGAGACGAGAGTGCACTGCTCTCAGATGACTGGGGGCGAAGGGTAATAATGAGCTGGAAAGAGAGCGATATTAGAGTAATACACATTTCATAAACCGTTTCAGGATTCGGTTTGAGCTATACAAAGATATTATGGGAGAACAGGCATTTTCAGTTTCCCAAAAATCTATTATCTAAATAACATAACAAGATTAGAAAAAGTCTAGAAAGCCGAAGGGAAAATCACTCATAATTCAACACTATTAATTAGCAATTATAACTGGGATGGCTCTCAGTCTTCTTTTACTTTTCCGAAACAAGGCACAGGTTGGTATGATAATCGCCCGGACACCCAGTGATGTCAGGCTGCCCAGACTGGAACACAGGTGCATCCCCAAATTCTCCCTTAAGATTCCTGTGAGAACTCAGATCTCCTTGTGTTCTCTAGTAAGAAGCCACCCTTAATAAGTCATCGACTCCTTTTCTATCTTAGAATTTTATGTAAATTAATATTTTATTAATATACATCAATACTTTATCTTAAAACTAAAATTAATATGACACCGTTTCTGTGAATATACAAATTAGTGAAGCAGTCAGTTCCTGGCACTTACAATAGGCACTCAATAAGTATCTGTTTGTTGAATAAATAAACTATTTTAATACGGCATAGCTCATGCTTCCCATAAATTGCTTATCAACGACAGAAAGCAAAAAATCAAATCAATCAATCAATCAATCCATCTTTTCTCCTTAAATTAAACTCTTATTTTCAGGTAACTATCTAAATGGCAAGTGCACACAGGGATTACAGACTGCCAAAAAAAAACCCCCAAAAAACCCACCAATAAAAGTTCTTCTTATAACATCCATTCTTTCAATGCCTTTGTCTCTACTACCCCACACTTCGACAAAGGAAGAAAGCGATAAACCGTGAGCTCTCCGTCAACGGCACGCTGCGACCTCCATGCAGCAGACACTACGGGGTACAGCAGCGAGGGGTGCTGCTGCAGGGGTTCCGGCCCGACTCAGGCGGGGTTTGGGACTGTGGCAGCCGCTATGCCAGTGACCACTTAGAACGTGCCTGGGCAACTTGGCAGACACCTTAACGACAGCACGTCAAGGCCCCGACCAGATACAGGCAACTCTGTCCATCTTCAAAAAGGAGCCCTGGACCAGTTCCTATCAGGACAGGCATATTACTGGTTTAAGTTTTTTGTTTTTCATTAGTCTTTTTCTGAACGAGAATTGTATCATTTATAAGTATCCAAAAAAAAAAAAAAAAAAGGTTGGTTGAATTTTAAACTCTCATTCTGAAATCCTCTGAACACAAATCATCCATTAAATAGGAAGTTTTGGGGTTATCTCAGATTATCATGAGACGCTAGCAACCGCCCGATTATTTCACATACACCACACCAGTGTCTAGAACAGCAACTGAAACCGAAGGGAAATAAACCTACGCTGTAGGATTGACGATTAGAAACCTTGTGCAAGTAACGATCACAGAAGACGAATGGCCGGCTTACTGGAATGTTCTCCGATGTGTCACGCGCCTCTCAGGGTGAAAGTGTGTAGCCTTAAGTGCAAATGTTAGCTTCTAACGTAAAAAACGTCACTTGCAAAATTCTACTGGTTGGACGTGGTTGAACAGATCATGAAGTCAATAACCCAGTAAAGCAGGAGTGCAGTTGAGCCCTTACCTGTGCTACTGCTCCCTAAATTTCCTTGGTTTCCTATCATCCCTTGGTTACCCATCATTCCTGGCTGAGGTATCACTGAGTAGGGACTACTGTTTCTGATTGGTGGGAAGGGTCCAGCACCAGTTGGGCTTTGCAATGTGATGTCAAGTGGTAAATTCTGGTTTGGCAATAATCTGCCCAGTTGCCCTGGTCGTGGGTTATTAAAAGCTAAGGAGAAAACAAATGAAAATTAAAGGTTAATATAGGATAATGGAAAAGAAGAGTAATAAAAGTAGTGTTTAGGGAAAATATCACCTGTAAAATAACAAACATGCACGTCAGGGAACAAGTGCCTACACAAAAGACAAAGTCAGACAAAAACATATGCAGAGCCAGAAAAACACGGACCCGAACTTAATCAATGGGCCTCTAATTTAATTATTAACATTCTTGCAAAAAGAGAGAAAACACGTCTATCGGTTACCATTTTTTCTCCCCAAGACTCATTTCTAATATGCAATCGTATTTGCTAAGTGAACCACTAACACGGTTTTTTCCATACATCATTTGAATTTAGGAGCACGGCTCTGTCACAGCTATGAAGCCATAAACATCTCCCGCATCGAGCGGCAAACACAGAAACGTGGTTCAAATGTTAGAGTATCGCTTTTTTTTTTTTTTTAAGAGCATCATATCTTAACCAGCCTTTCCTAGGAGCAGAATTAGATTAGAAATATCTACTCTCATTGGAAATTAAAATCTTTAAGTAAGTGTGAATTCTGTTACCTGAAGTAATTATTAAAGCTTTCGGGCCCTGTTTATTGTTTTAAATACAGCTTTTTAAAATTCCATTTAGATTTGAAATGATTCTTATGGTTAGTTCACAAGAATTTACTGTGTTATAACCACTATATCAGTGTACTATACTATCACATAGACAGCCAGTAATTTAATATCAATGCTATTAAATTTTAAAAGTACAAATATATTATAAATTACCACTTACAGCATTAATTTATTAAATAATAGAGTACTTTACTTTCTCCGAATTATATAAATATAGTATGAAATAAAACATTTAAAGGGAAAGATTCTTCACAATAACAGAAATAAAATATTTAGAAGAATCAGAGCTTAGAATAGAAATTATGTTCATGATTGACCATAACTTCCAAATCAGGGTTAGTCGTGTGGTTACCAAAATCGATAATCTGAAAACTTTTAGGAGGTGTAGGTCGAGGAGAGACCACGTGCCCACACACAGGCTGCCCTTCTTTAATTCCTCTGGTCAGTGAGCCTGAATCCCTGTGGCCCACAGTAACCCTCCACACTCCAAGAAACAGGCAAGTCTGAGAGGTAATGGCAAAAATTCTACCTTGTTTTACCCTTTTCAGAATGATCAGAAATTAGCTGAGAAAAGATGTAGTAATTAACGATATTCTGTGATTTGGTTGATCGCTGCCATTTCTGGTTTGAAACCAGTGCTAAGCTTTGGGTCAAAATGTATTTGAAGAAGGAAAAAAAATTATTCTGTTCACCAATTTAATGCTAAGGAGATTATCTGTCTTTCTATAAATTATGTTCCTGGGACAGGACCAATGTTTTCTTCGATTCAAGCTGCCGGACACCTTTAGGCGACTATCAGATTTGTAAACTTGTAAACTAAGTGTTTGTAGTGAAGGAAGAGTTCACCTTAAACTTCTGCAGTCAAGCTTTATATCCAACTAATGAAACTTAAAATGTAGTTAGAGAACACTTATGTGGTAAGAGTTCCATGTAAAACTGATACTTATATGAGGATTCTTAAGAAGCAGGACAAGAAACTTTAAAGGTATGTGTCCCTTTCACGTACAAGGATTAAATATTCCAAGACTTTTTAATACAGTATTTTATTCCTAAAAAGTGAGCATAACTTGCTAATTTTCTGTATTTTAGTATTCAGTTACATAACAAAACACAAAATCTGTGACACTCCACCTCCGAAGGCAGTGGCAGAAATGCAGGGAAACACGACACTGTCTAGAGAGCTCCACCGAGGTCGCATGCCACGCCGGTTCGATCGACCACAAGAGCCTGCGGAGGAGCCACGTTCACGAGAATCCGCGTTCGACACTGTTTTGTTTTGAAGGACTGCAACAGTAGATGGTGCTATCTGACCATAAAAACCTTGAAGTGACTAAGCTGTTTGCATCGGATTTTAATAAGCCCTGCTTCTGATGGTGATTAGATGGGAATTTCTGGCATAACCACCAATATCTCATACTCACTGCTCTGTGAAATTCGCAATGCCGCTTTCTGGCCTCCAACAGGTGTAACCGGGCTGTTCTCAGCTGTGAGTTGCATGAGGTCATTGATGATGGCTTGCTTGTCAACGGATCCAGCAGGGGCGCCTGGCCTCGTGTCTGGGAAAAGCTGTGGTAATTGACTATTCTGCAAATCATCCAGAATCTCCTCCAAGTTGTCCAGCTCGCTGCCAGGCTGCAGTTAACAAACAGAGAGTTTATCCAGCCCCACTGTGAGGGCCCCCGCAGGCCCGCCTGCAATTACAGACCTCACTGGTATGAGGCTCCACGGGCAAATGAAAGATGTGGATACACGCCCATCTTGGGACTAACAATTAACCCATCGTCTTTTAAAAAATTAAATGGACAAAGGACGCACAACTCAATCTCTTGGTCCTCAATTTTCTCATCTGGAAAAAGTGAGATGACTGAATTAGAAGAAAAGCTTTCCTCCAGCATTGTGATTCACCGGCAACTTATAAATTCCCCTTAATTTTACAGCAATAATTCAATTAATCATGATTATGTACATTTCTAACTAACCACGAGTGTACTATGACTTACAGTCCAGGGCTAGGTTTTCTGGTTAACTCTCCTTAAGAAATAACAGCAACAAAATACTGGTAGAAAATATGATTCAAATATACACTAAAATCATTATTTAGTAAATTTTTAAGAGCAGGGGATAAAACATAAAATCAGCCTGAAGGAACCAGGAGGAGCTAAGCATTGCCTTTTCAATCTGAGTGGTGTTTTTTTCCTGTTTCTACTTTCAGTTTCGAATGACACTGGCTTTCTCGGTCATTCACCAGCTTAGGTGACAAAACACTATTCGGAAGCGACATAAAAACAGGTTGCTTCCAGACCCAGCATCTATCAACTTGACCTGACAGAAGTCATAAAAATATTTTTTTAAAGGGCTCACTTTACATTAAAATAATTTCGTTTCAATTGCCAACATTAAAATAATAAGGTAAATATCACTATTTTATACTTAGCATTTTCCTTCCAGAAAGCTCAGCTGATTTTACATTCTTTTAAGTAGAACCTATGTATGTGCCAAATATTTAAAATCAGACGGTGCCAACCACACAAGAAAATGGCTAAGTTAAATGCTAGGATTACTTTCTAGTAAAGAAAGTGGTAAGAATGATTTTCTTGATATGTAGGTGGAAAAACAGGCAATTTCCTCAAAGCCACTGAATGGATTTTGGATCCCTCTCTGTGACTAACCTTTTTGTCTAGACGGGCAACTCAAATGAAATCATTTACACCCGATATGAAGTATACTTTAACAGAGAATGGCCTCCAGTTTTATTCTACATACAATTCCTATTGTCCACGTAGAGGCTGGATTTACTGGGGTTTTTTTGTTTTTGTTTTTGGGTTTTTTTTTTTTTTTGCAATTTACGACAAATGTAGTCTCTCTACAGGAAGCCTTTTTCACCCGTCGTCTCTCAAGTTAAGAAGAATAAACTGAAGTGACATTTTGTTTGATTCCTGGTTCAGTCAATAGCTTGGCGATAATTTAGAGCTCTATTTTCCAGGAACTCCTAACATGTCGTTAGAGCAGTTACGAGACCACTTGCTAAGTTGGTTTAGCTATCCATGTCTAACAAAAGACAGAAGCATCAAACGTGGGAGAGATACACCTTAGGTGAGGGTTAGGCTCCAAAGTTAGCATCCCACAGTATGGACAGACACAAAATGGTCCTTAAAACTCCTTCGGAGGGCACCTCACTGCACCTGTACCCGCTCCGGGGGCAGCAGGCCAGCTCCTCCAGGGAGGATGGACACTGCTGTTTCTGTGGCGGAGTCCTAAATGGCGCAGCGCATGCGGTGGCCAGCGGCACGTCAAAGTCCGCAGCTACGTCTTCTCACTATCTGAGGGACGAGGGAACCAACGCAGCAAGCCCGGGCCACGCGCCTCAAGCCACTCTGCAAGGGCACCGTGGGCGACCCTGCTCACGCCGCTCCAATCGCCAGCTAGTGACGCCGCGTCTTCTCTCCTGAACGCGCGTCTATGATTTCGTGTAAGGTAAGTGTACGAGTAAAGCGACTCCACTGCACACCTGTCTCTATCGTGTTCTGCTCAATAAGGAAGGTATAAACATCAATATAAACATTTGTCGCCCGCCAAAGACAGTGCCCGGAACGGAGCGAGGGACACCCAGCCAGCCTTTAACCTCGCGAACTTGTAATCTAAGAAATCCTCCCAGGCTTGACTTAATTTTTCAAAGAAATCCCTATGATTTCTATTAACTTCCCAGAAAAATGAATGATAAGAAATGTGTGACATCCTGACAGCTGTGCCCTGAAAACAGCTACAGAGATAAGAAAGAGGCTCTAACAGACTGTGGGGCGCCCCGCTGCCCGGGAACCCCCGTTTCCCTGCTCTGATGCCGTCTGTGCAGAGTTGCAGACCGCCGGATGGCTCGCTCACTGTGGGGGGCAGGGTCAGGGGGCTGCTGTTGTGACAAGCTGCTTCTTGAGAAAGATTTGCAGATTGCCTGGGATGCGAAGCGTCCAGAATAAATAAGTTTGTATAAATAATCATAAAAATATATTATTTTCCTCCGTGGATGCTCTTATACTTGCCCCTGACCCTAGGTACCTTTAAAGGAAAGTGTTTACGACGTCAGTTAACTATAGTCAGGGTCTAGGCTCCTTCTTTCCCTTTTACCTTTACTCTTTCCACACAAATAAATTTATACTTTAAGCTGTCTTGAAAACTAAAAATAGGGTGGTGAACACACAATGTTATACACATACACCTTATTGTTGAATTGTACACCTGAAACATACTGGATTTCATTAACCAATGTCACCATAAAAAAAACCAAAAACTAAAAATATAGTTTCAAAGCGTTCTAACAACAGGATTCATGATTCTTCCTTTGTAATCGACTCTTGTGTCTAATATAATGAGTTTAAAATAAGTCTAATGTTTTATCTATACATAACATTCAAATGTATTTGGATGCTTTATATCTATTTATTGGTTTTCTATTTCAAATAATTAGAAACTTAAAATCTATTGTTTTCCTTGATTTTTATTTTGAAAAAGCATCTATGAATGCTGATTTTCAAATTTTAATCTTTGCCATTTTAAGGACTGGCCAAATAACAACTGTGGACCAGTCCAGCTCTGACGAGTAACTGAGACTTGTCTCAAGAAAGCCACGTAGGAACTCACTGGGTTAGACTCAAAAGGAAGAGACTGTTTGGAGACCCACAACTATGGACACTGTTCGAATTCATTCAGTTTACCAACAGAAAACTTCATAATGTAATCCCCACCCACCCCCCCCCCGCCCCCCCAGAGATGATAGTTTGCTTGTGTTCATTCTTGTCAACTTCTGGAGTACATTTTAACCTCAATCTAATCCTCCTAAGTTTACTTTAAACGTTGTTCTCTAAGGAGATAAAATTCAAAATCTCTACACCCCTGTGGTTGTTCAGCAATAAAATTTGACAAATATGGAATTTTCTTCTGTAATCATGTAAGTTCTAGAAGGGGTGGGTTTAATTGCATGAAGTTTTTGATTAAACATTTCCTCTCCTTACATTTTCCTAAGCTTTAAGTCTCATCCAAAGTTCTTCCAGGCCCTCTGCACTCTGTTAGGCAGAAAGATTAATGCCTTCCTTTAAAATGCTTTGCCAAGATACTTCAAAGTTTTGCTCAGGCATCTATCCGAATGCTCAAATTAGCCACATCAATTGGAATAGTTAGTTTAAACTATTTCAGGCAGAAAATGAGTCAGAAAGATTTTTATACAAGTTCTACAAAATGAAAATTGAACTTGACTTCTTTACTTTTTTATTTTTCTGGTTTTATGAATTTTTCATGTGTCAAATCTACATGTTCTCTGGAGCAAATAGAGCACATGCACTTTATAACATAAGCATTCTAATAAATTATGAAATAGCTTTTCAAAATTTTAATACGAAGTATAATTTTACCACATTTGCTTAATATAAAATTATTGAAAGGCGGCAGTATAATTTACCACATTTGGAGGTAAATATTACCAGTATAAGATACGGTTTCGCCTTTCTGATGGAGCCAAATAACAAGAAATTCTTTTTAGACTATTTCTAAACCCTTATCATAAGTAGCCCAGTAGCAATAGAAAGAACGTAAGAATCATCTGATTGGGATGGACAGGTTCCGCTGTGCAAATAAGTCTGTAACTTAAAAGCTGGTACACATATCGGAAATTTTGCCGTCGTTGTTTCCTGTTGGTTATGAAATGCCATAGAACAAATGTTGTTTAAATACTCTACCCAGTGAAGAATGCTATTTTAGGTATAATAGTGCCATCGAAATACTTCCTGTCCTTAATAAGTTAGAGACAGGTTAAACGCACACTGGTTAATGGCTTTTTTTCTGAGTCGAAACATCGAGACAGCTAACCGGGCACTTAAAGCTTGCCAACAGTTCATCTTACTAAATAAAAAACGTGGATTCCCTTGAAATCAAAGTGAAGCCTTCAATAAGTGCGCACGGCAGTTAATAGGAGATACAATTAATCCGCGCCCAGGGTAGTGAGGGGGAGCGGGGAGAAAGAGCCACTGTTCTTAAAGCCCGCCACTCTGACTTTGATCTAAATTTAGGTAATGCATACTTCCTGTGGTAACTTTTCTTTTCAAGTTTCAATGTTTTTGATGTTAAAATTGCTCTTAAGCAGTATTTTTCGGTGGGGTTTTAAATGGGAGTGGATGGAGGGTGAGAGACAGGCTGGGTTTAATTAGGGAAGAGCACTGTATGCGTGCCTGCGGACACTTCTTTTGGGTCCACCCGAATGCTAACCAACTTGTGCCGGTTGCCCTCTGCGCGTTACGGGCCCTAGGAGGGACGATTTTGATTAGAAAACTGTTTCTCCTAAGAAAACAATTAGAGACTGCAAGTGACTCAAGGACTTTTTAAGAAACGACTTTTTTTGGGGGGGTCAGTTTCTTGCCTGAAGTTAGTGTAATCATACATCTAAATACAGAAATGCCGCACAGTGTCCCCTTCCCTGGCCCTCTCAGTCCCCTGGGCCTCGGGCCTGGGATAGAAGCAAACTGTGTTTACGGAGGGAGGGGCCAACCACTTCGCCACGAAACTAAGACACTAACGTGGACCTCATGAGTCACCACCTTGCCCTCCGGCGGGTGTCAAGGGACCTGAGCGATGCTATTGGTGCCTGTCGCTCTGGGCTGCCATTAGCTCTGTGGAGTCTAATTCAGTAAACAAAGCTCGAAAGAGTAAGACATTGACAGTCGTCCACCTGGTTTTACACTACACTGCACCCAAGATATTGCTGTTAACTTCGTGCCGAGCCCTCAGTTTCCGCCGTCTAATGATTTCACAGCGCTACTGAACAGCCGTTACAGAATGCTGCACTGACATCTACGTCTAAGGATTAACCATCGAAGATGTTTATGTACTTAGGCTATTTCTCTTACAAAGGGCACAAAGTCTTGAAAATCATATCTGCCTTATAGGAATGTAGCAGCTGTCAAGACATCACAGTGAAAGAAATAAAGGAAGCTAAGTGCTCGCTCAGGACCAGGGGCAAGGCCCAGCTCTGAGAGCACGTGTGGCCTTGGTTTTCCTGACTGCGGCTGTCACTCCCAGACCGGCCTCAGGGTCAGCCTCTGCTGACTCAGCGGAGTTCAAGGCTACAGCGAGGGGTGCTCCTCTCTTTCCTCCCCATCCACACCTAGTCCCTGAAGACAGTGACACATGCATTATCCACTTACGAAGCAAATTTCAAGGACAAATTAGTGAACCATTTTAAGCAGATATTCAGCTTTTCTCTTCTTAACCGATCGTGACTTAAAGAAGCTCAGGGCGGAGCTCAGGGATCAGAGAACTGGCAGTGTGGGGTGACTTCTTGGTTCACTGACCCTGCCAGTCACCGGCTCCTCAGGAAACACCTTCTGCCAAGCCATGTGTCAGCAATAATTCATTTTTTTAAATAAAGAAAATACTAAATGGTTTACTTTTTTTCCTTGTAACGTCATTATTTCCTTAAGAGTGTCATCTAGAATGATTCTGAGTATCACTTGAGCCGTCCTGGATTTTCCCAGGGAATTAAATCTTCGGATAAGGACAGAGCTGCTACGAGCGATCACTTCAGCTCCGTGTTTGTACGTGATGCCTCAGAAACAGTGACACCAGGTCAAACGTTACCTTTCCTTTCTTCCTTTCCATTTCCTCTTAAACGCTTTTTATATCGATGGTCTAAGAAATTCTTTAGCACGAATCAAGAGTTTTGGTTGAGAATGAGAGGTACAATGATCTCCACTGGGTTTGAAAACCAGTCAAACTCTGATCTTAAAAAGAGAGAACAGGGAAATATGAAATAATTTAAGTAAGCCTGTCCTGACAGAGCCCATTTTCGAGGAAGCGGTCATCTCCGACTCGGGCATCTTCGATGAACAGGGGTCAAACTCCAGCTGGCCGACAGGCCGAATCTGGCCCACCACCTGTTTGTGCATAGGCCATGAGCTAAGAATGGATTTAAATTTATGATGATAATAATAATAATAACAACAACAACGACAACGACAAAGAGTATCTGTGACACACGAAAACTGTGTAAGATGTGCACACAGCAGTGCCTGCGAGCGGTCTGCGCAAGAGGCGGCATGCTTGCTTCCACCGTGTCTGGCTGTGGTCACACTCCAGTGGCAGAGACTCTACGGCCTGCTAAGCCTAAAATAGTTATCACTTGGCCCTTTACAAAGAAAAAAAAAAAGGCAGCCGACCTTTCCCATAATTATGTCACTCTTTATAGACAGAGTATTTAGAACACGCTTCCGTGAGAATGAACTCGTTTCAAAAGAGAAGACTTACTTTCATCCAGTCACCTGAGGCCTCCGAATGCCTGTGGAGACAATCTTTGATGGATACGGGTCAGCGTGCTTGGGGGAACACATTACAAAACTTACCTGGTCACTGGGCTCAAAGCTCATCTCCTCCTTCTCAGTTTTCATAGCTATTAATTTTGTGTTACTGGCAGGGTCCGTCTTACTGTCCAGTCGCTCAAGTTTGGGGGTTATTTCCGGTAAACCGATATCTTTAGTATCATCTTTATCTAGCAAATAGCGAAGTAGTGCATTCTCTTTCTTCTTGGGGCTCACTGGCTCTTGTTTGACATTCACTTCCGAACCAGGAGCTGTGCTGCTGGCCTCCTGGCTCAGCTCCTTGCCCGTGGCTTCCGCGGTTAGCTTAGCCAAGTCCACAGGGGAACTGCTGTCCTGCAGGAGTCTGTGCAAAATCTTATGCTTCTCCTTGAGCGAGGTCCCGTGTGTCGACCCGGACCCAGACACGCTACCTGCGGAGTCCTTGTGTGTGTCTGACAGAGAGCTGGGTAAGGGCGAAGGCTCCATCTGGTCGGGTTTGGTGGTCAACAGCTGTAGGAGCTTGGTCTGTCCTTTGCTGTCGTGCAGCCGATTCTGTCCGTCGGATCGCTCGCTGCTCACGCCCGGGGCGACGCTGGAATCGTTCGTTTCCTTTTGTTCCCCAGGATGGCAGCTGCTCTCTGTCTGTCCATTTGTACCTTCGGATGGCTCCCCATAAAGTCCAAAACAGTCTTTGGAGTCCAAGCTCCCCATCTTGCTGAGTGGGGGGGGATTCATATTCACTGGGGAGTTTTGCAAATTGCCCATTTTTAGGTCCGGCGAAGCCAACGACGACCCTAGTGAAACCCCGTGCCCCTCGCTGAGGGCCTGAAGTGCATTGAGGGAGCTGTTGGTGTAGCTATGGCTATTTCCTGTGCTGCTGCAGACTCCCACGGGGGAATGCAAGCTTCCTGCAGGGGAAAACTGGCTGGGCGGGATTCGGGGGCTCCCGGCCAGGCCGGGGCTCACGCGGTGCCGCGGCGACAGCATGGAGCTGGGCTGCCCCGGGTTCACGCCAGGACTGCCCTGCGAGGGGCTGTTCATTCTGAGTGCATAGTTGCTGCCCTGAGGAGCGGCGGCCTGCATGCCCGTCACGTGGTTCAGCCCCCCAGAACCACCGAACCTGCCCATGGGCATGCCCATTTGCTCCTTTGGGCCATTTATGGGAAAATTTATATTGCTACCGAGGGTCACGTCCTGACTGCACATGGCCTGGTGGGCGGGGCTGCCAGAGCTCATTGGATTCAGCGGCTTCCCCATCGCCTGTCCAGTCAGATCCGGATTCATTACACACACGTTCTGCTCTCTGTATAACGAGAAAGGAAATATAAGATAAAAGGGACAACATTTAACAAGTTGTTATTAATTTAAAAAAATGAAATGGCCTCTTTTCTTTAAAAGAACAGGCTACACTTAAAGGCAAGATAATACTTTGATGAAACGTTCTGCAATTACGGACAAGACTGAACATGTTTAGTTTGGGACCGAGAGGGATGTTTTTCAGTCAACTCATTAAGATGTCTGCGGTTTTACAGACGGGGTGTGTTTAAGTTTGACTACCGCCATATCGAAAATGTAGTTATCAGACAAGACATTAGAGGGGCTCCAATTTCTCATTAAATGGCATATTCTCATGAATAACCGAGAGCTTGGACCGACTAAAAGGAACGACTCGGCCGTCCTCACTTATCCGTCGGAGAGTCACATGTGTGAGCCGGAGACGCACTGTGCACTGCTTGGCTCAAGGCGAACAGCACACTTGGGAGAAAACACTTGCCCCTCACCATCAGCAACTCTGTAAGTTCTAGAGCCAAGAGTTACCTGAACCGCTTAGAATTACATCACTTTCACAGGTTCCCTGTCTGGGTCCCCCTGCAAGTCAAAGCGAGAGCCTCCAGAACAGAGAGCATGGGAGGGGACTTCGGCGACCTTAGGTTGTGACCTGATTCCCCAACTCGTAGACAACTCCAATCCACTCCCAAACCAAGGCCTGAAAGCAGGTTTTCGGAGCGAGACGGTTTTCCAAGCCCTACGAGCTGCAAGTCACAGCCTTGGCGGCCACTCGTGAGTTACCAAATGAGTTCACAACCCACGAACTGCTACACATCAGCTTTCAGTCAGGGGCTGAAATGTGGCACATCTGTAATCACTTTCAAATTGTTTCAGTTTGAGGTCAGAATTATTAACAGTTGGCAATCTGGGCTGCCTGATTCTTTTATTCCAAAATAAGAAAGTAAGTAATTGGGAAATGTAATAAAAGGGGACTCTTGATCCAGAGCCACTTTAAATATCTTCTGATAGTACCTCATAAAGTTTTATATAGCACATATAAATATTTATATAACCTAAAATGTAATCGTTTCCCTAAATTTGTGCTCTAAAACGATATAGTTCAGTTTTCTTTACGTTCGTTTCTTATGGAAATGTTTATCGCCCTTCAATTTAAAGTCTAATGTCAAGAATGAGAATAAAAATCTATAATATTCCTTCTAAAAGTACATATATTTGAAAGTTCTAGATTTAAACACATAGGAGCAGAAATCACGTGAGTGGCTTCAATATCCCTGCCCAGCTGCGTCACCACTGGACACCGGTCAAGTTCCCTTTTCTGATATGACAGTCGTGACAAAGTTAGTGCCAGCCGGTGCTCGTCCAGCTGGATTCTAAAATGCACTAATGCTCAGGCTGAAATTCAAAGTATAGCCTTTCTTAGCCCATGGCCAACGGTTAATAGCAATTTGATTTTATATTTCACAGCCTGAGGTTGATCAACAGAGAAGTCTAACCAATCTGAAAAGCTCGGGGATGACCGGGCGCTTTCGCGAAACGCCCCTTAACGCGGGAAGGTGACGCCCGAGGACTGGGCTTACCTGTGAAGCATGTGCAGAGATATGACGAGCTGCGGCTCGTTAGTCGTCTGAGAGCGGATGAGCTTGCTCTTCGTCTGGGCAGCGACGAGCGTGCCGTCGGACAAGGAGAAGCGGTAGATCTGACTGAACGCCAAGCCCTGTCTCAGCACTGCGGCAGGCAAGGGGACAGGGCGCACGTCAGGACAAGACGGCAGCGGCAGTAACGGATTTCATTCAGCCTAGTATTTCCTGACCCGCGGTTAAAGGCAGTTCTAAGTAGCATTTCATGATGTTACGACATCATACATTTTTAAAAGTACACTTACTTTTCACTCAAATACCAATCAACTCTATGTATTGTTTTTTAAATGAAGCTTAGACCTTCAATTGATATTCTTTTTAAAATCTTCAGTACCATGGCAAAACAGGGTAAACAATTTATCACCTCAAAACGAGTTTTACGATGATTTAAACTGTTAGAAAATAATGCATAAATATGATACCTTTAAAGTGTATAATTTGCCTTTAATTTCCTTTCAAACTAATACAAATATCACAATAAAATTTATGACAGTAAATATATTCCCCAAATATTCATCTCGAAGTTATGTGCTGTTCAATCCATCATCTTGCACTACTATTACCCAATTCTGTTTCTCAGTGTGTAAGAAGCATTATTTCTGTGGTTAGGACAACAGGAAGTAAACGATAAACAATCGGAAGAATCTTTCCAGAGCAAAAAAGGATAAACAAAAAACTGAAACAATAAAAGTGCAAATCTTAGTGACACAGACTTGGTCTAACGTCTGGATAAGGAACCAGGTGCTTCCATTTTCAAGACAACAGCGGATCAATGAGGTTAAGATAATTTCTCTTAAAATAAAACGTCACGATTTGTCTTTTAAAACAATCGTATTTTAAAACTGTGAAATACTACATATTAAAAAAGGACATTTAGGTTCAGAAAAAAAGCAGCCATATAATTTAGTTAGCTCTTCCACCACTTTAAGAAGACTAGCATGCTTTTCCCACGTAATCCTCAGCACAAATTTTGTGGGTTGAATAGCGAGCTCCAAAGTGACCAAGCACACCCGCCTTTCCACAACAATGGGGGGAGAGAGATGGTGTGAGTGGGGGGACAGACAGACACACAGACACAGAGATGGAGGGACAGACACACACACAGAGATGGAGGGACAGACAGACAGACACACAGAGATGAGGGACAGACAGACAGACACACAGAGATGGAGGGATAGACGCACACAGGCCCGCAGCACGTATTATTTGCTGGCAAACTGCCACACGCTTCTGCCTACAGCTTCTCCTATGGAATCTCCCTTCAGACGGCGGCCTCTCCCGGGCGGGGCCCGGCAAGCACTCGCCACCACGAAGGGTGCCCAGGCCCGAGGCCCCGAGGCCCCGAGGCGGACCTTCGGGGATCACCGTTTCGGAGAGAGCTCTCCGCAGGAGGCCGTAACTTTGCACGCCGACCTCGAGAAAAATGCCCCGGGCGATGCTCACCCTCGTGGTGATGCCTCTTGGCGTAGGACACCGACTCGCCCTCGTGCTGCGCATGGAACTTCTGGATGCACCTGCGCACCAGGTCCTCCCAGCCCGGCTTCATCGCCGCCCGCATGGTGCTCGTGTCCAGCGACGTGATCTTGCCTGCGGGAGAGCCGCGAGCGTCAGCCCGGCATGCGGAGCCCGTGCTTGCGCAAGTGCTTAAAACATAAAACCACGTGCGTTGGGAACAGGCAGCAAGAGTACGTGGACCGAACGGGCAGACGGCGAAAATGAGCGTCCCCCGCCGTCCTGCCCCCCGCTGCTCGGCGCCGCTGCCCCCGGCAGCAGCCGCCGTGCCGGCTTCTTGGAGGTTCCTGAGCATACTCCTCGCGTTTAGAAATCTGTAGGTATTCGGGAATGCTTTCTCCGGCCCTCTTTGGAAAGAACATTTACCTTGGAGGTCTTGGCGAGTAGTAAAACTCTCTGACGAGGGAAGAACTGGTCTTTCCTTCATGGGGACTCTTCTCGCCACACAAATCAAGCAGGACTGCAAATCTTCAATCACAGACATTCGTGGTTACTACATTAGGCATTTTTAGTGATTCAAACGAACTCAAGTGTATTCATGACAGCACAGCCTTGTAAATCAATAACGAAGGCAGTGACACAAGCTAGGCACCTCTGCCTTCCCCTGACCTCGTTCTCCCCCCCCAGTGACGTGGGCAGCAGCAGGGTCGGGGCGGGGCGTGTGCTGAGCAGGATGAGCCGGGGGAGCTGGGCATACACCGCGGAAGCCACACGATGCGTGATAGGAGTCTGTCTGCCGCAGAAGCGTTAGTCAGCAACCCGAAGCCCTCTTCCCAATGATGGAAGGGAATGCAATGCTTTCTTATTAAACGGCTGAATTCATAATGAAGTCCAAAAATGATGTAAACCAAAATCTGACAGTCTGCTTTGCCAAGGGTTTACTTCTTGAGTTTCAGCTTCACCATGATATAGGAAAACTAGATAAACCTTCTACCAAACTATGTAAATATCCCTACAATGGCAATATGCAATATAAAATAAAGAATATAAACTAAATTTGAGAAAGAATTTCTTTAAATCTATCCAGTAATACCAGGTATGTTGCAAAAGTGTATGTAATTCTCATCCTCCACATAATAAAGGCTAAATTTTTAAGCACTCACTATGGGGCAGACATCTTTCTAGCTGTGCTTAGCAGGAAAAAACCAAAACACGACATTTTAGTAACTTGCCCAACGTCGCACAAAACTCTGGTGACGCAGGATTTGAACCTGAGCACCGCGTGGCTCAGAATTCCCACTCCCAGGCTCTCCTGGATTCTGCTAACCTCCAGAATCGGATTATAGATGTCCCCAACTGTTTCACTATACAGCACCAAAACTAAAATTAGCTCTGCTACATCTTTTTTATACTGCTTTAGAATATTATCATGGATGGATGAATTAGCAGCACTTTCTGTTGCAAAAAAGGGAATAAAATCACTTGACATTCCATACCTACGTGAAAACTTAATTTTGAAAAACTATGTATCATCTATGACAGCTCTGTTACTTCCTTTCCAATAAAATTTAAATTAAAAATTACCTACGTAGATTTAAAAAGGATTAAATAACTAGTGTTTAATGCCAATCATGATTCAGGCAGAGTCACGTAACCCTTATTACCTCCTGACACCGCTACTGGGGACTTCGTTCAGAGAGCTCCAGGGGCTGGCCTGCCTGAGCACGAGGCCCACGATGCGTCCAGGGGCTGGCCTGCCCGAGCACGAGGCCCACGACGCTTCCACCTGCGGGGGCTCTTCGGCAGTCCCCCGTCTGCCGCGCATACAGGACGCCCTCTTCAGCACTGTCTCACACGTGACGGGGAGCGACGCTCGGCTATGACCGGCTGGCTTGGAGGGTGCGGGGGGTGTGTGTGTGTGTGCGCATCTCTTTAAGGGGAGGAGCCTAAGAGCTTATAGTCTGAAACCCCCTCCATTCCCTATTCCCATCTTCAGCAGCGTTCTAGGACACCACACTGCGGACCCGGCATCCACGGATAAATTACATGGAAGCCGTTGATTGCTTAAGAGTACAGTCGACCCCGAACAACATGGGTTTGAACTGCACAAGCTCAACTTACACGTGAATATTTTTTCGATAAATACGTACAGTACTGTACATTTATTTTTTCTTTCTTACAATTTTCGTATCCTTTTCTCTAGCATACTGTACTGCAAGAATACTGTATATAATACATATAACATACAAAATATGTGTTAACTGACTTTATGTTATTGATAATGCTTCCAGTCAACAGCAAGCTGTTAGTAGTCAAGTTCTGGGAAGTCAAAAGTTACGTGCGGATTGTCGACTGACTGCACAGGGGTCAGCGCCCCTAACCCCCGGGCTGTTCGAGGGTCAGGTGCCTGTGAAAAACGATGCTTGTACTGGTGCGTTTCTCCAAGGCTCTGGCTCACAGGAACTTAAGACTCCAAGAAGGTCAGCCACTAACGGAGCTGCTCTGATGGCCAGCAGCCTCGCGTGGCGGTTTAAGTATACATTTAATAGAACAGAAAATTCGGTCTCCCAACTGCACTGCCGACATTTCCAATGCTCAGCAGCCAGATGCAGCTACGGCCACTGGCCCCCGCACCGGACGCGGGACGCGCGGGACGCTGCCGTCCACGCAGGGCGCTCTGCTGGGCAACGCTGTTTTAAAGACTCGACACCCTAGCTTATCACAAGAAAACGTTAAGTAGGTGAAAAGAACTGAAAACTTTTCTTTGTGCGGCCACGAATTTTAGGTTAAGTGTGAACGAAGGAGCTTGAGAATGAACACACAGAGATGCAGAAGACCCCCGCGGTTCTGCCCTACCTTCTCCTTCTTCTTTGATGGACTTTGGTTGAGAGACCGCAAAGCACTGCATAGTTTCGTACTTCTGATGTGCTTCCTGGTGATCATGACCTTCCTCTTCTGAATCCGGGAAAGGTTTCACCAGCATCCGGCAGTTGAACGTATGGCTGTTCCGCCTCGGAGGCTCACCAGACCAAGATCCCCCGTTCACTGAGCAAGGCAAAAGCAGCCCAAAGTTATAAAGACACGAACGCCAGACTCACCACTGCCAAATTATCAGAATGAGATAGAGAACATATGGTTATTTTATTTTTATATAGTGTTTATACTTTACTTAGTAATTTCACAATCTAGAGGGGGAAATTTGTTGGGTTAATGTTTCAACAACTTGGGAAAATTATTTGGATTTTCAAAATGTCTTTCACTCTTCGCTCTGACTCCTCTTCAAGTTCAGCCATCATTTGTTACTAGAATACTACAGTTCTCTATTTTTGGGTTTTCCTAACTTTGATTTCTTAGAAATTTAGTTCAATCTACTCACGTTCCTGTTTTAGATGTTACCCCCTTCTCAAAAATCTGTAAGTGGCACCAACTGTAGCATGCATTAAATTCTTCAAAAGGATTTAAACATGACGGAGTCAGGAGTATGAAGGCCATTCAGACTGATAAAGCGAAATCTCACCAACCAGCCCCATCTCCAGCTAACCAGGCCCTTCCCGCTGGCCGGCACAGGCCCCGCCCCGCCCTTCTCCACACCCAGCCCCTGCTCCGACCACGCCGGCTACAGCTGCTTCCATTTCCCCCGGCCAAATGGACTCTTGCTCTGACAGGGCTGAGACCCTCTATATATTTAACCAAGTGCTGTGAGCACGCGGGTCTTTCTTTTCTAAAAGAAAGGAAAGGTCTTTCTTACGGGTCTTGCTTTTCTAAAGTTTTACAAAAAATTTAGTGTATATTCTGCAATGTGGCTGTTGCTGAATGAATCTATTGTAGTCTTTTTCGTTTCGTGCATATTTCCTCCATAAGACTGGAAAATCCTTGAGGGTTTATGGCTAATGTCATTTGTTTCTTTTCAAGTGAAAACTGCTTCACATCTCTTCTATTTTAGTATTAACACTTAGAAGTGCGTATATTAAATCAAGAAAGAGATAATGTAAGAGAGGAAAGACATCCTTTTTTTGTTGTTTTCGAAAATAAATTAGAGAAATAAAACAATGACTAGTTTTGAGAATTAAAGGGTATTTATCCCCAGGTCAAATTCCTCATTCTACGGAGGAGAAAGCTGACATCCAAAGGAATGCTCAACTGCTAAACGAGGGAATCGGAAGCAACCCCGATTCTCATTTCGGTCTTCGTTTCTTTACTGTTCGTCATGTTATCTAAAAAATACTAGGACCGGTAGGGCAACGAAAGAGGGGACCAAAAAAACAGGCCAGTCATCAGATAAGCAAATGTACTCTCAAAAGCCACTAGTTAGAGAGCACTTAATGGAACACCTAGGTGTTCTAGTAAGCGCAATGCAAGCCCACAACCACTGGGCTGCAGAGGAATAAAGAAGGAAACACGCCCTAGAGAGAAAAAAGAAACGAGTTAACTGCAATGAAGGGTTTTAGAATAACACGAGGAGCCAGAGGTGACTTTGCCCGTCTGTGCAGACTTCGGGAAAGTTTATGTCACCACCAGGCTCACAGGCTTTAGCGGTCCCCAATCTTTTTGACCTCAGGGATTGGTGCTTCTGTGAGAATCTAACACCTGATCTGATGGTCTGAGGCGGTGATGCCAGCGCTGGGGAGCGGCTGCAGATACAGAGGACACATTGCTTGCTCGCCCGCCGCTCACCCCCTGCTGTGGGGCCCGGTTCCTAAGGACCGGTACCACCAGTCTGCAGCCCAGAGGATGGGGACCCCTGACACAGGGTAATCAAAGGAAAAACAGTTCTCGTCAACTCAGGTTAGTTAAGTACTTTGAAAATATAAAAAAGTACAATATAAAGTAAGGCGAAGAGCTCCTTGGCCAAGTGAATTAATACTATTGAATTAATAAGCATAGGTCCTTTGAGGACGTCATGAAATTACTGTGAAGGGATTTAAAAATATTAGTTGCCTGAAATAAGAACTCTCGTTTTCTTGTTCACTTACTAGAGAATACAAGAGCTGACTCACACAGGCGTCCACAGCCTGTGCTACTGTGGCGGCCACTCTGAACGAAGGGTCACGTCGAGGAAAGGTCAGGTAGGAGGGAATTTGAAAGGACCTTTTCCTATTCACTGTGGCAGCAATAAGACCAGCTAACATAAACAGTCTTGGAAAAGAACAGAAACGCTTGCTAATTCAGGACTTGACCTTATTCTTTACTAAAATATGCACTTCCTTTTTTTTTTTTTGTAATCAGTGAAGATGTTCTTAGCATCATCAGTTTAAGTGAGAAATTAAAAAAAGAACTACTTGGTGAGTGGGAGCAGCCAGACTCCAGTCCAGGGCGGCAGCTAAGGTGGGCCGACGCTGTGAATCGCTTGCTTTAAAATACGGCTCTAAAGGGTCACGGGCGCTTTTGGACAGCGCCTGTGACGTGCGGCGAAGCAGCCAGGGACCTGAGGCGGCGAGGGGGCAGCGCCCGAGGAGGGCACGGGCAGAGCCGCCGAGGATGCCGTGAAGCCACGCGGGGCTGCTGGGCCGGGAGCATGCGAGCCCTGACACCCAGTCGCCCCCGAACATTTCGTGTTTAGACTGCCGTACGCACCCATATGCACACGTTTTCCACAAATTGGACTCAAAATGAGTTGAGCCGCAAACTTTTCCTGACCTTCTGCTTAGCAGACGGTCATGGAGAAAAAGGACAGGACAGAGTCGGCTGGCACTGGATACAGTGGAAGGCGATCTGGTCCCTTCTTAAAAGGCAGCAAAACAAACTACACGAAAATAGTTGACAAGAATTACTTTCTATCTGAATTACTTTCATGTACGTTAAAAATAAGATTAAAACTATCATTCGGCCAAGATCCGTATCTGCGGATATCCTTTCTCCATGACTTCTAAGCTTAAATATCAACACAAGCATCTCTATATCCCCAGCTGACATAGCACAGTTCTGTTTCACCCTCTCAGACCAGGATGACGTGTGCACTGCGGGGTGGGGGTGGGGGGAATGGGTGGAGAAGGGAGACCCAGCAGACAAGCCTTTACCTATGGACTTTGGCAGCAGGTTTTTGACAAATTCAGTGTGGTCCCCAACATGCAGGATGCTATACACACTTTTGTTCATCAGCTCCTCTTGGTTATACCTTAGGTACTGTGTCACATTCTCTGAAACAAACACAACGTTGCCTTCCAGGTTCACTACAAAGAAGAACCCATCCAGGGCCTAGGGGAAAAAGCACAAATTGCGTTAGAAAGGATACAACGTAGAACCACACGCAGCTGTTAAGAAGGGACGATCCCCTTAATGGAAGCACAATTCACGCGTGGATGGGAAAGTGATCTCTCGCTCTTTCCCTTGTTTTTGGAACAATGAACACATTTTCTCTTAGTGAAATTACTCCATCTTAGTAAACAGAGAGGGCCTAGATCAGGGTTTCTCGTCACAGACTGAATGACAAACACTAACGCTGTTAACGTATCAGGGGATAAGTATTGCCAAAAAGTGCACAGGCATTTATCTGTACTTTCCAAATGAGGCTGAGGCGCTCGACCGGACCAAGGGTGGCCTGACGTCACTGACCCAGTCCAAAGCAATGCTGTGAAGTTTCCTGTGTGATATAGCGGGCAGAAAGGTCACGATAATCTCCTCTCGGTTTCAGGATGAACACCAAGAACCCCCTAAACCCCTCATTTTACTGCCTTTAAAGCTGCCTGGGTTTAAATGAGAAGAATCACAGATGACCGCAGACCTTTGAAGAAACCTCAGTCCTTTACCAATTGGTGCACGTGGCGGGAAGGGCCTGGGAAGCGTCTCTGATATGCCCAACTGGTCTTCATTGGGACCTCAGGCTTAGACGTGGTCAGCACGGCCCTGAGACTTGAGGTTTCAAAGGGGGCTCGAGGCCTTGGTTTATGACGGCGACAACTGGAAAGTTAATAACTGCGCCCTCGGATCGGCCTTGTTCTCCGGACTGCTAAGATTCCAGTGCCTAAGTCACCTGGGCAGCAGGAGCACTCTCCGGGCTGCAGTGGGTACACGCCCCCCTCTTCCCTGCCATTCTCAGCTAGATTAGGGAAGGAGGTGCAGACTCTAGGATCATTTCCGAAATAAAGAACAAGAG
This sequence comes from Rousettus aegyptiacus, assembly GCF_014176215.1. Lineage (NCBI taxonomy): Eukaryota > Metazoa > Chordata > Mammalia > Chiroptera > Pteropodidae > Rousettus > Rousettus aegyptiacus. The sequence continues at coordinate 8,559,095 of NW_023416290.1, read as the reverse complement.
CTACTGAGCATGTTTACTGGGCCTTAAACACGCTGTGTCATGTTAATATCTACAACTCCGGAAGGAACTTACGGAGGAGGAAGAAACCGAGGCTCTAACAGGCTAAGTGATTTGCCTAAGCTCTTGCTATTTTCATCACAAAATTAAGTGCACTCTCAAATGAGAACTGACCGTAAGGCACTAGTGAAAAGCTCTGCCACCCTCCCCCAACCCCCCTACCCCCTCAAAAACAAATCTACCACCACCTGAGTTTAAGTTTTTCTTAAATACTTCCTCGGGTTTTCCCTATGGTATAAACAATATACTGGGCAAAGCAAGACTCTGTGTTACATATTAATGGCTTTTGGTAGTCGCTTGGCACTAACCCTTGAAAACCTCGTGTGAGCGTGTGTACAAACCTGTGTGTCTGTGAGGGAGACAGGAAGTCAGTCAGCTGACTAGTTATGTAGCAAGTGTCCTTTTAAGCTCACTGCTTTAGGTACACATTCAACAGGGACTTTCATAATTATGTTATCACATACAGTTCACTTCTGAAAGAGCACGCAGCTCCCTGCTGCTTTTGTACCCTGGTAAAAAAGACTGATTTGTGGCATAATATAACTGAAAGATGAAACTGTTTCATCTTATAAAACTGTGTTTTTTTTAAAGCTCACTATGATACGCTCTGATGAAAAAAGCTGACATTTGGTTTTGTTGCCTAGCGACCACTATGCCATGGTGTCAGCATGAGTGTGCATCTATGCCTAGGAACTGCTCAACGAGAACACGTTTCCTCTGTTTAAATTACTGGACGTAAACAGAGATAAAGATTCAAATCCAAACCTTAAGTCACTAGATGCAAGCGTTACGTCTCTAACGTGTTTAGCACCGAAGTCCTGCTACTCGGGGACTTGCCCTCGACGCACTGAATCCTCAGAAGACTATTTCGAGACAGCATAATGTTGGTGTGATTTTATGAGATAAGGCCCACTGACATCTAGCGACCTGATTTCTACAGTTAATGAACTTGCTCTCAGAGAGGGTCTGAGTCACCACCCTGTGGTTACTCTAAGTATTTCCTTTTAGAAGCCCCAAAAGTCTTCCCAGGGTTTTCCACCCGACGTAAATTCCCACTGCCCGCTGCACCGACACAACGAATAAACACGGAAAAATGAAAGTTTCCTAATTGTAACAATCTAGATTTGTATAATTTTCAAATCGATTGTTTGTAATTCAATTTTTTTCCCCCCACAGGAAGTTATCTACTTTCTTTCTTCTAATTCTAAATAGTCTGTCTACCCAGTGAAGTTTTCGTATCTGCTTCTCAGAACCGAGAGGGAAAAAGCGCTCGCTCCTTGGCCTTCCGCTGCCTGTTGACTCTGGAAAATCAGGTTAAGTGTGTTTTTGCTTTTTCCTTGAAAATTGTAATTGGATGTTTTCAAGCCAGTGATTCCAGAGAAATAAGTAAGAGTCAACATGGGCTGTCTAGTCTTCTGGCAGCAGAATTCATTCCAGGAATGAATGCTGTCATTTCTAAACACAAAGCCTGGGTCAGACAATCTTTACATTTTTTTCTGTGTCCCCTCTACCTTCCAATTATATGGCAGATTTTCACAGAATTAAATTTTCTAAAAATAAAAATCATCTAATGAACCAACTGAAAAAAAATAGAGGGGCAACTGTTGGTTATCTTTGCTCTAAAAATCCGAGCTTGCGGCCACGCGGCACTTCTCACGCTCGTCATGTCATTAGCAAAATAAACGATCCTGAGAACTGACAGAATTTATGTCTCAAGGCTCCTCTGCTTCTTGTTTTATACCCACTGACATTCCCCCCCCTCCTTACCAAGCCTACATCTTGAATTTTAATCCTGAAATAGGTACAGCAAAGCACTTGGTGTTTAACACAGGTTAATAAAGTAGGAAAGCTGGGCCTACAAGTTCTAGACAGCAATGTGGTCATAAAACCTCCTTAAGTTAATAAAGAACAGGCAGTTAAGGCCAGACATTACACTTGCGATGCTGATCTTAGAAGTTCTGCCTATCGCTTCAATTTTTGTCTTTATGAGATAAATAAACTAGTTTGAAGCTGCATAAATAAAAAGCATAAACCACTTTTTGGTCCTCGAATTGTAATTTGTATATATAGGCATATGTATATGGTATTTATAAAACCTAAGAATTTTGTGAGAATTTCAAACTAAAATATAGCACAGAATTTAACAGGATTTGTGAACATGATTTCCAAAATGAATGCTCGAATGGCAGTGAAAGCCTGGCCATTGATGTTCTAACCTCGTTAACTTCATTCTACCTTACTCATTTGGAATGTACATGTGCTGGAATCAGGAGCCAGAAGCTAGATACACCTGAATCAACTCAAGAGGCAAGCAGTGCTCCAGTCTCAGAGTGAAAATCATTTGTGGGTTAGCCTTACGTTACGTTCACCTGAAAACGAATTTAATAACGTGACGGTCAACAACACTGAAAAAGACGGAGCAGGGTGAGGGTCCTACCTCGAGCATCATGGGCCCCAGCGCGTCCTTGTCGATGACGCCCTGCCCTGTGGACGACACGTCCGACTTCTGCACTTCGTCCACGTTGGCGGCCGCTGCCTTCTCTGCAACAAGCGTGAGAGAGAGTTAAACGGCAGTGCTGCTTCCAGGGCGAAGCGGCATGGGAACATCTTTATCATAACGATGTCTAACATCTCTGGCGGGATCAGGTGCGGCTATAAGGAGGGAGAGGGCACCCCCACGGCCACGGGACGGGCCGGGCCGCGGGGAGCGGGAGCCGAAACCTCATCTTCTCACCTCCGGAACTGTGGCTCAGGTCCCCTCTCAGGCTGCTGATAAAATGAGATTAGTGGTTTTACGCTGGTCCCTGACAAGCAGTTTTTTTCTAGATTATGAAACCGCTAGATACTATGGCGCGATTAGTTTCCACTCGAGAGAGTCCCCAAACTAGGAGAATGGAGGGTCTGCGGCTTGGAACTCGTCGCATAGTCAGAGACACGTCTGCACACATTCGAAGAAGCAACAGAAAGGGGCCCCGCCCTGCCCCCCTGCCCCCACGCGACACCCTAACGGCCGCCTGACTGCTGCACTGTCCCACCTCTAGTCACAGCCACACGTGAAGTCTCTGTCTTGCCGAAGGTGCTTAACGATTTAAGGCGGAGGGGAGAGGCACCCTCCAGGCACCCACAGAACTTCACTGGCTGTCCTTTGACCTGGTGTAAAAACTATGTGCTCCCGGATGGAAACGTGCGAGGCAGCTCTCAGGCCCCCCAAGGCCTGGGAAAACATTCATTCCATCATGGAAAACCATCGCAGAAGAAATAGATGCATGTTCGTCTATTCAAGTAAACTAGTGGTTTCAAGAATACCAAAACAAGTGTAAAGCCGATCAGATACATATGGACAACTCGCTAGAAAGCAGCACAGAAACAGTGTGCCAATTACATGTACCTGAACAAATTACATCCTTGTTTACACTACAATCACTGCAAGTAAAAGCAAATGAAGACAACCACAGATCAACTTATTACGCAGAATCGACCTGCTTTCACGATCTAGGTATATTTCCTTTTTTTTTTTTTAAAGGATTTTGTACGGTATTTTGAAAACCCTTAAAGCTTTATTTGTACTTGAGAACATAAACAGTAATCGGGAAAATTATGCATCTTTCACATCTTGCCACTCCCAGGATGGAGTGCTCCCTCACGCATCTCTGCCGGTGACAAGGGGCGATGACCTGTGTCGTTCGAGTCTGAGCTCAGACGCGAAGTGAGGGTATGAGTCAGAACAAGTAACTTCGGTGTCTGCAGGGCGCAGTGCCCGCCTCCCGCATGCACACGATGACAGGAGTTAATGGACGGGTGATATGTAAGCCACACTTCAAACGCTGCAAAGTAGTCAACAAACGTATTGTATAGTTAGCAGATCTGTAGTTATTAGTTCCTCGGTACTGACTTCCAAACGCAGCGATTTCTTCGCAGAGCTGTCTCCACACTGTCCCTGCCTCTTTCGGTTACGCTGCTGTATTCCTGACTCGTCTTCTTAGAGCTAAATCACTGTGGCCAGCTACAAACCGAGGAACGGCTCGTCCGCTGGCCTCTGTAATGCCATACTGTGTGTATTCGATCGTCCTCATTTCGTTTTTGTTTTCTTTCTTGCTGCCTTTCCTAGCTCAGTCTTCGCGGTCAGGTCCCTTAACACGTGTCCTATCTGCAGGCTTAGCCTCAGCCCAATTCCTTGGCCTCAGCCGAGGCGACAAACACCTCAGGCTCTCCAGGAAATTACATGATGTTCGACATTACATGGCACATGACGCTCCTACTCATCTCCATTTCCCTAGAACTTTTTTTTGCTGCAAAACATACCCCAAATAAATGCGTGCGGGGGCACGGATTTTCTTTTCTTTCACAGCTTACTTGGGAAGGTTGCAGGTTTCTCTGCAGTTGCTGCTCGCTCTCCTACCCGGCGAGTTCAGGGATGGGACTGGACTGTCGCCCGCTGCACGCGGTCCCTGCGCCTCCTGCAGCGATCACCCCTCCGTCCAGCGTCTCCCTGCTCTAGACTCGCCCTGCCCGCCAGCCGCTCAGCGTTCACCTTGGTCACCACCGAACTGTCAGGGCATCACGGTGTTTGTGTCCGAGTCGCCCTGATTTTACTTCATGGACCGTCAGTGCAAGGGTGGTGAGGCTGGCTGTCTGGACCACGGAGCGGCTGGGAGGTGCCTCCCGGGAAAGCGAAGGTGAGGATGGAGCAGCGCCGTGGGGCGGAGGGAGAGGCCGCACTCGGCACAGCGCTGTGGGGCGGAGGGAGAGGCCGCACTCGGCACAGTGCCGTGGGGCGGAGGGAGAGGCCGCACTCGGAGCAGCGCCGTGGGGCCGAGGGAGAGGCCGCACTCGGAGCAGCGCCGTGGGGCGGAGGGAGAGGCCGCACTCGCGCAACTTTATTACGACAGCTCGACTTTATTGCTATTTTTGTTAATCTCTTACTGTGCCTAATTTATAAATTAAACTCTATCATAGGTACACATGTACAGGAGATAACGTAGCATATATGGAGTTTCGTATAATGCAGTTTTAGGCAACCACGGGGGGTCTTGGAACATATCCCCCGCGGATAAGGGGGGACTGCTGGAATTTCGCAGGCCTGTATTTCAGAGGGCCCAGCAGGCTTCGTACCTAAAGATCCCCGAGCTTCGCTAATACCAAATCTCAAAAACCCACATAACGGAGAGTATAGATTTATGTGGTGCTACTGCATTTCCATGCATTGTCGTCCTTGACGCGTGGCAGGCACACCGGGCTCTCATCACTAACCTCTCTCAGCAGCAGCGGTGACTCTCGGACTGGAGCGGCACACTCGAGAAGGCCTCCCCACAGAGCAGAGTCCGCAGACTGAAAAGGCCTTTGCCTGAGATTTGGATCCATTTTCCTGGGAAGGCACCCTACTCTCCCACTTCCTGCAGGGAGAACCTCGGTCCGTGAAACAGGACACCGTCCCCACCAGAAGGTGAGTTTCATGAAAGGGCGACTCTGTCCGTATCCTCGATGGCTAGCAGTGTCTTAGGAGCCTGCATTTGGTGGCTGCCTGGCGCTTAATCCCCGAAGTGCAGAAGCAACTGGCATCGAGGAGGGGTGGGGAAAGGGGCTGGCTTCCCCCTCGGGGCCCGCCGGCCCTCCAGGGCGCAGGGGGAGGGAGGCACCAGGTGGGTGGGGCCCTTAACACGGAGGAGGGGGTCCCGAGGAGACCCCCATCTTCGATCGCGGACCACCTCGTCGCGCCTTGGTGAGTTTCAGGGCATCTCACGTTCTCCTTGGGTCCTACGTTCTCCTACCCGTTCACTGTCACGACGGGTGGTCTTACTGTTTTTAAAGAACGGACTTAATTTAGGGTTCAGGCTGGGGGAGCGTGAGACGTGAAGCGACAGCTGCTCGCCCTGAAGGCAAGGCTGCCCCTCCTGCTGACCGCTAGAGAGCATCGGGCCACTTGTCACACAGGCGTCCGATATCACAACAGCAATGAACTGTTTCTTCCTGTGGGATCTGTAATAACGTCAGGTTTCTGGATAAAGTAAATACGAAATAACATTTGTGACAATCTATCTCCTAGTCCCTTACAGACAATCAATATGTCATATGGGATGTTTACATTTTGAGGATCTGATCATCATTCTGAAGACCCCAAAGTTTCCTAAATTCATCCATTAATATTTTGCGGAATTTCAAAACTCAAACTTACAGAACCCAATCATGAAGGTCCCTAAACACTGACAAATTTTCATGCTAGGGTACTTTAAATATTCTAACGTGTAGACACAGAATTTTAGACTTCAATCAGAAAATATGCAGAATGAAGATCAAACCTGCATAGCATTTCCTTTTGTTTTTAGCTATCTAAGATATAACTTAGGTTAAGAGCCTAAAATCTGGAGTAGGAGATAGATCATTTAGATTTGACAAAACATGTGTTTGGGCTCTACTGGAAAGCCTGGATAAAAATAATTACCGTAAAAAATTATTTACAATAATAAAACGTCATTTTTTCCTCCTTATAATATTCAAATGATCAATCTTTAAAAGGAGGAAAGCAGCAGCTAACGAGACGGCCCCGAGAGCGAGCGGCCACCATGAGGAAAGGAGGCCACGACCGGCAGCACTGGCGTGGACAGGCGGCCCCCACCCCGCGGTGCCCACCCGCGTCTGGGTGTCTCGCCGCATGAGCGGTGCGAACGGAGGGAAGGAGCCTCGCCGGCTGGGAGATTCCACGCAGCCAGGAGGGCAAAACAACTACGTTCGGACCAAAAGAGCACAATTTAGGGCTGAACTGTGAGAAACTTGTTTAAGTTCCCAGAGTAAAGAAAAATGGTTGGACGCGGCTGGAAATACCCACACACGCCGTAACTGAGTTAGACTCTGCAGGAAACACAAGGAGACGGCAAGCGCGACAGCCCGACAGGAGCCTGGTGGGCACGAGTTCTGGCCTCTGGCTCCGAGGACGCCTCAGCCTGGCCCGCGAAGGCCGACGGTACCGGACACCGGCCGAGAGCGTCTGAGCCGGAGCCCGAGGAACCCCCGACTGCGAATGGAAGCAACAAAAACGTACACAGACCGATTTAAAGTTTTCTTAAAACAGGTGATTTGGGGCGGGGGGCAACTTTGAATGAGTGTATTGATTTTTTGCGAGAACTCTGAAAAATGTTGCAATATGCACACAAATATTATTCATATATATTAAGAGAATGGGAAATTTTCACTACTCAGATTGTAAACAAATGAGAAGCAAAGGGTAAAGAATTCAGGGCTTTTCACTCCTGTCCTCACTAAATGTTTGGTTATAGCATTTTCCAGCTAATTTGTCATCTATTATTCCATTCTTTATTAAATTTGTGCTTTGACCATTTTTTCAATATGAAAAAGGAAAAAATCAATAATATGAAGTGATAGAAAACACCCAGAAATTTGGTTTTATTGATGTGATTAAAATCTAAATTAAATTGGCCATGAATTTATGTTATTTGGGTATTTTTCATGAAGTAATTACGGCCTCCATTCAGTGCTCAGTTAAGCCTTGATAGGAGGAAGAACAGGGCTCTTTCAAAATATGTTATTACGTTAACCGGACATGGTATCTTGATGGAGCATTTCAGTAATGCGTATGCTATTTTTATGTACCAGATATAAATAAGTTTAAATCATTAAATGTATTTATACTTATGTAAGTACAGCACTACTAGGCTAAAACACACTTTAATATTTTTAAATTAGGCAGTTCTCTCAGCGGTCACAAATTATATTTACTTTTCTATATTTTGTATCCATTAACTATAAAAATATATTCTATTACAAAAATATCCTTCAGTAAACTCAATGGTAAAAAGATTGCCCTAGAGTTTCATATGACCAAACCCTTACGAAATCTCATTATTACAGATGGAACTCTTAAACTGGAGAGAGGATAAAATTTAATTTTCAGAGCCTACCAGAAGATTTCCCCTCCACGACTTCCACTTCCTACTACACTTTCACCATCACTCTTTTTAGATAAAAAATATGACCTAACAGATAATAAAAATAATAGTTCTATCCTTCCCTTCCTCAATCCTCAAAAGATAAAAATATCCTAAGAAGCCATGGTCTTTTTAGTAGCACACTCTTACAAACGCGAAGCCCCGATCAGAGGGACTGTCCCCAAGAATGCCTCTGCATTGTCTCTCCAGGTGCCCCGGCCCTCCTCCATCTGCCTGCACTCCAGAAATCCAATACCAATTAATCAGATCTCCAGTTTCAAAGCAAGGAACAAAACCCCCATATCTCTTTAGGGACCATGTTGGGATGAGCCACACCGCACCCTGGAGAAAACCCATTAATGTTATATTCCATATGCTTTTCTTCATAAGCGATGAATATTCGTATGTTCTTGCAGAACAAAAGGAAAGGTGAATAGGGAAACACTCGATCTCTGGAAATAGAAATGATTTAAAAATACAAGGGAAAGCGGGTGTTTTCGAGAAGCTGGATGGAGCCGCTCTCTATCACCGACAGCGACAAGCACACATTTGAAAGTAAAATGTAAGTTTTCTGGTGAGGACAGCAACAAACCAGAAACTCGTTCCAGCAAAACAAACAAACAAACAAACAAACAAACAAACAAACAAACAAAATAACCTCTCTCTTTAAAAAAGTACAATTAGCTATTTTCTAATTAACAAGTAGTATATATATATTTTTAAGACCTTTACATGTTCTTCAAAGATGATATTTATTAATTCTGGGCGACTTATTGAATCTTGTAATGGCAGGAAGTCTTGTCTATTTGTTTATGAGGCAGCGGAGCTGACGGCACACTCGGGGGGCCTTTCCCCGGAACAGAGTCCAGTCTCCTCACGGGGAGGCAGCTGTGGCTCTGGGGACCTCACTGCAGCAGCTGCAGCGGCAAACCGCCACCGGTGACTTCGAATCGCAAGCACTGCTGACTGCGTGAGAGGCACAGGGCGACGGAGCCATTGCAGAGGAGGGGTCGCCGCCGTTTCTCGTTTCTTTTTAATCATCTGAAGAGGCCATGGAAAACCTGTGGCTATTAGTCTATGTGTAAAAGGTCAGGATTAAAAAAATATTACTAAAAATACGCCAGCCAAAAGATAACCCACAGGGTATTCACATATTTATAGAAAAAATTTCACAGTGCCCGTGTTCAGATCTCTCCGCCATGTAAAGCCAAGTAAGAGTTTAAAAGTTGCGTTGATGTTTGGTCAAGCATGAGGACAGTCGCTCTTACTGAAGCAGTATAATTATTAAAAGTATTAGGATCTGACACTTTGTGCGGGTTTTATAATTCCACTGTTGCGAATGAGTGAGATCACTCATGCAGAAATCCATCAATTCTTCAGTAGACTCACGCCCAACACAAGTCCCATCACCTCCACAACAAATTTTAAGGTTCTAGTGGGATCATACCCACAATTTCCCTCTTTCCTTGTGCCTAAGAGCGGGGTGACTTCAGGTGAAATGACTGTCACGCCTGGCAGTGGCGAGACCCATGCAGAGCGCAGAAGTCACTGAAACAATGACAGACGGTTTCTGGCCAAGCGCTAGAGATTAAACATTGCAGGAAGAGTTATGTAGCATCTCAAAGGTTCTGGAAGGTAGAACCAGAGAATTATGCATCTGCACCCAACTAAAATTAGAAAAGCTGCCATATGGCTCCGCGAAGCCAGCAGCACATTCTCATTCATTAGGAAGCATTCTGCTCACATAAAAACACGAGGCCCTTCCTGTGCTCTCCAAATGTGTTTATCTTTTCAACATTAATGCACTATATATCATCGAGCCGCTGAAATCTCCTGCCGTGCATATTAAAAACGCGCAGCTGCACTTTCTTTAGTAGTGGGAGGGACCTGAACGCCGAGTCGCCTGCCTCTCCCTCTGACACCGAGCGTCCTGTTCACATGCCATGGTTTCCCTCTGGCGTGAAGACATTGCAAGCCGAACCCATCTCCGGGCCACCGCAACCCCGCCCCCTAGCCCCACCCCATCCATGGTAAGGCATGGCTGCCTAAACAGAACCCACAGTCATGCTACAGGCCTGAAATTAATTCAATTAACATTAATGTACGACACTTATCAAAAGAAGAGTGACCGGAACAGACTCCAGGTCTAACTGGCTAGAAGATGCTTCTGTTTGCCAGGAGCCTCTGTCATTAAATCTATCACTGACATGATTTGTATTTAGCACCCCACTTCGCATGTTACCTATCAATGTTCAATGCATTGCTAGGAAAATAGTGGCTAATCTTTCATATCAAGCCATGTGAGTATATAATAATGTGTATGAAATCTTTTACTTAGGTATGAAAACTGCTTACTTAGAGTTACTTCTATTCCATTGGGCTCTGCCAGCTAAGGCTTCAGGAGTTATCTGAATAAGGAAATGGAGGAATTGTAATTTGTTTAGAAGGCTATACGGTGAGATTGAAACTAAATGAAGGAAGGAAATAAACAAACAAACAAATAAATAAATAAAAGTCAATGGCTGTGAAAGAAATGAGAAGTGAGGCGAAGTTCTAATTCAGCAGTAATTCAGAATATTTCAGAGCAGCCTCTCAAAAGACCAAACTATAAAAATGTTTTATTTCCTTCAAATACACATGTTACCTCAAGCAAGGCCAAGAAAATTACACAGGAAGAGCTCTTAATAAAGTTTCGGATAAATTGGTTACAATTTGGAAATTATATAAAAGTTGTTTCTAAAATCCTTCAAAAGACTTTGGGCTGAGTAGTGTACAGATTTTATCTCCAAAATCATCATTCTGATGAGTGGCATAGCAAACTCCGTCTCTCAGCATTCCTATCTTACACTTCAGCAATATGTATTACTTATCTCCCCAAATGCGTCGCACTGTTTCCGGGTTTCCAGCACTTTCTCCGACTGTGCCATCCGCGCAGATGCCCCTTCCACAGGTCATCCATGTCTGAGGACCCGTCCCTGTTCCAGAGGCTCATCGGCACCGAGCTGGGCGCCCCCATTTCCACACCACCCCTTGCCGGTCCCCTCACCGCGGCGTTTTGAAATGACCGGCCTGTTTTCACGCCTGCCCCTTGCACTGCGTTGCTGGCTCCCTGGCTCTGAGAGCGGTCTCTTTACTCACTGCCTGGCACGTGGTGGGTGCTCACTGTTTAATGCTGAGCAGTTCTACGGCCGGGGCTACAGCTCAGCGGAGCCGGGATCTGAAGGTCCAGACGCCGCTTCAGAGGAACATGTGCTGAAGAGCTTCACTGCATACTTAACCTAACGGAGACAAAGCTTAAGAGTGATTTTTGGAGTCACAGTATCAGGTAGAAAAGGGATGAGAAAGAAAAAAGGTCAGGCCATGTGTGCTACGGGCATCAGGATAGTCCCTGCAGGGGTCAGGCCAGTGGGGATGGCATTTGGGGGAAGAAAATCACCAACACTTTTCTACATCTGAGAGATGAAAAACAGAAACAGACTAACTTTGTTAATTCAGATTATCATCTAGGAAGTTACAACCTGCTTCATAAAAAAAAAAAATGAATAGTTTTGTCATCATGAGAGGTTTTTTTTTTTTATTTTTTAAATCAGATTCTGGGATTTTCCCAGCCACTCTTGGCTCCAGGAAGAGTCCTACAAACCGCCCACTTGCCCGGGGACCCCGTATGAAAGGCGGCTCATGCTGCTTCATGAGACTTCTTGACCCTCACACACGGCCGGCAGGGAGGAGCCCCAGTCTCCAAGGGCAAGGTCACTGCCTGAGCCGGCAGAGCCACCTAGGAAGTGAGACCAGGCCAGGGGCAGGGCTGACGTCCCGGGAGGGGCCGGCAAGGTGCTCGTCTATTCAACTTCATACGCCCAGTGACTAGACTAACAAACACAAAGCTCACCGCCATACAGATGTCGGAGAAAAGTGAGGAAGAGGAGGATGGGCTGAGCGGTGGGGAGGAAGGAAGGGAAGGCGGGCTGGTTCCTTTCCCTGCCGTGACCCCTTCTGGCCAACCCTGCCACGAACGCCCACTCCCTCCGGAGCACTCACAGGGCCTCGATCTGAAGCCACCACTTCACCTTCGTGGTGGACGTGCACAGGGACGCGTCCGAGGAGGAGGCTGAAAACCAGCCTCGGACCGACCGCCGCCTCTCCCCTGGGGCCCCTGTTCCATGCCCAGGCGTCCTCTGTGCACCCGCTTCCTTTTCCCGGACGTGCGTCTCGCTTCCTGACTCGTTCTGTGTTCGACTCGTCTAACTTTCCCCTCCTCGTGTATTTCTCCCATCTGGATATCTTCTCCTTCTAGTTTTAGCTCTACAGACACGGGACCTGACGCCTGCGCCTCCCAGAGAGGTCGCTACGGCCAGCCGCACCGATGCCCTGTGCCACCCCGTGACCCTAGCGAATCCACACAGAGGCTAAAATTCCGGTCTCATTTCGCCAACGGCCATCGATTCCCCAGTCTCTCACCGCTGGCCTTTGCTCGAGCAATCATGGGAGGACCTCGTGAGCATGCTTTTCAAAAAGCAGGGGTTCCCAATTTAAAGCACCTAATAGAACTGATAATAGAACGTAGAATCGTCCAATTCAGAGATCTGAAACATTAAATTGTGCTAAATCATGTCATCCTAGTAGAGAAAGCAAAGCATTGGTAACGAGGCACGAAGCCTGTACGAATGTGTGCGGTGCCCTGGCTCTGGGCGACCACGAAAGGCAGGGCTCGGAGCGGCTGGAATCCACGAGAACAAGGAGGTGGCTGTGAGGCGAGCACAGCGTCCAAAGCGAGAGCTCTCTGTGGACAGGCGCCAGAGCACACCAGGTCACGCAGTACTACTCCCGCGGTCGTGGGGCACGTGGAGGCCCATCTATGCGGAAAGACCCCAGAAATTCTTAAAACGTGCAACCACCAAAGTTTCCTATAGTAGCTAAAATCTCTAGATCAACTCAGCAGGTTTATAACTAAGACATACATAAAACTGGGTGATTCCTACGTGAATGTTTAAGAAGGCAAAAAAGGGAGCGCTGGTCTGGCCCATCTTGGGCGCGTCCATCACGGCCACTGCCCGGGACCCCGAAGCCACTGCTGGCTGTTCATTAAAACTATGTACGGGAATGAGGCTGACAGTTAAATAAAATATACATTGACACTACACAAATATGAAACCTAAAAAATTTTATGTGTTTCTCCCATAGAAATCCGGCTGGGTAAAGGAACACAGGGTCGTGCTCCAGGACGGAGTGAGAAGTGGAGACTTGGGCCTACGGAGAGCTTCACCGTCAGAGCTCGAGATTTTTTTTGCTCAAACAGAATTTTTGTGGGAGAAACTACACAAAGCACCATTTTTATATCACATAGAAACGGTTTAGACTGTTCCATTCAAATGCTTAAAACAGTTTGGATCTGAACTCACGTTTTTACGTATTAAAGTGTGGGTCTTGACGAGCCTGGGCTGCATCGAGGCGGCACAGGGCTGACCACGCAGGGCGCGGTGCAGGGCGCGCAGAGCGGCCGTGGATGACTCACCTTCCGCACCAAGACCGCCAGGGGCCCTCTTAAAGGAAAGAGCTGTCGCCTTAGGACGGCATCATAAGCAGTCTAGACCAACGTGAAGTCAAGCCTAGTTAAATCAAGGCTCTGACCTGTTTTGAAAGCCAAATAGGTGCCTCTACAGAATTTTTTAAAACGAAGTTGGCCTGCTTTGTATTTGAGATTTTTAACACACACACACCCAAAACTATGTCTGATTGTGGAGAATAATCACTATATTTAGAATAAGAGATTAGGTAAAAAGAGAAGAAAGGCTGGGAAGTATTTGGGAAATAATCCCAAAGCGGATTTTCCTAATTTTTTAAAATATGAAATTTTTAACATCACGTATCCTAGGTTCAAAAGACAGTCTAGAAAAAGAATTCCTGTCACACCTCCATTCAAAAGTTACTATGTTTCATAAGACAACAGGAATAGATTTAAATACATCTTTTAAGTGACCCTTTAAATACCTCATGACATGAAATCTCTCCAATTTAAGTAGGAGTGGCAGTGAATCATAAACCAGCCATCTACACAATTTTAAGTAGTAGGTAATTAAAAGCATGAGCCTTGCTCAGACACTGACATACCTCCTCGGGCAGCAGCAGCCCAAGGAGGCGAGGGCCTTGGAAACTATGGCACCCACAGCACCCACACCCGCACCCACGTTTCAAAGCCGAGGAAAATGCAGACAAGAGGTGACCACACTTTGCAGGATGAGGTAGAAAAAAAAAAACTGAAATTAACGAAGGCCGACGTTTACAAAGACCCCTACCGCCTGGTGTCTTGACTACCTTTTCAACAAAGAAATCCTCCTCCTTTCTCTGCGTATGGTCCTATCATTCTCCAGCAAATTTTCTAAGTTAAGGAGAAAAACATCATGACATGTCCAGTAATTTAGTGATGCTCTTGGATTTTATGTTATATGCTCTCAAATATAAAAATGATTTGAGCAGTCCTAGCCATTTGCAAGGAAAATTTTTAAATGATTTTATTTAAAGTCTGACAATTCTATTCTCTAATAAAGTTATGGAAAAGTTTAAGCCACCACTGAAAGACATACAGATAGGAGCGCCATGGCTATCTGACGAATAAATCACAAGAAAAATCCTCAGGAGGTCAATTACGATCATCCATATAGGCCACGGAATACATCAAAACTAACTATCTAATTATAAATATGACTATGACATAATAGTAATTAAGTTACTCCCTATCAAATTAACTGGCTTAAATTAGCTTAAATTAGATTTGGTTTACATACATTAACCATAAGAGATGTTTCCCCACCATTCCACAACCCTTCAAATAAAGTCTTCGTAAAATTTATCCTTCCTATTTTCAATTTTAATTATCCTGCTTAGGTTTCCAAATGCTACATGAGCTAGTATCATGCTGCCATGAAGACTTCAGAGAAGTTCTACCCAATGGCATTTAAAAGTAGGTTTAGCTTTAACACAGACGGGCAGTTTGAATTCCAGAAACCTGTTTTTGGAAATCCTATCTGCCGGGTGATGGCTCTAGGTGAGGCAGGCAAAGTGACCGAGGATGACAGGTCTGACATCAGGGGCAGGTCCAGTTTTGAGAGCCACCGCGGGAGGGGAGGCAGCCTTCCCTACGCAGACACAAAGTGTGGACCAGAAGCCCCCGTTACTCGGTCCTACGTGATTCGCCTGCCTCTCAAACACACTGTCCCGATTTGCTTTTCCAAAATGTATTGTTCTTTATTTTTTTATTGCATCAACAGACAGTGGGCTTCCCAGAGGCTAGAATGGTGGCAGTTGTTAGCTCTGTGTTGCCAAGGAAAATATTTGGCCGCATGTAGGGTTTCCTGAGAGCAAGTTAGTACATGACCTCAATCTTTCCCAAGCTTATCATAATGCTCTATGGCTGTGCTGATTCAGCAAAGCAATCCATAATCGCTTGCAAAATGCCCCTGCCTCACGGGGATGTTATGAGGCTTAATATGATAATGCATGTGAAGCACTCTGAGCGCCACAGAAAAAAGGGGCTGAGTAACAACATTATTCTGCATTTATAATTACAAGCAGTCTTACAGAGAATCCAGTAAATCTGCTCACGAATTACAAATAAAAACTTCTTAAAATAATTTAAGATAAATAACTGTATAACAAGGAAAAATGTGAACTCCTGTTTAAAAACGGAACGGACAGACTTCATAAGGCTAAGTCACAATGAAAGAAAAACAGAACTAGACAAGTTTCTACTAAAAGAAAATTACATCCCTTTGTGATAAAACGAACCGAATCAGAAACTAATAAGAAGAGTAAATTTTATCAAAGTTACCTTGAAACACTGCAATTAACGAATTAGATTTCAGATCATTTCCACGGTTGTTCTACCAATAAATTCAAATTTTCAAACAAAGTCAGTAAAAATAGCAATTAAGATTTCTCCACTTCAGTTATTACTGGTAACACCGAAAACATGAATTTTAACTCTGACCGGTATAAAACACGAGCACCTTACCAAATGCAAATTTCTTCTTGAAATGTTAAAATAATGCTGCACTGGGGGGGCGGGTGACAGCCACCACGCAGGGGAAGGTGGGTGAAAGTCCACTTCGACTGGGGCGTCTGCAAAAGAGCAGGCCAGGCCGAGGCGGCACCGCTGGGCTCTTGGGCGCCACTACCTGTCCTGGATTGTGCCTGGGTCTTCTTGGCCCCAGGTTTCATTTCTTCTAGGACATCTTGGCATCTCAGGGGATCCAAGTTTTCACCCTCCGTCCCACCGCCATGTGTTCGGGATCGCCCGAGGGTGCCCTCACGACCATCAGGTCCTTGGGCCAGAGATGGTGCTCCTCACCTGCGCGTTGCGCCTGCAACCTCCGCCCCCAGCAGACGCCCGATGAAAGGGAGCGGAGCTGGTCCAGTGCTCTGGGGAAAGTGATGGGCCGGGGGCGGGGGGGGGGGCCCTCCAGTGGCCTGGGCAGGCTGCACATGGACGGGCCAGGGGATTTTACCTCCTTTTATCTGTAACTGTTTTCGAAAAAGTAGTATTTTATGTTTTTGAAGGCAACATAAACACAAAAGCAGATAGTGAGGGTGCAAAGATAAAGACAAGACTCGGCCCCCCACGTGTGCTGAAGGCGCACCACCGCGCTTAAGCCAAGCGCCGAAACGGGGTTAGTGGGTGATCTTTCTATACGTGTTGTAGATTTACTCGATAAAGAAAAATGAAATTTACACATCTGCAAGCATCGGGAGTTATTTATTTATTTTAGCTTACTTGGAGAGTTAAATTCAGGAAACAGCATTGATCCAGATGCTGAATGAAGAGAGACTCTAATTATCTCAGATTTCACTAAGAATGCTTTCATCAGAGACTGAACATGGCAAGGGCTGATTACTTAACTCAAAATAAACTTCCATCAACACACCAGGAACAATGCATACACCTCAGGATGCTAACAGGGCCTAATTAGTTCTCTGAAGTGTAGCAGCTGAAAGAATTTTGGAAAATAAAAATGCGAAGGTTAATGATCTTTTATATCATCCTCTTCGGATAAACCCAATTGCCAAGGAAATTAGACTTCCAGGTCTCAAAAATCCAGGCTGAAGCATACTCTACAGCAATAAAAATAATCTGTCAACTTTTCAAAGTTAAATGCGCTGGTGAACTTAAAAGAGACACACCTACAGTCACTTAGCCATAGGTGTCTACAAGACGGACGGGCTACGGATCTGTCCTTTCTAAGTATGAGTCACTGCATCAGGAGTGAAGGTAAAACGCTAGAGTGTCTGGATCTTTTTTCTCGCTTATCCTAATACGAAAATCAGGAGCTCAATTTTAAAACCTCACTTCCAGAAGAGGAAGACTTGGCGTAGTATGTGGAAAGAAACTCAAGGACTCCTTGGATGTAGAAGAGAAGCAATACAGAATCATTATCATAAATAATCAACTACTTACAAGAAGGAAACTCAGAGAAAGTTGGGAGAAGATGAACATTCTAAGTGATCACCATGAAGAGAAAAACTGGGACGGGCAGGTGGTTCTCTGGGGAGGATTTCCTGAGGAAGGCAGCTACGGGGCGGACCGAACAGAAAAGAATGGGTTGAGACACATAGCCAGCTACACCCCAGCGCAAGGATGTTGATTATTGCAGGTCTTCAGACATCCTGACATTGGATCCACAATCTTTCGGGTCCATGCTGACCACCTTCCCATCCCCTCACCCCGAGAGTCAATTTGGAAAAAATCACACTGTTCATAATTTTTTTAAATATGAAAATAGCTTTAGTGTCCTACAGGCAAAGGACGGGCAGTGAGTATATTCTTACAATTCTGAATACTCTAACTACTATATTTAGAAGATGGATATATAAGATAAAATTGCTATTGCTTTAAAGTTATTAAGTAGGGATCAAAAACGCAAATGTCCACCTGGTCAGGTAGGTAATGTACCTGCACTTCGGTACTGAAGTAAGGCCAGTCGAGGCCTCACCCCGGTTCTCAGCACCCCCATGTAGGATGCCCTCCCCACTTAGAGTATTTTCTCCGAAATACAGATGAGCCATACTTAATTCTTCATGTAACCTAAGACCCACTATTCATCTCTGTGGTCTTTGTCTCTCAACAGATAGAAGGAAAGAAAGACAAGGGGAGAGAGGGAGAAAGACCGATAAGAGGGGTATATAGAAGTGAGGGGGACCCATTAGCACCTCCTGTGGGATCAAAACAGATGAATTTAGGGGTTTCTAGAGAGTGAAGATGGAATTGAGAACACACACAAAGACGGAAGCAGGGCTTCATTTATATTCCAAAGAACATCTGGAGCCAAATTTATCATGAGTTTTAAAGACTTCCTGAAAGTTTGACTTTTCCTTTGTTATTTTCAGTTTATCTGCTTCACTAGCTAAACAATTCCAGAACTGAACATTTGCTTCAGATACAGGAACGGCCCATGAAAACCTAAATTTCGTGCTGCAGTAGATCAGGGAAGAAGAAAAATCGCGGCAGAAACAAAGGAAGTGGTTATCGGGACAGTGGGATGGGCAGCAGACGAACTATGAAGAAAAGGAGGGACGACCTTGGCCCAGAGCCTGAGGCTTCCTCTGCCAGCCGGGGACCGCGGCCACCTGGCTCCCAGACTCTCACGCGGCGCGTCTGACCCTCCCCATCGCCCGGGGCCTGCCCTCCGGGAGCTCTGCTCCTGTCTGCTGGGCAAGTGAAGGCCTGGGGGATGGAGGGGAGGGGTCCCACACATGCTCCAGGCCTCTCTGGAAACCCGGGACGGAACTTTCCAGAAAACATGTGGGTGTGCTGATTGACGAGCTTCTGAAGTGCCCTTCACTCTGTGATCAACATCAGGTCAGAGAGCTCTTTTTACTAATGTCCTTGGAGCCTCACAGGACAGTATTTACGCTTGAAATGACATATAACAGAAAGAAAAAGGTTATAACAAATGTAGCGATGCTTCCAAAAGAACCCAGATCTTACCTATCCCTACACCATCTCTATACTTTTGAAAGACAGCTGTATATACCTCATATATGAAGAACTATTCTAGCTAGAACTAGTTACAATATGCTTTATAGAACTGGTCCGGGAATCGAATCACCCAAATTGCATTGTTTCGATGGAAAGTATCCTCCATTCCAAACAATTAACGTACTAATAAATCTCGAGGGGGAAAAGTAGTTTTTAAAATTGAAGACTCTCTACGCTTCTTTCTTAAGAAAGCACGGCAGTAGGGAAAAAAAATGGATTCCCCAATTCAATCACACGAGAGAATACATCCATATAATCAGATACAAAAATAATTTCATTCACCATTGACAATTTCAATCTTCTAACAATATTCCGAATAAAAGGCATTATGTCTTATTTTTTCCTAATCTAGCATAAAGAATCTACAAATCGAACATGGTCTAGCAAAAGAAAAAACCGTTTAAGAAGGTGAGCTTAATTTGGGGGGCGGGGTGTTAGAGAATAATCATGTCGATTCCAATAGGGGTTGCTTTCCCCCACCTTTCTCTCCCTTCACCCCCACTGTCAGCCATAATGAGGTAAGTATGATGCCTGGATCTTACAGAATGGGGTGTGCACACGCCTGTCTAACGCAGACCGGCTGCAATAAGGAATCACCACTCTGCTGAGAAGCACTTCAGGTGCAAAGAAACAGGAGACGGACTCCCCAGACCGACCTGGGAGTCCTGTGCTGTCCGCCACCGGGTCGCGGCCAGCGTGAAAGGGCAGCTCGGTTCTGAACGTTCGGGGAGCACGTCGAGGCCTCTCGTCTCTTTCACTTTATTTTCCTTTCATTAGACAAAATGTCTTATTTCCCAAATTGACGGGCCCCCAAAGACTCTAAATCTATTATAGGTGAGCAAGGTCCTAACACTGAAAGAGCAGAACCTAAGTCTATTTTAATGAACAATTTTTCTCTCCTGGGTAAAATCAAGGTATTTTTTTCATACGGTCAAGTTGAATTTGGGCTTGCGTTTGCTCAAAATGACAAAAAAGAGAAACATAAGGCAAAAGTATCCTTTTATGGAGAGCTAAAATTTTAAATTTAAATATGTAAAATCTAATAAATCCATTTTCCAGGTGGAAGATTGCATTCTACATACCTCCTTTTCAGGACACAAGTTAAAGCACAGTCTACATGGTCTCTCTACAGCCAAGGGCTCATGGCCCTCGGATCCTACGCCTTCCTTGACTTCTGGTCAACACCAAAGTGACTACTGGGGTGGTCACCGTGCTTGTCAGTACTGTTCCGCTCCTAATACCTTTCCTGCAATTGGAGAGAACACCTCAACCAGGCAGAAACGCAGCGGGACATGCATTCTGACAGGACAGTTCCTCATCTGCTCACGCCGGGGTGCGCAGTGAATATTCTAAAACGAGCCTGGTATCCGTTTCTCTGGCTAAACACCAAGAAGCCTTTTTTGGCCTAGACACCAACTTTCTATTTTCTTAGGATCTTTTATCAGCTTTTCTTCCTGACAGGAAAAGCTGAGCTGTCTTGAAAGTATACATCATCTTCTGAATTTGGAATCTACACAAAATACTCTTCCTAGTAACTAAAGCGCAGACTCAGCAGGCCTCCCCAACGGCAGACAGGAGCAGGAGTAAACAGCTGAGCGACTGTGTTTACCTTCTCCTTCCACTTCCTGGGAGGCACCGGCTTTGAAGCTAGGCAGGGATCTGGGTCTGAAAGCTGGAGTTCTACCACCTTCCAGCTGTGTGACGCCAGAGAGCCAGCTGGAATCCCAGGTTCCTCTTCTGGAAGATGGAATCCATGACTGGACGCGCCCCGCAGGGGTGCTGCACGGAGGACGACGTGCGCGGACAGCAGCGCCTGGCCCCCGGAAGCACTCCCGTGTGCGAGCGCTCACGTCCGCAGTGGCAGCTGCCCTGGTGTGCACGCCATAAACTGTGCCAGTATACAGGGATGGATCTGTCTGGTAGGGCCCGAAGTTTATATAATTTCGAATTATACAAATTAAGTATAATTCTCATTCTCATTTATAGAGACTGAGAAGAGAACAGAAGCAAAACACTAGAGTTTCGAAGAAGATTCAGACAATTATCTGAAATGCTTACGAAGAAGCACGTTTGGATCAAAACGCAGCCTCCACATCTAGAACACGCTGCACCTCCCAGCACTCGCGGGGCCGGTGCAAGTCAAGTCAGGGGCCCTGGATCTTGGCTTCATTAGTTTAGTGGTAATCTGCTTCTGAAAGTATACAGTGTAAATGTGTAACTTATTCCCTTTATTTTTTATGTCACTCATCTGGCTCATGGGAAAAGGTGAATGCTCTAAATCCAGAGAAACCATGTTAAGAATGTCAATAACACCTCAGCCTTTTTTTTTTTTTAATCCCTTGATATTGAGACAACCAGAAAAAGACAATAAAAAAGACGATATTGGGTGATAGTCATCAGTAATCAAAGAAGCCTGGGTAGAAATTAGAAATGCACAGGTTTGCAGAACACACAGGAACCAGGATTAGAGGCAGCTGTCTGTTCTAACAGTTTTCCAACCTATAATGCAACATAGCCCTTGACTGCAATCTCCATCAGATTGAAAATATTTAATGAAATCGCACCTAATCTCAAACCATCAAAATCTCTTCTGTGAATAATCCATCTTAAAACTACCCCTAATGATACTACAGCAGTAATGATTATAAAACTTCATTCTGGTTTTGAGGGTGCTGCTTTAAGAATTTCTTGATAGATCAACATTTTCTCTTGTAATAAATACAGGCAAAGTTCAAGAAACGACCACTACTCTCAGAGGGAGGCCACGGAACACAGCGGGACGGTCACAGGCTTCAGAATCACCACCGGGCTGGGGTTCGAATTCTAGTTTGTTATTTACTAGTTTTAAGGCTGCAACCTTACTAATGTTTCTGCATTATCAGTTTTCTTATCTACAAAACAGACAGCAGTATCAACCCTGAAGAGGTCTGACAATCAGAGGCAATGTAGGGACAGAACGCAGAACAGAGTAGGCTTCCAGAAGGGGTGAGCAGGTAGCTGAAAACAGTATGTATATTGATGTGACATTTTTTAAATACTGCTAAAGAAAAAAATATAGTAGCCTTGGATACAAGGAATCCTGATTCTCAATATAGGACTTTATCTATTTAAACATTAGCAAGATGGTAGAGTTCAATATATTCTTGGAAGACAAAAAAAGTTTTATTTCTGACTTCCTCTGTTATCCCAGTTTTCCTTATGTCTGTCTATATTTATATATTTATATCCACTTATCTACCTACACCCACCTGACTTGCTATAGTTATTTCTTCTTCTTCTTACATCCAAATGCAGTTTTATTACTTATTAAATGCAGGCACAGGCCATGCTGGACAACCACAGGCCTCCCTCTCGGGTGACTTCTCAAATCAGGGTGCAGGATATACGTATGCTTAGGCCAAGCTATGGTAAAAAATGTGTCCCGAATATAAGCATGAATTAATGAGAAATCATCATGCCTGAGTATGACTGTGGCATGGCCCCCGGGCATTTATAGACCTCCCCGCTGGAATTTATTTCAGGTGGCGTTATTTCAATCTCACACAGCAGTTAATGACGGTCCTTAAATGCCTTCTACCTTTTCCCTCCATTATTCTATTCACGCCTTCTTAAAGCATCTTAAGAAAACACTGTATTTCTTGTTGCTTTTACATTTTATCTAAACCCTAATTTTTGTCCATTATTTACATAAACACAAAGTATCTCATATGTTCAAGGCGTTGAGGAAAGAATATAAAAATGAATAAGCTATGGTTCTTCCACCAAAGAGCTTACATGGTAGTAGCAAGGGTTTTTTTTTTTTTTTTCAGTTTAAACTATTATATTACAAAAGCCAATATGAGATATATATCTTATTTAATGACGGCACAAAAACTTTGCAGCTACATGTTAAAAAGTCATGAATGAAGGCTTCAGGTTCTGCTTAGAAGAATGGCTAGACAGACGAGAGCAGACAACCCAGAAAGCAATGCTGGGACCAGACGGGGGCGGGCCTTGAACGCCGCTTGAAGGCCTTTTACTTTATTCTGCCGGCAGGAGATGCTCCATGAAAAGTTTTGAGGACAGCCATGATACATCTAATACATTTTCAGGAGATTAATGTTGGTAGCGACGGGGACAGATTATAAAAGGCAAAGAAGCAGAGATGAGTTAAGGTGAAAAAAGATGACTTAAATTAGGATGGTGAGAATAAAAATGAGAAAAATAAGGGGTGGGGAGGCAGAGCGGGCTGGCTGAAGGCGGCCAGGCCAGTGGGGCGGGAGCGGGCGATGCCCCCGGGACCCGGGTTTCCGGTGGGTGGCGGGTGGCGCTGTGGTGGACGGCGCTGGGAGCGAGCGCAGAGAGCCAGAAAGCGGGACTGGCCGCCGCGCTTCAGGGAGGCAGAGAAAACGCGTCCCGTCCGAGACAAGGGGCGCCCTGTGCTCACAGCTAAGAGGTGGCATCTGGCTGGGGAGCAAACCCCACATCGTGCACTCTGGGGGCCAGCGAAGGCCCCCCGAGTCTCTCTGTGCAATGAAGGATGTGGGATGCATGGTCCTGGGCAGAGATTCACCGCGGACGGTGATCCACATGGATGCGACGCCCGAAGGGAGAGCTCCTTACTTCGCTGGCAAGAAACCTGGCAATAAAGGGAGGAAGATGCACAGTGTGGTGAGAAGGAAACCACCGCCAGATCCTTCTGGGTCCCGAGCCGCGGGGGACGTCTCCTACCACTCCTCTGCCAGCTGGGGGGCTCATCTCATCCTCTGAACGCCAGCTCGACAAGCACTCTCTAGGGGAAACTTCTTTGATAGCGCATTCTGTCAGCATGTTTGAGACACACACACACAATGTACATTAGCCATGCACATTTGTTCGTAAAGTGTGTGCATGCACCACTGTTACCGTGTGTGTTAAATATTATCAGGGCCCGGCGGGTCCTGGCTCATCTCCCATTTCTAGCTGAAATGCCAGTGAGCCCCTTCTGTGAAAGGACACTCGACAGAGCACCCGGGCCCTGTCGTGGAGCTGTGCTTCCCAGCACTGCGTACCCGCCCACCGCCTGTCTGTCCCGCCAGCTCCAGGCTCCGCGAGGACAGCCGCCATGTCGCCCGTGCTCCACTGGGTCCCAGACCAGTAAAGGAGGCGCTCGCCAGGCGTCGTCTGAATAGCGCGCTAGCTCCCCACTGCCCACCCCGAACACGTCTCACGACCAGAGCTGGGAGGGCTCACTGTCACCTTGCTGTGCCATCTTATCACAGCAGTAACGACGCCGGTAACCTCCGCAGGCCTCTGGCCTTTCAGCTGCCCCTTGGTAAACAGAAAAGGACAAGGAAAATGGCGTCTACTTAGGAGACAAAATATTTGAAAATTTTGAAATAAGAAAACGGGATAATTTAAGCCATCATCAATTTTCGACCTGTTTATCAAAATATTTTTAAATATAATTTTAAAAAGTCAAATTACAGCCATTGTGGAAAACTGTATAATTATTCCTCAAAAACTTAAAGACAGAATTACCACGTGATCTAGCACTACCACTTCTGGATACATACATCTCTCTGCCAACATGAAAGCAGGGTATGAGTAGACACTTGTACCCCAATGTTCCTGACAGCACTATCCGGAAAGCCAAAAGGTGGCAACGACCCAAATATCCATCGATGGATGACTGGATAAACAAAATATGATACACACGTGCACTAGGATACTATTCACTTAAAAAAAAAAGGAGGTGCAGACGTACATTCCGACATGGATGGACTCGAGCGAGGATGCTAAGTGAAGTGAGCCAGGCACAGGGAGCGAATGCTTTACGCCGCCGCTCATCTGAGGCCCCGAGAACGGTGGGGCTCGTGGACGCGGGAAGGAGGGCCGCGGGTTCCGGAGGCTGGCGGAGGCGGGGCGAGGGACAAGGTGACAGTGCTGGCCTGGAACGGCGGGCGAGCTCCGCAGACGGACAGCGGGGACAGCTGCCTGACGATGGGAAGGCGCTTCACGCCGCGGACCTGCGCACTCAAAAGTGGCGGCTTTTACAGCACGTGTGTTTCACCACAATGAAAACGGGTCACAGTAAAATCGGTTCTCAGGGCAAAGTTCACTGGTATCCAGAGTCTTCGATCGTTACGTATAAGCAGAACCGCAATCCTTGTAGTCTGTGAATCATCCTTCGCTGTCACACTCTTAGAAAACGAAACGGGATTTGAGATGTGACATGTCGATAAGACCACGTCTAGAGCAAAAGCTGGACTGACAATTAGAACATGGTCCAAAACTGCAGACGACCACTTTGTGCTCACTTCGCACTCACGGCAAAGCACGGCGGCCAAGGGTCCCCGTCTCTCACCAGCAAAGCTGAGAGGAAGAGCGCGCCCATTGTTTCCCTGGAATTACGACTTTAAAATCATTGGGGGGCACATGACAAAAAAAAAAAGATGAGAGGATTAAAAAAATGGGCTCCTACACTTATCGCCAGAGGTAATAAATGACTCAGTGATTGGGAAAAGGTGATCATTTTCTAAGCAGACACGAACTGAAGTGCTTCGGAGGGAACACCGCAGCGATAAGAGGAGGAAAGAACTGGAAAACGGCGCGTGAGTGCCCTTCCGTGCCCACCCCCAAAGTGCGGATAAACCGATCACCAGGATGATCCGCGAGGCAGTGCTTCTTCCTTCCCTGTAACCGGCGTAGAGAAGGCTCACGGAGTAAAAGGCTCCGGGGGAGGAACGTTCTTCAGGGGAACTGAGAAACAGCTGAAGTGAGGCCAGATGTCTCGAAGGGCGGTCTCGAGGCCACTGTGGTTTTCTCTCATTTTCCTACTGACTTCGGATTTGCCTCAAGGGATCTTCCTGCAGCTTACAACCTCCTCCCCATACTCTTAGCTTAGGGCCACGTTTGGGGCCGAAAGCGATTCAGCAATATATATTAATGTACTTGACGACAGAAGGCATTCAAGACTACCATGTGGTACTAGATTCTTCTTCTTTTCAAAATATCTCAAGAAACATGCTCAACATCATTAACCACCAGGGAAATGCAAATCAAAACCACGGTGAGATACCACCTCACACCCGTAAGGATGGTCACCATCAACAATAAAAAACAAACAAACAAAAAAAACAGAAAATAAGTGTTGGTGAGGATGTGGAGAAACAGAAGCCCTTGCACACTGTTGGTGGGATTGTAAAACGGCATGGATGCAGTAGGGAGCTGCTTCGAAAAATTAAAACTAGAACTATCGTATGATACAGCGGTCCCACTTCTGGGTATTTACCCAAGAATACTGAAAACAAAGTCGTGAGGAGATTTTTGCATACCCACGTACAGCACTTGTCACAATAGCTGAGGTGTGGAAATGACCTAATTGTCCACTGATGAATGGATAAAATGTGTTGTATACAAACAACAGAATGTCATTCAGCCTTTAAAAAGAAAATCCTGTCACGTGCTACAACATAAATGAAACTCAAAGACACTGTGCTAAGTTAAATAAGCCAATCGCAAAGAAACAAATCCTGCATGCTTCCTATATGAGGTATCTAAAATAAAGTCACGGAAACAGAAAGTAGGTGACTGCCTGAGGCTGGGGGAGGACGACAGTGAGTCGTCCAATGGAAATGAAGTATTGATTATGAAAGACGGGGAAGTTTTAGCGGTGTGTGGTACGTCGGTGCCCACAATATTAACAACGCAACAATGTAGACTTAAACATTGCTGAGAAGGTAAATTTGTTAGGAGCTTTTCCCCAGAGATTAAGGAAAAAACTCTTATGAAACAAACAAACAAACAAACAAACGTCTTGGAAGGAAGGGCCAATGAAAATAGTTGCATGTATAATAATTTATCACTGTATATGTAATCCATCTCGGTCTGAAAGTTAACCTAACTTAAAGTACAGGAGAACAGTGGTATTTCCCTCTTCCTCGTTTTACCAGTACAACAGGTTGGGAAAATAAGCTTGTTGTTATTCATTTAAAAAAAGAAACAGAAAACAAAACCGACCGTACAAAAAAAGCAAGCAAACATACAAACAAAAACTAAAAAACTATATTTTAAGCCTAAACCAAAGAAAATGACAATACAAAAAAAAAAAAAGTCAACTGTGTAGTGGTGTTTGTGCTCTATTTCCATCTTTGCATTATTTCTTGTTACAATTACTCTGTGTGAGCCCCATTCCCAGGACAGGCCATCTCTGCAGCCCAGAGACGGTGGTGGGTGAATTCAAGCCAACTCTGCTGAAGACGGCCAGGAGCCTCTCATTTGACGTCACTTTGCTAAACCCCACCGTTGCTACAGCACTGGGCCTACTTGTCCCATCTGGCTCTAACCTGCCGTTTTCAGCCCTGAATCCAACCTTTGCTCAGGCTGCCTCTCTCCGCGCTGACCACCCCGCCCCCATCCCTACTCTTTCAACTATTAAACTCTTACTTACAGCAAGGCCCAGTTCAAACGCACTGTCCTCCTCGAGGCCTGCGCCAGCACCTCTGACCATCCATCATACCTACGTCCACGGTCCCTTCCAGCTCCACAGCTGGCTGTTGACGAGCTCATTTCCCCCCCGGAAGTGAAAGCGCCCAGGGGAAGGGCCGCGTGCTAGCCAGTGCTGGCTCTCCCTCAGTGAATACCGGCGTGTCCTGCATGTAGTATACACTCAAGAAAAACTTACTGATTGAACGTTTGCTCTTGAATAAAATCAAGACAGTGGGGTGTCAGGATTAAATTCTTTTCGTAACAGGACGAGGCGATCAAGAACACAAGGGATGCCTACTTTTCAGAACGGGGAAGCCAGTATAAGTCTTGAAATTAGAGCTCATGACATACATTGTTAAACTCATAAAGCATTAGCATACAGTAAGTTATTTAAAACCTCTTCATCTGAAAGCTGTTAAACACAAAAACCCTTCCACATCCTTAAGAAAAAAAATAATACTAAGAGTAAGGATTTCATTAATAATGAGCCACTGATCCACATAAGAATATGAAAGTAAATTATATGCAGATCAGTAGAAAAACATCTTTATTAAAAATTGCAATATCAAGGACAGAATGCCAATCACAGGAAAGAAAGTCTGATTTCTTTCCAGACACACATAAACATGTAATGCTTTCAGATCTTTGAGAGTGAGGTAGGGCCCCATCCATTCCTGAGTTTAAATAAAGGAGGAAGAAATAAAAATTCCCAAGATTCTTGCCCTCTTTAGTTCTCATCAAAGCAAGATTCTCGAAAATGCTGCAGGTAATAGGAACAAGCAGGAGCCAGCCAGGTCCGGCAGGAGCAGGAGAGCTGGGGGAGGGGTGTGGACGGAGTCACACTAAGTGCTATATTTCTGATTTCTACCTCTAACTGCATAGTTTTGATCGCTTATTTATTTACTTCTCTACCGAAAAGAAGGCTTAAAATTGTGAGAAAGAAAATGCCCCAAAGCTACTTGTTCTCTTATCAAGAGAGTCGTTAGGAAGAAAACCTAGATTCATTTGGATGCTGACTCTAACTATAGATGTCAGAAACCACCTGAGTAATAACTACTGCTTAGTGAGTTTGTCTGTGTACTAGATTAAACCTTTTATACACATCATTGAACATATTCTTTACAAGAACTCTATGGACTAGATAGTATTACTCTCTTTTAACAGATTAGGAAGTAAAGGCCCAGAGGTGTTAAAAAATTCGCATACAGTCAGCCAGCAGGTGAAGAGGGACTGGTTTTATCCGATTTTAAAATACAGCTCATGCTCTTAATGAGTTCATACCGATGCCTTCGAGGTATCTTGCCAACTGGGTTTGGGGCTTTTATGGGCCTATTACAGTCTACTCTGTTGGCCCACTTTGACATCTGGTTGGCTGACTTTGGCCATTTAACTATCATCAGCACCTTTAGACAAACAAAGGATAAAAAAGAAGTTGGCAATTGAAATTCAAACTATATAGTGAATAAGAGACCACTGTTAAAAAAAAAAAGTTAGAATATGTCATTATTGGTCTTCCATTCACTCTCCAAATAAATAATCAAGAGTTTGTACTATCATATTATTTATCTTTCTAGCAATCCAAAAGCTGTCTTCAGTGTGAGTATCTATAAGGGCACGCCCGAGAGACTGTGACTTCAGTCACCTCCCCCTTGCTGTGAGATCGATGGCTCTGCCATCTCCCTAAGGTTTTGTCACATGCAACTCAAGCAGTACATGGACGCATCACCCCAAAAGTCTGATCCACAGAGACCCTGCCCTTGGAAGGAATCTAATATCAGAGCCCTTGTATTTGCTGTGCTTGGTGACGGCTCTCAGTTCACGTGTAGGCTTCACCTCTGAATAACTGAATTTCCATCACAAGAACTTCATGCATTTAGCATGGGAAAAAAAGAACAGGAAGGAAACACATCATTTTAATAGGATCTATGTTTTACTTTCGAGTGATGGAATTAGGGCGTTTCCAATACTATGTCCCTGGTTTTTAAAAATACTTCTGTTAGTTTATAAATTGGACTCACCTACATTTACATACAACCTGCCGACCCCAGGCCCACCAGCGCTATACTGGGAAACACTTAAAAATCAGCTCTGGGTAGAAACAGTAAGCATCACGATGTCTACTACAAATTTTACTAGTATAAAGGATGTGTATGCAGCATGTAATTTGTGAATGATAATAAAACATATAATACTCTTTACTGAAAATTCCATATAGCCTATTGATTCTCATAAAATGCTTCTGTTGATTATTGCCTATAGCCAACTATGAGTACGACTGACAAAAGAGTATATTGCCAACATGAACGCTGGTTGAAATGTTCATGTAAGTTAATGAATAAGACAGAAGTGAAATAAAAATAGATAGTGAAGGTATATAAAGAAATTCAAATGTCCCTCTGTGAGTGACTTTCTGCTGCACTGGATATGCTTTTTTTGTGTGTGAACGCTTACTTCATGTTAAAATGTTAGATGTTAATTATTCATATTTTCTCCATTGCTTTTGTAAGTCCGTAATGACAGCCAATGGAACAGTAAACCGAGCCCTGAATTGTAGCATTTACTGATTTCCAGAATCCAGTGCTGTGAGTTCTCTAGCCTTGGATGATTCCGATGTAACGTCACTGAACTGAACAGTGACTTAGGGAAAGTCGTGCGGTGGCCACCACGACGCAGTATTTTTATCACATAGATATGACACGAAGAGCCTCTTGAGCACAAATAATGGTAAAGTACAGTAGAATAATAAGAAAATGGTGAGTTTTAGTCTTCCTTACCTTTGGTTTTTATAGGACTTAATTGTAAATCTACATAATTTTAAATAATGGCTGTGTTTATTAATTAGCTTGTAAAATTCTTGAAATTTAACAATTGCTCTCATTGGTTCATACACATTAACTCCAGTAACCACTGCCTCTCACTTGCTCTTAAAATGCTTCTTCATTTTTTGAGGCTAGCCATCGTACTAGGGGAAAATCACATACACGAAGTAATCCAGAATCGCAACGTTCTCACATTGGCACTAAAACCGAAATTATGTCATTAGACTAATCGCAGTGAGAAACCAGAATGACCTTTTAGGTTGCTTGCTCCAACAGGAATTTCCCCCCAAATCTAGCTTACATCAACACAAATTTGGGAATATACATTTTCCTTTTTATTACTATTCACTCATAAAACTACTTTTAGAAAAATAATAACAAAAGGTTGAAACCAATTCTCTAATAACTGATATATACATCCTATATTCAAATATACTGCACGAAGTGACAAATGTTTTCCAAATAATAAAATTAATTTTAAAGTATTATTTTAGAAAAAACAATGAAAAGTATATGTATGTTGGGGTAACAGAGGACAAATTAATTTAAACAAGGCAGCAGAAATGCATTACTTTTTAGAACTCCCCTAAATGTTTCGGTAACTTTATACTTCAATTTTATTATTTTTTAAAATTTATTTTTAAATTATAGTTGATATTCATGTTATATTAGTTTCAGGTCTACAGCATAATGATCAGGCATTTATATACCCATGAAGTGATCACCACGGTAAATCCAGTACCCATGTGACACCAGAGTTATCACAATCTTATTGGCTCTGTCCCGTGCTGTACTTTACGTTCCTGTGACTATTTTTCTAACTGGCAGTTTGTACTTCTTACCCCCCTTCACTTTTTTTGCCCAACCCCCCAACCCTCTCCCCTCTGGCAATCATCAGTTTGTTCTCGGTATCTGAGTTTGTTTCTGTTTTGTTTTTCAGATTCCACATATAAGTGAAAACATATGTTGGTTGTCTTTCTCTGACTTATTTCATTTAACATAATACCCTCTAGGTCCAACCATGTTGTCACATGTTAACAGCAAGATTTCATTTTTTTTTTTATTGCTGAGTAATATTCCATCATATCTATATATCTCCTCTTTATCCATTCATCTATCAATGGACACCTAAGTTGCTTCCATATTTTGGCTACTGTAAATATTGCTGTAATGAACACGGGGGTCTATAGATATTTTCAGACGAGTGTTTTCTCTTTCTTCGGGTAAAGTGGGACTGCTGACTCATGTGGTAGCTCTATTTTCAATTTGTCTGAGGAGACAGACTACTGCATACGGTTTACCATAGTGGCGGCACTAATTTGCACACCCACCAACAGTGCACGAGAGTCCCTTCTATACATCCTCACCAATAGTTATTCTTTGTTGTCTTTTTTGACAACATTTCGACAGGTGTAAGGTGATGTCTGTGGTTTTAATTTGCGTTTCTCTGATGATCCATGACGTTGAGCATCTTTTCATGTGTTAGTTGGCCATCTGTATATCTTTTTTAGAAAAATGTCTATTCAGGTTCTCTGACCTTTTTAAATTGGTTACTTTTTTTAATGTTGAGTCAATTTTATTTTTTAAGAGCATGGGAATCACCGTGTACTTCTATTTACGCTTCCGGCTAAAAAGTGTAAAATTAGATAAAGTAATCCAAAATTAAATCATTTGTATTTCTCACACTACTACTCTAGAATAGAAGCAATATTAGCCTCCTGATTAGGAAAAAGGTTGTTTACTATTTATCACCACTGTTTGTAAGTTTCAGAAGCCAGGAGTTTTAGGCATCTATCAGAATCAAATAGGACCAAACGTGATAGTTCGGCATCAGGAAGCTGGTGGGATGGTTTCAGCGCGGACCCCGTGGACACTCACTCTGCCTCTCCGAGGCGCACTGCAGCGGGGAAGCTCTGGGAGAGCGGGCCTCTCCCAAACGTCTCATGAAGTGCTGTGTCCGAGAGAACGCTGCTTTATCTAAATAGCTGGCACTTCCCCCTCCAGACTCCCGTCCTTAGGGCCATTTAAAAATCTCCTTCCTTTTCTCCCTTTATTTGTAAAGGATACGGAAACCTGAGGAGCAGCCAAAGACCGAGCAGGCTTGAGTGAAAGAGTCCGTCACGCCTGGCTGACCGGCCCGGCCCTGACACCGGACGGCTCCCGAGATGTGAGCCCTGCCTTCCCGGCTGAGTCTGCTCTAGTGGGGCACCTTGTGCAATTCAGTTTAACTTTTCTAGAATAATTACAATTTTATTCGGGCTGAAACCTGCAACTGTAATACCAATTAAGTTTGGATGATGCTGTGAAGATGATGGTTAGATTTTATTTATACTGAGTGACAGGGGAAGGGACTGGGCGGGCAGGCACATGGACTGAGAGAGAAGAGCTCCCATCCAGACCTCTGTGCTGCTCTTGAACCTGACCGGCTGTCCGTGGAGCAAGACGCGTAGCCTACGCAGAGTTCTCTGGCACCGGAAAAATCTGTAGGGGAGGCTATTTATAACCACTTCCCCATCTTTCCTCCCCCACTTCCCATATGAAGGAAGAGCTCACTGTCTGACGATCTCAGCACAGGTGATGAAAAAGTCAGTGTTCCGCTTAATGTGGGAAAGACATTTACTGATGACCTACTAAACATTTCTGAGGCAGGCGCTTGCTGGGTGCGTTTACGTAACTCCTAATTTCTCGCGCAGCTGCGCAGCCTAGATGCCGGCACTGCTAAATTCTCTATGAGGAAACTGGGGCCCAGAGAGAAAACAATGCCTGGGCTCCAATCGCTTGCAACTGGCAGGACCAGGAGTCAAGCCTAGCCTCTGTCTGATCTGATTCTAAAGTCTTGGTCTTTAAAAAAAAAAAAAAAAAAGATTTATTAAACAAGCGGTAATCTTAAAATACGGAACCAGTTGAGAACTTAAAAAGTATATTTGTACTTTTCATTCCATTTTCTAACTCCTGTCTCTCTTTTCAAAACATGTTACTTTTCAAATTAATACGAACACTATTAGAAGAATAAGACGTGACGGGGTGTTTATTGTTGCTGCTTCTTGGGTGGTTGAGGTATGCAGCCTTGTGATTAAACCCACAGTGAAAGTATGGCAGAGTCCCAGAGTGACACATCTTAACGTGTTTTATGGTTTGAAGGGGGAATTACCAAGGTTTTGCAAAACTTGAAAACCTTGTGCAAGATCTTAATAGTACATATACATATATACGTAACTGTTTTAAAGTGTAAAAGTACTAACATGCAATGTTCACAAAATTCAATTACTCAAAATCTTTAGAATCCTGAAACAAGACCGCAAAGATACCAGCAACTAGAAACATAGCAATTTCAAAACACTGCAAAATTTTAACCAATTATTCCTCCTAAGAGCTCCAGGAATATTATTTTATCCATTTGCTGATAGCAAAAACTTAAGAAGATACACAACTGAGATCAGCTGAGTTTCTGATCACTAGTGAATCTCAGGAAGGAAAGACGGAGAGGAAAGAGATGGAGGGAGACTGACGCGGGCATTAAGAGCAGAAACTCTGAATGCTGAATGTTATGATGTAATCGTAACATTCCAGTAGTAGAGACCGTGTTGTGTACGAAACGTGGACATTTTTAAGTTCTTAGAAGACAGAATTACATTTGTAAAATTGCTTTAGATAAAACTTAGGTTAATAGTGTACATGTGAAGATATAAAAGGGTATGATAACGTGAATAGGTAGCTAGGATTTTATAACAGACGGGAGCAGGCGGTTTCAGGCTCATATACCTATATAGACAAAGACATTATTGTTCTAAATTGCCTCCTTTGAATATTACATAAAAGGTTGATAAAAAATACAAACTCTAGGAGGATGCATTCAAAAACAGGTGACAAGAGATAACAATCTCCCTGGCCCTGAGGGAAAGCAGCATGTGAATGCTTCAAGAGCACATGTTGGCCCCGAGTGCCAAGGCACTGTTCATACTTGCCTAATACAGATTTTTTTTTTGGCACCACGAAGTCCAATGTGTTTTTTAAAATATTATTTTTCATAAGTTTTTTTTCTGTAGGCAAAAATATCAAAGGAGAGACAGAAAATGATCTCAGAAAAAAAGAAAACCCCAGGAAGAAAGCTGTCATGTTCTGTGTTTCGACTTCACATGAGAATTCTGCCTAGAGGTGTGTGAGCCTTTCAAATCTCTTGTCATTCAGGATATGAAATTCTAATCTAGTGGCATGGCCAGTGGAAGCTCAGACTCAATCAAATATGCTGACTAGCTGAAACAGGGGGCGGCTCACTTCTTTACTCCTGGTTTCCATCTTCAGTTGGCTCCTCACTTGTAAATTACGACAGTTGCTTGCTGTGCAAGCTACAAAAATTCCAAGATGGGGAGGAGAAGCAGTGGGCGCCTCACTGCGTTTTACTAGATGAGCAGTTACATCACCCTGCCGGGCCTCTGCCTCCCGTCTTTAGGGAATTGCTGAATTTTATATAAAGCCTATTTTTAAACCACTGCAAGCAATACTTGCATTCGTCTTGCACTGTGACATCATTTCCTCATCAATAATTTAAACATAAGAAATGGATTAAAGGGACTCTGAAGGGACGTCTCACACATGGAAAAACAGAAACCAACTAAACTCTCCAAAATATTAATTCGGTCCTCTTACCTTGCTCTTTGATCTGACGAATTTGCTTCACAGTTTCTTTTAAGATTGCACATTTGTCAGGTTTGAAGTTAAAGTTGTCTATGTCGTTAAAATTTGCAAATATCAGCTCTGCAAGTTCTTCAATATATTTATTTTCCTGTTCACGATTGCGTTTCTCAGTGCTCCTCTTGGGGCTAAAAAGAAGAAACACGTTTTTATTATCAATTTGAAAAACAGCTATTAAGAAAAAGATAAGCATGTTAATTTCTTATACAAAGATGGCAAACAGAAGTCACTTACGTGGAAGTAAATATGGAAGTACTCTGGCGGAAAAAAACCTGAATCTGCCTTAAATGCTGTATGTGTTTTGAAATCAAACTTACCCCAGTTCACAATTACACATTTATTTGTGTGATCACTTGTTCAATGTCTCCCACTGGAGACGTTGCTTCACAATGACAAAGACCAGGACAATTTGCTCACTTCAGAGCTTAATACAATGTTCGGCACAAGTGGGCATCAAATTTACTGTTGAATGAATAAAGTCATCTTTTAGAAAAGTAAGGGAGGTTATGTTTATAAAAATTTTTGAGTTTATTTAAGAGTAGTAAAAGAAAGGGAAGTTAAACTAGTTATAATAGGAATAAATTTCAATAGTTTCTGGTAAAGCATAAAATCAAAACAGATCTCTATAAGTTCACAAACCTCTTTAGGATGTTAATCCAACCAAACAGCCTTTTTCGATAATGTAATTACCATAGTATAGCTAGAAACAAAAGCGAAACTGACCCAGGGTATTAACTGCCCAGGCTGAATGACATGCAAAATAGAAATAAATGGTCCAAGTTCAACTACAGTTTTAAAAAGTTAATGGAAGGAAGGGAAAAATAAAAATTGGCAAGATCTTCTCATTTGAGTCTGATAAAACAGCAGAGTCAAGACCTCCCTTCGATGACAACGGCACACCGACTCTGCCCCGAGCTCAGCAGAGGGTGCACTAAAGGACATTCAAGCAACACAACAAGTGAGAAAAGCGAGCTGTTTAATGTAGCGGCTTTCTCTATTTTTAACAAATTGGTATTGCGTGATTTGTAATAGACTTCCATATATTCGCCTCTAAACACCAGCATTATTTTCACAACTAATAAACCTAAAGTAGAATACAATCTCTTCCTTTTACAGTGGTTGGTTACGTGATTTGTCCAAGATCACCCAGTTACTGTAGAGTAAGGACCAGAATTTGGTTTTTTCTAAGTGTCGTTTTTATCCTAGCTTCTAGTTTATTAACTACAGAGAGAAAGGGAGGGAGTGGCTGGAATGCGTGGAACAGCCAAGTTTCCCTCTGGAGCCCTCGACCCGCTTCCACCTCCCTCCATCACTGACTCCTACCCCTGGCCTCCCCAGCAAAGGGGTAAAGGAACGACACGCGGGGTGAAGGGGGAGTGCGTCACGGGAGAGGGCGTGGAGTCGCGCCGGCGCCGCAGGGTCCCAGCGCCAGGCCACCAGGCCGGGGAGCAGCCCCGCCCACCAGGAGGAGCAGCCCCGCCCACCAGGAGGACACCCCCCCCCACCGCCCTCCGGGCATGAGCGCAGAGGGCGTTGGACAGACGGTGGCCGTGCTCTGCCAGGAAGTACTTGAGAAACGAGGCAGGGCACAGGAGCCGGGGTGTGGACAGGGGTGACCCAACAGGCTTATTTTGCTTGGCAACTGAAAGGGGAAAAGGGAATATAAAATGCTGGCTTTTTTGCTTTTTCTTTCTCTTCCTCTCTTAATGACTTTCCCTAGTCCTCTTCCCTGCTGTTCCCGGCTCATCATTTTACTGGCCATTTGATAGAAGTTGCTGTTTTTATTTAAATTTTAAAATCATTTGTATATGGTTTAATTCATCGGGCATGATCTTTTTCTTCTGCCTCTGTTCCCTATTTGCTTAGTTCTCATCCCCCAATATGGGTAACAGCTCTTAAGTGTTTTTTAATTATTCTAAAACAATACAAAATAGATTCTTGTTTTCTTTATATAAACAGTAGTACTCCATCAATACTATCTAAACCTTGCCTTTTCTCTGTCACAATTAAGAGATTTTTTTTTTCATGCCAATCCATAAAGAGGGTCCTCACTCTTTTTCATAATAACTAGTATTGTGTTCCAGGTTATGAATGTTTGAATCGCTTAAAGAGCTGTTTAAACAGTCCCCTACGAACACTTAGGTTTTTCCTAATCTTTTGCAATTATGAACACTGATGTAATAAGTAACCTCATACTTATGTCATTTTGCACGTGTCCAATATATAGTGTTGGAAAATTTCTAGAAGTGGAACTCCTGGTTCAAAGAGGATATGCATTTATTTTAAAAGACACTACTAAATTATGCTGCATGGAGGTTATAGAAATTCATACTTCCACTCATAATATGACATATAACTTGCTTTAAAATTATTTGTTTTATTCACCGAAGAGACAAACTTTGTCACTAACTGAAAGGCAAGTGGATTTAACATTTCATGTCTTGCTCATTAGAAAATAAATCACAACAAAACCTAGTATAAATTTGACACCAGATCTTTTTACTATGGGATCTTCTTGTCTTTACGACGTTCTGTGATCTAACAGAAAAGAAGATGTGAAAAACTCAAGATTACAGAACAAACTGGTTTTAAGAGTCAAGTGCACATGGAATCAGAAAAATGCAGCTTTCTTCTTCTTAGAAAGAAAAATAAGATCTGTAACTGATTAGCATCTCCAAAATGTAAGCTAAATAATACATATTCAAAGGTTTAACGGTTAAGGAGAAAAACCAACCCCGGCATTAAATCAGGTGCAAAGGCAATGCCACAATACCACAGAAGCGCGTGGGGCACCCCCGGGCCCCACTCATTCTGTTTCTCCGTGAGATTCTAACCTGGGTCCAAGCTGGTCAGGACATTCCTTGCGCTTTCTTGTCTCTGCCCTGGATGGGTCAGAGGTATTTTCTCCCATCCCACTCATCTTGAACACATATCAGCAACTAAAACAGGAGAAAAAAAAAAAAAGTAAAAGAGCTGATGATAAAGTGTCTGATTAACTTAGCAATGAAAAAACTTTGACTTAAAGCAGAAATTTCACAACAGTTATTAACACATTGCTTTGATTGACGTGAATGCATAGCTTCTAATGAAAAGGCTTTTTTTTTTTTTTAACCTTGCTAAAAGGTTAAGCAAATGTAAAGATTAACATTTTAAAACCTAACGAGCCTACCTCACCGGGCCCATAGCTTTCATCGCCACGTGAGCCGCAGCCTGCGAGCCCCGGTTTCTGGGTTTCTGCGTTTGTGAGCCCAGCCTCCAGTTTCAGGAGCGATCTTGCGCCATGTGGAAACCACAGGTGTTGTAAAGGGCCCCGCCCAGTCTCTGTTTTGGGCTGGCCAATGTGCGGCCGGTGCTGCAATAACGCGCCCATGACAGCCGGCCTCTGGAAGAGGCAGTGAGTGCCACGCCACTCGGCTGCGCGGTTCCAGGTCGGTCTGCCGCCCGTCTCCGAGCCCCGCACGAGGCCTCCCTAAGCATTACGTTCCCGCCCCCGTGCGGTGTCTCCCGGCCACCCTGCAGTCGCCGCCCCGCTGCCCCGCCCTCAGTGCTGGTGTCCGGGGCGGCTCCCCTCCCAGCGGGGTGTCCCCCCTCCCAGCGGGGTGTCCTCTCACACATCCTGCCTCCCTGGTTGCCAGCTAACACCCAAGGCCTTAAGATGCACTCAAAAAACCAGGCAACATTATTGACCCAACCGGAAAAGGGCAATTGCTGGCTCCTGCCTGCTGAATTCCTTTTGGTAAGAATATAAAAGGACATATAACAATAAGAGGATCAGTATGTTCATGTCATTTGTCATTAGCAGAATCAAATAGACACTGAGTTCTAAAGGAACTAAGCAAAAGGACTAACAAAGACTTTGTAGAAATGGAAGACAGTGGTCACTCAAGGTGCTAAATAATTGCCTAGCAAAAAACAAACAAAAAACAAAGGTGGGGGGGAGCCAAAAAAGTTTCAGTCAGCATCTAGAAGTCTTTCCTAGAGTTCCAACTCTATGCTATTGCTCCCTTCCCTTTACACCCCCCACCCGCTTCTCAAATCACCTTCACCTGCCTTTACTTTCCGTAGCGGCTTTCCTTCCTTTCCAGATTGGAAAAATCAGAGAGAAGGGCAAATCAGCAGAAGGTCGTGGACGTGAGGAGAGAGCACAGAGCAACAGGTTCGTCCAGAGCAAGGACGGAGAGGAAGGTGGGCTAAGAAAGGCCAGCGAGGCTGACCAGCGTGCATCACTCACACGCCCGTCCTGTGGCCCAGCCGCTCCCCTCGCTGTCATCCGGGACGCCCCGTCTCACCACAATTACTCCTTCTGGCCTCGACTGTCTGATCCAAGGGGACAGAGGAGGTAAATGCTTTTGAGGAGTCACGTGTAAGTAGGATGAAGAAACACTGTAGCAGTGGAGAGTTTGCATCAATTGCGCTTTCTATTCGAGAGGTCACAAAGGAGGGGACCAATCTGAGAGCCAAAGCCTGAGCTTCCGGCTGGTGGGAGCGATGTAACTTAAGTCCCAAGGTCTGTGCCATCGTCACAATTTTGGGCTGATAATAAGCATGATCTGTATTTAGTTACTATTCGTTTAGCATTTACTATGTACTAAGAAATGTACAGTATAACTGAATCATCGAAACCAGCCTATGAGAGGTAACAGAGCGGAGAAGCTAATAGCCAGTGTCCACGTCCAAGACCCAGCACCTGGCTCGTCTGTGGGACCCTAGGAAGTTGCCTCTCGCGCCTTAATTCCCTCTTTTGTAAAATGGGGGTAATCATTAGCATCTCCAGCAAAGGGCTGGGGAGCAGACTGGCAAACGGCAGAAAAGGGTTTATAACCAGGCACACACACTCCTGCTCTCAACTGAAACGGTACAGCAGAGGGTCTCTCACCAAATAAGCGGGCCTCCCTGTCATTATCTCACAGTACAGGTCAGATGGGGGAGGGCAGCAAGATGCAGGCCGCATGGGCTTCTGTGCCTGACCCCTCCCCCCTTCTAAACACCATTCATTCATGCAGAGGCTGGGCTCAGCGCTATGGGGAGAAATGTCACTCTCAAGAAGAAAACAGAGTGAGAGGGAGATAAATTTGTGGCGAGGAAAAGTTCCGACAGGTAAAAGTAGGTGGAGGTACAGTACAGCCGCTGTGCCCTCTGAGCTGTGACATCCAGAAAAGAACCTCTCGCTGGGACGGCGGCTGGGCCTTGGGGAGGCATGATGATGGGGGGCGGGGAGCCGGCGCATCGCAGGAGGCACAAGAGGACAGAGCGAAGCAAAAACCGGACCCCAGAACCCTTCCCAGACGACACCTGACCAACACCCGTTTTCGGCATTTCTCCTGGAACCACAATTCTCATGGTTTTGGTCATGAGTGTGTTAGAAAAAACATTACTCGCCCGATCTAAGAGAGTTTTCAACAAAAAAAATTCCAGGGAATTTTTAACCTGGAAGCTGCTTTCTATAAATCATAAAAATTTAAAGATTTATCATGAAAATATACGGCAGGTATATGTAATGTTTACTTGATAAAAATGGCTATCCCTCCCCCCCCCAAAAGTGTTGCCATCTATCTGTATTAAAAAGTATAGTACTATCAGAAAAACCAGAGAACTTTTCAACAGACAAAATAAGCGATTGTTTTACTTAAAGTCGTACATACTCTATTTGGGATTTAACGTTAGCATCAGCGTCATCTACCTTCCAATTCTCCAAAATACAGATACCGATATTGTAACTCTGTATGAAGGGACAGCGCCGCTCTCTTTCAACAAAGGGCCTAGCAGGAGATAAAGGCGTGAAACAAGGAGCTAGCATCTTCTGGTCTAAGTAGAGGAAAACCATTTGAACAGACTGTTTATATTTTACTAGAATCTACTCAAGGCTGGCTCACAAACCACTGTATTTGTAGCTTTAAGACATCGTTAATTTCCTTTTGAAGTGCCAAGTTTTCTCTTTTATACGTAGGTGATGATACCTTAAACATATTTCCTCAGAGTCTGAAATTTTCGGTTTCATGAACGCGCTTCCTTATCTTTCTGTTTGCCACATGTCCCCTTTCTGAGCAATCTTCTTAGACTGTGTATACCCGATACGTGTTGCCAGCCAACCTTTAAACCAGCAAAGGAAAAATGTGTGTGTGTGTGGGGGTGGTGTGGGGGGGGAGGCAGGGCAGTCTGTGGTAACGGGCCGAGCCAAGGACAGACAGACATCCCCCGCCAACCTCTGCCATCAGCCTGGGGATGCCCCTTCTGAATCACTGCTCATCAACCAAAAAAAAGACTCTCAAGCAAAATAAAAAGGGAAGGGAGTGGATGTCGGGTGGGAGCAGGGCGAGCAGGGGTGCGGGGGGTGGTGACAGGCGGCGCCGGCTCCTGTACCCCTCCTGCCTGCCACAGGGCTGGCAGGAGATGCAATCCCGAAGCAGACATGCGACCTGATGCTCTGCTCAACGGATGAACCGGACAGGTAACCGCGACCCTCATCGATGACGCGCCGCAGGCGAGGAGCGGGGTGCCCCGGTCTCAGCGCTGGCTGGCCCCCTCACGCCCTGGGTGTGCGCGGCTGGCAGCAAGTGCTCCTGCTTCACAGCGGAATGTGCGGTTGGGCCCTACGAGACTTCGTTCTTTCCCCACTCAGTGACAAAGATAAAACCAGAGACAGACAGATCTATGCCTTCCAGTGGACATGCACACAGTACACAGAAGAGTCATCTAAAATGAACTGTGTGGACAGATGAGTTTTAATGCAGTTCCACAGATCAAAGTGAAATATTAACTTCCAATGAAAAGGTAGGATATAAAAATACTGAAGGGTAGCGCTGAAGGTTTAGAATTTCATTTTGTAGGAAGGCCTAAACTAGTAGTTTCTTAAAATTTCTGCGTGTTTTCATCATTTACATGAAATTAAAATTCTTGAGCGTTTCACTCTTGATTCTGAAACCGTACAGTGTAAATCAGAAAAACTGAAAAAGACACAAGTAAACTCTTGGGTCGTAACTGATGGTAATTATAGTCATCGGGAACGGTTTCTACCAGATGTTGGGGGGCGGGGGTGTGTGTGTGAAAGGACAAGACTAGAAAATCAGTTTCAGTTTGTCCATCCTTGTAATCTACAACAGAACAATGACCCTGCTTCCCCTGGGACAGGACACTCTCCCTCACATTCTCTGATACCAACTTGTACAAACCAGAGTTACAGCACAAAGAAGAGCAAGTTGTTTGTCTTTTTTTAAGTAACAATATGCTGGGAGGGGTGAACAATGCCAGTTAACTCCCTTAGCATAATGACAGGAAGCAAATGAAATGTTAAACCTCAACACAACTTAAAAATGTATTCTTCTTGCATGA
This sequence comes from Rousettus aegyptiacus, assembly GCF_014176215.1. Lineage (NCBI taxonomy): Eukaryota > Metazoa > Chordata > Mammalia > Chiroptera > Pteropodidae > Rousettus > Rousettus aegyptiacus. The sequence goes on along the minus strand of NW_023416290.1, from coordinate 8,516,781 downwards.
AATTCATCAATGTAACTTATAAGGTAACAAAGCTGCTGCTCACAGTATAGCCTCATACCATTAAAGCTAGTTAACCATCGAAAATTCATGTAAACGATAATGTGCATTTTATCTTTTATCAGTACTGGCCATCTTCCAAACAAGGCCTATAAAACTGTCAGATTTACCAAACACTGAACAAATTTAGTTAAAGAATAAATAAGGATAATACTGTTGCTGAAATGCAAACATAATAAGCAGTCAAACATCAGCTCTCTATTGCTAGTTCCAAGAAATATTTTTACAAAGTCAAGCGTTCTCTGAAATTCCTTACTGTGAGATGAAATTTATTATGAAATGACATACAAAGAGTTGTTGAAGCAATTTCTCTTATCAACACCGCCCAGCGGAGGGACCGCCCGATAAAGCATCTAGTTCTTGACAGAGACCAGAAAGGCTCCTACAGCTTTTTAAAGGCCCTCCAGGTTCTTCTGCACTCTCCTCAAGGGACAGGACATGACACTGTGGTGTCATCTGTAGTCTGAGTCTTCACGAACTTTGTAAGACTAAGAAATACTCAAGAAATGTTGAAAGTACACATAAATCTTCATTTAGACTCTTTTCCATTTCTATTCTATTAAATCCATTACGAAAGGATACTCTTTTGAGCCCTCCATCTCTCAGAAGTCACCTCAACGTCCGAAGGCCTACGCATTCACTATTTCTTTATCACAAGTGAAAACATTTGCTCATTCTAAACTTGAAACAGTTTCTCCCTCAAAGTATACTGTGTTGCAGAAGAGATCCCTTTATGTTACAAAAGCAAAATTCCTGGGCCCACACTGATAAGTGTAAGAAAACACAGTATCTAATGTTTAAATATACAAAATGTGCTTTAGGATGTAAATGCCTGAGAAAGAAAAAAGAGCGGGCCAACCTTGAAAGTCAGCAATATGAAACAGCAGGCCGGATATCAAATTGACAAAGGAAGGGAACTACCCCTTTTCGAACAGTGTCAAGTGGACAAAATTACCCAAAGCAAACCTTATTTTGGCACAACCCCAACTTCTGGCAAAAGCTAAATGCTCTCGGCAATAAATAAGCAGGTTGTGCAAGGATGTATTGTTGATTCACACAAGCTAGCAAACCAAGAAGCATCACACATGTAAATACAACATAAGTAGACCTATGTAGATTTACTCAATGAAGGAAAGAGCACAGAAACATGAAACTTTTTCTTTCCACTGGCAAAACAAGTGATGCATTTAACACAGTGACAGAAGATGCCATCCAATATTTCAAAAATTTTAGCTAATAAAACGGAGTATTATTTCCCCCAAAGTATTATTACTTTCTTTAGGTCATAAGGACACTTCTAACTTCATCTTTACATAACGCTACATTGCTCCTTGCTTTTCAAACAATAAAACCTTAACTTACTTCAGGTATCACAGCGTGTATTTACAGATTTCGGCTCCCCAAACTGCACATTAATTCATACAGTGACAGTAGCTAAGAGGCAAAGTTTTAGGAGACTCACTTCATATAAATTCAGAATAAAAGGCATCCTACTTGGAAACAAATTCTCAGTTTAACTTCACAACTTTTGAGCAACTTACTATATTCTTAACTTTTTAAAAATGAACTGCAATAAGCTAAACACAAACTACTATTATGGAAATATGCTTTTTCAATAACGACGCACTAACAGTTTACAGCTGGACAGGGCAGTAAAGAAAATACCATCCTACACCTACGGCTGCTCTTCTCTGAGTAACATGGCATCAGCACCTACCTTCTCTGAGGCTGTTTCTTACTCCCCGGAACAGAAAATAATGGTGTATAAACACATGTGTAAACTAGAAATTCCTTTCCTTTCAGTATGTGCCGCTCTTGGATTTACTTTTGTATAATGTCCTCGGAGTGGCATATGAGATAGTGGCTAGAAGACATATTCCATTTTCTGACTGAAAGCCAATAATACTCATGAATTTTTTAGCTGCAAGACACTTCCAGATGCCGTTGGGGAGACCAGCAGCACACGGGGCAGCCAACGGACGACGGCAGCTCAGACGGACGCTGAGCGCGTGCTCCTGGTCACACTAATATTCTGGCGTGACATTTCTATCGTCCATCTCTCTCTCTCTCTCTCTCTCTCTCTCTCAAAAAAAAAAAAATCCTCACTTAAAGCCTTATTTTAGCAAAATTCAGGGCAGAATATGTAAGTAGCAGAGAGCTGTTGTTAAACCATCATTACCAACGGGGGGGGGGCGTCTAGTCTGACATCAGCGGTATAAGACGGTTTCTACTTTCTGAAATCTCATAGGCCAAGTTCCTTAATATAGCCAGTCACTGGCTGCTTGCACACCCAGCGACGTCAGCCGGTGCTAATATGGCCAGGAATAGCAAGACTAGGTTTTAATGAGGCCTCCAATGAGAAAACGTCAAGGGGAGAAGCTGCATTCCTGGCATAATGTAAGCATTTGCCTCAGAGTCAAGGAGGGTGTATTTAGTTCCTATTTAATATTCAGAAAACCAGTTTTCACTGACGGTTTAGTATTCTGGAAAGAAGGCACCAAACTAAGAACTACACTATAGTCCTTGTGTTTGAATTTTATAACTTGTCTAGATTAAAATTCGGTTATCATTCTTTACTCTGAAAGCATTTTAAACTTCTTTATGAGATTAAAAAAAAACCTTCCTAATCTATGCAGAAAACTTACTGACAAGACATTTGGTACCTATATAAAAAGCATTTTTATTATTCTAGTTGTGAAAAGTTTTCAAATAGAGTCCTTTCCCAGACAATGCTGTTTGTTTGGTTTTTTTTTGCGCTAATATTTACTGAGTACTATGCTTACTGAGTTAAGCACTTTGCACATACACATTTTTGTTTTTATATATACATGCACGCACGCACACACGCACACACACGATCACCCTTTACAGATTATCTAACCTCTCTGACCTGTTTCCATAAGTAATTGGCCCAAGTCCCAGATAATAAATGATAGGTCAGGAGTCAAACTCAGGTGTAATTATAATAACTATCACTATGGAGTGCTGATCGACCTGGCAGGAACCCTCTACGCCCTGCACACACACGAATTCCTTTGGCTCCTGTAACAATCTATGGTTATCGCCATTTTACAGATGAGAAAGCTGAGGCCCAGGAGAGATGCAGTAAACTAACCAAGGTCACACATGGGAAATTGTAGAGCTTGTACAGGAATCCAAACGGTTCCTCCATTCTTAACAACTATAATGTGAACACCGAGGTTCCTATACTTTTAAAAAAATTACTTTAGTGTGACCAGTGTACAATATTAGATTAGTTTCAGGTGGACACATTCATTGACTCGACATGAACGTTCCGCGCAATGCGATCACCTCACTAAACTAATGACCACCTGGCGCTGTGCCAGCATCTCACAGTATTGACCGAGTTCCCCCCTTCAGACACTCCTACGCTTTAACACTTTCACTGAAGAGAGAAATACAAACTTATGTATATTATATCAAGCGGTACGTTTTAATTTGATAAACAGTGGAAACATATTTTGAAAGTACTTTTCTTTTGGCTAAAAATTTAACGGTATCCATGTAAAATACAGAACACTACTTTCTGTAAAGCAAGTGACGCATTTAATACAGTGATGGAAGATGCTACCCAGTATCTCAAAAATTTTAGCTCATAAAACGGTGTATCATCTCACCTATCCAATCACTGAATAATTAATGCGCCAGGCACTGCTACAGACACGGAGACAGAGTCACGACAACAGACAAAAGACCCCACCCTGCCGAAGCTCACGCTCCGGGGCAGGAAGGGAACCACGCCTCAGCTCGCGAGTACCCGCTTCCTGAAGAGGAGTGAAGTATTATTACTGATTTTATTATGAAGTCGTGGAAATAACAAAACCAGCTAGCAATTGTCTCTGGCGCAACCAAGAATGATGAGTTTCATTCAAAACAGCAAGTCTCTTCCTACAGAACCAGAAGTAGTAATTGGTTAATTTAAAACGTCAGCTATCAAGAACAATTATAGAAAATGACACCTATTACTTTAATCATTCCATCTTAATTTTAAACATAATCGACATCAGTTTCCATTGAAATTTTGCGTAGTCTTTCCTGCACAAATCTTATCTACTATTGGCATTGTCTACTACTTCCTATTCGTGTTTATTTAAAATAGAGCTAGAACGTATAGACACTTATTTAGATTTCTTATGAGTTTACGAGGTACAGATTTTTATCATTTTCCCCCCAGTCTTTGATAGACGTGTTGCTTATACATATTTGGCAGAAATTTCTGTCCATTCGAGTGGAGGTTTTCAAAGTATTCATCTCAGTTTTTATAGAAACATGTCTTCTCAAACTCACACTTAATTGATTGCATAATATTTAATTAGATTAAGCAATTACAATAACACGTACAACTGACATGAACCAGTTTGGACCGGAAGCTGGCTCTTGGGAGGCACGCAATTCCGCTGCTGGGGGCAGAGGCGTGGGGTGTACTGCCACCGCCCACCAGCCTGGGGCGCCCCGAACAGCAGCATCGCCGCTGTGATTGACACCGGGGACGCAGATCATGTGGTTAATCCAGCCCACCAGTCACAACGGAGGTTGATTAAGAAAATCGAAAATTATACAAAGCTAACCAGAAAGCAGAGGTCATTCAGTCACTCAACAAATACCGATGATCTATTTTTTACCTCTTCCTTTCCAGTCTGGATGTCTTTTTTCTTTTTGCTGTTCTGATTGGGTGTTTTCTGCTACCCTGTCTCCTAAATCACCCATTCGATCCTCCGACCTACAGTTGATTCCTTCTAGTGCAGTCTTCATTTCAGTTACTGTATCCTTCTTTTCTGGCAGGTTTTTTATGGTGTGTGTGCCCCTTTTTTATGCTTACTATCTCTTTGTCGAAGTTCTCACTGAGCTCGTCTGCTCTTCCCCTAAGTTCACTGAGCGTCCTTACAAGCAGTGTTTTGAACTCGGCATATGGTGGGCTGCTCGTCTCCGTTTCCCTTAGTTCTTTCTCTGAGTCGTCCCCTGTTCTTTCCCTGGGACGTGTTTGTTTTCTCACCTTGGCTGCCTCTCTGTGTCCGTCCGTTCCTAGCATAGGTCTTCGGTGTCCTGTGTGGCCCAGCAGCAGTCTCCCTGGTCCCCTGTGCCCAGTGCTCCGGGAGTGACCCTTGTGTGGTGGTGTGTGCCGTCCCGTGGTAGCTGAGCTTCGACCGCTGTTGGCACGTCAGTGGGTGGAACTCATTCTCAAGCTAACTGGCTGTGAGGACTGGCCGAAGGCTGTTTTAAAGGGGTGGTCGGGAAAGTTCTCTCGAAAGAGTTGACATCTGAGCAGATCTTTCTACCATAACTATTAAGATTTATAATAAATAAAAATAAAAGAAAAAAGAAGATTCATAATAGCATTTATTTATTGTGCAACCATTATATTAAAACTCATGAAAAGTTGCACAATGTAGTGGCTAAGAACACACCCTCAGGTGTCAACTCCAGTTTGGAATATCAGGAATATTCATATTGGTTATGTTAATTAACCTCTTGGACCTACTAAGTTTCTTCATTTGTAAAACTGTAGAAATAATAATACATACACTTTTAAGTTCGTTGAGAGCATGAAATGTAAAAGGCACAGAACAGAGACTGGCACCTAGTCAAGGCTTATTTAATATATGTCAAGTATTATTGTAGATTAAATTTAATTACATGTAAAAGTTCATGAAATAATCTGATAGTGAATACAGCTGAAGAGGAAATTAATTTATAGGAAAAAACTGGAAGAAAATTCATCAAACTATTAGCAGTTAAATTGTTTCAATGGGCACTACAATGTAATTTAATTTTTGTGTTTTCCAAACTTTCTTCCGTTAACACATCAGACTTTTATGAATTTACAAAAGAAAGGAAGGAGGAGGGACGGAGGCTTGGCCATTTGCACTTATTACTACATCCTCTTCTCCTTAACTTTAGGAAACTTTCACATGTTTTCTCTCCTACTGATTGACTCTTAAAATGAGAAAAATACCCAAATCATAAATACCTTCTAAAATTGCTTGCCTTCCTTAGGAAAACCTTATCCTCCAAGTTCAACGTTAAAGCCATGTCTTTTATGAAGGCTTCCGAGATTCTACTGAGAGAACAGGAGTTCCCTTCTCCTGGTCCTGCAGCCACGGTACATAAAACCAAAGTAACACTTCTTTCTCTAGCATCATTAGTTGCCTCTTGTATGGAGAGGGTCTAGGACATCACTTGGCACCTGCTCTCCTCATGAGCCAACCCTGTGTGGGCCCCAGGCAGGCCCACACTCCTGCCTCCCATCGCAGAGTTTGGTGTCAGAGGCGAGACCTAAGATGCTCTTCTTTTCTTCCCTTTTCTCACACGCATTTGACTCCAAACTTTCTTATGAGTTCCTCTATCTCCAATCCAACAGAAAAACAAAGCAGGGGCAAAACTTTTAAGCATGTCCAGGGGACACAGCATAGGACCCGAATTAAATGCTTGTGGTTAAAGAAATAAAGCGCCAATCACAGCCCTCTCTGGCATTCACCAGGGTGACACCTGCCTGGGAAGTCTCTTTCTGAAATACTCCTTTTTACTCTTCCTCTGTCCTCTACCAGTCTTCTGCAGAAACGGAAGATGAGCGAGGAGGGAAAATGGGGTGTGGCGAGAGGGCCACTGGTTCATTTTTTCACCATACAAAGTCCTACAAACGTCCTTTTGGTTAGATCGTGGCCGTAATTCCACACAGTATTTGCTATGAGGCCATGTTTGCTGCCACTGAAAATACAAAAAGGCAGCTCAAGAGGAACAGAGACACCCCCCCCCAACCCAATAAAATCCAATTTCATATTATAAGAATAAGTGAAATTAAGCATTTTCATTTGCAAATAATACATATCTACAGAACGATTTACTGAGGATAACTAGAATTTGCAAAGTTATTTACAAGAATTCATGTGAGCCAGAGCACTTACTTTAAACATTTTTTTCTCTCTCAGATGTTGGATTTTAGTAATTATCAAAAGCGGCCCTTTCTTCTGAGAGATATATATTTCAGCTTATGTTTCAAACTTGGACCTGCAAACGGCTTTCAGTAGAGGCACAATCACATTGTTATTGCTGTGACTGCACAATGCGGTCCAGTTCTCTGGCCTCAGGATCGGAGGCCTCACAGCCCTCTGGTCTGGACGAACTCCGTGAAGAGCACAGAGCTGTCCTGGAGACCTGTGAATGGACGCTTTTCTCCCCTCTGTGGGAGCTCCAAATGGAGAGCTGCTGCATTTTGTGGAATCTAAAATATGCTAGACTCAAAAAGGGTAGCTTCTAATTAGCTCTTGGATAATTAATACAAACTTAACTCAAAGGAGCTTAAAATGCATTACAAATAACAATTTAATAGACGGATAAGCGTGGTCTTGACGAGGCACGGAGAAGGCTAAGACGAACCCCTCCTGCTGCCGGCCACTGTTTCTCATCAGCCCTATAATGCGTTTGTACTGGGGCGCTGGGTGGGGGCCTCGCGGCCCTGTGGCTGGGCAGGGGGAGTGTGGACCTTCGCCTGCTCCCCAGTCCCCTTCCCTCCCAGGCTGCTGTAGGCTGTGGTCCCAGTGCTGCCCTAGGCCAGGGCGGCTGCAGAGTGAGGTCCTCAGACGCCATTGGGGACCTGTCCGAAAGGTCCACTCTGGCTCCAGCCCAGCCTGAGTGGAGGCGCAGCTCCCGAGTTCTGGAACTCGGGGTGCGGCACAAAGCTCTTCTGCCATCTGATGCCTGCTGGCGTTTGCAACCCGCTGCCCTGAACTTTACAGAGAAATTTTCCTGTCCCATCGGTGACCTGAAATCTGACTAACTCAGTATTATCTTCTTCTCTGGGGGTGAAGGAAAGGAGGGATAAGGCAGAGCACATTTTATCGCTGAATTCATTCATCCGCCAGATATTTAAGTGAGCACCAACGTTGTAGAGCCCGCGCGCAGAAAACCTCAAGTGCTACGCAGAATGCGTAGTGCTTTCTACTGATTTAATACGTTATGGGCACAATGAGAGGTTCTGGGCCAGGGGTGGGAGAATCAGGCGCGAGAGAGGGGCACGGCAGTGGGACGAGGGGCGCTGCTGGGGCGCGCAGAGGGGACCGAGGACCGGCTCCGAGGAGGCTGCAAAAGGCCCCCCGCCGCCTGACCGCATTTGCGCGGGGCCGCGGAACAGGCGAATCCACGGAAACAGAAAGCAGACCGGGGGCTGCCGGGGGCTGCCGGGGGCTGAGGGGAAAGGGACGCGGGGACTGGCTGCTAACGAGCGCGGGGCTCGTCCTTGGTTGGTGAAAATGACCTGAAACTAGTGTGGCGGTGGCCATGCGACTTGTGAATAAACTGAAAACCACTGAACTGTACACTCTGAAGGGGTGAATGTTACACTGTTAATCACATCTCAATAAACTGCCATAAAAAACAAAACAAAACAAAACAGACAACAATGACAACAAAGGCCCCACAAGCTCCCCAGCCCGCCGCCGACGCACCCGGCACAGCTGTGGGACAGGCAGGTCCCCGAAGGGCTGGCGAGTACCCAGAAAACACTGCGGCTGCTGGGGGCGAGGTGCAGCTCCTCCAGCAACTCGGGCGGGTTTTCCCTGTTCTTTTGCTAAAAGATTAGAGTAAATTTCATGCTTTGAGTGTAATTTTTGCTTAATAAAAGTTATACATGCTCATAGTAGAAAACTTAGAAAATACAATAAAGAATAAAACTGCACGGATTCCTACCGCCCAGAGAATTAGCATTAACTGTAACAGAAAAGCTTCTGCTCAATGCTCTCAATTCGACTGCATGGACGGTCGTGCACCGCTTAGCGACGCGGATGCCGGACGAGAACGGCGCCGAGAGGCGGCCTCGCCGCTGTGCGGGCATCGCCGCTGCCCGCGGCACACCCGGCCCCGCGGGGCGCCCCCCGCGCGGGGACCGCGAGCCCGGCCCAAACCTCGTGAGGGGAAATCGAGCCCCAGAGAAAGGGCCGCAGGCAGGACACGCGGGGGTCACGGGACGCGGGGCCGACGGCGCGCGGTCCTACAGCGCGCTTTTTTTTTAAATTAAAAGAAGGAAGTGCACTCTGAATAATGATTTAAAAGCACAGTAAATACATAAACCAGGACCGTTACCGGGGTCGAGCATCACGCGCTGCACACAGCCGTGCGTGCCACGCGGCGCAGCCGCCGCGCCCCCGGGCGGCGGGGCGGGCCCGGCTCAGCGCCGTCACCGTCCCACCTGACCGCGCGAGGCCGGCCGCGGGCCACACGCCACGTGCTGCAGGACCGTAAACAGTCCGAGAGGCGTTCCTGTTTTTTTCTCGATATACACAGAAATGTTTCCATGATAGTAAGTACGTCTTTATAAGCATAATTTTAATGGTTCTGTGATATTCTATCATATGAAGACACTATGTATTTCACCATTTTCTATAATTAATCATTTAGATTGCTTCCATTTTTTACTACTATAAAGAACACTGTGATGAATAGCTTTTACATAAATACTGAATCCACATTTCTGACTATTAACAATAATCAAGAGTCTCAATACAACAGTCTTAGAAATGTAATTACTAGATTAAAGGGTGTGACACTCATTTAAGTCTATTTAGGTACACTGTCAACTTATTTTCCAAAAAGGCTGTATTAATTACGATTACTTCAGCAGGGTATACAAGTTCCCCTCCCACCAAAATCCACAATAGAAATAGGTATTATGAGTATTAAACACTCTGTTAATCTGAAGATTACAGCATGACAGTCATTATTTTACAATTCAAACTGATGACTAAGAACTGAGTACCTTTAAAGAGTTGACAAGCACTTCATTTTCACTTCCATAGGATGCTGAGTCAGGGATATGGCTTGGATGCAGTGTGTTCAGGTCAGCTAGGCATCCGACATAATGTTATTGCAGAGATGAAGGCAAAATGTGGGTTTCACGGGTGGTCCCCAAATCTGGCTAATGAATTACCTAAAGAGTTTTTAAAACTATGGATTCCCTGCACCTCCCCCCACCCCCAACTAAATCAGAGTCCCTTAACGGAAGGGCCTGGTGTCCCGGGGGAGCTAGGCCCAGCGCTGACGGGCAAGGAAGAGCCGCACTCCGAGCTTCTGGCCTGGACCACGGAGTCGGTCAAGGCCGCTGGGATAACACTCTTGGTCTTAATTAGCTGATTGCTATAAACAGAAGTTCTCCAGTCTGGACTGTTTTTCAAATCAGAGAGCTGCCTGCTCTCTCATCACCCTGGGGACTGGAGGGGAGGACACTCTGTTCCTTGGGGCGGCTACAAGGCCATGCTCTAGCACAAGGGGGGCCCTGTACAAATACGTCGGCTCTTGCAACCCACGCTACAGGACACCCGATACTGTGTTCTGGTCTGAAATTCACCGACGTGCCACAGAATCCTCCACGTTTACCAAAAAGGTTGGCGTTTGATTAGTTCTTCCTCTCTAGCCCAACTCTGGCCATCATCCTGAGTGATTTCAAAGTCTGTGTGGATGAGCTACTACCTGTCTCAATTCCAACAAAACTCACCTCCTCTTCATTTCCACCCCTGCCTCCTATGATCATACCCTGAACCTTGTCATCACCCAGAACTGTTGCCACCTGAATGCCACTTTTTGCCCACAACCTCCCAGCACACGAGCTTTCCTACTGCCTTCTTCCTTAATAACTGGTCCTCGGCGTGCGAAGAACTAAAGTCCCAGCCCCTTTCACTCATCTCACTTCCTCCCCTACGCAGCTAGATCCTCCACCAGCCTCCGAGCAGCCCCGGTTCCCTTGCCGAAATCATTCTGTGAAACTTAATGCCGAGATTTCTCCCCTCTGGTAAGTGGGAAGCTGAGCACTGACGGAGAAAATCGGACAGTTGAGGGACAGAACGGCCCCCCAGACATTTCAAGGCTTCCTAGACTTGCCAGAGACCCACGGTCCTGCCAGCCACGCCTTTTCCTTGGTCCTAAGTCGGCTCCTTCTATTTACTCCAACAATTATTTCCAGCTCTCACTGCTTCAGCAAACGGCTCTTCAACTTGATTTTACTCAACTTCCCATCCTCTTACTTACAAAGTTACCTGCCGCTGTCTTCAGCACCGCCCCTGGAGCCCGACCACCCCAAACCTATTTCCTCTTTCTCTCCCCACCTTCTTTGAGACTTTGCTACAAAGCTTCTCTTTACCAAATTTTCAACCTCTTCCTCTCTGCTTTAACCTACAAGCATACTCAGGGCATCTCTATCCTTTTAAAAAAATGCACCTTGAACCTGAATCCTTCTCCAGCAACTGTCAATTTCAGATCTTCCCTTCACACCCAAACCTGTCCCACACCACTCGGAGGCTGCAGAACTTAGAATTCAGATAGACAGATGTATTTTAATGTTGGAAAGAGAATACGTGGCCTGTATTGTATTTTATAACATCCCCACAGGGGCCTGTAGAAGCATTCTGTAATCAAATTCAATATTACTTGTGCAGTGAAATGTATGAATAAGTGGAACAAATGAAGATTATAAATCATGTCATATCCATGGAGGTCAGGTTTTACTGCCAAATGAGTTACAAAAACCTTTGCATTTCCAGAGTTGGTTGAATTTTGAGACTCACATAAGAGAACATAGGTCTGTAGTTTATTTCTATTTCCTTCCACTCACTCCTCAACCCAAACAGTCACACTGCTTCCAGGGCACTCGCACGCCGAGCCTGCGGACGCTGCGGCCTGCTCCCCACGTTACGGAGCCTGGCGCTGTGTGCCACTCGTGATCACCCCCGCCCGCCCCCCCGCCCCCGCCACCACGGCTCCTCTTTGAATCTCTCTACTCCGAGGTTCTACGACATGGCATTCTTACAGGCCCTCCTCTAAACTGGTTATTTTTTTCCGATCTCTTCTACTGGATCTTCCTGTGGGAGTTATCCAGACCTTCATCTCTTTTAGAATCATGTTCTGCAGTGAATCTTAGCGTGATGCCCACCCTCAATTGTCTTCTTTTAAAAATTTATTTTTAATGGCTTTATTGAGGCATAATTCACAAGCCAGAAAATCACCCTTTTAACTTATACATTTCAATGATTTTAGTCTAATTATGGAAACGTGCAACCATCACCACATCTAATTCCCAACATTTCATCACCCCAAAGGAAACCCCATACTCACTATGCCATCATTCCTCACTCCCTCCCCTGCGCATGCCCTGGCAACCACCGCCACTGGCTGCAGATGTGCGGAATCTAGACACTTCATACAAATGGGGTCGTGTGATATGTAGCCGCTTGTGTCTCACTTGTTGCAATGAGAAGGTTCCGCAATACTGTAGCACATACCAGTATTTCATTCTTTTTAACAGTCAACTATTCCAATGTATGGATACACATTTTATTTATCTACTCATCAAGTGATGAACATATGGACTGTTTGTACCTTTTGGCTATTAGGAATAATTCTGCTGTGAATGTCTGTGTACAAGTTTCTGCATAGATACATGCTTTCAACTCTTGGATATACACCTAGGAATGGAACTGGTGAGTCATATGGTAACTCTATGCTTTAGCTTTTTGACGAACTGCCAAACTGCTTTCAAAAGCGGATATGCCATTTTATTTTCCGAGGATTCCAATTTCTCCATATCCCCATTAACACTTGTTATCTTCCTTTTTTATTTTTTAATTCTAACCATCCTAATGGGTATGAAATGGCATCCCATTGTTGGCTTGGTCTGCATTTCCCTAATAACTAATGATGCTGGGCATCTTTCCATGGGCTTATTTGGCCACTGCATATCTTCTTTGGAGAAATGTCTATTCGAATCTTTGTCTATTTTAAAATTATGTTCTGCAGTGATTCTTAGCACCACTTTGTGGAGTTATGAACTGCTGTGAGGATCTGATCAAAGCCAAAAAGTGAAACCACATATATACTAAATAAGTCATATAATTCTTGAAGTCACTAACCCACCAAGGCCATCATTTATGTTATTTATGAACCTCGCCGGTTAAGCGCCCTTGTCTACACCACAGCTGCTCACTATGGCTGCACATTTAAAGGTCACCTGGAGGGCTTTTTTAAAATACAACACTACCAGGTATATACAGCAAAGAACTGACAGCAGGGACTTAAACAGATATGCGTACACCCGAATCCACAACGGCATCATTCAACCTCACCTATACATTAAACTTTATCGTAGATAGGCATATGTAGTTAAAAACCGCAACAAAACAAAACCATATAATATGTAGGTTTCAGTATTATCTGTAGATTCAGGCATTTAGTGGCGATCTTGGAACGTATCCCCCACAGATACCACATGAACGAACCTTCGAAACATAAGTCAGACACGAAAGGCCACATACTGTGGTTCCATTCCATGAGGCACCTAGACTAGCCAAGCCGGTTGTGTAGACACAGAACTAGAACAGAGGTGGCCCGGGGCTGCGGAGAAGGGGTAATGGGAGTTACTGTCTACCGGTACAGTTTCTGTTTTAAATGACTTAAAAGTTCTTGAAATGAACAACGCTGTGAATGTGCTTAACATTACAGAACAATGCACTTAGAAATAGTTAAAATGGTAAATTTTGTTATGTGTATTTTACTGCAACTTTTAAAAATACATATCGACAAAAAAAACAAAACAAAACAAAACAGGCGACCAGGACACCGTTTCCGACCCGCAAAATCAGGTTTTAGAGGTGTGGTCCGACCACGAGCACTCGGCTTGAAAGCCCCTGGTAATACCACGTCCACGCGGGGCTATGAACCGCTTCACACTCCTCTTGACCGTGACCACCTACGGCCATGGGTTCCCAAATCTTTCTTTCCAGCCTTCACCTCTCCAAGATTCTGCCTCAAAAGCCCAGTTATGGGTCCACTCACAAAGGTCGACCGTTCCTTCTCCCCACCCCAACTGCCCCACCTGTAAGAGCACCCATCCACTGAACATCATCAGCCTTACCCTTCCCTATTCTCCCCATCAGATCGTCAATACTGTGACTTTGCCTCTCAAACATTCTCAAAGCTCCACTCTGGTGGTAATTGCTACTGCTTCCGGTTGAGGTCTTCATCACCTCTTACCTGGATAATCTACCCTAAGCTCGTTACCTGAAGATAATTTTCTCATGTAAACTCTTCAGTAGACTCAACGCCCCCCAAGACCAAGTCTACACTGCCTCAAATGTCACGCATCTGCCTTACGATCTAGGCCCGGCTCATTTCTCCGGGCTCACCCCCCACCCTATTCTGTCTGCCTTGGCAATAAAAACTGGGCGTGGTCCTCGCCACTGTGTGCTACCTCGCCCCCCCCCTTTCCCTGGCGCCTGCTGTAACACGGAACAAACCATTTATCGTCCCCTTTCAGCTAACTCCCATTCATCTTTTAAGACCTAGCTCAGATGACCCTCTCCCCAGGATTAAATTTCTTTATTCTGTCTTTTAATAGCCTCTACATAAACATGGACCAAGTATATCATAATTGTCTGTTTCCCTACCAAATTTTAAGCTCTTTGAGGAGCAGAAATTACATGTTTCATCTTTTTATCCTAGGCCCTTATCACAATGTCTAACACACAAGCGCTTAATTAACTGAATAAATTGTTTTACAAACTACTAGAGTTTGCAGCTGTTTCAGTAAAATAGGTAACACCATTGAACATTTACTCTGCCATACCTGTATTATTACATCTGATATTCGCGAAAACCCCATGAATTATTATTATAAATCCCTAAAGTACCGAAAGATCAACTCACATGTCCAAGGTCAAACCCAGCCAACACGCGGTAGAAGTGGGCTTCGAAACCCGGCAGCCTGCTCAGAAGCCTGCACTCTCTCCAGCTCACTTCCTCTTCACCTGAGGGAGACACGCGTCTTCCCACCTGCACACGTCTCGTCTCCTCCAGATATTTCTTTCCAGTTGTTTTCTCCGTGATTTTTTTTAAAGTTCTCATCTTAACATACAGTTTTATATCTTTTATAAGTTATGAAGGCTCTGGCATGTTACTACACAGTATCCACAACCAGCGTAACTACCCACGGGGACAAAGGTAGAATCTGGCAATGATATTGAAAAAAAAAAAAAAAAAAAAAAGATCAACCATTTGAACTCTAACTAGTGGAAACCAAGATGATGGTCACTGAGGTGATAATAACCAGGATTTTAGCTGACCGCCAGCTTAAACTGAATAGAATAAATGACCTGATGCTAAAAATGACAAATGTACTCGTAGATTGCAAGAAACAAAAGCAAAATTAGATATCTGCAATTCAGATGGAAACCTGAGATTCCATGTTGCTCCAGAAGATAGAAATAACAGGTGCATAGAGAATTTAGTAAATAAACAGATACTAAGAGCTTATTTAAATAGGCAGGGATACGAGTGTGTGTGTGTGTGTGTGTGTGTGTGTGTGTGTGTGAGAGAGAGAGAGAGACAGAGAGAGAGAGAATGTGTTTGTGAGTGTGAGAGAGAGAGAGAGAGAGAGAGAGTATGTGTTTGTGAGTGTGTGTGCGCCCGCATGTGTCTGTGAGAGAGTGTGCATGTGTGTGTTAAACTACTTAGAGAGATGAAATATACATGCCTGAGAAAACGAATAGGTGTGTTGCAGGGATATTTCAGAGAATAGATGCCTTAGGTGTTTGGCAATTACTAAGCATTGGACAGTGCACTAGGCACTATGCTATTTAATTCTCAGAGGTCTACAAGCAGATACTGCCCCCGTTTTGGGGGGAGGGGAGCATTCAAAGAAGTTAACTGACTTGTCCAAAGTCTCGGAGCTTGTAAGTCATGGAACCAGGCTTCACACCAAGCTGATTACAAATCCCACGCTCTTTTTTCTAATAAAAGCCAGGAAATAACAACTTCAAAATATGTGACAGGAGACCTGCCAGTGGCGGGGTCCCGGAAACGGCCAGGCGAACTGCATGAGAAGACAGGGACACACCACCCTCGGCGCGGAACGTCAGTCCCTGGGGAGCCGCGCCGCGCACACAGCTCACTCGGCTTCCCAGCGTGCTGCGTGCTCGGCAGAGGAGCCGAAAGCTGGCGGCCGGACAGCTGACAGCGATGAATCGGGCTGTCGGTTCTCTCCTCTCAGCATCACCAAGGAAGCACGGACTTTCCCTTGCCCTGAATTTCCATTCGAGTCCTCAGTCACCGTGGTATGTTTATTTGTCCTTGTGTGAGCTTCCAGCCCCCAGACTGGTCCCCCAACCTCCAGGTACCGACTGCAACCACAGCTATTACTTGCCTGAACCACAAAATTATACTGAGCTTAGGCAGTTTAGACAGTTAGGACTGGACCAGGCCCCCATAAGCTCGACTGTGCCCCACTGATCTCCGTACCTGCAGCCCAGACCCTCGACACCAATGAAATGTGTGTGTGTGTGTGTGTGTGTGTGTGTGTGTGTGTGTGGGCGGGCAATAATTGGGTCAGTTTCTCTTACTTTGGTACATTCTGCCGACAACGACCCATCTACAAGAAACAACTTCTCACTTGTATCTGTTCCCTACTGTCTCTGTCTCTGTCTCTCTACTCAATCCTAGATGCCCTGATAATATTTCCAATCAAGTACATTACAGAACTATGTTCTAGAATCTAATCCCAACTGTCTGGAGGTTACCTGGGAGGTGAAATAATATGAAGGTGACAGGAAAGCAAACCAGGGAGGCCAGAAAAGACTGGGGAATGGGCCACTAGAGAAATTCTATTTCAACCCCGGCAGACGCAGAGATATATAACTCCACAATGGTTAACTCTGAGCAGCAGGTATCCCAACTTGTCATCTAAACGAAAGCCTAAACTCCACAAACGACCAAGTAGAAAAGGGAATCTCAGTCGGTCTTCTCAGTTTGGATGTGAAGAAACCCAAGACCCAGAGTCCTGCGCGCGTTCCCAGCGACTCGCGGCGCCACGCTCCCCGGCACTGCATCCGGACTGAGCCCTGCAGGCCCGCAGCCCTTGCTTGCTAAGGACTCTCAAGAGGCTACTACGAGGCAGCCACGAGGCAGCCCTGACCCGGCTCCTCACACACAGGGTCCCGTAACGGTGCCGGGAGGCACGGCTCCTCCGGCACTAGACGTAACAGGTGTCCCGACTACAGGCCGCCACGGCCTACGGGAGCGGCCAGGCACGAAAGCTCCATCCAGAGATAACGCTGATGGGCTGAATCCAAGAGATTCAAGGTCTGCGAAATACGTAAGACAGACTGTTCTGCGGGCAAATAGGAGCTGAAAGGACACACAGAAAGAAACTACAAGATAATAAAGGTACAAGGAGCTACGAACGAGCACAAGTCCCGAAGCAGAGAAGCATCCGCGCTGGGGGTGGAAGGGCTGATCGGCTGGGGGCACAGCAGCAGCTGAAGCAGGGGGGGCCCGTGGCCGCTGGTCCACACACACGCAGTGGTTCCCCACCTTTCCTGACAGCGAATCGCATCGTGCTCGGTTCTTCCGAATGTCAGCAATACGCTATCAAGTAGACGCGGAAGCCTCCAAAGTGCGGGAGTTTGTGACCATGAGCTACAACCTGGCCCCTTCCCCGCAGAGACAGACGCCCTGCTGAGACTGCAGCCCCGATCCCCCGCACCCCCGAGCCTGGCCCTGGAGTCACCCGGAGGCCGCCTCGTCTCTCGCTTTCACCATTTACCAGCTGTGCAACCCTGGGAAAGATGCTTTCCCTTTCTAAGCCTCAGATTCCACGTCCACAATAGTAACGATTATTAAATGAGAAAAGTACAGAGCCTGCTCTACAGAAATTGCTTCACATAAGTTCGCTGCCTTCGTTAGTATTGTTTTTACCATGTGAGACCCTTGGCCCCACAACCACCACTCCCTAGTCGAACGAGGCTGTGCTCTGCCCTGCGCTTCGGCTCCCATCGTAAAGCAAGTCTGCTCTTTGCAGTATATTTAGGGCCACACTTTCCACATTTTCATGCTCTTTGTTGATTTTCCTGTTTCATACGGCTCCAAGGGCCGCCCAGCGCTCCAAAGTGCAAGAAGCTGTGCTGCGCCTTACGGAGAAAACAAGTATGTTTACGGCGAGCCTCACTCCGGCAGGGGTTCAAGCGCTACTGGCCATAAGTCCAATTTAATGAATCAACAATATATATTACCTAAGGTGTCCTAAACAGAAGCACATTTACAGTGAGGGTAGGTACTGAGTCGTGAACCTACCTCTGTATTTCCCCTAGAAGCAACGTCTCAGGATTCACTAATGCAGGGTTTGCCAGGATTTTACGGGAGATAACTCCTGCGAATGACGAGAACGAACTACAGTTCACTAAAGGTGGAACCTGGGAGTAGGTGAGGCTGCTTGGGGCACGGAGATAGAAGGCTGGAGCCGGACCAGGGGCGCGCCTTTTATGCCTACCAAGAAACGTGGACTTCGCATTGCTTCTAAGCTGCTCACTGATCAGGAGGCTCGGGAACGGTCTAGAGCTTCCTGCTCCTCCCTGCGTCGTCTACAGGAAAGGCGACTGCCTGGCGCTGCCCCCTTCCACATGCTGTCCTCCGGGCTTGGAGCAGCGCCGGCAGCAGAGCATCCCGGGAGCCACCAATCGCCCAGCAGCCCAAAGTCAAAAGAAACAGGTGAAATTCACTTTACAGCATATCTGCACTCCACGGAGATTAGCCACGCCACAAACAATCACAAGCCACTGGTGGCGAGTGGCTCCCACGGAGCGCGCTGAGGGCCCAGGGTGTCCTGTACATCCTCCCACGACTCTCTGAAGAATCAGCTCAATTTTCACGCTCTAAATGTCACCTGATCGATCCTCTCCCCACGCCCAGGGACAGTCAGTTGCTCTTCTCCAGTCCTAGTGAAGGACATGACAAAATCTTAAAATAAACAGTTGTTAGATAAATGAACAGGCAAGAATATATAAGCGCAAGAATGAAACTGGCTCTTTTTGCATTCTAGAGATAAAGCTCCAGGTAGGAGGGTCCATCAGCAGAGACCGAAGACAAATGATAAAGCTATAGCCATACTTTACTTTCCCGCTCATTTGCCAGGATCCAGCCACCAAGCCTGAATGGGGTAAATTTTTTCCACCATGAATCCCGAGGAGAAACCGTGACATCACCAGGACTAGACATGCCTGTTAACTATTGAAGTTCGACCTGGCCTGAGTGAGCCCCCTCTGGAAGGCTGTGCGGACACACACTCCCCTCCCGGGGATCTGCGAGGACATCAAGCGACTGACAACAGACCTCAGGTCAGTGGTTCATGCGCCAGGTGCTCTCGGCGTCTGAAAACGAGGGTCTTCGTTTGGATTCTCTGCTTTTTGTCCCTGAGTGTTCCGCCATAGCAACGGAGGGAGTTAAACGACCCTGGAAACAGCGAGGTCTCCAATTGCCAAGAAAAGCAGAGGTGGCTGAGAAAGAAGGCGCGCGACACACACCTTCACCTGCGGGACGCCCCGCTCCCGCCCAGTCTCGCCGCAACTCGCGGTCCGTTTCCTGCGCCAGCCTCGGCTACCCCGTAATGACACGCTCCCTCACGTGGCAGAGTCTGAATTAGCTGTGCTTCCGTCTACTGCAAACCAAACACCATTTACACAAACGGCAAACGAAAAACCCATGCGTCAGCCTTAACGTGTCTGAAGTGGAACAGAAGGTCATTAAAGCACAAACATTTTAAAAAGTCGCTTCAGCCTTAAGTGTAGTTCTCTCCTGTCCCCATGTTCATCCTGTTCTCGTTCCAGAATGGACCGGCAACTCCAGTAACAGCGCCATCTGCACCCAGTACACATAGTAATTTAGAGCACGGACGCTAGAGGCAAACTTTCTGGACTTGAATCCTACTCCACTATTTATGCATTAGCTGTGTGACCTTGGGCAGGTTCCTTTACCTCTCTGTGCCTCTGTTTCCTCAACTGCAAAAACAAGTCTGGGAGAGCACCACCAGTGTTGTAAGAACTAAACGAACACACGTGAGGTCCTTGCAAAAGTGGACGGAAGCCCTTCATAGGTTAGCTTTATAACTAACGCAGTCGTTTGCTAATGTAATTGTTCTTACCAAAAGGCAGGGGGGGAAAGCAAAGCCTATAAAATGTTATCATTAATATGATTAACATGCATAAATAAAATAACACTTAAAATTAGACATTTTATCACTTAAAATTCTAAAACAGGAAAGTAAAATTTGGAAGGGATAATTAAAACAATTTAAAAATTTTAAAAGTTCTTGTTCTCTGACAATGTTTCAACATAATATTATTTATCATTCATTTTGACTAGAATCTAAGGATTTACCGAAGCAAAACGTGAATTTTACATATAAACCTCATACAATGCTTTTACGACCCTTTAGGCCAGGGACTCATTTAGCATCATAATTTAACATCTTGAATGATGGAACCGAGCATCTAGCTTCTACCTCAACACGGGCACGATTCGTTTTCTCGCGCTTGGCTTTATTGTACGTCGCCGCTGTTTCTTCACAAACCGAAGGTCTGAGCACATCCCACAGGCACCCTCTGCCCACCGGCATCTCTGTGCCACGTTTTGGTAAGTCGCACAATCTTTCAAACTTTTCCATTATTATTATACTCGTTTTGGTGAACTGTGGTCAGTGACCTGTGGGGCCACGGCCGTGACTGTCCCGGCCGCTCCCCAGCCTCTCTTCCTCTCCGTGGGCCGCACCATCCCTGATAACGGCCTCCAAGTGTTTCTGTGAAAGGAAGAGCGGTTACACACTCTCACTTCACATCGAAAACTAGAAATGATTAAGCACGGTGAAGAAGGTGTGTCAAAAGCCAAGACAGGCCGAAAGTCAGGCCTCTTGTGCCAAAGTTAGTCAGGTTGTGCATGCAAAGGAGTCCTCGAAGGAAATGGAAGGTTCCACTCTGGGAATGCATGAATGATAAGAAAGAAACACAATCTTGTTGCTTGTGAGTAAAGCTTTAGTGGTCTGGATAGAAGATCCAACCAGCCCCAACATTCCCGTAAGCGAAAGCGCAGCCCAGAGCAAGGCCCTAACTGCTTAATTCTGTGAAGGCTGAGAGAGGCGAGGGAGCTGCAGGAGAGAAGCCGGAGGCCGCAGAGGTCGGTTCATGAGGTTTAAGGAAACAGCTCCGCAACATAAAAGTGCAAGGCGAAGCAGCAAGCGCTGATGTGGAAGTTACAGCAAGTTACCCAGAAGGTCTAGCTAGGCTAATTCGTGAAGGCGGCTACACTAAACAGCAGATTTTCAGTGTACACGAAACAGCCTTATATTGGAAGAAGATGCCATCTGGGACTCTCACACCTAGAGAGAAGTCAGTGCCTGGCTTCAAAGATTCAAAGGACAGATGCAGCTGGTGACTTTAAGCTGAAGATAATAGTCACTTACCAATCTAAAAATGCTAGAGCCCCTAAGAGTTATGCTAAATCTACTCTGCCTGTGCTCTACGAATGGAACGACGAGGCCTGGATGGCAGCACACCTGTTTACACCATGGTTTAGGGGATATTTTAAGCCCACCAGTGAGACCTGCTGCTCAGAAAAACAAACAAACAAACAAACAAAACGATTCCTTTCAAAATATTACTGCTCATGGACAGTGCGGCTGGGCACCCAGGAGCCCTGCTGGAGGCGGACAGTGGGGTGCATGTAGTTTTCACGCCTGCGAACACGAAGTCCACCCTCCAGCCCATGGATCAAGGAGTCATTTCAACTTTCAAGTCTAATTATTTAAGAAATGCATTTCGCAAGGCTACAGCTGCATAGACAGTGATTCTTCTGATGGGCCTAAGCGAAGTTAATTGAAAACCTTCTGGAAAGGATTCATCATTCCCAACACTTTTCAGAGCATTTGTGGTCCATGGGAAGAGTTCGCAATATCAACATTACCGGGAGTTCAGAGAGAGGCTGATCTTAACCCTCACGGGCAGCGAGCGCCAAGGGGTTGAAGACTTCGGCGGCGGAGGTAACTGCAGATGTGCTGGGAGCGGCGTGGGCACGAGGCCTGGGCGTGGGGCCTGCAGATGCGCCTGAGCCGCGGCGTCACGGCCAAGCTTTGACGGCCGACACGCTGCTTCTCATGCACGAGCAGAGAAAGCGGTTCCTCGACAGGGAACCTACTCCCAGTGAAGACACGGTGAAGATTACTGAACTGACAACAAAGGATTCAGAATATTACATGAACTTGGCTGACAAAGCATTTGCAGGGTGTGCGAGGACTGACTCCGATTTTGAAAGACGTTCTACAGTGAGTAAAATGCTACCGACCAGCATCGCATGCCACAGAGAAACAGTTGTGAAAGGAAGAGTCGACCACAGCCAACTTCGCCGTTGTCTTATTTTAAGACATTTCCACAACCTTCGACAACCACCACCAGGATCAGTCATCAGCTACCAGTATCACCAAGGCGAGACTCTCCGCTGGTTGAAAGGTTATGACTCACAGAAGGTCAGACGATGGCTGGCGCTTTTTAGCAATAAAGCACTTTTTAATTAAGGTGATTTTTTTTAGACATAACACTACTGCACACTTAACAGACTGCGGTAGTAAGAAACATAACTTTTATATTCACTGGAAAACCAAAAAATGTGTGCTACCCGCTTTACGGTGATAGTCGCTTCACTGTGGTGGTCTCAAAAGAGCCTATGGTATCTCCGAGGTGTGAGAGGATATATCTCAACTTGACTGGTTTTTTAAGAAGAAACAATTTATTCCAATCAAGAGTACAGTATTTGGTGATTTTTACAAAATCTTTAAAAAATAAACCTGTAATTATTAAGTTATCTTTAAAGTGAAAGCGAATACACGCTTTTGTTACACCATATTAGTAACTCTTACATTACAAGCTACAACCCTGCACGTTAACTGGGAGCCTGGGAACGAGAAAGTCGCTGCTACCACTGACACCCAGAGCAGCAACGCCAAGTCCTCCGCCTTAGTAAGGACCACGGGCGGCGCGTGAGAGAAAACGGGCAAGCCCGTGGGTCCTAACCTTTCTCAGCATCTCCGAGTGGCAACATTCAGAGTAAGCCTCGTAGGAGGGACCCAGGGACAACCTGCTGGTTGTTGCTCCGACTTTTACACTTTAGGAATTTTACACCCTTTTGGCTCCCAAAGAATTAAACTACATCTAAAACATAGCCCAGTACCGCAATCCTGTCCAAATCTTCCCATTTACTGTCGCGAACAAAAAAATTCCTATGCACATTTCATTGAGTTTTAACCACTGAATACAACGATTGCCTTCAATTGCATCTTTTCTTGCCCTGTCTTTTTTTACAAATTAAAAATTGCTCCAAGAAGCAAACCCCCTCAGCCTGACAAGATCAGACCTGGTTATAATATTTGTGGTTAATTATTGTGGTTGGAATTCTGAAGTGTAGCAGGATTTGCAAGCTAGTCATCTGGCTTGTTTAGACACTACCCTGATGTCGAACTTGTGTCTTTTAACTCTAATAATAAGACTGGGGTTCTTCCTTACTCTCCAACCTCTAAAAGTAAAGGTATTTTTGGATAACATAATATAAAAGTATTTTAGAATGTAAAGGACTGATATTTGATGTGCTAGGAGAAAAACACCATGGTCAGGAAAATAGTCCAGTTTTAAGAGACTGTAAACAGAACAGACTTTTTTCCTGTTGTGACACAAAGGACCCAGGAGAGAGCGCAGACGGACACAGTTAGAACTGCCGTTCGAACCCGCTCATGTGAAAGGTCAGCAGGAATGTATCCTCTGATTGGTTAAACGAGTTTTACCAAAAATTCCTTTTAACTATTTAAAGTTCCTATAAAATACAGTAAGTCCTCACTTAACGTCCTCGATGGTTAACTTTGCCGTTCAGTGAAACGGCATATAACGCAACCAATTCTACTACAGACTAATTGATACAAACAAGAATTAAGCTCCTACGGCTTATTTCTGGTCACAAAAACATCACCAAACTTCTAAAGACCTAAACACTTGAATATTAAACACTGACATAAATGTGAGCTAGACTCACAAAAAGATTCACGAAAACGTGCAAGTGGTGGCCAGAGCCTGTCCTGGCGGCTCGGGCCACAGAACGGGGTCTGGCCTGGGCAGGACGCCCGCCCATCGCAGGGCCTCTCACAGCCACACGCACTCAGACGGCACAGTGGTGCCACATTCCCCGCCCCCCAAGTGCACAGCTCTGGGACGTGGGAGGAGCCCGGAGAAAAGCCATGGCGAGAGTGTGAACCCCACACGGCGGCCACTGTGGGAGTGAATTTTTTCTTTCTCGTCCAGGTTCCAACAAAGAGACGTTGAAAAACGACTATATTATTTGAGGACCTGCTAAGCCCGATAATCACATTTATTGAGGCTGGGTTCCAGTGACAGTTAGGTTATCATGTTGATTTAAATGTCTTATTTGCCTTTGTTTTCTCTTAGTGTTTCTCAGTGTCTTGTAATAATAGTAGCTGCTCAATAAAACACCTTGACTTATCCCAAAATCCTTGGCTCATTTCAAAGGCTTTGGATAAGGGAACAAAATAAAAGTTAATAGCAGAAGAAAAGGAAAACAAAGAAAGCCCAAATAACCTGGCTATAAAAATTTTATTATTAAAAAATTTTAACATATGTTAGTAACTTTGGGCTCAAACCAGTATGCAACCTTCTGTCTTATAGCCTACTAACAAAAATGTGAGAGTCCTACAATTAAAAAAAAAAAAATTGTCAAACAGTCAAAACTACAGTTAATTAACTGTTTATTTGAACCAAATTGTCCTTTTATGTGGATAGATTAAACTAAGGTGTCATGTTTTATTTTTTTGTTTGTTTTTGTTTTTTGGAGAAAAATCCCACTATAATAAGATTAATGGTTTATTAAACTATATTGGGCTAAGATATGGTTTATAGGTATTATAAGAAAGACATTCTCCTGTACTTAGTATAATTAAAATTTATGTTTGGTTACTCTCACCATTGTTGATTGGAAAAGATAAAAGAATTCTTTGTAAACTGTCTATACAGTGCATAACAGCCTGAGAGATTTCTTACTTCCTCCAATGACATTTTCAAAAGAGAGAGGTAAACAGTATAGTTTAGTTTCAAAATAAGTGATTTGGAAACACAAACCCCCAAAGAGGGCATATCTGGTCTAGAAGTTAAATGAAAAATATATTAGTGAATTCATTACTCCAGTACAAACTGTATAATAGTTAACCTTTTTCCGATAAAGCTTATGATTATCTTTCACCAATCTCAGATTTTTAAGTACTACACCTGCCAAGGTTAAGAGAAAGGTACAGACTGCTAAGAGAATTAATAGCATTAGCATGAGCAAAAGTGGACAAGCACAGTCTAAAGATTAACTGAATGTTTGTAGCTTTCTGAATATAGTAGCATAAGGATGCAATAAATCAGAGAAAGTTAGGTACTATGCATATAACAAGAAAAAAAATCTTTCATTCGAGGTCTCAGCCAAATAAGAAAGCTTTATTTATTATCTAACCAAAAATTAAATAATTTCAAATTCACTGCAAAGCTCCCTTTTAAGTTTAAATTACAAAAGAATACTGGAAAAAATAGAGATAGAAACATAAAGCTTATATTTACTTCCTAATGATTAAAATTTGCATTGGATTCTTCTTCTGAATTTTAGAAAATGCTTGCCAAAATATTTCCTAAAACAAGCATGAGACTGTATTTGGCCACAAAAAGAAACTGCAAGAAACCTTTAATCACTAAAAAACAAACAAACAAACAAACAAAAAACAAAAAACAAAAACACAAAAGCAATAAGAACAAGGACAGGGTCGATCTTGATCGCATCGCGTCTATTTGTTCCGGAGAGCAGAGCCACTGCCTGGCTGTCACGCTCGGCTCTCCCTCTGACAACACGCACATCCAATCCACAAGCACACAGAATTCCAAGAACATCACCACATATTAAGTCAGAGCACTTGTGACACACACCTTGGAATTGTCCACAGCCTCTGCAGTTCAAGCCAGGGCTCAGCAGCTTGTCTTTCTCTTCACCAGTGATGGAAATAAAAATACCATACATCACTCTTCCAAAAAAAAAAAAAAAAAAAAAAAAACCACCCCACAATTAGCAATACATTTATTGCCTCTGAGATAAATCTCTCTTAGCCCAAACCCCCATCCCGCCTCGCTGTAAACCCAGGCACCCGCGGAGCCCCCTGCAGCTTATCTCCTCCATCGTTTGTTTCTAGCTGACAAACTAGCCTCACAGATCCTTTTTTAGCTGCTGATCAGACAGATCCCCCTTTGACAATCCAGCATGGTGGAACACTCGAAAATTCTTCCTGCTTCTATTCTGTTGCTTGTTCTAAAAACGAGTTTCCTTTTCATTGAGATAATAGCCTTTTCTGCAGTCACATGACTCAGACGCTACATTAGCAGAGCTTTATGATAATAGACTAAGTAAGCCTCTACCCCCTCCTGTTATTAAGGGGATGACTCTCTCTCTCATTCTCTGTCTCTCTCACACACACATACACACACACACACACACACACACACACACGCATAATAATGCACATATGTACTCACATACACAAGTCTAAAATTATTCACTCTTCTTGGAATTATGACAAATAAAAAAGTGTAACCCTAAAATGAAAATGCTGACAATTTCTAAATCTGCTGCTTAAAATAAACATTCTGATGCACGGTCCCCTCCTCTGGGAGGACGCGGCACACTGGCCGTGAACACCCCGCTGTGGGCCGTAACACGAAGTGGGGCAGTCAGGGGCAAACGTGCTCTGTCTTGTTCCCTCGATCTCTGCCCCTAGCGACTTAAATCTGATCGATCTGGCATAATGAACACTTGGAGGACATTGTGGCTATCCACACATTGGAAATGAGCTCCACACATCAGTAAAACACATGTAAGCACAATTTTAATGCCAAAATGTACTCTCATTAGAAATACACCCTTGTTAAGTCATTTATAAGTTGTTCCAAGCAGAAAAATATCCCCCTGGCCAAAACGACCTTAAAATATAACAATCCCAAGTTCCTTTAAGTTTGGTGCATTTGATCTATTTCTGATAAACGACTGACTCTCAAAACACACCTGTGAAAACACGAGCACAGGGCCTGACGCACAGTGGCTGCTCCGTCATTTTTTTCCAATGTTCCTGGTCACACGCCGAAGTCCCAGGCCAACAAACAGCAGCAGATTACACGACGTGCCCACTTCATTCTCAGCTATGGTTTGCTCCATATTTAAAAATTTTAAATCTACCAGTCAAGCCACTTTGGGAAGGGGTCAAAGTATAAGAAGGTGCTGAGAAGCTGCCCCAGAAGAAAGATGGGCCGCGCGCTGTGGGAGGCAAAGGGGGCGAGCGCCAGCCACGCTGAAGGAGACTTTTACTCCTTATTCCGCATCTTTTACTCCTTGGCTGTAATTACTGCCTTGGTTTTCTCATCTCAAACATGGAAAACGCAGGAGATCCTTTAATAATTTTTCTTTAACTTTCATTTGTGGTAAAATGCACATAACATAAACGTTACCATCGAAACCATGGAAGTCTCTGCAGATCAGTCCGGCAGTGATAAGCGAATTCACACAGTTTTGCAAGTTTTGCAACAGATCTCCCAAACTTTTTCATCTTGCAAAACTGAAACTCTACACCCATTAAACAACAACTCCCATTTCCCCTTCCCCCCGCCCTGGCAACCACCATCTATCTACTTTCTGTTTCTATGAATTTAACTACTTTAGGCACTTCATACAAGTGGAATTATAAAGTATTTGGTTTTTTTGTGTGTAGCTGTTTTAAAGGATAATTATTTTAACACCTGTAGATCAAGACAAAGAGTTTTCATCTCACCAAATCATTTTACATAAACTGCATTATTCATAAGTAAAGCAAGCCAAAATTATATTCTTTAATATAGAAAAACTAAGAATTGTTATAGATGCAACTACACAGGTTTATTATGAGCTATCTATACAAAAAAAGCTATACTTTCTCAGAACTTAAAGTATTTGGCAATTCTAATTTCAAAACTCTTCGTTTACTCTAATTAGATTAACCACTCAACATATAAATAACTTGGATAGGATGGCGTGGGCGTTTACAAATTCTCTTTAATTCACTGAAAGGAACCATAACCCCATAACAGTCAGAATCGATTCCAGGTGTCAATGAACGCAAACTTCCACAAGGACCTGAGTGAAATCTAATCAGGAAATAAAACGTTTGGACACTAAGAAAAAAATTCAAAAACTTAAAGCGCTGGCACATGGCAACATTTCATCACAAAAAGCCAAAGAACACTTCAGAATTTTTAAGATAACTAAACTAATTGTTAAAGCCGTAATCATTTTAATAGCCACTTAAATATTTTCATTCTGCATTTAAAATCTTAAGTCAATAATAAGCCAAGGAATCATATGCAATTAATGTATCCTATGGAATTAATCTCATAGTAGATATGAGAAAAAAACTTTTTAAAAGAATAGAATAAAAACTACAGAGTGGGTTCCTGAAATCCACCTACCTAAGTTTGTCTTTTTTCCACTCATAATGTCATCAAATCTTGGGTTATCATAGAGATCATTTATTTCTGTGAGCTCACTCACAGATATTGAAAATTAACACCATGTGTGTTCTTTATTAACTACTATGGGGTTCTTACAACTTGTTTCTCAGACAGACCATGCATGGGCTACAGCACAGAGTTGTGAATTCCCTGATCAAATCAAACTCAGTAAGAAAACGTCTCCTGCCAAACACATCTAAGTAAAATATCTCTATCCAGATTCTGTGCTCACACTTAGACATGCATTGCTGTTAGCAAACCTGTCTCTCTGCCATATTTCCTGCTGGCAAGCACAGACAGGTACTTGTCTAACTACCCCCCTGAGTGCAGAAGGTGGCTACAGCAGATTTTATCATTAGGAATGCCAAACTTTTTTCTTCACCAAAGCAGTAGTGTTTACAAGGGAATTAGACTAGATAATTTATAAAGTTGCTTCCAGCTTTAATGTTTTCTCTCTCTCTCTTTTTTTTTTGCTCAAAAACTATTTGACAAAATGCCAAAACAGGAACAAATCTGTAAAACTGGTTCAATGGAGTAAAAATTTTAATTAAAATATTTTAAATGTATTTAAAATAACAAAGGGCACATTTAGGCCCAATGCCAAATCCTCTTAGCCTAGAGAATTTTTTTTTTTTTGGTAGCATTTGCTTACACAGTTGGATGCTAACAGAAGTTAGCCCTATACCCTATAGAAGACTTAGGAATTAAAGTCCTATCCATGGCAAATATAATTTCAATGTGAAAGTGAACTTTGGTAGAAGAAAAATCTGTAGGACACCTGAGGTAGTAGAAACTGGAATAAACAGCAGTAGACGTTATTTACAACACCAAATAATATTAAGAACACAAAAATAATTACATGGTAGCTTTAACGTTTTCTGATGGTAGTCATCTATATCTATATCTATACTATCTCTACACACACACACACACACACACACACACAGTGGTTGACTATCATTATATGATGTGGTTCATATAACAAGGACCCAATAAAGTAATGTTTTAGTTTCTATAAACTGAGGTGAAATTCACGTTCGGTGCAATAAACAGATCCCCAGAGCCCTGACAAACGGAAGCGCCCGTGCAGTCCGTGCGCCTGCCGAGGGGTGGCCGCCGCCATCACCCCTGACGCGCGCTTACGCCTGCTCTCAGGGTAGCTCCACTTCCTTCTCCCCATCCGTAACCGCGCCTCTTATTTTGTATTACTGCAGATTAGTTTTAATTTTTCTAGAATTTCAAAGAAGTGGCACCATACAATAAGCGCTCTTCATGCTTCTTTAAACAGAGGGTTTTTGAGAATCATCCATATTCTCGTGCACATTAATAAGTTGCCCCTTTTGAAAGCGGAGGGCTGGTAGACTTCTGGGTTGTTTCCAATTGGGTGTTTGTGGCAAACAGAAATCTAAGATGGTTCTGCAAGACCCCCTATGCTCTAGGGGTACAGACCCTGCATAATCCCAGGGCTGTAAATATGGCGTATTTTTACCCCAATGACTAGGGTCTGTTATATGGCACAGGTGACTTTGAGACAGGGAGATTACTGAGGTGGGCCTGGCTTGACCCTGAGTTTTCTCCAGTCGGGAGAAGTCAGAAATTTGAAGCATCAGGAGGATTCGATATGCTGTTGCTAACAGGAAACGGAGGGGACTCCATGTCAAGGAAGGAAGGCGGCCTCTGGGAGCTGAGGGTGGCGCCCAGCCAGCACCCAGCAAGGAAACGGGACCTCAGGCCTATGGCTGCAAGATACTGAATTCTGCCAACAAGAAGAGGCTGAAAGTGGATCGCCTCCAGGCCTCCAGGCGAGCGCTCACTCTTGCTGACTCCTTCATTTCAGCCTCGTGAGGCTGGGAGCAGAGAATCCAGCCACACCAAGCGCATTTCTGATCTACAAAACAGTGAGCTAATAAATGGATGTAGTCTGTGTAATTTGTTATTCAGTCAAA
The DNA here is from genome assembly GCF_014176215.1 of Rousettus aegyptiacus. Taxonomy (NCBI): domain Eukaryota; kingdom Metazoa; phylum Chordata; class Mammalia; order Chiroptera; family Pteropodidae; genus Rousettus; species Rousettus aegyptiacus. The sequence goes on along the minus strand of NW_023416290.1, from coordinate 8,486,348 downwards.
GAAAATGAATACAGAGTTATTATACACAAGCTGCTACAATACACGTACAAGTCTTATAGGAGACATAAGCTTGCATCTCTTGTAGGTAAATACTGAGGAGTGGAATTGCTGGTTAGTGGATAAGTAGATTTTTATAAGAAACTGTCACACTGTTTTCCAAAGTGGCTTTGCCATTCTACCCTCGCAGCCGCCATGTGTGAGAGCTCTGGGTGTCCCACACCCTCACTAACATTTGGTGTTGTCAGTCTTTTTAATTTTAGCTGAAATCCCCGATCTGTTAGCAGGCTTCTCTACACATGGGGCCTAATCCTCGCCCATCTCCTTCTCTGCAGAGTTTCTATAACATTTATAGCGAACACCTCGTTAAGGCCCATTTCGTGTCCTGTGTGCGCGTCCGACAGGGGTGGGGTCCCCCTTGCTGGCATGCAGCACAGGCACGAAAGGGCAAGCCTCTCACCCCTCTAGCTTCTCAATATCACCTGCCCTAGTGCTGCTCACATGCATATGTGGTCAAATGTATGTACTGACATATCTTCTCAAAAATGTAACTATGTAGCAACGTGAAAAAAACACTTTTGAAGAGGCCACATTAGAGGGAGGAAAGACCTTGGAGTTACACTCATTTGCATCCACCCATATACTAAATATGTGACTCTTGAACCATCTCTTAACCTCTGAGCCCAGGCTCCTCACCTGTGGATGGGGGCGAGGGGCATCTCCACCACGCTGTTATTATGAAGATTCTGTGAATTACAGGGGGAGCAAGTAGCACAGGGCCTGGCTCAGGAGGACATCAACTGACGGAAGCTGTTATTAGCTCTTAGTTCTATATGAGGTTCAGCAAAATGAAAAAGGGAAACAACATCTGTCTATTATAACTTTAAGAAATGAACAGAAGAGAATACATTCAATAAGGGCTGGATGGGTGGATGAGACCACGTGATTTCCATTCTCATTTCCAAACTTTTAGTATTGTTGTTTTAATAACTTTAAAATGACAAAATGTCGATAACTTCTAAGGCTGAGTAAAGGGTACATGAGGGTTTATTATACTATTCTAAATTTCTATAATACTAATTTAAAAAAATAAACAGTACACTGTACCCCAAAAAATGGCAAATCTTTAATCTACGAAGATTCCTTGATACGCTACGAACATATATATTGTTTACTCATATGAATAAAAATGGGATAAACTCTGAAAATGTTGCATTTAACAAGTTGTAGAGTGTGAACAAACTTTAAGTCATTCAGTATTTGTAAAGCCATTAGCATTATAGCTCTATTTTATAGCTAAATATCAAATCTTTTAAACCTGATAAAATATCAGAGAATATTTAAACTGTTAAATATACTTTTAATGCAATGAGGAATAAATTTTGTAAGCAGTAAGATAAGAAAGCAAAAAAGACCCATGCCCGTTCCACCTGGCTGTTTTCCTTAGGCACACATGCCCATAGAATTATGTCACCTGGACCTCTGACCTCCTTCCTCAAGAGGCAGCCAGGGACAGAGCAAAGGCCTGTCCGTGAATACCCATCCTGCGGCTATGGCCCCCCTGACATTTAACCAAAGATGCAGTTCTTGGCTACGCAGGAAAACGAGCATTCGCGAAGGCCCCCTGTGCTAAGCCACAGCGAGTGCCATTCTGTCGCGCCGATTCCCGGCTTCTGCGGACAGCGCACCACCGTCTGCGACAGACTCTACCGCGCAGAAGGGAACGCGGAGGGCCAGGGCGCCGTCACTTCTAAACGCGACTCTGCCAAGTTGCCACTTCACGAAACGAAGTACCACACAGCGTTTCCCACACTGCCTTCTCGGCATCTGTGCTTCATCCAAGGACTTCGGAGGCTTCGACTCCTGAATCAGATCCTTCCAGATTACTGCCCGTGTAAACCGCTCTGAGGTAAGTCACCTCTAAAAGGTGTTATTTATTCTCGGAAGCCACTGGAGCACCACTAGGCCCTGTTGAAATTCTTAAGTGATCTGTTAGCCAGAATTAATGAGAACCCTTGTGGCCTGTCAGGGTTTATCACTTTAAACCTCAGGCTTCCCAAACTGCCCGAGGCTCGGGGAGCAGATTATATATCTCAAGAATTTGATTCATTGATTAATCCAGTCCTCTGAGACTGGCGTGATTCCTTCCTTAAGACTCCGACAGGATCAATGACCATTTAGAACTGTAAAATCTTGGCGCTAAAAACACGTGAGCTGTCTAGTCCCGGGACCCCTGTAGTCGTCCATTCCAAATTTCAGATGATTTTGGATACCTAACTTCAGAATCGCATATTAATTAAGGAGAAAACGTCTCAAGCTGTGATGAAGAAGTCAGAAAGTAACCAAAGGCGGAGACTGAACTACGACGCTGCTTTCCAACGTGCGGGAGGATGGAGGTTCCAGGGACGAAGCGCGAGAGCTGTGACGGTGGCCGCCAGAGGCCCCGCACGCCTCATCCTCAGCTCTGCGCACCAACTGGACCCGCCCTCTGCCTCCGCTATCCTCCGGATGCCCTCCGGATGCCCTACGTGTGAGCTTCTCCCAGAGCCGGAGGGAAGTGGGAGTCACACGCGCAGGGGACCAGCAGGGCCTGGCTGGCTGTTCTCACCGGACCATAAAGGACACAACACTCCACGGGTAACTGACAGCAAAACCCTGTGTTCTTTCTTGACAACCTCTTTGAACCAAGATCTGACTAAAAGTTTTCAATTCACGAATTTAGCCACGTCGAAACAGAATCATCGAAGTTAGACAAAAAGCTCCTCTTTGAGGAGGTGCTACGTTCTGAGGCAAATAATTATTCACCACTCAAAATTTCCACAGGCCTGAGAGGCACTTGCGACAACAGGTGCTGAGGAGCGTGTGTGTTAACGTGATCGAGACGGCTGCATCTCTCACAGCATGACACTGTACCCCTGCGCCCTGAGCCAATTCTGACTCAACTTCAACTGTCACTTGTTAAATGCTTTTACATAAGGTGGATGATTTCTTTCCCCTCCCCCCCCCCACACCATTTCTTTTTCTGTTTTCTCCTTATTCTCTCCTTCCTTTCAAAATACCATTAAGATTATCTACCTGTTTGGAAGAATGTAACAACTGCAATCACAGTGGCAAGTATGGGGAAAGAGGGAGAATGTCACTGGAAGGAAGAAACGCTGCTTTAAAGGCCCGCAGTTCACAGGAAAGGGAAACCATTTCTGATACCCGACCTGATGCCTTTCACTTCTTCCTTGCTCTTTTTGTTTTTTAGTTTTAGATGAATTCATTTCATTCAATGAATATTTACTCAGCACCGATATTGTGTAAGGCACTAAGGCAGGGGCGAATTCCTGTCCCATAACCCAGGAGGACAAACGGAGAAGGCAAAGCTTACACAGAGTGCCAGAGCCATGTCAAGGTCTGGGCCAGTACAGAGCCCAGGGGAGGAGGCCAGATTCTGAAGGGGAGGCCCAGGACAGGCCCCGGGCTGGGGAGGCCCGGGACAGGCCCCGGGGTGCAGGACCGCAGGACTGCACCCAGTGTGCATGAGGGGAGCAGGAGGGCACACTTCTCATGCTGGTTCCAAGGATGAGCTTGTGACCCGAGCGAGGAGGCACGTCACAGAAGGTGGCGGGAGAAGGGGCTGGAGAGGGGGCCGGGGGCGGGGGCCGGGCAGGACGCCCTGAGCCCACAGGGCGAGGAGCCCGAAGCCCGCCCTGCAGGGCACAGGGAACCCGCGGGGGCTGAGCGGCTGGGACACGCGGCTGGTAAAGGAGAATAGGTTTGCCACAGCTATGGACTTCGAAGCATGACTCCAGCTAGGAAGCTGCAGGAATAACATCGGTGAGAAATGATGAGATTGTATGTCAGCTAGGATACCTAATCTTTAAAAGCCTAACACAGCCCACAAATAAACCTTCGCATATATGGTCAAATGATTTTTGACAAGGCTGCCAGGAGTATTCACCAGGGCCTTTACATTTGTCTTTTCAACAAATGGTTCTGGAAAACTGAATAACCACATGCAAAAAAATAAATAAAATATTAGGCTGTTTGTTAACGTACTATTACAAAAAATAACTCCAAGTAGATCAAAGATATAAAAATAAGAGCTAATTTATAAAATCCTTACAAGGAAACACAAGGGGAGAGTTGCATGGCATTGGACTTGATAATGATTTCTTGGCTATGGCACCAAAAGCACATGTAACGAAAAGAAAAAAGCAGAGTGGGTTGAATTTCATCAGAATTGAAAACTTTTGTGCATCAAAGGATGCTATCGACAGAATGGAAAGCCAACCTATGGAAATGGGAGAAAATATCTGCACGTAACGCAATATTTGATAAGAGATTGATATCCGGTATACATGAAAAAAACTCCTACGCCACAACAACAGCAACAGATTTTATTTAAAAAATGAGCAGAGCACTTGAATAGATGCTTCTCCAAAGAAGACATGCAAATGGCCAGTAAGCATATGAAAAGATGCTCAGCATCATTAGTGACCAGGGAAATGCAGATCAGAAGCACGATGAGACACCACTTCACATCCATTAGGATGGCTATTATCAAAAAAACTAGAAAATAAGTACTGGCAAGGATGCGGAGCACTGAGAACCCTTGTGCATTGCCGGGTGCATGGAAAACGGCACAGACACTTTGGAAAACTATGTTCATCCCTCAAAAAAATTAAACACAGAAATGTCGCATGAATTCCACTTCTGGGTAGGTACCAAGAGAACTGAGAGCGGGAGCTTGAACGAGCACCTATGCGCCTACGTCCACAGCAGCCCTATTCCCAACGGCCAGGAGGTGGAAGCAACCCGAGTGTCCACTGACAGACGAATGGATAAGTAAAGTGTGCTATGTACATACCACGAAATATTTATTCAGCTGTAAAAAGAAAAAAAGTTTTGACACGTGCTACAAAATAGACGGACCCTGAAGATACGCTAAATGAAAAATGTGTCACGAGAAGATTAGAACCTCTTAGAGGAGCTTCCTGGAGCTGTCAAATTCAAAGAGGCCAAAAGCGGAGTGGCAGCTGCCGGGGGCAGGGAGGGAGGGGTGGGAGCTGGGGTTCAGTGGTACAGACTCTCAGCTGAGGAAGATGAAAAAGTTCTGGCGATGGATACTGGTCATCGTACAACACTGGACAGACTTAATGCCACAAAATTGTAACTTAACAATGGTTAAAACAATAGTTATGTTATATATATTTTATCACAATTTTTAAAAAGTCTAACATATCTGTAGTTAGAAAATGCTGACAATGTCATCATATTCAGAGTTTTGCAATATCGTTACTATTGCCTCAATGAAAGATGTTCTCTGTCAGTTACCAAAATAGGGAAGATTTACTTTGATTCACAAGAAAAAATTAAAACAAAACAGAAGTGATTTCTACAGACCTCAGCTGTGGCAAGCATTATGTCTGGCCTCTACGCAGAGACGTGAAAAAACAACTCACACATGTGAGCATCCCGTAGGATGAGGTGCCTTGTCCGCTCGATAATGATCGCGTTCTCCAAATCCGGTACAGCCACCCGCTGTGCACCCTACGTTTTAAGTGATTTATCTTATTCGTCAGTAGTCCAGCAAGTACAATCACCCCAATTTTGAGTATTTTCTGCCAAACTTATAAAACAGAAGATAAAACCAAGTGTCAATTAAGCAAAAGAACCTCAAAAAAAAAAAGGTAGACAACACATTTCAGAAGAACAGAATAATTTAGAGATCAAAGATCTTAAGAACGAAAAGCATACATAAGTGACTCTATATGACCTAGGCTGACAGATGATTCCTAATTTATTTTTATTTTACTGTGATAAAGTAACTGATACACATAAATTCAAAGACAAAAATACTGAGCTCAAAATGAGGCTTCGGGTCTCTCGCGGCCGAACCCTACCCTGCCACGGAAGCCATGAAGTCTGGCAAAATGCACAACACACGTGCCACACTTACTTTCTCCCCTTGCACAGCAGACATTGCTAATTAATCACTTCTGAGCCTGCGTGTGGCCTCTCAATTCTTCTCAACACAGCACTCCAGGCAATCACTATAATCAATAGGCGCTGGCATCAGAGATGAAGTCTGCCTGCCATCCCAGCACCAGGGCGAGGTGGGAGAGAGATGTGGGGTGGCCATGCATCACACGGAGGAGATCCAGCAGAAATTCTGCTAATGGGAAGAGGAGGTCACCACAACCCAGATCGGCGACAGCGGCTGCTACGTGAGTGGAAATCGAATCTGAGGATCTGGAGCAGCTACTGCACTTTTCTTAAGCCTGTTTGAGACATGAATAAAGATCGAGCCAGGCCCTGGGGGATATAATGGACTCTGTGGTTCTTTGAAGACAGTTTTTATCCTTGATAGGACTGAAGAACGAGGGGCATAATTAGGTGTATGTTCTTGGAGTTTCGCAGGCGGAGAAAGTTTCCAGCGACTCACTATCTGACTGAGTTTGCTGCTTCCTCCTGAAGTTCTACTAAAACTACATTCCGAACCATTCCTGGAAGCAGCTGCCGGAGCAGGGGCCGAGAACGGAGGCCAACTTGCCAGTGACCAAAAAGTTCTTCAAAGATAAGCTCTAGAGCCAGCCTGCCTGGTGGAATGGGAGCCAAGGTGCATGTAGCCTTTCCACTGCTGTTCATCGAAGAGTCAAGACCATGGTTACGTTAGGTCGAACCCAGAAGATTGTTTTGTTGCTTCTGATGTTTATTATATTATATTTCCCCCTTAGGCATGGTCAATTTCATTATAAAAAGAATCCCCTTCTTTACAAGCAAGACATCCTACTCAGATGACATCCGGTTAAAACTATTTAAGAGATGAAACAGTTTTATTTTTCATGAAACACATTTAGTGCTTACCACGTGCCTGCCGGGTACTGGTCCAAGCTTTGTATTATGCTATGTATCTCCTTACAATACTCCCATGGAGCTGGTCCTATTATTGCTCCCAATTTACTGGAGGCTGAGGCAGAGAGAGGGCAAGTAAAGCTAGGAAGTAAAAATGCCAGGGCTGAAGTCACAGTCTGGGTCCAGAGTCCCAGCTGGCGACCCCTCCGGTGTCCACAGAGAGAAGCGAGAGCACGCGGTGACCACCAAGCACATGCCGACCCTACGCCCCGAGGCGAATGGCGTCCCCACCGGCTCCTCCAAACACCATACGACGCAGCTTTAATTTTCCCCTTTTAGAGGTGAGAACACTGAGGCTCAGGGAGGTGAAGTGCGGTGTCCAAGGTCACACAAGAGGAAGACTGCGAACACCAGCCGTTTACGGGGTGCGAAGCATGTGCCAGCCGCTGGCGCGCATGTAGAGTTTAATCCTCTCAACAGCCCTGCAACACGGGCTCTAATTTATCCCCATTTACAGCTAAGGGAAATGAGGCTGGGAGGGAAGTTTGGCAGTTTAGAGTCAAATCAGCAAGAACGAAAATCCAAACTCAGACTAGTTGAGTGTCAAAAATCCCTGGTTTTTCCCCTTTGATACTGCTGTTAAAAAAAAAAAAAAACAAAACAAAAAACACCACCATACACCAGCTGCAGCGCGCGGGCACTGTTAGGAGTACAAAGAGGACTCGCTCCGTTCAGTGCGTTTCCAGGATAAAGGAGAAAGGACTGCGATGCAGAGCGCTGCCATTCTCTACACCTGACCGCCATGTCCGCCAAGGCCCCTCCTGCGTGGGGGCGCCCTGGACACGACAGCCAGTCACCCAGGCACAAACCTTTGCCCCCCGACCTTACAGTCTAGACAGAGACAATAAACGAGACAAATAACTACGGGACACAATGTGCGAGACAGTGACACGTGCGAAGGAAGAAAAGGGGACGCGGGGTGGGGGTGGGGGAGGAGGGTGAACTGCGGAATTTCGGGCACGGCAGCCGGACTCTCCGCTCTCTGCTGCGCCTCTGGACAAGCGGCGTGCGACCAGCCTGCGACGGCCCAAGTGCCCGAGCTTTAAGAACCACGGACAAACACATCTCACCACTTCCTTCGGTCTTGTCCAATCCGGCCTCTGTCAGACACGTTTTGCAACACTGTCCCTTGGCTCCAATGACACCGCCTCATCATGCCTCTCCGCCTGCCCACCTGACCGCGGCTGGGCACGCTTCTCCCGGCCCCCAACCCAAAGCGGCGGGGGCGCTACACCGAACGAGGGCCCTGCTTCTCCCTGCTTCTCCGGCTCGCTGCGAGCCCTGCCTGCAGACCCGACCTGCTGGGGCGGCGGCGCCACCACAGCTCCCCCGAGACCCGGGGTGCACCGCGGGCCTCCCCGGAGCCCGACTTCCAAGCTCGCGCAGACTCGCGACCTACCTGAGGAAACTCCCTTCCTGCACCTGCCGCTTCTCACTTTCTGTCATACACTAAGTTTTCTTTAACTCCTTTCGCTCTCGAAATTCAAACGCAATCAGTTCCCAAGATCTTTAGATTCTACGTTGGCAGTTTCTTTTGATCACACCATCCTCTTGCCTGACACCTCTGCAGTTGTCAGAATTTCCTCATCTCTTTCGTAAGGACTAGCTGAAGTACTGAAATTTTTAAATGATTTATTAAAAATAATACAAAGACACATGGACATGTTTATATAGTCATCAAATTGGACAACTTTTGCAATGAACAAAATATATCTCTTCATATTTTTAATGGAATAGGTTATAGTATACATTCCTTTTATCTCAAAATAAATGCTCCTAAAATGCATATAAAATGTTCTTCACATATCAAATATAATTTTTCTGTTGAATCGCTTAACGCTGGAGAAATGTGCTTCCATGAGAAAGAAATGTCATGCTGATGGGGCTGAGCTGAAGTCCAGAGAGAGCCGGCCACATGCCTGACGAGTGTACACTCCAACAGGGCCCGCCGGCCACGTGCCGGGCCCCACTGGTTTAAGGCAGTCACGTCTGAAAGTCAAAGGCAGTTAAAACTGGTCCGAGCATGGCAGGAGAAATACAGATGCCTCGTCCACGGACTCCTTGAGTGGTCCATGTTGGACAACTTAAACATGCAGCAAAGCAATACGAACATAAATTACGACATTCTCCTCTTCCCGAAATGAGCCCATTACTTAGGATCGCGATCCAGAAATTACATTTTAAAATCCGTTATAAGACAATTAGGAGAAAATTAAAAACATTTCACTGATGTATAATATACATCGGAAGCGAATCCTTTGAACTATCTTGCAGATAGTTTTAAGTGTCAACATAACGGCAACACTCCCCAAAGGGTTTTCTTAAGTTCAACTAAACGTTCGGACTCACGCATTATTCTAGGCAACGTCCGGCACCAGCCTGCTGCGGAGGGTGCGGGCAGGGCCACGGCTCGTCAGCAGGGAGGCACTTCCACAAGGCTGTGCACCTGTGCAACTCAGGTCCACACCGGGCGGGCGCAGGAGCTGCCTCTTTAGAAGCTTCCTGATCCATAGAAGCCAGTATCTCTTCTAACAAGTTCATAGTCAACGCTTCCAAGACCTCAGCAAGAGAAATGCTCACTTATATTTCATTTTTCCTCCTATTCGAGATGTGGTTTACCAATCGGGGTCATTTTTAACATATATAATGCTGTCTAGAATCAGAGTTGATTTATAGCCTTATTGGAATAGTGTTACGGAGTTATCCAAAGGTTAAAAATGCCAACCTGTAGGAAATATAGTCAATATCATAATAACTATGGATGGTGCCACCTGGATACTAAACTTATCATGGTGAGCACTGTGTAAGTTATATAAATGCCTAATCACTATGTTGTACACCTAAAACTAATATAATATTGCATGCCAACTATAATCAAAACTAATTTAAAAAGAAATGCCTACCTGAAGTATTGGGAATACATCAATATCTACAAATCAATATGAAAAACATCTCAGTAGAAAAATGGGCAAAACATTTTAACAGGCAATTCAGAGGAAACACTAAAATGGCCAATGTATAAACTCAACACTAATCATAGAATACACATTAAAAGTAAAAATGAAATACCCTTAACAGTACCAGAAATTAAGTCTTAAATCACATCCTACAACCCAGCAATTACCCTCCTAGGTAATACTCCAGAGCAATTCTCTTAAGTACTCAAGGTGACATGAACAAAAACGTTTGTTTTTATAATCACGAAAAAATTGGAAACAATCTAAATGTTATCAAAAGGTAAACAGACAAACTGTGATACGTTCACAGAATGGAATATTGTACATTTGACTGACCTGCAAGTAAATACATGTGTATTATCTCAAAAACACATGTTACGGGAAAAAAGACAAGTTGCAAAACAATATGAACAATGTGATAACTATTCAAGCTTTGAAACTATAGAAAATGATAGCAAATACTATCGACAACTAACTACACAAAGAGTGAAAGTAAAAAGCAAAAATAAAAAGCCTGGGTACAATAAGCAACGAATTCAGGATAGCAGTTACTGCTGTGAAAAGAAGAGAAAAGCATATATATATAATCCAAAATGGGAGTTGAAAAATATTATAATTTTTACTTGGTAAAGAAGAACAAACATTTTCAATCCAGACTACAAGAATGCCATAACCTTGGTAGTTCTCAATCAGAACACACTACGAGATGCCGCTTCTCTGATAAATTTAAGACCATTATTCTGTTTGTAATTCTATTGTTACATAGAATTTCTCTTTTCTAAAATGGTCAGTAAGCAGGTTCTGACAAGCCCTCCTCTCGATGCCAGGACCCTTGGTCCAGCTCAAATCCAGTGCCCACCAGTCTAGAGGAAGACTGCCTCTCACTGTTCTCGCCTCTGGTCCTTTCCTCTTCATTTCACCCCCAAATACACCCTGTGTACCAAGAGCAAATCAATCAACATAAAATGTCACTTTAGTAATGTCACTCATCAGATCCTGGGATTTAAATCTTGAATGGCAGCTACTGCCTAGAGAGTAAAAGGCAAGCAAGCAATTGAAGCTCTCACAGAAAGGTGTCAAAGCCCGGCTCAAGGCTGGGCTCCTAACAGAACCCTTTTCCAGTCCTTTACACAAAGGGCTCCCCGGCTGATGCTCTGTTCAGAGCCCGTAGGCTCACTCATTGCTCTTCTTCCTCTTCATTCACGCCATGTCTCCTGCCTGGAATGCCACCTCTCAATGCCGCCTGTCTTCCAGGTCTCCGAATATCAGCTGTCTTCCAAGCTATTGCCACAAGCCTCATCTCCCCCATAAAGCCCTCCCTAACCAATTTACCCCAATCTGGACTCATCTGTTCATTTAAACATTTATTGGACACAGGCATGTGTCAGAAGACATGGTTTGGGGGCACACATAGAGTGTCTATGTACACTACACATGAATACAAAACTTTTTTGGTCTTTCTGTTAATGTGTATATTGACCTCAACTATGCTATAAGCTTCTTAAAGACAGAGCAACTAACAGTACTTTTTGGTAAGCAGGGTTCAGTAAATATTCTCTGGTTAAATAGATTTTGAAATGATATAGTTATATTATCTTTTTTTTTTTTTTGACCAAAAATGATTAACCCTTGGAGCTTTGAATAACTACATTTTCTTGTCATATACACATCTGCACAACTAGAACAATGGACTTGGAGTCAGAAGGTCTGTGTTTGAACTTAGGCTCCACTACTTAGCGCCTCTGGCCACATGGTCCTCTCTCTCACTGACCTCCACAGAATGAAAGTACTCACACCTATCTGATAAGGCTTTCAGGACTCTTACAAGGAATAAGTAAATTAGGGAAAGGTCAGTGTGATTATGCTAGAAGTGTCTACCACTCCTATGTTAGTGAAACTGATATTCACTACGTTAGTCTCAATAGATGTCAATATCCTCACTTTCTGAGAGTTTATAAAGATCCATTTTCTTTCTGCCAGGCGACAGGAATAATGTCTTTGACTAATACATGAAAGAAAGGAGGATCTACAAAAACAGTCATTAAAATATTTTAATTATATGTTAAACAATAATTTCTTAAGGCCGTAAAATTATTCTATTTTTAAAATGTCTATCATTCTATTTATCACATGAAGTAAAGTATAAACTGTAGGTATTTATAATCCTGCTAAAGTACCAATGAAAATGGAGTTTGTAAAAGAATAGAGAAATGATAAAATTGCTCATTAGGATAAATGTGATCTCGAAAAACTTTTTACTTCCTTTTACACAAAATCATTTTATATCTGACTTCCTGATTGAAGTATAATTCATGGGAATTCATTAATAATTGACTAGCTGGCCTACCTGGTTTTTCAGAAGAATTATTAACTTCTGTTATAAATCCCTGCTGCTCCTGCAGGCAGGTACCCATATGAGAAGCAACTGGTCCTGAAATCAATTTCCACAATTTGGAGTCTGCCCCGCGATCTTCTGCAGCTCATTCTGTAAACCGCCATTTGCGCTCTGTCCTCATCGTCCTGATGTGCAAGGCCCACCCCTCCCGCTCGGCAGGATCGTCCCTCCCTTTCAGCCCCTGGGGACGCACACTGAGACCCAGTCCTCAAAGCCAATTTCCAGTAGACTGTCTTGCCTATAAATGCACCCTCGAAATTTAACAATACGCAACCTGGCCATTCTTATCTGCTGTGGCAACAAAATAAATTTGTTCATTGAAGCCTTCGGTTTGTAGGCAAAATCTTATGTTAGGCACATTTGACTATTTTTTCCTACATCTTTTCTTCCTAGGTCACATTTTCTAAGCCACAGTACAAAGTCTAGGTAACTACTCTGCGGTATTTAATATGATGGGCTCTGATGCCAGGACTGTTCAAATTCTGGCTACGATGGTCACTAGGTGTGTTACCTTAGAAAACCTGTTTCTCTTCCCCATGCCTCGGATCCTCTCCTGAGGAAAGAGCAACCACCACCTCGAGGGGTTGAAGTAGTAAACGAGTTAGTGCAAGTAAAACAGAACAGCACCTGATGTGAACTCTGTACAAATTCTACGCTTTTAGTAGGAAGTAATACCAGTTACTGTTACATATAGTTCCATTGCTTAAACGATAAAGGTTGAGCAAGTATCTTTCTGGTGAGTAGGCCCTGTTAGGTTTACAAAATTATAAATATAACATTATCAGCTATCTCCTCGGCCTACCTGTAATAATGAATATTTATAATTGTATTCCCTGCAGGTTTATTTTTATAAGGAAAATATTCACTAGGAAAAAAAATGTAAAAAATTGGGAAAAGTGAAGAAAGGAGGGAAATGCTCATATTTCCACTATCTGAAGACACTATTTGACATTGTAATGTATTTATTTACAGGAATTTTTCGAACAAAACCTAATTTAAAAAAATCATTTGCATAACTGAATCCTACAATTTTTACCTAAACATCATCACAAAAGTCTTTGTCCTCATTTCAGCCTTTGAAAACACAATGTTTAATAGCACCGTGATATTCCAAGTTGAATTCATATATTTAAAGCAAACATGGCAGGACTTTCTTGTAAAAACTGCAATCACGTCACTGATTCTCACCTTAACACTCAAGCACACTCACCATAAAAGAATGGTAATCGGGATCTATATTCATGGGTATATCGATTATTTCCTATAGTACAAATACCAGCATCATTTCAATGTTTAGTATAGCCAAAAACAACAACTGTAGCATGAAACTAATCAATGCAAGAAGAGAAAAATATTAAACGAAGTTGTGGCTTCAACTTAAATGTTCATTTTCAAAGAGTATTACCAATTTTTTCACTAGAAACAAAGACGAACCCATTAACAACTTTGATCAACATACAACATACACATATTTACAGTCTGATTTAAAACGAGTCGATCTCCATTCGTCCACCATAAAAAAAAAATCATAGGTGTGCCTATGCTGAAACTTTAAATTTCAACCTAAAAGCTGAGGAGCGCCTTCGGTTATCACAGAGGGTCAAAAACACATTCGAGGAAACCCCACCACCGATTTTGCCACATTCGACACACACCATTTCATTCTGATTTACGTGTATTGTGGAATGATTACCACTACAGGATCAGTTAACATCCACGATTTCGCACAGATACAATAAAAGGAAAAAACTTTCTCCCCGTAATGAGAACTGCTGGATCCACGCGCTCCCTTAGCGACTTTCCTGCACGTGGCGCAGCACGAGGCGCAGCACGTGGCCACGCTGCGCGGTGAATCCCTGGTGAATCCCTCGTGTTTACCTTGCACGTTACATCCCCACGCCTTACTTATTTGTAGCCGGAAGTCTGTACCTCTTCTTGACCCTCTTCCTCCATTGCACCCACCCTCCATTCCCTCCCCTCTGACGACCACCGGCCTGCTCTCCGCGTGTACTCCATTTTGACTAACAGCAATCGGTGAACATGTTTCATTTACAAAAACGGTGAGAGAAACACCGTGGTTTGATTACACGAGCCATGAACTGGGAAGGTGAGAGCCTGGATTCATGACCCACGAGAGCCAGAAAAATCACTTACTAACTATGGACCTTCACTTTAAAAGAATTACGTGATTCGTAGGGCCTCTGTCAGCAATAAAATAAAGATGCGGTGCTACCAACTGACATGCAACTCCGTTACCACCACGGGACAGGTAACTCTTATTGATGGACGTCATATCTTAACACCTGGAATTATGCTCAGTGCTGTCCCAGACAGTCTGCGCTTCTTCACTATATAAATGAATTTATAAGTAAAAAAATAAATATCAAAATTTCTGCTGAGTCTTTCCTGCCCCCCTAGGTCCCCGACACCTTTTAACAACAATAACATAAAATGGAAATTAAATATTTAAAGGTACTCTAATTGAAGAAACTTACATTTACTTTTCTGGAGCACAAGGAAACTTATTCTGAAATCTGACAAATCAATAAACATTAATACTGTCCGTTCTGGTAAATATACTTATATAGTTATTAAAAAAAAGAACGTTCTATGTAATCATGTCTGAATTCATTTATTTTGATCATGTGCCTGTGAGCAATTAGTTTAAAGATAAAAGACCGGTGATGAACTACCTATCCCTTATTTATTAAACTGCTTTGTAGGATTTTTCCAAGCAGATTAACTTAGCAACTAAACATCTATAAATGTGCTTTACAGTGCTAATTTTGTTAATGTTCTGTTTGTAATATTCAGTAAAAGAGAAGATATATGTTAAAAATATACCCTGCCACCTCAAAAAAGCAACACAGGCATCTGTTGTTGTTTTTTTAAGCAGATTTTTTAAAAGCCAAGAGGAGCCCTCTCTATGCCATCTTTTAAACTGCAAACATTTACTTCTGGTCCTGATTACATATATATATACATACACACACACACACACACAAGGCATATTACAATAAATGATAGAATTGCCATGACTTTTTTTAGTTAATAAATATAATAAGCTCAAAGAAATGGGAGCAAAGTTAAGCACTAGAGCACTGTCAAGGAGACTGAGCTTATTAATATTAATTTTTTACATGTCTCGACTGACTGACTGCGTATACCTGTGATTGGTACTCTGGCTGTCAACGCAAACGGCTCTGCTTATGTGAGGGCCGTGTAATGAGCGGTCAGTATGTACCGCCCTTTGTGTTCTCCAAAGGGAAAACTGAGAACCTCTTTGTCCCTTTTGAATTAAACGCTTTTAATAACGTAAGAATTTTAGGAGAACAAATACTCCACTTCTTAAGTTGTAAATTACTAAAAGCTGCTCTCACTGGACTTGCCTATGGAGAAACTACAGTGATTTAAACATTTTCCAGAGCTTACACGTTAGAGCTTTCAACATCAAAAAGTAAAACCAGGATCACGTCAGTGCTCCGTTCTGCCAAGCACGGACAGAGCGAGCGACAGCGCGGTACGGTCGGACCCTTGCCTCCACGGAGGTAAGGACAGAAATGTCACGGCAAACTGGAACAACCAAACGATCACGGCCTCGGATCGCATGTGTCTGGACACTTGCTCACAGCCCTAGTGTTCGCAAATATGGCTTCCACGTACGACACCATCAGGACTTCCCCTGGCCCCTGAATCACACTGCCCAACGAAGGAGTTCCTAGCTAAAGCTCTTTCACTCTCCACGGAAAATACTTTCCATGGGAAAAATTTTATAGAGATTCTAGTAAATTGGACAAGGAGACTGGAAAATTGTAGGGATTCTGTGCACATGCATAATTACCAAAAGAAGAGAAATACTGAAAAGTACAAATTTTAAGTCAACTGATTTCTAACTTATGGAAATTTGCATATAAATATGTGAAAAATGGAATCTTGAAAGTACACACATTTTTTTTGTATTTCAGAATGTGTTCAAACTTGGCCGAATCTGAGGGATCTCTAAAACATCAAGCTTTTCCACTTTTCTTCTCCCATCTTTAAATTGCCTATAAACTTTCATCACTAGTATTCTGCAACAGGTACAGACATGGCTAAAATGCATTGATTCATCCTAAAAGGAGGGATGTTTACAGAAATTAAGGCAGATTCAGTCAAAGCAAAGCACATGCTTCGACATGAAAACCCTACCCCCTCCTCCTCCAAAACGTCCTTGTACTGTCTAATTTAGAGTCACGTCTCTTCTACGCCTTCCTTAATTTTTCTCTGTCATTTTTTGGTTGATGTTACCATGCGCTTTGCCTTTGGTAACAGAAATGTATAAAGCTGAAGAATTTTGTTTCTGACCATAGATTTACTACAGCAGCCTCCCAGCCACTGGTCTAAAAGCAGAGAACCCTTTGCGCCACCTCCTACCATCTGTCACAGAGTCAGATTACAAATCAACTCAAATCAGGGGATCAAGCGGTGTGCGAGTGAAGAGGGGACGCGAGGAAAAGGAAACAAGTGGCTGGTGGTGGGGTCACCAGCAGAAACCATAATACAACGTTTCGTTTCTTTATCTGATACAATCATAGGAAGGGATATCATGCGAGAAATAGCATTAAACTGAATGTTTAATTTTTTAAAAAAAGAACTTCCTAATTTCCTAAATAGAAATCCTCTTTGAAAATGTACGATAACAATCCTTTTATTGATCAATCTATGGAGATTTATTAAACACGTATACATAGATATTTTCAATGAAGAAAACGATCCTTTCATCCCCAGTTTTTAAGTCATTTCTAATGCCATCAGAAATATTAACAGTGAAATACGTTAAATACAAACCAACTTATACAACGTATATAACTACTTATACATTTCACTAGACAAATAACTTTATCTTTGATATTTTAAACTTTAAAAACTGACCTATGAACTGCTTTTAATAATTGTTTGAAAATCTTCTAAGGTTACTGCAGTGGGAAAAAAAATTAATCAGTACCTATTTATGTACTGCCAAAATATACCTCTAATTTTTTAAACGATGATGACAGTAGCCTAAGGCAGTTAGCAAACATCTCAGAAATTTCAGTCTAAATGGTTTTAACTTATATAGCTTTATGCCAAAAAACAAAAAACAAAAAAAACACTTAAGGGAACTTTTAACTAAAGCAACAATAAAAACTTGTAAAACGCTGATTTTCTTGGGTTAAATGTGCTCGACAGTTCTCTTACATATGCAAGCACCCAAATGGCAATTCAGATCCAACTTAACCCCATGAAAACGTTGATGCTCCCAAAGTGTACAGGGTGTAACCTGATCATAATTGCTGTGAAGGGTGAGAGTCGACTAAATCTTGATGCTAAATCTTGCCATCTGTAGGTGCTTTACACAATCCCAGTTTTTTTTTTTTTTTTAAGTAGGGTCAAAAGTTTACAGTATATTTTTCCACTCATTACCAATACAAAATCCTTTTACTTATGTCATCTTTGAACAATTCTCTGAACAATTCTGGTACACAGAGCACTCTCTCCAAATCCATTTCACGTTCCTATCACAGATACAGTCTTTAATGATTAAGAAAGTAACATTTATTTCTATATTTAGCAAAAGGACTAAATTACCCCAAAATAATTCTCCCAAAGACCCTGCTTTTAGAGTATAACAATGATTCCAAACTCCTTTATGAAACCACTGATGGCTTGTAACCCAACAATTCACATTAAAAATATGTATACTCATTCTTTGCTGTCACTAAGTGAACAACGCTATTATTCACGACACTCACTAACGCCACTCGAGTGTTCATGACAAACACTGTGACTGGGATTCCGGACTGGAAAACTGTTACAATGAGTTAGATCAAACAGATTTACACTACAACTGAACGTATTAAAATGTCTGCACGGCTAATAAAAAGGCCCTTTCGCCCAGCCAGTAGGTTGGTCTGTGGTTCCAATCATTTTGAATCAGCAACCAATCCAAAATTAAAAAATAAAATATCCCATTTTCTAAAATTCTGTCATTTTAGTTTTAGTTCTATCATTTACAGTTATCGAACTGTATTTGCCAAACCCTATTCTTAATTATTCACAGGAAATTTCTAGTAACTTGAAATCATCACCATAAATTCAGCAGATGTCATGGGAAAGCATCTCAGGGCAAATACAGTCCTTAAAAACAAATTTAAAAAGCACTAACGCACACTTGCATTTTAGCTTATGAAAGAACTGAATAGCCAAAACTACTACATAAATCATGTAAATATGGATTGCATTTTCAATATATAAGAATATGTAAAAGAATCCCTCTGAGTCCTATTTTAAAGTGAATCATCTAGCAGTACAAATGACCAACTCCTAAAAACTATTTATAGGAATCTGATATATTAAAACAAGTAAAATCAATGTAATATTACTGTAATTTACAAAAAAAGCCTGGGCTAACTGAAGAGGAACAAGTTAAATGAATATGAAAGATTTTGAATTAATGTTTCTAATTAGCAAGAGTTTTCACATAGACTTAAAAGCAAATTTTCCTTTCCTGATCAATTAGAACATCACACAAAAGAACTAGACTTTTTAATTGGCAAATCCTTCAGAGAATTTGGATGGGACAGGTGTGACAAAAGGCAGAAGACATGTTCTCCAATGAAAATAACTGCAGTGAAAACACTGTGTTATAGAGATATGGTGGTTACAGATACATGGACAGACACTTTTGTGTAGCTGGCAGCATGGCAGAAATATTTGGCCAAAAAAATAAGCTCACTCTGCTCAAAATAACATTAAACTTTGCAAAGAGCCTTTTGTCAACTTAGATATAAGGTGAAATATTGACTGAAAAGACTTTTGAAAGTATCTAGAATTATTTCTCTTTCTATTAATGACTCTAATTATTAGAGACATATTTCAAATTTAAACAGGAGAATTTTAAAATACACTTAGAGAATACCAGTTTCTTGCTCCAAGATAAAAAGAGACACATCAACTAATGTGAAATGGATATGCCTAAATTAAATGAAAAGACAGAAAAAATTAAGAAAGAAATTTGGGACAGGACCCATAACGGCACTGCAATTAAAAAGATAAGGAAAGGAAATTCTCAGGAAAGAGAAATAAATCCTCCTGCTTCTTAGATGAGGGACTTTCTCTTGGAGGGGAAAAAAAGGATTAACATTAAAGGGTAGCAAATTGAAGGGATTTAAGAAGCAAAATCAAAAATAACACAGCAAAGATTTCTGAGTACCAAACTATGAGTACACCTACTAGCCTCAAAACAATTCTCTCAAATGCTGATACACAGACCTTTTAAAAACGCACACATCATCTACATATACATGGCAATTAAAATTTTCTCACTTTTCATTCTTTATTAGCCACTAACATTTTATCTCAGATCTTGCTGTCCTATTTTACAACAATTTTATAATCAACATCAAAAAATGATAAACTATAAGTATATGAAAGCCAAAATGCCCAGTCCTAAAACAACTTCTAAGAGTCTTTCCAGGCAGAACTTAGAAAGTTTCTCCACTTTCTCTTTTACACATTATTCCCCAATCCCAACCATGGGCAAACTCTATACCTTCTCATTTCTTCGGTTTCCTAATTAAAACAGAGAAGTTTTTTTTTTTTTTTTTTTTCCCTGACTGGATTATATAAAAACAAAATGAGAAAAAAGGGCCAAATGGTTTGCAAAATATTTTTTCAAATTGTAGATCAAACTACACTTATATCTTATGATTAAACTAACTAAACTGTCAAAAAAATATTTTTAATGAAGTGTAAATGACAGACATCACTAGGAGTTGGGCGACGCTAAACAGTCCGGCTTCCTTCTGAGACCCTACAGGTCGCTGTGCTATTTTACCTTCCCAGGTATAGCATGCTTTCTATCATGCTGTGTCTTTATTCTATATTATTATTATTGTTATTATTATTATTATCATCATCATTATCCCCTGCCTTTTGTATTGTTCTATGTAACAATCTTTCCATTCTTCTTCTTAAAAAACTCAGACTTTGTTTATGGTTCTTGGTTGAAAATGTGCAATATACTAAATTTTCCAGTTAGACAAAATGAACCCTGAAAGTGTTTAAAGACCAAAAATCCCTCCATTTTAAGATAAAGTATTTCTAAAAGATATTGTTTATTTTTTAAAATGATATTCTTTAGTAACATATTAATAATCATATTAAGGGTTAGAGAACTGTAAAGATATTTTACTCCGATACCAAATGTTCCACAAATAATATTTTCAAGTCACATCTGTAAGTTATTAATATGTTATGTGCATTTAACTATCAGGATTCTTACTGTCATTTCTTTTATGAATATACCACAACTTGTTAGATATATTCTCCCATTGTTAGACATTTAAGCATTTTCCAGATTTTCACTCTTTCCTCACTGTCATTTCTTGATATATTCTATATGCCTAATTCTACCAGCTCATTGTCTAGATAAATTAAGGGTGACTTTACTCTCATATTCATAGCTGTTATTAACAGCTTTATTAAGATACTTGCACACCACACAATGCACCCATTTAAAGTACACAAGTGAACCGATACTTTTTAGTATACTCAGAGTTGTACGATGAACACCGCAATGACTTTTAGGACAAGTTCATCCCTTGAAAGAGAAACCTCATTCCATTAGCGGTCTCTCCCATTTCTCCCCGTTCCCAGGCCTGTCCCTGGAAACCTCTAATCTACTTTGTATCTCCATAGATTTGTCTACTCAAGACATTTCGTATCAATGGAATCATACAATATGTGGCCTATTATTGCTGATTTCTTTCTCTAAACATAGCATTTTCAAGGCTAATCCACCACGTAGCACATACAAACATATTTCGTTTATCTATTTATTGGCTGATGAACAACTGTACTGTTTTCACTTTGGGCCTGGATGTCCAAAGGAGACAAAGCCAGGTCTTTTGTCAAACCTGGAATGATTCCTCCCTCCCTGAGCATCCGATTCCCCCTTCCTGCCAACTTGCATCAATGTCGCTCCAAGCGCCTCATCTCCACCGCCTGTGCCACCGCCCCCCGGCTCACGTCATCGCCTCACCTGGATTACTTCAATAGCCTAAATGTGTGTCTCAGCTGCCTGCCTGGCCCTCCTCTCGTCCGTTCAGCCCAGTGCAGGCTATCCATTCTACAATATAAGTTCCATCATTTCATTTCTCTGCACCAAATCCTTGGATCCCCACAGTACCCAAGATTAGAGTAAAAATGCCTTAGCAAGAAAAAGAGTCTCCAGTGATCGGCCCCACTAAGCTCTGCGATCCCGCTCTCTGCCCACTTCTGTGCACCTAAGAGGAGCCACTTCAGTTACTCTCTCTCACCACTGGACCTGTGCACACGCTGCTCTCAGGGCCTGGAACCGCCTCCTCCCTGTGCACACGCTGCTCTCAGGGCCTGGAACCGCCTCCTCCCTGTGCACACGCTGCTCTCAGGGCCTGGAACCGCCTCCTCCCTGTGCACACGCTGCTCTCAGGGCCTGGAACCGCCTCCTCCCTGTGCACACGCTGCTCTCAGGGCCTGGGACCGCCTCCTCCCTGTGCACACGCGGCTCTCAGGGCCTGGGACCGCCTCCTCCCTGTGCACACGCGGCTCTCAGCGCCTGGGACCGCCTCCTCCCTGTGCACACGCGGCCCTCAGCGCCTGGGACCGCCTCCTCCCTGTGCACACGCGGCCCTCAGCGCCTGGGACCGCCTCCTCCCTGTGCACACGCGGCCCTCAGCGCCTGGGACCGCCTCCTCCCTGTGCACACGCGGCTCTCAGCGCCTGGGACCGCCTCCTCCCTGTGCACACGCGGCTCTCAGCGCCTGGGACCGCCTCCTCCCTGTGCACACGCGGCTCTCAGCGCCTGGAACCGCCTCCTCCCTGTGCACACGCGGCTCTCAGCGCCTGGAACCGCCTCCTCCCTGTGCACACGCTGCTCTCAGGGCCTGGAACCGCCTCCTCCCTGTGCACACGCGGCTCTCAGGGCCTGGAACCGCCTCCTCCCTGTGCACACGCGGCTCTCAGCGCCTGGGACCGCCTCCTCCCTGTGCACACGCGGCTCTCAGCGCCTGGGACCGCCTCCTCCCTGTGCACACGCGGCTCTCAGCGCCTGGGACCGCCTCCTCCCTGTGCACACGCTGCTCTCAGGGCCTGGAACCGCCTCCTCCCTGTGCACACGCGGCTCTCAGGGCCTGGAACCGCCTCCTCCCTGTGCACACGCGGCTCTCAGCGCCTGGGACCGCCTCCTCCCTGTGCACACGCGGCTCTCAGCGCCTGGGACCGCCTCCTCCCTGTGCACACGCGGCCCTCAGCGCCTGGAACCGCCTCCTCCCTGTGCACACGCGGCCCTCAGCGCCTGGAACCGCCTCCTCCCTGTGCACACGCGGCTCTCAGCGCCTGGAACCGCCTCCTCCCTGTGCACACGCGGCTCTCAGCGCCTGGAACCGCCTCCTTGCTGTGCACACGCCGCTCTCAGCGCCTGGAACCGCCTCCTCCCTGTGCACACGCGGCTCTCAGTGCCTGGAACCGCCTCCTCCCTGTGCACACGCTGCTCTCAGTGCCTGGAACCGCCTCCTCCCCCTCCTCCTATGGGTGCTGCCCTCAGCCACAGAACCGTTGACCCTCTACCTTTTTATATGCCATCATCCCCACGATAATATTAGCTCCAAGTCAACAAAATCCGTCTTTTCTTACAGCCAGTGGATCCAGTACAATGAATGGCATAGAGTGGGCTCTCAACACATATTTGTGGCTTTGATGAGAAAAGGCCACTTATTGGCATACCTGAATAATTCCTATGAGTAGGCAGAATTTTTCTAGGCTCTATGCTAAAAAAATAATAATAATAAAGCAGTAAAGAAACACAAAACACAAATATCAATCGTGGCTACCTCTCTCCAATAGAGGCAAGCCGCCCTCCGCGGTCAGGTTACATGGTCCTCAATGCAACAGAAATTCATGCTTCTACGCCACCCCTACTGTGCCGAGGGACTAGTCGAAATGCTTGCTCTACCCCGCGAGGCCCCCGGGCGGGACTGCTTCAGAAATGGGAGGGCAATATAATCTAGGCCAGTGAGTCCTTCCTGTGATTTTTGCTGGAGCGATCAGAAAAGTGTTTTCTATAAAAAGGAACACTGGCTGTTAAAGTGACGTAAGCCAGGGCCACTGAGGACCTTCTCTGCCATCACGTAAAGTCCTAATTGAAAAAAGAAGCCAACACAGAGGAAAGTGGAGACTAAAGAGAGGAGGTTTTGGTGACATCATTTAAATCCTCCCATCCAGATGTGCCCTGAGCCAGTGGTAGTCTTAAACTTCCCAATTACGTAAGGATATACACTCTGGTTTTGCTCGTATTGGTTTGCGTTGAGTTTCTTCTGGGCAGTCAAAAGAATCCGGGACCACACATCGGGAATCATCTACCTGTGTCGCCCTATGACTCGGCATCAGATTCAGTTGTTTTCTAGGGAACTGACTCGGTCAGACTGAAGGATTAGGTCTGGTTACGTCTAAGTCCCCCGATTTCATGCAAGATGCAGGAATACCAAATTTCATCCTCTGTCCACCAACTACTTCCTTGCGGGTGAAGGAAGAGGGGCGGAACCCGTTTTTCTGTATAAAGTATTCAGGAAATGTTACAAAACCGGGAGTTCATCTCAGCCATCTTTCTTTCCTTGGACGTAGGGAAAGATACTGAAATTAAGACAGTATCTCTACACTCGGTGACTGGCAGAGCACGGCAAAAGAACAGTGTGACAAAGAAAAGTCGAAAAACCAAGTTTCGAGTGCTAGTGTCCATGTGCTGCAAGCCACCAGGCTCGCTCCCCGACAGGACGGTCGGCAGCGGCGGGCAGCGGCTCCCCGGCCTACGGGAAGCCCATGTGCGCTGTGTGGGAGCAATGTCCCGTCAGACACAGCGGGCGGCAGGGGCGAGGAGGGCGGGCTGGCATGTTTATCAGGCATCCTGGCTACATAACTGTCTACGGAAGACGCTGACCAAGGATCACTAGCCAGTCATTAAAACTCAGGGAAAATATATGAGAAATTCCAGGAATGAAAGACGTTTCTGTAGGGCAGGAACCTCAGTCCCTATTTCACGCAGGGAGCACAAGCAGCTGGGAATAAAGAAAACACTATGCTGTGGCCTCTAGATCAGGGGAAAAGGTAAGTTACCGGCAAGTGGCTAAGGGACTGTTCCCGGGAAAGCTCCGTAGGAGGAAGCTCTTCGCCCCGCTGGGCTTTTTTCGATGGAGCAGAAGCGACCGCACTGAACAGAATCAGAGGCTGCAGAGACGAGAGAAACGTGGCCCTCTGGCCCAGGGTCCTGCCTCAACCCCGGGGCCACAGCTCGGACTAAGTGGCTCGGACGCGGGGGTATGTTCCACAGCTACTCCCGGCGTCCGCCTTGAAAAAGTATTAAGCTTTAGAACTCCAGGTTTCCACAACTACAAACGGAAATTATGCAGCAAAACCACCCCCGACCAGAATGCTTGCGAGAGGACAGGCCGTTGTCACCGGCCACCATCACCGCATCTGCTCCATTATCATTCAGCCCTCCTAAAAGTGGATGACCGTATCCTCCGTTTTCGTAAATATAACACCCTAAGCATAACTCTTTCTTTGTTATTTAAGATCTTACAGATCTTAGGTCTATTACTCTGAATATCTGATACCAACACGAAATAGTGAACCTCTAACGGGGGCAGGAGATGTTACAGAATGCCTGCTCACCCCAACAGATGACGCCGTCTGCAACGTACGATGTTCTTTCCTAACTTGCTTTTAGGAGAGTCTATTTAACAGCGGTGTAAAGGGAAAACACTGAATTCGGCATCTCAGTATGAGCCATGTTCATATCTAACTAGATGCACACAGTTTGGTGATAAAGATTAATAAAGGCATACTATCATGCACACTTCAACTATTACGAACGCGACTGTCCGGGAAAGGGCCACACGGTGACAGGATACCATCTTTACTGCTAATGTGTTACGTGAAATTCGGCAGGATACAGGATTTGCTTTTCAACATTTGTAAAATTTCCTTCTCATAAATGCCACGATTCTTCCACCGTTACTGATGGTGCCAGCTGGGAGCACCGGATCTGGTCTGACAAACACCCAAGCAGTAGGATCCGCCTCTGGCGTGCAGCGCCGACCTGCTCAGAGCCCAGGGTCCAGCTTCTCTACAGCACTAAGGTACCGCGTGGGCGTCTGTGTGTGCACGCACGTGTGGGTGCGAACCATGATTTCAACTGATTATGGGTTGTTACTCAGAAAAGAAGCCTTGTTTCCACCCTCTGGCAGTATAAGTTAAGACTTTTAATGCACAAAATGGACAAAAAATAGCAGAAGAAAAAAACCGAAAGGAGTATATGACCTGGCGATCTGCGGAGCTCAGCTGGAAACTGCAGCTGAAAGTTTCAGAACCATCACTCGACCTAGACAAGGACCAGGAACTGGACGCGAGGACTAGAAGCAGATGAGGAGGAGAGGCGAGAGAAGAGGAAGACGAAGGCGACTTTTTAAAAACAACGTCCTAGTGACAGGCCTTGTTCTGAGCGCTTTATGTGAATTATCTCCATAGAAGAAAACCACATACTAGAAAAAGATGTCTTAGGCGGGTAGGGACGTGGGATTTGAAGTGGGAGAATAGATTAGACTCAAGCCGATATCAAGAATAAAGGGTCTCTAAGTAGGCTTTACTTTGGATGGTCAATAAAACTGGACCTTTTCTATTTTTTTCTGTCCGATGCACCTGTAACTGACGGCTTGTAAAAAGGACATATTCTTATATTTGTAATAATTTTTCATCAAGTTTTTTATACCTCTTCAACTAGAAGTGTTCTTCAATTAGACAATACAGCAGATACGATTCATTAAACTCTAGTGGGTAAATTAAAATCATTGAGAATTTACTCAGTGCTTTGTATAAACTCAACCATTAAGGGTCCCCCCCGCCCCCATCATATGACAGGCTGGTTGGGCTGGGTTTGTGAGGCAGTAGGCCATCAACAGCCCACGTTCTCAAGACGCGGCCAACGGAAATTGTCACCAGCAGCTATTTGGTGGCACTTGAGTCCCATCAAGGAAAGACAGCCCTTATTTCTGTGTTTCATTTCCAGCTATTCCTGTTGTAATGATCTAGAATACACGGCAGGGTTGTGGACTGCACAGTAAGATAACCACAAGGTCAGGGGTGTCAAGAGATGGTCAGCAGCGGGCCCAGCGTCCATCACCCTTCCTACACTGTACGCCTACTACAGTACATTCCGCGTGTTAATACGCTGCGTTGTAATCCTATTTATGCAACTTAATGTTTATCTGCCATTTCTCTCACTATGTTGTGAGATGCGAGTGGAACGAAGGCCATACATGTTGCTTCTGTATAAACATTCCTACTTTACTGTGTGTACAGTAAATGCTCCAAAAATGAACGCAGACTAAATTGAAAAAGACTGTCTGTTGGCTGGGAAATTAAAAACAAATCAGGGCTTTCGCCTAATCAAGAAGTTCCGTTTGCATCACTAGAGGAGGAACTACGTTCTACTAGAAAGAGAAGAGATCTGGTGGAGAAACATATAATCCCAGGTTCAAATTCTAGAGCTACCTACCTCACTATATGACTTTGATCATATATGAGCCTCGGTGTTTTCTTCTATAAAATGGGAATAATTTCTCTCTCCCGAGCTGATATTAAGAATTTGATGAAATAAATTGATAGTTACAAAACAGTCACAAGGATGTGAAGTACAGAATAGTGAATATAGCCAATAATACTGTAATAGCTATGTCTAGTGCCAGGTGGGTAGGGACTAGTCAGTGGTCACTTTGTAAATTATATAAATGTCTAACCACTATGCTGTACACCTGAAACTCATAAAAAAAATATCAATTTAATTGAAAAATAGAAATTAAAAAAAATTGACAAAATAAAACAGATATCCAGGACTAGCTAAATGTAGATATGCAAGAAGAGTTTCCTTCTTAGATATCCTTTACATTTTGATTTATAAAAATATTATTTCCATACGTCATTTTAGAAGGGCGTGGTCAAGTTGTCACTAGAAGGCATGTGAAACAAACTTTTTAAGAGATTAAATGACCAAGAGTTGCTATATAAAGACTCAAAG
The DNA here is from genome assembly GCF_014176215.1 of Rousettus aegyptiacus. Taxonomy (NCBI): domain Eukaryota; kingdom Metazoa; phylum Chordata; class Mammalia; order Chiroptera; family Pteropodidae; genus Rousettus; species Rousettus aegyptiacus. Next base: position 8,458,969 of record NW_023416290.1, on the reverse strand, counting down.
TAAAAATTTTAGAGCTAGATTTAATCGGTGATTTAAGAACTGGCATGGATTAGTAAAATGTTGAAAGCTTATTTCGCAGGATTAATTAAACTTTATTATGTATATGCGTAAAAACAGCTTTAAAAGAAAAAATGGCAGCTGTGAATAAAGTAAATTTGAGGTGGTAATTAAAACTTCTTTTTGTATTTATGGTAAATACTGTTAATTATATCACAAAAACTCATAAGCAACTGAAAACACTGTGTACTGATCCCACAGAGCAGCTGTAATTTCCCCCATGTAAAAAAGAGCAGAGAAAATGTGAGAGGGAGGGTGACCTAATTTTTTAACATTTTGTGAAATGTAAATGCCATGTCTATTAATTTGAATCATGAATTATCTAAAATACAATATAGTCAACATGAAACAGAAATTTACTTCAATATAAATTAAGCTTTTTAAAAGTAATTAAAAGGATTCTCTAGTCACTCTTATAAATATGGAAATATCATTTTCTTCTAAATAAAAACTGAAATTTGATTCCGAATTGAACGTTTTCTTCTCTTTGTGTGAAAATGTCATAGGATTTCTTACTATGGAAATTCTGGGAAATTTCTTATAAAGATTTGTTTAATTGAGGAAAACTTTTAAAGTTATTTTTAAAGAGAGGAATATGAAAAAAGGGGGCCCTTCTCCATCCTTCAAAACAAAATAACCAATGTTAACAGAACACCTAAACACAAATCTCACTGAACACACTATCCGCGTGACCTCGCGTGAAGCCAGTGGCCAGCTGACCACCACTTCTGTGACCTGCATTCTCCTTTACTAATTAATCAGCCGGTCACCTCTGATATGATACCCAATTTAGCAGCTTCATGGGCTTTCAGCTTTGCTGGCAGCCGCAATGGTAAGGGCCCCGTCACTGGAGGGAGGCAAGGGCAAGCACAAGGCTACACGTACCCACACGTAGGAAGTCGGCCTGGCGCTTTATTTTCATGCTGCTAAATGTTTTCTTGGCTTCGATGGTCTGGTTTTATCTTCTATTATATTTTAAGAGAATAAACTTTCACAGGTAAAAACACTACCAATGACAGACTGGGTTTGAATTCCAACGCTGCCTCTAACTAGCTGATTAATTAGGTGCACATCGGGAGACAAGTCACCGAAACCCTCAGTGCCTTCCTTGCCCCATTTCTAAAACGAGATCATAACAGCGGCTACTTAATAGGGGTTTTTTTTTTTTCCTTTGAGGGTTAAATGATTATGAGAATAGCTTAGAGCGCTCCCTGACAAACACAGTATGCACGCTGGCGAGCACTCGCCAAGGGTTTTCAGTTCTGAGAAGTTTCCATTCCCTCCGTGCTATGACTGAAACAGTATCTGCTGGTGATACTTGGTTCCACATTCGTGCCTCTATTGAAACCACATTGCTGATGGGCCTATACCTATGAAATTTAACCAATACGAGTAAACCGTACATTTAATTAAAGAGACGACTTAAACACATACATCTTAATTTGTGTTCATGTCCCACCTTCTGTCTGTTTCAGGTCCCATCACAATTATTAATCTTTCATAATATAGTAATGTGATTTTAAATAAAACAAATGTATATATTTAATGACATTGATGCAGAAAAGTTACACGTGCATACATGAACATGTTAAAAAGGTTCTGTGACTAAAACAAGAAAAAACGATGTTGCTCTATATAACAAAAACAATTTTAATGAAGTGGTATGCTTCTAACTCAATTTCCTTCACATCCTTGATTTATATCTTTTGAGCACTTCTGACAAAGCTCATTTTGCAGAAGCTAATGGGATAAGTTAATCAAAACTTTCCTTTTCTGAGATCAGAATCATTTTCCCCACTTAACTAGTATAGAAGGCGGCATTAAATGCCTGCAATATTATAAGATTCAATTAAAAGCAGATGAGTTGAAAGACACCAGGTTCTGTTTCACTATGTACATTATGGCCCAGGATCTAAAATTTGAATGCTTTGAAAATAAAAAGTGGTTTATTCTCGACTTCAGCAGTTAGACACCATTAGAACAAACTTCTCATTCTGACGCAAAGAATGTATTGAGTTTAAAAAGATACGACATACGTAAAGGCCAAGAACCAGGCCCCAACAAAAGCAGTAAATATTTTTTTCCATTTTCCTTTTCTCTCTCTACCTCTCAAGCTAACCTACATTTATCTCTGCTTCGAAATACTGTGAAACCTTTAACTATCTCATGACATCTCACTGAGGTATATAAACACTGATCAGGCATGTTATTTTCATAATCAGCTCTTACAACTTGGTAGAAAATGGGGCCATTAATCAATAGAGATCCAAGTAAAAATGAGTTAAAGGGGGCACTAAAGTAGAAATATCACAATAAACCAAAGGTATCAAATTTATTGGAATAAATAAGAAAGAAAGAAAGAAAGAAAGAAAGAAAGAAAGAAAGAAAGAAAGAAAGAAAGAAAGAAAGCCAGCCAGCCTCTTGTTTTCTATCCCTAAAATGGGAGCGGGTCAAGACGTAAGTGAATGGCTCCTGACGTGGCAGTCCTGGACCCCACAGGGACGCAAGGACGGCCACCGCAGCCGGCAGCCGGGTGTCTGTGGGGACCACATCCCGCACTGCAAGCAGGATTTAGGCCTAGGACTGAACAGCTTTAGTGATGAGCCGCTGTGGTGTGAAAGAAAAAAGGGTTGTTGTTGTTGTTGTTGTTGTTGTTGTTGTTGTTTTCATTTTTCCTTTTAGAGATAATGTGGAAAAAATAAGACGGAAAACAGATAAATACAGTGAGCACACATTCAGGTTTAAAGCAACATGCACTGGCACTTAGGATGTTAAAATAAAAATAAATTTAAAAGATTAACAGCAGTATTTTACAAAAAGCTATCATTTCATATTTTCAAACGATACTTTAATAAGAAAAGTTTGAACCTGACCTTGACATATAATATAAATATGCTAGTGAACAAGTTCAAAGAAGTAATAACTTATATGTTAAACAATAAAGATTTTATGAAACTTCGTGAATATTTTGAAGCAGTAGTAACATTAAACGCCTAACTTCTACTTAGAAAAAACGTAAATGTTCCAAAGTATCTAGTTTCAAAAAAAAAAATCTAAAATCTATATTCCACTGGGTTAATAAAACAAAACCTACTACTGTATATTAATAAGACTCATGAAACCAACCTAATTTGTCTAACTTAAGTCAAAGCAATTTTACATTTTTATTCTAGTCAAATATAATAGCATGAGTAACCACCATATGATTCTCAAAATACATTAGTCCAAAACTATCTTCTATTTTTGCACTCTATCTTATAACCTAGAAAATAGGAGTTTATTTTCTGGACTGTAATAAAACGGCCATATAGAAGGGAGAATTAGAAATCTAGATCAATTAGCTTTTTTGATGACAAAGAATTCAAAGAAACTGAAAGATCGACTTTCATTCTGGCCCCTGCTCCGTCTGTTCTAATTTAAGCCCCGAGTTCAATAATTATGATACAGTGGTTCCCCATACGCATTTTTTTAATGGTTTAGGTAAAGACTTAACAGACTCAGTATTCATATAGGCATTAGCAGGTCTTTTACAAGCTTTCTCACACCTCTTTCCACTGAGGCTCACCCTGCCCACCGCACTCCTGCTTTTCAGTCCTTTCCACTTCTCAAAGAGGTGCAAAAAAACTGTGCTCCTCGTCTGTGATGTTGATAGGTACCAAATTTTCGGTCCTTTAGGTTGAGAACACAAAATTTCAAGCATATGATTTCTGCTAATGAAATTTATGTAACTGGCACCAAAAAGGCCAAAAATATTGGTTTAAAAAAAAAAGCAAAGTCTTCGAATTAATGAATTCTAAATCAATTCACTATTTTTGAATACTTCAAAAAGGACTGAAAGCGAACAATTCTGTAGACTATGGCACCACAAAACCGACCTCACATGGAGACACTTACTGAAGAGAGCCTCCAAAACTGGACTGTGTACCTTTACAGGACGCGTTTAAAGTCCCACACGGCCATTATTAAATGCCACATTACTCCCTACTGCCCCTTTGCATAGGTGGAGCTGTGACTGGGCCAAAAAACACATGTCCATTGATTGTAGACACCCGTGAATTATTCATGAAGAAGCAAACAGTGCTTAGACAACCTAATGCATGGAATTAAGTTGAAATCACAATTTGTAAAATTTACTGTTAACTTCTCTGGTTTTCTCCCGTTTTTCTGAGATTCAAGCTAGCAACAGAAATCCCAATGGAAACATCTATAGTCTAATGCCTAAGAATGACAGAAAAAAAGAAAAAGAAAAAAGAAAAAACCTACTTAATTAATCTTATGGATATGGACAATTTTGAATAAATGCTTAACACTTATCCCTTATACCTAGACGTTGTAAACAGTGGAGAATGCCATAAATAATCTTAGCTTAAAAAAAAATAAAATAAAATAAAACACGGAAGCAGCCTTCTTTTATTTGCTATTTTAACTTTAAGGGGATTCTGGCAAGGTCAGCTGACTCAAATGCAACACCTGCCTAGGAAATAACATATATCTTTCACTTTCCTTCCAAAGCGAAACTAAATGGCATAGTTAAAAATCCTTCTAAGTGACCCCAAATCAAATGCCGTGTATCTCTTCCCCTACGGTTACTATGGTAGTGCTTATCACAGACCTTCTCCTTATAGTTAACAACTCTACTATGAAGATAAGTGGAACATAGGAGTTTGAACCGAAACATAATGGCCAGTAACAAAACAAGGCAAGAGAATACACATTTCGCCCCCGGCCTGCCGTAAGCCGGCGGAGGCACGGCCGAGAATCGGGGGCCGCGGATGCCGAACTTTCTCAGAAGCGCCTGCCGCCTCCCCTAAGACACACTCACTCGAAAGATCTACACGAGGTGCAGACAACAGTACTTTCACTCTGAATTATTTCCAAAGGATATCAGCTATGCCAGCAGAAGTCACACTCAGAAACTTTCAATTAAAAAAAAAAAAAACGAATGGTACTCTCTCTCACAGCAAAGAAGCTCTCAGCCGAAACGCAACTGTTAGAATCCCAGAAACGTCCTTACAGATTTTATTGAAAAACATGTTTTTTAAATTGCTGACCGTAGTTCTAAATTTTGCTGTTCTAGAATCTGGATTAACCAAAAAATCAGGTTCTCTTGTGTGTCCAGTACTGACAGCCCTTGGCTTGCCTGGACCTGTGCAGGCAGCAAGGCCGTCGTCCCAAATGAAGACAGCCTGGACGCGATCGCCTCGGCCTCGCTGAGTGCAGCACACCTGGCTGCGACGTGGGCACCCCCCCCCACCCCCAGGAGCACCCTCCTGGACGCGATCGCCTCGGCCTCACTGCGCACAGCACACCTGGGTGCGACGCGGGCACCACCAACCCCCCGCCCCAGGAGCACCCTCTGAAAACGCTACGAACGCCACAGAAACAAACATCTACTCATGACAGCCTCTGCTGTTGCCGTAACCTCTACTACTACAGGTAGCTTAAGACTTTTGGAGGGAATGGATGTATAATTCAGAAATCGATGCTCAGTTTTCTCTATAAAAGAAAAAAACCAGAAAACCAAAATTCAATGTAAAAAAATATATTGGGCAAGGAAAGAAACATGGAGTTCAACGTGCACTGGTATTCCCTTTCCGGTTTAACGATTTTCGGTAATTATTCTTTATATTTCCCGCAATGCGTAGCATAGACCAGCATAATATAGCCCACAGATATTTCTGAAAGGATGGAGAGTCAAAAAGAAAGCGGAGTGGCCTGAAGATAATAAAGAGAAAGGGGGAAGAGAAAGGAAAGTTAAGGGTGCTGGACGTTATTTAGTTTTATGCAGAACACGAAGCCGACCTGTTTACACTAATGTATCCATAAAAAGGGGAGCAAAGCAGAATAGTAGAAACTGGCCTGTCAGTACAAATAGTCTCCTACTGATGGCTGTGTGTCAGTAACACCCATTGGAAGGTAATTTCAACCCACCAGTAAGCCTTTTGTGTCTTGAGTTGAGCTGTCCATTCTGCCTGCTGAGAGCAGAGTAGTCTACCCAGGGGGGCTAGGATTAGGATTCTAGTTTGAATGACTGAGGGCATTTTGTCAACTGTTAAAATATTTATTTAGCAGATCACACTGCCTACCATGCTGACATTTGAAGAAAATTACCACAAAAGTAGCAAGACAATTAAATGTCAGCGGATTTTAGCTACAGCAAAAGATGTATACTTAAATGGTCTAAGCTTTTGTTTAGATTAATACCGATTTTCAGTGGACAGTGCTCAAAGCCTCAGATGTACAGCTCAAATGGAGCTGCCCATCTTCACGGGAATTTAAATCTCTCTGTTTGATACCAGAATTCTAAGCACAAATCTTCTCACATCCATGAACAAAGAGGAAATTTAAGAAGCAACAAATATTCATTTGAAATGTACTTCAGACCATGTCATATCCAACATGAACATAATTTATGCTTAATATAATTTTTAGTATTTAGCAGTATCACAACAAAATGAACTGGTATCACAAGAAGTACCTCATGCTTTCCTGTGCTTGGAGAACTCTCCACGTTCGTATTGAAGAATTGGGTTCTACCGAGAATGAATGAACAATTCTTCGCCCACTCACCCCACACGAAATCCTCCAGAGTAGAGAAAGTAAACTTACAAATAAATCCAAAGTATATATGAATCCAGTGAGTTCAGTTTTCCACAGCGAAGGAAAAATTACATTTCAAGGCTACATTGTCAAATGGATTAATCTAACGCTTGCTTCTGTTTTGACTATCAATTCTAAGAAACGTTTATTGGCTAACTTTAAAAATGCTTAAAATGTGAGACTGGAATGGAAATACTGATGTAGCTGTAGATTAAGCAGCACTTTGGTCTGTTAAATAAATTTTTTCTTTTTAATTCAAACTACTGAATTCCCTTTCCATACATTTGAATCTGGAATTTGCATTTACACTTATAGATACAATCCTTTTGGGGAAAGTGTGAGAAAGTATAATTAATCGTATTTTTCAAATCAAATTTTAGTGTATATTCAACAAAGTTGTCTTCAGGAACACTTTGTCCACAATATTATATGTTTAAGATTCAAAATATTCTTATGTAATATGTCATACTCGGCCATGAAAATAAACTAAGGAAAGAAGTTCTCTCTGAACAAACTGCTCTACCTCGAAGCTATGCCACTTTGCTTCTTAAATAATTAGAAAAATCTCCCCAAAGATATAAATTAGTACAATTTTCAAGATAAGGGTTCTAAGTAATTCTGGTCACTATATTTCACATGCCCTGTTTTCTGTAGGAAAAGTGTAACGAACCCCTGATGTCACCTGTAACCTAAAATTTCTAGTACTGCAAAGGATAAGGAATGTTAATTCAAGCCACATCACCCTGAATGTGCCTGATCTCCTCTGACCTCAGAAGCTAAGCAGGGTTGGGCCTGGTTAGTACTTGGATGGGAGACCACTTAGTAATATCAGGTGCTGTAGGCATTAAAAAAAAAAAAATGCTGATTCATAGCATGCCACGTTTCTAATGGAAAAAGGACTCCCTATGGCTTTTTCTCATGGGCCTGCTCCCCAAAGAGTGAGTATGAAATAAAAGGGCAGAGTGGAAATTTTAATTGTGTAGGTAGTCATTAAAAATTTCAAATGCGTTGTCCTAATTCTTTATTTGAAATAAAGGTTAGTAGTTGAGACCTGCTAATGAAATATAAGCTAAATAAAAGTCCTCAAATGTGAATATTATTTTCCTATATTATACTTATTACCACAAAAATGCTTACGTTCAATGCTATTTAAGCAGAGAATGGAGCTCTGTGGTTAAGATCAAGTCTCTGGAGTGGCAAACTGCCACTGACTTGATATGACCTTGGAAAAGTCACTTAACCTCTCTAAGCTTCAATTTCCTTATCTGTTATTCTGAAGATAACTAAAAAGCACTTACATAACACCCACCACACAGCAAGAGAACAATAATAGCTGTTGCTATTAGCATTATCAAAGCAATCTCTGAAAATGGCACTTGGTAAATTACATGTGAATCAGAAATGACTGTATAGTTCCTAAAATTTTACTTAACCAAAAAAAAAAAACAAAAAAAAAAACCCCGTAAAGGTCAGATTTAGTTCTTTCTGTAAAGCATGGTGGCAGAGGAGAGACTAATGCCCAAAGAAAGTAAGAGATCAAAAATGAAAACAAAAACAAAAAAACATACAGAAAAACAGGAGACAAGAACCCAACAATAGCAACCAATATTCGGAATACTTAAAACTCCCAAGGGCACAGGGAAATGGGTGGTCGGCTCATGCCCCCAGCTTTTCTGTGATAATGAATTCAAACATTAACATAAAGTGCAGAAAAATTTCCCCAAACTAGAAACAGAAAACTAAGTTACATTTTGTATCCAGTGACAAGCAGTAGGAAATTATAACTTATTTGGTTTTCAGAGATTAAAAACTGGAGAGTTTTCAAACCCACTTTGTTCTCTATAAAGATATCACAAAACATATTCAATATGGTAGCATAATCCCGTACGGAGGTGAGAAGCGCCCACACCTGCTTCACGTTTGTCCATTACTCATCGTTAAGATCCTTCCAGGGTAATGACAAAATAAACACAGAACTGAAAGCCTCGTCCTCTGAAATCTATCCTGATTAAGCGTATCTGAGTATGTAAATATGCAACACAGGTGATTTCTCAGAACATTTAAGAGCTATATACTTTAAGTATCTGATATAAATTAACTTCATATTTAGAAATAAAAATTAAAAACTATGAGGAACTATTTCTTGTTTGTATTTATAGAGGTAGAGTTCAGTGACTGAATATAAATAAATTCTTAATATTTATTACCCAATAATTACTTTTAACGAACGTTTATTCAGTCTTTTCTATATAACAGGCACTATCCTAGTAGTTAGGGACACTGTCTTTATCAAGACAAGAATGGTCCCAATGTTCATGGAGCTTATATTCCAATAGGAGAGACTATAAATAACAAAATATTATGATAACAATAAATCAGGGTTGTGTGATAAGGAATGATTGAGAAGATATTTCAGACTGGTTGGACAAGAAAAGCCCGCTCATTAAATTTAAAACATCCACCTCCATAAGACTGAAATTTGCTGTTAAAATCTATAGCAGATATTCTTTTATTTACATATAAAAATAAACATAAACATTTTGCCAGGCTATGAAATTATAATTTATTTCGTCCAACGGGTATACGTAATCTTCCCAATTTTATACAGTAAACACTGATAAACAAATACGGTCATTGTACCTTCAAATGTCATTAGCAGCACATTCACAGAGACTTTCCATAGTAAAACAGAAATGAAGACAAACATATTTTTAGGTTTTTTAAGATTTTTATATCCATTTACATATATTTTGCTAAACTATAAATAACTTTTAAATATTTGATTTTACTTGAAAATCAAAATATTCCAACAGAAAGGCTTAATTTTAACTCACCTGTGCCTGTACACAGTGCAGAAGATCTACAAATTTGTAGCCAAATCCAAGAGAAATCTGCAACATAAACAAACAAACATAAATTTAAAAAATGCAGAGTCCTGTTACTCATTAGAGTGAATGTGATTTTTACAACAAACGTAAGTAATAACCATTAATAACACCTCTTCATTAAACTGCAGGGCAAATCCAGAAGCAGACTTGGTGCATTACTTGTGTATGTACAAGACAATATGAGTATGTAAGGTCATATTTCACTGGGGATTACGAGGTGTTGACCCTGCACATTTTGAGAGCCCGCCATTATACTGACGATCTTGTACCTGCTTGGCGGGCGCTAGCACCGCTAAGGCAAGCCCCGTGCCCAGCACACTGTGACACGGTCCGCAGCAGACGTCTGCTGAGTAAATAAGTAAACGCACTTCACAGAGCCATCTTCGTTTGCTGTGATTTATAGTTTACCAATACGGAACTGTCATAATCGTTTAAAGAAAGAAGTTCAAAAGTGACTGAATAACTTCTCTTAAAAAAAGTCTTGAGCGAAATGATAGACGAATGATGCCGGATAGGGCAATCATAACAATGTGAAGAGCAAACGTGGATAAATAAGAAAAAGAAGAGGGAACTGGTCATTTGGGATAGGCAGACAACTGCTCACCAAGTCTCTCCTGGGTGTGTATCTTTGAGAACAAGGAGCTGAATGATGAAGGACCCTGCAGGGTTTTCCCGGACCCACACAGGACCCCAGTTCACAGCGCATGAGAAGTTGGTTTCCCAGACGCATTGTGAGGAGTACAAACAACAAATACGTGCTTCTGATATTCTATATATAGCGATGTTTGCTACACTTCTGTGTATTTTATAGATGTAAGAAAGATGGCTTGATTGCTAGTAGTAGTAGTAGTATGACTTTTTTTTTTTTGACTATTATGTACAGCTTCAAAGAATGTTTCTACAATTCAGTTACTCAATTTTTTTCCTTCAGGTGACACTAATCAGTAATAAATAACACTGATTATCAAACTGAAAACAGTATTAACCCTCTTAAGGGCCCTTTATTCTTTAGAATAATAAATAGAACTTAATAGCAGAAACAAGCTAATGTAAATGGTAATTTAACACCCAAATTACCATTTTTCTAGGGCACTGAAAACATCAGACTTTATAATCTAAGAGGTCTAAAGGGGAAAGACAGAAAAAATTGCATTTTGACTTTTACTAGGACCTATCGGCCTGGAGATCATCATATGTAATGAAATGTAGCTAGGGTATTAGCGATGATTCGTGGAAAACAAAAGGAAATCTGTATGTGAATAAGAAGTTATCACAGTAAGGAAAACGAATGGATTCTCCTCAAGTGGCAGTCACTAGTATGCAATAAAGTGTTATATAATGAGAGTCATCAATTCTCTCCATTGCTAGGGTAAATGTAAGCATTATGCTGGCCTACTTAGGCCTATTATAATTTTATAACAACAACTAATTTGCTCAAGGGCATCACACTATGCAATGATCAAGAACTACAACTTGTGATATTAGTAGGAATGATATCAAATTATTACTGCTTGATCTATACTATTCGGTGACTTTTTATTAATATGCTAATATAATTCAAGGGGAAAATGCCAATGCTAAACCCATGCTAAAGATAGATATAGAGGGGGCATAAAGATATGGACAATTTCCACAGGATATAATACGTTGCTGTGACATTTTAAACAAAAGGAATTAATAACAAAATATTTTATAAGTTGCTAAGGGAACTAATAGCCGTTTAAAGCAGTAGCACAGGCAATAACAACTCTATAATAACTGAACATCCCATTCCTCTTCCATCGGTCCTGACAGTTTTCACAAAGCTACCTTAGGAATGTGTTTCAAGGGAGGGCGAGGGGAAGAAGACCGCCCAGGCCGGGCAGCATGACAGAGGGGCAGAGAGCAACCTTGCAAGAAAAGGCAGAGGGATGCATGTCACCTTCTTCTCTCTTATTACCACTACTATTTCCATTGTATGAATAAAAAGATACACCTCCTCTCCGCGAAGCAAGAGGCCGCTCTTAGAAGACAGCGTGGGAAAGCCGCTCTTAGAAGACAGCGTGGGAAAGCCGAGAGAAAGAACCTAGGGTTAAGCATTATCAGACAGGCCAGGTTTCAAAACCTGGCTTTGTTATGTAAATACTAGTGCTGTTGATATTACATCACTTAGCAGCACCTTAGGTGTAAGACCTAGGAAATGTTGCTGTGACTCAACTATACTGCACCCTGAAAGCATTAAATAAGTATTAAAGCACCTGGAACACAGTAGGCATTATAACAGTGAATGACCCTGTTGATGCCGCTAGCTAAGCCAGGTGATTCAATAAAGTGATGAAAAATAAAAGCTTCAGGCCGACCTGACCCCAAGTAGAACTGATATTCCCTGGGATGTCCTAATGGCTGTATCTGCCCATAACCCTCCAGAGAGACACAAAACATGGGATATTTTTGAACCAGGGCTACTTTAAGACCTACACCAAAAGCTGAAAGATACTATCTGATTTTGAAACTTACTATTAAGTTATCATAATCAAAACAATGGGATATTGGCACACGGATAAACAATAAAAGAGGACAGAGTCTAGAAACAGGCCCACACATTTATATTAACTCATATTCAACAATGGCGGCAAGGTAATTCAATGAGGAAAAGACAGCCTTCGCCATAAATGGTGTCCAAAACTCGTTGATGTATAGAGGCAAAAAAAAAAAAAAAAGAACCTCAAACTTTACCTTGCACCATGTCTAAAAATTAACTCAGAATGGTAGGAGCATAGAGCTAAAAGAACCAAAACTACAGAGCTTATTATAGATTAGGCAAAAAAAAGGTTTTAGATATGATGCTAAATGCATTAAAAAAAATTTTAAGGCCATAAAAGAAAAAAAAAATAAATTGAACTCCATTAAAATTAAAACTTCTGTTTTTCAAAATACATAATTTAAAAAATAAAAACACAAGTCACAGATTGGTTGAAAATATTGACAAAATAATTATCGGATAAATTATTTAGAATATATAAAGAGCTAAATAATTATCTGATAAAAGATGTCTAACTTGAATATATAAAAGTCTCACAACTCAATAATAAAACAAATATTCAACTTTTTTAGGAGAGCAAAATATTTGAAGATTTTTTTATCTATCATAGAAGATATACAATGGGAAAAGCATACAGAAAAGTACTAAACACCATTAGTCATTAGGAAAATGAAAATTAAAACCAAAACAAAATATTCTAGACGTTCAGTAAGATATCTTGCGTGTCAACAAGGACATGAAGAAACTAGAACGCTCACATCACACCCCTTGCGGGCTGGAAAGTATCACGTACGGCCGTTTTGGAAAACAGCGTGGAAGTTTCTCGTCGTTTAACCTGACGATTCACCAGGTGTCTTTTCATTTCTCCGGGACAGATGACCACACAAAGAACTATACACGAAAGTCCCTAGCAGTTATGTTCAGAACAGCCCCAAACTGGAAACAATTCGAGTGTCTACCAGTTGGAGAATGCATAGTTTTACAAGGTAGTATAGTCATACAATGAAATGCCACCAGCAATGGAAAAGAATGAATTACTGAGATATGCAAAGACACGAATGAGCCTTAAAAACACTGTGTTAAACGAAAGAAGCCAGACACCAAGACAACAGATTGTATGATTCCACTTATTTGAAATTTCTGGAAAAAGTAAAACTATAGAGACAGAAAACAGGTGCTGGCCTGGGTCAGGGAATGGATGTGGGGATTGACCAAAATGGACGCAACAGAACTTTCGGGGCGGACGGAATTGTTCTAAAACTGGACTGTGTCGGTGCTAAAGAAAGGCATAAACATGACACACACACGACTATACGAATTCACTAAAACTCATCCTTAAATACACGTAAAGTGGGTACATCTCACAGAATGCAAATCATACCTCAATGTTTTAAATGCTAAAACAATTTCAAATTTTCAAAAAATCAAATATGACAGATTTGACTTTGAGGGTGAACACGCAATGCAATATACAGACGATATATTACTGAATGTTACTGAATTGTACATGTACACTTGAAACCTGTATTTTATTAACCAATGTCAACCCCAATAAATTTAATTTAAAAATAAAATAGAATAAAGTAAAATAAATGTACCCGTGTGTCTCTGCTTTTTCCTATGTGATAGCTAAGGTTACTGTGTGTGAATAAAGGAAACTAAGGAATAAATGTAGCCCCAACAGCAAATGGTGGTGTGAACATATACTGAGCACAGTGTCAACTATCAGGGTGCACTAGTAACGAACGCATCGCAATTTGTAGGAAAAATAAATAAATAAATCAGGGCTGAGCCTCCACTACACAGAAAGAGACTGCTGGCAGCATTAAAGCTATAGGCTGACTTTTTTTTAAAAGGTGGGAAAGGGTTGGGGGAATATATGCACAATGTTTGACTTTATCATTACTTTTTAATTTCTGAAGTGAATGGTTAGGAACAGAGCCACATGAAGCAGAGAGAAGAGAAGAAAATGAAGGCGCATGCGCAGTGCCAGCTAGACGAGCACCTTGCGACTGCAGAACGCGAAGGGCCGTGTTCGCCGTTCTGGCCCAACCCCGCCACCACCCACGGCGTCAGTGGCTGCCGAGCACCGGGGGCTCGTTTGGCGAGAGCTCTGGGCGGAGGGGTGACCGTGCTGCGCAAGTCCGGCCGCCCAGGGCCCTCCGCGCTCCGTGCGGCCCGCGTCAGCCCCGCTGCGCGGGGAACAAACAGCCTGAGCCGCGCGGTGCTCGGCGCACGACGGCCGCGCCGGGCTTCGCCCCGAGTCCGACCACAGGGCGGGACGTTACGCAAGCTCAGCGCTTGGATAGTGCTATCATTTTTGCCAACGTGATCTGAAAAGGATGGCAAAAATGGGATCGACCTAAAAACAGGCTTCTTGAGGTTTCTGGTATACCATACGCACGAGAACAGCAAAGCTCATTCCCCACGCTGTCTACCCCAGGCTGACACTGTAATCGAATCCTGACAAGTTTTTCTTCCTGACCCAAACGTGGCCTCACAATTTTCTCAGAGTTGCCACCAATCAAAGGAAGAATCACCAATACATCGATGTTGGCACACGAGCAAGAATACATCTGCCAGCCGAACGGCTACCGAGACCGCTGATGGACGGCGGAGCGCGAGGCACGTGCTCCTGGCCGGGCCCGCGGCTGCCCTTCCTGTGCCCACACAGGTCCTATTGTTGAGCTTCTTGCTCTTCGGCCAGCACCACCCAGGCACCCAGCCAGTCGGGCAGGTTGGTGGAAGTGAAGAGGACATGGAGAAAGGGAGAAAAGGCTAGAAGTACCGCTCAGATCACTTGAGACTTCAACAGTTCCAGCCAAGCATACCTGAACATACACCCGCCACAAGCCTATACCTGTACTGCATGATTAGTACATTGATTTTCCACTTTATTTTTTTGCTCAAAAGCATGAAAACTCCCAAACAACTGAACATAAAACATACCTTCAACTGAGCATGTTTCAAATCATAATATCATGAGTAAAGTTATACTTTCAAGACTTAACTGTGAGAACGTCAGATTACTGAGTAGGAAATTATATTTTTATTTGACATATACTTTATATAATATACAAAGTCCTAAAATATAGCTTTCATAGATTAGATTTTTAATAAAATATTATAATATTAAAATCCCAATGTTGTTGTGGTGCAAAAGTCTTAGTTATGTAAATAACATGTAAAGAGTGTGTACTATAATACGCAAGGTAAAATTCTTCCCCAATTTTTCAACTGATGGTGCTATCAACACCATTTAGACCACAGAAGAGTAACTTGAAAGTTAAATGATTAACTTCTAATTATGCTTCAGACAAGCTCACGTTTTCTTCCTTTGCTTACACGGTTCTACCTCCATTTCAGACAATGGCTCTTAACTAATGAAATTCTTGAAGAAGTAATTTTCATTTCCCAAAGTCTTTTTAAAGCAGGTCTGCAGTATCATGTCAAGACTCTTAAAATGACACTGAGCTTTTATAACTTACATATCAGCATTAATTAACTAACCTTCCAATTATTCTTCCCAACTATTATTCTGTTATACATATAACTTAATTTTCTCAGAGGAATCTTCAGTTTTCTAAAACTGGTACTTAAAATTAATTGAAAGTCGATCTTAAGATGTTCTTTTGTTATTTTAATGAGATGCTTCAAAAAAGTACAACTAATGATAAGTTAAACAAGTAAAAATTTAGATTTATAATTTAATTTTAGGGACTTTTCGTCTACACTAAATATAAAAAATTCCTAAGCCATAATACATAAAAAATGAGATATCACCATTTAAAAAATTCCTAAGCTACAGGCAGGCACACACACACAATTGATATGCATGATACAATAAAAAATATATACCCATCAAATTCACAGATCTCACTACCATTCCTGTCAATTCTGTCTCTCACCTACCGTGGTCAGAGCCAATAAAATAACTAATATAAAACAGTAATTCTCCAAAGAGTAGTATTCTTGCCCAGAGACAGACCTAGAAGAAAAATTAATCTGATATATGCAGCTGCCTGTACAAGGCTGAAATCTGGAAGATGACTAAAAATACTACCTTTGGAGTCACTGACCTGAAAATAGCATTTAAATCCATAGAAATGGTTAAGATCTCCGAGGGAGACGTAATAAAGATTGGGGAGCTGAGACTGAGCCCTAGGGAACTCCTACATTTCAAAATTATGCAGAAAAGGAACTGGCCAAGGAGAATAAGAGAAATTACTTAAGAGGCTGGAAGAGGTGCGGCGGAGACAAAGTACTGCAGAATCTTAGAGATCGCCTGAGGAGAGGGTGGCCAACACTGGTCAACGCTCTCGGGAATCAAACAGTGTCTCCCTGAATGGCAGAAATTGCTGAAGGCCTGGAATGATAAAGATAGAATCAGACTGAAGAAAGTTAAAGTGCTGATAAGTGAATAGGAAATAAGGATTTGGTCATGCAAATGATCATGATCATTACTATTACTTCCTTGTGCTAAAATTTATCTTCCCCTGCAGACCATGAGCTTCTTGAGGGCAAGGGGGAGGCTTTATCCACTCTGACCATGCTGCTGGACTCGTGGTTTTAAACAACATCCTGTACAGGTCTTGGGGCTTTAAGTAGAGTGCTCAGCCAAAAAAATTCACATAATAATAGTCTTTAACAGAATTAGAGGAGGAGGAAAGAAAAACATAACTCACTGAGCAGGAAGTCTTAAAAAGAGATCAAGGCTCAGGGATGACTCCCCGATGTGCCAACCCCACAACCAACCGGCCCCACCCCCGTCCCCCCCAGTAAAAGGCCAAATGGCACCATGAGTAGAATTTTAACGGTTTTTCTCCCAATAAAGTAGGTAACATTTTTCTTCATTTTCCTTCAAATGAGAATGATTACTGAAGCTACTGCATACACCACACAGTAGAGAATTTCTATGTATTTATCAGTTTATTTTTCACAATAAAACCAGTCTGAGAGGAAACATCCGCTTTCTTTAACACATAAGATATATGTCCTGCAAATACTAACAGTAGAGAGAAAAAAATCCACTCAGGGAGAGGAAACAGGACTGGGAACTCGTCTCAGAGACTCAGTGTCCCCTAAGGCTCCCCTGCGTGCTGCCACACTGACCCCTGCGGCGGACACGGTGCCTTCCCTTCTGTCCTGAGCACAACGCACACAAGCCTGCGTGCTACTCACCTCGAGGCCATGGCGCAGCAAAATGGGGTGCACCAGAAGTTAACTTGAGAGCTATGCGACCCGTCTGCACAGGACAGGGGCAGTCCTGAACCCGCAATACTCAGCGGCACCCTCAAACTCCGGCCTCGCAGGGAAAGGGAGCAGCGCGAACCTTCTGTCCACCAAAGGCGTCTTTCTGAGTTTGTTTCTTCTCTGAGGACCAGCCTCTTCCCCAAAGGGTCGCCACTGTCAATTCCCACTTCCTACAGGAAGGCCACATCTTTTAACAGTATATGACCACATAAAGATAAGCATCATTTCAACATGATAAAAAGAACTTTTTTTAAAACGCACACAGCATGGAAGAGGGTAGGAGAGTGTCCTCTTACGAAGGAAAACGTTATAAATTACCCATTTTATTACAAAAAGAGGCAGCAACACAATCTGTCCAAAGCCAAAGAACGTGTGATGGAGCCGCATGTCAAACCCAGGTCCTCCAGACACCTGCCCTGTGTTCTAACTACTCTGACGGCCTGCTGAGGCGCACCAACCCACAGGACAGGACAGGACGGGACGGGACGGGACGGGACGGGACGGGACAAGAACGAAAAAAGAGAAGAGAAGAGAAGAGAAGGAGAGGGGAGGGGAGGGGAGAGAAAGAAATAAAGAAAAGAAAAGAAAAGAAAAGAAAAGGGGAGGGGAGGGGAGGGGAGGGGAGGGAGGGCTTTTTGCTTGGACGGTAGTGTCGGTTCTGTTTAGTTTTTTCTTATTTCTATCTTCTCAAGACTCCAGCCGCTACTCCCTCTCCTCTCTCTCCTCTCCCTTAGACCTCAAGAGAAGAGAAGAGAAGAGCAAGCACCAGAACAACGGTATTTTCTTTTTATTGAAAACAGCTCACATGTGCATATAATATGTGTTCATGGTTATAATTTTACATCACAGAAAGGTTTTTCTCCTTCGAGTAAAATTACAAGTTTATATGACCTAATTAAGTGTGGTAATATTTTAGAGTTCTAAAAAGAATATGGCATTCCAAAAATGAGCTCTAGACCAGCAGGAGAAAAGCTTTGCACCTTAACCACGCTGGGAAACGGAGCACTTAACCTTGGAGTGAGCATGGTTAGTACCTGCTCAGATTTTTACTGTCTCTCTGTATGATTTCACTGAGTCAATTCATGGATCCAAGTACTCAGAGAAATATTATCAAAAAAGATACTTCAGTCATGTGTGGGCCTATAAAGAGCTTTCCATTGTTAAAAATTTTTAAATGCAGTTTTCCATTTTACTATGTGCCTAGGTTCTAACAAAAACACTTAAGAATATTGGAGAAAATTGGATCCTGTGGTAACAGTACCATTTTGAATAAAAATTCAGATCTGGAAGAAACTTGGAGATCATCATCAAATATGTGTCACCCTTCCCATCACAGAAGGGTACTAAGGACACAAAATGACAGAGGCTTGTAACTTAGCTGTGAACCTAGAATTTATAGCTAAACTATCCAACCATACAACATACGAATAAAACTTGAAAGGTGTGGAGACGAGGGTTCTAAGATCCCGGACATGCAGAGTAATGGGGAGAGCTCCACCTTGCGTTAAGTACCAAGTATCAGTCAGCTACTCTTGCACAAATTTTACAGGCATTACTTTTAATATATCTAACAAACAGGCACCTCTCGATGCGCTTTTGCAGAAGAGGAAACTGAAAGTCAGGGACTGAGGGCCACGCTCACGGCAGAGCCAGGGGAGGACGCGCGCCCGCCCCGCGGCCGGTGGCTCCTTCCGCCAGGTGCCGCTTCTCTGCGCTGCTGGCTCCACTCGCCTCACTTCACCCAGGAGAAAGGATGTGACATCAAGAAGATGCTGTCTAACATCCAGCTGTCACAAACAGCCACAAGCATCCATTCGCCTAAAGACAGGACACAATGAGTTGCTCTAAAAAGTTTCACCAACAAGATGATTCGATTATTGGCTCGTTTACACCTATGTAAGCAAAGAAGATGGAAGACATCCGAAGAAACTGTAGGATAAAAGACAGAAGCGGGGGGGGGGGGGCGCTGTGACGAAAGGAAGACTTTATCTGACACAAGGAACTGCATTTAAAAAAAAAAAAAACAATTCTAAAACCTAAGGTGGGCAACGACGAGGGAAACAACTTAATGTGGCTGAATTTTTCCTCAAAACTGGGAGTCCCAAAACCAAGAATATACCTAAAGGTCCAAGGAATTTTCTAATATATTTTCATTTTGATGACAATCTAAAATTACTTAACATAGGAATATGCTAAGTCACATGAATGACCATTACACGTAGCTGATGACTGACATTCAATTTCAGTACTTGTATTTTGTTCTTACAATGGGATTAGAGACTAGCAGTATAGTAATGTCTTTGCTCTCTTGAGGGACCAAGTTTTCTATAGGTTCAAAACAAATCACGGGGAGACCTGCAACACCGTCACCCGGCTGACCTGCAGCAGTGGACGGAACCCGAGGGCAGCGGGGTGTGGCCAGCAGCTCAGCGGGCCAGGCGAGGCTGTGCGGAGCTACTTAAACCTTATTTGGTCGTTTTGTTTATGTTTGGTTGGTAAAGTCTGTTTTTGTTGACTAGGTCCTAATGAAACTAAAATCTTTCTGCACTGAAAAGTAATCTAGTAACATATGCAGAAGTGGGTGTTTTTCATATGGGTCATTACACCAGTTAATTTTCCCTATTGTTTATATAATAAATATGGCTATAAAATGTGGATTAAAAAACCATGTACAGCTTTTGTTTTTAAAAAGCTCTGCTGACAAATCAAAATAAGGCCCTACCAGTGGTTCCCAAAATGTCTCTGAGTGTTAACTCAAGAACAAAGTTTTTCCAGATTTAAAATGTAGTGCTTTATTTTTCTATAAAGCTAAATTTCATTAAATTTGCGGATTCTCCTTTATTATTAGATTATGAGAAAATTTTGTGGGGTTATATTTTCCTTTTAATTTCTGAAATGGTAGTGGTCACTATGTATTTTTTTTTTTTTCATGTAATGACTTGACAAATTTCTAAATCCGGTGTCAGTTTTCTGGCTTTGGGGGAAATTTTTAATAGTCATTCGTGAAATCAAAATCTCTGGGTACCACTGGCTTACCCGTTAGGAAATGGTATACACAAACCACACTTGTAGAGGTATAAGGTACAGGTATTTCCCCTCTGACATTATGGAGAAAATTCATTTTGAGCATGAATACTCAATCGGGAAGTTCTTGTTTCTACCCAAAGGAACTTAACAGTCCTCCCACCTCCCATCCCTCTCTGTCCCCCAGGACTAGAACACACAGTGCTCCAGGCAGTAAAGCCACAGCTACAGCCTGCAGATAGGAAGACAGGAGCTGTTGCCTGGTCTCGAGGTACTCACAAGCAGACATTCTGCAGAGCAACCTAGAATAAACTGCAGCCTAAAGAGGTTAATAACAACGATGACAGGTAATACATAAAGAACAGAAACTCTGGAAGACTAATGACCGCAATAAACTCTTTGCTACCCCTCCCATTGAGAAATGAAGTATAACTGCCCTCCCCTTGAAAATGGGGTTGCCTTAGCGATCGGCTTGACCAACAGAGTCGGGAAGAAGTGCAATTCTGGGCCTTCCGAGCCTTGAAGTTCAAGCCTGAGACTCTGGAACCCTTGGTCTTAGCGCCCTGAGCTGCTAAGTATGTCTGACTACCCAGAAGCCACCATACGACAAGGGAGCCTGATCTAGCCATGTGGAGCGGCCATGGGAAAAAGACAATGAGATGTCCAGCCTGCCTCAGCTGTTCTAGCTCCTAACAGTTCCTGGTCATTCCAGCTGAGACTCCAGACATAAGAGCAGAGACAAGGCACTCCTGCTGTGCCCTATCCAAATTCCTAATCCACAGAATTATGAGGTGCAAATTGTTGTTTTAAATCAATACATAACCAGAATAAAAACTAATTACTTTTCATTGTAATGAAAATATAGTAATAAAGACTTCGAAGCAAAAAAGAAATGTCTCTGACAGACTAGCTATAAACCAGACTAGCGTCGGACACAAAAGTGAATTATGATGCATAAAGATAAATGTAAATCCATTCATTCATTATCCAACAAATATTTACAACGCCAGGACATGTAAACAGGGATACAGATGGGCTTTGTAGATAATTTTTTTAAAAAGTCCTGACTTCAAGGAACTTACAGACTAGAAAAGTATAACGTATTATATAGTGCCTTCGTCTATAATCAATACTGAAATCAAATCAAAAGGCAGAGTGACCCAGGGTTTAAGTTCCTCTGGGAGAAGGAAGTGAAGACTGAACCCAAATCCTACAAAAGGTCAGTTGCAGTCTGCGGTATCTAAACATGCTTCATCTAACTACAGTATATAATAAAATGTTTGGGCTCTCATTTCAGACTATAAATTCAGGGCATGCGTAACTAATCCTTTTTATTTCTTCTTCATAAAGTATCAGGTTAAAAAGCCATTTAAAGATATTATTACAAATATGCGGGGTAGACTGATTCTACTTCACTGCAGTCAGGACTCCGGGACGCGGAACGGGCAAAGCAAGCCAGGTCAGTAGTTAAGCTGCTGTTTTAACAAGATTTATTTCTGTCTAGGTGCGCTACAGTTTAAACAAACACACTATTCCAGTGACTAAAATAATTTTAACTGCTCCTTTTATTAAAGCATAGACAATTTAACCTTTCATAATATTATTCTCAGGGCTCTAAAATTATTCAACTTTTTTTCTATTTGCAGTATTTCTCTATTCAAATTTTGCATGAAACCGAAAAGAACAAAAATAGAGAAAATTATTCTACCACGTGTTTTTAAACACAGAAAAATGTTTGATCTCACACTGTAAAAGAATAAAACTGTAAATAAGTATGTTCATGAATTCCTGGGCAAAAGACCATAGCATGTCTTCAAATCATCAGTACCAGCACAATGCCTCTGTACAAGGTACTTAGCGAATGTGTTGACTGATAACACTTTTATTTCCCAGTTATTTTAAGTGTGGCCAACAAAAACAAGCAATGCTATTTTCTGTCTCAGTAAATTCTTGCGGCAAAGAAAAAAGAATAACATTTTCAAAAGCGTTCACAAAGAAACAGGCCTCGTTTTTTTCTTCAGAACATTAAAAGAGTATGGTAGTGGGCGTATGTTAACAAATTCTATGTGCTCTAAACGTCAAAATAGTAAAGGTAAGTGACAACATAACGGTAATCTAAATTATAAATGGCCTTGTGTTTATCTTTTCTCTCTCATAATTTCAATTATATGGTAATTTGTCAAAAGTTTTTTTTGAAACATGACACAAAAGAAAGAAATTCTGATTGCTCAAAAGTAATTCATTAATATTTTATCTAAAATATACTGTAAAAGTCAAAACAGAGTAGCGAACAAGAACACAATTAGGAACTTAAAATGATAATACTAACATTCCATCATAAAAAGTAACAATATCTGGGAGAAAGATACTCAAGACTATCTTGACTTAACAGGTAGCTCATTGTTCCTCTCTCCCAGACTGGTCAGAGGCTTCCTGGATCGCCCTATGAGACTCAAGGCCAATCATTTACCACCTCCTGGCCTCAGTTTCCTCAATGACAAAAAGAGAGTATCACGATTATCTCCAAATTCCACGTTAGCTCTAAAAAATTCTCCCAGCCTCAAATAAAGGGTCTTAGTCTAAACGAAGGGTCTGAAGACACTCGAAACTTCCATTTGCTTAATTAAGGCACAATTATTTCCCTAATCTTACACTAAATACTTTACAAGTTTAAAACACCTACTGATATTACTTTTATTTTAGCTTTACAATTCCGTGAGGTAGACTGGGTCTGCAATTACTATGTGCATTAGGCAAATGGCAAAAGGAAGGCTCAGCGAGTGAGGCTATGCGATCTGATTAAAGTCAGTCCAAAAAAAAGCCTAGAACTTAGGTCTTCTGACTCCCGGCTCAGTGCTCAAATTTCCAGACTTTTAAGTCCACTCTCAAATCTACAACGATGACAAATAAATCATATACCAGTTAGGGGGGAAAAATGGTGTTAGTTTTAAATGGTTACATTGTTTCTTCAAATAAAGATGTTATAAGTCTTAAATTCCCTAAGATAACACAATTTTAGGCCTTTATGTCTTGAAATTATTTTCAAGATTCCTGGAGTAATAAAACCCCAGTGACTTAAACATGTTACAAAAATATTACCATATATCAACGTTTCCTAAATTGATGTGTATTATTTGACCAAAAAAGGGTTTGTCGTAAAATAAGTTTTGAAATATCTGTAGATTTAACAATTCACGTATGCTTTTTAGTTTAACGTAACATTTCACAGCTTTGTGGATCAACATACATTTCATACTTTTAAAATACACCCATTGCACTTCTGTTTCAATGAACTCATCTTGGAAAATACTTGTGTAAATTTTAAAAATAAAATCATTTGCTAAATAAAACAAAATTACTATATAATTTTAAGTAAGAAGTATTTTCCTTACTTTCTAAGCATACGTATTTTCGAATTTTCTCTAAAGATGAAGTATCTTACAATTTGTACAATAGACAGTGTTTCTTTTATTTTTTTTCCTGAAAAGTTGCTACTCCAAACTGTACTTTACAGTCAGTGGCAAATTAGAATACAGAATGTAGTGTAAAATCTTCTCACAGTCTTAAAGTATACTCTCAGGGACACAAATGACATTGAATTAACAGGTCTCCCCAGGAGTCATGCTAAACCAAACACCCAGCACTGCCACTGAAGAATCTGACAGCAGACCACAACCCAGGCGGAAGTGCACACTTTGAAATGCACTAACGATAAACAGGTTATTGAGGGGAAATGTTCGTTAGAGAAATCGCATTTGAAACAACCTTACACTATTACTGGGATCTGTGTCTAAAATGGGGAGCAAACATTTACAGGTAAAGGGCAAGTCAAATTACTTAATCAGTTAACCCAATAATAATATGGAAATAACCACAAATGTGGTTTTGCCCTATTTATAAAATAGTAAACTCTGAGGCAAAGGCTAATTAGCTATTCTGAATTTCTCTCGTACTCATGACTTGATAACAGTACGTGAACGTATTTAAGTCCCAAAGGAATCAGACGTCTGTAACCCTTCCCCCAGACAACCACAGTTCCCTAACACAAAGTAACCACACACGCTTTCTTTATACTTCCATCTAATAATGGTTAGGCAAGTCCAAAAATACTTTCCAATGCTTTTAAAAATGTGAGGCAGCTTAGAAACTTGAGCTGTTTTTAGTAATGATATTTTAAAAGTGGTATAACTTACCACTCCAGGCAAAGAGCTATGACTTGTCCTCCTAACACTGGTAACACGGGAGACCAAAAAGAGCTATTTTGAGAAAATAAGAGATTGTGGGTTCTAGTCTCAAACCTCACCCTCCCCTCACACAGATGAAACTTAATGCTTATGTAATTCACAAATCACATTTCTGTTTAAAAATGAAAGAAATTACAGAACAGTAAGTTATGTATTTGTTTTTAAAGGTACCCAGAAAAATCTTTTTAGGAACAGAAGTAATATTGCCCAGAAGGTATTTTTTTCCAGGTTTGTCTGTTTTTAATTAATTTTGCTGGGATAACATTGGTTAACAACATTATGTAAATTTCACCTGTACAAGTTTCTAATATGACATCTATATACTCTATTGTGCGCTTACCACCTAAAAGCTAGTCTCCTTCCTTCACCACATATATATCTGACGCCCTTTATAGAAGATTTAGATACCTCAGCTCTTCCTAATCCTTAAATGTTTATGTAAGTTTCCCCTCTCACTTATATCCATTTTAGAATTTAGAAGGTAATTGTTAACCAGGCCATAAACGGTTCACAGATAGAGGGAATTTCAGAGCCACTTCCTTGTCCACAAATACATGAACAAGTCATATTTTAAAATAAAGCGCAGACTACCACAAAAAAGACTCACAAAAAGGTATCAAAGTATAGTATGCTTCTCCAACCTATAGTTATCCTATTTTCAGCTGTAGAGCAAAGGCAAAAGGCACCTTTGTGAAAATGAGTTTAGACTCCAAGTGCTAGATAAAGGAATAACAGAAGTCTAAAACCACTTGAGAAATAATAAGAAACAGCATTTATTAGAAGGTCACGTTAAAAAGATGAAACTCCCTAAACTCCTCCATGAGGGAAATAACTGAAGAAATCACACTCTGCAGATTGCAAAACTGGACAAGAAGCCGGAAACGTTTATTCGCCTTCGGTTCACATCAAGTAAAACACTGGCCGTGTTGGGGGGCGGCGGGGGGGGGGGGGGGGGGGGCGGCAGTCCTATGGAACAAAGCAGCACTTATTTCCTACATGTAAAATATAATTTTTTTAAAAAGCAGAATGGAAAAGACTGACATTTAAGCATTCTGAAACTTTTTCATCAACAGTTAATCCCCTTTTTTGGAATATTAAAATTGTATTGCTGTAAGTGTGGAGAAGACCACTGTCTTTCTCAGCTATATAATCAATGACATGCCTTCTACCTCTGAGAATTTAATGGTTTCCTCTGATGTTTTTCAGCAGGACTGTGGCAATGGGGCCCTGATTCACAATCAGCGCTCACCAGGGGACGCTTCCTACCCCTTATCACTCCTTTTATCCCAAAGGAGGGCACAAGATCGACACCGCTCACTCCTACACACTGGGGCCCTCTCATTTATTTAGATGCCCTAAATCTCTAACGTGTTCAACACCACCGGCAGGGAAGGAGGTTTCAGAGTGCTCAGGCAGAAGGCACCGTGTGCCTCACAACCCCTTCCTGACTGTGTCTTACAGAAGGCAGGTGAGGAATGTGGCCCTGATTTTAAAGGCCTGATCATCTAGTTTCTTGATACTATAAAAGTCCTTCCATCTGTGATTTCTTCCCCTTTTATCATGGCGATTTCTCTGGGCTCTCAATATCTCTAAGAAAAAGAAAGTCTTGAGAAAATGAGGTAAAATTCTGATCTGTGAATTTCATTCCCAGTAAAAGAACTTAAAAAACAACAACAACAACAACAACAGAATAACTTCTTGGAGACCTAACAGAAAATACACCAAAACACCAAAATTGATTGTGTAAACATGGTGTCATCGTGGGTAAATTCTTTCATGTCCAAATCATTTAAATCATAACCATATTATCAAGTTATATTTAAACAAAAACAATGAAAGATGTGTTGAGAAAGTAAATTGAAACTAACGATTTCAAATATTCTAACTCTCCTGGGTTTGTTTTCTATAAGACAAAAGGGAAGTCGCCTGCATAGCTTGACAACGTAAACAAATACAAAAATATCTCATAATTATTCCCTTCTTCGTCTGTGTGAAGGGAAAGGAATAAAGGAAATGAAAGCCATGAGTACACACTTGCAAACCAAAACCACAAGAAAAACAATCTCAAACCAGACTATAGGAGGAGGCAGGAGAAAAGCAAGATCTCCACGCCAGAAGTGATTCTGCAACACAACAGGGTGAACCCACATTCCTGCCGCAAGCCTCGTGCTTCGACGCGGGCCGCGCGGTGGCAGTCCCGAAAGCCTTCCAGCGGGGAACCAGGACAGTAAGAGAAATGAGCAGGTCTCAGGACTGGACCGAGCCCGGATCTGATTCTGATGCAACGCTGTGTCGAATGCTATGGCAGCCAGAAACGCAGTTACATAGATGATTACAACTTTTATAGAAAAACTCTAAAAGAAACGTGGCTTTGAATGTGGGCCTCTCTCATTAATAACGAACTGTCCAAAGTATTGAAAAGGACGTGCTTTCTAGGGAGAGTCATCCACGTAATGAATGATAGGGAGGACGCAGCACCACCTTCAGAAACAATCTAGACACACGCCTACAGCGAATCTGTGCTTGGGGAACCAGGGTGGTGTGAATAGTAGAGTCTAGTTTCCTCTTAAAGCCAAAGTACCACGTGGTTGAAAAGAAAGTCTGATTAGATTTGGAGACTGCACTTGGTTTCCAAGGGCCAAGGGCTGTTCGGTGTGTTGTTTTAAAGGCGCCACGTTTTCACCAAGCCCGGGGCAGTGCGCCCTGTGAAACTACTTTGACCAACTCCAAGGAGCCAGACCTCCGTTCCCAAAGACCTCCGAAGCAGCACTCTGGTTTTGTTCTCAGAACATTCGAGAAATCACTCATCCCAAAGGGATCTGAGAAGGGACCTCAAGAGCTGGCTGTGCTTCATCCATTTTCTTCCTCACAGGGCGAAGAAGCCTTAACTCACTAAGACGTTCTTCACCAAACAGGAAGCAAAACTGCATTCCTTCCTATGATGTTTTAAGTTTTCCATTGTTATACCAGGAATGCTAGCTAGAATATACTTTTCAAATCTGATTTCTATATAATGTGTCACTAAGTTACACAAATTCCCCTCCTTTAGGGGGAGGGTAAAATGTCCAGGTGAATTATCCATCTCAAAGCTGCCACGTGTTTACTTCATCGTATCACCTACACATAACACTAAGAAAATCATTGTGTTTTCCATTAAATCTAGTTACACAGATACCTGTATTAGCTCAAATTTTTTGGCATGGTTCTTACTGAAATCTGCTTCTTTCAACAAAACCATTATGCCTCGAGGTCTTAGCCAACAGGTCTTAGTCAAGACTATTAATATGAGTTCATTCCCTTTATAAAGACTTACCGATATTTAAGATAAACAGTAGTGACTATTGTAACACAAATGTTATGAGCCTCCTTTTCACTTAGAAAGCAGAATTCATTCTAAGTACAGAAAACTGGACATTTCTATAAGGCACCAATTATTTTATATTTATAAGCGATAAAGTAAGAGCAATAGGAGTGTCTACTAGTATTATTCAAAATGTTATCAGCAAGTTCTCATACTTAGATCGAAGTACAAGTTTTTCCTCTAGGATCCTCATCCCTGAGAGGTACTAAGACACAGTAAAATGCATGTGAGTTTTACTATTATCCTTAGAGACACTGCAGAGATCAACCAACCAACTTCTCCTAAAAGTAAAGTGCTCAGGACCTGCAGAAAATTTTCAAAGAACCTGTCTTAAATATATTTTCAGACTTGTATTTCTAGGTTCCACGAAGTCCAGAAAGCATTTCTTGCTATGAGCCTGTGTCCTAAGACTCTTCCACTGGGTTCTTTATTGGTATCAGTGAGAGGCAGGCAGGGATTCCGTGACTACCTGAAACCCTAGGACTGCCAATCACTGAGTCAGACTGACCTAATACACAAACCACTCGACTATGCTAAACGCTTTGCGAGGCTGCAACAAATTTTTCAGCAGCTAGTCAGTGAGTACTTATTGGGTCCACTGAGTACACAACTGTGTGCTGGAAACTCGCACACACGTCGACGATTTAACAGAATCCCTGCCCTCAAAGGGCTTCCCATCTGAAGGAAGAAAACAAAACTGAGAAAAGCAAACGTAGGAAAATGGAGTATCTCTTAATGTAACAGGTGGCTAAAGATGGTCTTGCTATGTTTTAAGACAGGAGTGGATGTAAAGGATGACTAACAGATGAGAGGCAGTCATTAATTACGGTGTGCACACGAACGACAGCAGCAGTATGAAAACACATCAACACAGGATGCACTGGGAGTAATTTTCACCGCGAAAAGCAAAACTGGAGTGAGAAAAAAATTAGCAAACTTTGAAAAGGTTATGATGTTACAGTGATAATAGCCTAATCTGGAAACAATAAAACAAAACAAAAATATGAACATTTGATACATTAAGTCCTTTGCTAATTATTCAATGAGGGGTGGGGGGTCATGGCCTAGAGATACTTAATTTATTACCAAGTTCCTATAAAACAATGGGTAAATCGAACTGCTCTTTATATGGTTATAATGCTGTCTCACTTAACACTGCCTAACCAAACTATCTTTAACCTTCCTGACATTTGCTGTGACTGAGTTTAACTTTAAGATTTTCTAGGAAAAAAGTAAATCTAAAAATGGCTGAAATTTAAAAAATAATTTTTATACATACGCACAACTGTTCAAGTATTATACGGCAAGTGAACCGCATTCCCACAGCAATCCTGACCCTCGGTGGGGACGACCAAGCTTGCTTCCTGAGCTACTTGGGCCCCACCTCTGGAGCCCAGACACACTGCCCCTAGGACTGGTCCTACGTACCGCTCTAACTAGCTCTGCAACTATTTTCTCTCTCCCTCTCCAGATCTGTCTTACATAATAAGCATTCCACTTCTCAAGACTGATACGCGCATGGCTAAGATACACATTCTTAGGACAAAATATGCTACGTAAACTAGTGATTATTCTACTTCAAATTTCTCTGCCTTCTCCATGTTATCAATACGCATGCTACCTAACTCCAAAAAGATATGCTGAGATTTCTTGTTAATTTGTGTACAAAATCTAGGGCAAACTTTCATTCACTTATTCCTGATGAATTTATCAAGCACCTGGTTGCGAAGGGCGTAAAAAAAAGTTGTTACTCTTATCCTTACCCTAATAGGACGTGCTCCATAGATTAACAATCTCCAAAAGAAAATTAACACCCTTCCTAGTCACTCCAAGACGACTTTGCTGTTTCTGGAACTTGCTCCACAGAGATTTTAGATCTTCTGTTTCCAAAGTTGGATTCACATCTGGAGCAGCTCTTTCAAAGGAAGCCACTTCTCCCTTTCTTCCTTTAATGAAGTTATTACTCACTCTTTTTAGATTTGCCCTTTTAAGAGTATAAAATAAACCAATGTTCATTTTAGAATATAGAAAAAAAGTATAAGAGGGGGAAATAATCCCCACTGCCACCCACACCTCTGAAGTACCTTTTGTTAATAGTTCAGCTAACATTTTCATTTCGTTTATTTCTTTTGGGTGTCTTTCTACCCATTACCTTTAAACGAGATTAAATATAATTCTATGTAACAATGCACTACTCTGCTACCTTCCCCTACAGTACTGCCGCTGCTACCCTAAGACTACAGCATCACTCACCATTTCCCTCTTGTTTGATAGCACCGTTTCCAACGTTTCACTGTTTCTAGAAACTGCATGATAGAAATCTCTGTACACAAATCTCCATCTGGGTATATGACCACTTCCTTAAACCGAACATGGGGAGTGGCACGCCTAGGTCAACAGATACGATCGATGGACTGTAAGGCTCCTCTTCTATGAAGCCAAAGGGATTTTCAAAAACGCACTGCTTTACACCACAAACCAGTCGTTCGTGAAAATGCTCTTTAACTGCAACCTAATGAACAAGGGCAGGCTCTCATTCATTCATTCATTTTACTAATTTGATAGGTAAAAATGGCATCTTACATCAGTTTTCCCTTGTATTTTTTATTTAAGGAGTTTTTAAATTTAAGAATCTAATCTATTCTCCACAGAGGCTAAAACGAGGCTTAGCTTCCCCCCGGAATCTCTGACATGGGTGGTCCGTTAACTCTGTCTGGCATTCAGGTCTTTCTGGCCAGAGCTTAGTGACCTTCGGCTCATCACCTCAGAAATGAAGGCCATTACCACCAACTTTCTAAGCAGCAGACGGCTCTCCTGGGAACACACCTCATTCCAGTGGCAGCAAGCGCTCAAGTGGAGCTACCAGAAAACCAGCCTGTATCACTCTTCGGCTCCTTGTAACTGGCAAGAAAGACAAGCCAAAAACACTGGGTGACGGTTTAACCGTTCCACAGGAACTCCGACTGTTCGCAGTAATACTGTCCTCGATTCTTCCTCACACCTGTGGTCTAGTTCGATGTGGTTTATTTACTGTCGAAGTCGCCAGTACTTATAATGCATGCATGCATATGTATTATGCATATGTATGCATATGAAGTACACATATTCGTACCCTTAATAAAGAAGCTGCCACCAGATACTTATCAGTCCATGTATACACGTGTAGGAAGTACACATGCTCTTGCCTTTATTATTTAAGTTTTCCCACATACTGTGAAAGGATACAGGCATTTCCCCGCTGTTAGTTCAAAACAGTGACAGCAATACAATTAAAGTCATGCCAAGCTGATCTTTCTGCTCTTCACAGACAGAAGGAGAGAAGGAGAGAGACCTACAGAAAGAGAGGGAGGGAGGGAACCCACGAGCACTGTGATTCCTAGAATTACAGAAAGGACTTAAAGCATCTTGAATGGCGTGCCTTTTATAAAATTATCTGTGACATGGAAGGTTCACACGAGGAAAACTGATAGCAAGTTTTTTTTAATTTTTATGTTGCTTATCTATGATGAATCCTGAGGATTGCTGGTCATAGTCTCAGTGATCCAATGTTGAAGATTTTACGCCCAGAAACTAGTGAAGCGCCCTCGTCCCTTACAAAGATTCACTCCCACACCCACTGAGAGCTCTAAGCTATTTCCTCAACCTTCATGAGTCTTCTTCGGACGCACAAACGGTGGAACAGGAGAAAGGGGGTAAGATATTTAGCCTTCAGTGGTTTCAGACTCTAAAGTAAATTTATTAGTGATAGTTCATAAACTCAACACTGACTTACTCGAGGCAGAAATGACCTGTAAAAAAATGACAGGCCTGGGCTACCTGACTGTGGTTCTAATAAATAACTTATTTACTGGGTTTCTGTAGAGATGTCACTCTTGACTAGGACAATCAGTAACTCACTCAGTCCTGCCTCGATATCTCTTTACCAGCAACTAATCCACTCCACTGCCTTTGCTGAAGCTCTCCTGGTCTAACTTCAAAGGTTCTATTCCCATAAAAAGATCACATATATTCTTGAGGTTTGCTCAAGGAGATTCATACATTCTGCTTTGCATCAGCTCTTTCTCACAACATAAGCACACGTGAACAGTCTTCAAAGGAACAACGAACTTGACATCTGTCTTTTCATTTATGATGGTTTTATTTATTTAAGTAATACACCTGAAATATGCTGAATAAACACTACCTGGTAAAACACTGAACAGAAAGCCAGACTGTAGGATGTCTCCTCGCCTTATAAATGTGTACCTACATTTATCCTGAAATTCCTACGAAATCTGTAATATATTACAATTCATTCAAATACTGCCCAAAAGATACCTCGAAGCTTGCTAAGTACCAAACTGCTTTAACTGTATTTCACACATATTTATTCCGAACAATTCTTCAACCCACTCTCTATAACAATAATCATTTTAAAAAATGGCATCGATCGTGACACTGACAAAGTTAATTCAGTTAAAAGCACAATCCGACGTGACTGTCTTCACAACCAACCAAAACACTCCGGCCAAAACCAACCTACGAAGTGGGGGAAGAAATCTGCCTGGACTTCCAAAGTCGTTATGAAGCTTACTAAAGAAAGCAGGCCCACAGTAGGTAATATGATTAAACACTGACATATTCAAAGTTTAAAAAACAAAATGAAGATGGATGGATGGATGAATGGACAGATAGACAGACAGACAGACAGATAGGTTTTTAAAGCTGCCTTACCTACCAAGTGCTTCCAACAGTCCCCAGTCCTTTGGGAGAGAGCATTTTAATGAACTGACTACATGCATCCCAGAGGCTCAACCCACATTTCCTGATTTGTATGACAAAGATTGTCATTAACCTACCAAGATCACCAGGAATGCAGCACCAGTGTGGCTACACTTAAATAAACCTTTCATCTACTTGAGCAAAACAAAAAACACTGTGAAACTGGTATGGCAAGTCGTACAACTTAGCATTATACATGAGTTTCAGATGAGACCGCCTGACTAATCAGCGTACTCGAGACTCACATAGGAGAGCCGAACACACGTAACTTGCATGAACTTGGAAAAACAAGAACTAATCAATTCGAGCAATTTTTAGCAGAATAACAGTGTAAGATTATGTAAACCATCCAATGAATATAATTCTAGATAAAGTCCTATATACTATATGTAATTACTATATTTCAATGCAGAAAAAGACCCTGATTTTTCAGTTACTGAGGCCTTTACGAAGTTCTTCTATAAGACAATTTTTCAAGTTTGTGACATTCCTGGATACAATTTTTCTTGTTCTCTCCATGTCTCCTTTGTAGATGCCATTTGTAAACCTCACTCCTTGAATAAAGACCTTTAAACTTCTCCTTAAAATCCTTTAAAAATTTCCTTAAATAATTTTCAATGAAACAAGTGATTTCTAGAATATTGGCACTTTTCCTTATTATAGGAAAACTATTAATACCACCAAATAAATAAGCAATCAAGGTTCACTTATAAAAACAAATAAAAAAAAATTCAAGACCATGCACACAAGTATTAATCTCTACATATGAATAAGAATATGCTTTCACATTAAAAATTTTTTAACCTAAAATGTAACTTTTAACTTGCATTTCCCTGATACCAAACTAGACACTCTACCAAAATAATTAAAATTAAAAAGAAAGTGGAAAACCTTCATAGGACTGACAATATCAACTTGTAATGAGAATGGAGAGCAGTTAGAATCCTCATACACTGCTGGTGGGAGAATAAACTTGTACACTCAAAACTCTGATTGGCAGTAACTACTAAAGCTCAACATGCATTATTCTCAAGACCCAGCAATTTCAATCTTGGGTAAATATCCATGAGCACTGAGCACTAAAAAAATGTATAAAACTAAAAAATTGCATCTTTTATTCCCAATAGCCCACATTGAAAATGACCCGAATGTCCATCCACAAGATTAATACACAAGTTTCAATATAGCCATACCATGGGACATGACGCAGCAATGAAAAAGCATCTAACACGATACACCGCAACGCGGATGAATTTCACAGACGTAATGCCGGGCAAAGGAAGCCTGACACCAGAGAATACATTCCAGATGATTCGATCGTTATAAAGTTCAAGAATAAGCAAAACTAATCAAGGGGGAGAGAGAGATTTGTGGAGATCAAGATCAGGTTAGCAGTTACCTTTGGGGGGACGCTAATGGGAGGGGGCACAAAAGAGAGCCCCTCGAGGTGCTGAAAATGTTCTACGTACTCATCTGGGTAGTATTTACAGAGGTGTATTCCTATTGGTACATATACTAAAACCTCACCCGAGTCACGGTCCACCTGACGGGCTTCCTGACCTTCGGTAAGTTACTTAACCTCTCTGAGCCTCTAACTCCCCAGGCTGGGGATAATAATACCTTTGATACAGAGTTGATATTAAGATTATAAAATATTTAAAAAATGGAAACGTATTACCTGGTTTCTTATTTGTATCAAACGAGGAATGTGGTAAAAAAAAAAAATTTATGAATACTAATAGTAAAATGCAATAGCTGACAGTCATACAAAAAAAAAATCAGATACAAGAAATTAAATTTGGAAAAGTCTGATGTCATATAACATAAAAGCAAAAGCCTGAACACGACTCAACAAAAATACATGTGCTGTCACAAGAATAAATTATTTTTATGTATTCTTAAAAGGCATGAATGTGTATAATACACCTAAGATTCCCAGTTGAAGTGGTTAGATAAAATAAAAGTGATTGTCACACCTGATGGCTGGTTATCTTCAATTATCTGGAAAAGGCAGTTCTACAAAGCAACTAGATAAGAAATTAATACAGTAATTTTTCTCTCCTAAAATCTTTCAATTAGCTAATTTGTTTTAAAGCCTCTCATCTTCCCATTTACTT
Organism: Rousettus aegyptiacus; assembly: GCF_014176215.1. Taxonomy (NCBI): domain Eukaryota; kingdom Metazoa; phylum Chordata; class Mammalia; order Chiroptera; family Pteropodidae; genus Rousettus; species Rousettus aegyptiacus. The sequence continues at coordinate 8,424,143 of NW_023416290.1, read as the reverse complement.
AAAAACAGTCAGCACAGAAAACAGTTCTAACACTGAGGGATTTGTTTAAATCCCGAATTGCCCGTAGCAATATAATTTTAAACTATAAAAAAACAAACTCTATGTTTAAATTACGACTTTAGCACGGGTATTATATTTTTAATATATTATTTCCTGGATTTTCTTTTATAATAATGGTTAAAAGTAAAAATTTTATGACTCGTAAATTTTCTGCATATAGAAATAACATAAACCTTTCTTACTAAAACGAAATCAAATTTGACTTTTACTGACCAGTGCAATGCCAGAATGCTAAAGTAAAAACCTTAAAAATAACCTAACACAACAGAATACAGCATGTATGTAATCACGAAAGATCATTTTAATCTTTGAATTTTCACTACAGCTTGTACAGGTCTTTGAATTTGTTCTAACTCAAATGTCCAGTTCCCTCAAATATAAAATGCTAAGAAGACTTTGAAAAACTACTGCAACTGTAAGAATTGTATATAGATGTTTTCCTTTTAAATGTTCTCTTTCGTTCACTAAGAAAATTTATAGCTAAAAGTAACTAAGATAATCCTTAAGCTAAAATGTCTAAAATTACTGCTATGTATTAATTTGTGTCAACTTTTTAAAAGCATAATACTTCGATGCTATTTTTATATCCACATTTTTTTCTAGCATTGAACTGCATACCACCAAAGAATTCAAAGTAAAAATCACCTTAAATTCTTCTTAAACTAGACTTTAATTTTCATTTAAGCTTTATCTGTAAATGCTTACGTTTAAATTTTCTAAAGCAAAATCTCATATTCAGTAAGGCAGCAATCAAATATATTAACAAAACCATTAAGATTTTATAATCCCAGCAAAGGCAGTACAAAAAAATCCTGCATTTTCACACACACACAAATTATAGCTTTAAACAATAAGTCATGACTTTGTCATGGCATGAATAGAGATACAAGTAAGAATGAAACGTCCTCTCTTAAGGTCAACGGAACTTGCTTTGATAGTCACCTTACATGAATCCCTTTACTAAGGTTTCAAGAAACAATATTTATGAAACGCAGTCACTATGTGATAATGGAAGCCATTTTAAGACATATAAATCAACTATTTTACTGAAAATACAAGTATGCAGTAAGCAGCAACGAGAATTAGAAGGGGCTGGAGATGAAGCCAATACGATTGCTTATACCTAAAACTGGACAAATTCTCCCGGTCTTTTTAAATCTCTAGAAACTGAAAAATAAATAAATAAAAACTAGTTAATTTTTGTTTTCCGTTAAACAGTACAACCACATTTGTGTTTGAGCAGAGAATATCTGTGACCAGTTTAGCTTACTGGGAATTGAAATGGCTAGATTTGTAAGCAGGTTTAAAACTATGCTTGATAACAAAAAGAAAACCACTTATACTTGAACACGTCTCTCAATAGTACAACGTATTACAATGTGATCTGAATCTATTTCAAGAATGCTGGTCTGACTAAAATGTTTTTCCCAACTTATTCCTAATTCTAGATGTAAAAATGAATCTTTTCCTGTGCAAGTTGACAGAAAATTCTGCCAAAATCCCCTTTGACTATTTTAGTCACAAGTTTTGTTGTTACTGGTTGTTTTTTTGTTTTTTTTTTTTTTGGTGGTGTTGGGTAGTGGTTAAAAAAAAAAAACCTTCTAATGAGTATTAAGGTATGTGATATAAGACATATGACAATTTAAATAGATTTTAACAGAAAATTTTGATACTTATATTGAATTAATTTTTCCATTTTTAATTACTCATAAGCAACCAATGCGTGCTTTGGTGCTCTGAATACTGTAAGTCTATTTAGTCTGTAAAGATCAAACTCCAAGAGTCCATAGTTCAGAGAAACACATGCTTTAACAAAAGCTGTGATGTGGTTGCTTAACACAGAGGAGTAAAAACCACTGAAATCATCACATTTTGGAGATGGGGAATAAATTATTTTTATTCACAGAGTACAGTGCCTATATTTATAGTCATTACCTCAAGTCATCAGAGCAGGCCTGAAAGGTAAATAATGTTACCTTCCTTTTACAAAGAAACAAAGAAAATTAAATAACCTGCCTGTGGTCTCACCACTGGTGTGGCGAAGCAAGAATGTGAATCTCAGACTACATATTCCAAATTCCATTTCCTTTTCACTCTCCCTTTGTCCGCGTCAGGGGTTGGCTGCAGCTTTTACCTGAGAGCTGGTGGAACCAGTCTTCTCCAGCTGTTTGCAGGGTATGTTCAAAGGCTGAACATTTTTTTATTAACTACCTTGAACGAATGAAAAGACTCAAAACCAAAATTGAGTAGTCAGGAAAAATAAGAAGCACTCACTATTACACAGATGCGTATCTCGGGGAGCTGGTGCCACAGCGGGCTCAGGCCCAGTTCAGCTCTGCACTGCTACCAGGGTAGAAGGGTCGCCTGAACCTACACAGGACAAGTGTGAGGCAGTAAACACCACTCTGTCCTCGGTACTGGCCTGAGCGCTGAGGCTTCTTGCTCAATAAGAGCAATCACATCCCTTCTCCAAAACCACAGGGAGTAACCTGCTTGGTCGGACTCTTTCGCACACAGCCAATGTGAGTATCCATGTGCAGCAGAAAGTTTACACGAAAAGCCAAACTTTACAGCACCTTTTCTAAAGGGTCTGCAGTTCACTGGGGCGCCAAGGCACGGAGGTCTGAGGACCGCTGGCGCGGGTGCCTCTGTGGACACAGCCAAAGACGCAGCCACATTCATGGTGAACATTATGTGCACTTGTCAATGCGGCAGTCCTACAGGCCACCCAGGCCCCTGCACGAGCCTGCATACGCCAAGCTTCCTCACCCAGGTCATGCCGCAACGTGCCCCTCCCCCGCCTGACCAGTATGGGACACCTATTTTCTAAAAGTGGGTAATACGGTCCGTTACACTATCAGGCAATAAATGATTTGCACATAAACATGCTTATTGTGAATTTCACTTCTTCCTTCCTCTCACCATTTCCTCTACTTCACGTCGACCCCCTCCTCTCTTTTTCTCTGCTGTTACCACCCTCGTTCAGGTCTTCATAATTTCACCACTCAATAACCTTTTAACTAACTAGTCTCATGTCCCCATACAACCCATTCTATACAAACTAATCTTTAAAATCGCTTTTACCATGCCAAACTCTGATCAGATACTTTCAATGGCACGACACTGTGAACTGAATCCATTTTTAACACGTCTGCTTAACTTTTGAGGCCTCCCTATTCACTTATCCGACCTCGTTTCCTACGTCAGAAGGAGACCAAAGAACCGAATCAGCCTCAATAATTAAACAATCGGAAATCAGACGACGTCAGCCTCCGGCTTCCTAACTCTGCGTTTTGTCAGCTTCACCTTCGATGCTGCCGACACGTGGTGTTCTCACCTTCGATGGTTCCCCATTGCTCGCGTGAATAAAGACAGACTTTATTTTACCCATTCACAATTCTCCATGATCAGGCCCCCCGGTAACTGTGCTGACTTCTTCTTACTACAAGAAATACATCCTGCTCTCTAATGCCACCAAACTCTGTGCCTTTCCCAGCAGACAGCGCCCTGGCCTGGCCTCTATCTGTCTGTCTGAGCGTCTACCTTGGATCCACATCCTCATTACCTCTACCTACGAACATCCTTCCCATCCTTCAAGGTTCTGCTCCTACTTCAAGATCCTTCCTTGATCCCACTTCTGAGAATTAAGTCTCTCTAGTCTGTGTTTCCACAAAGCTTTCTCTACACTGTATCTCAGAATCTGTCTTGTATTGTAGCTATATTGGTCCACACGTCTCATCTTCTCTTTGACAGCACACAGCTCTTCAGGGCAGGAGGTTCTGGCTTGATCTTCACATCAGTGCTAGTAAGCTGTAGCACAACGCCCTCCTCGAAATACCTTTTATAATAAATACCAATAAATGCCCTGCATCTGGATCCTTTGCAAAAGTTATCAAACACTGTACCTGGTAGATGTGGTGAGAAATAAAACCATAAACAAAATGACAAAATTCAGATTACCATAAAGTGAAACTTAAAAAGCAGAAGACTGCTGAAGGCACTTAAGACAGTCGTCCTGCAAGGGCCAGCTCAGGTATCCCCACCTACAAAACCATGGCCGCCTTCGCCACCGGACCACGTTCCAGCCACGCCTGCGTCCGTGAGCTCTGCTCAGTGCCCCGCACCTGCTCCCCTCTTTCTTCAAATACCACGACAAGCTTTTTCTGGGATGATATAAACACATTCACACTCGGGCCACGATGTCTGTTCTCTAGAAAGCAGAGCTAAGCCGGCTGCTCCCAGGGTCTGGCAACTGAAACGGCCGAAGGGATTCTATGCTGTCTCAAAAGCTTGCTGTTCTTTAAATTGTGGTAAAATATACGTAAGAGTTAGTCTTTTTCGCACGTACAGTTCAGTAGTGTTAAGTAAGTGCATTCACACTGTTGTGCAACCAATCCCCAGGACTCTTCTTGCCGTGCAAAATGGGAACTTCGCACCCACTGAACAACTCCAGCCCCGCCCCTCTCTGCTCCTGGCCCTGGCAATCACTTTCCACTTTCTGCCTCGACAAATTTAACTTCTCTAGGTTCCTCACGAGCGGACTCATACAGGACTCATCCTCCTGTGACTGGCTCGCTTCACTCGGCATACTGTCCTCAAGGTTCGTCCACGTTGTAGCATGTACAAATTTCCTTCCTTTTTTAAGGCTGAATAATACTCCACTGTATGCATTATCCACATTTTTTTTATCCATTCATCTCTCAATCGACAATATGTTGCTTCCATGCCTCGGCTAGTATGAATAATGCCACAGGTGCACAACCGAAGGGTGTGTTTGGAGATAACGCAGAAGTCGCCCTGGAGGGGCTGTGCGAAGGGAGAGCAAGGTACCTCCAAGGAAAGGCAAGGTATGGTGCAGAAGCAGCTGAGACACAGACACGTGCCCCCCACCGACGCTGGTAGAGATGCGTTTATGTGTATCAAGAGGCCATGGAGCAGGAGCTGCTCGCAAAACAAATCCGTGCTCAGTGCTAACATTAATTCATTAGTATTTTTCAATACCTGGTATGCACCAAATATCGACAAATTTAAGAGTGATGCCTATATACATGAGTGTGCGTGCACGCACGCACACACACACGCGCACCTCCCCAGCACTGGTGAGGAGAATCACTAATCACACTCAAAGGCCATGGCAAGCACTATACAAGAGTCTGCAAAATAAATACGTAGTTTAAGTTCTACAGAAATGACCAATTCCTCAAAGACACAATGAAGTGTCCTGGAACCTCGACCAACTTCTAAATGTGTACATTCTTCAATATACACATGTATAACCATAAATTAAATTACCCATTACTAAGAAGTCAGTAAAACTGTATTGCAATGATGTATGCTCAGAAAAAAGTACCTGAACCCATCTGTTAATTGCTAAGAAATATTTTTAAAAAGATAAAACAGACATTACTCATGAATGTTTCTATTTAGTATTTAAAATTTATACCTGTAGCTTCATATTTGTTTATAGTCTTTTAATTGGCGAATTCTAACTTCCGGTGAAGCAGAGTACGGGGAACAGTCCACAAAACGGGCAGTCATACAGAGAAGAGACCAAAGGAAGACCTTAGGCCAAGTTTCCCAACACGCAACAGCATTCCATTTAATCATACACACTCAATACCATGTTGTCTCCTCGATGTATGTGCAAATGTCACATTTCAATTATACAAAAAGTTTTAATTCAATATGGGTCTCTTTTTTTCTATGAGAGTACAAGTGATTTCCAAAGCTCCTGGGATTCCTTTCTATTAAAATAAATAAATAAATATTTTTTGGGATGATATTAGAATTTGTAATATTTTTAAGTTTTGTATTACCCTTAACTATGTAGAACCCAATAATATACCTAATACTTTACAAGAAACAATTATCACATGCAGAAGTAGTTATTCAACCCACTAACTTTTTCTAAACAATTTTTCTGTTTTGACAAACTAATGATATTTAAATTAAGTTCCTTGTAGTTTTAAAATTCAAAAATATTTGGCTTCTTAAAAATTAACCACACAAATACAGTCAATTCCAGGATCTTAAAAATTAATGTAATAGCAGTCAAAATAAAACAAAACCACCCTCAGTCCCTTAAGGCTTTGTAGAAAAATAGAGCTTCTCTTTGAAGGTCAATTTAGAAGATTTATTTTTCAGAAAATTCAAAATAATTCTAATACATTACCTCCTTTAAATTTTTTTGGCTTTAAAAATTTTGAGGTACGGTTGGCATACAATGTTATACTAGCTTCAGGTGTACCACAGGGTAATTCAACATTTCTATATATCAGATGTGAACATCACAACAAGTCCAGTAACCACCTGAATTTGTTTGTCACCATACGAATAATTACAATATTGCTGACTGTTCCCTATACTACATATATCACATCCCCATGACTGATTTATTTTATAACTGGAAGTCGGTACCTTATCCCCCCCCTTCCCTTTTTCATCAAACCCGTTATCCCTCTCCTCCCTCCCTTAAAGTTTAAAAGGTGTAAATACTGCTTTGTGTTTTTCCTAAAGTTTATTCGAATTCAAATAAAATTACTTTCACTTTCAGATTTTTTATGTTTAATGCTGCATTATCATTACTTTGAAAGAAACCCAAATAAGTTAGCTTCTTTCTCTGATTTACATCTACATTTTTTTTTTATTTGATCAACCTAAAACTAAGCTAATGTGATGCCACAGATTCTCATATGCTGAGTTACTGTCAACCTCCTAACATTCTGGAATGCATCAGACACTGAGGGTGCACCAGAACACACATTATAATATTAAGACATTATTATTTCATTCTATTCGTTTTTTAAAAGATACAGATGTCTCTGTAGCCCACAACGTACATGCTTTTCTTCCTTTGCAGATACACAAACACACACACACACACACACACACACACACACATACCCTACGCAGTTAAAATCCCTTCTAAAATATTTTTTAGCTAAGTAGCAAAATTTACATAAGGTAGGTTCCAAATATGCTTTTTAACACATCAAAATATAAGTAATGCCACTGGATAAACGAAATGAAGACAGTATTTCAGAAATAACAGCCTATAAGCCAATAACCATTAACTTACATTCTATTTCACTACAGGCACTAAGCAGAAAAGATAAATATTTAATATCCTCCTATGGTCAATAAAGTTGAATTACTTCAGCAGTCACTGCAAATACATTTAAATGTACTTAAAGGAAATGCCCATACTTATAGCCCCATAGGTTAGTAAACAATTTTCGAGGGACAGAGTCATTAGCAGAGCTGAAGTTCATTCAATGCCTCAGATCAAACATTGCTTTTAAATGTATGTTTCTGTAAATAAAATTAGTGCAAAATGTCTACTTATGCCCTTTCTGGTCCTTAAGGTTCATTCTGCCATACATCACATCTTTCCTAGAATGTCAAAAATAACTGAAACAATGGGTGAATCTTTCCATACTATTACAATCCCAGAGATGATCCAAAAATTCAAGTAATCAGTGATGATTTACACTGGCCCGTTAAAATGGGTGACCGATGTAAATCCTGAAGACAGAAGTCCCTATCTTCTCTCTCACTGAGAGTCTCGGTCTTATACGAACCTTCCATTCCAACTCAGGGTTAAGAAGTGACAGAGAAGAAGCGCGACGTGAGTTCCATGAGACAAAACAACCTTCCCAGAAAGATGTGTTTCAAAACCCATTTTAGTTGACTGTTTGGTACCTGGGACATGCAAATGAACAGTGTTATAAATGGTTATCAGGTTGTCCCAGACTAGCAAGAAAAGCCTTTTTAATCCATATATTCTACTTGTAGAGTACTAGGATACAGTGTTTATAGCTCTGTAAACGCTACCAGCATGAGCAAAAACATTCTGATGAGAAAACTCAGAATTCTCAGCAGGGGTATCAGGAGCCCACCTCCCCTCCACCTTGCCAAAGGGGCGAGAGGGCTAGAGGACGTGCGTGTCCCCGCCTCCCCTGGCCCACGCTGGACAGCAAGAGGAGACTGCTGGTCTCCCACTGACTGGGGCACGGGTTCCCTGGGGCCGGCGGGGAGGCACGCTGGGGACGGAATGTTACGGGAAAGACGATGCGGCAGGGAAGCTTTCGGAGTGGAGGAAGACCAGGGCCGGCGGGGAGTGCGAGGGTAGGTGCTAAGCGTGAGAGAAGGCCGCCCTGGGTAAGGGACAGCGAGCGCCGGCGGAGCAGCCAGTGGGCAATTCTGCTGCCTCCCGCCTCACCTCGCCGGCTCCCTCTGCCCAGAACTTCGCTCCTCCGGCCAGCTCTTCCCGTCCCACCAACACCACAGCCGTTAGACGGCCCAGGCCCTCCGCTGCCAATGACATGGGCCCTTTGTGCATCGATAATGTGAGTCTTTTGGGAAGGAAAACGAGAATCCACTCCAGGAACTGGGAAAAGCTGTGGAGAGGAGCAAAGAGGCCGGCTTCTCTCTGGACCAGGGCGGAGATAAAGTGGGCTGAGGGAGGAAAAGCTCCAACGGGGGGAGACAGTGGGGGGGGGGGGGACTCGGCCTGCGGCAGGCCTTGCAAAAACAAACTAGGACTATGTAAATAAAGGCCTGCTTATTACCAAAACGTCAACAATTCAAAGGACAAAACATAGTTCTAAATAGTACTACACACACTTTAACTGTCTCAAGAAGAGAGTTAATTTATTTCATGTAAAATGCGCCTCAAGTGGAGTTCATCTTAACAGACTCTTCACCGCTGATGCCAGAGCTGCAGTTTTGCGGTCGGTGACAGAGGCCGAGATAATCTAAGGGTAATTTGCTGTCCCAGGTCTCCAGTCACACCTGGAAACATTTAAGCCTGTCACGCCATGTATGACAGCAGGAAGCAGGGCCTGTGGATTAACCACATCTGAAAAGCTAAATCATCATTTCGCACAACTGCGAAGGATCACGGATAATGCAATATGGTTACCCCCCAGGGGGAAAAAGGCAACGTGTGACGCATGGGAATACAGGCGTGAAGTAATCACTCCGAAGCCCTTCACGGGCAGATTGTGCAAAGCATTTGTAAATGTGCAATGCGTAGTTTATAGAGTTTTTCCTCTGCTCAGCTGTCTTCAAATTTAGAAATTAATTTTTCAGCCAGATGAAATTCCAAAGCACTTTTTTCTGAAGAAGTATACTTAGCGTCATTTTCCCCCCAGAGGACGAACTGCACATGCGCTAAGGACTGCCCCTCGTGTCTGTGCTAGATCGTCCCTCTTTCCGAGGCGGGGGTGGTGCTTCGAAAGCCACAAAGCACGAAAACAATTAAGACAGCAACTTAACCTTGACTTATAGAAACACATCACATTTAAAGCTTGGACCCATTCCACATATCTTGTAAAATCCTATTAAAATGATGAATCTCTCATAATTTAGATTTGTTTGAACTATAAACTCCCAGATGCAGCACAAGCATTAAATCCCTCTCACAGAGAATTTCCACGTCAACTAATTTTACCTAGTATTTTCTCCAAATCGCAGATTTTTAAATTATTATTATTCACCAGGATTTGAAAGAGATCTACTCCAACACCCTCAAAATTTTTTAAGTAATTGAGGCAAAGAGAGTCCAGGTGACTTGCCTAAGGTCAAAGAGTGCCAAAGGGGAGGGAAAAAAGTGACCTCAAGTTCACACGGCCAGCTAGCAGAGGCAGAGCTGAGGCTAGCAGGCAGTTAGAACAAGGCTCCCGGTCCATCTCCCCACACCAAGCCACAACTCTCCATCCCCCAACCCCAAATACAAATACAAAGAACTGCAGAGCTTGCGGTTTTCTCCTGAAGGACACCTGTTACCTTTACGGTGGGTAATCTGAATCTGTAGAGTTACAGAAACACTGCTCTAACCAAGAAATAAGCAACTTGTCTCTGTTCCTAAATAAAACTTAAGGTTTCTTGTGATGTTTTGAAATGTATAGAAACCTAGCCATGAAACCCCAACTGTTAAGTGTTTAATAATAAAATGTTGACTCAGGTGTGGAGCATTTTCATGTCCATCTATCTTCTTCCTTAAAGCTGCAAAGACCCTGCTTTTCTGGCCCTGGCTCCGGCCACGCCCCCTGCCATTCTGACCTGTACACTGACTTTATAGTAACTGTGTACAGCTGGGTTTATGCATCACAGTGCTTGCTACACACGCATTCCTTCTCTCAACATCCTTATTTACAGAGATGAGCAAACGGAGACTCAGACTAAGGTGTGTGTCTGCACTGAGCATGGCATTTTTAAACTGCTCATGCTAAAATTCTGATTATTGTTGAAATGACTATCAATCTGAACATGAGCTGCCTTTTTCCTTTAACAAGCTAAATACTGTCATAAGCCTTTTTTTATATATAAAATAAGATACTTTATCATACTTGTCTGTATCTAAAAAGCCAACTGGACTAGAAGCTGCAAACGGGCAGCTTCCGGGCCCACACTATTCGCCACCGCTCGCCAACACACCGCCTACATCATGCTAGGAACTCAGAAAACACTGCGCAAGGCAGGAGGGGGAAGGAGGGAGGAGCCGCAGAGCTCAGGCGGGGCCGTGAGGCTCAAGAGAAACCCGGCGTTTACACAGGGCAGGGAACTAAACCTTAACAGAATTCCTCTGTACCTCTGTTCGCTGTATTCCCAAATCTTTTATCACAATGGGATTTCATAAGTTTAATTTGCTGACAGGCTAATGGACAGGTTCATCATGATTTTTCAACTACAAAACCACGATTTTAATATTTGCCAATACCATCCCTGTAAAATATAGGAAGATTCACATTAAATTGGCCTAAAAATGGTTTTCTTTAATATGAAGAAAATGTAATCTCTTTTTAATCATTTTCATTCTACAGATTAAGGAACAAAGATAGGAGGATTTACGTCTTACATTTATAAATCCATATGGAATTGACATGCATTAACTTTTATCTTAAAAGTTACCGTATTATCATGCGTTGTTGAAATCTTTTATAAATCCATACTGAATTCACATGCATTAACTTTTATCTTAAAATTTACATTATCATCCCTTGCTGAAATCTTTTTTTTTTTTTTTTTTAAGAAATGAGAGCCAGCAACGTGAATCAGTCCGGCCCGCTGAAGCGGACCTGCGATGGGCGTGTCCATCAAGCAGGCTCCGCCCACTGCGCGACAAGCACAGCGCCTGGGCGACGCGGCACCAGTGACCAGGCGCGTGGCTCGTCCACTCGCAGCCACATCTCTGGAGAGGCTGAGTTCGGCACTTCTATACTGTTAGTACACACTGGAGTAAACTTCTTAGCAAGACGGCATAAGAAGTTTCACTGAAAGAAACAAGCGAACAACTCTTAATCATTTAATCAACTTCGATCACTATTTCCTGGCTGTGCAGATCGCTAAGGCAATAAAAAAGAAAATGCTACGAAACAGTTCCTGCCCACTCGGGGGTTATAATCTCCTACGAGGTGTTAGGCAAGCACACCAGTGGCTATAAGGCAGTGAGACTGAGGGCCCCGGCAAGAACAAGGAACACGTTCTGCGGGATACTGCACCCAGCAGAGACTGTCAGCGAGCATCCCTTCAACATGCAGAGGTGAGAGGAAGAGTTTTCTCTGAAGAGTCGGGCGAAAACGCAAAAAGGCAGAGCAGAGAGAGAACACTCAGGCTGGAACACAAGCATGGGAGGGGTGGGGAGGGAGAGACAGACTGAGATGGGAAAGTTTGGGCGTCACTGTGGGAGACCTAAAAAGCTAAGGACTTTGTACCTGTTCGCAAAGACTGTGGGGAGAACCAACTAATTGGAGGCCTTTACAGAGTAGTGTGATTACCATGATTTAGCAAGTTTAATCTTATTTCAGTGTGGAAGACAAAACAGATTCAGCCAAAAACGCAGGGAGGCGTACAACGGTGCGGGAACAAAGTGCTGGCAGTGTGGGTGCGTACAGGTGGCGATGGAGGGAATGAGGAGCGCTGGCACGTACATGCGTGAGCCGATGTAGGGAGGCCGCGCACGCGCAAGGCGAGGGAGAAGAGCCAAAAGGACCGATGATTTGAGCCTGGGTGAGTGACAGCGCCAACGAACAGAAACCAGGAAATCTGGAGGACAAACTGGTTTGGGAGGCGGGAAATGAGGAGTTTCACTTTGGTTGTGCTGCATGGAAAGTGTAAACAAGATACTGGAGAGAAATGTCAAGCAAGCAGTTTAGAGCTGAGAAGGTCAGGCTAGAGGTATAAAATCGGGAGCTATCTAAATAAAGGTGATGGCCAGAGCCTGACTGCCTAAGATGACTAATGAAAAGGGCGGACTGGCATAAAAGAGAGGAAAAACTGTTTGAAAAGGCCTACTTGGGGGAATGGAGAACAGAGAGTAGAAAAACTAGCAATGGACACACAGTATTGGCCGGAGACAGAAAAGAATTAAAGTTATGCTCAACTCAGTTCAACAGAAGTTAAATGGGGTCTGCTGTACGTGAGCATTATACTGGAGACAAAATGATGAACGAACAGTATAGTCCCTACTTTAAAAATGGGATGAGAGAGAGAATCCAGCAAAAAAGTTACAAAAAGAACTCAGGAGGACGTAATTACGGCTACAGACACAGCAGACTTTTAGCAATCATAAAAGAGTACTATGAATAACTTTATGCCAATATTTGAAAACATAAAAAAATTTCAGAAAAAAATGCATTATCAAAAGTAGCCTCAAGAATAAACTAAAAGCCTGTAATAACCATTAAAAATGAATTTTTACCAGAGATCCCATAACAGATAAAATAAACAAAACCGTATGCCCGTGTAACTAGAGGCAAATTAGAAAAAAAGAAAAAAATGATCAGCAAGCTCAGTACTGAAGGGGACCTCCTTAACCTGATAAAGGACATCAAGAGGCCCACTACCCTCTCTGGGTGGTCTCCAGCCACGGTGACTCTGCTTCCCAAGTTTCAACATGAACACTGACTACGTGTGCAGTCAGGTCAGCATTCCACCGAATCTTGAATTCTGTCTGACACTAAGCAACACCGGCATGTCATTTTTAAATACCTCAAATTTTAATAGTATTGTTATGCATCATCTGCGAATCTAATTTTCATGATTTTTTTTTCAATCTATATCCCAACCTGTGGTACTAATTCCACAAGTTTACTCTCTATAGAAGAGCTCTTTAATTTATCCTACAGTTGACCCTTACAAAATTCCTAGAAGCTCTCTTACCCCACCCTCAATTCTAGCACGATGGAATTTGAGGAATTTATCCAAGATATTATTTTAATAACCTCAATTACATCCTCCTCCTCACTATTAATAGCTCTAAGGAATGAGTATCTGTAGTATACTGCTACATGTCCAGACACTTCATTAATTTTATATAACAGAACAACACATAGCATTTATATTGGGGGTGTAAAGCATGATTTTAAACAATGGCAAGATAACGCACTCTTCCAAAGAATGCCTAATATTTTACTGATCTTAGCACAGTATTTATAAAGAATCATCTACAACAGTTTATAGATACTTGTCAAGATAATAACTAAATTCAATTAATTTATGTCATCCTCAATTAATAAATGCAATCCATATGGTTCTTCCCTCAATAGACCGCTGAAAACTATCTCGCCCTCTGTTCACTCAGTTTTTTGCTCACTCACTATCTGCAGTAGGTTGGGGCATTCACTACCCAAAAGAGCTAAAGATTTACTGTGTACACCTTCCTTGCTATCATTTATGAAAATATGAGGTTAGTCCTAGGAAACCTATAAACAAACACATACACACACACACACACATTTTCCTCTAGAGAAGTGATAGTTCACAACCAACATTTACTTCCTGTTTCTAAGCACATGACCCTCCACAAATAAACACTTCTCCTCCGTCCTATAGTAAGAGAAACTTTTATATTCCTCTTGGATTAGAACCGTAAAAGATTTTGTAAAACTTACGTAAGATGTCCTCACTTTTCTCTCACTAACGTATTCTAATAACCTCCTAAAATAATTCTAGTTTACCAATCAGGCAGGCTCTTCTTTTATAGAACCAGATTTAATCATTTTTGGGGGGTTCCAGCACCCGAATAATAAAATACAGCAAGGCTGGCACATGATTTTCTGTGACTCCTCTACAAACTTTCTTGTAATGGACTATATGCTGACAACCTACCTTTATATTAACGTAACTGGTATAAAGGGTAACAAGTTACACATTCTAGCCAACAACTGCATAACTCTACCCATTAATTTTCTCAAAACTATTGAGTGAACTACTTTATCAACTGATTGTTATCTGTTTGCTAATTAAGCCAAGAATGCTCTATATTTCAACAGTTCTGTTTGCTTCCAATTTTAAATATTTTAGGGAAAGACTCCATCTACACATATACCTATTTTTTTATCCCTGAGTAAATAATTTACACACATATACCAACCAGTTCCAAGGATTATTAATATATCTTTACCTGGGCTTTTTGACTTCATAGGGTTTATTTGGGTTCATTTTTAATCTTTACAAGTAACTCTTTAATTTGGCCCTCTGAAATTTTAATACATACCCTGCATATTAAAGTTTCTTAATTGGGCAATACTTGATTTTTTTTAAAAGACAGCTATCTCCTATAATCATGGCTTTTAATTTTTCCCAACATTTTAAGAAATTTCTACCCATGCACGTGATCCAATCAGTCTTACATTTCATACTTTTTCCAGGATACTCAAAACAGATTTTTAAAATAAACACCAGCATTGGAATATGCTTGTGTATCCTTTTAATTAACTGTCTACTATATTCCAGGCAAAGTACTTGATATTTATAATATCTCTCTTAATCGTGAGGTAGTATTCACTGTCCTTCTTAAATGAGAAAGTTGAAGCTGAGTGCTGAAAAAAATTCCCAATGTCTCAAAGTCTGAATATGGCAAGAAAAGTCAAAACTGGAACCCAGGACCAGCTGAAAAGTTGGCTCCTCCCATCACGTACGCTGGCATAAAGCTAAATGAGACACAGTCCCTACACCCAAGAAGATCACAGGCACGTAGCAAAACTATCCCAAAACAACACGTAAGTTCTAGCAATTCTCCTACTGCCACTTTGTATTAAAAAACTTTTCTGAAGTTATTTTGGATGTTTTCCTCTGTAAATTTACTAAATTAAATTGTGTGCCATTAAACATTTATCGACTGCCTGTTACCTTGAATGCACTATGTGCTGTGCTGAGCACGTGTCCATGGTGGAGATGGAGGACAGTTAAGAAATACATTTATTTTTATGTCATGAATCAATGCACACAATAACTGAAACCAAAGTTTCACGAAAAAGTATTTACTGTTACTACATGGGATATACTCTCTCATCTATTACATTCTTCTTAGCGCTGGTCATGACCCACTAAACCAATTTTACAACCCACTTACAAGTCACGCTCCCTAACTTGCAAAACGCTGTCCTGTGAAATGGGCCGACCAGACAGAAGCTCCACTTTTGCTTCCGAGTCAACCTGGCCATCCTTTATGAAAGAAGCATTTATGACAGACACATCTCTAAGGGCTTATTTTGCTACCATGTTTAGTAGTATTTTAACGGATAAATCAAACTACCCTACATTTTAACATGTTCTCATATCTAATGATGTGTACATCTTTTGAAGCTCTTTTGAGGGCTTCAAATTCTTCCTAATTTGAAGATAATTAGGTTGTTAGATACAAACAGTTAATGCAAACTAAAATTTTACTTAAAAATTTTTTTAACAAATTAACTATCGTAATGTAGCTTAAAGTCATATCACAGTGACAGTGTGTAACCATTAAAGAAAACATATTTAGGGAAACCAACCAACGTCGGTGTTTGAAGGAACCTAAACCATCTTTAAGCATTCCATTTAGATAAGCCAACTTTTTATTTAAGAAAAAAAAAATTCTTTAATCTGGTAAATCTTTTTCGGCATTACAAATGGAAGAGACTTTAGAAATAAAAAATAATACCCTTCGAAGATGAAAAAAACTAAATGTTTAGACCAGCAGTCCCCAATCTCTTCGGCACCAGGGACCGGTGCTCCTATGAGAACCTAACATCTGATGATCTGAGGCGGAGCTGAGGCGGTGACGCCAGCGCTGGGGGGAGCGGCTGGGATTACAGACGGAGCTTCGGTCACAGGCCCTGCACCTCCTGCTGGACAGCCTGGCTCCTAATAGTCCACAAACTGGTACCCGTCTGTGGCCCATGAGTTAGGGACGCTGATGCAGAGAGTTAAGCGCTTTGACCAAGGTCATAAATGTCCTTTTGGTAGAACCTGGAGTATCAGAAGGGTCTCTTTCCACTACGCTACACACTGTCCACACCTCGCAACATCACCACTAACAGTGGCCAACCTTGCTATATCCTTTATCTTTCTAAGGTAATTATGGTTTGACGTACACAACTGACATATGCGTGATTATGTAACCTTGTGCATTGTCCTCTAACTGATTCCTATGTGTTCGTTTTAACTCTTCAATACGAGTTTCGGATATGTCTTATAAATAAACTGACCCTTATAAACTATTAACCATGGTAAATATAATTTAGCCATGGAACCACTTGAAAATCAGTTTCATTTTTAATCTCCTTAATTGCACACAATGCCTGCCAAGACCTTAGCTCTGGATTCCATCATGTTGCTGTAACCATCAAAAGAAAACTATTTCTCCTCTAAAAAAAGGAATTGCTCTCTTTACTTGCACAATCTACCCTCCCCCGAGGGTATGAGCGAGGTTTCAGTTGTGACTGCAAATCCACTGCAAGGCGTCCCAAATACACATTGTTTTCATTCTTCCTTCAATTGTCAGGGCATTGTTTTTTTTTTTTTAATAAAAATTATTTAAATAGTTATCTTTTTAATCATTACTATATAACCATGAGATATTTTTAAATACCAAATCATGAATCTGATTTAACTTAATAACTATTTATTTTCACATTTTGTTAGTATGGCTGTAGTTTAAGTTATCCCAAAGGCTAGAAAGAATGAAATTCATATTCAACTACAAATCAGTTAGAAAAGCCTATGCCTTCTCACACAGATTCACCCAAGGTAGTCCTAGGAGGAAATTCAGAGATGACCTGTGCATTCGTCTCCTTTGTTAGGCAGTGGCAAAAATGTTCCTCAAAAGACATGCTTTGCAAATATGTTGTCTAGCACAGAACAACTGTATTCTACAGTATAGTAATCTGAAATACATCATAAACTGTGATATAGCCCTAATCCAACAATTCAGGTCCTGGGGACACCTGGCCTACTAAACTCCAATTACAAAATCTCTTGACAATGCTATCTACCAGAAGAAAACTGCCATCGCTTAGATAAATGATATTAAGATTTAATATTAATAATAATTAAAACAAGCCTTTGCTCAATGTTAAGGGGTTCTATGAAAAACATGTTTGCCTAACAGCAATCTTCAAAATAACAGAACTTTACTTAATCAAAGTGGGAAAAAACATTTATTCTTCATGTAGCACAGATTATGAAAAAAGAAGTTGATGGTTTATTATTCTCAGATATCTGAACAGTTCCGATATAACGAGTTTATTTATGGGAAAAGTCAGCCGATCAAAGCCTGCTGTAATTAAAGGTGGTTGGGCACAGATGCTGGTCCTCAGATGTTTGCTTTGTCAGCTGTCTGATCCACGTTGACATCGCAGTAATTAGCACACTGTCTATATTTTAAATGCAAATTCAACAAAATTAAGCTATTATATATTGGGAAATGAATACTGATCAAGCTTTCAAATGTTCTTGTATCTCTATTACTATAAGATGTCAACCATATGTGTGGCACATGTCCAGATCGGCCAAGCTCAGGATGGAGAACACGCAAGAATATTCAAAGCCAGACTGCACAGACCTACACTAATAAAGCACACAAATACCCACCTACAGGGGAGCAGGTTCTAATGCCTGAAAAATCAAAGAGGCTCCAAGCCTGTCTCACAAACCCTTTCTAAGACACCCCTTCTTTATTAGCTTTGACATTTGTTGAGCCTCTACTTTGTGTCAGACACTATTCTAGGCACTGAGGACAGAGAAATGAATGAAATAAAAGAGAAGGAAAACATCCTCATGAAACTCATACTGGATAAAAGATGCAAACAGGTTTCTAGTCACAACAGGAACTCTGAAATACTGCCTAAGCCATAGGCTGAGAAAGCATCCCTGGCCACGTCAGAAATTGCACAGAAAAGCTCTGAGTCATGAGTCGTATCTGTCACGAACATGATGAACAGAGAGAGGGGACTTAGGCTCGCCATCCCTATTCTGAGGTGTTTTTTCCTCCTCTGTCCTGCTTATGTATCACAGAAAAGTTAATCTAATGACATGAAGTTTTTCAAAGTATGCTGACCTCTTCTGTGATGCGGAAGGGGACTGAGTGGTCGTCTCTACTTCAGCAGAAGCAGAGGAATACTATATTTAAATAAAACGATTTCTACACAAGAGCTCGGTGTTTTCACACTTCTCTGACTAAGCATACAATAATCATTTTTACCTGCCTTCTTAGGATTCAGAAAAACTATAAGTGAGATTATTTTATAACCCTTCTCTCTTTTTCTGAAAGTTGATCTGTTTTTTTCCTCCCAATAAGTGTTCCTGTAGGAAGCAAAAACAAAAAACGTTAAAGTAGTCATTCTTACAGCAGCACAGAGACAGTCACCCTGCCCTAAAAAACAAGAAATTCTGTCACAGAAACTATGTTCCAATGATTTAAAATGTGAAATGGGGAAGAATAAAGGCTAGAAAATTTTACGTACTGCATATTTCAATATGAAAGGTGTGTTTAATAATTATAAGTAAATAACTTTGTTCCTAATTCACAATTGCCTGATGATTAACCCTTTAAAACTAGCCAAAATTCCTAAAACCAAATTGGTTTCCCTATCAGTTGACTATTAGACAAACTGGTATGAAAACCAATGGTTTAAGAGAAATAACTTCACCTCTCATTTCTATAATGCTTTGCCAGTTTTTGAGGTATTTTCACATTCATTACTTCACCTCTTTATTATATTTTATTTTTCAATTACAGTTGACATTCAGTATTACTTTATATTAGTTTGGGGGGGTCATTACTTCATTTAACCATCAAATATTTGATGGCATGATTAAAAAGGCTAATTGTTTTCACGACACAGGAAACAACATTAAATCTGGATGACAGTGATCTTTTCTTTGCCCTCTCTCTGTACTTTGCTGTTTCATAATCTGTTTCCTTTTAGAGTTATCACATATGATTTTCCCTGATATAGTTCTTTATTTCCCCTACTACCCACACATGAAAGTAGTTTAATAAATATTTGCTTGATGAGTTCCCTGTGCTTGAAATATACTACTCCCACATTATTTTGGCTATTAAATCCTATCCTTCAAAATTTATTTTAAATGTCCCTTCTGCCAGGGTCTAAAGCAACACACACACACACACACACACACACACACACACACACACACACACAAACACACATGCTTCTTTATACCAGCAATGAACAACTCAAAAAAGAATTTAAGAAAATAATTCCATTTCCAATAGCATCCAAAATAAAATACCTAGGAATAAATTTAACCAACAAGGTGAAAGACCTGTACACTGAAAACTCCAAAACACTGCTGGAAGAAATTTTTTAAATCTAAATAAATAGAAAAAACAATCCATGTTCGTGGACTGGAGCCTTAATATTGCTGAAATGGCAATAGTAGCCAAAGTGATCTAATGACTCCATAAAAATTCCATCAAAAGTCCAAAAGCCTTTTTTGTCATTGTATAAGCAATCCTTAAATTCATAAGAAATTACTAAGTCTCCCAAAAACCAAACCATACTGAAGAAGAACAAAGTTAAAGAACTCACACTTCCAGATTTCGAAAGAAAGAATGGTCTACGCAACAAACAGTGGTGAGACATCCGTGTGCAAAAGTGTGAAGTTGAATACCTCCTTCACATTGTATAAAAACTGGCCCAAAAATGGGTCGACAACTTAAGTGTAAGAACTAAAATCATCAAACTTCAAGAAAACATAGTGTTAAATCCTCATGACCTTGAATTTGATACCGAAAGCAAAAGCCACAATAGTAGATAAACTGGACTTCATCAAAATTTAAAATGTCTATGCATCAAAGGATATTATCAAGAAAATGAAAAGACAACCTACAGAAATGGAGAAAAATATCCACAAATCATGTATTTGACAGGGGTCTACTATCCAGAACATAAAAAGCACTATTACAACTGGAAAACAAAAAGACAAACAACCCAATTGTTAAAAATAAGCAAAGGACTTGAACAGATATTTCTTCAAAGAAGCTACACAAATGGCCAACAGCTAAAGAAAAGATGTTCGATATCACTGGTCATTAGGGAAATTTACCTGCCTTCAAATCAAAATCACGAGTTATCACACCACACCCATTAAATGGCTATAATAAAAATTAAAAAAAAACAACACACACACACAGACAATTAGTGTTGGTGAGGATGCAGAGAAACAAAATCTTGTACATCGCTAATGAGGATGAAAACTTGCGACTGCTATGAAAAAGTGTGACAGTTCCCAAAAAGTTAAACGTAGTGTTACTTTATAAATTACCTATCAATCCCACTTCCAGGTACATACCCAAAAGAAGTAAAAATAGATATGCGAACAAATACACATGTGTTCCCAACATCGCTATTCAAACCAGACACAAGGAGGGAACAGCCCCAATGCCCAACGATGGAAGAACGGGTAAACCAACGGTGGCGTGTGGGAGCCCGTCGTTCTGTGTTTTGTCTGCATGGGAAACACACAGCCACGCGGATCGTCTCCCCTCGCCTCATTCTGCACCCCCCCCTCCCAGTTCCGGCCTCGCTATGCCTCTTTCTCTTCCTAGACTGAACTTTGTTTTACTGGAACACATTTCGCGGAATCCTTTACGAAAGAGAAAGGGACACAAAAACGAGATACGTATGTTGACGTTATCTCTACTCTAAATGAACTATAACAAGTGCAGTTATTTACTTTTAATTTCTAATATATCGGCATCCGACACTATTGTGCTTGATGTAATCGGGCAAATTTTAGCACTTTTTAATGTCTTGAAAATCAAATCAGTATCAGTGAGTAAATCATAGTCTCAAGTAAAACAGTAAATAGCTAGAGAAATAAGGAATTTTGAGTTGTCTCTTTTAGTCATATGCTTATTTTTAAGAAAAGTTAGCATGTGTTTTTCTAGTACATTTTAATGAAAATTTACTATTTGTACCTTCATATCACCTTTCAAGTTATTGAAGTCCCAAGACAAAACAACATACAAATTAAATGTTGTCCTACAAGTCTTAACTATGAATTTAATTAGCACTACAGACAGAACCCTTATATTTAAAGGGTAATGACAGAACATGAGACTTTAAAAGAGGTCACTGGAAGATTTTATGTTCATGGTTATTTCGTCCCACCGACTGTGCGTTTCTTGGAACACACCTGTTTAAAAGCCAGGGTTAACACAAAACCATTCATTTCCACACGATCAGGGGGCTGAAATATTTCTGCTATTAAAAATGCTATTTTTAAAATACTAATTCTAATATGGCCTTTGGCCAAACACCTCACTTAAACAGCAAAGCTACCTTTTTAAATAAAAGCCAAATCTAAAAAAAAATTTTAAAGACAAAATTAAAATTCTATGCCCAAAGCCACCCTTGCTAATAACTTTGCGTTGTTAAATAAAATGACCCTGATCCTAATCTCTTATCAGTGTTTAACAATAGCTTCTTCATCACAAAACTATGTCTCTACAGAGCATGCATTTACAATGAAAACTTTAGCTTTATGAAAATGACTGAATATAAAAAAATTATGTTTATGAAACTAATTCATTTTAGATGTACATATATATAAATCCTAGCTCTTTAATGAAGAAAAAAAGAGGACCTTTTTATGTATATTAGCTCCTATCACTGATTCAAAAATATGCTGTTGTCTTCAGCTTTCCTAGAAAATCTATTTTTACAGACCTTATAATCAACCTATTCCATTAACACAGAAATCCAATGATGGGTAAATACATCTCTATATGTCCACCGTTTGCAAATGGAATGCCAATACTTATGAAGATCAACCACTTACCTAAATGGACTATTTGAAGTATGCTCAGAATTTTAACAGTGAAGTAGGGGTTAACTGTAATCAGAAACCAAGCCCTCCTTAGGAAAGATCAAGAGGAAATGGCAACTTTTGGAAAATCCCTAATATTTTAAACACAGGAACATACCCGGTTTTGACAAGCTATATGGCCATGGCGTAAAGGCCTCCATCTTCAGTAGCTGTTAAAACAAGCAGTCTTTTACAGCTTTGACAGAGAACAGAATTCATTTCCCCCATACAGCTGGACTGTTTCAAAGTCCCTTAAACATAAGTGTGGCAAGATTGATTTTTTCGAGCAAAGATATTTACTGTATTGTCCTAAAGGACCTAATTTAAAAATAAATAAGTGTGTGTGAGTGAGGGGGAGTGCAAAGGGGGATGAAGGGAGGAGGGAAAAGTCAAGAAGAAAAATCAGAAAACAGGATGATGAAAACCATACCTCCACACCGATGCTCACAAGCATGTTGAGACACTCTTCTTTTTAAAGCTTTTTGTTTTTTTTTTTTTTTTGGTATAGTATTAAAATCAATGCCCAGAACAATCCATCGAATCAAAATTTATAAATGAAAAGATAAACCACACACTAAGAGAAAGTATTTACAAATCAACGTATCTGATAAAAGATTTCTGACCACAAAGAATTCTCAAAACTCAATACTAAGAAAACAAACCAATATTTTTAAATAGGCAAAGGATTCTAACAGGCTCCTCACCCAAAAATATATACAAATGGTAAATACACTCACGAAAGCAGGCTCAACGTCATTAGTCATCAGGAAAACGGAAACTCGAAGCACAACTAGATAGACCACTGCGCATCCATCAGGAGGGTCAGAAGAAAAGACCGGGGCCAACGGCACGTGCTGACAAGGACACACAGCCAAGTGGACTCTCGTACGCGGCGGGGAGAGACGCACCCGGTACCACCACTGTGGACGACCACGTGGCAGTTTCTTATAAAGTTTAACAAGTTTACAAGTAAACAAGTCTAAACTTACCCCCCAACCTAGCAAGCCCACTCCTGAATACTTATCTACGAGGAATGAAAATGTATGTTCACGCAATCTGCAGGCAAACGTTTAGAGCAGCTTTACTCAAAACTGCCAGAACCTGGAAACCCAAACATCCTTTAACTGGTGAACGGTTATATAAACTGTGGCACAACCATCCTATGGAATATTATCAGCAATGAAAAGGAATGAAATACTGAACACACAACAGCCAGACTCACATGTGGTGTGATTCTATTTATGTGACATTCTAGAAAAGGCAAAATGACAGAATCAGATCAGCACTTGTGGGGGACTAAGGGGAACGGCTGGGTTTAACTAAAATGAAGCATAGTAAAATTTGGAGGGTAATAGCATTGTTCCATATATAGAGTGATTACGTGACTATGTATTTGTGTATATTTGATTGTATTTTCAGGGAAAAAGCTTCAACGACAGCTACCAACGCCGGGGCCGTGTGCCTGTCCCTCCGCCGGCAGCGGCCCTCTCCCCGCTGCGAGCCCCCAAAGCCACAGGGCCGATTCCCAGCCTCCCCGCTGAATCCAGGCAGAATACAAAGGTCCCAGGAGGGCCCTCATATGACCACAGCGCTCTTGTCACCAAGTTCCAGGGGAAAAGTGGTCTCCCAAAAGTGCTATCTGAGGATTTGGGGGACCCAGGTTGGGGAAAGTCTGCTGGTCTATACTGGTAAAAGGAAAGGGGAAATTTGGAGTATGGGTTCACAGCGCTTCTACAGCAAGATCTGCAAAATTTCTAACACCAATTATGACTCCAACAAATAATAATGTGAGTGTGTTAAATGTTTCCATGTGAATTGGCTCAGATATTGCCTTAGTGACAACTTAGAAAGAAAGGCTCAAGACTAAAATATTTAGCCCAATACTCCAGGGCTTTTGTGAGAAGTGTGTGTGTGTGTGTGTGTGTGTGTGTGTGTGTGTGTGTGTGTGTTTACAAGTGATAGTTGTCAACCTAAAATTTACAAATGAGGTTTTCTTTATTACATTGGCTTTTTCCCTAAGCACTCAATTGAGAATTATATTTTTGCTGCCTGCATGAGTGCACGTCTGTAAATAACATTCAGAAAACAAGCAAAAAAAACCACTCACTGTACAAAAGCAAGCAACTATTGGTTTTTAAGGGTTTTTAAAAAAATTTTTTTTAAGTTGCTTGAAAGCTTGGAGCGCGTTATTAATTGCTTGTTGTTCTTTCCTAGAATTCTGATTTTAGCAAAGATGGGATCCCAGGAGAACTCTAGCGGCTACAATTCACACACTTTGGCAGAATACTAGTCAAAACTCTGACCTTGTAGCTCTGAGATAAGAGACAGCCTTTACCCCGAAATGTGCTGATGGTTCACAGAGGCAGAAGGCTCGGGCGGAAGGACAGTGCCCGGTTCCCCATCCACACATGGCCACCTGTACCTGAGCCGGCGCAGCGCGAGTCCTCGGGAGTTCTCCTAGAGCAAAGCAACAGTGACCCCATCACAGCTGACGTTGACGCGCGACCTCCAAAACACCTCGCCAACTTCTTGGGTGACCAGGAAGATTCTTCTTTAGAAATAAATGCCAGTTACTAGAGGCCCAGATTTTCCCTTCGACCGTAGCCATGCCTTTAACACAAACTCCTGAAGTCATTCTCATTTCCCTCTTCTGAAACGCTGACCTTGTTTCAGCTTCTGTGCTTGGTTAGAAGGCACTGAATACTGTTTTAAAATGGAATAAATTCACAATAACAGCGTTTGTGAGGTTAACATGAAAACTTTTGTGCCGGCTTCTGAAGCTCTGTGGGAATAATGGTGTTGAGCACTGCCATTTCCCCCCCCTTTTCCTCAGGAGGTGGACTTCATTCCCAGATACAGTGAAAAGACTGCCAGCAGAGTAATAGTTACACCAATAACATATATAAATAGGACTGCTGAGAGTACAGCATGGATTTTGGAGTTACTGCACAGAGGGACCAATAATCACAGTACTGCAGCTCTTAGTAAAAACCAGTTCACAGGTACAAACAGTCTCAACTTAAATGTTTGATAATCAGTTTCCATGTATTAAGTAGTACCACTCAAAGTGTTTAAAAATTCTCTCTGTAAAATAATCACATACCTAAATGTTAAGAATTTTAAAGCTATTTTTAAAAAGGAACCGAAGTGAAAAACTATTATGAATACCCTGCTGAAATAAAAATAACACAGATACCAATAAAACGTGCCAAGCCATACCCAAATTCCAAGATACTCTTCCTCCAAATCAACACTTATATGACAATATTCTCAACTACAAACGATAATATTTGACCAATATTTCTAGCCCTAAAAATCTATGACTTTATGAATTCTATGTTTTTTTATGGTTTCATCATACGTGCAAAAACTGTTAAACAGAAGTAGATGCTATAGAAATGAACTCAGTACAGATCCTGCAGCAGAAGACACAGGCGCAGCTCTCAGGAAGACTTCAAATGAAGATCGGGAAGTGAGAAAAACAAGACAAGAGTTTAATACTAATGTTAAAACACACTGCCAAGGTATGACAGCGTGTACGCCAAATAAGAGGTTCAGAGAAGAGTTGCAAAAATGTCATCGAACGTGAAATAAAAAGCATGCTGGCTTGGTCCGGAAAGTTACGTGAGGCTTAACCCAAGCTGTAAAGCACGCATAGAATGTGGACAGGCAGAGAGGCTCCAAGAGCCACCAGCGAGGACTAGTCCACACTGGCTGAACGTGCAAGGCTCGCGTTCGAGGCAACGAGGTTCTAAAATGCACTGGGCCGGGACCTCGACCAACAGGCAATTACGGGACGCTGAAAAGTTAAGAGAGAAATGAAAGGCAGTGTTTTAGAAAGCTTATCTCAAAGGGGAGAGAGGGAAATATGAGATGAAAGACCAAAAGAGTAAAATGGTATATAAGGAAGAAAAATACAGGTACTAAAAATACAGGTCAAAGAAAATCTCCTACTGAGGCTAAAGTAACTGTTGACCTAAAGCAACAAAATTTATCAACTTCATCTTATTTTTCTTGTAAAACCGATTAAGTGCAGTTTAGTTATTTCATTAAAACCTTTTACTATTTCTAAAGTGTCACATAACAGACTATATTTATGTAAAAATTAACTACAGAACCATTAGGACAGCAGTTATTGGTCCTAACCCTTTCTCGAAAGCAAATAAATGCTGCTTCACAGTTTCGTTGATTCTGCTGGGACACAAGGGTGCCACTTGAGCAGTAGAAGAAATCATTTATTGGTTATTGCAGCTAACTCCTCCCAAAACTGAGCAATGTGCTTTGTCACTTCCTGTAGGAAAGTCCAGATCGTTAGGTACCCTGTAAATATACCATACAAATACAATGAGCATCTCTCGTACAATGGCTGCTGAACTAAAAGCATAAAAATCATGAAACGTTTCCCCAAAAATTAAAGTCCCGAAAAAGGAAGAAAAAAGGTTTACGATGTTCTTCACGCTTTCCATTTCGGTCCCATTACATTTAGTTTCTTTATGTTTAACAGTACGCCTAAAACAACAGATCTCAGTAATATTGTAAATGCTTGTAATTTATTACCCATTATCAAAATGTATAGATATCACCTAACTCATAGTTCATTTGACACACTAATTTATGCTGAAAAATTCCACAAAAATTAAACTTTCATAAGTCGAATAGTTTGAAATTTTGAAAAATGTCCACTTAAGGAAGCCAGTAGTACATACAACTGGTTCTTTTCTAAAATAATTGAGCTACAGCCCAGATTCATCTGTTTTCCTAACTTGGGATTTCGTATTTTCTTACTCCTTTTAGATGGGTTTATAAAATCTGTCTTAAAAACATGGTATTGAAATTACTCCCTTTAGAACAGAGAAATGTGAGAAAGGACTTTAGTGATACGGGATTAGTGAATACATGACGCTGAGGAGCATGGGCCAGTTAATCTACGGTGAGTTTCACTGATTGCACCCGGGCAGCCACAAGACCCCAAAAAGGAGCAGAAGACACACAATCTTTATAATCGTCCTTCAATTTGAGTCCTGCTTCTGCCTGTCTGGGATACTGCCGACCATTCCAAATGGCGCACGGATGTGTTCTGTGGACGCAGAGGGCTGCTATTTACCTACCTCCTAGAAACACTGTGAGGTTTAAACAAGGCCACTTGAGTGAAGTTCTGGACACACAGTAGGTCCTTTTTGTCCCAGGCCCATTATACTCCTGTGCTTGCCGAAGAAGTTAAACAAGAAACTACACATGTTAAAGGCACAATTATGCCTCATTTCTTTTTTTTCAGGATTACAAACTAAATATTTTTAAAAGCACACATGGTGACAAAAATAAATAAATTTTAAAAATTAAAAAATAAAACACACACACGGAAAAGATGACGGCTATCAACAGAAAACAAACAAATGAAGAATAGCAGGTCAAAATCCCAGGCCTACTTTCATGGAGCTCTCCAGAAATTATTCCCCACTTAGGTGAGGAACAACTACGAAATACAAACTTATTGTACTTCCATAAGAACCCATGCTACTTTAAGAGAATCCTACTTTTTCTTGATATGTATCCGATCGTACCCCTTCCACAGTGGATTGGTGGCAGCTGGAAGGGTGACTCAGGAGGAGGAGGACTGGCACGCTGAGCCGTGGCCCATGTTCTTCCAAACCCCAGCATTTAATTATCACTGTGGTTCTCGGCCACGGTCGCTTCACCTGGACACATCCTGAGAGAATGTGATGCATGTGCCAAAAGAGGAACTTCGAGAAAAATCTAAACTTTTATAGGGAGAATATGGATTTCAGGTAAACACATGTGCTTCCTCCACTTCGTGTTGCTTGTCCTTTGTTTCTAAGGATACAATTGTAAAGAGGCAAGAAAAAATGAATGTGAAAAAAGGGAGGGGGGTAAAGTACCCTAAAGGAACAGAAACTATAATGAGAAGCTCATGATAGAAAGAAAATGCAGAATAGTAGTAGTCAAACGACCAAAGAAAGTTTACCAGGAATAAGTGTTGCGGGAATCAACTTTTTAAAACTCTAGTCTAGTGATTTTAAATTCAATAAAAATCAAAATAAATGCACATGACCTTTATTGTGTGAGGTAATAATGATACAGGTGCATTTAAATTGCCTTAAAAAAATAAAAGGAAGCACAACAACGTAAATATACTTAACACTACTAAACTGTACACTTAAAAGTGGTTAAGGTGATAAACTTTATGGTTTTTTTAGCACAATTAATATAAAATAAAGGTAAAGACTGCATAGAACAATCTAAGATTCTTATACACTTAAAAGAGAAGCATCGAACATCTAGATCTCTTTTAAAACATATAGTTGATTTTGTAGGGGGAAAAAAAAATCAAGAAAAAAAGAATTTCACCTATAAAGATACTAAAAAAGTATTAAGTTATAAAAAATCGTTACTTACCGTCATCAATAGGTTCTGCAACTTAAACCAAAGAACAAATAACCAAACTAATTTTCCCACGGGCTAATGGATATAAATAAGAGAGCCTCTGCAGCATTTCATCTTTTATAAAGAAACAATGTTGAACAAATGTAGTTATTTTAAGCCCTCCTGTGTTCTCATAAAAGGACAGATATTGTCGGCTATCAATGAAAACTTTGATCAGTGAGTACTAATCTATAGACTCGGGGGTTTTGTTCCTGTGTTTTTTTTAACCCCATACACACAAATATACTATACCTGGGGAAACACATCAGTCCCAAGAGGACATAAGAACAATTTCAGCTTTTAAAATATGTTCACTGCCTCGGTTTCCTCAAAACCCTCAAAAGGAAATTCCCTACCTCTTCTGGCCCACATCACTGGACCTCTTAAAAGAGGTATTCTAAAAACTGCACATCTTTAAAATACATTGTGTACATATGTGCATTTAAAGTACATGTATTATTAGATAATATAAGAGTCCTTTAATGTTAAATTGACAAGTAAAACCCATTAGATTAAAAAACAGATTCTCACAAATGTATACGTATGCGCATATAATTTTTTTTAACCCTAAGCTATCAGAAAAACATTTTATTAAGCTAAAAAATACGTTAACTGTAATTCATTTTTAAAAAGTGGAAAAATTAGTGAGCTAGACTACTGAGGTAATGAAAAAGGAAAATAATACAAAGGAAAAGAAACAGACATAAGGGGTACATTCATTTCGAAACTCTACAGATAAAAAAAAAAATTCCAAGCAGAATTTAAAACAGTATTTCTGGAAACCAGATTCCATTCTAAAACTCTCAAACAGCTCAAAGGTCATGCACCCAAACAAAAATCACCACTAAAGTTTTCTCAGTTACTGGAAAAGATGGAGATGGAATACTATATTTAATATAGAAATTCGAATATACTACTTTATCACGTGTTCAGAAGTGCCGAGATTAGTTAGGGGTTTCGCAGAATTGAGCACACACAGCCCAGGTCCCGAGGTGCAGCTCACAAGCAGAAACTGCACCGCCTCCCCAAACTCCTCTTGTCAGAAGTGTCACAAATGCTCATCTTATGATTTTTAGCCTACGCCATTGTGTGTGTGACAGAGAAACGGAAAAGGAACAATTAGAATTCACTCTTCTCGTGGGGACCACTACCGCCATTCGTTTTTAAAAAGCATCCAAAAGCGTATCGAAGCTTATATTTTTATGAAATATACAATACGTAGGAATGTATACATAACAAACATGCGGTTTGGTGAGTTTTAACAAATACGTAACAAATGTGTACAATTACAGCGCTTAATATATAGAACATTTCCATCATTCTAGAAAGTTCCTTCGTGACCCTTTACAGTCAACTCCCCTCCCCACCTCCCCCGCAGTCAACAACCTGTCTGATTTCTATCACTATAGCTTAGTTGTTCCTACTCCAAAGCTTCTTAGAACCATAAACACACAGTGTGTGTCTGGCTTCTTTTGTTCAGTGTGACATTTCTGAGATCCACCCATGTGGTTATTTTTCACTAGTTTCTCCTTTTTTATTGCTGCATAAGTATCCCATTGTATGACTATTGTAATTTATTCAACCAGTTACTCTGCTGATGGACATTAGGGTTTTTCCCAAGTTGGCGCTGTTCGTATAAATTCACTACAAACAATCAAACATTAGTCTTTTTGTGGACATGTGCTTACATTCTCTTAGGTAAATGGTGAGTAATATGGTAAACTTATGTTAAAGAAGCTTTCTAAGAAACTGCCAATTTGTTTTCCAAAGCGGTGGTACGGAAGACACTCCCACCAGCAAAGACTGGGACCTCGTTTGCTCACATGCTCCCCAGACTTGGTATAGTCAGATTTTTTTTTCTTCTAATTTAGCTATTTTATTTCATTGTGGTTTTAATTTGCATTTCTCTGATGGTTTATGATATTGAACACCTTTTCATGTGCTTATTGGCCATTTGCATATCTATTTTTTGTGAAGTATCTAAGTCTTTCGAACACTTGAAAAATTGGGTTGACTTCTTATTGTAATACTTTTGTTAAGTTATAATTAATTACAACTCAAGTTGTTATAACTTGAGTTCTTTATATAGCCTAGAAATGAGTCTTTTGTATTATATTTTCTCCCAGTCTGTGGCTTGCCTTTTCATTTTCTTAAGTTTCTTTAGAAGAGCAGATGGCTTTGATTTGATAAAATCCAATTTATCAATTTTTTTCTTTCGGTGTTCTAAGAAATACTTGCCAACCCCAAAGTTGGTATGATTTTGTCCTATGTTTCCTTCTAAAACTGTCATAGTTTTAGCATTTATATTTAGGCCTATGAGCCATTTCGAAAAATTTTTTATGCATGTGATGAAGAAAAAATCAAGAGGACAAGGTTCATTTTTCCCCCATACCAATATCTAGCGTTTAATACCATTTGTTGATCAAAAAGCAACTGGCCGTGTATGTTACGGGTATATCCGCCAGTTCTGTTCCACTGATCTGTATGTCTGTTGTTACGTCACTATCGCAATACCAAACTGTCTTGATTCTTGAAGCTTTACAATAAACCTTGAAATCAGACAGTGTGAGACTTCGAAATTGGTTCTTCATTTTCAGAATAAATTCCACCTATCCTAGGTCATTGCATTTCCATATAAATTTTAGCACCGGCTTGTCAATTTATGTAACTTTTCACTCACTGCTAAGTAAAAAAGCAAAGGAGGATGGCAAACGATATTAAAAATATAATCCCATTTTAGGTCAATCAAATCTATAAATAAAGGTACATGCATGAAAGAACCTGAACCCATATATACAACAATATAAGTAACAGGATTCTCTCTAAAGGGTGAGATTACAAAAGATTATTTCTTTTTACTGATCTTTATTTTCCAAAATTGACAATTTTATAAGGAAAAAAGTTATATGTAATTAATAAACATAATAAGTAGGAAAAGAAAAAAAAAGAACTAATGCTCGGTGATCCTGTTTCTCCATAATCTGACATATTATCTGCAAATGCAAAAAAAGTATGAAACAATAAACGACAAACTATTAACTCTGAGGAGAGCGGGCTGTTGCAAGAAGAATGAATTTTCCTGTGGCATCGGTAAGATAGCTGCTTCAGAAAATCCAAAAAGGATTCACCGTATGTCCTTGGGAATCAAAAGGAACCAGCACATGCTATTTCGATAACACACTAAAATAGCTAGAAATTACAACTATAGGCAAAAATAATGAGATTTAGAAAATAAAAAGCTGTAATTCAATGTGTTTGTGACAGCACTGTTAAATAGAAACACCCCAGGTGACTGTGCCATGATCGCTAATGCTCGGCCCGGGACACTGTGCATCAGGTGAACCTGTTAAGAGACCCTCACACGCCCACGACGGGCTCCAACTTGCTCAGGTGTCAGACCACCTGGAAGTCACAGTCCTGTCTTAGGGCCTCTGCCCTTACAGAACAGCATGAAATGTCAATATATCTAATTTCACACTAAGAGCCAGAAACCTTTTATTAGCAGAATAAGACCGCATTACATACATGACACATAAAATTTTGTAATGTTTATGAAAGAGATGTAGCACTGGTGAATTAAACGTGAGACTTCCTACGAATGTCCATTTTCTCTTTTCACTTTCACATTATGATCAGACAAGGAATGGGAGTCACCAAAAACTTAAGGAAAAATTATGGGAGAAGAACTTTAAGCTGAGAAAATTTTATCCATTAGCTTATTTGGAAAAATACCCTTCCACTAAATTTTAGCAACGAAATATCTCACTCGGTCCACGGGCACACCGTCTGAGAGCCATTATTCCATAAAATGCCAATAGTGAAGAGGGCAGAAAAGCAGAAACAGCGGGAGTAGATAACTGTTTCCAAACACAGTGGCTATTTTACAAGGCACACTATCACTTCCTGTTTTGGAAATAAGCACCCTCGAATTTCAATAGGCTATTAGCTGGGCTCTCTTTTGTGAGCGGAACCCACAACAAAAACTTATTTTACACAGCGACCCAGGACATACACACACACACACACACACACACACACACACACGAGCACATGTGCGCGTGCACCCACATGTTGTGCAACACACTCTAAAATTCCTCTATTGTATTCACTAGGTTTGTATTTTAAGCTGGTTAGAACCCACCGAACTGATAAACCGCTAATGGTCCGTAATGTACAGTTTGAAAATCCCTATGACAGAAGCAGGAGAGAAGGACATGAATAGACTTAATAACTTTAAGTTTATTTAGATTATGAAACAAGTACAAGTGCTGCATTATTTTAAAGGTCTGTGGTTGGACGTTTTACTTTATACTACGCTACACTTCGATTAAAAAAAAAAAAAGACCAATGAAATTCAAGTTTCACAGAAAAAGGCAAAACCTACTTGCCTTAGCCCAAGGTAGTAGCGTCATAAATGGAGCACTTATGTAATACGCCTTTCCTCCTCAGTCAGGGATCCGGGGCCCGGGCTGGGAAAGAGCTGCCCGAGAAAGTCAGTCTCAGCACAGAGGATGCGAACACTCGGCTGTCCTGC
The DNA here is from genome assembly GCF_014176215.1 of Rousettus aegyptiacus. NCBI lineage: Eukaryota > Metazoa > Chordata > Mammalia > Chiroptera > Pteropodidae > Rousettus > Rousettus aegyptiacus. The sequence continues at coordinate 8,391,007 of NW_023416290.1, read as the reverse complement.
TCTTCACCCCGGGAGCACCCCGCTCCCCCCCCCCCCAACCGTCAGATAACACTGACAGCACGCGTGCAATCATCCATCTAAACTCTGAAAAATATATATTGATTTTCCACAAATGATGATGATGGCTCTTTCTGCAGTAAATGTGCTTATACAATGTTTCTTCTATACACCAAGACCACGATCAACACTAAGAATAAAGGAGTGCTCTATGTATTTATTTTTAAGACCTATTAATCAATCAAGCTCTCTAATGAAACAAAATCCATACCAAAACGTAACAAAGTCCTGATTACATGGAAACATTTTTTAAAATATCATCCTATCTTTCCAAAAAAAAAAAAATCTTGTTTCTCATCTATTAGAACTCTCCTACTATTGTAACACATTTATATTTCCTTGAAATAACAATTTAAAAAGGAAGACTAACATATAGTGGATTTAATTAGGCATAAATAAGTAAAAAGCTAATATTTAGTGTTACATTTAGTAGCAGTATCCAAAGTATCCATTAAGGATTAAATCTCTTAACATTTCCCCTATCTTTAATCAGTTTGGCAATTTTGAGCCAGCCATCTAAGCAAAACAGGCTAAACAGCTTTAAAAAAAAAAAAAAAGCCTCTCCACATATTTTCAAATAAAACTGTCTTTTGTGCTACTGCCTGATGAACTGGAATTTCTAGTCTAGAATTCCAGGCACCAAATTGAAAAGAATGTTTCCCATTTCCACACAGTACTGCAAGTGGAAATATGTAAATTAGTTCATGGGCAGAATCATTAATTTAGATAGAAAGCAAAAACACATTAATTGAGCACCAAAAATGTGACAGTTCTTGCAGGAAATTTAAAACAAGACAGCTGCTACCACTGGAGCTTATAAATCTAAATTAAATGAGCAAAAAAAGCAGAGAATTTTAATTTTTGTTTTCCAAAGAAATGACAAGTCTGATAGTCAGTGCTCCAATCTTTAAACGAACAATGTTAAGCGTGAATCTGATTTCTAAAGGCTGATATCAGCCTAATTATCAGTGCCAAAATCATAGTTTGGGTTTGGGAAGAAAACAGAAATTTTTGACCCAAGTTGGAACCACAAGAGATCAAGTAAAATGGATTCCTTCTGGTGACCTGTTTCCTAGAAGATCTGGATCAGTAACACAGCCTTTTGGTAGAATCTCAAAGGGATCTGGCAATGCAAAAAATAATTTCACTGCTAACCATAATCCTATGAGGAATTACTTGCAATGTGAGAAAATTGAGGCTCAAAGAATTTAAAAAGCTTTCCCAAGGTCAACAATTAGTAACAGCAAATAAGAATGCAAGGTCTTCCGGTCCCAAAGTCCCAGCTCTTTCAGCTGCTATACTAAAAAGTGACAACATACGATGAGGAAGCTGTCAGGTAATAACTGTGCTAAAAGCAGCCTGATGACGACGACTTTGAGCACAGCAACAGTGCGCATTTACACAGCTGGGTTCCAGGCGGCACCCCCTCTAATCCTCACAGCAACAGGACCAAATAGCAGACACCGGACAATTATGACCGCCACACAGGGATAGGTAGCAGAGCTGGGTTCGGGTTATGCCCCTAATCACCACGGGAGCTCCCTTCATCCCATGAGGACAGGTGATTAAAGGGCACAGGTAGACGTCGTGGGAAGAAGTCTTTCCTAGATAAATTTTTTGATGTTTTAAGCAATTATTTTAGAAAGTAATTATTACATAGTAATTCATCCCTTAGCTAAAATGTAACACCACATAAGCCTAAGTTATCAAAACTCATTTTAGGAAGAATTTGCAGGTCCCTAAAGGATTTGCATAAACTCAAAGCATTGTCCCCATCTCCTATCTAAGAAATCTACGATCGTTTTCCACCGTCAGACTTAATTTCATGAGCACAGAAAAAATTATATTTTAGGAATGTTTATTAGACAGATAGGTACAGCATATAACAGAGGAAAAGAGAATCAAAGTTCCCAAAATCCCTTAAAAAGACTGATCGAGCGGTCTCACGCGGCCTTTTCAGTTTCCCAGTATGGTCCCCGGTCTCCCCCACCCCCATTATGACAACGCGTGGTTCCCTGAAGGAGCCGGCAGACTGCCTGCCCCCCACACGGCAGTAGTTCAGGTTGTCACTGTTGTTTCATCTCCACAATTCTGTTTTATTGGGAACAATTACTAGGAAAAATAAACTGCATTTACTGGTTATACATAGCACGCTTCCCCCCCCCGCCTCCCAAAAAAACAAAGTCTTCTTTGCATCAACTAAAAATTTTAAGTTACATAATAAAACTAGCAAGAACTCTATATCTTCTACATAAATCTTTGAGCAACTAAACTTTTGATTCTATCAATTGTTTCCTTATGATGATTTAGTTATTAGCTTGGATATCAACTAAAACTCAAAAAGGACCAAATGCTGGCTATAGATTGAAAAGCCCTTTTCGCACATTAAACTTCCAATGAAAGTTATGATGTTTATAAATAACTCACCAAGGCACAAAAAAAGGCAGTGGGATCACTTCTAAGTGTTTTGAATATGCAAACATGAGCACTTAACATACAGTTTGTGCCTTCTATAAATAAGACAGGAATCAAGTATCCAGCAGGTTCTAAATGTGAAGGGAAAAATGAAAGTATCAATAATGCCTTAAGTCAACTGCAACCTAAGACTGAATGGCTGATTATACGAAACCTTTAAAATTATCTTTGTTCCTTTATTAAAGTCACATGAATTACCACTTACCTATACACTTCTTACAACTTTTTTCTTTTTAATTAAATTTATTGGGGTGATATTGCTCAGTAACATTTTGTAAGTTTCAAGTGTACATTCTGTAGCATGTCGTCTGCACACTACACTGTGTGCTCGGCGCCCAAAGTCTAGCCTCCCTCCCGCGGCACGTCTGAGCCCCTCTACCCTCTGCATGTTCTCCCCACGCTCTTTCCCCTCAGGCAACCACCACGCTGTCTGCCTCTGAGTGTTTGTTTGTCTGCTGTTTTCTTAAAATGAGATCCTACTAGATGTCAGGAACCAGTTCTAGCACAAATTTTCCCTCTCCCTCAAGGCAAATTCTAATTCATTATGTGCCTTCCCCCTTCCCCTTCTCCCCAGTTTAAATTCAAAATGACAATGAACACAAACAAGACTCATGTTCACGAGAATTCTAATTTCAAACTAATTTTTCATTCATTCAACCAATTAGTTAGCATCTATAATGTGTCAGGCACTGTGCTAGGCGAAAAAGACCAGATTCTGGCCCTCTGGAGCTTATCATCTAGCGCGACTATTAGTTTCATGTCTACCTGCCCTGGACTGGAAGCCTGTTTTGGGACTCCTTTATAGGGGCACACTCTCTGAGCCTCGAGCAATGTTCTACTACTTCTCTACCATGAAGCAAAAATGTTAAATGAGCAAACAGTCCAAGATTCTGTTCTTTCAGCCAGCATTTCTTAATTCATATAACACATGAAATTCTGTTCTTTATAAAACTGCTTAATAGGATGAAATGACATATCTGGGATTTGCTTCACAACAGTTGGCGGGGGGGTAGCTGGTAAAGGTACAGAGTTGGTTCATGGTAGTTCATTATATTATTCTATCCACTTTTACACAGGTTTAAACTTTTCTATAGTAATTTTTTAAACTGTAAAAGATTTTTAGCAAATAGTGAAAGAACTAATTTCAGGAATTTCAGGAAGTTGCACAGAAAGACAGCACAGGATATTTCAATGCACTTTATGTAATCCACCGTGGGATCCTGAATCCTAATATTAACTCGATTATAAATATCAAGTTTTCATTATTTCAAACTGTTCATTTGTTAAACCAAAGATAGCAGTGCTAACCTACCTTTCTCAATGAAAGCATATTAGGACTCCGTGGTAGAAGTTAACACACAGAAGGCCCAACGAAGATACCATGCCAAGGTACATAAGCACTAACAACACTCATGTAAAAATATTTTTGTATTTTTTTTATAGCGTAGTAAGTGAAATCGGGTTGTTATTTAACACCATACATTTACCTAATGTAAAATAATATTTCTTATGTTATTTGAGCTCATACAGGTGATGACAGAAACGTAAAACTGAAGCTGAGATAATAAATTATGTGGTATAGGCATCAGAGCTAGAAGATTTTTAAAATATAACACATTTTGCCTGACATTTCCCTAGAATCTCTTAAGTGCTCATTTAGAGTCAACAGCTGGTCCAGATAACGTACAGTTTAACATCTCATGGCCATATTTAAACACAACCATAACCACCACAAACAACATTTGTAGCAAACAGCATTTTACAAATAAAACAAAAAGGTTATAAAGCATTTAATCTACGTTTTCTCATTTACTCTTCACAAAATCATGTGAATTAGGTGAGTTAATCGAATATTATTAAAAGCTAAGAATCTGCCTGTGCCTCCAACTCACCTGTAAAGGAGCCAGGACTAACCCCAAAACATCCGCATCCCAATTCCTTTCACCTCCTGTCAACCCAAGCTGTGAGTGCTGAGGAGGCTTATAACTAAAGATTAAGGGGGGGGGGGGGGAACCTTCGATACATAATGAAAAAAATTAATACATGAGACAGCTGGCAATAGCCCAATGTGTGGTGTGGCTGGTGCAGATGAGGAGGGGGAGGCTCACAGGCCACAGCCGTCGGGAAAGGTCCCTGAGAAGAGTGACTGTCACGCAGCCGACAAGGGGCCTGTGTGGCAGAAGTGCAGGAGCAGCTCTCTGTCCCTGCAGAACACCTCCCGATCGAGGAAACTTGGCAAGCTCTTAACTGGACTATAACGATAAATTAATCGGCTAGAATAAAGAGTTGTAAACGCAGACTGTGCATCTTACTTTTAAAATGCATACTTTGCACAGCAAAGGAAAACAAAGAAATGAACAGGCAACCTACAACACTGAAGAAAATATTTACGAATCAGGTATCTGACGAGGGGTTCATATCTAAAACGTATGAAGAAGTCACACAACTCAATAGCAAAAAGACAATCAGATTAAAAACTTGGCAGATCTGAATACACATTCAGAAACAGTCAAAGGGCACACGCGAAGGTGCTCAACCTCACAAATCAAGGAAATGCATATCAAAAACACCATGAATGATCATTTCACATGCAAAAAAAAAAAAAAAAGATAACAAGCATTGGTGAGGATGTGGAGAAAAAAGAACTCTCTTACACTGTTGGTGGGAATGTAAATTGGTGCAGCCACTACAGCAAACAGTATGAAAGGTCCTCAAAAACAAAACAAAACAAACTGCCATATGATCCAGCAATACCACTTCTGGGTATATACAAAGAAAATGAAATCACTGTCTTGACGAGGTATCTGCCCTCTCCCATATTCACTGCAGCATTATTCACAATAGCCAAGATGTAGAAACAACCTAAGTGTACCCATGGACAGAAAAATGAGTAAAGAAAATGTAATGTAGACATACGATGGAGTATTACTCACCCATGAGAAAGGAAATCCTGCCATTTACAACTCTGCAACAACATGAGTAGACTTTGAGGGCATTATGCTAAGTGAAACAGGTTGGACACAAAGACATATACCATGTGATCTCATTTATTCGTATAATCAAAAAAAAAAATTAACTCATCGAAACAGAACAGACTGGTAGTTGCAGGGTCGGGGGAATGGGGAGCTAGGTAAATGTGGCCAAAAGATATAAACATCTAGTCATGAGATAAATAAGTTCCAGCGATGTAACGTAAAGCATGGTGACTATAGTTAATAATACTGTAAAGTATATTTGCAAACTGCTAAGAGAATAAATCTTAAAAAGTTCTCATCCCAAGAAAAAATCTGTAACTATGTGATGACGGATGTTAACTACACTTACTACACTTACTGTGATTATCATCTGACAACATATACGTATACCAAATTATCTTGTACACCTTAAACTAATAAAATGGTAAATGTCAATTAAACATCCATAAAACTAGAAAAAAATTGGTACATAACTTGGTTTTGTTTCAACAAGGAAGAAAAGGAACAGAGAGGTCATGGCCCCAGTGTGATGAAATCATGGAAGATCAGGAGACGCTAATAATCTGTGTTGGAAAAGCTTTTGGAAAAGCTTAAGTATTTGTCGCTCCAGGCCCGCCAACAATATCTAGAACACAAAATGCAGCTATTAGATATTGTTGCTCAGGAATCCCAGAAGATGAGCCGAGGAGGGAAGTTAGCACATATGTTATCTATTCAGATTGAAAATTACAGTTTATTTGTAAAAATGAGTCTGATCCAAGTCAGAGAGAGAGTGGACGTATTTCTTTTCGATATATTGAGATAGCAAAATGGTGCGCACTGATTGGTAAATTACTGAGTGATATCACGCGCTCCAGAAGGGTTACTACGACTGACATGGAAACGCAGTCTGTTCCCCAGAGAGTCATTTGCTCACTCTGCTTCACTGTAGGATCAGCTGTGTTAATAACAATGCTCTGCAATTCTATGTCACTTTTTCTGCTAAAAGCTCAAATGTGAGTTCAGACGGCACATCACAGACTACACAGATGGCACTCCACGGCCTCCACGGCTCCGACCGCACAGCTCACTTAACTTACTAATAAATATTCCTATTTCTAGATTTAAAACAAATATGAAAAATTAAGGAAAATGGTAGAAAGATAGTGACTTTTCGTATCAGTTCAGTGGCGTCTACCTGAAAGAGTGAAGACTGAGTGCGCCGAGCGTGACAGTCCCTTCAGAAGCTTGTGCGCACAGGTGTGCTCTTCCAGAAACGTCCTGCCAAGCCACCAGGATGCTGGGAGACGAAGAGGGGGCCAGGCGGTGAATGAGATTGATAAAGTTAGTTCATGTACAGGGCCCCACAACATTGGAGGCCACCCTAGCGGCCTGGCCCACACCGCACAGGTAAACCTACGTCAGCCTGCGTCTGCAGGAAACACCTGCCTAACATACACCAATCATAACCCTCCAACTCAGCTTGAGCCTGCTTACCTCACCCTAGAACACAGGACCCCGCTGGCCTTCCGAAGAAGTGCTGAACCCCTCGCCAGTCCCGCCCTGTTCCCATGGTACCTCTTCCACGCTCTACAAAACTTGCTCTTGCCCAAAATCCCTCTGCTCGTGGGGCACTGTGTGCCCCCAATCCATCGACTGTCTCCCCTCGGATAAAGGACATCACACTCCTTACTAAATTGTTTTCGTTTTGTCATTTGACAAGGTTATACTATTTGCTGTGTGAATGTGCAACAATCAGAACCTAAAAGGAAAAATTGTCACCGAGGAGCTAGACCTGAAATCACTGTCTTCTGTCTTAGCCCCGCAGACGCATGGTCAGCAGCGGGACCAGAAGCGAAGTAACGATAACAGTCTAAAGTATGTTACTGAGATTTATAAACATACTTAAATCGCACTCCTTTAAAAACCAAATATTTTTAAATGGTTATATTCTATATGTAGAGATGGATTACAATCATCTTAGAAATTTCCTGTATGCTATTCGCAAATGCTTTGCTCATTACTGGTAAGAGGAGGCATTTATTTCTTTGAACTTCATGAACAGAGCAGCTTCTCAATGTTCTTCACTAGTTACTATATCTCATTATCTCATCTTTCCCTGTGGATCTAGAAATTCCCCCTTAGGGAATTTAGCTATGGTAAGTTTTCCATAGTCTCTGGGTAAATCGGTGAACTCCGTTTGTGTAGTAACTGCCGGCAAACACCACTGAACACAGGGATCCTCATTGTGATCTGTGAAATGAGAATTTATCTATGGAACAGGCCAGATCTTGAAAAATTCAGAAAACCGACTTACCCCTGCGGAAAACTCTTACTGCTGATCAGATTTAATTAAACTACAATGAAGACCACTGAGGTAGAGGACAGCTGGAGAGACTTGCTTTCCTTGGTGATTCAAGTGGTTTCGTAGCTTCTACTTACAGGATTATAGTCAAGCTCCAAGAAACACAAAATGATTTTGGTGAATTATGTCCAACCATTCTAAACACGAGCTTCATTTTTTTCTGAGATAATTATTGTATATTAAGCCACATTCTAAATTAGTCAAAAATAATTCAAACCTTAGGCAGTAATTTTCTCAAAAGGGATTCTGAATTATAATCAAAACCAGACAAATGATTCCAACACTGAGGTCCTATTAAATATTTTTTTGAAAAACCTAAGTATAATCTCTTTGTAGAGAGTACTATTGTCCAGTTCCAAGACCAACACTTACATGTCAAACAAGCATTCAATCTCCCAGATTAATGAAATGTGAATTTTATGCACTTTATTTTTCTGATGTTTTCAATATGATAATTAAAATGATCTGCTACCTCTCATTAGTTTTTAAAATACTCTCCAAAGGGTTTCTAAAACATAAGACGCTTTACCTTTATTGATTTAAACCGATGGCCCCCAACCTTTTTGGCACCAGGTGCTCGGTGGTCCCATGAGAATCTAATGCCTGATGATCTGAGGCAGAACTGAGGCGGTGATGCCGGCGCTGGGAGCGGCCGCGAACACTGACGGAGCCTCGCTGGCTCGCCTGCCGCTCACCTCCTGCTGTGCGGCCTGGGTCCTAACAGACCCCGCGGCACCAGTCCAAAGCCTGATTTAAATCACCTCCTCTCCATCTTCTGCATAAAACAACACTATCAGCTCCACCTTCAACTCCACGGAACCACATGGATGCGACAAGGTCGACTAAATGATACTTTGTCCTGGCTTCCACCCCCACCCACTGCGAACCACTGAAGATGACCTACGAGGTGCGGGAATGCTGTGTGACTACATTAATATTCATTCTGTAATCAGAGTGATAGGACATTTACTCTATACAGCTGATAATTACACAACAGTTTATAACGTATCCTGACTGTCACAGTGTGCGTGACTCTTTTCATGTCGGGAACATTTAAGGAAACTGGGGCACAAAGTCACACTTGTTCAAGTGATGGAGGTAGACCACGGTCTGGACAGTGCAGCTCTTAGTGCTACTTCAAACCAACTTCACAGAATTAGAAAACCGACAAGCAAAACCCTCCTGTAATCAAAGACCTCCACTGCTCACTGGTACATTCTATTAGCATCTTCCAACAGTACATTCCACAAATCATTGGCAGATTCGCTAAGATTTTACAACCTTTCCGCCCTTCAGTGACATCATTTTATAACAGTGACTAGGAAGAAAAACTAATGACAAGATCTTGAAAGATTTTACTTTCATTTCATCCTTAACATTGAAAGGCCTTCTCCATAGACAAGTCCGTGGCTAGTAGCACGTAAAATGTCATCAGTTACTTCGGCGTACGGTTTTCTTATCTTTCTGCTACCGAGTTTATGAATACGTTAGAGTGAGCTCAAATGGTGCACGCAGAAAGATGATGGATCGTCTTGCCTGGTCATCTCCACGCTGCTGGTCCCCAACCCTCTACTTCTCAGATGACTGGCACTCCGAGTGGGATGGAGGGTCCCATGCCCTGGCCTCTACTCAGCACCTGGACCAGGGGACCTTCAAGCCTAGCTCCCCACCGTATCTATCAGAGTCACTTGAAGAATCTTTAAAAAAGCAAAAACCCACCCACACTCTTCTAAAACTCAAAGAAATAGTGGACTTTCCATTTTTATAAGCAAAGTAGACAATTCCTGCACTCTGAAGTTTGGGCTACGGACTTAAATAAAGATTCTGCCATCCACGCTCCCAGCACGTGACAAGCCGCACCTTCTAACAAAAAGCTGCCTCATCGATACCATGACCTGCTGACGCGGCGCCATTCCATCTTCCAGAGGAGACTGTGTTAATTATTACCCATGTCGTGAGTGGCTTACAGGGATAATTCCCTAGAAATGTTTCTGGTAAAACAAACAGTCCAAAAATTATGTCATTATCATTTAATCGCACAGTAAATACATGAATAGAAAAGAAAAATAATAGAAAGAGGCCACATTTTTCTTTATTTGCAAAAAAAAAAAAAATTTAGAATTTAGACACATTTTAGAAAGATTAACTAATGTAATGCAATCCTTCTTAGTGAGAAACATCCTTAACCAGAAGATTTCTTTAAAATCATCTAACTCATTCTGGCTTCATTAATAATAAAATCTATTTGATCCTCAGTGCTCTGTGAGGCAAACAAGTATTATAATCCCCATTCAACAAAAATGGAAATTGGGACTCAGAAACATTAAATCACTTGTTCAAAGTGACAGGCCCAACCCACAGGCAATATATACTTAATCATTACTAAACTTTTAAATCGTACAAATTTACTTTAGTTTAAAAAAAAAAAAAAAAAGCCTATAAATTTTTACCAGAAAGTTCTTCTTAATGTCCAACTAAAAGCCCATTAGCTACAGTTTAAGAACGGTGCCTACTGCGGGAGTAAAGAACCTCTGCTCATTCTATCTCATATTGAATCCCTTCATCTGTCTCAGAAATAATAACTCCTTCCTCTCCTCTTATTTTAAAGGAAAGGACAGTAACGCTTCATCTTTCTGTAACTTAGCCTGCGATGGTTGTTGGTTCCATCGACCTGATGACCACAACCTCCCAGCCCATGTGCTCGTCTACTAGCTCAACTGTTGCATCCTTCCCAGCGAAAGCTGGGATCCCTGTTCCCGGTCAATGCTCTGAATCTGCATTTGGGAGGCTTGTGACTAAGGCCTACGTGATCCTATGTGACATCCGTGGTTAAGTCATAAAAGCAGACACCACTTCCTTGGAACTCTCACTCTCTGAACCCCGACTGTCATGCTGTGAGGAAGCCCAAGCAGGTACACAAAGAGGCCACCTGTAGGTCGTCTAGCCTATAACCCAGCCAACGGCCCACGTCGAAAGCCAGGCATGTAAGTGAGCAAGGCTTCAGTTGACTCTGAGCAGCTGACGTGGTACTGGCTTTGAGTTTTCCTAGCTGAGTCCAACACACAAGACACACATTTTCCAATCCTGATCCACATTTGTGAGCACAATGCCACCAAGTTTCAGGTGGTATATTATGCAGCAACAGTAAATGGAACTCCCTAATGCAGAACACAGCGAGAAATGAAAAGACAAAAAATAAAAAACTTCTTTCTGAACATTTTAAAACAAATATTCCAAATTCTGTGCCCTAGCTTTACAGATAAGAATCTCTGATTCTCATGTAAATCTTATTAGAAGTACATATAAGAAAAAATAACACACAAATATTTTCTATCTCCATCCTATCCACATGTCTCCAGAATGCCCTCTCTTCTCTGACAAAATCTCAATCAGCCTTTGAGGCTCAAATCAAACACTACAGTTGCCACGAAGCCTTTCCTCACCTCACAAAATGAACTGTTTGCTCCTATAAAATATCTGTCTAGCCCTCTCCATATAATTTTCTATTCTAATGCATATGCTGTACTGTAATTACTTGTCCACATGTCTCTTTTCATCCTTAAACTGTGCGATCTTCCAGGATAGGGATCATTTCTTTTTCGATCTTTGTGTTCCTAATGACTGGTACATAGGAAGCACTCATTAGGTTTTTGCTGAATAAACAATAAACAAACCTGGTTATCTGGTTTCCAAATCCACAGCAGATGAAGTGTAGAAAATCGGAATGAAGACACTGTTATTAAAAAATATCTTTTACTTTGGAAACACCACACAGACACAAAAAGCAACCAGCGGAGAGATGGGAAACGGAAAACCTAGAGGCTACTTGCTCCCTGGTGCGTGGTCCACGGTTACTTAGGGACAGACAGATCAATATCTGAAAAGAGCGCACAGATCTCAGTGAGTTTTAAGCATATTTAAGCACATTTCAAATCATTTAGAACATTTGAATCATTTTTCTAAATATCTAATTTAGTGTTTGAGGTGCTCAAAGGAATAAATACCAGAAACAGAGAAATGAGATCCACCAGACCTCGTTTTCTGAAGGTTTTATACAGTCACTGTTTCACGATAATATCACTTTCCTTACATTATTTTTGTTGCCCCTCAACCCCACCACCTCTCTTCAATGTCCCTCCCTGTCTTGGTTACATTTCAGAACCTTGAAGCACCTTCCTCCCCACTGACCCGACCTGTTACCATATCCGTTTGGGACACAGCACAAAACCACTTAGAAAGCAACCACGATGCATCTGTCCAACCCTCTCCAATACATGCCAGCATTTTTTAAAAATCAGTGCACTATGTACAGAATGACAAGAACAAGGAGGTTATCAACTAGAATGCCTGTAAGACATTTCAGGGAAGGTTTTGCAAAAAAAACAAAAACAGAAAATGAGACTTCTGAGTCATTTTATTTTAAATTCTAATTATCTTAAAATTGTCCAGATTTGTTAAAAGGCCTAAGTACAGTCCCACTTTGTTTGACATTCTTGATGTCTCTTATCTATTTCCTAAGTGTATGATTTCCCAGTTTAAATATTAACAATAATATCTGCATTCTTCCTGAGGGGCATGTTGCATTCTGTTTTGTTCTTTTCCTGTTGCGGGGTGGCCACATCTCTGTCCCACCCAGTAAAGTTCAGAGTATGATTCATGGTTATTAGCCTAACAAGGTTCCACCTCCAAGAATACTACTTTAAAAGAAGACAGCCTCAGTTTTTGTCTTTTTTTTTCCCCTCTAAAGATGAAAAGTTTCAAGCTGAGACTTACTCTGGGGTTATTAAAATTCTTATGTTATTTCTTGTTTTCTTTGAGAGCTAGTTGTCTTTTCCACCGGTGACTCTTACACTGAGGATCTTAGATCTATATTAAGAATCTAACTGCTACTTTTCCACTGGATTAGGTAGGTGAGACTAACCTCGTCAGTGTACACTGCACACCTGTGAATGATTTACCTTTATACTCCATTTCTCAAAGTGAGAATGAACTCCAGATATCCATTGTGATTCATGAGGGAAGATAGGGCTCTTCTATACTTTAATAAGGTTCTAAAGTAGGAAAGACAAGAGGAGATTAAAAAGGAACTACAGAAACTAGAAATCATTTGGGAGTAGGAAAATCAGAAAGGTGAACAAATGGAGACGCTGCAAAGAAAAAGAAAAAAGAAATAGAAACCTTCAAATTCGAAGTGAAAGTATAGTCAAGTATTCAAGAAACTCAGCTACCATACTCCAAAAAACTGAAGGAACTTTTTGTCTCTATAATGTTACTCCAAAGAAGTGTTTGAATAAAAGTTTTCTATTTAGCAGGGTGGGCTACAAAATTAACATCTCAACACCCCTCCTGTGCCTAAGACAGAAGTCTGGTGATTTCCAGCAGAACGAAACTCTGACATCCTCATAGGCAGGCATGACCTCTAAATCTGCGTCCCTCACAGCAGCTTTTGGGGTATCCGCTTACGGTATACCTGTAGGAAATACCTCTAAGGGCAGCTCTAAAAGAGACTTCAGAAGGAGCATGTGTCATGAAAATGCCCTAAAATGCCAATATCGCAAGCAATAAGTTCTCAAAGGTTATAATTTTCTTTAGCCCTGATCAAATTTATTAACGTATTGAACAACTTAATTTCCTAACAATTCTGAAGGAACTGAAGTCTGAACACTGAAAAGGTTGCTTGCACGACAGTATGAATGCACTTAACACTACTGGCCTCTACACTCAAAAACGGTTACGACTATAAATTTCAAATGAATTTTACCACAACTTAAAAATTTAATTAAAAACAATAAGCATTTTTTTTAAGTCAATGCCTAAAGAAAACAAAAAACAAAAACTAGGTCTGTTTCATATTAAAAGAATCTATAAAACCAAATGCAATGAGTGAATATGATTAGATCCTGGTTTGAAAACCAAAGCTATGACAGACATTTTGGGGACAACTGAGAAAACTAAAACAGAGGGTTGATATTTGATATAAGCTTTCCGAGGTTTACTAGTTGTACTGTGTGTGGTTATGTAAGACACAGACTTTGTTTTAAAACAGCACTTTATGGATAAAGGGTCATCAGTAACTTACTTTCAAACAGTCCATCCGATACACACAGACAGGAAGAGAAAGACAAAGCAGCCGTAGCACCGCCGCGTCGTGCAGCCACGCGCCCTTCCGCGTTACTGAAGCATCATGGGAGCTAAGGAACAGGGGTACCGGACCCTGCGTCTCACAAAGCGCCCCCTGCCTTTCTACCTGAGTTGTAGACGGTTTCTACTCCTTAATACATAATTGCTTGGTGACAGAACGTTAGTAGATGGCAGATGAAGAGCCTTCTGACGCATTCCACAAATAATAGTGACCCCACGAAATAAGAATTACTGTCTGAGAAGAAATTTAGGGAGAAGACTGAGAATATTTTTTATAGGTGTCACGACAGATATACACTAATGTGTGGACTGTAAGGGCTTTACTCTTTGAATAGCTGTAGAATTTCATTACTTTACCTAGTGAGACATCAGCCCTTCAAAGCGACAGTTCTGTTCTCTCTTTTTTTTTTTTATCATTTCTTCAAAGGAAGTATTTAAGTGCCAACCCTGGCATACTTTCTTTGTATTTGGTTTTGCTTTATTACTTTTCCAGAACTACCTAATTTCCCCAAGGTTTTCTTTACCTTTTTTCTCCTTTTTCCACTATAAACTGAGATTATTAATCTCTCTTCTCACCACAGTGTCAAAATATTCTGCAGGGGAAAATTTAATAAGTCTGGGTATAAAAAAAATGTTCAGTTTTACTGAAGGTGCAGAGTCAAAAATTTAAGATTTTACTGTTTCTGATTTGAAGGTTAAGTGGCCTTCCATATGTATTTTTGTAAAATGCGTGATCAATGTAACAAGCAACTTACTACTAGCAACCTTTGAATAGTTAGACTCCATCTCTGTTTTGATTGATTATATATGTTGCTATTAACTGAGATCAGTAAAATAAACTCCCAAATCGTTTTTATTTCGAATGACTGCTTCCTAAATTTAGAATAACATCAGTTTTCTCGAGGCAAATCAAAGAGCACGTGAAGCCACACATGTTGCCGGGAAGCCGGGAAGAACAGACTGAGGCACACGGCTTGGGTAAAGAGCTGAACCAGGGAAAAATGGGTTTGTGACGAAACTAGTTCGTGTTTGGGAATGTCGTCTGGTAGTGAGTGGGGAACTGTATTATTATAAAAGGGATATTTAGGGAATATCAGTCTATTAATGACTTAAGAGTACGGAAGGAGACTTTCTTCCATCAGTCCAAAATATATTTTAAAAAAGAAAGTGTTCAAGCTGTTCTGTATACTGTTTGAGGGGAGGAAAATGAATGACAGAAATTATATATATATATATATATATCATCCTTACCATTTACCCCAATTTTAGCAAACCAATAAGAAAGCAGGTACAATTTCTTATTATACCTGTTTTAGTCAGACAATAAGCCAATGCACATCATCACTTTAGACTTATTTATAGAACACAAAAGACAGATGGAATTTTAATGCCGGTGTTTTAGTTCATGGTTTTTCTCCATATTAAACTCCAAAACATGTATATCAAAAATTCTAATTTTCTTTACTAACATGTTATGAACTAATGCTCCATATATTTATCTAAATCTTTCCCAAAACGTCTGTATAAGTAGTCAAATCCACTCAGAGTCACAAGGACTCTAAGGTGACTGCTCGGTTTGATAAAGCTGATAAACGAGCAGTACATCCTCAAAAACCTTTACATGTGCCTGTTCCCCTGGATTTATTCTGTACATACCTTTGTTCCTAGAGGTTTAAGTCAAGGCTAATTCCTCTGCGAAGATACTTTCCTTCTGCAGAGTCCCAACCTCCTTAGCCTAGATTCAACACAACAACTCGAGGCCACCTCCAGTTTCTTTCTGATGCCTGCCCCCCCCACCCCATTATACACTCAATTAATCCCTTTCTCTAAGAGAGTAAACATCTATGAAAAAAATGAGGCAGGCCCAGAAAAACTGGGCTGGAGCCGCTGGAGACACCTGAAGCCCACCTGGAATGTGCTCAAGGAGGGAATGGAGAAGGGTTTGCAGTGCCGCTCAGCGAGAAGGCCACCCACGTCCTTCACGGCCAAGCCAGGCGAGGCGGGGGCTCAGTCCCCGAAAAGCACAAGCCCAGAAGGCCCTCCCTCGCCTTCCTTGGTTGTCATGCGTTCTTGGGTAGAAGAGTCCCCTCACTTCCCACTGGAAAAGGGGAAGGAAATCCCCCACGTGTTCAGTATGGGAACACAGAGCATGGGGTGAAGGGCTGTGGGGCTCAGGGGTGCCCCGAGGGGTCAGGCCATCAGCACCCGTGTCCTGTCCCAGAATTAAGGACGCAGATCAGAAGACTACATACGCGAGAGCCGTGGCAGGCAACCCTGACGCAGGCCACTGGGGTGCAAGCGGACATCTTGGGACCTCAATCCACTGGGACTCGCCCCGTGCACTATCTACTACAGGCTCTCTCCAGACCCCTCTCCCCTTCCTTCTCCACCAGGGGGTCGTGGCTGCCTCCAGTGACAGTGACAGTGACAGTGAGAAGAGCAGCTGGGGCCCTCTCCTAGTGAATCTGTGACACCCGCGGGAGTCTCAGCTCGCCCCATGGCCCGCATGCAGGGCCAAATCCATGTGCCCGGGGCCAGCCCCTTGCTGCCCAAGCCTCTGAGGCCCAGAGCCAAAACCTGGGCTTCCCGTCATCTCCTGGCTCCTTCCTCCTGAATGAATGCCGTTTCCCGAGTGAGTGTATCCACCACTACACTGAGATCACCAACGACGATGAGAATGCGCTGTTATTACGTGAGTGTCCTTTACCGGAGAAGGATAATGCTCCGGTCTGGCTTTCTACTGTCCTGCTATGTCCTGGCATTTTGTTGACTTTTGTCACTGTCAAATGTCACTGTTAACATGTTCAGTTCACAATGAATAGCAAGTCATTTTCTCATGTTATATCTAATAGCTTAAGTCTTTTATTCATTAATATAATTCTTAATTAATTATATACACCTCTTGCTTAAAATGAAAGGGAATACAAAACGAAAGATCTTTACGTAATTCCATTTGCTTCACTAGGCTCCATTATTTATACTTACTATTTGTTTATTTAGCAAAGACTCTGGTGGTGCTAGAGTAAAATGACATCTTTTAACACAATAAACATTTTTATATCATACTTCTACAGAAAAACCTTAAGGAATCAAAATACCAGTATTACCTAAAACAGCAACAAGAACCCTACACACAAAATAATTCTCAAAATAGAATTACGGAAATTTAAAATACCATGATACATTACCAAAAACTCCAGAGGCAGGCATTCCTAAGGCTTTACGAATTTGGTCACGATTTTCACCAATCTTAACTCATCTTAATGTTTCTATCTTATACCATTTCGACCATTTGACGCTAATGAACACTTTCAGGACATCTGACACTGGAGCCTGTGATGACATCCCGAAACCGGGGAGAGAGAATACACATGAAAGCCAGGGAATGTAACACCCAGTCCCATCAGACAAGAGGCTCAGCACCCCGTCTGTCCAGCAGGCAACTAACTTGCAACAAGTCTGCCGACACCTGTGCTATGTCTGCGCTAAGTCGTCTGCTTTCACCCTAACGGCTTACTTAACAGACAACCAGCTTCTCTAAGGGCTGTTGGCAGAGCAAATCTGGTGGAGAGGAAAACCACAGATCGCCATCATACGTGAAATCCTTAACGATCATTAAAGACTTTCCCACGATCTTGATTGTGTTGCCTTTTCTACACCCATCTTTTATCTCCAAATTTAAGAAAAAAACTGGGAAAGTCAAAGAAGGTTAGAGGAGGCAGGGGACAAAGATCTGCAAAAGACTCAGACCACGCTGGACTTGGTCTCAATACACAGGACACCCAACGAGGCATCCACGACAGGCCGCGGCCACAAGGGCACAGGTAGAGCACAGCAGAATCGCCTCAGCACCCCCAAAAGCCCCACCGTCTGCCTCCGTAACTATCAAAACCAGCTCCCACAATTTCAAGAAATACTATTATGTTAAATTTGTAGAAAGTCATATACCCTTGATGCTCAGATTTTTAATAAAGAATAGCTATATTCCTTATTTAGAAATCTAAAAATATATGTGAAAGAATCTGTACCTATGTGTCCACAATAACCAGAGGTGATAACCTAATAAACATATTTATGAATAATTCTACTTTTAAAATATACATTGAAACACATTTAAAATGTCTTTAAAAAACATTTTTATCCATATAACTATCTAAATTTTCCATTTAGTCTGACTCTATTGATACCAAGAAATGACTCCAATAAAGACATAGGTTCCTCTAAGATATGCAATGCAATTTTTTAATTTACATGTTGACAGTAACTGAAAGCTTTTCATTATTAAACATATTAACAATGGAATTAGAAATTTTTACCTAACTTAATATTAAATATTCTTACGAATGCTACTGTAACACCTGAGGCAAGGGAAGTCATTTCATGTTTGCACTGTGAGCTGACTATATAAGCAGAAATGATCTGCCAGAAACGACAATCCTCATTTACACGGGGACGTCACGGGCAGAGACCAGTCTGCACCAACAGGAACTTCCAGAACTCACTCACACTCTGCGAGTCCGGCCTTGGAGACGAGGGATCACATTTCGCATGGACACACTAAACGAGCGACAGAAAAGATCATGCATTACATTTTCATCTGTGACAACAGGTCTTCAGCCCTCGGCAGCTGGAACGCTAAAAGCAGGATACGCTGATCCCACACGTGCCGAAGGTGAAAGAGTTCCCTGAAAGCTCTCCTCGCTCCCTGCAAACAATTGAGCAGACAGAATTCCACAAATAGCAGAGCACAAGTCAGATGACTGAATATATTATCAGCCTTCTTCTGGACTACAGGATCTCAACACCGCGTCATCCATGCCACATAGACTGCAAAAAATCTGCAAAACATGCATCGCACAATCACCACCTTAAAATTAAATACACTAGAATTAAATATATTTTAAAGACATACGAAACCAAATATCCATATCAGTGTTCCATCCTTTCCAAACCTATAGCCCTTACAGTGCCCTCTCAATCTATTTTTTGCCTACCCCACCCCCCAATCAAGTTTTCTTGAGCTTATTTTCCGAGCTTTTTATTGTAAGAAACAATAGGCAACCTGAATAGGCTTTTTCAAAATACACTCCTACCCATTTTTCCTTTCCTAGTGGAGAACTGCTGTGCTATCTCCACAAAGCACGGGCGAAGACGCATCCACACTTCGCTGAAGGGAAGTGGAGCCATGCAGCTAACAAGAACACAAGCTAAGGGGGCAGGGCTGAGAGACCACGTTCGCCTGGGTTCAAATTCCTCTCCAATAGTCTGGCTGTGTGACCTCTGGCAAGTTATCTGACAGCTCTGTGCCTCCACTTCCTGAACGGTGAAAGAAGAATGAGATCGCCATCACGTCACGGTGAGAAACGTCTCAGAGTTTCGATCCTGCACCAGGTCTATAGTAAGCACTCGATAAATGTTACCCGTCTTTACTTCACCCATGACAGTTCTTGTTTTGTGAGAACTAAAAGACAAGAAAGAATCCTGCCATTTAAGAATTGTTAAACACTGGACCTAAAACAGCCAGAGACTTACCAGTGTAGGTCTTAAGATAAGTAACATCCGTCCATGTAGAAGGCCTACCTTGAGGCAGAGTTTATAAGGACATACATACCTGCTGATGGGATTTACAGGACTGGAACTATTCAAATCTATTCATCCTTTTTTATGGGTTAAACAACTAAACTAGGCTGAGAGCCTTGTAAAGGCCTGCAAACATTTACTTATCAGATTCCTAAAGGGAAGACATGCTCAGACTCACCATTCCCTTTGATATTTATGATTTCTTGAGGTTAATTTTTCCCCAAAAGTTTTGCCCCTAGGCACAATGACTTAATACTCTGAGCTTCATCTTTTTCTGAAAAAAGGGGATAACTTCTATTTTACAAGGTTGTGACAAAAATGAAAGAATGGAACACAACTCAAAAAGCCTATACAGTAGTCCCCCGCCCATCTGTGGGGCATATGTCCCAAGACCCCCAGTGGATGCCTGAACCCACAGGTAGGCCCGAACCCAGCATACACTAGTTTTTCCCTACATATATGTACCTATGATACGGTTTAACTTATAAATTAGGCAATTTCACATATAGATTTGTTCTTAGCATATAGATCTTAGCAACCTCAGCATACAACTTTTTTTTCTTATTAAGTAGAGAACTTTCACCTTTTCACTTAAAGAAAGTACTTGATGGCTTTTCTTTGGCATATCCAAATTGCCAGCATCACTACTCTTGCTATTTGGGGCCATTATTAAGTAAAATAAGGGTGACTTGAACACAAGCCCTGCAATACCACAATAGTCAATCTGATAACCTAGATGGCAACTAAGTGACTGACCAGCATCTAGACGCTGGAAAATGAGACGAGTAACGTACCGAGTGGGACAGAATGGGATGGTGTGGGACATTGTGAGATTTCATCATGCTACTGAGAAAGGCACACAATTTAAAACTAAATTGTTTATTTCTAGAATTTTCCATTTAATATTTTCAGACTGAGGTTGACCATGGGTAGCTGAAACTGTCTAAAGCAAAAATGGATAAGTTGGAACTACTGTAACAACTTGCTGGGACTCAGTGATACTGTTATCATTTATACTGTTATCGTTGTTACTCTCCCAATATAGGCATTTTAGTCAAGAACAAGAATGAGTTACATCTAAATAATGGACAACCATAACGAAACACCTGTGAAAGGCTGTGCGAGGGAGTTTTCCATCCTTTACACATCTAGACCGGAAAGGCCCAGAATACATCACCCTTAAGCAACAATGCGCAGATAATCCACAGAATTGGAAAGTCCCTGATGTTTTGCACTGTCACCTTCAACCAACTAAAGATCACCATCCTGACCACACATGATTTCAAAGGAAATAAAACAGAAAACTAATTATAAATATTCATACCTTTGTTAAAGGAAACATATTTAACTCATAAGCTAATCAGTCAAGAGAATATTTAGTAACGTTTCTTATTATAAACATTATAATCCTATTTTCAGGAAGAAAAAAACCCAAACCCAAATCAAAGCAGAATTTTCTAACATTATATAATTAAAATTACATAAAACACACACAAAAGAACAAATCTTTAGTATCAAAGCAAATTGAATATTAAGGCCACCATGTCCCTTTCCGCCTTCTCCCGACAATTAAAAAGAAAAAGAAATCACCCACTCTATGTACCCCCCTTTAATCACTGGACTTGTAATGGTTTGTGTGGACCCCAAGAAAGAAGAAAGCCACTAAGACAGACTCCTGGTGGCTTGAATTTAAAAAAAAAAAAAAAAAAAAAAAACAGAGCCTAGCAGCCATTTTGAAACAGAGGCCTCTCATATAAGCCACACTTCAGGGAGAAGCTTGCACTAAACTGCCTACCCATACTGTGTTCCTGTCATCTGAGCCAACCCTACAGAAAAGAGTTCCTGGAATTGTATTTCACCCAAGAAGACTGAGGCTTTCCCCATCTAATCCAAGCTGCTCAACTAAAGCCCCATCAGCACCTTCATGGACCAATCAGAGTGGCTGCATCCTGACCAATCAAGACAGTGATTTTTGGACAAATCAAACTACAACTGATTTGGAGTCCTCATTTGCATGAGAATGGACCAATCAGGGACCAAGGGTGGGGCCTTCTCGCTATATAAGTCAGCTCCCCTTCCTGCCTAGGAGAGTTTACTGTCCCTTTCTACCTAAGTCAATTGACAGTGTTTCCGCTGCAAGAGCTGAAACAGCAAATAATTCTTGCCAGAGCAGGGCCACCTCACAGTCATGCTGCCTCAGGAGTAAACTATAACTATTGAGCTGTTTGCACTGAATGAAGTTTCCTTCTTCATTGCACCTCAAATTGGGGATTCCTATTGGTGTTGAGTTGGAACCAAGGACCACCAGTTGATAGATCAGGGTAAAGTGCCAAAGCTGGCACACTCGAATACCCAGTAACTGAACAAATGAATGAAACAATGGTTAGATAAGGCAACAATGCAAGGACAAGATCTAAAAAGCCCAAAAAGAGATTTAAGTTGGCCCTCAGGAACTCTTCAGCGTTCATGATTGGCTGCCTATAAGGCATAAATTCTGCCAGAATGAATCTGCTAACCCATTCTCCATGTATCTGTCAACTGATCCCAGAGTAAAAATTATTTTTTCTTTCAGAACCTTTAACTACTTGCTGGTAATTTCCTTCCTACAAGCAGCTTTTTTTCTTTCTTAATATTAAGAGTCTATGCCCCGAAGCCTCAAAAGTTGCTAAATAAAATACTGCCATAGGTCCTCCGCTTCTTTAATTCTCCTCTAGAAATTTCCAACTAGGGAACCAACTTAAAATTGTCCTAGAATCAATATTTCCACACATTGTGTCATCACAGCCACTGGAAGCCAGAAATGTGGTCATTGATGAACATTTCATAGGGTAAACATATAAAATCTTTGCCCTAAAAACCAAGAGTATTATGATCTACCTGTAGACTAAAGAGTCTCTTAATTTCTGTTACCTTCATAGCGCAAGTTTACTTTTCAGAGTTCCACTCCTTTTCATAATTAGTTTTGCCTCAGTTTTTACAACAGCTAGGGAAACTATACCTACCAATTGACTTAGGTAGAAAGGGACAGCTTCTAAAATATCTGCAAAAGTCACACTCTCACTTCTGTTTAGAAATTAGCATCTAGAATCCATAAAGGATGTATTTTCTTTATACCCTCTGAATTGAGGGTCTGTACTTTATAAAATTGTATTTAACAGCTTTTCCAGATATTACTTTTAATAGACTTTAAAGAATAATAAGACGCAATATTCTTTCTATGCTTTGGAATTCATAAACCTATCTACGAGCCTTTAAAACAAACAAACAAAAAAGGAAATAAACATAAACATTAAGAACATCTTTCTTGTTTAGCAAACAAGGCAGAGGTAAAATTAGCTTGAGATATGAAAGAGTATTTAAAAAACTGGTTTTCATTCTGTTTGCCCTTAAATAGTTTTCATTATTGGTATGTAAATATAATCTGTTTCATTAGGGGAAAAGATGCTGATTTGCTGCTGGTTTTATGATTCCCTGTAATAAAAGACCAATACCTTAAAGCAGTGACTTATTTTCTCCCTCCTAGTCCCTTAATTTAAAATTGACAGAGCATGTAATAACATAATTACCAAACAAAACTATAAACACAAAATATTGAAAAGCTAGTGATTTCTTAAGTAGCAGTTCTGCCATAAAAATAGCTAAGCATTAATTATGCTTTTAAATATAATTTCGACCATAACATAATAATGGTCAAAATATCAAATAAGGACACTGTGCATTTCAGAAAACTAATCTATAAAAATTGTTAAAGAGACTCTCCTTTCTTTTGCTACCCAACATTCTAAGGACTACATAAAAGAATCACTTATAAACTCGACACAGCACAATTTTTTCTAAGAAATCCAAGCTGTCAACTTATGGGTCACATTTTAACCTGATATGATTTGAAACAGCTAAGGTACTGAATCCTTAAATATTGGATGTGTAATGAAAGCACTGCTCACAGGTCCTTGATTCTGAAGCTTGGAGAGCTTTAATATGATATACCTACAGATAAAGCCAACCAAGGAGCATTAATTACCCCTTTATGCACCCTCACACCACGGCCCAAGTCCCCCTCTGATCCTTACCTTTTACATTTCCAGGAAAACGCTCCCTAACACTGAGCAAAACTCACATAAATTCTATTTAACCAATGAAGGGTTAAAATCAGAGCCAAACTATCTAAAAAATATTAAATTCATAATTGGCGAGCTTTTTTCTACCCTCTGCTTTAGTATCCTGACATCTAAAAGTCAGAGAACTCCTCTGTTAAGACTGGAATTCCCAGAGGAAGAAAGCTCCGATCCAGCCTGAGAGCACACAATGGAATCACAGCTGACGATGCACATCTTTTTCTAGATGTCTCCATATGCTTGAGAGGTTTTTTTTCCCCCCTAGCCAGGCATTAGGAGACTTGCTACTCTCTGCCACCAGGAATCAGAGAACATTTTTAAATATTGTTGTAGATAATGAAGTAAAATAATGTGCTGCTCTCAAGCATACAAAAAAGAGAGTAGGGCACAATTCCGGGTGGCCATCAGTAACTACATTAACTAATGACAGAGAGGTTTGAATGTTGACAAATTTTGAATGCCATTTAATTTATCATACTCCCTACTTATGGCAGCTGTTTGTTTTATTTTCATAGTTTTTATTATTCTATCACTAAGATAACACCTGAAGGGCTACAGCAAAAAAGCAATTAATTTTTCTATAAATGAACACTCAAAATTATACTGAATCGGAAACGCAAGTTATAAATTTGAAAATGGTAGATTACAACAGAACACATTTGCAGGGTGTGGTACTTGTCCCCTAAAACTACAGTCTCCTTCAAGTCTTTCTTAGCAACCCAGTATTAATGAAAGCTTGAGAAACCAGTATAGAAAAGATAAAGATCATTTATACAAAATTCCTCAAAAAAAAAAAAAAAAAAAAACCTCCCCAAGATTAGTTAAATTCATGGGATACTTATCACAAAATGAACGGATTCGTTCTCCACTTAACTATTCATTCTTTGGACTCCCAAAGATTCTGCAAATTCCAGTTGGAAAAAGCAGCCTTGCTGCTGTCAATGTACACGAACCTCACCAACAAAGAACAGGAGCATACACATACACACACACACAGCAGTGTAGCAGCTGCTGTCTTTTTAAAAGACGGCTATTCTAGCAGAGCAACCTGTGATCTTTATAGAAAACCAAAGACCTACCTTCCCGATTCTTAAAAGTCAAGAGTTGAGAAAGTCAATAGACTGAACGCAACCAACAGCTCAAAATCACCAAAGATGTCTCCTAACCCTGCATAAACCAGAAAAGTACTCACACGCATACAATTCAGCAGTGTTTAAGAAAAAACTAAAATAATTTATTTTTAAGAATCTTTTGTGTGGGAGTAATGTGGCAAACTACATTTCACTCAGACTTCTTTTCTGTAGACAAATATTCTTTGACTAGTTTTGCTCCTTAAATACCAACGCTTTATGTTTCAAACAGAGATGCTTTGGTTCCTAATTTCATTTTGTTTACTCAAGTAAAAAAAAAAAAATAGAAAGAAATGCATACCATAAAACCTCAACTTTTTTTTTTAATGTCATCTCCAAATGCTGAACTTTCAAGTGCACTTTGGGAATTGGCGGTCTAATTAAACAAGGAACCAGTGAAGCCATTACAAACAATGATACTTTACAGTCCCCAATAATCAACTGACGTAAGGCTATTCATTTTCTGAGTACCCTTTCAAATGTCATTGTCCTCAAGCTGAAGTAGCTGAGGGAAACTTAGGTAGAGGTAAACAGATAACTCCTATGATCCTTAGTACGTAAACTCGACGCTGAGGTCCAGGACACGATTACTACAATATATGCCATTTTAGAAACGGGCCTTGGAGTTACTGCCACATCATAAGTGGCTTTAGACCTCATCGTGTCTAAGACGTCTCCTGTGGTACCCGAGAAATAACAGTATCTCCTGTACTTCTACGTGTCTCCTTGGCTCAGAGCTCCTGTAAATGACACTACCCTACAGATCAAGAAGCGGGTGACTAAGGATGGACCAGAGTGGATAGCTCCTGGCGTCTCCATGACTCCCCCGCCCGCGTGCAACTCCGCTGCAACTGGTCCGGAAGAAACCCCGCCCCCTTCCTTCCTCCGGTCCTCACGATTGGCTTACCCACACCCGGCAGGTCAGCTCCCCACCTCCGATTGGCTCACAGACCCATCAGTCACACGCAGTGAGATTCGGGTCGGTGGGAGGGGAAGGCGTTGGAGGAGGCGGAGTGGGAGTGGGATTAGAGGACGAGGTGGCGAAGGAGGGTGTTCAGGCTCAGTCCCCGGTTTGGGAAAGTTTCCCCTTCCAGTGACAGACCCAGAGGCGTTAGGCCCGATCCGGCTCCGAGCTGGTGCAAGGGGCTCGGGTCCCCGATTCCCGCCCCTCGGTCCCGCAGGCCCCGGAAACCACTAGGGGGAGGGGGAAGAGGGAGGGACCATCTAACCAGGGAGCGACCCACCCCCGATCTCGGAAGAGACGCCTCTGGGACTCCCTGGAGGGGCCGGGGGCAGGGAGCTCCAGCACGCAGAGATGACCCTGCTCCCCTCCCCCAGCAGCCCCCAAGGGCCCAAGAGAAAAGTGTCCCCGGGCCCGGGGCGTGACCGTCGCGAGCCGGCCCAGCGGACCCCTCCCGCTTCCCGCCTGGGGCCCGGAGGGCCTGTCCCTTCAGGGGCGGGGAGGAGGGGGGAGAAAAGGGGGCGCTGGCGAGCCAACCCGGAACCTCCCGGACCGCCTCCCGCCCCCAGCCCCGGCCCCAGCGCGCCTCCGGCACACATGCCCGCACCCAGAAAGTTAAGTCAGGGGCGAGCCCAGCTCGGCGCCGCCGCGGTCCGGCCCCCGGCTCCCCGCCCCCACCGCGGCCGGGCCAGCTCGGGCCGAGCGCCCCGCCCGCCGCGGCTCCTTCCCGTCCGCCCGCGGCGCGCAGCGCCCCTCGCCCCCCGCCCCCGGCGCTGACACGGGCCCGGCCCGCCCGCCGGGCCGCGGCGCCCCTCCGCCCAGCATCTCACCCCGCCGGCCGCCCCTGACATCGCGCTTCACCTTCACACACACCCCCAGCACTTCCCGAGTCCTGCCTCCCCTCGCCCGGCTCCCACCCTCCGCTGCAGTCGCTCCGCGTTTCCATTAAAGAATGCACCTTCTCGGGATTCACCTTCCCGGCTCAGCCTCGCGGCCCCCGCGGGGGCAAGAGCCTCGCTCCCCGGCGACCCCGCGCCCGGCTGCGCGGCCAGCGCCTCGCTCCCCGGCGGGGGCCGCGCCCGCGCCCCCGGCCTCCCCGCCGCGCCTCGGCGCTCACCTCTCGCCGGCGCCGCGGGCTGCAGCCTCCGCCCGCCTCGCGCTCCGGGACTCGTCTCCCCGGCTCTCGCACGGCGCTGGAGCGCCTCCTTTCTCTCCCAGGGACTCCGCGTCTCCCCGCCGCTTCCCGCCCTCCCCACCCCCAAGCCCCAACTCCCCGGCGCCGCGGCGCCTCCGGGATGCAACTCGCGCTCTCCGCACTCCGGCAGCCGTCCCCGCACACACAACAGCCCTCCGGCCGGCGCCCCGCTCTGCCCGGCGCCGCGCAGGAAGGGCAGCCGCGGCCGGGGGTGGGCAGGCGACGCCCCCTGCCCGCCGCCCGCCCCGCGCCCGCCCTCGCGGCCCCCGGAGAAGGCGCGGTTACCGGCTCGGGTCGCTCACGCCGTCAGGTGCCGGCTGCCGTCGGCGCTGACCTTCGCCGCCGAAGCCGCGGCTGAGGCTGCGGCCGCCATGTTCCCGTGTTAATAACTGCTGCCTGGTTGTTTATTTCAATGGAGATCCTCCCCCAACTCCCTCCTCCTCCTCCTCCTCCTCCTCCGCGTCTCCGCACTTGCGGAGAGAGACACAGACCGCGCGAGCTCGGGAGCAGGGGAGGGGGCTCGGGAGCCAGGCCGTCCCTCCCTCCGCCTCCCTGACGGTGGCCGCCGCCAAGTCTTGTCACTGGGGAGGGGACGGGGCGGAAACTTGCCTCCTGCACCCCCGGGGAGGGGGCGAAGGTGGACCGAGGGTTCTCCGGCGAGCAGACCCTAGCCGCGGGGTCCGCAGCATCTCCGTCGGCAGAGTCCTCTGGGAAGGCGACCCGGGAAGAGGTGAAGAGTGAGGGGAAAGGGGACAAAATGGGTGACTGTGGTGGAGGGAGGGTGACCTAGGGGTGACTGGAAGTGAAGGGAGAGTAAACAGATGACTCCATGGGAGGGCAAAGGGCAGTGCCAAAAAAGAAAGCGAGCGGATGGGACAGGCCGGGGCTGCCGAGTGGAGGGAAGGGACCTGGGGGCTGCAGACGGCGGGGAAGATGCCCCCGGACGAGATCGCAGCGCGCCAAGCGCCAGGTTCGCCCGGCAGGAGCCCCGCGCCCGCGCCCCAGCTGGGCCCCTCTGCCAGCAGCCCGCACCCCTCGGGCGCACCTCACGAGCCCGGCGTCCGCTGCTGTGCGCCCTGGAGGCGCCCCTGGTCCATCCAGTCTCCTTCGGCTCCTACGAGGACAGGCATCTCCTGTTGCAGCCCTGTCTCAACAGGGGATGGAGGGGGCGCGACTGCGGGAGAGGAGCTTAAAGGGGTGCCACTCAGCGATTGCATGATAAAGCAAAAGTGCACAATGTAAAACCTAACCTAGTTGAGCATTCTTGTCACGACATGAATCACAGGAATGAAGTCCACTTTGGGAAGTCCACTTTCTAGACCATCAGAAAGTGATGTTGGGGGGACGCAGGAGAGTAGCACGGAAATTAGAGGCGAACCCTCATTTACGCAAATCAATTTTGTGCTTTGAAAAAGCAAGTGCTTGCCAACGTAGATGTAATTAGTTGGAAAAATGAGCAACATTTATTTAACAAGTTTTCTTATTTTTAGTCTTATAACAAGAAATGTTACTTGCCATAGAAAATAGTCGTGTGTATTGAACACTTACACTGTGCTAAATGATTTATACACGCTAGATTTTGATCATCAAGACTTATGGAATAATTACCATTTTTAGCCTTCATAAAAAAAAAAAAAATGAAGCTTGAAGAAGTAATTTGCCTAGGGTCATACAGCCAGGAAGCTGG
This sequence comes from Rousettus aegyptiacus, assembly GCF_014176215.1. Lineage (NCBI taxonomy): Eukaryota > Metazoa > Chordata > Mammalia > Chiroptera > Pteropodidae > Rousettus > Rousettus aegyptiacus. Next base: position 8,362,347 of record NW_023416290.1, on the reverse strand, counting down.
GGAGGATTTGAGCCCAGTTCTGGTGGGCTCCAAAGCCCACGCTTTTAATGGTGTCTGCAACCTCAAATTTGTGAGGAAACCACCAATTTTATTTAGGAAAAAAATACTTGAGTGTGTATATAGAAAATGCTTGAAGAGCTACAACGAGGTGTTAGCACTGAGGAGTATGAGTGGGTGTGTAATGGGGTACTTCCAGTCTTATTTTGTACACTTAACTATAGGGTTTGAAATGTTTGCATTGACCATGTATTAACTTAGTAAATTTTTAAAGATTATTTTAATTACCTAGCGCAACAGAATTATGTTCCCTGAAAACACAGAGCTCTGGAAAAAAAAAAAAAAAACTGGGAGAAGAAACAGGAAATGAGGGTTTTTATGGCCTGTCTTCTTCCACTAATACTAGTTCATTGTATTCCTACCGTCAGGTAGTAGTCACCTGAGGTCTGAACTCTTATTTTCTTTCCTGTCCTCACCCCCAACTCTGAGTTGTGATCAAGAAAAGATTCTCCTTACTTTCTCTCTCTCCCTTTTTGGCAGAAATCCAGAGTCCATCAGTCCTCTGCAACAGATTTCACACTTTCAAAAACCACCCATGATATCTGTGCAAATAAATGACTCCCCATTGCATTTCCATATTACCCAATAAAACTTACTACATACTTAAGATACACGACTGTTTCTACAAAAATAAAACAAACAAAAACATCTGACAGCATAGCATAATGAGTTCCATGTCCAGCTGCTACTCAATTGCCTCAAACCTTTAGGAATCATGTAACTTCTGTTCTCTTGTACAGTCTCTGGGCCCCCTCAGTACTTAATGCTATTGTTATAACAACATTCTGTCTTGTACTGCAGTTGTTTATATATTTGTCTTTCACTAGATAGTAAACTACCCAGGACCATGTCTTATTCTTCTTTGTACATGCTAGAGCTCCTCACAAGGTCACACGTAATGTTTATTGTTTCACTGAATCGGTAAACAATCACCTTCCCCATCTCACCCTCTAATACCTTGCTCATAAAACATGTCCATAAGAATATTTTCAGTATTTTGAAAGAAGTTAGATTTCTGCGAGACCTCAGAATAATTCTTTATGAAAACTAACTAACATTATTAGTGAATTATCACTACAAAAATGTAAAATGAAAATGAAGAAAAGGCAGTAAATAAGTTGACTTAATGATGTAACCAAAGAAAAAAGAAAATGAAGATATAGGAACTGGGTATATTGCTGACAGAAGACAACCCAGTAAGGGGAACATGTGGGTTCGGATCATAAAGGGGAAGGAAATTATTGAAAATTAGTAGAGGCAGAAACTTGACAGATGGTAGATAGATGAGGCAAGGAGACAACCCAGGAATAAGCATTAGCAGAATCATGAATGCAACCTAAAGTTGTAAAGAAAAATGATAATTTATGTATTTAACAATATACCTAAGAAAAATTCAGAACAGTATGGATACTATAGGGCAAGAAAATCTATCTTGTCTGCCTTCTCTTCTCTATTCAGTTTCAAGCTACCCACTTTCTTCATACATGAAAATACACAAAAATGGAAGATTTAATACTATTTTGTGTTATTAATACTGCCAGTATGCAACATGATATAATGAGATGTAACACCGTATGGTAAAAAATGCTGTAAAAGATAAGAAAATAAACACGAACTGGACTTTGCTACTTACTATGTGACCTTAGATAAATATTTCAATTTCCTCATCTACATAACTTATATGACTCAAATAAAATGTTAATAAATGTACTTTGTTAACTATCAAGCTCTTTATACAGATATAAAAGAATATTATGTTGATTGGATCTGTGCATACACAGTTATTGCTATTTTAGTGCACTCTCAAACTGCAAAAGTAAAAACCTATAGTTTATTAAAAATCATTGGAGGGGCATCAGTTAAAACATTTGTTTGACAATTCGGTTGTTGAATAAAACAACTGTTTGACTCTTTCATTCTTACTGTTTGCCCTCCAAACCCCTTAAATATTATAGCTACCATTAAAGTGTCTAATATAGGTCAAACATATTACATATGTTTTTATTTTTAATCCAAGTAAGCATTATATGCATTGTGATTCCCATTTTACATGTGAGAAAACTAAGGTTCAGAGAACTTAATTTACGCAAGATCATAGAGCTAGCTGCCTTTGTAATATGGATAATAGATTGTGCTAAGATTCTTTCTTCCATCAGTAAATATCTCTACTACTCTAAGCAACGTATTTTTATTTCCTCCATACAATTCCTAGAACATAATGCATGCTCAATAAGTAATTGTGAAATGAATGAATAAATGAATGAGGGGTTCCCTTCACACCATCCCATACACTGTCACAAGATTCATATTTATAGTTTTCTATTACTTTCCCACTTGAAAACACTTAATTTTTCATTGCCTACAAAATATAATTCAAATGCTTTATCTTATATTCAAGACCCTTTTCAATATGACTCTTTTTTCTAGCCATATCTTCTTAAGCAATATGAGCAACTAATACTTTACACCCTCATCCAATCCAGGGTGTTCTAGGATCATCAGACGATGAGTTTCAATCTGAGCTCTTACTGTGTGAATTAGGCAAGTTATTGAGCCTCTCTGCAAATCCTAGCCAGTGTAGTAAGGCAAGAAAATGAAAAGAAATTAAGTAAAGCCATCTTTATTCACTGATGATGTGATCGTATACATATAAAATTTAAAAGAATCTATAAACTATTAAAATGAATGTAAGACTATAGAATATGAGGTCTACACACAAATCGATTGTATTTTTATGTATTAGCAGAAAAACAATTGGAAAATGAAATTTTTTAAATGTCACAAGAGCATAAAAAAAATCAAATATTTAGGAATATATTTAACAAAAGATGTTCAAGATCTCTACACTGAAAACTAAAAACATTGCCAAAAGAAAGTCACAAAGGCCTAATTAAAAGAACTGGATAGACTCAATATTTTTAAGACATTAGCTCTTAAAAATATTGATCTGTAGCTTTGATCTTCCCAAATTGATCTAGAGATTCATTTGAATCCCAATTAAAATTCCAGTAGGCCTTTTTAGTAAAAATTGAAATGCTAATTATAGAATTTAAATGAAAATACATACTATTTAGAATAGCCAGAGACAAACTTGAAGAACAGGTTGGACAACTTAAACTACTGATTTCAATATTCACTATTGACTATTGAGCTACAATAATTATTGAGCTACAATAAGACAGTGAGATATTGGTTTTAGAACAAACAAATAGATCAGTGGAACAGAATAGAGAATATAGAAATAGACCCCTAAATGTACAGTCAGTTGATTTTTTACAATTGTCAAATTCAATGGAGAAAGTCCTGTCAAGACTTTATATCTAGAACAACTAGATATCAGTATGGACAGAATGAGTATTGACATCATACACAAGAATGAATTAGAGATGGATCATAGACTTACATGTTAAAACTGAAACTACAATTCTCCTAGAAGGAAACATGGAATAATAAATACTTTTACAACTTTGAGGTAGGCAAAGACTTTTTTAACATGACATGAAAGACACTAACCAGAAAAGAAAAATAAATAATAGATTGGACTTTATTAAAATGATAAACTTACCAAGAAATGCCACTAAGGAAGTGAAAAGTCAGTTCACAGATTGGGAGAACATATTTGCAATACACGTAACAGGCAAAATACCTGTATCGAGCAAAAGTAAAGAACACCTTCAAATTAATAATGAAAAAGATGACCCAGCAACAAAATGGACAAAAGACCTGTAAAGAAACTACAAAGGTATACGAATGGCCAATAAACATATGAAAAGATGCTCAGACTCATTAGTCATGAGGGAACTAATGCAAATTAAAACTACAAAAGTTACCAGTAGAGTCACTAAAACTATAAAGGCTGACAACACCCAGTATTGATGAGAATGTGCAGCAATTGGAACTCTCATTCATTGCTGGCAGGACTACACAACCACTCCGGAAAGCTGTGTGGCCTTCATCATAAAGTTAAGCATAAACTTACCATAGGACCCAACAGATCTACTTCCGAGTATTTACCTAAGAGAATATTGAGCTCGGTGATGGTCACATTTTGACAATTATTCAGCAAAACGTATTGAATTGTACCCTTAGGATTCTTTTGTTTTGCTATTTATAAATTATACCTGAACAAAGTACAGTAGGAATTTTTAAAAAATGAAATAGGAGAGAAGTTCCCCAATATGACGTTTACATACAAAAAGCCTATAACAAACATCAGTCATACTCAGTGAGGAAACATTTACAACTTCTGAGATTGAGAAAGAAAATTGGGAATAGTATGTCCACCATTACCATGTGTATTCAACATTGTACAGGAGGTTCTAGCTGATACAATAAGAGAAAAAAAAATAGTGTAAGTATTGCAAAGGAAGAAATAAAATTGTCATTATTTGCAGATAGCACGAACATTTATGTAGAATTCCCAAAGAATCATCAAACTGTTAGAATTAAAGAAGGTCTCTGGAATGGAAGGTTAATATAAAAAACTCAATTGTGTTTCTATATATTAGGAACAATTAGAAAATGACAACTGGAAATGTAAATTGAAAGGCCATTTGGCAATATCCATTAAAGCTGAGCGTGTCTGCTTTATGATCCAATAATTCCACTCCTAAGTATATAACCAATAGAGCTCCTCAATAAAAGAATAATTAGTGTTTTAGCTCAAAGAAATACTATATTGAAATAAAAATGAACAAACTACAGCTCCATGCAATAACGTGGATAACTTACATAAAAATAATCTTGAGCAAAAAGAGCCAGATACATAAGGATACTACTGTGTGATGTTATTTACGTGAAGGTCAAAGCTGGGCAAAACTAACCTATGATGATTCATACCAGGACAGTTGTTATCTTTTGGGGGTATTTGGTGCTTGGGAGGACACATGAGGGAGATTCGGGGATGCTGAGAATATTCATATTCTATTTCTAATCTGAGTGGAGGCTACATTCATTTCACGAAACATTTTATATACAGCTTATTCAATATATTTATCTGACTAGTGTAGATTATACTTCAATTTTAAAAAGAGTTATTGTTGTATGCATTTACCAACGTCTCACTAACTAGACTGCAAGCTCCTTGAAGACAGGGATCACAGTTTAGATTTCTTCATATCCTACACAGATCTTACTTAGCACAATGGCTTCTTAAAATATGACCTTACATGGCACAAGTAGGTACAGATACCAATAAAGTTTATTTAGTTTTAGTATACATACAAATAATAGCACAGCAATAGGTGTGTGTGTGTGTGCATATATATATATTTATATAAATATATATATATTTAGAAATGAAATGTAATCAACTTAAGAAGTATTGACTTTTTTCCTACAATTCTTTCTCTTATGTTTATCTTAAACAACTCTAAAATTTAAATCTAGACGTCTATTAAAAATAGAATCTAGTAAATTAAGTGCAATATGGAGAGCACATCTCATTTGTGTATCCTAGTAAGAACTGGTATATGCATATACCAGGTGTTGACCTCATCTCACTTAACATAAAAGTTCATGGCAGGTAGGCTGATGGGGATCTTAGAAGAAAGAAGTAGGTCCTAGACCAGGATCTGAACTCATAATCAATGTGATAGACATGCTTTTTATTTGTTGGTTGCATCTTTTTATTGTGGTAAAATATACATACCATGAAAATTGCCATTATTTTTAAGTGTACAGTTCGGTGACATTAAATGCATTTTCATTATTGTGCAACCATCACCACTACCCATCTCTAGAACTTTTTCATAAAAATGTTCTGGACATGTTGTGAAATACAGCTAGGACTTAGTTTCCTATCTGAGCCTTCATTTTAAAGATCCATGTACTCAGAAACACTATAATATGGAGCAAAAGCACACTCGGAAGAAAAAAGACTCCTTTGGTTAAAACACAAAATTTTTATAAAATCCCAGGTCTGGAGGATCACGTTAGCATTCAGTTAAAGCTAGGACAGAAAAATATCTTCAAGAAAAAAAAGCTCCTCTGAATAACGGTTCTTTTTTCTTCAGAGAAGAATCAAATCACTTCTTTTGAAATAGGCCTTTGTGAACATGGACCACTTGACAAATAGTCCTGCTCACCACAGAGCACTCACTCTAGCAACGTTTCTTGGGCTTTAAAATACAAAACTCTGTTTTTATTCAAAATGTTTACAAGGTCAATCAATATTACATTTTAATTAGTCTATTATGTATGAATGTCAGTTTTTTGGCATCCTTAATTAAATACCGAGGCTCCTGGCTTGTTTTGTTTTTAGCTCCACCTCCTCAACCCAAGATGATTATGAAGTTCCAGACACAGAAGTACCTGAAAGATTGTAATTGTTCTCTTGTCCTATTCAAACCCTTTTAAATGATTAATATCCAAATGCTTAAACTGATCGGTAGGTATATGGAAATTTATTATTCTTTATAACTGTCATATGTGTTATAAATATTATTTTGTGCGTATTGAGTATTTAATAAAATCAGTTTTAAAAAATTCCTTCTAGGGTTAAAGAAGCACAAATTAGTAGTTGATAGATGGCCACGGGGATGGGGAGCATGGCACAGGGAATGCAGTTAGCATTAATGTAATGGCTAGGTGGAGAGCCAGAGGAGAGAAGGAGCCATTAGGGGGATGGTTTTATAAGTATATAAATGTCTAACCAATGTATTGTATACTTGAAACTAATAAAATAAAATTTAAAAAATAAAATAAAAACGTAAATAAAATAAAAAAATTTCTTCTATGATAAATATTTTACTTAAGCACATTCTTTTGTTACCAAACAACAAAAGCTAGTATTTAGATCCTATTTCAGACTAAGTTTTAAAATAAATTACTTGTGGGTACTTTCTAATACACTCAATCCCTGATTTACACATGGCCAGCCGAGCACTCAGGATTGGTGAGGTTCTGAGTAGAACGGAACTCCCTTCTGCGTCTGCCTCTGCTTGGAATTAATTGTTCCACTCTGTGTCCTCTTCCCTTCCTTATTACAGGCTGGTTCTCTCCCCTTCTTAATAGTGGTTTCATTTACAAAATCACCACTTCCTTCCTCTCTGAGTCCTACGCCTCTCAAGAGCTTTTTGTTTTCCTCATTCAGAACCCTCGCTGCCATCTATCAGATTAAACACCAAGCACAGGTGAGTCTGAGCACTCTTCAACTGTGTACCCACATCACCCCAAAACCCCTCATTCTAATCTAGATGCGCTTACCAGAGTCCCTTCCCAAGTGCAGCAGGTCAAGGTCTAGTTTTCCACAGAAACACACACATGACGGCTACATTCTGTTACCACTAAGTGCTATTTTGGATGTCACAGGTTTTAGGAGGGCAGTTCTGAAAATCTAAACCCCTCACAAGACTTCGTTTCAATAGAAAAATATGTCTTGCCTCGCAACCAATGAAAAAGTACATTTTGAAGTAAATCCATGAGGATTGCCTGTACCTTTCATATAAGACTTTAAAGCCTTTCACAAAAACATTATTTTTAAAAGAACCTTTTGCCATAGCTAATAGTTATTAAAGGACTTGTTATAGTCACAACTAAGAAGTATCTATTAACAGCCTTTGGACACAGAGTGTAGGAGATAATGTATAAATTATTATCAGTGATATTGGATAGGCTTCTTTCCATTTATTAATTCAGCACAAATTTATTGAACTTCTATATTGTTCTCAGTACTGAACAAAAGAGGCAACACTCCTATCTTAATGGCATTTACAGAGGATATGGCTCATACTAGACACTTAATAAATGTTTGTTGAATGAATAATTGAATGTGGCTAAGAAAACCATTAGAATATGATAAATATTTACATGTTATAAAATTCAGTGAAATCAGTGAACAAAGGGGTTCCAGAGCATAAATTAGAAGAATTTGTTCTAGCAGTCAAGGTTCGAGGTTAATATATCTCATTAAGATGAAGCAGTATTGGGGGGGGGGGGGTTGGAGGGTCACAACTAGAAGGGTGGCGCCTCCACAACCCGCAGGGCACTCACCGAGCGGGGCGCTGCTGTGGAGACAAAAGCCATCCCACCGCTACCTGCATGTCTTTTTGCAAATTACAACTTTGAGACCAAAGTGCATTTCATTTACAATTAATTTTGATTTATCATCTTAACTCCATTGACTCAGTATCGGTTCGTGATGGCGTTATAGCAAAGGACAAAATTCTACCAAATGTAACAGAGGCTTAAGTCTATAACAGTTGGGTTGCATTTTAAATCCCATCTTCACAGGTATTTGTAATATATTTCTTTTTTTATGATATTACCAATGATTGCAATCTCCCAAGAGGATATATCTATATCTATTTATAGAGATATCTAACTAACCTATCATCTATCTACCAATCTATCAATGTATCATCTATCTATCTATCGATCTATCTATGCATCTTTCTCTATGTACACATAGAGAAAGAGAGAGAGAGAAAGAGAGAGAGAGAGAGAGAGAGAGAGAGAGAGAGAGATTTTAAGGAATTGGCTTATGCAATTGTGGGAACTGGCAAATCCCAAATTTGTAGCGTGGGTTAGCAGGCTGGAAATTCTAGCAGGAACTGATGTTGCAATCTTGAGGCTAAAGGCGGTCTGGAGACAGAATTTCTTCCTTCTTGAGGAAACTCTGTTTTTTCTCTTCATGCCTTCAGCTGATTGAATCTGGGCCACCCATATTACGAAGGGTACTCTGCTTTACTCAAAGTCTGCCGATTTAAATGTTAATCACATCTAAAAATTACTTTCACAGCAACATCTTGACTGGTCTTTGACCAAAATGGTACCATAGCCCAGTGAAGTCGACACATAAAATTAACCATCACGGTCCACTGCTTATCAACTTGACATTCATACACATCTCCTTAATTATACTTACTTTCCAAATAAAGACAATAACAAAGCCATACTTCCACCTAACATGATACAACTATGCCGTGTACTGAAAGCACACTAACTCTTTCCCTAAAAGAGGATGCAGATGCCTTGGGCAATGTTCCCTCTTCTTAATATTCTGTCACTTAAATCCTATGATGTAAAGTCAGTACATCTTGTGTTAAATGCAAAGGGGTCAGGGAGGGAAGAAAACATGGATACATTGCTAGATAGATGGAGACATACAGACCTACACACACAAGCACATTCATAACAAAATAAGAAAGAAATACTTATAACAAGTACTGGTCACGTGGTCATAGCTGGTGTTTATAACTACCTTCTTCCACTGCGCATTCCCCTCAGCAGACGCCTTGGCTGGTTGTGGTTCTTCATCCTATGGAATGATCCAAACGTTCATTTATGAAAGATCTGGGCTGTTAATAGGTCTGCCCAATTAGATTACTGTAGTTTTCCATTGACTTTAATCCAGGGTGTGGCGCTAAAAGAAGCCCTAAGGAATCTCCTGAGTTCCAGACATTCTCTTCCTTTCCTCCACTGTGTAGTAGTAGGTACTCAGGGTCAGTCGCCCTGGCCAGGACTCCCTTCTTTGCCTGTTCGTTCGGAAGCATGAGAAGCCCAAAGTGTCCAGTCTTCGCTTTCAGTTTACGGAATCATTGCTGCGTCTCCCGGTAGAGACACTCCTCCCTTTGGAACTAAGACCTCTAGACTAGCAGAGCATAAGGTCACGAGGTCAGGAAGCAAAGTTTTTGCTAGCAGATCACTAGGAGTAGTAGTGACAGATGCCATTCCCAGTTCCGCCCCTTGATTCTTGGACCTGTGAACCCGGCTATGGGAAAAACAGCAAAGCGTATTGGGTGCTACTTCAGAGCACATACAGCCTTCTTAAGAACTTGCCCCAGGCCGGCAAGGTATGGGGACCGAGCCGGTTCTCTAACCGACTCTTCGAAAGGCCATCGCACTATTCTATCAAGCCAACTGTTTCAGGATGGCGGGGAACACGGTAAGACCAGTGAATTCTATGAGCATGGGCCCAGTGGCCCGCTTCATTTGCTCCGAGGTGAGTGCCTCGATCACGGCAATGCTGTGTGGACTATCACAGTGGTGGATAGGACGGCCCGTTCTGTGGCTACCAGCCCACCTCCTTCTCCAGAAACTTTTGTCATTGCTCGATAGACTCACGAGCAATGTGGCCACAGAGGCGACATAGACTTCCAAGGCTGACCTGGCTATGGCCACTGCTGAGTGCCCGAATGCCGGCGGCAGGGACTAATACTGAGCCCTCAATATGGCACCATGCTCCAGGGGGATCGGTCGGCTACCTAATGGCAGGGTGATTACATTGGGCCCCTTCCATCACAGAAGGGGCAGCATTTTGTTTTTAACGGAGTAGACTCTCCACGCGAGGACGTGCCTTCCCTGCACGCAGCGCTCTGCCGAAACTCCCACCGCGGACGCCTTCACTAGGGAGCACTATCTCTCTCCAACGTTTTGTAAAAGAAAATACACAGCATTGAAGCAGTAGCTACAACAGCCTAACTCAGCTTCCTCTTGTGACCAAAACTCCAGCACTCTATTAGCGATATGGTAGTTTTAATAAACTTGCTCTACATGCAAAAAAAAAAAAAAAAAAAAAAGTCTTATGCATTAGTTACTATTGATTATAAACATACTATCAGCCGTGTAGTATGTCTGCAGCACTGAAGTGAGTGCTGTATGTAGTATGCTTTCTGGCAGTGCATATAATAGATTGTCAATGCCAAGTTGAGAAATTTTGGATGCCCATGGGCATAATTTCAAGATTCTTTTATAGTATAGTAGAATTTTGTAGAATTTTATAAAGAACAAGATATCCAGATTCTTTACTGAGCAAATTCTCCCAGTGCATTTGGCTTGATTTCATTGTTGGCTTTTTCTTGATTTTTATTAGATTTTTCATATGTTAAGTTTTAAGCAGGGACGTTTTAGCAATCTTTTAAGAAGCTCTTATTTTCAGTATGCTCACTCCTAAAATAACATTTTTTAAATGAGCAAAAATAATATATTTCATATAACATATTTTAAAAAAACAATAAATGAATTTTTGTAATAGTACCTATTTTTAAGTTCTATGCTATGTACATAATCTGTCTTCTTTAAAATTTGTCATTTTTTCTTCACTTTACTATATCATTAAACTGTGAAAGATATTCTTAACACATTTTAACTTCATCAAGGAATGATTATGCTCTCTTCACGAGACACTCTTTCACTTTCTTTTTCTTGCTCTTTTTCCTTTGTTTATAAATTGTTTCTCTTCTACTATTGGTCTTTCCTATTGGCCCTTTCTCGTATATTTTCATTGCTTGTGTACTTTTAATCTAGCTCTGTAACTATCTTTTCCTATAATCCTGAATGATTTAAGCATCATGTGTCAAAATGAGTTCTGTTTCTATATTTTACACCAATGTTTAACCAGTTTTTGTGGTTTCAAGGTGCCCTCCAATGCGACCTCAATTTCTAACAGCTTCTCATTTGTCATTGATATAATGCGGTGTTAGCCTGCATTTCACTTTCTTATAACTTCCAATTAAACATGAATCATTATATTTGTAAACTTGATTTAGATATGAGATAAAAATGTATCCTATTGATATGCTGGAAATTAGATGTTAACACAGTCCCTGTTCAGAGGAAGCCCACACATGCCTCTGCCACAGCTCACACGGCACTTTCCCCATTTATTTTTCTCCTACTATTAGACTGTAAGCCCCTTCGAAGCAGGGCATAGATATATATTTCTAGTGTATGGCACAGTGTAGGTTTTTAATGAACAAATAATAAATGAAGAAAACGAATGAATGAGAATAGTTAGTTATATAATTTCGTTGGGCTTATCCGAAAAAACACTTGCCCCGCCAGCTCCAAATGATACCAAATGAAATTTCTTTTGCAAAGGTCCAGACTTTTAATTTCTCAACTAGACTTATTTTACAACAAAAATATCCTTAGAAAAATGCATTTGTTTTAACCTAATCATCCAAGGCAGAACCTGTCAATCCTGGTTGACGATGAGAATTATGTCTCCATTGCAGTGAAAACACATTAGGAGTGCAGGTAAGGTTGAGAACCACTATGCTAAGGTAGAAGTAACTGGTGGCAGGTTCTAGGGAGCAAGGAAAGAAGCAAAATTAGATCCTTAATGACCTGTGGCAGCAAATTCTTTGTTGGGAGGAGGGACAGGGCATCTCAGGGGAAACCAACTCTTCCTCAGGAGGCTGGGGGTGGCCCTAGAGAGAAATATTTTTTAAAAGTACCCATTGTCTTTAAAAATTAAGAGGAAAGATTATAAGTACTTTTTAAAAGGCAAACTTTGAAAAGAATTTAAAATTCAAATTTAAAAATGAGGTCAGAGATTCCAACAAATGCTAATAAAAGGGCCCTTTGAATTTCTTGGACTTTTTACAGAAATACTCCACAGGCTCACAAATACAGCAAATGTAGGCAGACTAAGAGAAAAGCGTAAAGAAGAATGAAAGTTGATGCAGTGGACCTTGAGAGGAAAAACAAAACAAACTATTTCAAAAAATTAGTAGTCCCCAAATTTGTGTCTCTACTATAATTAGAACAGCAAAAAAACCGTAAGTGAATATGGGTGAGAACAAGAAAAGAAGGAAGATGTTAAACGGTTGGTACGTTTAGGTGTGTTGAACTTGAAGCCTGAAATCCTAGTTCCTGCCTTGTTAACACAGTAGTTCCCCCCTTATCTGCGGTTTCACTTTCCACGTTATCCGCAGTCCAAAAACATAACAGGGAAAATTTGAGAAATAAACAATCCATAAGTTTAGATTGCTGGCTGTTCTGAGTAGTGTGATGAAGATGCCTTTGGTCCGACTCCATCCCACCCAGGACAGCCTATCCATGCTGTGAGTACATTACGCTAAGGTATTTTGAAAGAGAGAGACCACATTTACATAACTTTTACGACAGTATATTGTTATAATTGTTCTATTTTATTATTAGTTATTGTTGTTAATCTTTTACTGTGCCTAATTTATGAGTTAAACTTTATCATAGGTGTGTGTGTGTGTATAGGGACAATCACATTATATATAGGGTCTGGTAGTATCCATGGTTTCAGGCATCCGCTGGGGGTCTTGGAATGTATCCCCTGGGAATAAAGGGAGATTACCATAATATACTGTACTTCCTTAGGCCAGGTCTCCAATTTCCTTATCTGCAAAATAAGGGTGTAAATACGGGCGCCGCCCCCCTCCACCCCGCCCCAGGCTCAGTGGGTCCCTGCAGCACCCACTGGCAAGCCCCAATCTTTTGAACTCCTCTGTTTTGTCTTAAAAGGTCATGTCCTAGTGTGCGAATTATATCTCAGTAAAACTTTTTTCAAAAAGTTCATGTACTTTTTATTTGTTACAATTCTTTTTGTGTTTTTTAAGTAGCTGAACTTATACTGCACATAAAATTTTACATTCTGCTTTTTGTCACTATTGTATCTTCCACATTTTATATATATTAAAAAGTTGTTACTTTTATTTTTATAACTATAAAATATTCAATCGCGTGGCTGCATTATCACGTATTAACCACCCCCCGACTTGGGGCATTCACGTTATAGCACAATGTGCTTTCATCACTATGGAGCCTTAATTTCTCTGCTTGGCTCCATGTAAAGACTCAGACTTCTTTATAGTTTCTAACTGAATCCTCTGAAATGCTGAGATTATAAGGTGAAAAAAATGTTTTCCTCCTATTGCTGCAGTGTGTAAAAAGACCTCTTGGTGACATAAGTTATAATTCATTCTTTCTTGAGATCTTACTGCCAAAAGGGGGAAAGAAACTAACATTTACCGAAGGCGGACCCACGCAGGGTCTTTTGTAAAGGTTACCACGTGGCACTAACGGTGGAGTAATGACTATCTTGGTTCATGTCATAACACCCCGAGTGAGGCTCAAAGGACCCAGGGAACTGGCTAACGATGTACAGCGCCGAGGTTTGAAGCGGGGCTGATCTGCCTCAGATCTGTCCCAGGAGGTCGTCCTGTTCAGCACACGCTGGTCCCCCGGCAGCAGCAGGGGGAGCACACAGCCACCCCAGCACTTCCCTCAGCTCCAGGCCTGTTTGCCAAGCTCTTCGCTTAGCGGCGCCATGGTCTCTCCTGCAATTAGCACTTTATTTTTGGATGATGGTCCTTAGACGCATGGCAGATGGTTTATTTTCCAAAGGATCGATAAATGAAGGATCATTCTGATGCCTAGAATAGGGGTCAGCAAACGTTTTCTGTAAGGGCCAGAGAGTGAATAGTCTAGCTTTTGTAAAACATGTGATCTCTTTCCCCAGTACTCAACCCTGCCCTTGCAGTACAAGAGCGGCCACCCGAAGTAGGGAACTAATGGGTGTGCCCACGTCCCAATAAAACTCTGTTTAGGGACCCTGACATTTGAATTTCATGTAATGATCAGTTCTCACAAAATATTATTCTTCCTTTAATTTTTTTCCATCTATTTGAAAACGTACAAACCATTCGTAGCTGATGGGCAGTACAAAGAAGGTTGCACGGGCCATAGTTCGCCAACTTCCCCCCTTCACTCAGCCCCTCCCCAGATGGGCCAAGAGTTCAAACGCCAGGCTTGCTGCGGCCTGCATCTCCAGGTGAGCGGCTGCTGGGGTAGATGCGGTCACACTCCACTTCTCTGCTAGGCAATTCCAAAGGACGTAGAGAAAATAGAGATAGCTGTACATTCATGTATGTTGGGAGTAGATGGCAAGAGGTGTCGGAACTGCACGTCCTATGAACCAAGCAACCGCAGCCATTCGGTTAGCACTCCCGTTTCCTGGGGGGCACCCCCGAGCTACGGATGATTCGTCTTGTTATGTCCAACCTCATTCTAAGCATCTCGAATCCCGCCCTGGACTCCCAGTATCTGGCAGTTCTCCCCTTGAAGACAGCCCACCCCGCTCCTGTGGCCGCTCTTCAGAGTGTGACCTTGAACTGGCTCCCCTCACCCCCCACCCAACCTCATCCTTTCACCTTCTTACTTTTAAGTCACTCTTTTGACTATCTCAATTCCAATCATCTGTCCAGCCTGTTGGAACCCATAATCAATTATTTCTAGTACCTGTCGCTGTCCTTCACCTAAATCAAATCCTCACTTTCGTCCTTATCCAGCCAAAACTTCAAGGTGAATCTCAATACTGTCTTCCTCCCTTATACCTTCTGAGTCTGGTTTGTAGCAACTGGGTGGTGTCTCTAACTCAGATAGGAAACTATTCAGAAGGTACGGGGGTAGAAAAGGTGATGAGTGAGACCCCTTTGCTCCCCCAAGGTTGCACTGCCTCTGAGGGCTGCCCCTCCCGCCAAAGCCAGTCTGTCCTGATATTGACTTCAAGGCTGGAGGCCCCGTGTGCCACTCTGCCTGAGCATTTCTCCAAGGAATGCCTGCTCCCTAGCCTAAGTCTGGGCCTACAACTCATCTATCTACTCTTCCAAGCTTCAGGCCCAAGTCACAGTCAGAGGAAGGATTGTGAATGGAGCTGGATTTTCCAGAATTATCTGGACCACTGTCTTCATTTCCCTTAGCTCTTTCAGGTATATTTTCCATGAAATAAATCCAGACAGAGAAAAAAAATTAGATACCAAGTACGCAGCAAAAATTCTTCTCTCTGTAGTTGGGTAATTTGTGCCTTCTGGGCCGAGAAGAGAGATGACCTAATACTTCCTACTGAGAAATAGCAGGCTTGGGAAATAGACAAGTGATTCTCATTCATTACAACTGATAAGCTGAACAAACATGCTCTTAAAGACACCAAATGTATGTCAGGGTGAGCAAAATGTGTAAATAACATGCCACTATTTCGATGACTAGTAAAAGCATTCGCACGAAAAGAAAACTAAGAAAAAAATTCACTGCTTTTCAACAGTACTCTGAGATTAACGATGAAGAGAAGGTACTATGCTTTATTATGTTTGATTTTTGTAAAGTATTTATATTGTTACATGAAATTGTACTGAATAATCAATTCAAATTGACTTCGTTATGGGCACTAGTAAATAAACTAAGAACTGATTAAAAGCCCAGCAGAAAATGTGGACTTGTTTGAAGCTAATGGCATGCACTGTAAACTCTCTGACTCCCATTGACGGGAAACCTTTCATGCGTGGCTCTTATCTTCCCATTCAAGATTATTCGATACAGTTCCAAGAGGGCAGAATCCATGACTATGCGCCATTTGTCTTTTCATTCATTGTGCCTAGTACTGTGTGGGACATAGAATAAGCCGAAAAAATAATAGCTGGAATGAATGATGAATGAATATGGTGTTGAGGATGAGACACTACAAAATTCTGAACTGGTTTTTAAACCACTTGGAGAAAGCCTAAATTATATTCAGCGTGTCTTATGTTCTAATTGTTTGAATATTGTTACTCTGAGATTGTGTCAAATGATAGGCTCCCAAATTAATATGATATCCTTATTTTCTCACTCCACCGAAAATTAGAGTTTATCGACATATTATTAGCTGATAGATCCGGTGTCAATATTTTTAAGGGAGGCCTTGAAGGTAATAAATATCTTCAGTTTTCAGTGGGAAAAATGGAAAGAGTATTTTATTAAAACAAAGAAACTAGTACAACTAGAAATAAAATGAAAATTAACCTGAGATACATGAATCTTTAAATATATAATTTTTACTTTAAAGAAGCTAAAAGTATTACTAGGTATAGAATCATATCTGAGCCTAAGTAAGGAGTGATGTTCCCATGAATGCTTTGCTAAGATCAAATACATAAAGTACAAGACTTTTTCATCTATTAATCTTACAACTCTATTTAGAAAGAAGTTAATTTTTTCTCAGATTAATTTTCTTTTAGTATGAATACTTTTATTGGGCAGCAGAATAGCATCATGTCCAATGCAGTAAATAAATGATGTATTATAGAATTGTACACTTGAAACCTATGTAATTTTATTAACACATGTCACCCCAATAAGTTTAATAAAATTTTTTAAAAATAATGTCATGCCATTTGTACATTTTAGTACTAAAAAACAAGCAAATAGCTCAGTAAACTGCTATTCGAATGACAAAAAGCCTTCACAGTCTGTCTTAATGTTATAAGAAATTAGGTAGTTATTTCCCACAGTTTGTATAAACAGGTACACCATCCCTCCGTTCTGGGCCCTGTTCTATTTCTCTCAACTTACAAAGGAAATCATTTATACTGAAAGTTGGTAGTAGGAGGGAGATGCCATGAGAACCGCCCCGTGACCCCAAATTTCATGACATGCATGTGAAACACCTTCAACGTTATGCTGAACCACATCAACTTTCTCGGAAGTCAAACCCCGCAAGGCACGGCGCTATGCCATGGCTCTTCCGGCTTGCTAAGTTAGGTACTTTTAGTTGGGTATAGACAAATGTCACAGACATGTCCCCAGAACCAGTTTACATAATCCTGCCACTAGTAAGGCCTTTTCAGTCTAAGTGGAAAGTCTAAGATCTTTAGTATTTTAAATACAATATATTTTGATATCTGATGATAACAACATAAAAATATGGGGTACAGAGTGAGAAAAGTAACAGTTCTCAGGCAGGGTTGATAAGAATATGATATTTTTTCCCTCAAAGAAGATGGTATTCTTTCCCCTGAACATTTTCTTAAGAATAGCTTTGCTATTGTAAGTATAAGACTTTTTTAAAGTAAACGTTATAATGTAGCTTAAATTCTTTACTGTCCAGTTGTTCTGCTGTCAATGACGACAGGAGAAGGAATTTAGTTTAGTGGTTGGCCTGACGCAAAGCAGCATAGCAACTACCCAGTAGGACACATCGCTCGCGTGGCAGCTAGCATGCACCGTGTTGAACTAACTTGCTAAAAAAAAAAAAAAAGAGTCTAGAATAAAAGATATTACTATACCTATACCTCAGTTACTGTGGGAAACTACTATATATATTTTTGCAGGGTTTTCAGATTAATATAAGAAAAATAAAGATTTACTGTGGTTAATGTCAATATTCAATCATTTTGGATTCTCTCCATTTCAAAACCTTAATGATTTCCAAGTTCCAGTTTACGATTCGACTGTTTTATGCCAAAGCATGATCGTCTGGGTCAAGCTAAGTACCATGCATATCAGTTTTCCTTACGTAATTATAAATGCACAATTTAAAGATGTTTAGCTGCGATGTTATAACAGGCTCAGTTCTTCCATTTATATTTGAAGCCTGATGGAAATATGTGTATGGCAGTGAGGGCGAGAGGCTGAGCACTGGCCACTGGGAGTTGCTTTTTACCAAATGTGGGCTCTCTCTCTCTCTGCCGGGGGTGGGGGGGGTGGCATGGTTGTCCCAGAAGGTAACAAGCCTTTCAATTAAGCAGAGCTACTTAAATATGTCCCTATAACAGGGTAGGAGTGTTATAAATGTGCTACAATTTCACTTAATTTATGCATCTTTCTACTCCCTCCTCTTTTCTTTGTTCCTTTTCGTATTTTTAAATTTATGCTCCTTTCTAGACTAAAGGCACTTGATTCACGTATGGGACAATTTTCCCCAGAGCTGTGATGGTTGTAAAGCCATCCTTAAGCATCTCATTTGACATTTCACTCTCTTCTTATACAGGGAACGACTTAAATTTATTAAATATGAATAATGGGAAATATGAAACCATCATAATTAATCATAAGTGGGGAATGTAAAAAATAATAAATGTGAAGTTTTGAATTTTAATCACCATATCAGAGAACAAAAGGATTAAAGACTAAGATCATAAAGATATCAGCAAAAGATGATTTGTAAACTTAAAACAATGTACGATTTTAGTAATTTTTAAAATTGTTTTGACTAAAAGCTCTTCGCATTTGTATTTCTTAATGACAGTTGCAACTTGGAATTGTAATAGAAAACAAGTAAAACAACACATAGAAAACTATGCTTGCCTTAAGTAAGCTTTCCTAAATTTTCTAATTTACATCACAAATAAAACAAGGTAAAAAGGAAAACCTCTTACTCCCTTGAGGAAAATGGTATAAAAATCACAATCACTTGATAATTACTTTTACTTTAATAATCACTTTTACTTTTACAAAAATGCTGCTTTTTTTACAGTTGTATTAAGAGATAACTGGCATACAAGAAATCACGTGAGTACACCTGTGTAAGCTCTGCCATCCACACATACCCTGAAACCACCACCTTGATGAAGACATTGAACATACCTGTCACCTCCCAGTTTCCTGGAGCCCTTGATAACTCCTCCCTCGGCATCCTCCCCACCACCCTCTACTCTTGGGAGACCATGGGTCCGTTTGCTGTCACTACAGGTTACTTTGCACTACATTTCATAATCTATAACTAAACTAAAATTATTCCTTTTGTTCAATAAAAAAAAAATTATGTTGTTTCCTAACTGGAAGAAAAAGTAATAATGCTAGAATGAGGAGGACGACACACAGGTCATGAGAAAGCACTCTTAATTGAGTCATGATTTTGCAGATTATTTTTCATACTCCACAGCCTAATGCTAATTGGATTAAAGATTCAAGAATCCAGGAAATGAAGTAAAAGAGGAGGTGTGTTGATTTTAATAAGTGGTTTTTTTCCCTTCATCTCATCTGTTAGCTTGCTTCTAATTAATAAATGGATTTTCAAAACCTGGCCAAAAAATGAAGATCTCTACTGATAAACGATCAAATAAACCTTGTTTCTTATTTTTTAAAAACAGCCTGTATGTTAGAGTTCTATGTCAGTAATAAAGTGGAGTGTATTTTTGCTTTACAAAAATACAAATTTATTCTAATCTGTCATTACAGCACATAGAAATTATGTTTGCATATAAGTAAATACTGGCTAAGAATACTAAAAACAAGAGTAGTTCAATTTTGGTGGTTCGTGAAATTCTGTGTATATTTTGTATTTTGTTTTTAATTAAATATTTTCATAATGTATACAAAATATATAATTTATTTCTATCCCTTTTCAATATACATTATTCTGTTGAACCTGAAGATCTGCTTCTGCATTTTGAAAGTGTTTTTCTAAAATGCAATATCTAAAGTAAACTCAATACTTCATTTATACAACACATTTCTCATTCTCTTGGCATCACCAAATGAAGTGCTGTACATTAGAACATAAAAACAAAAACAGACTCGACTGAGTTGGAATTATATGCTACTTATTGATTACCACAAAGGGGTTTGCTTACAGTCATTGTAGAGCTTCTGCTATGGAGCAAGAAACAGAAATACAGCATTTGCGAAGAGTGGTCGTGCTAATGTGTTTTCGCATGGTGAATGCTTATTCCATACTCTCACAAAGCAAATCAGTCTTTCATGATGAATGAAGTATTATTTCTTTGGGTTATGTGTATTTCAATCCTTGAAAATGCTTAGATAATTTCAATACCAATAAATCTATGTAGAACACATGACCTAATATATTTTATACATTGACTTGTATGATGTATTTATAGAATGGGAATTTTAATTAAAATATGTTTCAGTCCATTAGTTCCAACCACTGTTTACAGAGTTTTAAAAAATATGGCAGTGACCAACCTAATTTTACAATTTACTAAAATAATTTTTACTCATCTATTTCTGATTTAAAAGGCGTAGAGTTATGCCCAAAAGTATTCAGATGTTGAAACGGATTTCTCGAGCACTTTATTTCTAGCCCCAGACTAGAAATAAAAATGTGTTCAAATGAAATGGTAAATGGCAAATGAGAGTCTGTCCTTAAGGTGAACATACACAATTAAGGAGGAGGCAAACATGAGTATTCGGTAAACATGAGTGCACACGTAAAAGGGTTAAATCCTATACAGGTATGCTATACTGCTTGTTAGTACCGATTGGAAAGCAAGCTGCAAGCCCCACTTTGTGACTAGTTTCAAATTTGCTAACAATTTTCCTGACAGTTGAGACCAAGGCGGATAGTTTTGATTTACAAATGAAAATATTTCTGTGGACCTAGTACAATGGGAAGTACAGGACTTTTGTTTGTTCGTTTGTTTGTTTTTAAAGAAAAACAGATATGTTGCTGTACAGGATTTTAGAAGAGAAGGTCTTCATTCCAGATTGGATCTGGGCCAAACAAAGTTCATACCTTCGAAATCAGAAAATCCTGAGCCTCACTCACAAAAACAAAGGAAATTCTGGGCTCCCAACAATTATAAATAATTCTTTTTAATGATAGTTTCATATTTATATGTATTTATATCTCTTGTGATGAGTTTACATTTGGCAAACATGCTTCAAACTAAGTAACTAAGATTCAATGTACTATTTTTTGCTTCTGAAATTAAAATTTATGTTTTGGTTAAAGTCCCAAATTTTAACAAGAATAGTTTATTTTCATCAATTTCTTTCAGTGATTTATGTGTTGTTTGGGAATTCTCTTGTTTATATATTGATTACAAGCTATAATTACATTATGTAAACTGAGAAAGCATGTTACAAACTGGTTTTAGCAATAGCTATATTTTCTACATATTTGTCTTTTGAAAAAGCTAGACCGGGTATCTATATTTTACTTAGTAATATCTCAATTTCCTCAATAAGTGAGTCAGTAAATTGAATTTATAGTTTATTTTGTCTTTCCTCCCATCAAATTATGTGAATAAGAAATACTGTGGTCTCATAACATAATTCTATTTCTAAGAGAAAGAACATGCAAGTCTGTAAAATTATCGTCAATGGCGATTTTGCCAAAACATATTTATTGGGCACCTACAGTACTCAGGGCGCTATGGGATGACAGAAACGTATTTTGTCTAATGTTCTTGCTTTTGAGAAGAGCATATTTTCAAAAGAGAGAGTGAAGAGTATACTTTAGGTAAGAATCTATGTTTAAGAAAAACAAAGAAAAACCATGTGTTCTTAAAGACCATGTTTTAAAAATATATTTCAAAAGTAGTTTTGGTGGATCCCTATATTCCAATTTAGGGCCTCTGGAATTAGATATTTTCAAAGGAACAATGTTAAAAATAAGTTACAATCCTCAAAAGCTCAGGATGTGAGTGGCGATGCGAGGTGTGCCCAGTGTGGACAGGTAGGCAGGGGCCAGACCCCAAGAGGGT
The DNA here is from genome assembly GCF_014176215.1 of Rousettus aegyptiacus. Classification (NCBI taxonomy): domain Eukaryota; kingdom Metazoa; phylum Chordata; class Mammalia; order Chiroptera; family Pteropodidae; genus Rousettus; species Rousettus aegyptiacus. Next base: position 8,340,328 of record NW_023416290.1, on the reverse strand, counting down.
CTACATTCTTTACACAATGGACAGTTATTCAGAGTTTTCAAAGCAAGAGCAATTTTCCAGGCACAGGTGATAAGAATCTAAATTTAAGAACAATAGTTTGACCAGAAAGGAGAGTCTGAGAAGCGTTCATTGTTAAGACTTGGTCACCAACTGAATGTGACTGGTGATAGGTTTCCAGGTTTCTGGCTTGACGTGAGGTGGATGCCACCCCTTAAAAGAAGGAGCCAGGAGGAGATGCCCATATGGAAGAGAAGATTCTTCCCTTTTGAATATGTTGAGCTTAAAGTATTCTAAGGAGACTTCAAGAAAAATAGGGAGTTTTGTTCTTTGGAACTTGAGGAGAGAAACCTTTGCTAGGATTAAAGATTTCATTCATCAAACAAATGAGACTCATTAGCATAGATGTTGTCATTAAAATCATAGGACTATATGAAATTGCACAGGGTACTCAATAAATGTGTATGGGTCTAATGAATAAATGAAGAAGAGGGGAAAGATGAAGAGAGAGAGAATTAATGGGGGAGAATTAAGAATTTCAAGATAATAGGGGAAGTGCCAGAATAAACTGCCTACTCCATAAATGTCCCTAGAATTTTCTTTGGTTATAGGAACACATAGTTATATAACTAAAAGAGGAATACCAACAGTAGTAAAGTGTGTATACAGTAAATTAAGTTTTATCTGATAAATGCATAATTGATTAACTAGAGATAGCTAAACTAGCTATTTCAGAAATGAATACATTTTAGCAGACTGGATGCACATGGTTGTACAGCTCATGAATCCACATTATTAATGCAATGCGACTGTTACTCCTGCAATTTGTTCTCTGAGGGAAAAAATACTACAGGACATGAAGATTGAAAGGCATTGTCAAATGGTGGTTAAAACTACAAGTTCTAGTGTCTCTCAACCTTTTTTTCATTATTGCCCCTACTAAGGAGAATTTATCCAGAACAATTCTCCTCCTTCATGCTCTTTTAACACGACTGATTTATTACATGTCCGTTTATGTATGGCAGCCTCTGGGAGGGCCACAAACCGTGGTAATATTTGTGATTCTTTTTACCCCTAAGAAGTAATTTGGCCCTCGGTTGAGCATACAGGCTCTGGAGAACTACCTGGCTCAAATCCTGCTTATTACCTGTGTGACCTTGTGCAAACTAAAGTCTGTGCCTCAGTTTTCTCTCTGTAAAATGAAGATAACAGGAGAACTGCCCTCAGAGCAACGTTGTGAAGATGAGAGAAATTCATGCGTGTAAAGTCCCTAGCAAGCCCGGCATAGACACATTTGTTATTAGTTCTTTCCTACTTTATATACATGTTTCTCTCTTTCTTCTATCTCTTTAGTGCATTTTCACTTTACTTGGTGCACTGGTCTTTGTGAATGGTCACTTTGTTTTTAAAAATTTTGCTGCTTATAATTAGAGAACATTTTGTTATTAATAGTATCCAAGACAGTTTTTCCTCTCTTTGGTGTATAAGAATGACTTGACTTCTTACCATTTTCATTGAAGAGTGTTTAATAAAGCCATACTTTAAAAGGAAAAATATGTAATTGTTTTTTCAAAAACTAAACACCAGTCTTCAGAGACTCAGATTTTATTTCCATGCCTCACATTATTCTTCCGTTTTAGCCCAGTGCCTAGACATTGATTAGTTGCAACTGTTATCAAAATTCTGGATGAAAATAGAATCATCTGGAAGACGCTTTAACTAAAATTTAAAAATGTTGTCCAGATGTTCAGTGTTATGTAGCCATCATTCATGACAGGAGTGGAAGTTGGTCAGGGACACAGTGGGCTCCTGCCTTTAGAGGTCCCCTGTGTTTCAGGATCACAAAGCATTCCCAGGGCATTTCGCCACATGCCGAAGGCTGTTAGGTCTCAAACGACTGTGACAGTGGACACTGAGCCATTCCTCAATGCAGGTCCCCACATCTCTGAGCCCTGTCTCCGGGACGGGATCTCTCCAGTTTGCATTAGCGGTAACAATATTTTGTCAGACATATCGGAGTTTACCTTATATTGTCAAACCCACAGCATAGAACTACTGTCAGCGTTACCTGTAAGTTTTGGTAATGAAGGAACACAGGCACACACTGCTGAACCTAATCGGAACCAGAGGCAAAGATGGAATTCCACCCACTCAAAACATTTATTGAGCACTTATTACGTATGTGTGGAACACAGAGGTGAGTAAACTCACATCCCTGACATGATGTAGCACGCAAGAGAGAAAGGAACGTGTAAAAATAACCACCATGCAAGGCAGAAAGGAGTAGATGAGACAACACAGATTTGATCAGAGAGCTCTGGAGCACAGAGGAGAGAACAACGTCTTTGGCTGAAATCATCGGGAAAGGCGTTTTGGATGAGGTGGCATCGAGAAAAGGCTGCACAGGACTTCGAAAGCAGGTACGGGAGGGTGGGGAAGAATACGGCGGAACTCTTTAAGTTGGTGTGCAAGGCCCTTGCAAGCGGCGTGGTCTGGCCCCGGCCGTTTCTCTGGAGTCTCGCCTGCGCATGCTTCAGTCTTCTCTCTGGTCCAGCTGTGCTGGCCTGTTGCAGGCCCTGCTACCCTCTCTCCTGCCCTATGATTTCTACAGCTGCTGTCCCCTGTGCCTAGAGCACCATTCCACTGCCTGCTGTCTGAGCTAACAGCTAATTATCCTTCAGACCCCAGCGCAAGCGCCACCTCCTTCCCGGGCCTCCGCGAAGCAGTCAGAGCTCCAGAGCGGGCCCCGCGCCATTCGCTCCTAACCATCACGGGACGAATGCCTGCCTGTCCCACGGCATCATCGTGAGCTCCTCGAGGGCACTGAGCGTGTGTTTCTTCCTCCTTTGTATTGCCCGCATCTAGCACGGTGCCCGGTACCAACCAGGTGCTTAATAACTAGTTGTTGAATGAATAAATGAATTAATACGAGCCAAGGAAAACAAAGAGGTGAAAAAGCACAAGGTGTTTGGAAACTGCTGAAAAATCTGGTTTGACTGAAGAAATAATCCTCAAATTTATGATCTGAGATCATGGTGATGAACAAGTTGTGCAGAGGGCTTTTTTTTTTTTTTTTTGGTGAAACTATATTTTCCTAATACATAAAAAACAATATATTAGTAGATATATTTCTCTACTTAAAATTTTTCTCTGATATATGTACTTAAACATTTGAAGACTGTTAAAGTCTTCAAATAACAAAATAAATAAATGTGCAGCAAATATTAGTAGAAAAAGTTAACCATGATTAATTTCACAGCATAATCATTATGGACACATGCTCATGGATATTGTATTGTGCATTCATATAATGGTTATATGTTTCATGAGTTAAACTGTTCCTAATTGATCTAATTCCCCTTCTACTGCAAAGATATAGAAAGAGTTGGCCAAAATCAAACGTTCATAGGAAAAATATAAGTTCACTAAGTCACTCATATAGCTTGAAATATTAGAATTTTGCAACTGTGTAGATAAAACATCTGGGCGATTAGATAAAATTTTCATTTTCTGCCTAATTATTTTAGAGTTATATACTCCTTCAATAGCTTAATATCACCATGGTGACTTTACTTTCCAGATGGACATTCTGCTTTGGTTTATATTAGTTATCTGAAAGTAACTTAGGATTTAAAAATCACAATTACAATACTACTTTTTATTTTTTCAGAGATTTTTACTTCATATTTGTATTGTCATCATAGTTTCCCAGTATCCTATTTTCTAAATCAAGAGTTTCTGTTAAAAGCATGTAGTAATTCAAAACTCAAGTTTATTCTAGGAGTTTTTTGCCCATTATATTTTCCTAAAGTATTAATTTTATTCTTTTTTTCTTCCTTTCTTTTATTTAATCATTAAATTATCTTATTTTATTTGGCTTTATACTAAAATAACCCAATATATTATACTGACCTCACCAAAGCTAGACGCATGTACAGCATTTACTTAATTGAACCTTTCTGGCTTGTCTTGTTCTATATTTAAGCCTCCATTATGCAATGCTATTTACTTGATTTATTGGGTTTGGCTTACATGTTTTATAAATTGTGACTGTTGGGAAAATTTTAAAGAGATTGACTTGGCCTGATTGGGGAGTTTTATACTGAGGACTCGTTGCCATTGAAGTCACATTCGTTTTAAAAAATATATCCATTTTAATAAGGACCTTGATCTAGGAGTAAATAATACTGGCTTCCAGTCGCGAGGACAAAGCGTTCCTTCCAGCTTTAGACTTTTCTTCTCCAGTAGTAGAATTCATTTAAAATGTCTACTTAAGACTAAATCCGTGTGATATCAAACACCAGGGTGAGGGATTGGAAATTCAGTAACTGGGATGTTTCAGAATGTCTGAATAGACAGCATTATGTAGGACCGAAATTTAAATGGTTTCCATGTTGTCCTCTTTCCATCCAGGAGTTTGGGCTTCTGCCTCCGTCCTTCTCTGAGGCTACCTTTATGTTAGACAGGTAGCGTAATAGTTACCTCATTAACAAAATTTAACGAGCGTTACTTGTTAAATATTTTAATATCCTTTAATATTCTCTAATAAAAGGGGCTAAGTCCATATAAAATGCTCCTTATGCTTTACTTGTGGTTTGGATTCCTAATTTTGTACGGCTTTTGCTATACTTTGTAATAGATGGAGCTGCTACCATGTGCCAAGCGCTGTGCTAAGTGCTAGGGGACGAACCTAAATTAAACACGTTGCCTGCCCTTAAGGAGCTCACGAATATATGACGAGATCATAGTGACATATGTCAGGTAGCGGTGACATTCAGGAAGGGCAGCGCACAAGACCATCTGGCCAGTGGGAAGAAGGGTCAGGGAACACTTCAGCCAAGGGGCGACCCTTGAGCTGAGTCTTAGAAGAAATTTGGATCTAATCAGTGGAAGGCGTTCCAGGAGAGGAAACAGCACAAATGGAGGTGTGACACCTCATCATTCATTTACTCACGCGACAAATACTTACTGAGCATGTTCTGTGCGCTGTGAAGAGAAGATACGGCTCTGCATCACCAGGAGCACTGTCGGGCAGGGACGGAAGACCCGGGAAGCGGATCATGTCAGTACCGGGCTGTCCGCACGGGAACAGAGGGACTCGCAGGGTGACGTGAAGCTCAGAGGAAGGGCTTGCCGGGCGGACTCCTCGTCCAGCTCGACTGGCGGTGTCCCTGCGCTTGGAGAGTCTGCCGTCCCTCAGGGTCCCGCCTCCTGGATCCACCCTGAGTTGACCTCATTCATTCCGACACCCTGATTTCATTTTCTGGGTTGCGGCTCGGAGTGCCTGCCTTCTGCCGTGCTCCTCGCCAGCCCTAACTCCACCGTTGCCAGGTGCCCCTGAAGTCCCCACAAGCTTTGTGTTCCAGACCTCAGGATTAGGGGAGCCATCTTGCCAAATGCTCGAAGGTGCGGAAGAACCGCGGAGAGACTGATTGGTAGAGTGGCTCCTCGTTTTCATCCCACCGGCATCGTCTCACCTGGAAGCTTGTTTGAAGGGCAACATCTCAGGTCCCTTATCAGACCCACCAATTTTAATGGGATCCCAGGTGAGTGATATTCCCACTAGAGCTGAGACCCACTGGTGTAGCTCATGTATTCGGGTGCAGTCCCATTTAAGCCAGCGGCCCCCTACCTTTGTGGTGCCAGGGACCGGTGCTCCTATGAGAATCTAATGCCTGATGATCCGAGGCGGAGCTGAGGCCTCTGCAAACACAGCTGGAGCTTCACTCACTGGCCCGTGGTTCACCTCCTTCTGTATGGCCCTGTTCCTAACAGACCACGGACTGGTACCCTTCTGTGGCCCCAGGGGTCGGGGACCCCTCATTTAAGCCATTCCAAATAGATGGAAGTCTGTTTCTAGGGCTGAAGAGAACTTTTCAACTTTCTTAGGTATCTTAGGCCATACACACACACACACACACGCACGCACACACACACACACATTAATCTCTCAAGTAACATCCGAAACCTTATTTTTACCTTTGTTCTAACCTCAGTGGAGATGAAAATAGTCATCATTCTTGTATATTAACTTTTCACATATTAAGTGCTTTGTTTTCTTAACTGATAATTAATTAATTAAAAAAAAACACATTCGCACAAAAAGAGGAAATTTCTTGGGTTAGAAAATATTGCTAACTTAAATAGCCCATGCCTAATTAATTATGAAACAGAGGATCAGATTTTCTCCCTCAGCAGTATCTATTTTATTGTAATAATGCTTTGTCAACAGTGACTGGCTTTTGTTTTCAGAAAAGAGTCCTAGAATATTATAGTCCTGACATACGAAGGCTTTTTCTTTTCCCCTGAAGTCTGGTAACCACTGTGTCCAGCTACCTAGATGGTAAGATGATCCACCAGAGATAGGATTTCAATGTCTCACATTTTATTCTCTTAGAGTCCCCTAAATAAAAGCAGTAGTAGTGACTCAAGATGGGGTGTTTATGGATGAGCACCCATATGTGGTCCATTCTACAAAAAAAAGCTTGAAAATTCTTTTTACTAGCAAAAACGTAGTAAATGTAAAATTTTTACGCTTTCCTCAGACATTTACAATTTATTATATAATAGGCATAATAAAGTCTCTTTATTCTGTAACTGGAAGGAATTACTATTTCTAGACAGCAGTAATTTTCTGCATAGTTATATGTATTTTCATAACTTCTTCAACGACAGAAACGCTCTGCCTCAGGCAAAACTGCTCTGTTGACAGCTCCTTGAATCCGTCCTGTACTGGCCCTCTGTGGATCTGGCCCTGCGCCCCCAACCCCCCAGCCCAAAGGGCCTCACCCCCCACCTCTCCATTTGTGAATGTGAATGTTCTTTTAAGGTTCAGTTCAAGTCTGAACACCTCCAAGAAATCCCTGCTCAATTAACTAAATTCTTGGTAATTCGTCCCTTTTCTGGTTCCCATACCTTTCCACTAATTTAGCCCTTAGTCTCCGCTATGATGGTTTAGTGAAGCTTTTACCTCTTCAGGGCACAGACTAATCATTCATCTCATTGCAGTCCCGTTGCTGTGAAGGGTGAGGAGGTAAATCTACCTTAAGGTCTTTATTGCCCACTGAAGAGTTTTTCTTCCACAAATAAGATTTTATTTTAAAAATGTAAGTTTTTGAATTCTGATTTATCTTCTTATCTTTAACGCAAACTTCAAATTGCCAGATTAATTATTCTAATGCAAAGTTTTCATCATTATTAGTCTTATATTCAAACGATTTCCTTCGCTTTTCATTACCGAAACGCCAAAGGCCAAATGCGGGCCTGGCGTGGAAGTCCACAGTGTCTGATCAAAGCCACTTTCTAGTGTTGCTACTCACTAACTCCCCGTACAAACTCCTGTTCCAGTTGATAAATCTTGTTCCTGCTTCATAATTTAAAATGGGATTTTTCTTTTTCCTTTTGTATAGAGCATAAAGAAATGAGGACTTTTGGGACTTTACGAAATAAATTCCAAGGGAGCCACAGCAGTGATGTCAACTGACACACAATGGGGCCACCCTTGGGGTGTACCCAGAAAGACCCAAACCCCAGAAATATCAGCCACGGCTGCCCTGGATAAGTCGCCATCTGCGGGGGCTGATAAGCATGAGGCTCCCACCTGGTAAGGCGCATACAAGCTGAACACCTCAGACAGACGATGGTCAAGCCTGACGTTTGAGCATCATGACGGATGGGCTGGCGCTGAAGACTCTGACCTCTGGTCATCGTGGCTGCTGGCTCGGGTACGCACCGCTCTCCGCGCCACCAGTCAACAGAGCGCGCCTGGGAGACGCCGCCGAGGACTCTCATTCCTCCCTTTGCTCTGCCGCCTAAGGCTCTGCGCGTCCCTCTGTGTGCCGTGTGTTACCCTGATCGGTTTATCTGAGAAACTTCCACTCAATAAACCTGGCCTCGTGGGAGGACAAAGGCGTTCGAGGGCGTTACTTCGGCAGCCGCTGGCCCTGCTCGCCTGCCTTTTGACACACTTCCCTCTAACCCTCTAACCCTCTGCTACGCAAATCGTCATCGAGTCAAGATTCGGTTCTGACCTCAGTCTCGTGGAGTCTGCCCCAGGGGGGATTCTTACCACCCAAGACCTTCCTGTGCTACTGATATCATTCTGTGTCCAGGATGTAGCTAAACTGGAAATCCCTGGAAGGCGGAGTCACTTGGACTTTCTCACTGGACTTTCTCACTGGAGCGCCTTGAGGGCAGGGCTAGTGTTCCGGTCATCTATGAATTTCCAATACCTAGTGCAGTTCCTGGTACACTATAGATGTTTAATAAATGTTTTAAATGAATAGATGAATTGCTCTAAATGGATCCAGGGCTCAATGTGTATCCTTCTCAGAGTACCCTTAATTTGTAAGGAGGAGAAAATGTTACAAAAGTTCATCCTATGGCCTGAGGCTGAGGAAAGGGCTCCTGTCGTCAGGTAGCCTACCCTGGCCCCCGGGGGCGCTTATACTCTGGATTCTTTTGAGCAACATCGAAGGATGTTGAACAATTGCCCCAACTCACTATTCTCATTATTCTTAATTCTACCTGGCCTAGCATCTGCTCGGTGGGTACCTGACTTAAGGGCATATACTGTATTATTAGCAAATGGTCAAGCAAGTGGCTCTAGAGATGCATAGTGCCTGCGGTACATCTGTATCATGGACTACTACTGCTCACTGATACTAAGGGACCAACTGTCGATACACACAACTTGCATGGATCTCAAGGGGTTGGTTACACTGAGGGTAAAGGCCACTCTCAAAGGTTATATACCTTACGATTCCATTTATATAAAATTCTTGAGATGACAAAATTATAGAAATGGAGAACAAGCAGATTAGTGGTTGCCAGGGGCTAGAAAGTGGGCTAGGAGGGAAATGGCTGTGTCTATAAAGGGGAATTACCAGGGAGTTTTGTGACGGGACTATCCCGTATCTTGACTGGCGGTAGTTGCATGAATCTGCGCATGCAATAAAATCCTGTAGAATTAAGTGCATACACACACGCATGCGTATGACTGCACATAAAGCCGAATATGGTTGCTGGATTGTATCGGCGTCAGTTTCCTGATTGTGATTTACTGTACCTATGCGAGAAGTTACCACAGAGCAAGATTGGGCGATGGTTATATGGACTCTCTCTGTATCATTTCTTACAACTACATGAGAATCCACAATGACCTCAAAATAAATTTTTTTTTTAAAGTAATATCTCTGAACCTGGTGCTGTTTCAAGACTTCATAAGACAAAATATATAACACAGTTCTTTAAAAAGCTTTCTCTTTTAAATGGATGTAAATCACTACATTATTTTTCATTCTGAAGGGGAACCTCAGCATTAGATATTTTATTCAAAATCACACCCACTGATGGACATAACCTTGACTTTACCTTTTAAATTAGGAGTTTAGGGTTTCATTAAGTTCTTTCACTTATTAGTGTCCACTAGCTCTGCTAACAACTTCCGTAAATGTTTCTACTACTTAAGAGATTTTGTGTGAGACGTTGAATGCTGTATTATGGGTGCACACTATAAATACTGTTTAAAATTAGATGGCAAAGCCTTCCAATTTACATCCTGCCAACTGTTTTACCACACTTTTTTTCTTGCCTGTTTGCCTGCCATGTTATCCTCTATAATGAGTGAGTTACAGTAATTGTAGCTGGAAAAATCATCATGCAAGGGGGAAAAAAAAGCTCAAAACCTGCCTTATTTTTAAATCAGTAAAGCTTCTGTCACTTTTTGGCCAAGTTACAGCTTCACAGCAAAGTCAAAGAACCAGTAGAGTAAATGCCACGTGGGGGAAAGGCTCCGTTGAAGCATAAATTAACTGTATTTCATTTTCCCTTAATAAAGAATTTCAGTTTTTCCACAGTTAACTGTATAATCAATTCGCTCCCCTGCCGGTTTGCTAACTTGCTGTTGGCCATACTTCAATAATATCGAGCCGAGCCTGGAATGAGGGAAAGAGGAGGAGCTGATTTCACTGAGCAGAAGTCCGTGGCCGGGACAGAACGTAGTTTCTCCTTCTGGAATGTTGCTGGGCCTCTAGCCTTAAAGAGTCGAAGCATGTTGCCCCAAGACCGTACACCCCGCTGGCCCGCCACGTCTCTCTGACAATATCTGGTATATTCACAGCACTTCTCTGTCACGTTTCGGCGATCGGAGGATGTGAACAAACATTTCAAATCCTTCCCAGTTTTCTGCAGCCTTGGGTGTTCCAGCCCTGAGTGCTTCTGGAAGATTTTGTGTTTTACTTTTTCACTTTTTTTTTTTTTTTTTTTATCATTTGACTATGCAAGAATTGAGAGTTCTAAGTGAGACGGTATTTTAAGTAAAGTTGCTTCCATGAGCAATGCAACATAACTCTATATCAAACGCTGCCGTGCAATCAGTACTTTAATTGTAAAATTATCCTACTGGAAGAGTTGGAGAGAGCACAGAAAAAATACATTTTGTCGTAACTGCTGATTTTGTTCTTCCTGCCCTTCCCATGACTAGAAATTATACCCTATACTATGGGTTTGTTCACTAACTTAGTTGTAATTCCACATTTTTTTTCCCCCAGCTCTCTGGATTACAAGACACAAGTTAAACATACAAGATAAACAAATATTATCTTTAGTCACAGAATCACCAGACAAAAAGCTCCTCAGAGCAAGCCATCTCCACCCCTCTACATTGCTATTTCTGCTCCTCGTTCCCAAAGCAGCACTTCGGTTCAAGGACGGTACCTCGGCTGGCTGAGTTGAGAGAAGAAGTATTTGGGCGCCACAGCCGAACGGCCAGCAACCCCTGTATCAGCTTCAGGGCGGGTGGCTAAAATTCGATTTGTGCCCCAGATAGCCTCACAGTCACAGTAACCCCCAAGGGGCCTTCCAGAGGGCCGGGAAGGGTGCGGGATTACAAAATTTTATGTATTCTTGATATAGAAATACCCAAAGAACCTCCCGTTCTCAGTGGTGGTTATTTTCTTGATTTTCCCTATGGTTATTGCTTTTCCTGTATAGTTTTGGATTATATTCCTCATAGCTCTCATTTCTGGGTCATTATTACATGATGGCTTGGGATAAGGTTTTGCTGTTGTGTTCTTCCCTAAATCTATCATAAACCTCCATTTTGTCTCCTTGCCTTTCTCCAGAGTCCCCAGAAGGTATTCTAATTAACCAAATGATTTTCTCTGTCTCACTCAGTTTTCCCATTTAAAGGGAGGAGGGTCCATTTAAATTGATTTCTTTGAAAGAAACGGTTCTTTTTCTGTAAGTTCTAAAAGAAAGGATAAAAAGAAATAAAAGTATAAGAAAATATGCCATTGAATACAAACAGCCTGTCTGGAATCTCCAAGGTTTGATGTACACCCTAAACTATGCATAAAATGCAATAAAGCATTCATTATTGTCCTGTCATCTGTGTATAAATCTAAGGCTTCTAGGCTTCCTGAAGTTTTTTCAGTGAATTGCCCAAATCAAAAATTAAGTTTAATTGGCTTGAAATCAGGGCAATAGAGGAGATTCCAGCATACTAGAGTATGAAGATGTATTTCTGTTTTAGGGAGTCCAAGAGAAAACTAATACAAAGATAATTATGATTGAATTTCTCTTTGGCGATTGTTGCCAATTATTTTTTGAGAAAAACATAATTAAGAGTGGCATATTTATTTGAGGAAAACAACCTAACACATTGTCACTGAAGCAGGATGTTTTGGTTAAAACAGTTCAAGCCCTCTGCCTGCCATTCTGCCTCATGATCCAGACCAGACTAAGAGTGTAGTTAGTCTCATCAAGGCTCAGAACAGCTGGACCTGGGGGGTGGGGAGGGGAGGTTGAGGGCGGGGGTGGAGGGAACATGGAAGACAGTTGTTTGCCTGCTTTGAGACAAGCCATGACAAGTCCAGGCAATAATTTGAAAGAGACTTTTCCAAAAAGATCATGTCCTAAGCTCCCAATTTAGAAAGCAGTAGGGATCATGTTCAGTCAAATAATGGTGGCCACACCCCCTGTGCCCAGTCAGATAACTATCCGAGAGATTTATGACATGACTCACTTCAAGCCCACCAAAAAGATGTTCTGCAAATGGTTTCTCTGAGACTGAATTTTTTATCTTCTAATTCCTAGGGGAGAGTAGTTTATAATCCCACTTTTTTTTTTTTTTTTTTTTTTTTTTTTTTTTTAGCACTTGCTGAAATGGTTACCGTTTCTTTGGTCTTTGGTATACTAAATGGTATTACTAATCTTTCATCATCTTTCATAATCTGTTTTTAATAAAATTTCTTGGTAAACAGAATTTGCATGGTCCTATTTGTTCTCTTTAATAGACATTTTTTCTTAAGTTCGTAGAGGCTCTGGTATAAAAGGATAAAATGGATGCTAATGCTCCATCTTTTTCTACTTGCCCTCAAAAAAATGAGAGGACTGAAGGAATCATTTATGAAAACAAAAGAAAGTTATTGGTCTTTGTAGGGAAGTTAGTTATAGGTATCTTGTTTCTTTGACAAAGCTGAATAATTATGCTTGCAGGTAAGAAATTTTTCTTTAGCATGGCCTTGTCGAAGACACACACACAAACACACAAACACACATATCATAAACAAATTAAAACAAAATGGGTAATCAGAGTGAACAAAGAGAAGGCAAAATTGAAAGCGATAATAAGACTAAAGTTAAAATTTAGTGTACTACACCCCAGGGTTTTTTCTGCCCTGTGATCAGAAGCATTCAGTGTGACAATTGGCAAAGACAGAAATCAGAATAATACTAAGAAAGAAATTGCAAGAAAAAGTTACAAGAAGTTTTTGAAATGAGAGGAAAAACTACCCTTTTCTCCTTTTCTTTTGATATTAAACTCACACAGGGACACGCACACATCGCTTCCATTGTACAATTTAGAAAAAACAAAATTAAAAAAATTAAAGTGTCCCTCGCTTCTACCTGTTTGGCACACAGAAAACAATATATGTAATTACTGTGGTGACACAATAAATGAAATATGTTACCTGACATTTTAAATTAAAAATAGATTTCCCAAATAAGTCAATTTATACAATAAGTGCAAACTGAGAATTTATCAATTTTTATGGCCTTTATCAAAAATCTCACCTCTGCCCAAGGAATTGTCAGGGGAAACAAAATGAAACAAGAGCATCTGCTCCCTATTTATTCGTTTATTAATTATTTAACAAATATTTGTTAAGTACCTACTAAAGTACTGGGTACTACGAGAGACTGTCAGTTAGAGTCTCGGGAGTAAGCAGATGGCTTGGTCAAATCAGGATAATCCGAGGGGAGTTTATTCACAAAAGGGATTAATTTAGAAGGTGTGGGTAGGAAGGGACAGGGAGAGGGAGAGGACAAAGGATCCCAGACACAGAGAGTGGAGAGGAGCAGAGGACCTCACAGGAAGGGACCCAGGGGGACCGGTACGCTGATCTCTCTCTCCCTCCTCCATCCGGGGCTCCATCCGGGGCTCCCCATCAGGAGCACCCAGGGTCTGTTGACATAACCCAAGCCGGCCCAGCCGCCATGGCATGAGAGCAGAGTGGGCCCGTATGGGAAGGAGATCTGGAGAGGCAGTTGGAAGGTTCAGACAAGTAAATAAGAAAGCGTCTTCCCTCAGAGCTGCCTTTCTTGTTAGGAGGTGGGTGTGCTCCCCTCTAAGCATAAGATGCCGTAGGTGCCGTTAGGCGCTTGCACAAACCAACAGCTAATTCCCAGCTGGGGCAGAACAGTTGAGTCGGTGTGCTCTGAACGGCGGCTCTTTTTCTCCAAATGTAGCTTTTTTTTTTTCCCAAAGCAACTTTATTTACAGTTTCTGTCATAGAAGTAGTAGATCCTAATACATTCTGAGGTATAAAAAAATATCTTCTCATGTTACCTGTAATCCAGTCTTCCTTTCCTACCTTTTTAAAAGCATTGTTGATTAAACGCAGCATTTTAATAGAACCCTAAGCACGACTGTAGAATAAAATATACCTCTGTCATTTTTAGAGACCTTTCTCCTTGTCCTAATGGGGTGATAATATATGCAGTTGAAAAGGAGAGAACGAAGCCATTGTGTGAAACACATACCCTATTTTCGATTCTTTCTCTCACCGCTGAAGCATACGAGGTTGCTCTTACAGCCCCTAGTAACTCACATCCTTTTTTAAATAAAATTTCTTTTAATCTCAATGCTACCTACCCTTCAAAGTTGAATCTCCTCTTACTACTGAAACACTCATTCCTTTTCCTCAGCCACCACAGTCCGTAGTTTCTTACTTTATCGTTATTTGTTTATGTACGTGTCTCCTATGCCCTTTCATCTTGATCTTCAGTTGCTTAAAGGCTCGTGAAAATCTGTTACATTTCTTTATACTTTTTCTATATCCTCTAGCACTAGGTAGGACAGGGAGGGTACTTAGTTTGATTAACCATATCTGATTATTTGGGTAGATCAGTTGTCCCATTAAAATTAACGTAACATTTCTTCCACCTGATGGATCGAGATCCTTTGTAGGTGCGTTGACCACGTGTCCTGTTTTACCTGGAAGAGTCTCAGTTCATGCCAGTGTTACCTGAATAAGTATAATAGCCCCCTTCCTTCATTTCTAAGTGAATCCAGGAGAATATATTTGCAATTCATATGTCAGGTATGGGTCTCGTATTCATAACATACACAACTCAACAGCAGAAAGACAAATAATTCAACTTAAAAACGGGGGGAAAACTCAGACTTTTCTCTAAAAAAGATATACAAAGAGCCATTAAGCACATGAAAAGGTGCTGGATATCACTAATCATTAGGGAAATGCAAATCGAACCCACAATGAGATACCATGTCGCACCCACAAGGATGGCTGCAATAATTTAAAAAAAGAAAAGTAAGTGCCCGTGAGAGAAATACGTACCCTCATAAAACAGTGCCACAGCTGTGGAAAACGACGTGGCGGTACCTCAACAAGTTAAACGTGAATTCCCATGTGACTCAGAAATTCCATTCTTAGGCATATACTCAAGAGAAATGAAACAGATATCTGCACAAAAACATGTACATCGATGTTCATAGCTGCATTAATAACTAAAAAGTAGAAACAAACCAAACGTCCACCAACTGATGAATGGATAAACAAACGTGGTAAAGCCAGACAATGAAATATTTTTTAGCTATGAAAAGAAATAAAGGACAGATTCATGCTACGGTAGGGACGAACCTTGAAAATATTATGCTATATGAAAGAAGCCAGATGCACAAGGCTTAAATATTATGCGATCCCATTCACATTAAATGTCCAGAACAGTCAAACCCACAGAGACCGAAAGTAGACGAGCGGTTGCCAGGGCCTGGAGAAGGAGGAGCGGGGGCGACTGCTTACTGTGTCCGGGGCCTCGTTTAGGGGTGATGAAAACGTTTTGGCACTAGAGGTGAGGGCTGCTCAACAACGAGTACACTAAAAACCACCGAGGCTTATACCTTAAATGGCGAATTTTACATCCCGTGAATTAAACCACGACATTAAAAGCTGCAAAAAAAATTTGTAAAATGAAACAAAACCCCAGTGTGTCCTGGTTGGGACAATCATCACTTTATCCATAGGGCAATTATTAGAGAGTAAATGGAAGAAAGTGAAGAGTACAAGGACTGTGGGGAACTGAGAGCTGGAGACAAGAATGAAAATCTTTTTTTCAGACTCGGTTCTCTTAAGAGATAGATAATTAGCATTACAGGCGCAAAGGCTTGGTTTCGTATTTTCACTCTGCTATTATTCAGGATAAAGGTCAGACTGAAATTCAAAGACTCTCTTGAAGAGTACAGGTTGATATTCTTTAGTACAGAAGTTTCCCTACCTGACAAACTTTTAACTTAGAACTTCCAGACAGGAGAGCAAAAGCGAAGGCTTATTAGTTGGATGTGAATTCCACAGAGGGCCAGGAGCTTGAGAGCTTAAATGCTGAGCATGGCTAACGTGTCGCTGGTGAAACTTTGGTGCCGAGGACCCCCTTTCCCTTCACAAAAAAGAAAGACAAAAAATAAAGGTTATACAATTTGTTCAAAGTCACTCAGCTGTTTAGGGGAAGTCAGGATTCGAACTGGGCTTTCGACCCCCAGGGCAGTGCTCTATCAGGTACAGTCCATTAATTCATTCATTCAGCAGAAATTTATTCGTTCAGCACTTATTCTACAGCAGGAGCAATGCGAGTCCCAGAGCAGGAGTACTGGTGGGGTTTTGGGCCCATTCGAATAGGCCCAATGCCAGAGTCAGTGGTGGGTAGACAGCAAGACAGGACCCTATAGCTGCTAAGGGATTCTCTAGGCCCTTGCACAAGTCATCAAGGAAGGGAGTTAACCTCCTTCTTCACATGTGCACTGGAGATGAAAATAATCCATTCTGCACAAAGATGACTGATAAATGTGTATTAGCCTCGTTCTAAAGCTTAAAAGATGAACTCACGCTCCTGCTGAGGGGAAATGAATTTGAGAGCAAGCTTACAAACCTAGCCTGCTTGTAGGTCAAATACTATATTGAGACTCTTCTCTTCCTTTGTTTTAAATCAGGTGTTGAGCGAGAGGTCTTTCTATTGAATAAAATCCCCTGACATATCAATGAAGCTCTCTCAGGATGTCTATTCTGCCTCAACTTGCTACTCTGTTTGCTCCTTCCTTGGACTCCTTTCTCCCTCCCTCTCTCTAGACTCTGCAATATCACGAAGTAAAAACCCTGGATAGTTGCCCTCAAAGACGTTACAATCAAATTGAAGAGATAAATAGAAATACACAGAAACTTCTAGATGACGTTATGCTTTAAACAACATATGTGCATGTCACAGGCAAGATATATGATTAAATTCTAAATGAAAGATATAGAAATAAGCATATGAGGTTAGGAGGGCGAGATCACTGTGGGATCGAAAAGACAGAACCGTTCCTGTTTCGTTTAAAGTAACTCTCATTTTGAAGAACTCGAGGATTTTTTTTCCTGACGATTGGAATATGTTGCCCATTGACTGGGGCTGGAAAATAGCTTCGTTTCATATAATTGTAATCAGATTTGATGCACACCGTAAAAATTTGAACACAGCCTCCTTCCTAACTCCAAATTGGATAGCCTGCTAGCATTCGTGGTAACAGGATTTGACCTATAATACATTGTGTTTATATAATACCCTATATTTAGCATCAAATAGAAAAGTTTTCCAATAATGAGGTTTTGGAACACAGTCAATTCATAGGAATCACGTCATGCCTGTGACAGCTCAGCACCTCTGAACCGTTCTGGAGACGGGAGTGAGCGACGGGATGCAAAACGAGCAATTGTGCAAAGAACTAAACTGCTCCCTTCATCAAAACTTGACTGTAAACTTTCCTTACAACAAACCGCTCCATTGTTTGACCTTTCCGGGCAGGTTGTTTTTCGAGTCCCTGATCCATCCACCCCCTCACTCCTGAAAACCTTTTGTTCTCTCTCAAGGGATCTAGTACCGGGCCATCAGCTAAGCTACCTCAGAATGAATGTTGGCGGGCTCCAGTTTTGAGTTTGACAATGACCTCGCTTAACTACACCTCTTTTTTCCTTTCTGAACAACCAAACCCATCTACAAAACAAAACGAGCAGGATATACCAAAAATCCCACCACCATCACCGATAACCAATATTTTCCAAGCAGTAACAACAAAAACCATTCCAGGAGACAAAATTCTCCCTCTGATCTCACTTTGCAAAGATTTTAGGGACGTACTCCGTGAGCCCTGCATCCTGAGAACGTTCTGGCACAGACAAAGAAATGGGAAGTTTTCCTGTTTCAGGTGTGGGTTTTAGAAACAGAATTTTCCATACCGGGTTAGATCATTTTTCCATCAAGGCCAATATCCTGCTTTGCTGACGTGAAGTTAATGATGGTGAAATGCTTTGAAAACATAAGTACCACATACATATGAGCAATAATGAGCCTGCATATAGTAACTTTATGGCCCCAAGCCCTGGTTCATGAAAGAAATTTTTAGAAAGAGCCTTAACTATATAGAAGAGACAAAGTATTTAAAGGTTAACTTCTTGTTCTTTTCACATTTTACGTCTTAAGCAAACAAATAATTTTTTTAAAAACCCAAATCTGGAAGTTTTAGGAGTTAAGGGTGTTTACAGATCCAGCTAAGCATGTGTTTTGTGATAGTTCTTTAAAATATGGAAGTGTTTCATGGGTCTGGCTGTGAAGAATTGAGTTAAGCAGGTTGCATGTAGCTATAGGGCCCACTGCCTAGAAATGACTATTTTTGTTCTTTCTTTTCTCCTATTGGACAGAGAATAGGAGGGACAGAAGTTTCAGCAACTCCTATTTCTTAAGTTATATAGCTTTAAATTTGTTCGGAAAGAGGAAGCTATTTTCTTTTGGATATGTTTACCTGGTGTTCTTTCAGGTTAGTTCAATTTGTTCTTGGACCATGGGAAGAACTTTAACGTAAACCAAAGAGTATAGTGTTTGCTTTTTTACTTAGTGTTGTTTATTGAACCATTTTTTAAGATTAACAACAACTGAAGAGTGTATGGGATTCATCAGTGAATTATGGTTGCTTTGCTCTCTACAAACTAGAAACAAAAATCACACAACAGTCTTTTCTTTTTATAAGGGATCTTGGATTTTCCATTTCAAAAATCTCCAGATAAATTTACCATTTGTTCTTTATTTAATTTGGAACTGTTTAGATCATCTCAAGAACACTTGCTTTTAAAGAAATTTCAGAACAACTAAGATTCCCAGGCTTTAGGAGCTTGTATTTTTATTAGGATTCTGAGATTCTATCTGGATTATTGAATGACAGCATTTATAAAACATAGGGAAAAAAGTTGCCAAAATAATACTTGATATTTATATTTAGTTTCTATCTCGGACATTCCAAAGCCCTTTGCACACAAATATTTATTCTGATTTGTAGATGAAGAAATTTAGGGAGTAGAATAACCATTGTAGCAGTTGTGTAGTAAAAAAAAAAAAAAAAAAAAAAAATGCCCTAAGCTGAAAGCAAACTTGAATGTAGCATCGTAGGCCTGGAGTTGAACTTCCCCGGACCTTGGTCTCTCCGCCTGTGAAATTTGGACTAGATATTCTAAAGACAATAGCATTCCATGTGTCTACCTTTGGAGGAACTTATCATGAGGAAGAAAATGAAGAAGAGCTAAATTTAATTTGTCAGCCCCAGAGAGGGAGAGGGACTGGGAATCAGGTATGCAGGAAGTGGGAAGCTGTGACCTAGAGAAGAATACTGCCAGTGGGATCAGGCTTCTCAATGCACCGGACAAGTACCGGACGTTGTTGAAAACAGCATCCGGTGTTCTGAGCTTGCGTGTATGTGCACATATTGGGATGCGTGCAAAACAAAAGTTCTAGTCCATTCAGCGAGAAAAAAACCCAGTCAGGCCCATTGTCTCCAGCCACGTATACCTAGTGTTCATTAGGTTTTCAGAGCTTTCATATCTTTGTTAACTTGCTTTTAACTTGCTTTTCCAAAACCAGAGTAACGTACTAGTAGGTTTATAGCTCCGAACTATGCCAAGCAATAACTTGAACTCTTTTCGTCTCCAAATTAACTGACACCACCTAATCGCACAATAAAAATGCTTTTCTGGTTATAAAAACAATACATGTTTTACTGAAGAACATTAGAAAACGTTTTAAAAACTACAACTAAAATAAAAATCTGCAATAATCCTGCCACCCAGAGAATGAATAACCGCTGTAAACATTTCAGTATGCTTTCCACTTAGTTCTTTTCTACGGGTATATATACAAATTTTATTTTCAAAACTGGGATCCCATTGTCTACATAGCTTTAAACCTTTTTTTTCTTTTTTTTAATATATTAAGGGTATATCATGAGCATTTTCGTATCACAAACACACTCAAGTACTAAGAAGGTATTTAATTCTGATGCCAAACATCTGGATGAAAAGTAAAAAGTCAGTCAATTATCTAGATATTTTCAAATACCCAGATGTTTGGCACCACGTCGATGAAACGTTAAAATCCTTGACCAAAATTTGCAGCTTTTGCACAGATGTCTGGCATTATGTAGGCAAACTCTCTCTGAACTAACTGGGTCTTTTGGCAATAGAGAGACAGCATTTATTACATGCTTTAGGTCAAAAGTGTTTCAAACTTTAGCTCGTGCACATAACTTTTTCATTGTTTCATAATACATCAGCAGTACAAAGAATATATCTATTTTAGGAAGCTTGAATCCATTATGATAAAAGTCTGCTATCTATATATTTGGTCATTTCTCAGCCAGATTTGACAGTTTGTTGACCTCGAGAGCTTAACATAAGGTTATCATTTCAGCCAAGTCTTGGTCTTGAAGATTTGTACCCTCATGGGGATTTTGTTTTTGTCTATCTTTAAGCAAGTTTTTTCTGGCTGATAATTTCATTAACAGATTGCTCTGAAAATTTTCAAGTCATGTTAATATGCCAATATTCCTGACAACAGTTCCACTTAAAATACATTAAGATTTTTTTCAAAAATATTTTTATAATTTTCTAATTATCTTGTCCCTTGAGCATAGTCCTCCTTCTAGTTCTGGATTAGTATATACATTTTGCCCTCTTGATTCTTGAAGTCATCATTTATAAGAGTTCGATGAAGTTCGACGTTACCCACGATTATATCACACAAAATTTTATGTACTTGATTACATAATAATAGTTATCTTTGAGATTACCATCCTTAATATAATTTTTCTTGACATTCTCAAATAGATTTATCTTTCATTTTCCATCCTATCTGGCTTTGTTGTTGTTGTTGTTGTTAGCATTACTATGATTATGTCTATCACATGTCTATTAGTATAAAAATATTTCTATTTCTGTTGCCGAAATAGGGGGAAAAAAGAAGGAAAGTAATGCCAAAGAGAGCAGTGTAGCTGAATAACTGAATGCATGAGTTGATGATCACGTGTGTGGAGTTCACGTTCCGTCTCGCACCACACAGCAGTGTCTGGCTGGTCCTCTGTGTTCTCCTGGCCCCGTAGCCCTCTCGCTTACTTGCCACAGGCAGGACATTAGCTGGAACTTTGCCTCAGGTTCTTCATCCTTCACCCGTAAAAAAACGAGACGTCTCCACATCAGTGTGTTTCTGTGGAATAATATGTAAAGATTCTTCGACATCGTAAATGTCGAATGTTGTTAATGTTGAGTTACTTGATTTAAGCTGAAGAAATTGCATTGGAAAACCAGGTGGACGTGTTTTTTATTTTGAAAAAATATATATAAACCACCGTGCATTTGAGGACTGACTGCTTTTGTTTTCTTTCCAAGACGCTGGAATCTCCTCACTTTCAGTTTTAGCACCTGGGTCTATGTGTGTTATTTACTATTATGAATATTTTCTTCAGATTTATTGAGTGTTATATTATGCTTGGTGCTCTTGCCCAACTGCAATTTACTTATGATTTTGTATTTTGGGTGCTCTTCTGGGGCCTGTACGAGTCCAAGAAAGGCAGTCATTAATGAGGTGATATGCCATTGCTATTCTAGGTTGATATTATCTTCACATAATGCTGTGTTTTACATGGCTGCAAGTCCTTGGATAAAAATGAAGTTATAGCTACTTAGCTAGACATTTGGGAATCTCTAGATAGTTGCATTTTTTTCCCCATTCAAAATACTATAGTGCTAGATTTTAAAAACTAGTACCCATAGACTTCTGATCTAGTGTACTTCAGATGTAGATTTCTACTTGGTGATACAGGTTATATGTATAAAGAGAGGCTGTTGACACACATATAAATATTGCTGAAAGAAATGATAGAATTAATTTAAGCATTTATTTGGCAACTGATCATTAATTTCACTCACCAACTGGTTGCTTTAAGGTTGAGTGATTGTTTGACAAACTTCAAACCTTTCCCCTTAGCATTGGTGCAGGCACGCCCTGGTGGACATATTCTTAAACACCACATTTCAGTCGCTATTTTTTGCTAACTATCAATGATGAGAAGTATCAGGAACCTCTGCTCCTCTTACACCCCTTGTCCAATAGATTAGCAAGTTCTGCAGCACTGTCTTTAAATATATTCTGAATCCAACCACTTCTCACCATTTCTACGACTTCCATCTTGGCCCAGTTTGGAATAAATATTATGGAAATAAGAGGCAGGCGTGGACTAGATTGGGTATTTCAGAGAAGGTTTCAGAGAGAAGCTTAGGGTCGATCTAAAGTTTTGGCTGATTTCTCCACTAGATCATTGTTTACATTAATATAAGATGTATTTCATGTTCCTAAAGGTCTTATCATCTAGTAGGAAAATTCAAAAAGTAACATTAAAACAAAGTCGAATTTGGTACGTGATATAAGAGCGGTATAAGCAAAACAGAATGGGACACCAGAGGAAAAAGAAAGAGCTTCTGGTCAGGGTGACAAAGAAAGTCTCATAGAAAAAGGGACACAGGCCCCAGTCTTCAAGCATGAGGGACAGTACTGCGGGCGCAATAAAAAAATTATTCAACTGGCAATGGCTCAGCACCAATTTGGTCGACATCATCAAAGCATTTTGAATGTGTAGCTACAACTTAAAGAACTTCCAAGAGGTAAATGCATCCTTCAGTTTACAATGAGCAGCGTTGCTAAGGTATCAGAAAGCTACTCCAGGAGGGATCTAAATGTACACAACAATTAAACAAGAAGAATAAATCACACTCAAAATAGACATGCTTCGCAAAACTTCAGTGACCACTGGTGCTAAGTCAAAAAGCTTTTCTCTACTCCCCAAATCCAGGAAAACGACACTTCCTGCTCTTATAAGGGCAAAAGTTAGTGCCGAAGACAATAATCAGAATATTATGTCGCTATGTAAATTACTGCAATCGGTAGTAGGATATATTATCAGACAATGTGCGCTTTACACTCAGAATCCATAATCCTCTTTTATTATGACATGTGAGTAATCCCATTCTGAGACGGCGGAGCTGAGGCTAAGGATGGTTAAGTGAGGCATGCACACTTCCACAGCTCCTAAGCGGCAGTTTGAAGTCCGGTCTGCCCGCCCCGTCACAAAACGGTGGGCTGTCACAAAGAAAACAAATGAGAAAGCAGGCCAGGCAAGAAGAAGCAGGAAGTCCACCTGTGGCAATCCACACAGTGAATAGTCATGCTCCTGCGTAATCATCTGCCAGATGCACGGACAGATGCCACCAATCGTCAATCCAGGGTGTACCACCTATAGCAAATCTCATTTTGAATTTTAACAGCACCTCCATTTTTCCCAATAATTACTTTTGACTTTTTAGTGTTCTATATTTATACCAATTTTCACATGAAATTTACACATTAGCAAAGGAAGCACTTTGAGTCAATCCCAAATGAAGCACAAAGCAAAGGGCTCTGAATCAAGAAAGATTCGGGAGGCGGAAGTTTGGGCTGGTGGGTTACATCTGTCAGAAACATTAGCAGTCTTTGCTGGGCGCTGGAAGGCAGAGGGTCAGGGAGCAGACCTGGGCAGGGAGGCTAGATGACTCCCCAACTCTCTAGAGTTCCGTCTCCATTTAACTTTGTTTGAATTTGGAGATCAAATCCTCCCATATGTAAATATGTCTTAACAGAAGCACGTTTCAAAGCCAAATCTAAGTAATGTTTACATCAGCTACCATTTTACACAACTCGGGCAGTGTTCTCTTCCATTAATGCTATTAACTGAATGTTGGTTAGTGCTTAGAAAGCAAACAAAAATATAACATCTCATGGTCATTGCCGTTGACATATTTCAAAAGAGAAGTTATGCTGGATGTGGCAATTCAAAGAAACTCCGGTATAGAACGCTACCTCCGTCCTCAGTTTTCCTGTATCTTCAAATAGGGGTGCTGAGTTTTATTTCTCATATTACTCACTTGTTGGTTCTGCTCACAGGACTGGGGCGAGATCGCCCTGATGGTAATGGGGGAGCGGGAGAAACAAGGCCTGCCACGCTCGTTCTGGAGGAAAAATTGGGGAGACAAAATTGACTGGCAGGAGGACAGGATGAGGCACCGGGAATGGGCTGGGGCAATGGGTTCAGAACTAATGGTCCCCCTTTTATGTGGCACCCTGGTGACATAAGACCAGGTCCTGATCCTGACGTTGGCGCTCATCTATTCTATTCGCGCAGCAGTGGTCATTGTTTTAAGATCTACTATTGTTTTGATCACCTTTCATATATATGTATGTAGAAATATACTTAGGATACTTTTTAAAATCTCGCCATTATTGCAATAGTCTTTCTATCTCATGTTACACCTCTTCTGCCACTTCTAACATCCAGTAGAATAAAAACCTTATGTCCCAAGATTTACTTCATTTTTTACCATTTCTCTCATTTACCATTTCAACTCAAAGTCATGGAAGAACACAGAAAAACCTCATTCAAACGTGGTGGGATGATGAGAGTGGGTAGCACTTGGGGAACACGAGCAGGTTTCGTATGTGGATTACATTTGTAGGAAACTTACTATGACAGGGAATCAAATCAAATATTGTTTTCTCCTAAAAACAGTGCTGTAACAGAAGGGTAAAGTTCCTGCCTCGGGGCCGTATGCCAACCTTTCCCAAATGCAGGACTTAAACTATAAAGGATATATTTTATGTCTCATAGCATAAAGCTTTCTGAAGCATACATAAATCAATTAAGTAGTGCTACAAGTAGTCAATAAACATAAAATCCATTTAATATGATGCAGTCTCTTTGACCACATTTCCCTGCCAAATATTGTACCGAAGCAAAACAATTCTACGGAGCAGGTTTATTTGTTTTATGGATTTCAGGATGATTTCCTTGAGGACATGTCGACGAGCGCATCAAAGGAAAGTTTGATGCCGTGATTGGACGCCGTTTTGGAAAAGGGAACACGAACTTGGTTTTCTCATAGTCGGTTCCCTCGTTTTCTTACAGTCGATTTTCCTGCCATAAAACCGAGGGATTAGAACTAATCACAGCCTGCCAGTGTGCTTGAGGTTGGGATTAATTTCCTCGAAAGGGGAGAACAGCATATGTTCATGTGAGGAACTGCCTGGTTAAGTGTCACAAGTTACAACACGGGTGTAATTGGCAGAGGCTGTAAGTGTGAATTGCTATGAGTCCAACTCACCATAAGGATTGCTCGCATGATTTTCCTCCTCCCGCTAATTTATCACTGAGTGGAAGAAACATTAACTGGGAGACTTGGGTTCCTATAGTCCCAGTTAATAAATTCAAGGTAAAAATGGGCAGACCCTGAGAGGGCCTAAGAATCCTGGAATCGACCTTAAACTCATCCCAAATGTCATCACTGTAGACTACTATTGTACAAAGAGAAATCGTCAGTTATCCTTTGAGAACTCAATAAAAGTCGAGGGAAAGTGAATCTCTAATAATTAGTTTCCAAATCTTGCAATAAAATCCCGAGTTTCATGTTAAGCCAGTCTGTGTGACAGGACACAGTGAACATACAATTTGTTCTATTTTGTGTAGAAGAGAAAAAGGGAAACTATTCATTTACTCTCAAATTACACCTAAATTGATCAGAAAAAAAGTCACAAATGAGTTCTGCCATTTCCGACACCATGATTTTTATAAAAGAGCTAAAATCTTTGTTAAATGGTGGGGAGCCGGGGGAAAGATTTTATTTTGTATCTTGAGGCAAAGACCCTTGCATCAAAATCATCCAACTATCACGTGCCGATATCAGTGTTCAGAATAACTCTCCAATAGCTGTGTTTATTTTTTGCGGAACGCACTCTTCATCACTGTCATTTATCTTGAAAGGCCCAGTTGTCCCTTCCGTTAGCTACAACCAAACCCACTAACGCTGTGTTTGTCTCTGCTTGTTTTCCAATCTGGCGGAGCCGAGGAGGCAGGCTGGTCGAGGACGGTTTCCCTTCACAATGGAAACCGCCGTTTGCCTGGCATGTTGCAAAGCGGTCGTCTTATTTTCTAGAATCACCCAAAACATCCTAGAAAGCATGAAGTTTCTCTTTCTGGAATCTGGCAAACCCAGTGTGACAAACCAGCCACTTCATCTCAATGGGACGAAGGCACTGGTGTCCCTCAGCACTTGTCCTTCGGGACGGAGGAAAAGCGATGGTCTCGGTTCCCAAAGTGGAGGAGAGTCACACCCAACTAGGCTCTTCTCGGTGTAAAAACTTAACAACAAACAGATAGATGGATGGATGGATGGATGGATGGATGGATGGATGGATGGATGGGTAGATAGATAGATAGATAGATAGATAGATAGATAGGAAATGCAGCAGGAATTGGTGATCAGTTTCCCTTGTTTAACAAACCCAGCTTTCTTGGGCTGTTTCTTTTCTGCCTTCATAGCAGTGAGTAAATTCCTTTGAAACAAGGAGCCGTTTCTTTCAAGAACGCCTTTCCCTGCCTCAGCTCCTGCTTTCTGTGTCCCCCAAACCCAGCCTCGTTTGACTTGATAACTAAGCGAATGAACATGGAAAATTGTGTAGACGATGCAGATTGGAAAAAAAAAAAAAAGTGTTGAAAGAAGGAACACCAGTATGAGGAGAGCTTGACACCCTGGGGCGGACCAGTGCACTGGAGCCGCCAGCGGCAGAGATGTGAAGCAAAACCAGCCTTTGAATGGAATGGGCCTCACCCGAATGCGAAACCTGTTTGAAAGTCAACACACCTCAAACAGGGACATAAGTCCTTTAAGTAAAACAGTGAAACTCATGGAGAGGCACTTGTGAGACCGAAACAGAGAACTTCTCTCAGGTGACTTCTTAAGGGTCCAAGTGGCCCATCATCGACATGACAGAAAATGCTTAGGCAATAAGCTATGTTAAGGATTAAAAAAGAATACTGCCCCCCATCCACTGGGCTCTCATTCTGAGTCAGGCGCTTCACAGATCTCACTTGACTTGCAGAGCAGCCCTATTAATTATTATCATGGCCTCCATTTGGGAGATGAGGTCTGGTGGCTGCCTCCAGGGGCAGCCGGGTCCGAACCTAGAACTTTGTGCTTTTTCTGCAAAACGGAGTGGTTTGCCTCAAAAGAAATAATCTACGAAACTGCTTTGTAAGCAGCAAAGCACTGCAGTATTTTATAGTTGGGTCTTTCTGATTCTGCAAAGTTGAACCAAAAATTCAAAACAGAACTCCAGTCTATGAAGGGGCGTGAGCGTACCTCGCTTGTCACTCTAGGTGTAGGGGTCACTCGCCGCCTGCGTTAAACTCTCACCTTTATGTACCCCTGTCGGAACCACCATTGTTTTCATTTTTAAAAGGGTGATGATGACAGTTATTTAAAAGCTGTTTCAAGGAACGAATGAGATAATGTGTGTTAAATACGGCCTGGCGCTCCGTGCCTCTGACTCTCTTTCCTTGTAACTTTTCAAAAACAATAAAACGTGTTCTCTGTCTTGGTTAATACTGTTCCTCATCTCTTCAGCCACCTAAGTGGGAAACTTTGAAAGAATCACTCACTGATCCATTCAAAAGATACTCTTGAGTCGGCTATAATTGAAAAAATAAGTTAAAAAAAATAATTTTAAAAAAGCAAAAACAGCGTTTCGAGCACCTATCTGAGGCCAAGCAGTGTTTGTCTAGGCACTGGGAATAGAGAAGTGAACGAAACAGGTGAAAACAATTTTAAATACTTTTGTCACCTGCCCAACCCCCCACCCAAATACAGACCAAAGTCCTGTCCACTGTATGCCAGCATGTGAGACAGTGAGG
This sequence comes from Rousettus aegyptiacus, assembly GCF_014176215.1. Classification (NCBI taxonomy): domain Eukaryota; kingdom Metazoa; phylum Chordata; class Mammalia; order Chiroptera; family Pteropodidae; genus Rousettus; species Rousettus aegyptiacus. Next base: position 8,312,685 of record NW_023416290.1, on the reverse strand, counting down.
TCCCATCTTACGAGAACACTTTAAATCTGTCCCATCCCATTCTTTCTGATTGCCAACTCCCAAGTGGGAAACTGCGTTCTCCTGGGTCTTGGCGCTCTAACTTTAGCAGGTGTCATCATCACCCGTAGGGCCTGTTAAAACCCAGATTGCTGGGACCCCTCCCCCACCTTCCCCAGCCGAGCTCCCAGGCAACGTTAATGCTGCTGGCTGGTCCAGGGACCACACTTTGAAAAAAACTGACCTAGTAAACCACTGGCCTAAACCACTCCCTCTACCAGTAACCTCACCTTCTTCTTATCCAGGGGTCAGCAAACTTTGGCCCCTCAGGCCAAATCCAGCCCACAGCTTGTTTCTGTAAATTAAATTTTTTTTGGAAAACAACCATGTCCATTTGTTCACACATTGTCCATGGCTGCTTTTGTGCTATGAGGCAGATATAAATACAGGTGACAGAGTCCGTATCACCCACAAAGTCTAAAATATTTATGATCTGGCCCTTTACAGAAAAAAAAAAAAAACGCGCTGACCTCATTCTTACCATGCTTCAAAAGTGGGGTTTCCAAAAATAAGGCCCATCCTGTCACCTCCTGATGTAAAAATATCCGATGGCTCCTCATGGCCTACACAGAAGAATCCAAAATCTTCTATGATGCCACAGGCTGTCCAGTCCTAGTCTCCCAAGCTCTTTGCGCCCTGTCCAATAATGCAGTCATCCCGGACATTATGGTTTCCTCTGAAGGTGCCAAGATCCTCTCCCATCTCCGTCTCCTCACAGCTTGTTCCTCTATCTACAATACCCTTCTCCCTTTTTTTCATGGGCTGAGGAACTACAAATTACTTGAGTTTAATTTTTGAGAATTCAACTGTACACTCTACGAAGAAATGGGGGGAGAGAAGACACTTCCGCCTGTGCCTTCTACTTAGTGAGTTCCTGTTTCTGAGGAACATGAGCAGGGAGGCTCGAAGCTACCGCTTCCTCAGTCTGCTTTCATCCCCTGTGCCTCTCATGTTAGTGTGAGCATCTCGCCACAGAGGGTGTAATCCCAGTGTTTAAAGATAAGTGTTCTTCATACGACAGAGCCAATAAACACAAGCCAACTCTTCATCTGGTGCTCAAAGGAGAAGTAACAATCTGTTCCAAAGCTGGAGGAAAATCTGGCTGTGTTGGGCTTACTAGACACTGGATATCTATATTCTATATATATAGATACTGTGCCTTTGTGTAATTTAAGGGTTCACATTAAATATCGGCATTTAGAACGCAAGGCCTAAATATGAGCTGACCCATCCTTTGAGCCGTAGCACAAATGTCATTTCTTCTCATTTCCTCTGGTAGAAATCAGTTTTCCTCTCCCATAAATACTCTCTATTCCCTTAGCAATTTGCACATGTCTGCAATATAACATTGAATTGCAATTATTTACTTAATTTTCAGGTTCTCTCTTGGTCAGGCAATGAGCCATTCAAAGACTAAGTCAATGTTAGTTATCCTGGGTCTTTCCCAGTACCTGGCTCAAGTAGAAACATTGAACGAGTGTTTACTGATGAAGTGAATGAAGTCCACCTCTCACTGTAGACCACGCCCTCTTCTCTGAACCCATCTGTGAACTCCCCTTGAACTTTGAGTTAATGCCCCTGGTTTAACATTTCAATGCATTTTAATTTTTCCGGTATTCATTTTCTTTGTTCAAGTCCATTTGACCTTGACTAAGGCAGAATCTAGATGCTTACCCCATCATAACAGCAAAATAATATTTGTGGATTGATTGCTAATTTGAGTGTGCTGTGTTAAAACAGAAGGAAACTAAGAAAATTAGTTTTTACTTGGTCAGCGTTTTGCTTATGGCTGCTCCTCTAAAGTTACAAAGGCCCTGCTAATAGAGCGAATGTTTGTGACCCACTCCCCGCTCTCAAATTCATATGTTGAAATTCTAACCCCCAAGGTGATGATGTTTGGAAGCAAGGCCTTTGGGAGGTGATTTGATTCTGAGGGGGCTGGGGCCCTCAAGAATGGGATTAGCATCCTTAAAAAGAGACCCCAGAGAGCCCCCTTGTCCCTTTGATAGTGTGAAGAAGACACAGTGACAAGAAGGCTGTCTATGAGCCAGGAAATGGCTTTCCTGAACACCAAATCTGCAGTTGCCCTGACTTTGGACTCCCAGCCTCCAGAACTTCGGACATAAATTCCTGTTGTTTATAAGCCACCTAGTTTATGATATTCTGCTATAGCGTTCTGTGTGAAAGAATCAAGACAGACCCGAAACACAGCTCCGCTTTGAATAGGGAGCATCTCTTCTGCCGTCCACAGAGTCCATATTCAAATGCATATGAGACATATCCACTTTGATATTCTGCTCTGCGGTTGCCTAACCTGTGTCTTTGGCCAGTAAGTTCTTCCTGGCTGGCTGGCTTCTTTCTCACCAGCTGTGCCCAGTGCCACCCTTTATCCTCACATCAAAAGCCACACTCTCTTCCATGATCTGATTTATTTTTTCTCCATAGCATTTGTTAATAATGTCAATTAAAAATTTTAACCACATATTTTTCCAATGACGGTCAAGAGACCAAGGTATCACACTATCGGCAGAAAGCAGCTAAACTGATCTGACCCTGTATTTAATTTTTCTATCTGTGGCAAAAAACGATAAAGAAGAAGTAATAGAAAATCAGTTACTTAGTAGTTAACCAAACTTAAGAAAGCCTGGCACACAGGGTATCGATTATTCTGGAGCCTTCAAAAGGCCTTTGGGTTTTATTTACCAGGGATTTTCTGCAGACCTCAATTTCTTAGAATTTTCTGAACAATATTTCTTTTAAAAATAACCAGAATTTATCACACACTTTTGCATCTTTACTCCTCATAGCTCGAAGAAACTTTAGAAAGTATTTTACTTTTCCCTCTCCTATATTTTTGAAAGTGAAATAAAGTTCACTTGACAAAATGGTGCTAAAAAGTTTGAGGCTAAGAATAAGGAAGGTCCTCACCTGCTGAGTGTCGCTGTGAGGTGCCCGGGGGTGTTGGTCGGGGTGGGGGTGGGTGGTTGTCTGTTTTTTGGGGCCTGGATACTCAGAGTTGAGCCCATTTGGAGATACCGGGGAACCTAGACTTTTGCCTAAAGCCGAGGAGGAAAGGAGGGAAGGGGATTCAAGGCCTGGCGTGGTGGTATGGCTTTTTCCTCTCTGAGACCTCCTTTCTCATTCCCTTGTTCTTTTTATATAGATTTTTGTTGTCTCCTCCTTAATCTCCATGTTACCTTTTTTCTCTTTTTCCTTTAAACTATCAGGATTTGGAAACAAACGAGAGTTTAACAACTTACTAGCTATAATTATTTTTTTAAAAACAGTTTATATTTTCTGATATAGGTTTTTCATTTATTCGTCCAATATAATATTCTGTTGCTCAGGTTGATTTTAAAGAAAAATTTTTCCAACGTTCTTTGCTTACTACTTTTGAATTGTCCGAATCAGTCAATAACCTGAAAATGTGCATTTCTTTGACCCAGAAACTTTATTTCCAATAATTTATATTAAGGAAAAAATTAAACAAATATGTAAGGACATTTGTATAAGGCTGTTTATTCTAGAACTGTTTACCCTAATGAAAACTTTGTGCATAATCTCTATGTCCAAAATAATGTTGATTAAACAAATGTAGGTATATCTGTGCAATGAAATGTTTTGCAGCCATTAAAATCAATTATGTGGATAAATATTTATTCCCATAAAAAATTTTTATGCTATATAATTAAGTGATTAAAAGTAGTTACCAAATGATGTACATCATGATCTCTGTTTACATAATATATGTATATACGTGTATATAAAAAAGTGTCAGAAAAAATATGACAGCAGTTCCATAAATCGTACAGTGATGATGTGATTGTGGGTGATTTTTGTTGTTGTTTTTCACTTCTAATTTCTAGTCTTTCTATAATTAGAAAAACTGTTTCTTCTATAATAAAAATAGTTTACTATAACCAACAAAATTTGTTGCTTATTAAATATGACCGCTGACTAATTCGTTTAGAAACAGCACCCATTTTTTGTTCTAATGAGTTTTATAACCGGTTCTCCTGCTCCTCTTCCAATGTCTGTCTTTCTTTGCCCCTTCTCAATTAAAGAAGTTCTTGTGCTCTGGGAAAACTGCTAGTGAGGAACCGGTCGAGGCCTCTGGAGCCCCAAAGTGCCTTAAAGTAAAAAAGCAGATAAAATGAAAAATTCACTCCTCAAGGGACCTGTTCTCTGATGGAAATGCTCCTTAGACGACCAAAATTTTTCTTTCAATTTGTCTGATTTTAATGGCTTTTAGTTTCAAGATGTCTTAGGGGATAGATTTCTAAGAGCTTTCATTCAATGTAGCTCCCATACCTGGACATGCAGTGACATGCAGTGACTCTGCAAGAATGGACGTTTTTAAAGTGATTGCACGTTAACAAAATAAGCTGGAAATTGAGACAGTTTTCCAAGGCCTCAAACTGCTTTCCCCTGACCTATTTGTTTTTTTCCAGGTGTATGTCACCTTGCCCTGAATTATCCTGATAATTCTGCATTTGGTATCTTACATATTTCTAAAGTGCCCGGTCTAGGATTCTTCCCTTTTACTCTTTGTCAATAGCAAAGCCAGGGCCGTGGGCTGGAGAGTGTTAGCAGTAGGCTTCACAGCAGAACAGAAGCCGTCACTCCAGAAGATGCTCTGACCTCTAACATCTTCTAACGCTGCGACCCCAAACGGGAGGCGAAAGGAGCCGAGAGAAGGATCAGGGCCTGGCAACTGCGCACGCTATTTTTAGCGCCTGGGTCTAGCCCAGGAGGTCTGGGAGACCACGCGTGCTCTCTGAGCATTGGTTTCCAATTCACGAAATGAGCAGTGTGATATCGTAGGCGGGGAGCTGCTTAGTCAAAGGCAAAGAAAAGAGTGCCACAAACAGCAGAGCTGACAGTGACGGGGCGGGCGGGGGAGCAGCATTCTCTCCTAGATTTTATCTGTGACTTGGTGCGTGTCCCTGAGCACTTAGGCTATTTCTGGGCCTCAGCTTTCTCATGCATAGCCAGGTAATAGTACTCTGTTCTCTCTACTTGCATTATATGGGCACTGTGAGGACAAAATAGCAGGTTAATGAGATTTAAAATGAGAAGAAAATGTTTTTTGAAGCCTTTAAAATACTCTGAGATTTTCAGGGCCTGATTAGATTAGGTATTACTTAGATGGGTATTAGATAGCTATTATTTCAAGAAAAAAAAAAATCTGTACGGTTCATATCGTGTCCATATTGTTTTCTTGAGTGCTGTATTTATTTGACAGGTTTTTTTTTTTCTTTCTTTCTGCACAAATCTGGAGGGGAAACGAGGCAAAGTAAAATAATCAGAACAAGTGAGCCTGAAAATGAAAGTGTGGCCAGTCACGATAGGCCTCGGACCAGTTCTCTGACTGGAATTCGCTTTAAAGCTCTCCTCTGATAGATTTGGAATAGAGTGTTGACTAGGGCGACTGTAACGTCCACCCTGGCAAGAATTCTCACGTGGAGAAATAGTGCGATTTTATCTTAGGAAAGTGCCGAGAACACATTTCTTGAGCACATACAATGCTGGAGACATTTTCTGGGAAAGCCTTGGCCTTTCCCTGGGAAAGTTGTATCACACAGGGATGTTTGTGGTTCAGATTTATAAGCAATATTGGATCTTACGCCAACATACAACATTTGCTCAGCACAGACAGGAGCCAGGTCTAAAATGGTAGGCATTTTCCTATTTGAACTTCAGGAAAAAGTTTTCCAAGGTTTTCAGGATTCTTCTTCTACCTCCTGAATAAGCCAACTAATCAGAACAATGAGCTACCTTTCGAAGAAAACAAATTGGTTTAGTTAATTCAAACTTTTCATGAGACTTGCTCTTCCGTGTACCTTTCTTTTGTTCTAAAAATACATCTAGAAAGAGGGGAAAAGGCCCACAAATGTTAATATGTTTTCTACTGAATTTTATGTCTTAAATATTTAGTTTAGAGTGTGGAATCTGAGGGAAAATGTTTAAATATCATAAAACTCTGTGTTCATTCTGGAAAGGCAAACAAAACTAATAACCATCAATGATTATCTGCTGTGGAGTAACAGGACAGGAGAGAGAGAACCCGCCTTTTCATAGATTTGGATGTTTGCACCAATATTAATTACCGGCCTCCAAATTAAAATACTAATTTTTAAAAAGTTTACTTGTAGGGGAAGAAATTGACATGAAGAATGAGGAGCTGGAGTTTTTTTTTTTTTTAATGGAACCCTTCTGATGTATTTGCATTTTTGCAATAGGCATGAATAAATAAACGTCTTCATAATTACAAAGAACGAAGAAGAAAAACAGGAAAAAACAAAAACAAACACGTCTGTGTTCACTACTGTCCAGGGAAAGATAAGCCTCCCGCTATGTCCTTTACACACGTGAATATCTTTCCCATGTGCCAGAGACCTACTCTGTGGTTATGGGATGAATGGCAAGGTCAAAGGTCATTCTAAAGTCCAAGCCAAATGACGATTATGCCACTTTCCTTGTACGGACCTAACAAGGTTACAAATACCCTGTGGAAACTACGGATAGATTACACCAGTCAACAGATCACCCTGCATAGAAACCATAAAACCATTTTAACGCTTACTTCAGATATTACTACATGTGACAAGGTGTTTGAAAGGTCTGCCGAATAAACTGTTCCTTGGAAATGTTTCCGATAGGATACCTCTTGAATAATGTTACTTGTCTTAGGTCACCAGGAACTTAACTAAGACACCGAAACATAAAGTCAAGCTGAAAACCTACATTTTTAGCTGAATACTTTTATTGAAGCCTGTACATGGTATAATATTTCTTGATCCTTTTTTTTTTTTTTTTTGTATATAGAAAAACTGAAATAGATTGTCTGCTTTACGCGGCAGAGAATCTATATGTGGGTATTATAAACATGACAAGATTTCACATGTGACAGTCTATATGTCCATATAACCATTTCACCATTCATTCTTCCATCAGTCATTTATCATACTGGGTGCGAGGCTCTGAAATCATGGAAATAAATAAGGTCCAGTTGGAGGAAGGGAGACCGATGTGAAATCAGAGATCCCAGGCTGGTATGACAGAGAAGGTGCTGTACTGCAAAGCACAGGTGTACTCCAGAGGGGGACAGGGACAATAACACCTCTCCCCGGGGCTGGCCGCGAAGCTTAAAAAGAGCAGGGCATATTTAAAGCACTGGTACGCACTGACGCGCAATAAAGAGTTGCTTAGTATCAGGTATTGTAAAGAATTTAGCAGGGATATAGCATATTTGGGGGACATCTCAGAAGAATCTGTAATTGAGCCCGAAAGCAGGAGAGAGGGTGAGAGAATGAAGGATGAAGGGAAGAAGGAAAGTGGAAAGAAGGAGAAAGGGAATGAGAGGGAGGAAGGGAGGAAGGGAGACAAGCAGGAGGAAGAGAGAGAGAGAGAACGAAAGAGAAAGGAAAGGGAGGGAAGCAGGGAGGAAGGAAGGAAAAGAAAAAGAAAGAAAGGAAGGAAGATAGAAAGGAGGGAGGAAGGGAGGGAGGAAAGAGAAAGGAAGTACCAAGAAGATCTACTTTAGGAGCTAGTTGATAGTTTCTGAAACCGTACTGAGTTCATAAACAATCAATTAATGATTTTAACTCAAAGAAGGCTGGATTTTCTCATGAACTTGAGTTCAAGCAGGGTTGTTTCACTTACTGTACTGCTATATGTATTGTGATGAAAACTGTCAAATTAACATGTCTAGAGGCTGGTTAATTCTCATTTTATTTGCCAGTCATAATAGGATCTGAGACATAATCCAGGAAAATGGCTCAGCTCTGACTTGGGCACTGCTTACTTGAGGAAGTGAGAGTTTATCCTAGTTTCTAACTATCTTTATTAAGTTAAGCTTTCTTTACAAAAACCCATAGAATAGGGTTTTTTAATCATCGAGGCCACCATGACTTCAGACTCCAAGTTGCTAACTCTAGTTCCCTGACACCTCCTCCTGACCTATGGGCACAAGGTCCTGGAGTAGGGACTCTTGTCTCTTATCAGCTTTGCCTTGATGGAAAACTGCAACAAACGAAAGTAATTCAGAGGCTGATGGGGGACTTTTTGGTTACCTGCTTGCTCAAGCAACTGCTGTAGTAAACCATGATTTACTAAAACTTACCAGGTAACAAAAAAGAAAAATGTAAATTTTTATCATTTTTTTTAAAAGAAAAAGGAAATTCAGAAGAGGCATGTTTATTTTTGAAATTTGTTATTATTATTTTTTTAAACGAAAGCTTCAGGATAAGAGCTGGGTTTGAGATAATGAGTCAAGGGCATCCTTTACGCAATTTATTGATCAGATTGATTCTGCTGCCACTATATAAAAGATCAAAGTATTTTTTCTTTTTAGATGGATTATGTCATTTTTACTTCCAAAATGACATAGTTTTTATTAAAAACCATATATTCATATACAAGCACATATATGTAGAAATGGCCCTCTCTCTTTTTTAGAAGTCCAAATTTGAGCATGCTCTACATATTTTTTCTACAGATTACATTTTTCTTTTTTGCTTAATATATTATGGAGGCAGTGCAATATCAGTTCACAATGATGCAATTCAGTCTTTTAAACAGTTGTGTAGTATTCCATTGCATGAATGTGCCATGATTTATTTAACTAGCTCTTTATTAATAGCAATATAGGTTGTTTACAGTATTTTGCTACCAAAAATACAGTAATGAATGCCCTTATTCATGTAGTCTTTGGTTCTCTTAACATAAATTCCTAGAAACAGAGTTTCTGGGTCAAAGAACATTTGCATTTAAGCTTTGCCAAACATTAACACATTATCTCCCGTAGAGACGGTACTAATTTGTTTTCTCGCACTGTGTAAGAGTGATTTTTTTTCCCACCATGTCTCCGATAGCATAATATATTATAAAACTTTCTGATGGGTTGAAAATAACTTATTATTTTTAAAATTTGCATTTTTTAATTACAAGTGAAGATGAGTATATTTTCTTGTGTTCAAACAAACATTTATGTCTTGACAAATCTATTTCTTCCTTCTCTCTCTGCTTCCTTTCCTCCCTTAGTTATTTTCCATCTCTGTCTCTTTTTTTTCCTTTCTAAGGGCCCTTGGAAACTAGTCTTTTTTTTTTTTTTTTTAATCATACCTGCTGAAAAATTTCTTTTTCTAAGCCTGGTTTTGCTTTTCAACTTTGTCTATATTGACTTTCACATAGAAATGTTTACTATATGGCATCAAATATATTCATTCTTTTCTCTATGGCTTTGTCTTATGCTCAGAAAGCTCTCCCTTACTTTGGGATTATACAGAAAAAAAATTCTTCCATGTTTTTTTCTAGTACTGTTATGGTTTTACTTTACATCATTAAACGCTTGAGCTATCTGAATTTTATTTTCGAATAAATGAGGTAGGCATCCAAGCTTTATTTTTTTCCCATATGGCTGGCCAAGTGCCCCATACCACTTACTTTCCCTCCAAAGGGAACTATCATCTTTACCTTGTGCTAAATATTTATATTTAAGACAATTTCAGAAGTCTTAATTTTTTTCCATTTATATCTCTTCACGTACCAATAACAAATTATTTATAATATATTTGCATACATACTTTTTGTTTATTAACATTTTATTTTTATGCATGTATCAACATCTCCTATTACTAAATCCTTTAAGTATAGTAATAAAAGTACAGGCTGTTAGAATACAACCATTTTTGTAGTGGGAAAAATTTTGACGTTTGCACTATTTTTAGAATCCTTCAACTTAAGCTATTAAATGCTTGGCTGGTTTTTATTATCTTTCAAACTCTGAACATTACCTTAACGCTTAACACTCAGGTTATCTTTGTTTATCATCTCCTGTCTCACCTCAAGAGCTTGAAAGTTGGTTTTTGCGCCTATGGTGGGTATAAGGAGAACTATGACAGGTGGAGATGGGAGCCAAGTGAGGTGTCATCCAGGGAGCTGCCGCCGTAAAGCACGGCAGCAAGTGGCCATAGGAGAGGCCCTGAATCCCCAGCTTAGCAATTATGAGAACTGCAGGAACGACATTGCCAGGTAAAGCAAAAATTGTTTGATTGTATCTGAAGAAGAAATCCAGACCTGACCAACAGGATCTTGTGCCCAACTCAAACTCAACAGAGCAAGGAGTACTGGGTCCTCAGGCAAGCCCTAGGCTTGAGTTCATTAAAAATGCCTGGGCGCTGTTAAGATAAGGAAAGGCTGGTTACCTTTAAGGAGGACTGCTCTAAAACCACAAGTGTATGCTATAAATCCTCCTCCTTGTCGTCCCAAAAGAGACCCCAAAGAGCTCTTCCCGCTGGTCCCATGAGTTGAGAGCGTTTTGTAGACCAGGATATTGTGTGGAGCCCATACACGACCTGCGTGGATGATCCTGGAGGTTCTGGAGCGAGTCTGACCCCTCAGCAAGCATTCCTCGTCCACACGAGAGCGCTTCTGACTCGCTCCTAGACCCATGAGTCGCTCCTGGTGAGGGGCTGGCCTGCCACGGTCTATATTTGTGTAGGCCAACATCGAGTGGATTCCAGATCTGTCATTTGTCAGCTGTGTTACCAAGGGAAGGCACTTGATTTCTCTAAGCCTCAGTTTCCTCTTTTGTAAGTAGGTTTTACAAAACCCATAGGTTTACCTCCCCGGGTTGTGAGGATTGAATGAGCAAGGATGTATCACGTACTTTGAACATGAACCGGCACATGGTAAATGCGAGGGGTTGTTAGCATCATCATTATTATTACAACCATTTTCTTTAAAGAGCATAGGGTTCGAGCAGAAAAGAGCTATTTCTCTCCCCTACTGCCCATTCCGAAATCTGAGGTAGGTCCTAGGACACCTCCAGTCACTCTTGGGTACTGTAAAGTTCTCTGTCACGTGCACTCACTACATGGTCACATTTCAGTGATCGAAATGCTCAGTTCTGTATAAAAGCCTAAACCTGAGTTTCATATCCCCTCGCCCTCATGTCAGCCCTGATCGATTACAGTTGACCCCGGAGCAAGGCGAGGTCAGGGGCGTGGAAAATCCACAGGTAACTTTTCGCTCTACCTACTGGCCCTTTGCTGTCCACAGATTCAACCAACAACAGGTGGAAAACTGTGATAAAAAACAGCATTTTTCATCCATGGTCGAGAATGCAAAAATACTGTTTTGATTTGTGGTTGGTTGAATGGCAGACGCCAAGGGCAGAAGGTAGAGCCAAAAGTTATAAGCAAATTTTTGGCTGCGTGGAGATCAGCACCCTTAACCCCACCTCGTTCAAGGGTTCACGGCAGAGTGGTCTGCGAGGGGCAAGGGGCGGGCTCCCGCTGGCTTCCCCTGCCTCGCGGCCTACGCTTGTCCACCTCCGCCCGCCGCTTCCCGCCCTCGCCGCCAGAGTAGTCCACCCGCTGCGACTTTCCTTGGCTGACACTCGGGTGGCAATTCTATTTCTCTCATGGGATGTTTCTGGATCCCTTGGAGACCTCCCCCGCTTTGGGAATATACTAGCAGCATGGGCAAGGTGTCTCTTGGGACCGGTCCGTTAGAAGAGCTACTGACCTCTCTCACCCCAATTCCTGCTTAAAGTCCTGTGTTTCTGGTGCCAGCTTCCTTTTAACGTGACTCTCAGGTCTGCCCCTCCCACGTGGCCATCCTGTCCATGAAAGTCACATACCTCTGCCCTGCCACCTCTGGCAGGTCCACCTGCTCCCAGGGAAAGCAGCTCTCTTCGGTCTACCTGCAGGTTCAAAGTCCCGGTCCTTTCGATGGGACGCTGTGTATCAGATACCACGCCCTCGTGACTCGGGGAGACACGGGGCAAGCTCTCCTAATGCCCCTCTCACTATGTTTGGGCTCAGGGAAATCCTCCTGTCTTCTTCGCATTTACAATGCCCTTTTCCAATGATGCCCTTCCTCCTTGTCTCTTTAACCCAAGGATCAAAACGTGTCCCTAACCACTTCCTTTGCAAGTCCGCCAGAAGTCGGTTAGCATCTTACTTTGGAATGTGGAAATTCTTGCTAATATTGTTTTGCTCTCAGTTGAAACTCAGACAGAAAGAGTTTCTTTTAAACATCCTGTTATATTATCTGCATCATCATCATAGAGTTGTTATGGGATTTAAGTGGGGAAAAAAAAGCATGTACAATACTTAGCATAGTGTTAGGCACATAGTAAGTGCTCAATTAACATTAAGTATTTAACAAACATTTATATGGCATTAACTAGGTAATCTAAGTGATTTATAAGGAATAACTCATTTAATCCTCAAAACAACCTTATTGTCCTCATTTTATAAATAAAAAAACCTGAGGCACAGAGAGGTTACATATCTTATTTAATATTAAACAGCTGGTAAGTGATGAATCTGGGATTCATATCCAGTCTAGCTTTACAGGTCATGCTGCTAACCATGATGCTATTCCCATTCCTAATAATAGCTATCGTTATTGTTATTGTAACGGTTATTTGATATGTATGGAGCCAGGCTTACATAAGCCTCAAGGCCAAGTAAGTGTCATGAGCAAGCTGCTCGAATATAAAGTTTGGCTTCATCTAATTGAAGTGCTATCTCTCTCTAGACCAGAGCCAATGGCTAATTTGGTTTTCCCCAAAGAGGGATAGACAGAGAATGAATACACGCAGATCTGATTAATAGACAGAGACATCGCACTCAATGTGGCTGACTCTTCTCTTGATTTCCTGCGTATCTTTGCAATCAGTTGAAATAACTAATAAAAGTTGAACATGCTTTCTATGTCCTGCCATCAAAAGAATTTAATACATTCATATTATCCTCAAATAATGATAATCTAATTTATCTTTCTCATTCCGAATAGCTATGCCTCTGGGTTCTGTTTCTTGCCTTATGACATTAGCCAGAAATTCCAGAATATTATTAAAGAGTGGTGATAGCAAGAATCTTTTTCTTGTTCCTGATATTAATGGCAATGCCTCTACAGCATTTTTGGTATGCTTTATCTTTTTGAGAATTCGATAAAAGCTAACTCTCGAAAAATGCGCATGCACACACAATTTGTTTACAGTGTTAGGAGTTTCAAGGACCATGGACCATAAGGAAAGTTTTTGTGAATTCCATTAAGTATGAGGTTGGCTTTTGGTTTAAGATATATTTTTTTACCACATTAATAAAGGTTCCTTATAGTGCTAATTTCAAAATAAGAAAAAATTATGAATTTTATAAAATACCTTTTCTTATCAATCAACATACTTATATATTTTCTCTTAAGTCTTACGGATGCTGAATTATATGAATATGCTTACCAATATCAAACCATCCTTGCATTTCTGGAATAAGCTTTACTTGGATTTGATATATGATTGTTTTAATATTCTGTAAGATTTAATTTGCTAGTGTTATATTTATGACTTGGCATTTAAATTTACTAAAAGGATTATAATGCATGTTAGAAATCTTTTTTTAAATAAAAAGAATGGTAAGAAAGATTACTGATTGATTAAACCTCAGTTGGCAAGAACATACTATCAATCAAAGTATCTCTTTTCTAAGCATCTGGTTAAGATGAAAGAATCAGAAGTAAAGAAAATTGCAGAGCTCAAAGGGGGAGCTGAACAAACCCATTCGTTTTACTGATGGGAAGGCAGTTGATCAGAGAAGTTAAGTGACTTGTACAAGATCACATTGCTTAATAGTGAAAGGCATGGGTGGTAAAAGCAGATTGTATGAGTAAGTTGTTGAGGCTGAAAGAGGAAACCATGGGAAACATTTGTCTCATTTCTAGTGAGACCTAAGTTCTGTAGGAGAGTCAGAAGAGTGACTAGATTTGTTCCTGAAACAGTGAAAGTTTCACAAAGAAATGACGTAAGTGTTTAAACAAAGACATTATTGTCATCTTAAAGGGATTAAAAACATTATTTGGCTGGATTTTCCCATAGCTTTCAGGTCCAGCTGTCTCACTTTCTTTGTGTGTATAGAGCCGAAACTCTGAAAATGCGTTTCAGCCCCTTGGACAGTTCTCCCCAGCACACACCGGGGAAGCCTTCCTGCCAAGAGCAGGCTAAACGCCTTACCAGTAGGGATGGAAGAAACAGAACAAAGCGAAAAGGCTTTGACAACATATATTTCAGAAAGTCGTCAACTTTTAAAACTGTCTGGAACGACACCAACACATATGGAGGACCCAGACAAACAGGGCCTTCGTTCGCTGGCTGTTTGTGCAAGTTCAAGCTGCTCGTCTTTTAAGATCTCACACAGGGGCCTATGAGTCCCCATCAGTTTTGAGTCAGCTGGAGCCTTGCAGAGCAGACAGCATGATGCCCAGTGCCCGGCCCTGTACCTGATTTCACGTGTGGCAAAGGGCTGACCTTCAAAGGCTGGGATGATAGGTCTGAAACATCTGCTCTGTTTGGATAAGTCAGTGAAAAACTCAGCCAAACTGGTTGTTGGGTGTCACATAGCAAAACAATCAGATGACTGATTTTTTTTTTCCCAACTGTTGTGTTGACGCTGCCTCAAATTCTAATCTAATGAAACATTTTATTGAAGCCTCGCTACAAAGAACACCCTTAAAAAATATTTTTAACCATTTAAGGGAAGGGTTTGTTATAGTTACTATTTATTTGAATCTCCACGTGCTTTGTGCAGCAGACAGAAGGGCTGATATTACCCTTCTGGATTAATAGGAGATGATTAATAGGAGATGAAACTGAAGCCCAGAGGATTCGATTAATTTACTGCAGGTCTATAGCTTGTTGCTGATAGAGCTAGGACTCCAGCCCCCGGCTGCCCTGGTTTCACCTGCCTATCTTTCCCACAATGCAACATGCTTCTGCCTCATTAGCCTTTCTTTTCTACAAAGGTCTACTTTTTAGACAGAAAGTTGTATACGATAGGGTTTTTAAATGTTAAATACTTCCAAGTATTTGTGGCATACAGAGGCATTCGATAAATAACGTGTAAGCTGTAAATTCATTTTGACGAGGAAATTTCTTACATATAAATTTGGAAGATCACTTAAGAGAATTAGAATCTATTTTTTAAATAATTTATTGGATGTATGGAGTGTCTTGATGGAGGAAGTACGACTATGTTAAAACAAAACCTATACAGTTCGAATTCAGGACATTATTTTTAAATTTGTCGTTGTGGGAATTTTCAAACACATACCGAAGCGAAGAGAAGGGTGTGATGAACCAACACATCACCCCACGTCGGCTGACTACGTCCAGCCAATATTCTTTCCTCTTCACCCTCTACTTCCCCTCCCTTCCTTAGATTATTTTAAAGCAAATCCCAGGCGTTACAGTATTTCATACATAATATTTCACTACATATTTCTAAAGGATAAGCAACCTTTTTCTTAAATCATAATACCATATTACACTTTTTAAAACTTAACGGTAATTTTTTAGTATTATCTAATATATAACTAATATTCAAATTTTTCTGTTTGGCCCCCAAAATGTTCTTGAGAGTGGTTTGTTCAAATCAGGATTCAGACAAGATTCACACGTCGAATTTGGTTAATATATCTTTAAATCTCTTTTAAGCTATCGCATTTATATCAAGAGAAATATTTAAATAACTGCTCCCAGAAGAAAATAGTTTCAAGAAAATAGTTTCGTTTATAAATACCATACATGATTGGCTCTAAGGCAGGATTAATCGTAAGACGTATTATTATTTTATGTATGACTAAGAAATTTTAAATGCTGACAATTATAATTGCAAGATGCCACCAATTGTAAGATACATTCCAATTTCAGAGACATAAAAAGGAGAAAAATATGCCTTTTTTTTCAATTACAGTTGACATTCAATATTATTTTATATTAGTTTCGGGTATACAGAAAAATACATGACTTAAGATTAATGAACGATGGTACAATTGGAACACAGAGAACTCATCATACATAGTTATAAATTTTTTTTCCTTTGATGAGGACTTTCAAGATCTACTTTCCTACATGCTTTCAAATATGTAATATAGTATAATCAACTATGGTCACCATGTCGTAGATTGTGTTCTGCGACTTAGGCATTTTATAAGTGGAAATGTGTACCTTTTGACTCCCTTCTCTTATTTCGCCGTTTGCCCACCCTCACCCCGTGCCTCAGGCTACCGCCGATCTGTTCCCTGTATCCGTGAGCTTGGTCTTTCTTTTTCTGTTTTGTTGTTGTTGTTGGTTTTGTTTGCTTGTTTTTAGATTCCACATATAAATGATCATATGGTATTGATTTTTTCTGTCTGACTTTATTTTACTTAGCATAATGCCCCACGAGGTCCATCCATGTTAACATAAATGCCAAGATTTCATTCTTTTTTATGGTGAATTGCGTATATATATATCATTTTCTTTATCTGTTCACCCATTGGTAGACATTTAGGTTGCTTCCATGTTTTGGTTATTACAAATAATGCTGCAGTGAACGTATGAGCACAGGGGTGCGAGTATCTTTCTAAATTAGTGTTTTGATTTCCTTTGGATAAATACTCAGGAGTGGGATAGCTGGGTTGTATGGTAGCTCTATTTTTGATTTTTTGAGGAATCTCCATACTGTTTTCCAGAGTGGCTGCACCAATTTACATTCCCACCACCAGTGGGCAAGGATTTTCTTTTCTCCACATCCTCGCCAACACTTGTATTTTCAAGTGATACTTTAAAATTTTCAATTTTCTAATTGTTTGTTGTTATTATATAGAAATAACATTGACTGTTGAACACATTGACCTTGTATCCAGGTACTGTGCTATATTCACTACAGATTCTTTTGTATCTTCTACATATACAATCATGTCATTGGTGACTAATGATAGTTTTATTTCTTCCTTTGACATTCTTAAAGCTTTTTTCCCTTGCCTACTGCATTGGCTAAGAACTGTAGTTTGACGCTGATAAAAATAGTGATAACGGGCATCCGTGTCTGGTTCTTGATTTCAGGGGGAGGGGAACTTTTAATATTTTACCATTAAGCATGATATTTTTGCATGTTTTTTATGTTATTTTTGTGAAATTTGGAGCACATCCTTCTATTTTTAGTTGCTAAGATTTTTTTTTTTTTTTTTTTTTTTATCATGAATGAATATAGAAGGAAACTGGAAACTTTTAGTCTATCTCCTCCATTCCCAGTCTGGAGTATACCCAAACTACTCTGCAGTTGAGATCACGTATTATTATTAAGACAAAAACACGCTTAACCCTTAATAATACATTCTTATGGGATGTCCGATATATTCTATTACCTCCACTCAGCTTCCTGTAAAATGAGGATGATGATAATAATATCTACCACAGGTCATTGGGAGATGAAATGAATTATATAAATTGTTTTAATAATGCCTGATGGAAGTAAGCATTTTATAAAAATTAGCTATTATTGTGTGTGTGTGTGTGTGTGTGTGTGTGTGTGTGTGTGTTTTTCAAGTGAGGAAAGCAAGGCAAGGAAAGAGTGAGTGACTGCTGGAGGTGGACTCAATCCTGGAAACCAGATCTCTGGACTCTCACCTCCTGGCTCTATCCTTATCATTTTGCCTCAAGAGAGGATTCAGTAACTTTTTAGTAGTTCTACATCAGTAAGTCTCTTCATCATACTCGAAGTTTTCAAAAGATTATAAAATAATGCTTACAAACCGTACTGACTGAAAAGGCTCTTCTACCGATAAGTCAGTGTATTTAGTGTGCATGCTTCCTAAGTATGTCTCGGAATAACAGAATTCTTCGAGAAAAAAATTCTTTGTCAAATTTTTTTCTTAGACTTTTCTTACAAGTTAAGACAACCGCTTCGCTCAAGATTGCCATGCAAAGAATCTTGCCTTCAATCAGCTCATTAAGGTAACTTTGTAAAGATAGTGTTTTTTTAAAGGGCGCGCTGCCAGCTCCCTCAAACATAACTTTGCAAATGGACAGCAAGAAAAACATGGCAAATCACTTCCATATGGCTCAAGGCAATGAGAAATTCCTTTGATTAACAACACATTCAGTACAATAAAATAACTTCCAAATCTACTAGAGAGACACTAACTCATCTGCTGCATCTATTTTCTGTGTGACTTTTCATTGTTTAGACTCTCCAAAAACCCTCCTAAACTCCCAATTGCTTCGTTTTTAAACAACTGCCTCTTCCAAGGCAATCACCTGCTCTTATTTGTCAGCCCTATCAAGCAAATAGCTGCTCTTAAACTTATTTTAGAGCCAGCTGCTTTAAACATATGCTCCAAAATTTCAAGGGATGGTTTTTACAGACTCATCAGTTGATACAATCATTAACATGTCATCTGCATATGTGAGGACTAGTTTAAACATCTAAACTACTCTATTCCCTTCCACACCTGTCTAAAGAGTAAATCGAGCAAGTTAGTTCACATCATAAATTCTCATCCAAAGGCCCTTAATGAAAATATAAAGGACAAAACGGGCACCCTCACCTTAATGATTTCAGTATCTGGATCTCTCCTTTCCTCTCAGACAGAAACTAATCACATCATTTTCGCACTTGTGACAAATTGAAAAGGTATGACATAAGCCTATACAACTCTAAGCAACATGTCATCGCCCATCAGGAGTTATTTTTTCTTTTCCAAATAAAAATCCAACTGTCTTTTACTCTATGTTTTACAGTTTCTCTTGGTGCAACTGAACCATCTGCCACCTCTGTCCCTAACGCCTGGAATGAATCAAATCATCTTCCTTGCACACATTGTTAATCTCAGTAATCCCTACTAATCACTTTGTAATCAGCACTCAGAGGGGCTAAAGGCCCTTGATTCTTAATTACGATATTTTAATCATCATTCTTTTGAGATGGCAGTTAGTAATCCCTGAATCTTGGGCTTATTTCTTCTCAACTTCCTAATTATTCCCTAGGACAAAGAACTGAAGCTCTCTAAATATAAGAAACCAGATCTGTCTGGCTAGAACGGGTTGGAGAGAACATGACAGTCCCGGGTGACGGTTCTGATGACCGTTTGACCATTATTTTCAATTTGGGATTCTGAAGACAGCTACTTATTTTTGTTTCACTTCCTTATTTTCCTTTGTTTTCTTTTTCTTCCTTATTCTTTTACTTAATCTAATTTTTCTCTTTGCATTTTTTACCTTAGCAAATTTTACATGTGTAACAACTCGTTTTTCCTCTCTTCATCCTTAAAAGGCTTTGGTTTCTGGTTTGCATAATTTCCTGTTTTATTCTTTCTGATCTGAGGAAATCCCTCTCTATCCCAAGTTTGCTAAGAGCTTTCATCATGTATGGGTGCTGAACTTGGGCCAGTGATTTTCCTGAATCAATCAATATGATCATGTGATTTTTCTCCTTTGAACTATTATGATGAATTACATTACTTGATTTTTGTCTTTTCTGCCTTCTTAAAGTGCAATATCCTTATTCTTTTATATAACTTTACACCTTATTTTTTTCCTTTTTTTTTTCCTGAAAGGTAGAACTTACAACACATCTCAGACGCTTGCTGTCTCGTTAAATGATTGAATATTCCTTTCCCTTCATTCTTAATTTTTTTCACGATAACCAGTTTAAGAGTATGCGTTATTTTTTCATCTTACCGTGTGTTTTCCTTGGTCATTTACCATAAGGTCTAGTTTTATTCTTAAAATTCATTCATTTAATTAATTTTTAAAAATATTATTGAGGACTACTATGTGCCAGGCATGAAGCAGAAACAATTCATCATTTAGTCTAAGGCTCTACATCAGCTATATACCTCTTGCTTAGAATTAAAGTTTAAATTCTTGTTCTTTAGGCAAATGATTGAGAAATGGGCCTTTTCCCTTGGTTACTGAAATAATAACACATGGTCACTAGAGAGTTGGGAACTTCTTTTCTGATTTTCTCCTCCTGACTCCCACCCTGTAGCATATTAATGAATTTATCAAATATAAATTTGAGAGCTAAGTGCGTTCTAATTATATTTGATGGGAACGGGCATAGGCAGGGAAAGAGAAAGACCTGAGGATGAGCTGCCTTTGAAGATCCTAGATTAGAAGAGTAATAACCTCCTAATTGGTCTGTGTGCTTTCCATTTCTCTCTACTCCCATCAGAGGAACATTTCTTAAACATAGCACTGATTTTTAAAAACAATCTCATAGTTTTTAATATGTCCACAGAGTTGTGCAATTATCACTACAATGAGTTTTAGAACATTTTTATCATCCCAAAAAAAGAAACCCATACCCGTTAAATCTCACCTTCCAGTCCTCCTAACTCTCCATCAGCATTAGGCAACCATTAATCTGCTTTCTGCCTCTACGTATTTCCCTATCTAGATGTTTCGTGTAAATGGAATCATATACTATGTGGTCTTTGTGACCGGCTTTGTTCCCTTAGAGTCATCCAGGTTGCCACCTGTAGATAAACCATATTTCGTTTATTCATTCAGCAGTCGATAGACATTGGGATTGTTTCTGACTTTTGACTATTATCGCTGTCTGCGTGTTCATTTTCAAGTTTTTTGTGTGGGCATACATTTTTATTTCTCTTGGGTATATACTTGAGAGTGGAATTGCTGGGTCACATGGTAACTCTGCATTCAACTTTTTGAGGAACTGCTATACTGTTCTTCAAAATGGCTGCGCTATTTTATATTCCCACTGGCAGGATGCGGGGTTCCAGTTTCTGCACATGCTTGCTGACACTTGTTATTGTCTATATTTTCTATTATAGCCAAACTAGTGGGTGTAAGACAGAGCCCTTGTGGTTTTGATTTGCATTTCCTTTATGACTAATGATGTCGAGCATCTTTTCATGTGTTTATTGGCCATCCATGTATCTTCTTTAGAGATATGCCTATTCGGATATTTTGCTCATTTTTTGAATTATTTGAATTATTTGTTTGTTGACTAGACTAACATATATTTTAGATGCAAGTCCCTTATCACATATGTGATCTTCAAATATTTTTCCCCATTCTGTGGTTTGTCTATTCACTTTCATGATTGTGTGCTTTGAAAAACAAACCTTTAATTCTGAGTAAATTCAATTATCTTTGTTGTTGTTGTTGTTAACTGGTGCTTTTGGGGTCATATCTAAGCCACAATTGCCAAATCAAAGATCAGAAGATTTACCCCTAAGTTTTCTTCAAAGAGTTTATAGTTTTAGCTCTTACATTTAAGCCTCTGATCTATTTTGAGTTGATTTTTGTATATGGTATAAAGGTCCAACTTCATTCTTTTGCTTGTAGATATCTAGTTATCCCAGTACCATTTATTGAAAAGATTATTCTTTCTATTGAATTGTTTTGTCAACCTTGTCAAAAAGCAGTTGACTATAAATTTGACTGTTGAATTCTCAATTCTATTTCATCTGTATATGCATAATCTTCTTATGTCAGTAACACACAGTCTTGATTATTTGTGTCTTTGTAGTAAGTTTTGAAATTGGAAAATGTGAGTTCTCAAACTTTGTTCTTCTTTTTAAAGATTATTTTGGCTATTCTGGGTCATTTGAGTTTCCATATAAATTTTAGGATCAATTTGTTAATTTCTACAAAGCTAGCTGGGATTCTGATAGAGACTGCATTGAACTTGTAGGTTAATTTGGTAAGTATTGCCATCTTCACTATATTAATTCTTTTGATCCATGAATATGGGATGCTTTGACATTTATTTAGATCATTTTTAACTTCTTTTAACAATTTTTGTAATTTTATTCCTAAGAATTTAATTCTTGATGCTATCATAAGTGAAATTGCTTTCTTAATTTCATATTTGAATTGTTTATGGTATAGAAATATAATAAATTTTGCATATATTCTTATCTCCTACAATCTTGTTGAACTCGTTTATTAATTCTAATAGGGTTTTTTGATTCCTTAGGATCTTCAGTAGGAAAGATCATATTATCTACAAATAGAGACTATTTCATTTTTTCTTCTCCAATCATGATGCCCTTCATTTATTTATTTTTCTTTCCTAATTTCCCTACCTAGAACCTCTGGCACAATGTCGACTAGACTTGTGAGAGGAGACAGCCATCTTGTTCCTGATTTTAGGGGGAAATTATCCAGCCCTTTGCCATTAGGTACGATGTTAGCTATGGATTTTTCTAGATGGCTTTTATTAGGTTGAGGAAGTTAGCTACTCTTTTTACTATGTTGAATTTTTCCTATCCTGAGCGTTGGTTTTTTCAAACGCTTATTTTTCATTTATTGAGATGACTATGTGGTTATTGTTTTTTAGTCTATTGATATGGTGACATGACTTGATTTTTTAATGTTCAACCAACCTTGCATTCCTGGGATAAAATTCACTTGGCCATGGAGGATAATCATTTTATATGATGCTGGATTTGGTTTCCTGATTCCCTGCTGAAGATTTTCCCATCTAGAATCATAAGGGATATTGGTCTATAATTTTATTTTCTTGTGATGTCTTTGCCTGGTTTTGGTATCAGGGTAATACCGACCTTGTGAAATGAGTTGGGAAGTTGGAACTTTTTGGAAGAATTCATGAAGAATTGGTATAACTCTCCTGTAAATATTTGGTAGAATTCACCCAGTAAAGTCAGCATCGATTTTTTAAAAACCTTTCCTTTACAAAATTATTAATGGTTACCAGTTACGAATGAATTAGGTACATCTCACACCATGCTTTCTAAAAGGTCACGATCAGCATTCTGGTCTTATGTTCTACTATTTCAAACTAGCAGCCCACCAAGCGCTAACAATAGGCAACTAGTCTGCAGGCTATCCTACTTCTTGCCTTGACCTACCCTTCTCTTGTACTCCTGTATCTCACCAGTCAGACTGCTATCCTCCTTAAGATATCTCAAGTCTACTTAGACCTTGAAACCTCTTCTTGACTCCCCTGTTCAAATAGTTTAGGTTTCCTTGCAATTTTCTAACCAATTTCCCCTAATAGCCTTTAAAAAATTTCTATTGATCTCCACAGTATAGGACTTATTGAAAAGTCTTCCTAATAGGCTTCTGTAATTAATTTTAAAAGGTATCTTAATGGGAAAAGGCCCATTCCAGTTAAATCGAGACCTGTCAGTTACTTTGGTAATGACATGTAACTATCAAATGCCATATGGAATCTGCTGTGAACAGTATTTCTCTGTGAGCTCTTTTTTCAATGTCAGAATAATTAAAAAGAATTTTTGCTTGAGGAACACATTATGAATGACTTCTCTGTGTTTCACCATATTTCCGAGGAAAATTCGTCTTAAAAAATTGATTCAGTACTGGGGGAGGTTCTGCATGCCTTTTTGCTGACTTTCCATGTCTCAAAATAATGATCTTCACAGTAGGGAACGCCAAAGAATCTAATGGCAGAGTTACAATAGTAAAAGGCATTTCTTCTTCCAATATCTAAAATGAAGTTTTTCAATATTTTAAAGCTGAGGTATAATTTTTTGAGAAACTATATTGCCTTAGTAAATATAGGATTTGATGTATAGTATTGCTTTTCGAGTACATGTGAAGGTTGTATTTTCTTAATATCGTTTTGAAATGTTTATGAGGGAAAAAGAATTCCAAAGAACATGCTTAGAAACCTTTCTGTTTTGCCATATTTTGAGGGCGCTGCATGAGTGAGTTAAAATTTGTGAGTGCTGCACTCACATTGCTAATGTACATGTTTCCTAAATTTCATTAAGATAAAAATTTCATTTTAGGGAGGAATGAGTTAAGAAGGAAACTCTTTAAGATAAACAAACACATAGATCCACACTATCAGGTAAGCCATGCGACTACAGACGTACCTACAGCTGACTTCAGCAATATTGCCAGTTTTATCTCAGCATCAGCCAGGGAAGCATGTTGGTCTTGCCCATACTATTATTATCAATAAAAAAAAAATAGTAAGAGCTACATTCATTTATTGTCACTTACTGTGTTCCAGGCATGACGCCAGGCACTTATATTATCACCTAACTCACAACAAACCAGCAAGGAAGCTATTTATATTGGGATTAGGTTCAATTATGAGTAACAGAAACCTAAAATAACAGTGTCTTAAGCCAGGGAGAATTTTTTTTTCTCCTATGTAAAAATCCAGAGGTAGGCAGTCTAGGGCCAGTTTCACAGTTCTGTTTCACAAAGTCCTCCGGGACCTGAGCTCTTTCTCCTTACAGCTGGCCACTAGCTGCAATGCCAACAGAGAGGAAAAGGACGAAGAAAAAAAGGGGCACAGGAAATGTACCAGCTTCCTTAGGAAGATTTCCACTACCCGATATTTGACTTATAGCTCATTGCCCAGAATTTATTCACATAAATGCACCTAGGTGGGTTGCCATGTGCCCAGCTAAATATCTGGGGATCGGTGGAAGAAGAAATGTAAGATATTGGGAGATAACCAGGTACCTCATCTGCCACAATATTATCAACTCTATTTTATAGGTAAGGGATATGCACCTTAGAACTAGTAATTAACTTACCCAAAGCCATCTGGTTAATAACTGTTTTTGAGAAGATTTCAACCCAGATCTGCCTATCTTAAAGGTCTATGCTTTGGGGGCAGGAGCAAAGAGGGTGAGGTCGTAGAAACTTCTTTCAGAAGCCTGGTAATACTGCTTTAAACCTTGCCTGTTCATTATTACCATGTAACAGGCAATGTCAAACTTAAACAATAAGCATTTATTGAGCACAGGAATTGAGCATTTCTGCTAATCTAAGCCAATCTCTGCTGACCTTTACTTGGAGGTTGGCAGGGGGCTGATCTAGAATTGCCTTGGCTGCGACATTGCCCCGCACAGCCTTTCACCCTCTGGCAGGCTAGCCTGGGATAGTTCTTGTGGCATGGAAGAAGCTTAAGAAGAGAAACATGCAAGGCTTCTTGAAGCCTAGGCTTACGATTGGCTCAGTGTCATTTCCACTCCATTCTATTAGTCAAAGTTAATACCAAGCCCAGCCCAGGTTCAAGGGGGTGGGGAGATAGACTCCATCTCTTGACGAACTGCAGAATGATACTGCAAAGGGTATGAGCACAGAGACCGCTAAATGGCGCTGTCAAAGCAATAATCTATCATCATGCTAATAACAGTTGTTGATTAGAATTGAGACTAATAAAGATAATTTTCAACAACAACAAAAAACAAATATACTGCCTCAACTTAGCATATAGTCAATCGTGTTCTTCTTCTTAGAGGAACTCATGTTCGACAATAGGTTTACTCAGTCATAGACACTCCCACAAAGTAAAACGTAGAAAAGAATCCTTGGATCTTGGACTATTTCCTTCTGCTAGACGAAATCTGGATTAAGTCTAGGAAAGGAAACACAGAAGAAAAGATTCCACGGCTAAAGATTTCTTCATCGTCCTACGAAACTGTAGTTTGTCCTGGATTGCATTTTGTCTGAAATAGAATGTGCGTGTTACATCTTAATAAAAAGTGTATGGATGTCCTCAGTTTCCTGAGAAAACGAATGAAAAGAGTTAGCGTGGTTTTCTTGATTGTTTGGACCAGTTTGTTCACTCATTCATTCTCTTAACAAAAAATGCATTGAGTTGCTACCATATACCAAGCACCACGCAAGGCGCTGAGATATAATGGGTGAGCAAAAAAAGAAATGGTGCCTAATTTCATGGCATTTATGGCTGGGGGTTGAGGTGATGAGACATTAATTAATCTCACAAATAAATCCATCGTGACGAAATGCAAAAAGTGACACAAAGTAAAGGTATATGACAACACGAGGCTTTCTAAACTGAAGCGCTGATCTGGTCTGGAGCATCGAGGAGGAATGTTCAAGCCGGGGTCTAAAGAATAAGTCAGAATCAAGAGAGTAGGAGTAGAGATAGGTGTCCAGGCAAAGAAGCGGCATTTTAAAGGCCCCGAGGTGGCAGAAAGCCTGGCATTCAGGAAGGACTGAAAGAAAGCCACCGAGGCTGAAACAAAGCGAGAGGATGTGGGTTTCTGAGAGGAGGCGGAAGAGCTAATGGCATCAGATTCTGTCGCGCCCTAAGTGACTGGAAGAAACTTTTGTCTTCACCTTCAGAACGAAGAACAGTCATAGGAAGTGAGATGAACAGATCTGTGAATTTTAAAAGGTCACTTTGGGATTAGGTCCAAGACTGGATGAGCAGAGATCAGTTAGGAGGCTCTCGCAGCGTCTAGGTAGAACACGAGTTTAGACTAGGACGATGATGGAGTAGGGGATAAGAATGAGATACATTTAGGAGGCTTTGGTGATCAAACCAATAAGCCAGTGTAGTGTGCCAGCCTTGGGAAGTAAAGAGGAGGAGGATGAATATTGACTCGTCCACCCCTCCCAGCCGCCATGCTGTCGCCAAGGCCTCGCTGTAAGTCGACTTTGGGCTTGATGATGGGGTTTGCCTCAGCCAGTGACATAAACAGAAATGTCGATGTGCCATTTCGAGTCTAGAATTTTAAGAGACCTTGTGTGTTTCTACTTTGCTTTTGAGCCTCAGCAACCATCGCAAAAGGAATGTGGCCTATTAGTTGAGTGACATGTGGAAATCAGCCACCGCTCAGGTCTAGGGCAAGAAGCAGGCACCTTGGCTGCCGCAGTGTGAAACAGAGTGGCCTAACCGAGCCCAGCCTGGATCAGCCGAAATCCAGCAACTTCTACCTATGTAAGTGCTAATGAATGAACATTATTTTAAATATCAAAATTTGGTGTTCTTTGTTACTCAGCAGAGCTACCTGATACCAGAAAGGTAAAAATATTCTTGGGCTTTAAGCTCACAAAACTAAATGGATGGTGGTACCATTCACTTCGGTTAACCCACTTTCTTGTGTGTGTTTTATATTATTTTTTAATTTTTATATTAGTTTCAGATATACAGTACGATGGCTAGACCTTTACATAATTTATGACGTGATCCCTTTCTATCTCTAAAAGACTCCACTTTCTGTCTCTAAGTGCCTTTCTTAGCTGGGCTTAATTTTCACGTTCTTTTCTTGCCATATCTATTTCTGTCGCTGCCACTTAGTCCCTAGAGTCAAAATTAAGCAGGAAGCTGGCTGGGAGGAAGGAAGCGAGGGTGCTATGGACTAAACTCTGTCCTCCCCAAATTCATATGTTGAAGCTCTAAGCTCTAATGCGACTATATTTGGAGACAGAGACTATAAATGAGGAGATAAGGGTGGAGCCCTGATCCAACAGGATTAGTGTCCTTATAAAAGAAAAAGGAGATACTAAAGAGTTCTCTCTCTCTCTCTTTCTCCCTCCTTTCCTCCCTCCCTTCTCCTCTACCCCACACTGACACACCCTCAATGCACACACAGAGAAAAGGTTAGGTGAGTACACAGGGAGAAAGTGACCACGCAAAGCCGGGAGGAGGGGCTTCAGAATGAAACCGACTTTGCCTGCATCGTGACTTCAGACTTCTCAGCCTCCGGTACTGTGAGAAAGAAATCTCTGTCGTTTAAAAGCCATCTTCTTCGCACTGTTTGTTACGGCAGCCTGAACGGATTAACAGGGCGGGTGTGAGGCTGCATGAGTGAGGGGGAGGGGGGTGTGGAAGTGGATGCGAGATGCCCCAGGAAGGCTCTGTCATGGAGAAGACACAGGCTGGTGGCATGCGAGCATGTCACACCAGGACACGCGTCAGGGGACTCAGGTGCTCTTCTGTTTCCAGCCTAGTTGAAGTTCACAACGTGATCATCAACCTTTTCCAAAGAGACTATAATTTAACACAGTAAGCAATCTTGAAAAAATGTTTCACACTCCCGCATGGTCTGCTCTTCCTATTAGGTAAAGAAATTGTGGCTAAGGCCACACTTGCGACAGGACTCCATCTCTCACCCGAGGTCCAGCTTGTCTTCGAGGAAGGAGAATGAAAAAGGTTGAGGTCCAAGGAGATGTTTTTTTTCCTGTTGATCGGACCTAACCTGTTTCCCTCCCCTCACCAACAGAGGCTGCCGGCTGAAGCTGATTTGCAAAAGAGTTTCCGCGACGTTGTTAGTGGGATTTCGTTTTTCTTCATTCTGTGGATATATACAGTGGAGGGCGCAGGGCAAAGGATGGAGTGAGGGTGGAGGTAGTTATCAATCTCTGTGTCCTAAAAAAAGAGATTGCCTAAAACCATCCCGCGACACATGTTAAAATCCTACCTGTTGCCTTTCTAAGTGTGACGCACACCTGTGCAAGGCAGTGGATCGTCTTAGTACTGCTGGTCATTCTTCGTTGCCTAAGAATGTCGCACCAGTAACTATTGAAAAGCTTACGTGTCCAGCCAGAAGAGGGTCTTTGCCCTGACACGGTTTTAACGGAAAGAATATGTGAAGTGTGTGTGTGTGACAGAGACAGGAACAGAGAAGGACTGAGACAGAGAAGGAGAGACCCCCGAGACCTGGCTGGGCCAGCTCATGCCGATAGCTGAGCTGTTGGCTGGGCTGGTTTCCATTTCACTTCGACTGACATTTGACGCTGTTGCTTCTTTAGAATAAGGTCTTTTATAGTTTCCTCCCTTTCCCCTGCATGATTTCTGACCATCGTCGGGTAAAGCAGAATTATTTCTAATGGGTTTTTGATTTTTCTTTGGAGCCCCCATTTTTAGTAAGCGCACAAAAAAACTATTCATTCACATTGGTACCTTACACTAAACGTTCTTTGTTAAGTTAAATTCTGCAGGCCGGGCAGCATAAACATTCCAGAAAAAAAAAAAAATCATTGTACTGCTAGTTCTAAGAATCTGGCACCAAACAGTCCACTAAGGTTTGTTTAAATAAGAAATGTATGAGAAGAGGGACATTTTTCACAGCGCTGATGGCCTTGGCCACAGAAGTCACCTGTGTGAACCCTGGTCATTGCAGGAGCAGTAAGGAGTCTGTCCGGGAAGATTTCCTCCAGAGAAGAGCCCGTGCGAAGACTTCTTCCTTTGGAAATTCTGCATCTTCTAGTTTTTCTAAGGATAGTTTCAGCCTTTTTAGGCCTAGCAGATGTCGCTACTTGAGGAGAGAGTCAGAGAAAAGCAGCTGGAAGTGAAAATAATTTACTCTAAGAACTCAAGCGGTTCTTCTGTGAAATCACACTATTCAGTGACTCTTAATCAAGTCGATCTTAATTTTCTAGTCCCCTCACTTCTAATTTGATCTCGTAAAACAACTTCAGCATTGAGGGCTGCATTGGGCGGAGCTGGGGCCGGGACGTAATTTTTCTGTGTTGCACACCATGATTGTGTCAGTCTTCCATTTCCCCATCGTGGCTGCCCTCTCTGGGCTTCTTCCCCTCCTCCTCAAACCTCTGCTCATCCCTGCCTTGCTGCACATCATCCATCGATCAGGCATTAACGTAATCACGGAATTTCATATTACACTTCATGCTTTGTACTGAAGCATTCATAGACTCGCAGGATGATTAGAGCGGACAGGGTCATGCGGCCGTTCGCTCACTCATATGGTCTTCACCTATTTGTGCTTCGTGTCAGGGATTGCAATGCCCAGGCCCGCAGTAGCTAATTCTAATTGAGGGACTAATATGTGGAGGAGCAATCAGAACCCAATCAGATAAACTCTATAATGGACGTGGGAGCAGAGGACAGTGGAAGCAGAGGAGATCTACTTTGCCAGTCCGTCAAGAGGGAGCCTCCGAAGGCTTCCCAAAGCTGGCAGTGGGCAGACCGTAATTCGGAAAATAGATGTAGGTAGAACATTTCCATTAGAGAACGACATGTGCCAAGACGTGGAGAAGTTGAGGGACCACAAGTAGTTGTAAGGTGCCCTGTGAGCAGAGAAGACACAACCCACGGCCCCGAAGATGGTGGAACAACGTCCTGATGGACCTTGAATGTCACGCAAGGGAATTTAGATTTTAAACTAGTGGCAACAGAAAAATCCTTGAAGATTTTTTAGCAGATATTTTATGTTGAAAAGGATCGCTCTGGAGCTAAGAGGTATGGATGGGATAGGAGGAGGAATCAGTGAGATTCAAATCAGGGAAATTTAGAAAGAGGCTAATGTAAGATGATCAAGGCCTGAGCAAGGGCAGCGACTGGGCATAAAGGGGAGAGATGCTCAGGACTGAGAGATTAAAATCTAAATGAGTCCACATTTCTCCAGCTTAATCGATCGGATGGATGGTTGTACCATTCACTTGTAAAACATATGTCTATTTAATAGAGCAGTTTAGAGCTGAACGAAATGACGAATTCAGTTTTGTGCTTTTCTTAGGTGTGGACTGAAGACATGGAGTCCTCGAAACATGGATGGTGACTGAAGCGAGTGAGTGAAGAGTGAGTGAAGTCTGAGGAGACAAGGTCAGGGACGGAGCTTTGGGGTAGTCCACATCTGAGGACACCCTCAGAGATTAGCTCCTCAACTATGAATAGATTCCGTCCCGCCCTCCACTGTTTGGAAGGTCTGCATGAGGCCTAAGAATTTGTTTCTAAAAAGCTCTCCAGGGGATTCCAATAAGCAGCTAGAGCAGGAACCACGGAGCTCGCCCCACCCTGTTTTAAGATTGAGCTGGAGCCTGAGGTGCAGGGGCGGGGATGGGGTTGAGGGGGTGGGGTGGGGTGGGAGGGAATGACTTTCTCAAGGTCACAGAGTTGCCTAGAGGTTGAGTTGAGGATCAGATTCCCAGTCCACTGTCCTTTTTCGTCCTCAGTGCCCAAGGTCACCAGACCTCTTTATCTTATCTAGCTTTTAAACCCACTGCGGAGGGTCCGTGTTTCCTCCTGTACAACATGCGATCAGCTATAATGCAGCTGGCTGAGCAGCAGCCCTGGGGGTCTGAGAGAGAGGTGCCTCTCGCAAGCTCAGGCCACTGGTTTTCTAACAGTTCTCTCTCGTAAGACACCCTCATCTGGAGAGAGAAAGTGTATTATTGGCGACTTAGAAAAATAAGGTGGTTGTTCACCTCACATTTTGTATAATCTGGACCATGGAATAGAAAAATGTCTCCATTTTTTTGTGGGAGATGATCAGTGCAAGAAAGATAGGCCTCGAATCTATAGATCTTTTTATAAGAACTTACGGACGATGCGAAATAAAAGACAAGATCACAGTGTTTCGGGAAATTGACATCTCCTTGGTTGTGGGACACCCTCCTAACAAATACCTGTAAGGTTCGGCCGCTCAACAGAGTCTGACTCATGATTAACAGGCGTCCTTTATTGAAAGGCAAGCGGTCCCGGGCGAGGTTCTCTGGTCCCGAGGAGAGGGGCCGGAGAAGTCGCACCCGGGCGGGGTCAGGGCAGGGTATTAAGGGTCGCATCCAGGAAGGGGAAGATTCAAAAAAGGCAAAAGCACGGTGTGGGGCTCTTTCATTGGTGCAGCGGTTTGGCGCCACGGCTGGAGTCCTGCCACCCCGGATTGGTCCATGGGCCTCAGGTGGCTAGCAGGCGGGAGCCAGGGGCGGGGCCTGCCCCTGGGCAAGCCTTGGGGCGTCTTCTGGGAGCACTGGCCTTACAACACCAAGAGTTTTCTTGGGTTCGTCTCTCCTTCGGAACACATGCCCCCTTGGAATGAGTCACGATCGATCGCATCATTTGCTTTAACCAAAGCCACGTCACCAGAAGCAATGGGTGGCGTTTCTAGGAGAATAAACGTGCGAAGCTCCTCCAGTCGCCGTGCTTTGTGCCCCTCCCTGCTCGGTGAATCGTGAAGCCGGAGATGGCAGTGTCACAAGATGGTAGAACTCCTGCCAACCAGGACCGAGGAGTGACTGTCACGATCAGAGCCCCTCCGCCAACGAGCGCGGAAAACGTGGGGTGAGGAAGAAAACCCGAAACAATTGTTTTAAGCCACTGGGCTTTGGGTGCGATTTGTTGACAGCAGCACAATTTCGCTTAATCTGACTAATGCTTTGATCAGTAGAAAACAGGCACGGGAAGCAGGCACCGAATAACATAAACCCTGAGGTGTCCCACGAGGGAGGGAGAGATCTCTGCAGGCCTGAGCAGTCGCAGAAGGCAATTCTGGTCAACTGGAATAATAGGACGCGGACCGGGTGGAGCTCGGCAGAGCAAAACTCAGGGTTATGCACTTGGAGCTGAACAGTGAGCATATTCAAAGGCAAGGTGCCAACCACTCCAAGGCAGTTGGCTGCAAAATTGAAAGTATAGCTTTAGTGGATAGCCAGTTGACCGGGAGGAATTGCCACAACTCTGCGGTTCTGTTGATTAAAAAAAAAAAAAAATGCAAGCAGAGAACTGTGGCAAGCGAAAAGCATGTCTGTATCGTGAGGTCATTGCTACACTGCTCGGCCCTGATCCGAGCTGTAGCAGAGAGCTGGGGCCGGCTCTGCTCTCCACAGTCCAATGGCATTGAGAGAATGTGGAGAGAATTCAGAGCAAAAGCCAGTAGTCACTCAGTGAGCAGCAAAGAAGGGCTAAAGGACCTGGGATGATTTACCCTGGAAGGCACCGGCTCCGGGGTGATTTAAGAAGCACCAGCATTGGACACAAACTTCAGAAGAGTCGCTGGGGGGAGGATGATGGCCGCTTTTTCTCTGTAGCCCAGAGCTCAAAAAGAATGGGCTTATTACAGTTAAACAAAAGGAAGAATTTCCTTTCCCTAAGGGTCGTTTGACACCGTAGGGTTGGAGCCTTCTCCCTGGAGGACTTAATATTAGTATTTTAAAAAATGGAATGGCTCCGCTGGGTCCTTCCGGAAGCCCAGGGATGGAAGGTCCTCAGTCTCTTTCCTGCCATGAGCTGGACGACGGATGACGTCCACTGGGGGACACTCCCACGGGCGCGCTGACAAGTGCGCACGACTCCCGGCCTCCTCCTGGCGGCCGCGTCCCTTTCCTTCCTCTCGAGAAAACATACCAGGAAACGAGGGGGAGCTGCGTTGTGATCAGGATAAGCTCAAATCCTCTTAAAAAAAAAAAAAAAAAAAGGTAAATGTTTTGCACAGGTCAATATTGTAACCATCGTTTGTAAAAATAGCTTGAGAAATGATCGTTCGACATTTCCGTCCCAAGGAGTTACGGAGGGAGGCGTTTGTGCGTGCGTTAAGTGTGTGCGTGTCGGGGGGTGTCCAGGCTAAGTCGACGTGCGGTCACAGTTCGCTGTGATCGAGGCCGTTCTGTGGGGCACGCGAGCCCAGGGAGGGAGCCGCTGAGCACAAACTCGGGGGGCCCAGGGAGGCACCTGCAAGCTGAGCTCCCCGGGGGCGGGGGGCTGCCTGGGTCAAGGGTCAGAGGCTGGAGACACACAGAGAAATGGGGAGATATCTGAGTACCGAATGGGGGTGCCGAGGGGAACGGGTGACGCGGGTAGGACTCGGGGCGCCCCGGGCTGTTAGAAAGCTGGTGCTGCCAGCCAGGGGCACGGCGGGGACGCGGAGCTGCCTCACGCGGGGGGGGACACGTCGGGCTCGCCCCGCAGGAGGATCGCTCTGCACAGGGTCGAAAATTGGTGAGAGGGGATTTGAAATCAATCTGGCCTGGATTTAAATCTCTTTGCTGTATTATTAGCTATAAGATTTTCCACAAATTAATCTCCCTGAATCTCAATTTCCTCATCTGTAAAACAGACGTAATGGTGTCTATCTGGCAAGGGTGGCCGAGGAGAAATCTCAATGTTGTCTGTAAAAGCCTTGCAAAGTGTAGGATACCCCGATCTGGGCACACGACAAGCACTGGGTCCCTTCTCTACGAATTCACAGTCCATTAGCAACAAATGCACTTGACATAGTACAGAGTCAATTTTTTTTTTTTTTTCTAAATTTGAGAGCGATTATCACATGGGTAGTTCCTACAATTCTCTTCAAACTGGAGAGGCCAGACAAGATTTTCCTTCTGTCCTTTAATCATCTTTGTGGTTCTTTGTAGAACCCTCTCCAATTTTTCAAAATTCCTCTTCAATTGTGGAGACCACAGCTAGATTAGTCACCGTAGAGGATTCATTGTAATTAGATCAGCGCTGTGCACTGGCCGACCCGCGTACACCCAGGCAGCCGGTGCCCGACAAATGAGTTGTGTTCCAGGCATTCATTAGTAAGTTGGTTGTTTGGGACACAGAAAGCTTTTCCCCATAGAAACAGAATTATAGATGGTGGCTTGTTTCCCAGGCCGGCGCACAAAAATCTATTTAATGCACATGCAGCTGAACCAGGGCTGGCAATAACAGTCCCTCAAGCCCCTGACTTGCCTAAGCCAGCCCCCAAGGAGCCCCGAGAAACTGCCAACCCCAGGCATCCACCCTGAGCCGCCTGCAGGAGGTGGGGAGTGGGCTGAGAGCTCTAAGAGCGAGGGTCGTTTGCAGCCTGGCTGTGCAGAACTAAGTCTTTCCCTGAAACTGTGCTTCTTATTACGTAAGCAAGCAGTCAAGAGCTACCTGGTCATAGCTACACCTGCAGTCTGCTGGCTACTTTATCTAAATCTACCTAAGTTATCCTTAATCCTTATGAAAATCCTGTAGGAAAATTCTTCTTTTTCTTGTTCTTTCCATTTGGCTGGTGTCTTGAGGGGACCGCACGTGGCCCAGGGGTGCACAGGTAGAAGGTGGTGGAATTCACATGCAAGCTCTGGCTTTCTGTCTTGCAAAGCTGAGAGCTTTTCTCTGCGCGACACCGCCTCCCAGTGGACAGTGCTTAGCACATAACCCAGCGTCGCCAAACCAACTTTGCAGAGTCTTCAAGTGAAGTAACAAGTTCTTCATTCATATGTCCAACAAAGAATCTTTGAATGCTTCCAGTGAGGTATGCCTTGGGAACGCAAAATCAAATTAGATGTGGTGTTCTCACACAGTAGTTGGGAAAAAGAACAAGTAAATCAAGGAGACAAGAATATGATCAGATTTTTTTTTTTTTTTAAAGAGATTATACAGAAAGCCAGAAGAGAGAGATGAATCAGACTTTGGTGGTTGTGATGATAAATAAGGAAAGTTTCCTGAAGAATTGAGCTGGGCCGAGCCCTGAAGGATGAATTGGAGTTAGATGTAAACCTATAGGACACAGGGCCGAAGGATGTTCTGTGCAGAAGAAACTGTATGTTTAAATGCGTAGGGACACGAAACACACCAAAAATATGTTAAGCATTTCCCTGACCCCATCCGCTTTTGTCATAGGTCAGCACCATGCAAACAGTAGCTGAAAACTTATTTTGTGGGATAGACAAGCGAAAATAGTATTTACAATAGCTCTAATTTGCCTTTCTCTGATAGTGACATTTTTAGATTCCTTATATAGTAAAAACACATATTTGTATTTTTATTCTGTGAACTACGTTTATTGTTAATTTTTTTTGCGGGGGGTGTTGGTCATTTAAAAACTGATTTGTACGGAAACGAAAACACTAACTTGAAAATATATATGCACCTCCATGTTCACTGCAGCGTGATTTACAATAGCCAGGACATGGAAGCAACCTAAGTGCCGTTAATGGATAAAGGAAATGTGAGACTCGCACACGGGAATATTATTCAGCCATAAAAAGGAAGGAAATTTGCCATTCGCATTAGCATTATGCTCAGTAAAATGTCAGACAGAGAACGACAAATACCGTATGATCTCACTTATATGTAGAACGTATATATAACACAAGCTAACAGATTCAGAGAGCAGACTGGTGGTTGCCAGCAAAATGGGTGAGAGTGGTCAAAAAGCGCTAACTTCTAGTCCGAAAATCATCCTGGGGTATAATGTGCAGCAGGGGGACTGCAGTTAAGCTATTTCAAAGGTTAGGTAAGAGCGGAAATGTAAAAAGTTCTCATCACAAGGAAAAAACACCTTATAACTATATGATGGACGTCAGCTAGTCTTGTGATTATTTCTCAGCATACACACGTATCCAATCATGCTTTACAGCTGAAACTAATATAGTTATGTCAATTATATCTCGATGTAAACTCTATTTGTATGAGTTCTCAATTCATTATACAATCATTTATTTTTTGATTAAAAAACCTTTTTTTCCTAAAGACATTCCCCAATTATGATTATTATTTTTTAAAATTAGGTTCTCTTTTTACCTTTAAATTTTTGATCCGGCTGTCCACCCTCATGAGCAGAGATGGGCTTCCCCAAGTGCGAAAGCGGTCTAACCACGCTGGGTGACTTGCGCGGGGTTCCCGCCAGCGCCGAGGGACGTTCACACGGGCAGCAGGCAGCAGAGAGCGGCGGGGACGGAACCGGGGACGGAACCGGCCGGAGGCTGCCGGGAGCCGCTCCACTCTCTCCTCATCGCCCTCAAACGGGGAGACACCTGGTCAGGACGAGAGGCTTCTAGGAGCCTTGACACCGGCAGCAAAACTGCCACAGGGGAGTGAGCTCTGAAAGAAAAGACGAGGTAGAGCGTTTGCAGGCGCGGGCGCGCAGGCACACACCTGCACCACGACAAAACAAAGCAAAGGCTGCAAACACGATTCGAAAGCACACGAAGAAAACAAACATTAAGAAAACCAACAAACTCGACGGGAGTTAATCAAACTGCTAATAAGAAACCGCTGGCAGCCTCGCCACCTGTATCTCTTTTGGGTCCATCAGGGCTAATCTAATTGTGCCTTCAGCTCTGTTCAGTCACTTCATGGGGCCCCCAGACCCCGGGTCACTCCTCCTCTGTTGCGTCCTAATCTCCCCGTGGCATCACACCTATTCTGTTCACGCCTCTCGTCCCCCCCAAACCCTGAAACCCCTCCATCTGGCCCTTGGTCATGAGCGAAACCCCTGCGCCCTCCACCTCATTTCTGAGTGTTCTGAGCTTCCTACTCTGAGGCCGACGTGCATCTCCCATGAGGTCGCTGCTTCCCCGGCAGTCCTCTTCCCAACCCCCTCGTCTCGCGACCACGGGGCCTGGGGGATCCTCCTTCCTCCTCCATGATGCTTCCAGCCCATTCTCCTCCATCCTCCCTACATTCACCCAGCTTGTATCCAATGTCACCAGATTACATTATCCACCTGTACAACACCTTACTGGTGCCTCGTCGCTGACCCCAGCGATGCGCCCTCACGTCTCCACAGTCATAGTTTCCAGCTCACTCTAAGTCTCTCCAACACCAGCCCTGTCTTAATTCGAGGTGACTTTAGTGCACACATCGATACTTGCTTCCATACCCAGATATCTCGGTGCCTTGACCTCCCCTTGTCATCTCCCGACCTCAGTCACTAACCTCAGTGGTCAACCTGTGGACCCTGTCACCACCAATCACTGCAACCCCTCCACAATCTCCAGCTGGGGCACCCCGCTCTCTGAGCAAGACGTCCCATCTCTCCAGCTCACTTTTCCTGGCGACCCTGCCCCAGCCTTTCCACTGCCCTCACTGCCTTCAGACCCTTCTCTTCCCCAACAGACATCCCATGGTCAGATATTGTAATCAGTCCCTTGTGCACACCCTCAATTTCCTGGCCCCTTTTCTCTCTTTATACCACAAATTTAATCACACGTTCTATACGCTTCTGTGTCTGGTCTCTTTGCCCAACGTCATGTTTCTCAGGTTCCTCCCTTCCGCTGAGTATAGCAGTGGTTTATTCCCCTTCATCCCTCTACAGCACTCAAAAGTAGGAGGGTCCTAGCAGTTACTTCTCACTGTGTGGTTGATGGGCGTTTGGGTCGTCTCCAGCTTTCTGCTGGTGCTGCTGGGGGCCTCCTTGCACCCGTCTTCTGCACGTGCATTTTTTTTGGAGCAGAATCGCTGAGCCACAGGGCATGCATTTCTTCAGCTTTAAGAGGTAATGCCAGACTGTGCCACAGTGCTTGGGCCAATTTCTCCCCCGCCACCCCGTGGCTCGCACGGTTCCTCTTGCCGCATCCTTTCTTACCTTTGGGCTGTCAAGTCTTTTCATTTTAGCCGTGCTGGTGAGACTGTAATTGTACAACACTGAGATTTTAATTTGCATTACTCTGACGACTAAGGAGATAAAGCACTTTTATGCATATTAATTGGTCATTTGGATAACGTTTTTGTTAAGTATCTTGCCCGTTTCGGTACTAGGTTATCTGTATTTTCATATTAATTCCTACCAGTTTTTTTTTTGTTGTTGTCATTCACTGACGTACATTTCTAATGCTTAGAATAGTTCATAATGCAAAGAAGACGCCCGATAATTTTTTTGTCGAGTCAATGAATGAGCTCTAAGTATGCACTCCAAGCTCACTTCCTCAAGGACTAAAAAGACAAAATACAGGAGACATCAGTGGCTTGCAGGGGACAAATTCCCTCTCCATCGAAACTTCCACGGCTTTCCCGCCCTCCTCAGAGGGCCTGGCTCCTCACCCACCCAGCCCCGGCTGGGAGGACGATCCCCGCCTCCACTGGAAGCATCATTCAAGACATGGCCATTGTTCCCGCTCCTCCAAGCCCGGTGCTGACTTTCCTTGTCACCCCTGGTGCCGCTGGCTCAGCGGTGTGACCAGAAATGCTCTCGGCCTGTTTGTACAAAAATCTGCTTTACGAACAGGACTTTTGTCCCAAAGTCACTTTAGTTTATGAATACTCTGAGAATGAACCCCCGTTTCACGGAAGTCATCGGCTCTGAAGCCCTAGGTCCACGTGGCAGGCGGGAGCAGAGGCACGTGCAGCTTGGGAGAGGGAGGAGGCAGGAGGATGCGCTCAGGCCTTACTGCGACTCCGTTTTGGCTGTGCTCGTCCATGCAAGGATGAACGAGTGCGCACTTTTCTAATCTGAGAGAGCTCAACTTGTGGGCCGTGTGGGTCAAAACCAGATTCTAAGCAACCTCCGGACGCAGAGGGCGCTGGAGGGGCTCCTGGCTTCCTCGGCCCTGCCTTGGGGTTGGCCGGGGTGCAGCAGTGAAGAGCACTGCTTTGCCTGGGGGATTGTTGCGCCCGAGCGCATTTGCTCATTACCTCGCCCCTCTGCGGCCACCCCGACAAACCCGAGTGAGCGAAGCCCCCGCGCTGCCTTTGAGGAAACGCGACAACTGCAAACACAGTGAGCCTCCGCCTCCCCCGGCCGATCGCATCCACGCTGACTATTGCCACTTGGAAATACGTACAAGATGGTTTTTTTGTTAGAATCTCGTTACATCCTCTACCACTGTAAATCTGCTTCCAAATCCCCAGCTGTGAAGGAGGTGGGTGCACAAGCCCCTAGGAAGTCAGGGAGCTACAGCCTTGTCCAAGAAAGGGGGCGGCCATCTGCTCCTGACGCCGGGTCAAGGTTAACGCTCAGGTGCAGTCTAGGCCTGTCGTGGTCTCTACTGTTGGGCTATCTTTGTTCTCCACTTTCTGCTGCAAATGGTCAGAGAGCTAGGAGTTGGGGTTGTTCTAGGGGCTGGTGGGGAAAGTTTGCGAGAGACTTAGGGTAGCATCCTGGATTTCTCCTGGACATCCTCTGCACCCGCCAACACCTGTGAATGAGAAAAACATCACCGGGCCTCGCGTTAACAGGAATTAAATGATTTGTTTCCTCTCAGCGTTGGCTCTTAATTGTTTTTCTAGTTCTCTTTCTCTCTGTTCTTTTCACTTTGTTCCTTCTTCTTCTTATTATTATTTTTTGATAATCCTTTTCCTAATATCCTGGAAAATGTTTCAGTATAGCCTAGGCGACTCTACCAGAGGTAATGAAGTTCTGACTTCAGAATGAATTGTTGAATCAAATCCTGTACACCAATGAAGGAATTATTCTATGAACTTCTCTCGATAGCAAATATACCAAAATTATGCTACAAAACATATTTCTCGGAAAACCAAACAAAGGAAATAGACAGGAACAGGCAAAGTCCTTTTAATTTTCATTTCCTTTCTTTCTTTTTCCTGCCCCGTAGTCTAATTCTCAGCGTTCACAAGGTCATTTGAAAAAGAGCAACATTCTGGAGACTCGGGCCTCTGTTCACTGGATCATATTTTTCGTGGCTCCGTTTTCCCCCTTTACCTTCTCTGTTATGGCTTGTGCTCACTTATTATGTGAACAATAATGTTACCAAAGGACACGCCTGTAGTCTCACCAGGTATGTCTTTTCTGGAACAGGTTGTAACAAGATTCTAAAACACAGCTGGTGATTCTGAAAGGGTTTAGTTTGTGTCGATGCAGTCTTACTTGGGGAAGGTGAACCTCGCTGTATTTGAAGAGTTTCGGGTCTTTCTCAAAGCCATGGTTGGCTCCAAGTGTGAGATTTCAAGGTTGTCACAGGGGCAATGGGATAACAAGTGAAAATGGAGCCTTCGATTGAAAACGTAACGCGGGCCACTCCCCACCTCTGGCCAGAGGAGTGCCCCTCTTTTGTCTATGAGAAGGGAAGTGAGTTTGGCTAAGAAAAGATGGGAGTGGAGTGACTGAATGTAGAAGAGAAGGAAACAAAGGGATGATGAGGGAGGAACGGAATGAAATTTCTATGTCCTAGGTGCTGCCAATTCTCCACGAAATGGAGCTTTTGTCTACTGTGGTGGCTGGTGGCCGGAGGCTGGCTCCCACAGCCTGGGCGAAGCCCTCGCTGGCTCTCTCCCTCCCTCCAGGCCCCCTCATAGCTGGGTTCATGGGATGGTGAGGCTGAGTTCCACTCCTTCGATAAACAGCACGTCCGACTTCCGTCTCAGCCTTTCTGCATAATTTCCAGAGAATTCAGGAAGAGGTGAGAAAAGGCAATGCAAAAGAACAATGCTTTGGTCTCGGTTTCTCATTCCCCTTCAAAAAAATCTCACCAGTTGAGGCTTCCTCAAATGGGTGAGCGGATGGATTTTGCTCAAGCGAATCAGATGTGGGCATGTATTTGCTGAACTCTGTGGGTGGGTGTGATCTCCGAGCACGTGCGATCCAAAGAAGCAAAGTTTTGCACTGATTTTCTTTTTCTGGTCTTTAATTTCCAACATTTCAAATCAACTTCACGGAGCTTTGAATAAAACGGTACACCAGCATGGAAACTAAGAGCACTTCGAAAGTGAAAAAAAGAGAAACCTGCTGTTTGATTTACATCATTTTATTAACGGGTTAGTCAACATTTACTCAGAACCCACTGGGTACAGAATGTAATAGACGTGTGGGAAAATTGCAAAAAAAGAAAAAAGAAAAAAAAAAAGAAAATGGGGAGATGTTTTTTTCTGCTTGCAAAAATCCAGCTCATTTGGTTTAATTGAAGACACCAACTAAAGGCATATGAGCACAGCTACGAACAAATAATGGGAACTTGGCGATGTCCACTAAGGACACGTAAGTCTCAATTGCCCCTGACTGCTGATGGGCTGGCTTGGTGCCCACGTCCCCAGCAGCAGCCCACTCGGGGACGTTATGGCCTCTCCCTGGGAAAAGTCTCACCTTTCTTAGTTGCTACGGGAGTAAACGTAAGATAAATGTGGCGACTTCGAGGGCTGGTCTTCTACCCCAAATACCGGCTTTTATCTAACCGGCAATCCCATCATGCCACGCGGCGGTTTATGCCCTGGGCTTTGCGACTCTCGGCTCAGGACTCTTCTACCTGCTGAAAGTTGGAAGCAGCAGGCGTGGCGCGTGGCTCCGAAGGCACCACTGGTGACCCTCGACCTCTCTGTGCCTTCACGCGGCCCGCTCACATGCTGTGGAGGCTTCTGCTCCGGGTAAAGCTAATTTTGAGGGGAGTGAACTCTAATTTCAAAGCCTCCTCATCTGAGCTTCCTTATGGAGGAATCTGGGAAGCTGCCGGGAATGTGGCCGAGGACTCCGTGTCAAACCCGAGAGTCTGCAGGGTGGCTCCATGCTCCCTGCCGACTTGTCACAAGCGTCTCTGGGTCTCGCAGGGACTGTCGCGTTTAACTGCCTGTGCTTTTGAGCCGAGTGCCTTCGGGGCCCCCTTAGTGGCTCAGAACACCTGTGGGGAAGGACAGATTTTTGTTTTAAATCCATTGTGTACCAACATTCGAAAACAAAAATGAGATAAACTACTAGAAAAATTCAATTATAAAAACCCTCCAGAGACATGCAAAAGCTTTTTTTTTTTTTTTTTAGATTCGATCAACTAAAAGTATTCTGTCAAATTGCCATAAAACCTCTCAATGCTTACTGTTTCTGTATATATCTCATTGCAGACTCGGTCACAAAACAATTTGCAAAATGAAACAGGAGCTGGTCCCTGGATGGCCGTTTGGCTTAAAAGACGATGGGGCTGTGACTTATTTTTGAAGTAGGTGACGTTCAACTAATCGTTAGAGACCCGGAGAGAAGACCCCCTTTCACTGATTCTGTGTAGCCTTTTGTTTTGACTTAAATCAGAGCTGAAAAATTTGAAATCGACAGCGTTTCTCCCTGAAAGCCCGTTGCTGTCTCTCTCCATGCCGCCCGCCCCGGCTGAGGGGCGCGCCCCTTCTGCCCACTCATGGAAGACTGTTCGGTGCATTCACTGTCTTATCTCTTACTAACCTGCAAGGTCTCATTCCGTAGTGCTCAATAAATGCGAGAAGGAGGGATGAAATAATACTACTAATTACATGTGCTAGAAAATAAGCAGACACTGTGCCCGTCGAATTTACAAATACTGCTGAGAACATATTTGTAAATTTGTAAAAGGAAATTTCATTTTCACCAGCATCTTCACAGCAGAAAGACCCGGGGGGCGGGGGTGGGGGACCAGAGTGCGGAAAAAGGTGAATATATTCCTTAGTACACCTGGCCCAGCACAGCCCTGCGGGCTGCATTGCTCCATGGAGACTGCAGGTGAGGAAGATTATGGACTGTGTGTACTCTGGCCCCAAGGAAAGAGGGCTGCAGCTGAAGAAGTCCGGAGCCCTGGTACAAAGTCACTTGAAGTCACAATAACTAATGTTAGTAGTTGAAGTCGTGGCCAGGGACACGAGGAAAGTGGCAAATGTTTGCCCGAGCTCGGCTCCCGGGGAGGGGCAGTGACCCAGCACCCCCGCCACCCTCGCCCCCACTTTTCCAATGTGGACCTTCCGCAGGCTGTTTGGACGGCGCTCAGCGCCTGCGCCCTGGGCTCCCAGCCCCTTCCCAGCAGCGGGAAGGGGGGAGGGGTCCCGCCCCTGCTGCACATGCGGGAATGGGGGCCGCACAGGGGTACCGCCAGCCCCCTAGGACTTCGGTCCCTGCGCGAGAGAGGCAGGGGAGCCCCTTGGTGACACCCATTGTTCTTCTGAAGGCACCAGAGCCTTCCTAGGTGACAAATCTGACGACTCTTTTTAGTCCTTATTTTTCCTTCTTTGCAAGTTTTGGCACTGCTGGTCACTTCCTCCTTGGAGCCCTTTTGCTTGGCTTCCATGACTACCGGGGTCTCTTCACCTCTTTCCTTTCCCTCCCAGGTGCCCTCAAAGATCTGTCTTTCATTGACTGCTCCTTACACATCCGTGTCCCCAAGTCATGGGCTGTCTCTTTCAAGTCACTGTCAGTCGTGAAAGATAGGTAGGTAGAGTCACTCCTTCATTCATCATCTGGCACTGTGTGAAGCCCTGGAGCACATTCTCATGATGTGACACTCAGCTTCAAGGTCATGTCCTCAGGGAAGCCTTCTCCCAGCTCCCAGAATCCAGCTCAAGATCAGCCTTACACTGGAGGTACCTCACACCTGAGGTACCTGGTATTTATCTTGCTCTAGAACTTACCCTGTTGCTCTAGTTATGGTCTGAGATGTCTGCTTTTTCCACTACATTTAGCCTTTGGAGACAAAGACTGTGTTCTAGTAATTTTTCTATCCCCATATTGTGCAGAAAGAGTCTATTAGTGTTTATTGAATAAACTGAAATAATTTGTAAGCCGTTTTACCGTGCATGACGAGTATTCTACAATTAGGAATTACTTCATCTTTGCAAAATTCCCCAAGGGAAAGAACACTGAAGACCAAACCAAATGATCCTCTTCCCAGGCAGGCGTGGGTGGAAGAGAGGTGTGTGACCAAACAGTGAGGACCAGGCTCCATCCACAGACCTGTGTTCAAAGCCCGGCTTTGCCACTTCCTGGCCACTTCACCCCTCCGAGAGTCAGTCTCTGTGAAACAGGGCGAAGAATGGTTCCTCCCTAGTCATAGGGTTCTTGTGGAGAATGAAAATGAGGGGTGGGAGAAGCACTTAATAATTGGGACCGAATAAGCCTTTAATAAACGCTAGACATTTGTACTGAGTTTTATGCAATCTAAGAATTCACCTTAAAAAAAAAAAACAAAAAC
Source organism: Rousettus aegyptiacus (assembly GCF_014176215.1). Classification (NCBI taxonomy): domain Eukaryota; kingdom Metazoa; phylum Chordata; class Mammalia; order Chiroptera; family Pteropodidae; genus Rousettus; species Rousettus aegyptiacus. The sequence continues at coordinate 8,268,773 of NW_023416290.1, read as the reverse complement.
TTTTATTTCGTGTACCACTAGGAAAAATGCTGCCAATTGCAACATGTCATTCATTAAAAGACCCATTCTCATTCCAGAGATGCTGAAGTGTGGGGGATAGAGTACATTTCAGAATAAATTACAGTATTATTGGGCCTTTAGAAAAAAGATTGTGGAGGATAAAGAATGGGCTGCAGGAGGGTATTTTGGGGACTGAGTTTGTTCTTTTGCTATATCAGGATGTAAAAATGCAAATATCCTTTCCCCGTTTCTTCCATTTCAGATGTAAGACGCCAGACACTGGAACCTGGCTGCATGCGGGGAGAGATGAAGATAATGTGATTAATGTGAACTGGCATCTCAAGAACAGACATTCGCAGAGCTAAGGGGAAGTCAGAGCAGGGTAGGGACCCACTAAAACTAAGCTTCTCTGAAATGAGGATCCCTAAGTATCAAATATCCTACGTAACTAATAACTTCAGTTTTTTAGGCATTCTTGAAAAGATCAAGAAGAAACAAATTCCCAGTACTTTTAAAGCCAGACTTTCAGGTCAGGGAACGGAGTTCTGCACCTACTTTGAACTTGGTGCCTCCCATTGGCCAATCCTATCACTTCATATCACAGTAACGTGCAGGTCCTTCATTCGGAATTTTAAACCTCAGTGTGCGGGACGCACACGACGATGACGACAAAAAAACCAAACCACAGGCCAAAAGTGTTTTTCTTTTGGTAGAAAATTTGTGACATTGGGTTAAAAAGAAAAAAAAAAAAAGAACAAATGTCAGGGGCGGCTGGGTTGATGAGAACAGCGAAGACAGCTGTTCTTACCTCTGGAGACGAGAACAGTGACGTGGACGGAGCAGGAGCGGAAAATGAGGGCGGTGATTACAGCAGCCCCGAACGGGCACTTGCGCCACGTCAACGCATAATGGGGCATGATTGGCACCGCCGGCTGAACAAGAGCTGCCGGACTGTAATTAGAATGCTGGCACTCATCAAAATACAGCCAAACAAGGAGACCAGTGATTACTTAAACCTGGAGCGACATTCCACAAGATGGCTTTGCCTTTTAAATTCTTTATTCTGTTTTAGCATTCAGGAAAAAAACAAAACAAAACAAAACACAAAACCACGGGCTATGCAAAATTAAGATGCTACATAATAGGAGAATAAGCGGAACGAGCCTGAGCTTTCTGTATGACCAACATACAGAGATGCGCTTTAAGATTTCAATGGAAATCACTGCAGATTATTTCTCCTACTTCAGAAAGAGATTTGGTTTTGTTAGATGGTTACGTCCCCATTTCATTTGTCTGAACCACCGCTTCTGCAGAGACAAAGTTGACCCACCATACCCACTATCAATAGAGAAATGACTTCTAGGTTTGAACTGTGGCTTTCTAGTCATTTGGTTGATAATTGTGCAGTTATGGAAGTTCTCTTTGAAGATAATGTTGAACCAAGCCTTGCATATTTTCTTTTGAATTTTTCACAGCTTCCTACGTATGTTAGGATTTAGGTAAATCATGTCTTCGAACACATTCCTGGTCGTTTTCAAGGTTGTAATCTGACACAATTGCATTCATCTTTTTAAAAATTACATTTGATTTTTATTTTCATATACTTCGAATATACAGTCTAGACATTTTCCCCTTCTGACCTAACTTACGAATAACCTGTGTCCTACAGTTTGTGTGTGCCGAATGACATAAAGAAATGGAAAAGGTGAAAGAGAGAGAGAGAGAGACTGCTCTAATTGGTCAGATCACTTCGAACCTAAATTAGTTTGGCAAAATTGCGTTTTGAAAAATTAATGTCCAATTGTTCTCATAAGGAACTTTAAGATCGTTTCTCATATTTGATGGAGAAAGAAGGGTTTGTCCGGAAGTGAGTGAGCAAGTATGCAAGTGAGTGACACCCTTAGTCCTTAGAGTGCGTCTCCCTCACACGTTGCCCGCACTTGGCTGTGCATCCCGCACACTGCACGTGCAGGCTCTCCATCCAGTACATTTGCAGAATTGCAGTTTCTAGGACACTTTATGAGATCGGTTCAAATTTCTTTATACACATTCTCTTGTAACACACCCTTTTCCTATCTTAGGTAAATATTCTCATTGGCCTAATGGAGTTTGATTTTTTCCCAGTAGGAGGTAAGGCGACTCTAAGCAGCTGAAAATTCTCTAGAAGTTGTCCGCACCATCTAAATGAAACTATGGTTTCATAAGCCGTAGGTATGGTTTCTTTAGACACCATACGCACCATTTGCTTTTTTCAAGTGTTAAACAATTCCGTTCAATTCCGTCGGGGCTGGGCGAGCGTGCCTGCGAGGTCTTCCAGCGATTAAAGGGCAGTGATGCCGGTATGGACATCTCATGCAGCTTTGCCGGTCCCCCCGCTCCTGGGTGGTAACCACAGAACACCGGACATGCGTGGGAGAGAACAAGTGCGCAAGGACCTCGGCCACGGAGCGAACGGTTAGTGACAACCAAGATTACTTCACACTTCCCGTTCGCCACGCCATGCGCCGTTCGTACCACCTGATGAGCGAACGACTGACAATCGGCACGGGGTTAAGCACAGCTGAAGTGTACCACCATCTCGGTTCTCAGAACTACCTTGTGGGGTTGGTGCTAATACTTGTCGGGAAACTGAGGCACAGACATTAGATTACATAGAGCTGATTATTGCAGGAGTCGATTTGAACTCCCGTATGTGAATCTCATCAGTGGACCTTCAAAATACAAGTTATCCGCCCTACCCCCTTTGGCCAATTTAAGGTCAAAGTTACTAATAGTTATGAATTAGACTATGTGATGGACCTGAGCCTCTAAAATTGTTTTCTGATTTGCTTGTTTTCGGGACACTCCAAATGTTTGGCATCAGCCTTAAACAAATACATTAATAATCTTTTCACTAAAAATAGTCAAGCGAGACAAATTGGGTGAGACTTTTCCACACGGTACCGGATAAAGCTGGTCAATGTGCCCCACGGACCCTTAGTGAAGCTTTTGGTAAAGCACATCACGTTTAGGTAAACCCAGGAATGGTTTGTCTTAATTACTGGGCTCTCTATTGTCTTCACAAGACAAAGCTGGGCCTTTGGGTGGGGGTGTTACCTTCTGTACATACCCAGGAGCTGTAAAAAGGTGCTCAGTAACCAAATGAACGAAGCCCCATTATGATGAGTCTGGCCTCTGGCCTCCGGTCATCCTAGCGGATTGGGCCATATACCCAGGGATCCGAACGCACCTAGAGACTCGGGCCAAGCCCACGCACTCCCTCCCTCCAGGCCCTGGGCTGCTAGTCTTTCATTCTCTCTCCTAACACTCGCTAACGTCTACTTTAATTCCCAAACCTGTCTTGTGTTGAAGTTTTTTATGAGATGATTCTTCTAAACTGAATCACCTATCACACCTAGAACTCCCTTTGGGGAAGAATATCTGTTTAAGCATTACCCTAGAATTTTACTCCTGAAGCCACTCTTTAAAAAATGCTCACAGGTGATCGGTATCATTGCCATTTCTTAGAAACAATTTTTGTTGTTCATACGTAGAGAGCAGAGACCTAGTTTTCAGTGAAAACACCTAGCAATGCCTTGGAGATACAGGGTGTCCTGCTACTCCTAACGTCTGTGCAACAACAACAAAAATCTCGCCTCTGCTCATCTACACAAGCTTTGCTCTACGATTAGTTCTGAATACAAGGACGGCAGATGCCCACTCAATTTTAGAAGATGGTAGTTAATAGTTTCTTTTCACAATAGTCCACCTGGACTACTCGCAACCGTATTCTAAAATGCAGGCAAGGAGGCATTTTACAGAGGGAAAGACAACTCTAGAACGACAAAGCAACTGGTTGAAGGTCACTCAATGAGTCTAAGACACCTGTCGGGGGTCATGGTCCTTCTGTGACACTCCCCAAGAGGCTTTCACGTCTGACCTGAGGCCGGGAGGCAGGGACAGCCTCTGCAGTATCTGGAAGCCAATAAAGACAGACTTTACACAGAGCGTTTGGAAGAAGCAGGTCTAGGGCTTATAATTTACAATTACACTTGTGTATTTTAGTGTCTTGTACAGTTTTAACTACAAGTCAAGGTTTTTTTTTTTTTTCCCCTTTCCCCTAAACCCACAGCATCTGCTATAGAACATGTGTTCTTAATAATCCCACAGAAAGAAGGTTCCACAGCCGAATGAGCCGGGAAACTGCACATTCTGTCCCCAGTGCCGACACTCCTGGTGCCTCAGGAGGCGCATCTGATACAGAGGACTGAACAGTCCTGCACTAAAGAAACACCTGTTTGACCCAACGGTCCCTGAATCTACCCGACGACGAACCACATCTCCCCCCAGCAGCCCTGGCCATGCTCTGCGGAGCGCACTTTTTGGGAAAGTCTCTCCTGTCTATCAGGAGGGGGCTCTGGAAGCACGGTATGCTCTGAGATCAGACCCAAAAAAGCACAAAACGCGCTAACAATGAAGAAAATGTCACGGATACAGCTTGTGAAAGTAAAAATTTTTATTTTGACTGATTTCTCAATGAATGGTTCGATATAATGCCAGTTTTTAGTGGCAATAATTTGGTTCCACTGAAACTCCATGATGCCACAGAGAGCTCCTACTTTTTCCAGGAAGGAGGTAAACGGCTGGAAACAGAAAGCACGACTTTCTAGCAGCATGGCGACTCGTCACACTGCAGACCTCCGAGGTCTGCACCTTCTGGACTAAAAATGGCACAAACATTAACTGGTGACAAAAGTGAGAAATGGGGAACAGGATGTGAACACTGAAAGAATGTATGTACTGTGAAGACAACAAAAAACCAAACACAGCTATAAGGATTTTAAAGGATAATTATAGAAAAGAGAACCAAATATTTTACTCAAATGTTTTTTAGAGCCTTTCTGTAGAGATACAAATATATATATATTTTTTTATCCAAAAATATGTTTTATACAGATAAATGCTTCTCAATTAAAGATGGAACCAAAGCTATAGTTGTAACATAAAACGCTCTTTTTTAAGACTGTTTATCCACCTGAATTTTCAATTTTTTTAAGATTAGTGCATTAAATGTTTTCTAATATAATTACCTGACATTCTTTGTATAGATATAAATCAAGTAGGCATTATTTTTTAAAAGGGTTTATAGGTTAAACAATATTCTTCTAAGATGCTGTGTATATTGAACTTATGACAAGCCCCATTAATCATTATTAATAAACATATCAAAAAGGGCTATATCAGATTTTCTTCTTTATAGTAAATATTTAATTTTCCAATTTCCAGTTTATAAGTGTTGAAAACGCACAAGAAAGATTTTTACTTCACAAGTACTCTTATGTTAATAGAAGACATTTTGATTCAATATATGGCAATAAATCTCCACACATTGTAACCAACACTATGCTTTTTTTCCTTAAAAAAAATGGGAATATAAGACTAACAACCACTACCTATAAAATAAAGCACACAATTATTTTGGTGAATTTACAAATCTTTTTTCCCTGGTGTAAAGGCTACAAAAATTCCTAAAAATTAGAGAACACTGAAAACATATTAAAGTTTGACATCCAACTTTACAGTATTTCCATTTTACCCTGAAAGATAACTTAAAAAATATGACCATACTGGAATAGGTCATCTCGCTAATATAAAAAACTGGTGACAGCAAGAAATTGTATCATTGATACATGTAGAATTTTTGTAAATAGTTATCTCTCTAATTAGAAAAATGTTCGAAGATAAAAAACAAAATAAAATATGGTGGTGGTCCCTAAACTATTTTGAAGGCAAGTAGCTTTGTCTAAGCTAAAATATTTTTCTGACTTATAGTTATTATCCTCCCTTCAGCTGTCCTTTAAAAAAATGCATGAAACAGTACAATAGCAAGAATCAAAGAGCACAAACTGTATTTTCAAGAACAGAAAAGAATTTCTAGTGCTGAAAGATATAGTAAAAAGCAGATTTCTTTGGGGACATTAATCATTTAGATTATAATTCATTATGAAGATTTCTCTTTTCTATTACGTGGAGAGTCTGCTCCATTTGAAGTTACTGTTCCATTTACACCATTTTCTGAAAAGAGAAAAGAATCAGTGTTACTCTCTTTGATGAATAAACCCAAACCTTTATACTTGAAAGTGTCTTCAGGAAACAGAATTTAAAACCCAATATATATTTTAATGCCCTTAAGCGAAACTTATTCACCAGTGCTTAATCTTTACTAGTATTTAACCAATCACAAAACCTAATAACATGGTATATACAACGAACTGAGACTAGCAAATTAAAAGAAAAGTAACTATGTCAATTAGATCTCAATAAAAAAAAGGAAAGTAGTATTTGAAGCAGAAAAAAGTAATAGAAGATAAAAGAAACTCTAAAAAACAACCACATGAATTTTAAAATAGTCTTTAGAACAGTACTTTTGGTAGAAGTAAAGAACCTTTCATATTTGACAGCAGACAAATGAAGTTCGTGGAATGTTTCTTTATAACATTAAAAAGTAGGCGTTTAGGATGATGAGGCTTATGTTTAAGGGTGCATCGGGGCCACCTTCTTTTTTAGGCAATGATGAAATAACTGATGTCAGACCAACCCTCTCTCCAAAAATACCCATAAATGTGAAATACAAAAGTGGCTGTTTAAAGGCCTGGAAAAAGACCAAGGCAGCCATGTGTATTTCTCTCCTAAGGCACTGCCAACTACTAAATGCGCAGGCACCAAGCAAGACTCAGAGAAATCAAGCAGGAAGCAACTCCTAAGAAAGTACAGGCTGCACAGAGAACTGAGAGGTTTCACAATGATAGGGAGACAAAATCCTGAACTCAGTACCTGTCAGGGAAGAAAGCCTTTAGAAACAGTTGATGTCCGAGGAATAAGGGAAAAGTGGAAGTAGAAGGAAATATCAGAAATAGACCCCCGGGTGACCAAGATCAGGAACTGTCAGACACCAAAAGAACAATGATTAATAAAAATCAACATAAAGATGGAGAATTTCACCAGAGAACTGAAATCTTTCATCCTGGAACTAGAAAATACAGTAACTGAAAATATAGATTTACTAAATGAGTTTAATACCAGATTAGGTACAACAAAAGAGATTAGTGAACTAGAAAAAAACAGAGTGAAACTCAGAAAAAAGGATGGAAAAGACGTAAGGGACAGGGCAGAAGGGCTTATTCACTCATGTACTGACTGGAGTCCCAGAAGGACGGGAAACAATGCGGCAGAAGCAGTATCTGAGGTAACGGGCAAGGATTTCCCAAACGTCACAGAAAAAACCGCACCAAGATTCAGGAAAAGTACGAAGAAGATCATACCCAGGCACATCAAGTATAACTGCCCAAAACAAAGACAATTATCAGACGGGATGAAAAAAAATAAAGGAAAATAGAATTATATGGCTGCTTATAAGACACACATTTTATACATAAGAACAAAGATTTAAAGCAGAAAAATATAGGAAAAGATGCACCATGACAATTGTTTACCCCAAGAAAACTGCTATAGCTATAGTAAATTCAGATAAACTAGAGATAAAGATGAACATTTGATAATAAAAAAGAAGAAATGCCATAGCGATTCATAACCACCTTATATTTTGATGACCCTTGAACATATCTTCAAAAGATCTACAGCAAAAGCTACAAGCGGAAAGGGTCAATACCTCCTGCAATAACTGACTGAAGAGCAGGGCTCTTTGCCAGGTCGGTAAAGATGCAGAAGGCTGAACAACGCAACAGACACCTACAGAACAAAACACCCAGGATGCAGACTACGCCTCCCCTTGAAGTGCAAACAGAACACTTACCAAAGCTGAATATATGCTGAGCCATAATGCAAATCTCAAGAAATTCCAAAGCACCGAAGTCAGGCAGAGCGCGTGTGCTTTAACCACAGTGGAATTAAGCTAGAAATCAGTAACCAAAAGAAAACTAGGAAATCCCCAAGTATGTACAGATTTAACAATGCACTTATAAATAAGCCAAGGTTGAAGAAATCGCAATTGGAATTATAAAATATTTTAAACTGAGTGGTGATGAAAAAGGCCTACCGCGACCTGTGAAATAAGGGCAGAGTTTGTCCTTCACTGCACGTCATTCATCTGAACAGATGAGAACCCAGGATCTAGAATCCATCCTAGGAAGGTAAACCGCAATAACGGAGCAGCAATTTAAGCCCAAAGAAAAAGAAAGAAATAAGAACAGAAATAAATGATACGACTGAGAAAATCAACGAAAAAAGACAAATACTGGTTCTTGGCTGATGGAAGGAAAAAGCCTGAAAGGCGTACGTTGCTAGCCCGGAAAATGAAAACTGGTGACCACTGCTGTTCCGTGGCATTAGTAAGATAACAAGAGGATATCATGGATCATTTTACACCAATATGTTCGAAAATTCAGATAAAATAAATTCCTTGAAAAACACAATTTACCAAAAGAGACACAATAATAGAAAATCTGAATAATTCTGTTATCTAACTAAAGAATGTGAACCTGGCCCTTCTGGCTCTGTGAGCATCACCACACGGTGGGCGAGAACGAGTGCCTCACGAAGGGTGGCAAAAACGGAGCCAAGAAGCGAGCGGGTCCGTTTTCTAAGAAAGATCGGTGTGACGTGAAGGCGCCAGCCACGTTCGGCACAAGAACCGCGCGGAAAACGCCAGTCACGAGAACTGAGGGGAACCGCCCCATCTGACGGACGCAAGGGCCGTGTTTTAGACGTGAGCCTGGTGATCTGCAGAATGATGAAGATGCATCTAAAAAATTCTAGCTAATTACTCAGGATGTTCAGGGCAAAAACTGCCTAACTTCCGTGGCAAGGATCTCAGCTGTGACAAAATGTGCTCCATGGTCAAAAATGGCAGGCCACGACGGAAGCTCACTCATGCTGGTGCCAAGACTACCAAGGGTCACTCGCTTCGTCTGTGTTGCTTTGAGAACAAGTCCAACGAGCAGATTCGAAGGGCCCCTGACGCTCAGCATCAACAGTTCCGCCAAATTCGGAAGGAGACGATGGAAATCATGCCCTGAGAGGGGCAGACAAAGGGCTGGGAAGAAGTGGTCAGTGAAGATTAACTGATAAATTGTCAGAAAAATCGTAATGCCGAAGCAGCCCAGGCGTGACCTGGGGAAGCTCGCGGGGCTTCACGGTGAAGGCAGCGGCCCTGCGAAAGCTCTGCGGGGTGAGACGGGTATGCGCCCGGTCCCGGATCGGCTTCAAATTCAGACTTTTCAAGGTAACAAAACCTATTTATGATGTTTTTAAAAAAGTAAATCTGTAGTTTAAAACCTTCCTATAAAGAAGGGTTTAGGTTCCACAGCTTCACTGTGAATCCTTTCGAACCTTTAAATATACATCCCGCTACACTTTGATGGCTGCCTGATGGGAGGGGAGTTGAGGGTGGTGGAAAACAGAAGGGATTAAGAGGTACAACTCAGTAGCTACAAAAGAGTCCCGGGGATGTAGAGTACAGCACAAGAAACAGAGCCGGTAACACTGACAACTGTATGTTGTCAGATGGATACTGGATTTATCGGGGTGATTGCTTTTTAAGTTATATAAATGTCTAATCACCATGCTGTACACCTGAAACCAATATATTATATGCCAAATGTAACTAAAAATTTTAAAAAAGCAAAAGAAATAATGCTGATATTACACACAGGCCCAAGACTTTCTATAAAGCTAGCAGAACCCTGGATACCAAAACCTGAGAAGGATATTACCAAAAACAATAAAACGCTAATGACAAGCCAATCTTTTACATGAACACAGATGTAAAAATACTAACAAAATGTTGAAAAAAAACAATTCAGCAAAAGTGATGTTTTTATCATCATCAACTTGGGGTTATGCCAGAACGCAAGACTGGATTTATATTTGAGAAGCGATACATTACAAAAAAAAAAAAAACACACACAACAATATCCTTTATGAATAGATGAAAAAATCCTAAAGAAAATACTAGCAAGCCAAATCAAGCAACATCTAAAGAGGATTACATACCATGACTAAGTGAGATTTACCCCAGAAATAACTATTGACTTAACATTCAAAATTCAATTAAGGTGATTCATGCTATCATAAAGGACAAAAGCCATTTGACAGTCTCGGCAGATTCAGAAAATGCAAGTGACAAAATCTAACATCCTTTCATAATAAAAAATACACACTAGGAACCGAAGGAAACTTTCTCAACCTGATAGAGACCCACGATAACATGAAAAGGAACAAAACTGGAGGGCTCACATTTCCTGATTTCAAAAGTTGCTACAAAGCTACAGTAATCAAGACAGTATGGCATAAAAACAGGCCTACTGGTTAAGAGAGTAGAACTGAAAGTCCAGAAATAAGTTCTTACTTTTATGGTCAACCGATTTTTAACAAGAGAATCAAGACCATTCAATAAAGAAAAATTAATTCTTTTCAACAAGCGGTATAAGAATAACTGGATATCAACAGGCAAAATGATGAGTGTAAAATGGTACTGCCACTTTGGAAAACAGTTTAGCAGTTCTCCCAAAATGTCAAACACAGAGTTATCATATGACTCAGCAATTCCACTCCTAGGTGTGTACCCAAGAGAGCGAAAAACAGGTGTTTAAACAAAAACCCACACATGAATGTTCAAAGCACTACTGATCGTAGCCTAAAAGTAGTACCAATCCAAACATTCAACTAACATATGGTTAAACAAAGTACAGTATAATATTCCATACAATGGAATATTATTTGGCCATAAAAAATGAAGTATCTGGACATGCTACATGTTTGAACCTTAAAAACATGCTAAGTGAAAGAAATCAGTTGCAAAAGATTACATATTGCTATGAGTCCATTTATATGAAATGTCCAGAAAAGGTTCAAGCAATCAGATGTTATTTAAAAAACAAACAAACTATTCCACTTGGCGCTAAGAGCAGATGGGTTATAATGAGGTATTGTTTTTTAAATAAGATGCGTGAAAGAACAGACCACCACTTCCTAGGTTAGGTATTCACTAAAACTGCCCGTATACATTGGCTTCTAGTGGCTCAAGGTAACCACGCAGGGAAAACTACGAGGACAGCTTTGGAGGGGACTGACTGACCCTAGAGAATCACCGAACTGCAGAACGGGGCAAGGTTCTTTGCCTCTAATTTTGCTAAAATGTAGAATAAAATTTTCTTGATAGGATTTTAATCTTAGTAAGATTATAAATAAGACCCGCAACAGTACCTGTTCCTTTTCGAGAAGACCTGCCTTTCGTCACTGCTGGCTTCTTCTTCACAGCTGGTACCTGAAAATTAGAATTTTCCCTCCACCTCCGAAGCTGAAAATTAATAAACTTCCACATCATGAATGCTTGGGTAATGCAAATTGATGCCAGAACCGCAATTCTGAGGATATTAAGAAAAAAAAACAAAATATTGGAGCACATCAAAACAATACCATTGAATAGTCTATTTTGTTTTGATATTAATTTAGTGCTAAATTCCCAAGGTTATGTTCATAATTATCCCATTAATAATTAATCCCAGAAGTTAAATAAATGCTTTAGTATTTAAATTTAGACATAAGAAACCGCAACATGAAATCAAATCAAATGAATATTTTCCCTAACCCCTACATTGACCCCTTCATTTTTTAGATAATTCATACCGTAACCTGATAATACTATACAGCTGTACAAAGTGAGAAAAATGTTCAACTGACCGTACCTTACAGCCAACACATTGAAGTTTCCAGCACTGAAATCCAGTTTCTGGTTCTCTGCTCTTGCAAGGCCAAAGCCAACAGTGAGTACCGAAAGAATCAAAGTCAATAGTCTTCCCAAAACAAACAAAACTGCCCACAGAGAAAATCTGGAAGGGAAAATGTCGCGTCAGATTTACACGACTGCAAAGATGAGGAAATACTCTAATAGGGGTCAGATTCCTATTAAGTAAATGCATATTAAAACACCATTTCATATTTTTATGCAAAATGGACTCTACAAGTATAAGGTTTGGAAAACACTACACTGTATTACACTCTTAAAGATACACATTAGCATATTTAAGGTTCTAGGAAGTCCAGTAAAGAAATGTTTTTTTGTTTGTTTGTTTAGCTGATCCTTTTATCTTAACCACTGTTAATGATCCTCAGAACTACTGGTATATGTAGTAATTTTGAAAACTGCTGGACAAAAGCTGTGCTGTAAACAGAATATTAATTCTCATTTAAGAGTCCTAGTTCTAATTTTTTTTTTTAAGGCTTCATACTCTTTACAAGTCATACTGCTTCTATTCTGTTTCCAGTTCGATTTTTTCATCAAACTATTTTAATATCTTTAAGGATATATATACCTACTATTTCATTTTCTTCTGAAATTTCACTTCCCTAGTTCTTTTTCCAAAAGAAAAAAGATGCATTAAGCAAAGTTAGAGAAGTTAGAAGTGAACCTAAAAAGCCTCCACAATTACAAGTTTCTATGTAATCTCTCTCTTGCCTTAGACTCCATTTGAGAGTAAAATATCAACCTGAATTGTTAAATAATTTCATTTTGTTTAAAGCTGTAATGGCAACTTATTCAGTAACATAACTGCCCAGGGCATGGACCTTAGCGGCACAGGCACTGACTACACCAGACAGAGTGGCTAAGCAACTCACCCTTTCTGATACTTTTCATCGCTGAAATAAAACAGGCGGGAAATGTGGAAGAGAAATTCAACAAAATAATGCAGCACCAAAAGAACAAGTCCTAGATGATTCAAGCTGTTGAAAAACCAAATTGAAAATGTAAAGATTATTTATCAGTTAAGACAGATGAGCATTCTATCTGCCCCATCCACATCCACACGCAGGAGAAATCCCGACTCACTTCAGCAGATAAGCCCCGGCAACGTGAAAGAGGTAAAGTCCGATGTAGACGAGCTGACGGGGAATGTCCTCCTGCAAGCAGAAGGCTGCGTTACAGATGGCAATGCGGAAACGTTTCTGTCCCCTGGGCAATGTGGCCGCGTGGAAAACATACTCTTGTAGCAGGCCTGAAGGTCACTCTGCCCCACACCTGGTCCCAACCGCTCCTCCCAATGAACAGCGTGGCGACCCATGTGTATGCGTGAATGGTACCTGGGTTTATCTGAATCCGATGAACTCAAAGTCCCTTTCAGGGCTAAGATCTATGTTTCCTTTTATAATAAACATTTACTAAATGACACACTATTAATAACCATAATGATGCCCTTCTAATATTATACCTGCTCTGTTTATAAGCAATAGAAATACTTTTGTTTACCTAAAATAGTATTTACATTTTTTAGCTTAGGCTTTTAGTCCCTTTCATTATCAGTTACGGTCATTAAAATTGAAGGTTCAAAATTTTTCTTCTCACTTAGGATACCACCTAATTATACATTCTCCTTTTAACAACCCTGTCAGCCAAGTCATCATTTTTCTTTTGCTTCTCATTTCTCCTTCCATAGTACCCAACAACCTGGTTGTTAGAAAGTGTTTTTAAAAAACATAAATCAAGACCCGCTAGTGGATCATAAAATCAATTTAGGGGGTCACACTAACCTCTATTTTTAGAATATAGACTAGAAAATGTACTGTTCCTGAAAAATGTATTTCAGATTTTACACCCCCTCCCACACACAAAATTATGATGTAAAATCTAGTCTTCCACCTTGGAGTGCAGTCAAAAATGTTTGCAAAATACAGTGATGGGTCCAATAAACAATTTCCGAAATGCTGTACCTCTCTTGTTGCTATTGTTTTGGCAGTTTTCCATTATACGGGTATCCCCAGCTTTCCCAAAGTTCGCTTTACTTTTACAAATGGCCTAGCTTAGAATCTGTTTCCCCTAACTGAAAGGAATCAGAAGAGGATTACGAAAAAAGGCGAAAAGTGAAAACGGCGTTTGGCGTTTGGCATGTGTTTGGCAGTGAGTCGTTAGAGGCAGCGTGCACCCCGAGCCGGCGGCACCCCAAGCTCCTTCCCCGGGAACCAAAGCCAGCATCTCGGCGCCAGGCCGCCAGAGCGCCGAACCGCGTCCGTGAGCATCGGCGCTTCATCGCGACCCGTCGTGGGGGTCCGCGAGCAAGAAGTGGGCGCCCTACGGTAACTGCTTCTCTGCTCCAGGCCCTCCAGCTCCTGGAAGGTGTCGCGGGAACTCCACCCCGGGACGCGCGGGGAACCTCCAGGCCCGCACAGCTGGCTGTGTTGGCCGAGCGTGCAGCCCAGGCCGTGTCCGCCTGGGTGGCACCCTTCGCGCACCGCGCACGGGCGATCATCCAACCTAACGCGGCGCGGGCCGAGCGCCGCCCCTGGGGACCCGCGCCGAACTCGCCCCGGCGCCCAGGGGGGCCGCGCGGGGCTCCACGGGGCTGCCTCTCCCCCTACACGTACCACACCACATCTTCGGGGGAAGAGTCGACTTTCACGAGTGTACTTCTGAAACTCGGGTTCCCTAGTGAGAACGGGTCGTGCTGGGAGGCGGACACGGCCGCAGGGCGCCGTGGACCCGGGGAAAGTCCCAAGCCCTGAGGCCACGGTCCCCCTTCCGGCGGGAGAGAGAAGGGCCCCTGGGCACAGGCCGTCTGAAGAGCCCCTCCACTCGATTCCCGAGCTTCCATGAGACCCCTCTGCCCGCGGGAGCGGGGCGGGAGAAGGCGTCACGCCCGCACGCCGCCGCCTCCCGAGGGGCCCTTCGCCGCCTGGGGTCCCTTCGCGACAGCAGGGCCCGGGGCCGGCAGCGCAGCGCGACACGCCACGCCGCGTGTACACCGCGGGCACCGCACGGGACGACTGTGGACAGGGCACCACGAAACATTTTAACCGCAACTTTAAACAACATATTTTAAGTTACAACAAGGTGGCATGTAAATGACTTGAGATGGGAAATACTGCCATATTCCTTCAGACGTGCTCATCAATGCTCCAAATTTCTGAGAGGAAAACACAGCCAAGGGCTCCGAAGACTTATAAATGGAAGCTTTTTAGTTTTTAATTGCTGACTGAACATTAAACTTCTGTTAAAAATGAATTTGCTGGGAAAACTTCTGTTAAAACTATTTTATAGACGTGTAACTTCTTGGGAGGATTAAAAAAAGATTTACTTTTAAGGAAACACAAATAGGTTTTAAGAATAAATCAATTAGTGAGAACCTAGCTGCCTTTCTTCCTCTCTGACAAATCTAAAACCGTTGTTATAAATTACGAAGTACATTTCAAAAAACCATTCCATTTCTCTTGTCTTAAATCACAACTTAATTAGGTAAAGCAAGGTTGTGCTTGCCATTAGGTAAAGAAAAGCCCAGAACTTTTACCCTAACTCCAGGTTCAAATTTGCAGCTTAGCTCCGTCTGTCTGATAGCTGACCGACTGAGTCAATGACGGAGAGTAAAATGCCACCACCACCTGCCACCCCCACAACCATCGAATGCCTGCAAGAGCTTTCAAAATAGTTTCCGAAACTTTCAAAAGGTCAGATTTTCAAGAAACCTTTTGCTAAGTAACGCTCCCTTCAGCTGTACACAAATTGGCCAATGTTTTCCAAAGCAATGTCTGTATACTCGGAGCCTAACCAGAAAAAAAGTAAAAATAAATGAGCAACAGAGATGAGTGAAATACCACAGGGAGTGGCGGAGATTGTGGGGAGCTGCAGAACACACACCCTACATTAAAAGCACTGTCGTATGATCTTAAAAATACAAAGGTAATGAGGCGATGTAGCATGATTTTTAAAATAAGAAATTTTATCTAGATTTCATTTAGAAAAGTGCTGCTTTTAGCATCCCTGTTCTAAGTCAAAATCCTCTGACATTCGTCAATCCTCAAGGGGTTATGGCCCCACTGGAGGGGTGCTTACATGTCAGAGGAAACCCACAAAGAGCCTGCCCAGCACCATCGTCTCTGGGGCTTACACGTTTCCACCAACTGTGGGAATGGGAAGAACAGAGGCGGCTGGACAAAATTTGGCCCTCTTAGTGGGAGCTCATGGTATGCGTTCACTGGCCACACCACGGCACGCCATCCAAAGTAGCTCATCGCTGTTCTAGAATCTAGAGTCTAGATGAATATGCAAGTGACTGAGAGAAGTTATTTTGGTTTCTCAAGACGTTTTTACATATCATCCTATGATTCTGTTATGTAAATAAACTTTTTCTACTAGGATCCAGAAATGAGGTTTTGCTTACTTGTTTGTTTAAAGATAGACAAACTTTTTTTATACTTGAATTGAAAAATACATAATGAAACTGAGTTATTAGAAAAGCTTTGCCAAGTTCTTATACAGTCTTTTTTAAAAATTATTTTTTACCTTAGCTTATTGAGCTATATAATTTATATACAATAAAATGTACAGTTTGGTGAGTTTTGACAAATGCATAGTTGTGTAACCCATATTCCCATACTCATACAGATATAGAACAATTCTTTAACCCTAGAAAATTTCCTCAGTTAATCCCAGAATCCTCAAGGAAATCAGTATTTGGGCAAACCAAAGTTCTTACATAGCCTTAATGTATATGTAGTTTCCTTAAGGATGAAACTATGGAATGACTTAAAAGCCTGATAGTGTCATTTGTCATGAAAAATCTTATAGTATACTTAAACCAAATTCTAAAATTATCAATAACTGCAAGTGAAATTTTTAGTTGTTACTTCAACATCTTTTTATTAAAAAGTCAGCCATATACTTTAGTAAATTTTTGCTTTTAGAAGACAATGCTTTTCTTAACTAAACTATACTAAAAAAAACTTTACTTTAAATGGAGTATCACATATATGCTCAAATATAAGGCAAAGATTTTCCCCTAAACCACAGATGGAGCCATCTCATATTTAAATCTGTTCAAACCTCATATTATATGGATCTATATCGATTAGTTTATTCTGAACAACAAATAAATGTGTGGGTAAGATACACAGCCTTAATCCTCAATCAATATAATTTCTAAATGCTTACGGAGGTCTAGTGCAGGAAGCAGTAAGACAAAAGTAAAGACAATGCTCTTTGAAACATTGAGGTGATTTAAAAGTGGCTCTAGTGATGATGAAATAGTAATAATATTTGCATGTGGAAAGTGTGAATATAACTTTCACGAAATAAGAGGAAAAAAGCATTATTTCTCATTTAATATACTTTATATGATATATAATTAAATAAACTAAATATCAGAAATAAAACACTTGGCTGTTTCATTCACACTTCCCTGAAACCTCATATATTCAAGATTGCTAAGAAAATATACTTTGAATCTGCTTATGGGTAAAATGGAGGACTGTTTATATTGAAGCATATATATTACATGTGATTAAAATATTCTCCTCAAAAAAAAAAAAACTGAGTTATTTGTGACTAACACACCTCTTGGACTACTACCAACAGTGTTCCTTTCTTCATTTCTCTGTGGGGTCGGTTCAAAACAATCACTGTACTAGTTTCTTCCAGTAAAGAGTTCTTCCAAAAATAATTTTCGGAGTAAATTTTAAGAAACTGTTTAACACATATGCAGCTGTTACTTTCAAATTATGTTAATTACTTGAAACAGTTACTTTTGACTGTAATATGTAGGTGTTAAAAATAGTTCCACAGTTAAGTTCTAAGTTATGCAAATTATTCCATAAAAATTAGATTGCATTTCTGGAGAAATGCCATCTGGCAGGAACCGATAAGAAAAGAGCTTTAAGAACCAAAATGAACAATTACTTTGAAATGTCCCTCTTGACTTACATGGTCAATGAACAAAATACAGACATATGGATTAATATTGAAACCCAGAAGTATTATGTCCATGAGTATATAAAAAGCACACGAATATGGCTTTAAATACTTGAACCATGGTGCTAAGACATCAAAGGAACTGTGATATTCTCAGCAGCACTGCCCAACAGAATGTCCTGCAGCGGTGGAAATGTTCTCTCTCTCTGCTATCTACAGTGGTAGACAGTGTAGGCACAGGTGGCTAGTGAGCACCTGCGACAGGCCTGGTGTAACCACGACAGTGAATCTGTAAATTTAAATGTGACCAGTGACTCTGTATTGGACACGGCAGCTCTAGGACATCTATGGTTCACATCAGGTGCTTACAGAACTTGGAAGGGCTACTGGAAATTTGGGAAGGGCTACTGGAAATTCTGAGTCTACGCATTTTATCTTAAGACAGTTGTAGGTCAAAGGTATTACGGATCATCATCCTAATCCTTACCATTGACTTAACTAGAACAACGTTCTACTTTAGAAAATAAATCAGCCTAAAAAGAACTTTTGAGCCACAGTACATGGACTCCAATTTGGTGCTATTTTTCAATGGTAGCAGACAGCATCAATGATGAAAGACACAGGACACAAAAAAACACAGACACAAAACAGTAATAAATCAACTCTAGTCACAAATGAACTATTTATAGCACATGTAGAAATAAGCGTTTGTGGCATTTGAGAGGTAGAGGTAAACTCGTCACTGGGTTCTTATACTTCTATTATGGAAAGCTTCTCAAAGTAAGGTAATAAAAAGTTCTGAATGTGGAAAAATGTAAACACATATACAACCGGCAGAGTATAATAAATCCCCATTGTACCCATATCCCAGTTTCAATAGTCGTTAACTCATGACCAAACTTGCCTCCTCCATATCCTCATCTACGTATGATTTCATATGTGGGAATTTTAACATTACGTCTTCCCTAAAAAGGGAGTAGAAGTGCTTGATTAATTTACCAGAGGGAAAAAGCATCCCAGGAAAAGGAACTGACGTGCCAGGATTATAAAACTCAAGAATATTCACGTGAAAGAAGCGGAGGAAGAAGGGCCCAGGGCGGTGGCACAGATGAGCAGCTTTATTTACTTACGTAGTTTAAAACAACAGAGCGCTGTAATAGGTTTTAGAGGAAAAAAGAGTTAAATAAAGGAAATACAGTTGATTTGTGATAGATAGGCTGTTAGTCTGACTTCAGAAGTACTGAGGGCAAAATTAGAAAAAAGAATATTGCAGTGCTCCAGCAGTTTATTTGTTCAAATAAAACAAACATCTTTCCCACATGCTAAAAAGGGAATGCTCCACCCATAGCAGGAAAAGCTTCACTGGTGAATATTTAACCATGGTTTACTTTTTTCAATGCCAAATTTTTCTTTGGGATTTACACACAGAACCATCAGTTGTAGAATAATCTGATTAATCCTTTGTGTCTCACTTGTGACACTGCTAAGAATATCAATAGCATGAAACTAAAATTACATTTCCAAATTTGTTTGAATTATAATTTTTTTAAGTTATCACTAATATAATTTTAAATGAGCAATTAGAATGTCAAATGTTAAATAATCCCTCTCTAAGTGAAAAGAATGACTAAAGGTTTTCAGTAAGTATTTAAGAACATCTGTCTTTGTGGAGAGAGGTGAGGACATCAGAAAATATTTAATTTTAGAAGGACTTTACAGAAAAGGAAAAAATGACAAGATAATTTTTAAAATCACAAAATTCCAGCTTACTTTTTTGGTTTTCTGGAAGTAGAGTTCAGGAAAAGCATGAAACCAGTAAGCCAACTGCGATATGTAGAAAAATTTCATTTGAAATCTGCATAACACAAGAAAGGAAAACATATATTTTACAGCATAATACTTTAAAAAGAATAACGTAAAAACGAACACTATAAATTAGGATAGTTACCTTTGTGTCACCATTTCAGGGCCCCTCACAGTACTCTGCACCTTTAAATAACTCCCCCACAGCCACTTCCCATCTCCCTAGGGTGCTCCCACCATCAGTCGACTCCTCTGGATTCAACGCAGAAGACATCTGCAGAACCCTGGTAACATGCAAGCGCGTTGGGAGGAGCCAGCGGCCCTGTCCATTAGTTAATACTGATTCGTGTGTCATGTTAGCTACTGAAAACATGAGGAACGTGACCGAGGGAATCAAACCGCAGATCAGTTAAGGTTTCATCAGAACAAGCAGGGGAGGCAAAAGACCGACACAAAAGCAAAGGCGCACGGATTAAAAATCACCTGAAACCGGGATAATCCCAATTTCCAACACCCCCCGGCTTTTTTCTTAGTGAAATATGTTAACTCTACCTGGTAGGAACACTGAGAGCCCCAAATAAATGGAGGAAAGCCAGGATTAAAGGAAGGAATATGGCACAGAAGGGTCCCCCGAGACGGATTCTAACCAGCCTAGACAACATATTGTCTCCTCTTTACATCACACCCCTCCAGGCCTTCTGCCTTCTCTTTATTCTCCCTTCTCTCACTCCTCCAGAAGTCTAAAATAGAGAACACAAGCCAATCTGAAATCATTTCTGGGGAGAGGAAAAAATACAGTGCCATATCGATATAATGTTTATGACCCCATTCTGTAAAAGTTCATTGACTTAATCTAAATTTTAAAAGTTAGGATGACTGAGCAGAGTGGGTATTACTGCTGAACTTAGAACAAAGATATGCATGGTCATGTTATTCCCTTCAGAGCTCTTTCTCCAATTCTTACATCACAGAGCATCTGCTAAGTAATATCTAAGTGACAAGCACCTACGGCCTGGCATGACAAAGGCTATAAAATAAGGGATAGTTTCTCTCGCTGTCAAGGCACAGACAGTCTTGGTGGGCATGGGCATGATGTAAGACTTACAAAATGAGGCAATTATAGAACAGTCAAGACAATGTAAAGATACTACATATTATACACCAAAATGACACATTTAGGAAAGCAAAAAACAATATAGGCAAAAGTAAAAAAATAATACGGAATAGATGTACTAGAGCTGGGCTTGAAAAATGAATAATTTAGTTGAATGTCTTTGCAATGACTGGGCTTCTTACAGCACAGTACAGAAACCCTGGAGGCTAGAAAGATGAAAAAGAAACAATCCCTACCCTCGAGCTTATAGTGTGAGAGAATAAGAAATTGAAAGAGTGAGGAGGCTGGGGGAAAACAGGAGCAAAGGCTTAGAGAAGATGGAGCAGCGAGGAGGACAAAGGATGAGGGAGGGGAACACAGAGTACTACATAGAGGCGACTGTTCCAATCAGTTTTCTCAAGCTAACGAACACGTCGAAAAGATTATCTATGTTAAAAAAGCACACAGGGTTTTTTTTTCCCATGGCCTGGGACTGCAAAGACACACTACTGTATGACTTTGCCTAAGAGCCTAAAGAGAATAATGAGAATGAATTCTGCTTAAAAGTGACGTAACCATGGTCTTTAAGAAAAGCCTACTAGAAATGACTTACGTCATCAGGTTATGGGGATAAGCCCTCCACAAGATAGTTGGGTCTGAGATGTAATTTTCCTAAGAAAGAAGATATAAAAATTAGCCTATTAGTATATTGCAAACTTCTTGGAAAATAAGACAGACAGTATTTTCATTTCTTACACATTTACAACTCTTTCCCCACATCAGGTTCCAAAGAGCCCACTGAAGTTAAAGTTTTTAGTTGTTTTAGTTATTGTAAATTCAGCTGAATTGCTTACTTTAGTGAAGGGAAAATCAATATGAGAGCTAAAAAGTCAAATAAGACATAAAATTCCTGGCCTTCTGAAGTCTTTCAATCCAGCAGAGTAAAAAATACATGTATGCGAACAAACATCAAACAACCAAAAAACAGAAATGGTATGAAACACAGGTACAACAGCTGCGGGAGATGAATTTTATTGCAGATAAATCAGAGTAAAATTTCAGGAAAGAGGCAGCACCTGACAGGTGATGGGAGCTCACGGCACTAACAAGTTTTACAAAGATTATGTCCACGTACTACCCCAATCTTTTCCTTAGATAACCAGATCTACTCGGTGAGATTTACTGCACAAGAAAAAAAAAATCTAACGTGATTTATCTTTAATATGAATATTCTGCTACTGAAATGTCACACTTTATGTTTTTTTAAAAATTGATAAGATAGATTTTAAGTGGAAATGTACAGATATCTGTAAAGTACCATTAAAGCAGCAGTGTAAAATGAAACGAGCAGTGAATGGAAAGGCTGAGTTTTCGTCTGTCTCCAATATTAGGTGTCATAGCTGGAAAATTCACTATGCCTATTTATTCATCTCTTAACCTGGTGATTAAAAGAAAGTGTCCTGACAAACTCGAAAATATGTAAACTTCGGAGTTGATATAACTTTAAAGGACCATTATTACTAATACTAAAGTAGATACTGTCTTTCCCCATTGATAGTTAGAATGATACGCTTAAAGGTTTAGATAGCTTTAACAGGAAAATTAATCACCATTTTAAGTTACTTGGAAAATATCTGAGCTGTTTTCAAAGGGGGAAAGGTCTAGAAACATAAATACAGTGTCACTGTACTATAGCTATAAACATTATAGACATAGTATCACTGACATCTTACCCTCTTTGCTAATACAGAGTTATCTACAAATGACTACAATACATACAAATAACGTTAGGATTAATTACAAATGAGTATAGCTTTCTGAAACATAGTTTAGAATTTTTGCTGTATAAAAACTAACTATTGAGACAGTGAAACTTGATTTATACTAGTTCAAGAGCAGAATTCCTAACCTTAGATAAGAACAACAGAAGAGGAATTTTTCTAAGGTTCAAGATTTGCTTGTGAGCATTAAAAAATTGGACATCATTATCTGTTCTGGGTATACAATGTAACTACTTTGAGAAATGAAGTTTAAGCACAGTACATACTTACAGATACTAGAATGAATGTGCCCCAAATACAAGAAAATAGGTAGAATGCACTAAGCTGACCGGATTCATTAAATTTGCTGTGTTTCGTTTTGGAGAAGTGCATTCGCCTGTTAATTTTCTAAAAATAAAAACAATCAATAGGTAAGATTACAAAATACATTTAAGATATGACTATCACAGTATGGCAAGTCAGTATTTTACAAAGCATAGATTTCTAAGATGGTATACTTACATCCAACACATACTCTTGAATTATGGCATGAATAATTATCGCCACTAGCATGTAGAAGAAAACTGTAGCCAAATCTTTGATACCATAGTAATAAAGGGACGCTGATTCAGTAGCTTGTTCTTCTGAAGGCCAAAAAGGACAGGACACACATACACAAAAATATACATGAGATTATAAAACAGCACTAAGTACAACATAGTTATGGAAACAAGCAAAAGATGACTAACCTGATCAATAAGTACTATAGAAACATCGTGGTCATTTGCATTTGGACATCTTAGTTTAGGAGCAATGAAAACTGAAGAGGCTATCTAGAAATCGAAAGCTTCGGAAACTACAAAGACTTGACACATGTTAGTCACAGCCATCAAAACCAAAAAACAGGGAGGAGGGGCCATACTCAGGTCCTGGGGAAAACTGTAACACTGGTATTACCCCGGGGTAGAGCGGGTTATATGCAATTTACACCAAAGTTATACTTAGCCCATTTGCCTGTCTTTTCAAGGACCTTTTGCAACTTTCTACTTTCTACCTCTACTTGCACACTAGACACATTATGATTCTGAAGAGAAAAACTGATTTAACCTAAAGTGATTTAGTTTTGATCTATAAGCAGTAGAGATAACTGCTACTTGAAATTGTTTTTGGTCCTCAAAATTGCCATAATTGTTCAGAACAAATCTTAATCAAATAGTTGGGAACTGGTAAAAGTGCTACATTCTTCTCTGGCATATTCGAATTTCAAAATAACTGTGGTTTTCTGTAATCTGATATCTAAGTCACTAAATCAAGTATTTAGAAAACCATATAACTTAACAAAAATCAACTACTGTTCTATAACCGATCTTACCTTATAAATAGAGAGATTTAGGGCAAGTTTACTACCTAAATATGTTAATATTTCATTAACTGGATATTCCCATCTGTCACCCATGCCAGTTAATTATATTACTGTCTTCGATTACGGTCAACTTCCAGTAACAACTAGATCTTCGCAATGCAAAACAGAGAAAACCCTTTTGAAATAAAACCTAAAAGTGTAGTTTGGGTACTATTAACTACTAGAGCTTCCTGACAGTCTCTGTAACCGAAATAATGTTACAGGTAAAGCGCAACAAAAAAGCAAAAATAAAATTGGCTTAAAAGGATTGTTATTACAGATCCAAAACTCAGAGGTCAGAAAAAAACAAACCTAAATGTTGTGCCTGGATTGAACAATGACACTGTAAACAAATGTAAAATATCTATGCTTAGAATTGTCTTATGAAGAGATCGGAGAGAAAGAGAAGGCAAAAAAAAATTTTAAAAAAAGTTCTTCGATGTAATTTCAAGCCCACTTATAATAAAAATATTAACAAACATTAAACATATACAAACTGATTTTCATATCATATACAAGGTGAAGCCAACCGAAACATTAGATCGTGCATTATTACAAAATCGTCAAAATAATGTCCAGTCTAATCATGAGATTTGTGAAAATTAATGAAGAATCCAGTTTTCACGGACGTTTTTGACTTTGTCCAACTGAACTTTTCTACGTGAACAGAAAATTCCGAAGGGAAAGCGCCTACCTGCTGCAGGGCGGGTAACATTGTACTGAAGGGTCACGAAAACGACAGCAGCTTTCGCCGTTATCTAGAAGGAAAAGGAAAGATCGAGTGAATTCGTGCTCTCCTGAACAGTACATCAGGGAAGTACTGCAAGGTCTGTCCCCAAATCTAAGAACCAAGGGCACCCTAGTGCCAGCGGCACCCTGACAGGCACCAAGAGAATTCCTGATTACCAGCGAGTCGAGCCTGAGTGTTTACAAAATTCACCAGAGCATTCTACAGTTTGGATGAGATTGTGCAATTCATTCCTAACTTTAAGACTTCAAAAGAGGCTCTCTGCAGTTCCAGTAAACAGTGATTTGGCAGATAATGCTTCTCTACTTTACACTTTGTACAAAAAACACAGTTTCTAGCAAGAAACAATTTTAATGCAAGTTAATAAAAGGAAACACAGTTACTATGACAAAAATGGATCAAAGGTAGGGTCTGTGGTGTGTGTGTAATCTCCCACACACCTGGCATACCAAGTGGTCAGTAAACATTTAACTGCCCTAACTGCTGGCAAAAGTGGTCAAAACAGAAGAACAGAATGCGTACTGAATATTTATAAGTACCAGGCAGTGTGCTAGACAGGAAAGGGTAACAATGATGGATGATACATAATCCCTGAAGACGAAGAAGAGTTTAGCTGGGCCAGGAAGACTGCAGAATCAGTGCCATGGTACCCAGGATCGACGAGGAACTTTTTTGGTCATCGTTTTTTCCTGGGTGTGGAATGAGGCACGTTCTGGACAGGCTTCTCAGAGGATGGGGTGAGGTGGTGTGGGAACTGTCTCACTGGAAAAGAAAAGCTGACCAGCGGGACGAAGAGGGCAACGTGGCAGAAGAAGCAAAGTGTGAAGGTCGGGTCGCAGATGACACAAGGCCTGGCCTGGGCACACATCAGAAGTGGTAGAAAAGCTCGGAAAAGCTACCAAAGCCTTGTTTGTTGAGCTAAGTAGATAAGATTTTATTTTAGCATGATGAGAGAATTTTGAGGAGAGAGAGGTTTATGTGTGGTTTTTAGAAAGACTGCTAGTTGTGGTTTATTGAGCGGTGTCCCAAGCCCCCTTGGACCCGTATCCTCACTGCGACCAGACTCATCTGGTCATGTTAACACCTCTCCCCACGCCCATCCGCCACCCCTGCCCTGGGAAATCCTTCAATGGATTCCCATTCTTTCTAGAATAAAAAACAGAACCTTCAATGTGGCCCATACAACAAACCCATGGCCGTCCCTTGGCCCCTAGCCTCATCTTAGGCCATTTCTTTCCACTCCCCTGCCTCTTGCACTCCTACCACGAGGTCCACGCACATGCAGATCTGTCTACACAGTGTGGGAAGACTTCCCCCTCAGATCTCAGCTCAAGTGCACCTTTTCAAGGAAGCCTGCCCTGTCCCCTTGAGTAGGTCATCCTTTGTTATGATGTCCCAGAGAAGGGTTTTCCTTCAAAACACAAACTCTTACTGTGACTGCTGTAAAAATTTCTGCCTCACTCATGAGAAAGCAAGCCCCGTGAGAGCTGGGATCATGCTTGTTTCTGCTCATCACTATATGCTCAGAACCCGCAGGAGGCATGGCACATATCGGGGGCTGGTCAGCATTACAGAATAAGTACTAGATAAAACATAAGCTGGAGTAAGTATGCAGGTGAAATATAAGAATTCTGGAAGAGCGCGCAGGACAGATCACAAGAGCACAAGGCATGAACGACGGAGGTGGTCAAGGTGGTACTGCTCAGGCGGAACAGGCTTGGAAAGCAGAGTCAAAGACTATCTACGGATGCTTACAGCCTGAACAACCGAGTGAAAAGTAGTATTATTAATAAAAATTTGGAATACAGGAGGAACAGCAGGTTTGGGGGTAAAGAGAAGAAACTGAGTTCTAGATAAACTTAGATTTCTGTGACAGATACGGGTAGAAAGATTACTAGACAGCTAAAGCCTAAGTCTGGAACTCTCCGCAGGGAGACCCTGCTTAAAGATTTGGGACTCCCTATTCACAGGCAGTAGTTGAAGCTATGGAAACACATACATCATCCACGGAGAGTGTACAGTGTTTGCAGGCAAGGACATCGGACCACGGAGTGGGCAGAGAAAAAGCTGGCGGCAAAGCAAGATGTGATCAGAGAAGCAGAAAGAGAATGAAGGCAGCCTGATGCCCCCCAAGCCAAGGGGGGAAACATTTCAAAAAGGTGTGATCAATAAAGTCAAAAGTGTCACCGGAGATGTGGCAGGAAAAGAATGCTTTGGACTGGACAATTTAAGCGGACAACAGTAGTCACGGCTTGACGAGGTCCAGCAAAGCGGTGAGAACGAAAGGCACACTGCAGAACAGAAGAGGAACAACGTGGTACCTCGGGACAGATGCCAGGGCAAGATTTATGTCGTTTTGATGAGGGGAGAGGCCACGCTTGCGGTGGGGGCGGGGGACCAGGAAAGCGCCAGGGAAAAGGGAGAAGTTAACCACATAACAGGATAATGGATGGAAAGATCTGGTAGGAAATGAAATGTAAGGATAGAGCTAGAAGTTTACCAAGCAGTTTTCCTCTTAGACTGGGAAGGTGGTAATAAAGGATGAGAAAAGTTCAAAGGGCAGGAAACTGAAGAAATTCACAAACTCTTATTTTCTCTGTGGAAGAAAAAGCAACTCATCTGTGCAGCAGAGTTGGGGACCTGAATGATGAATGCTTGTACAGTTCCTTTAGGGAAAGGGGCTGGCCAGGGAAAAGTAAAACAGGCACTAGGCGTCACTGACATCTGAGGTTAGAAACCTTTGATTGGTAATAATCTATCAGCCTGAGTGTATGTCTTTCTCTTGCAATCCATGATGGCGAGGCCCCGGAAATGCAGATGGCTTGCTGGATCCATGGCCGGATATCTTGCAGGGTGAAGAGAGAGAAAGATCAAGAGAAAAAGGAGCTGAGGGCCTGGGAAGAGTGTGGCCGAACGAAGTCTTGCAGGAAAGGCACTGCAGTGAGGGGGCCGACACACTGGAGAGGAGGGAAGGGGGCCCGGGGACCGTGAGCGCTGGGCCTAGCTGGACAGCTGGCGCCCGAGCAGCAGAATGAGGGAGCCGAGCAACAGGCAAGCTGCGGCTGAGCTCTGCCCTGGAATCCGGGATCTGGAAAGAAGGCAGGGCAGGCCCGTGGGACACAGTCCCGGGCATGACCACTGAAGAGAGCTGCTCCGCTGCGGTAGGTATGTAAAGGTCGCTGAACAGAAAAGGCCAGTAAGGCTTCTTGCCACAATGTGGGTGGTTCCCACGACGTCAGAGCAGAATGATGGCATGGATCTCCAGGGTAACACTGCTTTCGTGCTGTTTGTCATCTTACTAAAGTTGATCGATTACCAAATTCCATTTTTTAATACATTTCTTTAGATTTCATATACAAAAACATAAATTCACACACATGCGCCATACCCCTGTTTCTAGTTTGGAATATGAGGCCACCACAGCTAAGACAATTTTTTAAGAGTTGCTTACAAACCAAGTGATATTCTTCAAAGATAAATTTAATATCAAATTCCAAAAGCAAAAAAAAAAAAAAAATCAGATTATCTTTTTATGCTAGGCTTCACATAAAATTAAAGTCTGGCCTCCAGCTAGTTTAGCATGTGAATTAAGTATAAGAAGAGGAAAAATACAAACTACACACTCCAAAAAAGTTTACAGAAAAATGAAATCAGTGATCATGCTCCTAGACATTGCTAGGCCCCCTAAGCCTCACGCTGCAGCCAGTACTGCTTTCAACTAATTTTACAATTAATCGATACCAAGACAAATTAGAATAAAATATACTACAGAAACCTATAATGCACTAAATTACCAAGTTTATGACAGTTCTGGATATTTATAGCACTGTTCTTTATGAGAAAAAAATGAGACTTATTCACTACAAACTCTAATAAACTGTTTAATTCTATGTTATATACAACATCATGAATATCATAATATTTCTTTAATTAAGAAGTCACCAGCGGGGTTTGGTATTTTTCCTTGTCACACAGAGAGCGTAACTATTTTGTACTTGTTAGAGGTTGATGTGACTACTACACTGACTGGGTGCCTGAAAGATAAAAAGACAGTTTCTGAATATCGAATTCCACTTTCTCACAAGCTTTTATAAAATTAACTTCTTAAAAAAAAAAAAAGATTTGCATTAAGTCATGCTTAAAAATAAAGCAAACCTCTAAAACTGTTCCAAGATAGTTGCAATTTTAACTGTCTCCCGAATCTGCACGGTCCACACAACCTAGACTCCCTAATATCTGGAAAGTAACTCACTTCCGGATGAACGTATTCCTTTTGGAAACCCCTAACTCCTCTTGAAAGCTTTCCAAGTACCTTTCCACTTTTTGACTGTTTAACTTTTCCTGTCTCAAATATGAAGCCATTAATTATAGATCATAATTTACATTATGTGCATAGATGCTGGCTAATACTAAAAACATGATTTCAAAATTCATAAGCAATTTTTGGTAACATGAAGTATCCTGGAAATTAAACTTTCACGTTTCCCCCAAACAGACTACTACTTCATCAATCTTTTCAGTACACATAATCTCTTTAGATGCTAACTGCTGGACCATTCTCTCACATAAAAATGTTATCTTGTATTTTCTCACTTTGATAAATTATCTGAGGAATAATAAGTGCTTATTATGGCATGTCTCCTGAAAGCCAAGCACTGAACTAAGCATTATACATATTTAATTCTCATTATACACAGTTAATTCTCAGAGTAAGCCAATGAGCCTCATTTCACAGAAAAAGAAACAAGTTCTGAGAAGTTACACGACGTGTCCGAGGTCACCCAGTCAGCGAACTGTAAAAGCCGTGACTTGAACATGAAACCCTTCAACTCCACCACCTGTGCCTCTACAGTATAGCTACACTGATTCTGCATTTTGGCTAGTAACACAACATTTGTTATTGCTTTGTCAGTTTCACATCCATCCCCTGACATTTCCTCAGTATATTTACACAAAAGGCTTAACAGTTCACCGTAAAAGTACCAACTTCTCTATTATTCTAGTGCAAACACTGTCATTCTATAAGTATGTTATCTTTGAGATTCACCAGCAATCATTTAAAAAATCAAACAGCAAAACTAGCCTAGTCAATTTTTCCCATTCGTAGATAACATTCTTTCAAATCCTAAAACTTCAACATATGGTAAAATGTACAACTTGCACAAACTTCCCTCTTCTGTATATTACTTTTACATTTTCTTTGAACTGACTTAAAAACTTCTATTTAGATCTTTGCTGTGTCTACTTAGATTTACACATTTTACAGATTTACATAAAAGTGAAAATCCAATCACTGTTAAAAAAAATCATTAACATCTGAGACAAGGTACAGGTGGTGAACTTCCCTAGAAATGTGATAAGAGAATGTGAAACATTTTACATAAAAGCAAAATTATACCATTTCTAAGTGTCACTATTTCTGATTCATAGTCTATTTCATTCAAAGCAATGCAAACATGCTTTGCAGGTAACATTACTCCCATATTATACTTTTAAAGTCAGGAATTCCTACCATGTGGAGACAAGTTATAGCAAGTTTTACAGAACTGTTGCATATATTGTATATACAAAAGTATAACTTCTACTATCAAAGCAGAAAAGTATAAATATGAAATCCAGAAAGCCAGTACAAATGTTGAGCGCTGCATTTTTAATAATATCGGAAATTCATATATTACTTTATCAACCAGATGCCTTCACACAGTATCATCTGATCTTTTCGACGGTGGCTGTGAGAATATCACAGGTGGTGTTATTTCCTGAGACAGAGCGGAAAAACTGAGGCGTGGCCTTGGGTCACTCAGTAGGCAGGCGGCACAAGCCGGGCCTGAAAGAAAGCATGCATCATCATCGGGTCCCTCTTACCATGCCTACCACCGCCTCCTTCGCAGTGGACTAAGTGGACATAAATGACACTACCAGGAATTTTAAAAATCTATATGTAGATTTATTATAGCACATTTAAAGAGAAGAATATATTTAAAATATTAAGTTACCTAATAGTAACACTTAAAAACCCACATGGACTCCATTTAAAAACCGTATTCCTCTTTTGGTCAATGGCAGTTTTCATTCCAACAGTTTTTCTCAAGGATCCCTAATGTCGCTCATTCAACAATTTTTTTTTTTTTTTTTTTAAAGCGCTCCCCACATCCCAGGCATTATTCTAGGCATTGGAAACAGACTAGTAAAAACCAAAAATTTCTGCCCTCACTGAGGTTACATTCCAGGAGGGGGAAGACAGACAATAAATAAGTAAAATAATTAGTATGTTGGATGGAGTGTAGGGGCTATAGAGAAAAACGAAACGGGGAAAGAAGATAAGGAATGGGCGTGTGTATTGGGGAGCGAGGGAAAGAAAACAGAACGACGTTACGCGCTCACCTTGCAAAGTTTATTACCCACATTCAACAGCTGTTAAGTCGCCAAAATACTAGATACCTGAGAAGAGCATTTACCCACCCCTGACACTGCCAACCTCTCACACTTCAAGAATCAAAAAAGAAAATTAACTCGACTCCTTGACTCTGCTGTTCAGAACCTCGATTTGTGTGTCAGATCTTGTTTCTTTAAGGAAAAAGCAAGCGTCAGGGCAGAAAGTTCGGCAACTGGCTGGTGACAACGCCAGTCTGGGAGACACGAATTCAAACCACCGGCGTGGCTCCGTGTGCCCGGCCCCGCGGCCAGCAGACGCCGGGCTCCGTCGGTTTCTCGCTCGCCCCAAACTGCGCCCCGCCAGCCCCCCGCCCCCGGCGCGGGCGCGCCCCGGCCTCCGCGCCCCCCAGGCCCGGCCTGCGCTCTCGGCCGGTGCCCGCCGGCGGGGCGCTCCCGCCCGGAGCCAGCTCGGCAGACCAGGGGCCGCCCCCGCCGCCCGCCGGCCCCTCGCCGGCTGCCACGTAACCCTTCGCGGGAACCAGGAACTGCGCGGCCAGGCCGGCGGGAGGGGGCGGCGGCGGCGGGCGGGGAGCGGAGCGCGTCCGGCGGCCGGACCCCCGGGCCCGCAGCCCCCGCCGGCGCCGGGCACGGCAGGCCCGTCGGGGCCCCGGCCGGAGTCCCCGCGGCCCCGGGCCGAGGGCGGCGGGCGGTTGGGGCGCGGGGCGGGCTCACCTCGAACATGAGCCCCAGCAGGAAGACCATCGCCACACAGGAGACGATGTCCGCGTGATTCTGCAGGATGAATTCGTGGCTCAGGATCGGGGGGCTCTTGGTGCTCTTCTTGCGAATCGCCATGGTGAAGCCGCCGCCCGCGCCTGCAGGTGCTCCGCCTCGGCTCCGCTCCTCCCGGCTGCTCACCGACTCGCTGCCGCCGCCTCCCCCTGGCTGCTCCTCACAGCCCCGCCGCTGCCGCTCGCTGGGGCTTTACTTCCCATCCCACAGCCAGTACGCAGCCGCCGGGGCCGCCCGGAAAAAAAAAAAAAAAAAAAAAAAAAGCGAGCGCTCAGCGGGGACGAGCATGCGCACCAGGCAGACGGCGCTCGCTCGAGCCGCGGCCGCGCCCGCGAGCCCACAGCGCCGCCTAGGGACCGGAGGCCGCCTGCCCGCGGCCGGGCGAGGGCGAGGAGCCTGAGCGGCGTGCCCGCGGCTCCGCGCCAGGGCAGGGGTTGGGAGTCGTTTGAGTCGCGAGCTTCCTGCGCCCAGCGGACGGGCTGAGCCCGCGCCTCGGTCCGCTGCTGGCCACGTGCTGTGGCGTGCACGGCCGCAAGCACGCTTGTCTACCCTCCAGGCCACCCTGGGCTTGGGTGTGAGTGCTTGCTCCATACTGTCACTGCTTGAAAGTCACTGCCACCAAGATAATCTGAACATACGACTACAGCCTAGCTAACTACATACACGAGGGTATGATGCAGTCTTTTGTTCTAGCATCTGCCTTAAAAATGAAGAGTTATTTTAAGCACTCCTGGGGATGTTTTCCTATTCTTTGTAGGCTGGAACTAGTTTTTTTTTTTCTTTGTTTTTTAAAGAACGGCTTTCATTCGGCCCCGCCTACCAGGCGGGCCTCTGACTGAAAACGTCGGAATCAGTTTGGGTTTTCTTGCTTCATACTTAATATTGGCAATACTTTTTAGGAATCTAGGGAGATGCTAAAAAAAAAAAAAAAAAAAGGTATGTAGATTAGACATATTCTCCTCTTTCGTCTTTCTGCCCAAACCCAGACTCCTTTGTATTCTTTCCTGATGAATTGCAGTACCATTTCCCCATTATGTCAAATCTAAAAATCAAAGCCATCCCGGACTAATTCTTTTCAGCATCTTTCCACATCCAAACTTTTCTCAAACCCAGCGATTCTGTCCGCCTTCCCCTTTCCCACTGCCACAGCCTCAGGAGGGGACTTACCTCTTGCCTGCAGTATTACAGCTCTGGGCCAATCACTCAGTAGTTTAAGAATATGGGTTTTTGAATCAGAATTCTGCCGCTTATTACCTATATGATCACGGGCAAATTACTTAATCCTCATGAGAATCAATTTCCTCATTTATTAATGCCTTTATTTATTTAAAAAATATTTACTGGGCATCTACCATGTGCTACACTGGGGATACCTAACTGAATGAAAAATACAAATGAACCTATTTTTGTGGGCTTTCATTCTAGAGGTGGGAGAGAATCTTTAAACAAGATTTCAAAAGTAAAACATGTTGACATGAGGGGCCTAGAGAAAAAATAAAGCAAGAGGAATAGGAACAACGTGAGGAAGTTACATTTGCCTAAACACCTGAAGGAGATCAGGGAGCAAGCCACGTGGATATCATCTACAAAAAGGAGATGGTTGGAATGCCTACTTTAGTAATTAAATGAGATGATTCAAGGAAAGTGCTTAGTAGAACACAAGGGTTCTATAAATATTAGCTATTATTATTTCCCTCCTTTCTGGTCAAATGATTACTAGTTTCACTCACCTCCAAATTGCCTTCCAATTTTTACAGTAGAATCATGCTTCGAACAGGCTTAAAAATGGGGGGTGGTTTCTCTTTTTCTTCATCGACAGCCAGCATGACTAAACCGGCCTTCCTGAGTTGGCCCCTGCCTACCCAGACAGGCTCAGCCCTGCCTCTGTAGGCCCCAGTCTCTGAGTACCAGTATCATTGACTTCACACAGTATGCACCCTATAGCATGCCCTCTTCCCAGGCTCTCCTCTGGCTTTGTGTCTACTGCTGCTTCTGCCTGGAATTTTTCTCCTCTCCCGTCATATACCCAGGACACTCCTATTGTTCTTTGAAGTCTCTTTCATGTTTGCCCTCTTTGAAACCTTCATTGACTGACATGGCTGTCTCTTATGATTCAATTGTATTTTTTAAAACAGCTTTGTTGAGATCTAATTTATATCACATAGTTCACCTATTTCAAGTGTGTAGTTTGATGGTTTTAAATATATTTTAGAAGTTGTACAACCATCAGCATAATCTAATTTTAGAACTTTTTTATTATCCCCAGAAGAAAGACTTAGTCTTTGTTCTTGAAACTGATATACCTAGAATGGAAGACAGATAATAAACAAGTAATTGCCAATGTGATGGGTATTTTCAAGGGTTTTCAAGACTCGCTTGGTGAAGGACGCAACGGAAGTGTTCTAGGTCATTTGGAAATTAATGGTTCCACTAACATTGAGTTTCTGAACTGAACTCGGCTCTTTTAAACTTTAAAATTTAATTATTTTTCATTCTTTTTTTGGGAAAGTACCACCATTGGTCTTTTAGTTGCATAAACCTATCATGCTCTGGTCAGCCATAGGACTTGAGATGACCATTGGTTTTGGCAAGACAGTGGTTGTGTGATTGTGTTAATTTGAGTTTGCCAGGAAACAGATGCCAAGACAGACTTAGAGTCGTAAGAGATTTATTGGCAATAACATCTGTGAAAAATAAAGGGGAGAAAAGTCAGTAGGGAAAGCCTTCAGACTACAATACAGGTCTGACCCCTGTGAAGGAAGGAAGGAACTAAGGAAGGAAGGGAGGGAGGGGAACTGGGTAGGAAGAGCTTCAGACTGAGGTGCAGTCTTAGGAAGTTTCAGCCAGCCTAGTGGCAAGCTCTGGCACACTGGGCAAAGATGGAGGGTCCTGTGCCACTGCTGGGCTCAGTCAGGAGCTAGCTAGAGGCTCCCACCCTGCACTTTAGCCATCATCCAGAGAAGGTTGCAGCTTCTGTCAGGAGGGCCCCTCCTCACAACTCTCGCTTGGGCTCCGGTAACCACTCCCTGCTCTTGCCCCTTGAAGCACTCCATTGCTCGCGGCCTCGGGTACTGCGCTATCGCTTTGGGTTTTCTTATACCCTCCCCACACCTTCAAAGAGTCCTTTGATGAAAATCTCCCCAAATTACCCAATTCGAATGTATCATTTGCTCCTGCCAGGACTCTGACTTATTACAAAGGGATCAGTGACCTTGAAGAGAGTGCGTTTTTTTTTGTTTTTTGTTCTTTTTTGTTTTTGTTTTGGAATAGTACAAATAAATGGCTGATTTGGAGCGGGTTCAAGAGAGAATGGGAAGTGGCAAGATGGAGTCATGAGTATAAGCAACTCATGTGAGGGCGTTTTCCTGTAAGGGGAGACAGAGAAATGGGCAAGTAGCTGGAGAGGGGTATGGGGAAGGTTTCTGTTTTCTTTTTGGATGTGACTTATTATGACAAGAGGGATGACCCATTAGAGAGAGAAATTTCTACAGGGAATACCTGCAGAGGCAAAATCCTGAGGTAGGAAAGAGATGCTGGCATCTAGTGAACAAGGGGAGCCCCCACAGTAACGAGGATGGGGAACCCACGGTAACCAGGAGAGCAGAGTTTATGGGTAGGTTGGTAATGGCAAGAGGATGTTGGCTTCTGATCGCTTCCATTTTCTCAGTAAAATATGAAATGAAATCATCAGGAGCGGGGATAGCATAATGGAGCAAAGGAGAGAATAGGGTAACTTGTGGATGGGTGAATGGGTTCGGGGAAGATAATCCGAGAACAGAGCCCACTTGGGACTTGCAGACACGAATTTAAAGTAACGAGTCAGCGGAGTCGCATGACCGTCTCCAGTGCCGTCCCCCTTCGTGGACCCGGTCACAGAGAAGGCAGAGAGTTGGGCCTTGCCAGGTTAGCAGGGCAGAGGGGCACGGACGCTGAGGATGGCGGCTGTAGCTGTGGGCAGGGGTGACGAAGCACGGGCTGTGTGGGGGTCGGGGGGGGGGCGTTGCGCTCCTCGTGCTCTGTCACGCTCCACCCTCTGTCACATCCCACCTCTCCGGACTGCATCGCCCAGGCTCCCTCGCCCCTCCCGCTTCTAGCTGAGTTCTGCCAATGGAAGGCACCGGCCAAAGGCCAGAGGAGAGTTTTGGCGATTTATTCTCCCATGATCTCTCCTCGCCTTACTGTGGTTTCAGCGGCGGCTGGGGTCCGTGGTCCTTGCCAGTCAGCCTTTCTCTCACCGGCCCGGCTTTCCTGGGCTCAGTTCCTCATTCCCTCCCCTGCCTCTTCAGGCCGTTGGTGGTCGTGGCTTGCCATATTCTTATTTCCTATCTCTGGTCGGCTCCCTCAACCTCTGTGAATAGGCCTTTTATTAAACTCTCTCTTGTTGAATCCTTCCGAGCATGCCAGCAGTTGCTTGCCAATTCTTTGACGTATACAGAGGACAGAGAAATAGCGCCAAGACCTCTGAATCGGAGGTGCCCATGCGTTGAAGATTGTCTGCATGCGGTAGCTGGCTGAGGAGGAAGTGGTCAGAGAGTGGGGTGCAGGGGATGAGTTCGGAGGTCACGCAGAGGAGTGTGAGGAAGGAAGTGGGTGCTCAGGTGGACGGAGGGGGCGTACATCGGAAGCGAGGAGTCGAGACATCAGCAGGCCGGAGTGCAGGACACACACTTCATGTGGATGGATGGATGTGCGGTCAGTCGGCAAGAGTGACTGGAGGGGGAGCCTGGGAAGGGAGCCGGGGAGTGGCCAGGCACTGCCATCTGGCACGCATGAAGAGGAGTCAGGGAGGCTAGCAGGTGGCAGCCGCGGAGTCCGTGGCGGTACAGGTGGAGGCCATGGACTTTCAGAAAAGCCAGACGTTTTGAGTGAGTGAAGAGAACGATCTGTGAGTAGCAATGAGGATGAACGCCCTCTCCTCCCCTAGGCTCTGTGGTATGTGAGGCGTGGAAGGGGGAAAACAGCCGCCTCTTCAGAAGGCCCTGGGGAAAGCAGGTTTCGGTTTTCAGTTAGAGCTGCAGCCAGGTTTCTGCATGAGAGGGTGCAAAAAATACTCAGAAAGAGGTAGAGGGTGTGGGGGATTCCACAGATGACACGGCTGGGGTCCTAGGGGATACAGTGGCCAGCTGCAGAGGCCATCGTGTGTCCAGCACTGTGCTGACTCCTAGGCGTATAGTAACCATAGTCTGGGTAAGAGATGTTTTGGCAAATGCAGCTTGGATCTGAAATGCTGAGATTCTCTGGATACTTTTAATGATTTTAAAAAAGGACAAAAGGCAGATGGTTTGAAATTGGGTCTATCTGGGAAAATCTGCGGCGTAGAGTTGATGGAATTATGAGAATTATTTAAAAAAAAAAAACAGAAAGACAATCTTTGCCCTCAAAGGTGTTATCTCTTATAGTTAGTTGGCCATACAAGACATATCTAAAAAACAGTTCTGGGATGATAGGAAAGTAAATGCAAGAAAGTGCCCAACAGAAGCACTAAAACCTCTCCTAGGGGACAAGGGGATGAACAATAAGAAACTAGTATTTTTTGCCTGACTACTGTGTTCAGGTATTTTGTTTTCATGTAGGTTATATCATTTAGTCTTCACAGAAACCCTGTGGAATAGGTGTTATTATTCTAACTTAAAAATTGGAAAACCGAGGCTTAGAGAGTTTAAGCAATTCGCTCACAGGGCTTGTAATCTGTCTGCCAAACCCATTCTCGCTTCATGTAAATAGTCCTCCAGGAGCTTCACGTACCAGGAAAGTGAGTGAGTGATGATTTTCAACCTGATCCATTCAAGAGACTGGATCCTGCCCCGACGGAAACACAAAGCCCATTTTCCCTTTTTAAAGCAAGGCATTTATCTGTTTACATGCTATTTTTATATAGTTTACAGTAAGCTTTTAAAATATAAAATTGCGTTCATATTGTGAGGAGGAAATTGGATTTCTACGAGGAAGCAAAACCACTCCATTAATAGTTGGAGATTATATAATTTTCTTAAGCATAAATTTTACTGCTATGGAAATTATAAACCAAATTTATAATGCAGTGTCATTACTAGTAGGTCAGACCGGCAGGTGACACGTCACACTTAGAAGTGGATCTAGCAGTCGAAGGAGGGCTAGCTGGTAATAATCCCAAAAAGTCTGAGACTCTCACCCAGACCAGTCCTGTGTCCGTCTATGGGTAGGACTGTCATCTTCTGACCCCTAAGAGCTTAAGGAGCCCGAGGTGGAGTTTCTCTGCTTATTTAACCTGTAACTCATTTTACTTTATTTAGTCTCGCCAAAGGCTTGCGTTGATGCCTCTGTGATAGAAGATATGTTTCAGAAAGTGGTGAATACAGAGTAAGGGACTAGAAACAGGAAGTCTGAATGCTTTCGAGAAGTTTAGCTTTGAAGGAGAGAAGAGAGCAGGGCATGTAAAGAGGAATAAGGGAGTTAGGGTAGGTTCTGTGTTCGCTTTTGCTTGATGTGACAGTTGAAGACGTGAACACATTTAGATGATGCGAAGGAGGGAAGAGGGAGAGAGGTTGAAGACCCTGGGAGATGGGGAGAGGTGGGAAAATTTTAGGACTGGTCTCCAAGGTTTGGGACCCTCCAGAACATAGGAGGAGGGTTCACTTTCATAGGAGGGGACACTTGCCTTCACCTTGAAAGGAGGGAGGGCGGAGGAAAGGTCAGTAGAGGCAAGGCAGTCACGGAACTGAGGGAGGAGTTTCTTCCACACTGGTGATGAAACCAGGAAGGGCGATGCGAGAGAGACCGAGCTGGGTTCTTGTTTTGAGTGAATGAGTGGGGAGTGACAGCAATATGGGTGGAGGGAAGGACGGCTGCAGGAGCAGGGGTTTTCAGGAGTCGGTGGCAGTGTAATGGCTTGCAGAGGGAGGAGACCGTCAGCCCACTTAAGGGGGCCGAAGGGAACTGTGCCCTGTAGGGAGGGCTAGGCAACTAACTGGTCAAGGGAATCTTTGGTATAGTGGAAGAAGACGTATGAGAGTTTATTTATAATGGAACGGATTATATTAGTTATAACTCTTCTAACTGCAAATGACTGAAAATACTGGACCCGAAGTTAACAGAGTCAAAAGAAAAGCTTCAGGAACCGGAGTGCATTGTGGGTCTTAGGAACTAGAAACAGGCACTTGACCTCATCAGGACGCTCTTCACCTATCTCTTTTCTCTTTTAGTTTAACTTGGCTTCATATTTCCCTATTGTAAATGAACTTTATTCACACTGCAGAGTATACGGTCACTTGAAAGTTCTATCAAAACAATCCCAAGGAAAAGACCTCGACTAGGCTGGCTTGGTTGTGTGATCACTTCTGAGTCAATGTTTGTGGCCCACCTTGGTCACGTGCTTTTCCTCGTAGGCAGGATGAGTGAGTCTATTCTCAGGGGAAGGGGTGTGGGGCAAGTAGGGACACAAGCCACCACAGGGGCCCAGAGAACACGTGGAAAGGGTGTGGAGAAGGAGGAGATCAGCGGACAAAAACCGCCATGTGTGAATGAGAATAGAGGGGCGGAGTGACTTATACCTGAGGCAGTGGCCAAGGACTCTGGAGATGTGTGGCAGGGTCGCTGAAATCATCTCAGCAGCTACAGATGGAGAGGGTCTTGGTTTGAATTTGCTCTCTAGAGGGTCCCGGTTTTCATGAACAGACGGAAAATGGTGGTAGGTAAGCCGTCCCTGGGGAGGATGGCACATGCTGGCCACAGCTGGCATGCTTCATGAGGTAACTGGCCACTTAATCTGCCAGGCGGGTCACCCAGTAGATCACTTTCACTTGCAAATGAATCATTCTCTTTTTGCATCATTCTGTGCAAGATGCTTTCCTAAACTGCTACTGTGATTAGAAGGTCTTACGTCTTAGCGAAATTTGTGACCGGTTGAACTGAGTTGCTATCTCGTAGCCATCGAAAAATGGCATACGGCTCAGTGTCTAGTAGAAGCACTGAGGTGGTGGCCGAGGATTCTCTGGAGCTGTTTTCGTGACTGCATCAGCCCGAGACAAAGCTTACAGCACAAATGAAAAGCACTGGAGTGTAGACAGTTCTCTGCAGCCCCCCACGCAGTCGATACTCATCACTAACTTCAACCTCCTATTAACCTAGAACGTAATGTTATCCCACGTCTATCCAATAAGGAGACAGAGGCTCTGTAAGGTAACTGGTTTAAGATTTTACAACTGTTAAATTTTAATTCCCAAGGTGAAGAATGTGAATTTTATTAAGTTATGGTAAAATTTTACTAAAGAATAAATATGGCATTTTGTGGAGCTTAAATGGTATGTCAAAGTGAAATAATCATGAGAGAGCATGTAAACAAATATATTCTGTTAAAAACAACGAAATAGCAGCAGCTAGTATTTATTGGAGACCAAGGACTGTGCTAAACACTCTGAACATTTAATACTCATAACTCATTGAATTAGGTACCATTATCATTTTTCCACAGATGAGAAATTGGACAAATATCATTACTAAGCCGTTACCATCACTACCACAACAAATGGAACAGGAATAGGCCGTGTACATGGAAATCAATTAGTAGTAGTTTGTTTTAATTCAGGAAATGAGTACGAGGCCAGGGAGAAAAAGAGGGATAAATCCTGGAGACGACGACGGTTGATGGGTTTTGTCTCTGTGAAGCCACTCTCATTTCCTAGGCAACTTATCACTTCTTCTGAGCATCGCTCACATTCACTGGCATTTTCTTTGGTCTTCGAATTGAATTTACATCTTCAAATGATAGCATAAATATTGCCCTAAGTGGAGTGGGGCTTAAAAGTAACCAAGGACTAATTCAGTTTGGGACATGGGAGAATGGTGATGCTATTTACCCAAATGGTGAGTTGGGAAGGGGGGTGATCAGGAATATAAAATGGCAGAGGAAGCAGAAGAGTTCGACTTTAGATGTATCGAGTTTCTTCATGCCGCTGCCTGGACTTTGGGAGACAGCGACACGTGAAATGAAGAGTTCCTGCAGATGGCAAAAGATCTGAGCCTGGGGCTTTGGTGAATGACTCAGGCTCAGCACACATCTGGAAATTATTCAGCATGGTGGTAATGGTTACCACCACCGAAATGAATGAGATCTTTGAGGTGGTGAGTAGCAAGAAAGAAAAACAACGTATTATTAGTCTTGGGGGTACCCAGAGTGAAGAGACTCAAGGGGGATCAGGAGCTTAATTATGTTTATGGCCTTTAATCGCAAAGATTTTCAGAGTGCTTTCCAAACAATAATTTCCCAAGAAGACTCCATAAAATCTGAATGATGAAACCTGTGAGCTCCTAATGACTGATTTATTTTAAGCTTAGATGCTATTGCAAGGAATGGGTTGGTTCAAAGGACAGTGTTACTGTAATTTATTTCCTCTGAAGCTGAAATTCATTAAATACACACTAAATGAGACAAGCAGTAAGAATGGGAGAAAGCAGAATAGTTTTATTAAATGCTTAATTCCAAGAAAAACTGTTGTAAGATTAACTTTCAGGAAGCCAAGGCAAAAAGTGAACATAGTAAACTAACTAGATATTGTCCTATGTAGTTTCCGAAACATGGTTAATGTTTCCACTATGTTTCAACTAAGTTTTTTGGTAGAGACACACTTTAGTCAAAACACTGAACTACCAACGCTATCAAGGCATTAATGTAATTATGCACAAAAAAGGTCATATCCATGTACCCTGAATTGCTGCAACCTAACTTATGTTTGGAAACCTCTGATTTGCAGCAACACATGCTTTTCCAGATTGGTCTTCATTTTAAATACATCAGGAAGAAATTTTTCTTCCAAGAAGTATTTCTTCATGGTCATTAGCCACCCCAGACTTCTTAAAAAACGCTAGTAAAAATCAGTGAGGCAATCAATCAGATTTTGTAGTGGGTAACTTGACCATAGAGAAAAAATGGTGTTGGCAGAGTCCTCTTCTGTTTACATTGGCTGGTTACTGAATCCTAAATTCAGTTTAGATCTCAAAAAATGAACCCTGTTAGACCTTTAATACTCTACTATATTGTGACTGGAGAACAAGGTTGAGATCTACCACAGAGCTATTTATTGGATTCGGTAATCTCAGGTCTAGTTCTCTTCATATGGTTTTCTTACTATAGTGAAACTTAAAATGTCTTAAGTCTATGATTCCAGGTCCTTCAGTCTATAGGTACAGATGTTCTCTTAGGAAAAACCTGATGCTTGAGAATTGTATCCATTAAGGGATATGAACTTAATGATGCTCATCCTTAGGCCTAAAAGAACATTAAACATGTACTTTTCCATGTTCCCAATTCTTGATACTTTTGCAGGAGAAAATTCTAGTACAAAAGTGCTCGCTCCATTGGACTAAAGAGTTGGAACCCACTCATTGCATAATATTAGTATTTGACATTAAAATGTTTAATCGAACTAATAAATGTACCCAATTTAAAAAGTAAATACTACCAACAGGAAAACCATTTCCCCATTGTCTTTCTAAGATTTTTTGGGGGGTGTTAACCAAGAAGATGCTTTTACTTCTATTTCTTGATTTGTCAATTTTAGATGTTACTTTCTATTATACGTGATGATTTAGCATTCCTCTCTCCTACTATAACACAATTTTTAGTCAGTATTATTGCCTATGTAAAACCACAGAGGGAGATAGTATTTCATAGCAACAGTATTTCATTGCATAGCTTTTGCTGTTTAGAATCAATAACTGCCTCACCAGTACGGTTTTCTATTAACTGATCATTGTTTCAATTGCTCAGCTGGAGCTGTTGTATGTCCACCATCAGCTTTTTTTCTCCCAAAGGCTCAAACATAGTAGATAATCTATCAGTTCCATTTTCCCCCTGGAGATCTCTTGCTGAAGCTCCCACTTGTACCTCCCCTTAACTGAAGCAGGCTTTGGGCACACTTTTGTCTTAGAACTTCCTTTTGACGTTTCTCTACTGGATTTACTATTTTAATCAGTGCCTTCCTTTTTCTTGTTTATCTGGAGTACATTATCCAGCAATTCCCTAAAGAGAGAATAAGGGGAAAAGACTGATAATGATATTTCCTTTCCCAACAATGCCTGGAAATTGGTGGCAAGTTTCATGCTGATCCATTGCTCGGGTAGGCACAGAGACTTGCAAGGGAGGGGATGTCGATGCATAGCACTGGCACACCTGGGAAACAGCTGCACTTGAATCTTCTCGCATTTTCTCCGCAATTCTATTTTCCCTATTAGCCAACTTCACTGACTTTTCCCTGAAGTGACAATCTGGAGATATGAGGGTGCTCCCAGATAACTTAAGTCTCACAGAAACACTCAGAAAAGACTCAGGGTGCACAGGGCTGGCACCATCATTCTGTGAGCTACTGCAGGAGTTTCTATTTTGGAAAGAAAGGAAAGCTGTTCGGCATGGAACTGATATTAGTCGAGGATCTTCCTGTGATATTCTTCGAGAACAAACCTTACCCACTCTGGCCCCAGGGGTGGGCACATGACCAAAGCTGGGCCTGATACAGTACCCCATGCTTCCTTGATCACAGGGACTGACCTAAGGAACGGTAATGAGTTGATGTAAATCACTGAGCCTGCCCCTAGGATTTTCCAAACTGAAGCTGGAAGGACCTGCTTTCCCTGCTGGTTGTGGAGGAGTTAGGCAGTGTGCTCAGAGCTGCCCATTGCCATGTCCCCAACATGTGAAGAAGCCATTCTACTTGAGGTCTCTAACTGCCCCCACCAAACAAACAAACAAAACAGAAACAAAAA
This sequence comes from Rousettus aegyptiacus, assembly GCF_014176215.1. Classification (NCBI taxonomy): domain Eukaryota; kingdom Metazoa; phylum Chordata; class Mammalia; order Chiroptera; family Pteropodidae; genus Rousettus; species Rousettus aegyptiacus. The sequence continues at coordinate 8,225,393 of NW_023416290.1, read as the reverse complement.
CAAAAACTGAATAGAGGTGAGAGGTTTGGGGTTGTAGCGATGGCATCCAAATTCTTGTTCTTGTTCAAGCCTGGCTCCACCCTGATCCTTCTCAGGTCGATTACATGTGCCAACCAGCTTCCTCCTTGGGTTAAGCTAGTTGAAAATAAGTTTGTCACTTGCAACAAAATTTATCCCATTTATTCAGCCCCAGCTCCATATAGCTAAGTGCCTACTACATATCTCCCTCTGGATGTTCTGTGGTACTCCCCACTCATATCTGTAGTACAGTGCATTTTCCCTCCCTTCTTAATTACCTACCCCATTTCCTGTATTTTCTCATCCTGGTTATCAGGTCAGCATCTACCCTGCTGCCCAAGGCAGAAATCTATAGCTCTACTAGGCTTCTCCTTTCTAACTGATCCCCACCCCTCAAGATCTAATAGATTTCTAAATGCTATTCTTTTTCTTAAATATTTCTCATATCTGTTACCCTGTCTTTTACTGCCTTTGAGATCCATCTGCTGCTTCCTTTTTCCTTCCTCCACTATACTGAAAGGTCAAATCTAAGAATGCTTACCCCATACACTGCCTCTGTTGAATGGGGTCCCTTACTAATAAGCTTTCCTGTGACCCTTCTGGTCTCAAATTATTATGACAAGTCCTCTTCTATGAGGATATCTGAATCTGAGACACATAGATGGCTATGCGGTTGTGTACAGCTGAAGCTGTACGGAGAAGGCAGAGGTGACGACAAGGAGAATGTAGGCACTCTTGGGTAAACAGAAAATGGGTAAGCAGAAGCTACGAGTAATCCAAACCTATTGGGTATATCGAACGGAAGGCAAAGTAATTGGTTGGAATGAGAAACAAAGAGAGGAATGAAATTACCAAAATGGTTGGGAACAAACTCTTGCTGTTGAGGAGGCAACTAAGTAATACTAGGACTGCCTTGGATCTTGATTTGATTTCTAATTCTTAAATTATATGTATACTCCAGTCCGTGTGAAGCATGGTCGGGTGTCAATACATTGGTTCCTGTGAGACCTCTGTGCTCCCAAGATTCTTCTTATTCCTATGATGTCAACTCACAAACACTGTACACCCTCGTCATATACACTGGTTTCCCAACCATGTGATGCTCTGCATGTCTCTGTTTATGGGCATACACTATTCCAAGTGGAATACTTCTCTTCTCCCAAATACCTTTTGGCTGGCTACCACTTACTCATCTTTTAAGACTGAGCTCGGGCTCCTCTAAGAAGCTTTCCACAGCCCAACCCAGTTAGGTACCCTTCCGTTGCTCCACATTTCATGGTGCTGCATGTTGTAATTGTATGTCTCCACAACTAGAATATGAGCTTCTTTTGAGAGCAGAGCTGCTGTTTTGTTCTTCAGGGCTTGGACCCGAACCCAGTACATAGTAGATACTTAAATGAATGCCATTGTTTTTGTTAAAGCTTCATGGCCTAGACACTTTCAATAATCAATAAGTTCAACAGCCTTCCATTAGCACTCCTCTTGCAACAGCTCTATTGCAGCTTGAAGTGTGCCATGGTACTTTTAAAAAGGACAATGATATGGAATCATGGCTTCATGCATGAGACTACCTCAGTTCAGAATGTCCTTCTAGCCCCTGTCTCCTAACTCCCTCCAAGAATGGAAACAGAAGAGCAGAGCTAAGGGCGATAGCAGTTGTCCAGGCAAGAGAGGGTGAGGGCCTAGACTAAGTAGTACTGGTGGAGTCAGAGGTAGCGATCAATTCTAGAGGTGGAAAAGTCAGTAAGTACTTGAAGAACTAGCTATGCGATGAGGGGGGGGGGGCATATAAAAAACGACTTCTTACACCGTATACAAGAATTAAATGCAACGCCCCAAACCATAAAACTTCTAGAAGAAAGCATAGATAGTAAACTCTCTGATATTACTAACAGAAATTTCTTTTCAGCTATATCTCCTTGGGCAAGGGAAACAAAAGAAAAAATAAACAAATGGGACTACATCAAACTGAAAAGTTTTTGTACAGCAAAGGAAACCATCAACAAAACAAAAAAGACAACTGACTGGGAGAAGTTTGCTAATGATACATCTGATAACGGGTTACTATCCAAAATATATAAACTTATGTAACAACAAAAAACCAAACAATCCAATTAAAAAATGAGAAGACCTGAACAGATATGTCTCCAAAGAGGAAATACAGATGGCTAGTAAGACATCTGAAAAGATGCTCAAGGTCACTAACCATCAGAGAAATGCAAATTAAAACCACAATATCACTACACTTGTAAGAATGGCGATCATCCATAAATAAAAAAACAAGTGTTGGTGAGGATGCGGAGAAAAGGGAACCCTCACACACTGTTGGTGGGATTGCAAACTGGTACAGCTGCTATGGGAAAGAGTACGGTTTCTCAAAAAATTAAAAATGGATATACCTTTTGACCCACTTCTGGGTATTTATCCAAAGAAAACCAAAACAATAATTCGTAAATATCGATGCACTCCAATATTCATGGCAGCACAATTTACAATAGCCAAGATATGGAAGCAACCTAAATGCCCATCAATAGACAACTGGATAAAGAAGTTATGGTTTGTATATATAATGGAATATTACTCAACCATTAAAAAATTGAAATCCTACCATTTGCAATGACATGGATGGACCTAGAGGCTATTATGCTGAGTGAAATAAGTCAGACAGAGGAAGATAAATCACATACGATTTCACCTATATGCAGAATATGAGAAACGAAAAACAACAAACCAATCAAAAACAGACTCACAAATATAGTGGGCAATTTGGTGATGGACAGAGGGAAAGGGGGGTAGGGGACTGGAAGAATGGGGTGCAGGGTTAAAGTAGTACTAGTTAGTAGTTGACAGTTGGTTATGGGGATGGGGAGCACGGCAGAGGGAATTGTTAGCATTAATGATGGCTAGATAGAGGGCCAGGGGAGGGAGGGAGCAATTGGGGGGATTGTTTTATGAACTGCATAGAGATCTAACCAATGTCCTGTATATTTGAAACTAACTTAAATAAATAAATTTAAAAAAATGAGTACTGGGTTTTCTGGTTTGATCAACTGAATGGTATTTTACTCAGAGATAGGGAAAAATAGAAAAGCAAGTTAAGAGGTGGCTAAACATTCACATATTCATATAATTGGATTTCTTCTGGTCTAAATTTTGCTGATGTGCTATACTTGGGAAACGGAAGTACTGATTTTTTCTTTTTGAGTGATGGTGTTGGGGAGGATAGTTACTATTCTTTAATTTACCACTTTAACCATTCTTAAGGGTACTATTTAGTGACATTAAGTGGATTCGCATTGTTATATCTAGAATTATGACCATCTATCTCCAGAACTTTATATTTGCAAAATGAAATTCTTTACCCACAAAACAATAACGCTCCATTTCTGGCATCCGCCACTCTACTTTCTGTCTCTACGAATTTGACTATGCTAGGTACCTCATTATAAGTGAAATTATGTAGTATTTGTCCTTTTGTGACTGGCTTATATCACTTAGTACAATGTCTTCAAGTTTCATCCATATTGTAGCATGTGTCAGAGCTTCCTTCCTTTTTAAGGCTGAATAATATTCCACTGTATGAATATACAATGTTTTATTTATCCCTTCATCCTTCAGTGGACACTTGGGTTGCTTCTACCTTTTGGCCATTGTGAATAATGCTACAATGAACCTGGGTGTACAGTATCTGTTCAAATCCCTGCTTTCAATTCTTTTGGGTAGGTGCCGAGAAGTGGAATTGCTGGGTCATATGGTAATTCTGTGTGTAATATTTTGAGGAAACACTATGCTGTTTCCCATAGAAGCTGCACCATATTACATTCCCACAGAAATGTGCCAGGGTTCCAGTTCCTCTGTACTTTCCTCAACACGTGTTAGTTTCTGTTGTTGTTTTCTTTTAATAAGAGTCATCCTAATGGGTATGAAGTGGTATCTCATTGTGGTTTTAATTTCTATTTCCCTAATGATTAATAATGTGCTTCATGTGCTTACCGACCATTTGTATATCTTTGGAGAAACGTCTAGTCAAGTCTTTTGCCCATTTTTGAAAAACTAAAAAAATTTTTTGTTGTGTTCACAGTTATTTTGTAACATGGGATGCTTGCAGGAACAAAATAGATCTTCAGGGCACAAGAATATGTTTAGAATAGTATGAAAATGCCAGAGACCTTGAGAAAAGGGGCAGGAAGAGGGAAGAATGTCAAAGAAATTTTAAAAAAAAAAAATTAAGTCTTACCATGAGGGAAGAGTAAAGAAAATTCTGAGCTCATTTTACTGTTGTAGTCTGGCAACATTATGGGTTAAATAAGCATTGGTGGGCTACCCTGAGGATCTAACTTATATGAAGACATAATCTGTAGACAAGGATTGCAGAAAGGGAAGGATTACATAGAAATCTGTGCTGTTAACTGAAGCATCTAAAGATAATAGTATTATTACTATTATTATTGGTAGTAGATAACTGGATACATATCCAGTTTAAAATACATAAAGTTTATTATTTTTAAAGTAACCCTTTTATTTAATTGATTCAAAGTGGATAAATTGTTAGATCCTGAATTTTTGGTAAAATGTTGTAAATTCTAGGTTAATTATAGATATAATAGGCAATACATACTTTAGAATAAATATGACATTATTTTAAAGTATATCTAAGGTTATTTTCATTGTTCTACACACAGACTATAGTCTCTGTAAATAATCAATAGTTAAGGAAACATATCATTCTCCGAAAACAAAACAAAACCAAGCTTTCATTAATCTGAAACTACATATTAGCCTTCCATTTTAGGATAGGTTCCTTGTTGCTATCTGTGGAAAGAAAATTAGACAGCATAAGTTTAACAACAGATAAGTAAATCCACTGGATTTTATGTTACCTTTCATTTCTAAAATAATTTTGTTGCTCAATATAAAATTGGTATTTTTTTTGTACATTTAAAAACACTGTTGAAGCTTCTACACAAAATTCAAGCTTTGAACCTGTTGATTTTAAGGATTAAACTTCTATAAAGATTTTTAATTTGACAAATGATTTTCATATTCGTAAACAATTGTAGAATTAGTGCTTTAATATCTTTGCATTTTTCACCTTTACTATTGCTAAAACCTTTTGCTGTTTCCAAATTTTAAAAAATTCTTTATGGTCTTGTGGTCTGGGAGGAAGAAGCCATGTTCCCACCATGCGCCTTTGACTGCCACTCTGGTGCGTGAGGACTGGAAACCTGAAGCAAGGTTCTCCTTCCTGTAGGAGTTCTCCGTTCCCGCTTGTGGCCTACTGGCCTTTCACTACTGTCCCTCCATCTCGCGGGGACACTCAAGGGAGAACTCTGGTGGGCATTATTCTTCCTAACAGGGAACTAGTTCGTTTATTAAAAAAACAAAAACAAAAACAACTAATCCCCTGACCTTCCAAATTTCATATGATGGTAATAAAATAATTAAAATTTGGAGGAATACTTACATATTTTTCCTTCTTTTTCCAATTTTTTCAAATGAAGCATGAGATTTTGTTTAGCCTTATCATGTAGAACACTAGGAGTATTCTAAAAGGAAAACAAAAGTGAAAGAAACATTTCTTTTTAAAAAATTTATTATTCGATTATGATTGACATTCAATATTACTTTATATTGGTTTCAGGTATACAGCATGGTGGTTAGACCTTTATATAATTTACGAAGTGATCCCCCTTATTAGTGCCTGGCACTATACATAGTTATTACACTATTATTGGCTATATTCCCTATAAACATTTCTTTTTTAAAAAATAAAAGTTAATTCTTTTGAAACCTTAAAAGATGCGACAAAAGGAGAAAACTCTAACTTCAACACATTTTTATATAATAGCCAAAATTGCTTCACCTTATATGTGTTTTGCTTTAAACACTAAATTCTTACATATATATTCTTGTAGATAAAATAGACTATAAGCTCCTTGAAGATAGAAGCAGTATGTTTTGTTCACTACTGAATACCCAGTGCTTAGCATAATGATGGGAACTCAGTATTTTATGAAGGGATAAATAAATAAATGTAAAATTCTTCTAGATAGTTTTGATGATGCTAGACATTGGCCCTATGGTTTATTTATTAGGTTACATGATAATATTTTTGCACATTTCCCTTGGTTATTCTACCTCTTTTATCATTTAATTTCATCCTAGATACTCTTCCTTGGACTTCTCTTAAATGTCGATGTTTACAATGAGTTGTATCATTGACTCTCTTCTCTTTTTACTCAACCAACTTGCCCAGTGATATCATACATTAACAGCTCCCAAATATCAAGCTGCAACCCGAAAATCTCCCTTAAGCTCCAGTACCATATACTATGTCCACTGGTGTGACCTTGTAGATCTCACTGTGTGATTCCCCTGCCTAACATCCTTGAGCAGCTGGTTATCCCCAGGTTCTTGGCTAAGGCCCGAACTGTGAGCAGAGCGGTCGAGTCTTCCCATGAGTTGACTGTGCCTGCCTTCCCTGACTCCTTTCCTGGGGCTCTCTTCCTCCCGTCCACATGTGCGTTCTGTGCTCCTGTCTTATGCAGTTTCAAACACACATGATGCTCTTTTACTACTCCCTGGGTTTGAACACATTTTTTCCTCCTGTTTAGAATGGCTTCCTTTCTCTTATATTCTCTCCTGGAAAGTGCTTACTCCTTTTTCAAGATTCAGTTAAATGATTAAGTTTCTCAAGCTTTTCCAGACAAGTCTCATTATGCTTCATCTTCATCAAGTGAAATTTATCCCTTTTATGCCCTGACATACTGTATCTAGGCCTTGGAGGAAGCCTGTGTGCTAGAAACAATAAGACTTGAGTTATCTGACATCTGACATTTGAGTAAGTGACATCTGCTAGTTGTATGCCCTTGAAAAAGTTACCTAGCTCACTTTCTGAGTCAGTTTTTTAATTTATTAAATTGGAATAGTATCTTTATACAGTGAAAATTTGAGATATTTGAATTAAGTACCTCAAATTACATCTGTAAATATAAAGTATTTAGTACAAGTTTAGCACATAAAAATGTGCTTAAAAAATGGAAGCTTTTATGATAGAGTCAGTATTATAAGTATCTATCTGCTGAACATGAACTAAGTCTTTGACGGCAGGGGTCTGTAGTCATCTTTGTATCGCTGCGCCAGTCCAGTGGGGCACATGAAGGCAGTAAGTGTTTGTTGAATGAATAAATCCCTCTCTAATACTTAATACCATTCTACATGCAACAGATAATTCAAGCAGTACATAGTTAGGTATATACGTAGGTAGGCATACACTTGAATGCAAAACCAGTATTTTTTTAGGCATAGGGAAGTGTTTGACGATCACTCATGTGTGAGGGTTATCAGAATTCTGTCTGCATGTAGGATAGGAAAAAAGCTCCAATGGACTAATGAGTCTGGTCTAGTGGCTATACTCCAGTATGAGGAACAAATGAACTCTCATAGACTTTAAATATTTATGTTACCCCTTTGCCAATGGTGCTTTTTATCTTTAGCCATTTAACCATTCGTCCCTCCTTTGAAAACAAAGCATACTGAGTATGATGACTGTTTTTGATAGCTTAGGCCTACTGGACACTAAAGTCCTCTACTAATTGTACCTGGCCCCAGGTACCTTTTCAAGCTCATCTCTCATTACATTCTCACATATCTGCTGCTGTACAGGCTGTGGTCGTGGGAGTTTTCAAACCCAGGTAATCTTATACCAAAGCCTGCATTCTTAAATTCTAAGCCATACTGCCTACACAGTAGATATCTAATTAACATTTGCTGAAAAACTGAATTATACTAATCGATCGCCACATAGTGCTGTCATATAGTGATGTGCTCAGAGGCCACTGAGGTGAGGGGTCCATCTCTATACACTAAATTTCTCTACTAAGGGTCTTTTACACGCACTTTTTCCATTGTTAGGCATCACTGCTACTTCTTACTGCTTTTATCCCAACATCTGTCTCTAGCAGACTGCCCCTTCTTACTTGCTATACGTTAGGACACCAGATAATCAAGATGGCTAGAATAATACATCAGTCATTACAAAACTTCATCATCCTACAGTCTCTTCTACAGAATGAAGTATATAAGGTTTAATGATGGCTTGGAATAGTTATTTTTGTTCTCCAGGCCAGTTTTTGTTTAACTTATGTGTGTTCTGTTCCAGAAAGCTGAGGTTGCTGGTCTCAAATCTATACGAGTGGTATTACTTATATAATTAACAGACTTATTCTGTTCTTGGAGGTGATAAGCTTACTATATCTACATTTTGTTAAATAAATTATTCTAATAAAATTGTGGCTATGTACAAATAAGATAAATGAAAATTACCTTGTATAGAATTTTTACAAGCTCCAATGCTGTAAAGGATTTTCCAACATTATCATGGAATAGTTCAAGAATTTGCTTTTCTCGAGTATTTCTGTGAGAGATGTATTGTAGAATTTTAGCTTCGGCCTCATGGATTACTGGGCCATGTCCTGAATTAGAATCATTATAAAAATGATTTCAACCAGATAAAAAGTATTAAGCGTAAGTGAAGTTAATTCATTCTACTTAAAGATAATTCATATTATATATTGAAAAAGAATACTAAATATACAAATAAGAATTATGTGTGAAACTATATACATTTCAGAGATTTAAAATTTATGTACAATGCAAAAAAATTAGACAATTACATCAATATCTATATAAAATGTTATTGTGTACATTAAGATATAAAATAAAAATATAGTGATAAAAACAGTAACCACAACAGTAATGACAGGTAATATTTATAAAGTGTTCACTATTTTCCACACACTGCTCTAAATGCTTGATATATTCTTACAAGAATCCCATGAAGTAGGTGCAGTTATTATCGCTGTTATAGCAGAAACTGAGGCACACAGAGGGTGAAAATCTTGCCCATGGTCACATAGCTAAGACAGAGTGGATATTCACTTATAAAAGATTAAAAAGGGGAATGTAAAAGTAGCTTCATGTAAGTGACCGACAGCTATTAAAAATTCACAAAAACCACAGTACAACTTTAACAATCTTATGGATAGGCTAGTAATTCAGAAATGCTGACAACTCAGATAAAGTTATATTGAAATTTACTTGCTCTTTATGATAGCACAAATTAATATATCACACAAGGCTACCAGAGGTCTGTTTAAAATATCTGAGGATGAAACAGCCGGACGCAGGCTAAAGTATTATCACATAAAGAGCATGGGCTTTGGTTAGAATATCGACTATCATTTACTAGCTGCATGGCCACGAAAGTCTGAATCTCTGAGCTCTGCTTCTTCAGTTGTGCAATGAGGACACTGCTACCTACTTTACTGAGTTTCTGTGAGGACAGCAGCTAGCTGTAAAGGTCCCTGCAGGCCCCTGGTGGGTATCAGGCTTTAATATATGGTAGCTATGGCTACAGAACATAATTTACATATAAGCCCCTGCTGTGCTAATAAGCCAGCTCACTGGATTCATTAAAGCTCACTCCCTAAGAACCTTTACTAGGCAGACTCTCATTAGCTCTGCTTGAATGTGAGTGCATCCAATGTCTATTCTCTTCACTTTAAAAATAGCTGTCAGCTTCCATTCCTTTTATGTCATAATATTAATCCAGATGCCCAGATCCACTGTATGTTTCCCAGTTCCTCAGAAGCAGAAACTCATGAGAGAATATGAGGGTATTGAAGACATTGTATTTACAGAGCTTTCCATGGCTCTCTGGTGAGGAACAAGTTAGAAAGACTTAAAAAATGAAGCAACTTAGTCACTTTTTCCTTCTGGGGTATTCTTATTTTAGTTTTCAGGATGGAGATGTGATTCATGTTGTGGAGAAGTGATGGCTGAGGTACTAACAACGGGTTTCTTTTCTGGGGAACAGAAATAAATATACAATTTTACGGTTGAAATGGAAGCTGTTAATATTTTAAGTTTAAGTTAAAAAACTAAAACTCAGAGGTCAAGTGTAACCCGAGGTTACATGGATAAAATGTGGTCTATGACAGAATTCCAGTTTACAAAATTTAAGGTAGCTGTGGAATAAAAAAATTTTTTTTTGTTTCGATCTAAGTTTAATTCCCTTAACAGTTCTATTAATAGGTGTTTAAATCTTAAAAAATAACCCTCATAGCTTTATAAAATAAAGATATTACTATAACTCTTGGCCTTCTTTTTAATTGCATGGCTAGAAAGGAATTAGGGGTATAATTTCAAGAAGCAGTTTATATGTCTCTTTTCAAGACCCAAAACACAAAGACAAACCAAAATGAGCCTTCCTTATTATTTGACACAAATGGTTTTCTAGATTTAAGAAACTACGCACCTGGATATATAACATCGGGTTTGATTTTCAATAACTCTTCTAGGGATTTCATATAATCCTCGAGGTTTTCAAACATAGTTGTTCCTTCTCCTAGGATGCAGTCTCCAGAAAAGAGAGCATTTTCCTCTTTTAAAATTAGAGTCATATGATCATCAGTGTGGCCAGGTGTGTATATAACTCTGGTTGAAATAAGAAGTAGTAACAGTTAAGAACTCATGTTTGTTTAGAAGGAATTTGAGAAAAATTATTCTCTATCTTTTTCTCTGGACAAGACACAAATGGCATCAGTGAGTTAAAAAGCGCATTTTTCTCTTGAAAATTATCCTCGGAAAATTCTCTCCTTTAACGAAATCAAATTCCTTACTCTGAAGTGCAAATTTAATACTTTCCCCCTTATTTTATAAGTAATAGGTAGGTACTGATTACAACAAATCGGAAAATGGAAAAAGAAGATACTTAAAGGAGATAAAAACCAACGATTTTTCCACCAGAGACAATAATCTTTTTTCAATTTTCTTTGCATATGAGGAGGTATATTTTACAATATATTTTTTGGCAAGATTTGGAGAAAAAAGCACTTTCATATGTTGCTGGTGGGAGAGCAAAATGGTACAGCCCAAATAGAGGGGAATTTGGCATTTTCTAGCAAAATTACATATGCATCAACCCTTTGACCCATCAATCCCATTGCTAGAAATTTACCCCCAAAATATACCTTCCCGAATACAAAAAATATGTACAAGTTACTCATTACATTATTTGTAATAAAACATTAGAAACAACCCAGATGCTCACCCATAGGGCACTATGGATAAATTACGGTATATCCACACCATGAAATACTATGCAGCCATCAAAGGAATGAATATCTCTGAACTAACATAAGTAATTTGCAGGATATACTGTCAAGTGATAAAAAGCAAAGTGTCAAAGAGTGTTCACTGTATGCTCTTTTGTATAAGAAAGATGAGGAAATAAAAACATGTATGTACATTTTCCTTATTTTTGCCAAAAGAAAGAAAAGATAAATAAAAAACTCATGACTACAGTTGCCTATGGGGATAGGCGGGTGGGGTTAGGGAACAGAGGAAGCAAAACTTCTCTAATTAGAACTTTTTAAACTAGTTTTAACTTAAAATTAAAAAAAAAAATTTTCAATTAGTTGACATTCGATATTATTTTATATTAGTATCAGGTATACAACATAATGGTGAGGTATAAGCTTTAACTTTTAAGCCATGTAAATATTTGATATATTCTAAACATAAAATTAAATAAAGGAAAAGAAAATCTTAACGTAGAATACAGAGAGAAGTAAACTTTACTGTGTACTGGACAGATAACATAGCCACAGTAAAAAAAAAAAATCAATTCAAATAGGTTTTAAATATAATACTAAGACTGCACATCCTTAATAGACTATATCTTAAGATCAAAGAATCACAGAGATATCCTGAGCTTTACTTAATAGGTTTATTGCTGGCAGTGTTATGGGTTACTGTGTTTCTGAAATTATTTTGTTTATTGTATGTTAGTACAAACGAGTAAATAAACTGATGTCAAGAAGCAAGTTTTTCACTGTGGGATAAGGAAACATAGATATGGAATCAGGAAATTTGAGTTTTGGGTTGTTTCTTATTTGAACTGAAGAATTATGAATTCATTATTTCATTCTTTTTCTAGCTATGTCTATAAAAGGCCCAGAAGCGATGATACTCTGGAAGTAATGGATACACCTTATAGTCGTTTGTTTCTAAATACCATTTCCCATTCAAAAAAACCAGGGTTTCTTACAGACATGGAAGGTTCTAGATCTGGGGCAGGGTAAGTAAATTGTGATATTGTGACACCCTGTGATAGATAGCAAGGAGATGCTGAAAGATTAGGGGGGCTATGTCAAAGGACAAGGAAGTGTTGAATAAAAAAAAATATTAAAAGTCTGTGGTGATACTCAGAAAAGTAGGGGGGAATTTTTTCTTTAAGAAGAATATGAGCAAATAAAGAAAAAAACAAAAAGAAAGTGAAAGAAATGATAGAATAAGAAAAATCACAATTAGGCCGCCTTCAATATATTAATTGATGAAGGCAAGCATCATTAATAGATGCTAAAACCACTGGATAAAAGATTGTTGAGAGGCAAGACATTCACAGAAATAAGCTTAAAGTCATTTCCATTAAGCTTAACTCACAGGACCATATTGCTAAGCAATAATGAAGCTCCATTACAAAGATGAGTAATTCTTGTTAGCAACTAAAGGGTCAGTATTTTCACAGAACAGCGCTACCAAACATTTAAAGCCAGGTAATCATACTACTATTTAACCTATCTTAGAGCATAGAAAAAGAAGAAAAACTTATGAATCCCAAACCTGACAAACCGAATCTCACTAATGACAGGAATGACTATAACTAGAAGAGTTTCTCCTTTGCCAAAAAAAAAAAAAAAAAAAAAAAAAAAATCCAATCAAATCCTCAATATTAAACATTGAAACTGTAAAGCCTTTTTAAAGAATCTGCTAAAAATGTAATGTAGGTATAATGACATACTAGTGTAATGAGGCAATTATTTTCGAGTAGCATTAAGAACTGACATTAAGAACTGTCATGATTTATGGTTTCCAAGTATATGCTTTACATATTGCAAATAATTACTATATATAGTTGCATCAATGTTAAAGTATTAGAGACATTAAAAATCATCTCTTTTGTCTGATTAAACCTGCTGCAACCAGTTAATAAAAGTATTTAACATTACATAAAATAATTTCAGGAGGCATATTTTTAGCAACTATAAAAATATGTGGGTGTGTATCTTATGAACAATCACATATAGAATGGATTTACAAACTGAACCTCAATCTTTTTTTTTTTTTTTAATCTACAAAAATTCATTTGGAGAACCATTTTTTTTCCAGAGTCTGCAAACTGGCTTATCCAGTAAATGTGCTTGTGAGGGCTCCTTTATTTTTCCCCTCCCACTCCCCATTCCAGAACTCAGTAATGGTTTCCTTTGATATTTTCTAGGCTGGAGGCAATAAGATTTCTTAAATCAGGGGATCAAAAGTTCCAATTCTTCAGTCACCTGGGTGGCTAATGCTTTAATTTGCATAAAAACTGTTAAAATTCACTTCACATAGGCAGGAGGAGAAAAGGAAATGACATCAGAGATGCTTTACTAAAGACATCAGGGAACTGCAGCTGTGGCCTTCTCATTCATCAGGTAGAGCATTTATCTGGTTCTGCCACTTCAGTGACAGGGTAGACTTTCTAAGAATGACTCTCTTAGAAAATTTAGAATAGTCAACAAAAGCTGTCAGAGTAACTTTGAGAAATTAAACTTAGTTCACTAGAAAATTCCTGAGGGTTAAACCCAGAATCCTAACTGAAAAAATTTGCTACCTTTGTATTTTACTAATGCGTTCTTGGTGGGCATTATGTCTATCTCTGTTGTATTTTTTTTTCTTTTCAAAACTGGCAAGTAGACAAGATCAAGTGGCTATCAACTACATGGGGTCTTAAGTATATTTTAACCTGCTTGTGGAACTTTTGCTTAACAAGGAGTCGTCTTATTATTTAAAACAATTGGGTTTTACCGACTTTGTTACAATGGAAATTGGAAACTGTGGTCGACAGTAAATTAAATGTTTTACTTAGATTTTAGCATAATTAGGACTTATATTTTGAAAAAAGATGATTTACTAAGTAATTTTTAAAAAGTGCTTTTTATTGTTTTGTTTTAGTTTTCTCTCAAAATCTTAAAAGATTCCCATACTTATCTTAATCAAAATGCGGTAAAACAAAAATTACATGGAATTCAGATAATCTTGAGATCTTTGGCATCAATTCGTTCCATGAAATAAGACAGTCAATGAGGGGGTGGGGTAGTGACAGGGGGCAAGAGCACGGGTGGCTTTGGGGCACCGATGTTGTTTCTCGATCTGCATGCTGCTCAGTTTGTTCATTTTGTAACAATTCACTGCGTTGCACACTGATGATATCTGCACTTTTCTGTTTGTATACTTTAATAAAAAGCTAGAAAATATGTAGTCTGTTCATGGCAGATGGGTGGTAGTTAACTTCCAAGAGCTGAATTGTCTTAATCTGCAAATTAGGTATAGAGCTAATAACCATGATTCTGTAATAACTGATAAACCAGTACTGATTCCCAAACCTGTGAGACAGAGGACTCAAGGAACCACCTCCTGTCTCTACCTCTTTCATTAACTTAGCCTGGGGCTAGTATGTGAGGGACGGGGGAGTCGGTATTGTCAAGAATATTGTGTGAAGGCATAGTGATGTATTGTTTGCTTTCTTTTGTATCATGAGCAAACTATTTGAGATACCATCATATTTTTAACAAGAGCATTTCAAGAAAATTGCCCAGAAATTCGTTGTTTTATAAATTAAGTTTTGTAAGTCGCCAGGATAGTGGAAAAAAGGAGACACTAGTTTGAAAGGGGAGGATGGACACCCCTTACTTCACTTCCTCTTTCTCATTTATCTGCTCATCTACTTGCCTCTTCGTAGATATTTACTGCGTGCAGGATTACATCACTGCCGTCTATGTGGCAGGGACTGAGGCTAGGAGTACGACTCTGGTCTCTGCCTGTGTTGGAGAATGGCTAGCTTATCATCAAACCTTTTCCTCTTTTTCCTGGGTATGAACTTAAAATACATTTCTCAGTCTCCCCACAGTCAGGGGTGGCACATGACTGAAATGACAGCCACTGAAACAGAAGGCCTGGTCCATGAAAACCTCCCCTGTAAGATCTCTACCATGCTCTTTCTCCTCCGACTGGGTTGATTTCAGTGAGCATGGCGATCTTGAAAGCCAAGTACCGAGGACAGTGGAATCCACAAGATGGAAGGATCCTGAAACATTATTTGCAGGAGGGCCACCTGCAAATCAGGAATCTTTTTTGGCCTTTATGTGACTGAGAAGTAAACTTGTGTCATGTTTGAGCCATTACACATTTCTGGATTGGTATGCTATAGCAACTGACATGAACTAACATTGTGAACCTAAGGAGTTATTTACCTTTAAGGAAATAATACCTACTTACCCATCAAAACACTACAATTTAATAAGTGCTATAATAAAATACAAATTACATTAAAGAGGAGGGAGCAGTTAATTCTGCCCAGAAGGGGTTGTTGATGCTGATGTAAGTAACATGTGAGCTGAGGTGTGAAGAACGGACAGATATGAATTTACCTGGGGGATGAGGAGGAACGAGGGGTGATGCCAAGTACAGGGGGCGGTATGAACAAAGGCATGGACGGACACACTGTGCTCAGGAGTATTTCCGTACGGCTAACTGCATTTGTGACGGGAGTGGTAGGAACTGAGACCAGGAAAACGGGCTGGGAGGAGGAAAAAATGGCCTCGATGATAGAGGCTCTGTTCATCCCTGTGGCAACCAAATCAAAGCTGTGATGGAAACGAAAAGCAGCAGCAAGGAAAATCGCCTGGGGTAAACAAGCCGTACAACTAGGGAGGAATCCAAGAAAGCACCCTGCAAGGGCAGAAGGGAGGACGGGGCGAGGACGCGGGGCTGCTCAGTCCCAGTGGCTGAGAGAGACAGAGGCAGTGGCTGCGGCAGCAGCGGACGCCTCTTAAAGCGGTCGCGTCGCGAGCAGATTGTCGCAGTAATGGACCGGCTCGCTCGCTCTGAGCACCAGTGCCCATTCCACTGAGTGCAAGGGGCACCAGGGACTTACAGGGAGATATTGTCCAAGTGAGGGCCGAGGTGAGTGAGATTCACTCTGTACAGAAGTACGGCAGCATCCATTGTTCCCTATTGAGCCTTGCCTTTCTCCTAGTGCGCCGGACACAGTGCCGCCATAGCTGTGACATCATAAAACTGGATAACAGAGGTCGCTCCGTCCAGAGGATTCCCCGAAACCCTGACTATGCCAACTCGGGCGCTACCCAAGCCACATCCAGGTGTATCCTTAGTGAGTCAGGTGCCCCTTGCTGAGACTCACACTGGTGGAGGCAATTGGCCTCGATTTCTGGTGTAGCCTTTTGAGGCAACTGTAAGCATAGCATCTGTGAATTGCTTGCTGAATGTTAACAGGTGGCCCTGGAGGGGTAGAGTCTTGGGCTAAGTTTGGCCTGCAGCTGAACCCCTCTCAAGACTGTGCCACTCGACACCTATTTTACAAATCCATACTAATAAGACTGGAAGACTTGGGGGCTTTGCTTAGTACATAGAAACAGACATGGAAAGGCAGCCAAAACAGGAAGACAAAGAAGCAGAAACCATATGAGAGAACAGAACAGAGATCCAGATACAATGGAGTCAAGTAATCTAACAGATGCAGAGTTCAAAACACTGGTTATAAAGATGCTCAATGAACTTTTGGAAAGTGTAGAGAACTCCAACAAAGAGATAAAAAATATAAAAATGGGAATTACAAAAGGGAACCAGTCTGAAATGGGGAACACAGTATCTGAGATGAGAAGTATATTAAATGAAATAAACAAAGCAATAAACAAAGTGAATAAAAAAGAGGATCAAATACCCTATCTAGAGGACAGGAAAGCCAATCAGTACACTCAATCGGAATGGCAAGAAAAAATACGCCAAGACTATAAAAACAATTTAAGAAGGATATGGGACACTAGTAAGGCTGCAAATATTTGTCTGATCGGCGTAACAGAAAATCAAGATGCTAAACAGCTGTTTGAAGAAATGGAGAACTTCCCTAACCTGGTGAAGGAAATAGACATAAAACCCCAGGAAGCTCAGAGAATTCCAAAAATCAGGGATTCAAAGAGGCCCACACCAAGACACATCATAATTAAAATGCCAAAGGTTAAATACAAAGAAAAAATACTAAAAGCAGCAAGAGAAAAACAAATAATTACTTATAAGAGAACACGCATAAGACTGGCAGCTGATTTCTCAAAAGAAACTATGCAGGACAGATGCGCTTGGCAAAAAACGTTCAACAGTATGAAGACCCAGGATCTACAACCACAAATAATTTATCCAGCAAAGCTATCATTTAGAGTTGAAGGACAGATAAAGAGCTTCCCAGACAAAAATAAGCTAAAGGAATTTATCGCCACCAAGCTAGAATTACAAGAAATGTTGGAGGGACTTCTTTAAGAAGAAAAAACATGTATCAAAAACAGGAATAAAGAATGGTAACAACTACATTCTTATCAACAAGTACCTTAAATGGAAAAGAAGTGCTCCAACCAAAAGATAGACTGGCTGAAAAGATAAGAAAATAAGAGCCCTACATATGAAAAGGAAGAAGATGGAAAAAGATACTACTGTGATGAACCGAGAAGGTATTTAAGTCAAACAGAGAAAGATAAACGCTATATTATTTCACTTATATGCAGAATCTAAGCAATAAAAAGAATAAAGTAAGTATAAATATAGTGGACAATTTGGTGACGGACAGAGGGGAGGCAGGTTTGGGGGACTTGGGAGAATGGGGTGAGGGTTAAAGAAGTACAAATCAGTAGCTGATGTGTGGTCAGGGGATGGGGAACGCAGCATAGGGAATACACTTAGCATTAACACCTTGGCTAGGTGGAGGGTCAAGGGAGGGAGAGAGCAATTGGGGACCATTTTACAAACTATACAGATGTCTAACTAATGTACTATATATATGAAACTATTTAAAATAAAAATAAAAAGGGGGAAAAAACTGGTTTGGGTCCAGATCGTGCAAGACATGGTAAGGAGAATAAACGTTATTTCGTATGCAGTGAGAATTATTCAAGATTTTAAGTGACAGAGCGTACAAAAGGTAGACTGGAAAGGGGAGAGTCTGGAGACAGGAAGGAATATCTAGCAAGAAGTAGTGGTAGTGGACACGAAGAAAAAGAGACAGCACTGACAAATGTTTTTGAAGTAAAAACCAACCTGATTAGATATGGTGGGTGGGGGGAAGGCAAGTGACAAGGGTGAAGAGGAGTCAGCTTCTATCTTAGGCGAAAAAATAAAATCTCAGAGAAAAACAGATGTTCTGAAATCAGAACGCAAATACAGATCATGCAGGAGAGAGGAGAATCATAATTCGTTCAGTTTTAAAATTACTGAGTTTGAAACACCTTTTGGAATCCGTCAAATAGGTCATGAGATTATGGGCCTGGCCTAAAGTGTATTTACTTAAGGTATGGATCATCTTTTAGAAAAAAGAGCATGAGAAAGCCCTGAATTTAATTAATGGGTAGATCCCTAAACTACCCCAGCAGGAAATGCTAGTCTAATTTTTTGATTGAAATTTTATTTATTTAAAAAAATGGTATTCGTATAATTCAAACAAGTAATTTAAAAAGGGTAGAGTCAAAAGTCTTTCTTTTTCCTTGTTTATCAAACAACTCATTTTCTCTTCCCAAAGTAATGAATGTCATCTGATTTTCTGTATCCTTTCTGAGACATTCTTAACTCATACCAGCAAACATATAGAAATCTTCCTTTCCCTTCTTTTTAATAAGACATATACATAGACTTCCCCCACAGCCTTCTTCAGCTAAAGGACATTTACGTACCTTAGAGAGGCACCTTCAGTCTCAATCACATCTTTATCTTTCAGATAAGTATATTGTTGCTCTCCATTTCCTATAATTTCTTTTTTCTGAGGATTCCGTGGGAGTTTTTTAATGGCATATGTGGTGTCTAGGGACAAAATATGTAAAATATTTAACTCACACTTTAAATGATAATTCTGCCTTTTAAGAGACCAATTTCATGGAGCTAACACTTGTGAATGACTGAAAAAAATATTAACATTGAGACAACAAAAAAATGGGATGAATTTAGCAGCATATCTCTGGGATGGTAACTATTTCTTCCATTTCAACAAAAGAACATTTTACTCTCTCATGCCCTTCTAGGTCTCCATAAAAGCCTTTGTGTTTTTCTGGTTATTCCTATTTTACACAAAAATTTGAAAGTAGTTCTTCATAATCTTACTAGCTTTATATCAGGATGGGTGTTAAAGAGGCAGTTATACAGAACCTGGAAACTTTTCTCTGTCTAGCTGGCTACCGCATAGCATAAGACGTCATAGTATTATGATAGTAGTTAATAATAAAAGGATGATAGTTATCAAGTTCTTTCTGGGAATGCTGAAAGGAAGCTCCAAACCCAGGGCTAAGATCATAAATTTAATCCATATTACCTCTCACTGACACAAAGAAAGTTAATTACTTAACCAATCAAAAATTGATTGCCAATTATCTAACCAGTATAGTGTATATTTAAGCAGCATATCATCAACGTGCTTAAAAACTGCAATAGTTGGGGTCATAAAACTTACAAACAGGAAATGATTAAAGCATTATACTCAGTATCATTTAATACTAAATGTACAATTCAGCTAACAAAAGGAAAAGTTTAGAAAAGCAGAAACAATTAGATAAGGTTTCATAATTATGACAGAACGTGGGGTGTGATGAGCAGGACAGGAGAACGTTCATGGAAAGACTTGTAGGTAAGTGGACAGAAAATGTCACAGAAATGAGAATGGGCACAGCAAATGTGCAACAACACAATGCTACCGATTAGTCTAATGCAAAATACTGGCTGGGAAAAGCAGAGATAAAGTGGGATTAGTAAGATGAGTCCAGATAATGGAGAGCCGTAAATAGCCTTTCACAGAATCTAAGAATTTAAACTTTGTTGTATATGGTCAGTGTATCCTCTTCAGTAGGAAAATGAAATAGTGTTAACAGGTCGATCAATAGGGCAGCTGTATGTGCGGAGCCCGGAGGGGGAGAGATCAGAAAGACCATGAGGGGGTGACTGTAACAGTCCAACTGGAAGGTAATAGACATTGGGGCCCAGGCGGTAGCAATGGAAATATGGAGGGAAAAAAAGACAGAGGAAAAACTGACAAGGCACGGAGATTTGGCTAAGAATGGAGGAAAAAGGAGAGAGAAATTGTGCAATAAAAATAAAACAACAGCAACTACACCTTTCCTCTTCGGCCCCAAAGTCCATTATTCTGTATTTTAGAGGCTGAAGCAAAAAATATGCTACTTTGGGAACTGTCTTCAATGTAGAGTGACATGGTAAGGGTTTCGAGTTTGTCTTTATTTTTAATCTGCATAATTTTGCCTTTAGGAAAGAAGTAGAGGTATTATATTTATAGTTATGAGACCTTTGGCAGGCAATCCTTCCAAAAAACTAACAATTATCTCTAAATTACAAAACAAATGTCATCCCATAAAATAACTTGGTGTCAGTTTTTAAAATTATGTGTAAATATGAACGCACATATCCTATTTGCAACAATAATCTATATACAAAGAGAGAACATATACGTATATATTCTCTCTATATAAATATAGGTGTGTGTATATATGTAGACAGGATGGAGAAGGAAATAGTGAAAACAATCGCATAGTAATAGTGTTTAATAAAAGCTTCTTGAGATATAATTCACATACTATAAAATTTGCCCTTTAAAGTAAAATTTCATTTTTTTAAAAGTGTATTCAAAGAATTGTACAACTATCACTATATAATTGTAAAACCTTTTAAAACCCCCTTAAAGAAATCCCATAGCAATGGAAGTCACTCCCCATTCTCTCTTGCTCCCAGCCTCTGGCAATTACCTACTTATCTACTTTCTTTCATATAATTATTTTATGTGGAGGAAACTCACTCATTTGTTAAGGTATGAATAATGGACTGCAACATTATTGTTATTGCCAATTATTTACAAATATGTGATACAAATATGTGATATTGTCCATGTATAATACTTTCTAATAAAGACCCATTCTAACTAAATAGTGTAGAAGTAAACATTTGACTCCCAGGACTCTGATATGAAATACACGGCAGAGATCCAACTTCAGCTGCAAAATAATAATGATAAGATAATAAAATATATTTTATAAGATTTATTAAAAAATAAACCAAAGAACGCATTCAAGCAGCCTAGGCTATATAGATCTTATGTCTAGTACACTTCTGGCTCCTTGTAAGCCACGAGTTCTGAAATTATCCATTGAATTTATTTTAAAATTAAGCAGGTTGCTTCGGAGTTACTATATCTCCCATAGAAATCTTACAAATAGCATCCATAATATTGGTGAGGCCTATAAAAACACCATTTGTTAGTATTGTGAAGTAGCTAAAAAATTTTCTGGCATGCTAATAATTATATGAATTAGTAAAAGAACATGGAACAAAGGAAACAAAAATGAAACAAAATAGAACAAGAATGGTAGTGATTAAAGATTTATGGAATGAAGAAGCACGTGGAACTTCTGTGGCAAGATTCTGAAAGGTGCCTCTCTATGGTTTTAGAGCTGAGCAACTCAAGGTATGCACGCAGCTGGTCCAGCTTCGACAAAGTTCATAAAGACAACAAGCCACTTCTTAAATAAAGTATTAAGATTTTAGTGGCTATAGAGCAGTTATCAAATTTCTCCTTGATTTTTAAAGAATTAATCTCATGGGCAATCTATTCTATAAACATTCATTATTTTGTACCAAGCCCGACATGATTTTAATTTTTAAATTAAAGGAAGTCAGTCAAACGTGTTGACAGATGAATGGATAAACAAAGAATGGTGCATTTTTACCATGGATTACTGCTCGGCTATAAAAAGGAACCAACTACTGATGCATGAAACATGGGTGAATCTCAACGACATGATGTGGAGGAAGCCAGAGAGTGATTCTATACGCTTCCATTATTGACATTTTAGAACAGGCAAAACTAATCTCCAGTGAAATAAAGCAGATCAATGAATGCTGGAAGGGGAGGAGAAGCACTGCAGACAGGCACAAAGAGACTTCTTTTTGGGGAGGAAAGAGTGTTTTTTATCTTGATTGGATACATCACAGAGGTGGTTACAAACTATACACTTAAAATGGGTACATTTTATATATGTAACTTTAAGCTCAAAAAAGTTGATTTATAAAGAAGAAAAAGCGGGCCGTAAGCATTTTTTCAAACTGACCCTCATGCTAAAAGAGTTGACCACGGCTAATTAAGGACCCTCAGCATAGTCTTTTATTTCACAGAATTTAATGGGTAGATGGATAAGAGAAAGAAAAATGAGAAAAAGTCAGAGAGACAGAGAATGATTTCCTGTGAGGTAAGGAAGTTTGGTTAGACAGTTATTTATAATGAGCGGAGCCTGGTGATGTTGGCTGCTGCAGCTGAGAATATCTTTCTGTCCCAATTATAGTCTCAAAGCCTAAAAAGAAGGTACTTAAAGAGTATTAGCTGTATGCGTATGTGCATTTGTTTCGTGAAGGAACGTTCTCGACCTCCTCGTCCTCTATATGCCTTGGACATGTCAAGCAAATACCTTCTGGTACCTCTGTTCCTGCAGTGGTACCCTCGCCTCTCAGATACCTGTACAGCTCACTCGCTCTCTGCCTGCACTAGATAGAATAGCCACCACCTTCTTTCACTTTATTCTCCCTCCCCTTTTCTTCACTCACTTTTATTTTTCTTCGCAGCAGCTACCACCCTATTATTTACCATTTACCTTCTCTACTGGCATGAAAGCTCTATGAGAGCAGAGTCTTGGTTTTGTTCACTGCTGCTTTGTGCCTGGATATAGCAGCCACTTGAGTATTTATTAAAGGAATAAATGAATGAATCTTTGTGTGGGATGGTGGGATGAAGGAATAAGGAAAGATGGTGAAGCGTTAGTACTGAATAGGTTTCAGGGACAGAGAGTTATCAATGCAATGATCTTTCGCCAGTATTTTAGTATATCAGAATAACTGTCTTGAAGTTATAGAAGGCCTGAGATCATGTTTAGAATATAAACAGTAACTAGCTCAAGTACTCATGTAAAGTATTAGCAAAGTGCCTGGAACATAGTAAATGCTTAACAGTGGTCAGTTATTATTAAATCTTAATTAATGATTGTCATGTGGACTAAATTAAACCTGACCATCACTGGGCAAAGGGGAAAGTACGAGGGAGAAGAGATTTGAAATAGATAATAGGACTTTTACTTTCTTATTAAAAATGGGGACAGTATTCAAATGATATTAATTTCTAGAAGTAGCATTTAAATATAAGGTATTCAATAAATGGTTTACTAGCTTACTTAGCATTATACGGAAACACATTATTCTGAAAACAGTTTTCCTCAATGAGCTTAATTAATGTTTTTTTGTTTACCACTAGTGATGTTTTTACAGATATCTTCTATGCCTCCAGAATGATCAGAATGCCAGTGAGTCACGATGATTTCCTGGATTGCTGTGTTATATTCAGTGAGAGCCTGTTTTAAACAGCTGATGTATTCTGGAACTGCTGGCTGTCCCGTGTCAATGAGGATTCTCCTGAAAGTTGAATGGAACATAATCACAAAGTTAGAAGAGTTAATATTAGCATATTTTTCACACAGATAATTTACATTTAAGAAACGGCATAAATTGTTTTGCTTTCAAACCTGCTGTATGTTACTTCCAATTAACTATAGCAATTCCACTTTAAGTTCTTATAACTATTGTTAAGTCCGAATAAGGAATAAGAGCAATAATATTGAACACTTACATAGCACTTAAAATAAATATGGCACTGTTTCAAGGACTTTACATATTTTAGCAATTGTACTCCTCATAAAAGCTACTTAAGGTACGTATTTCATTATTATATCCAGAAATTAAGGAACTTGTTCAAGGTTTTCCTGTAAATAAATGGAAGAACCAGTATTCAAACCCAGGTATTTTGGTGCCAGAATATGTGCTTTTATACATTCTGCCTTTGTGATGGTTCACAATATCTTCCAATGTCTCATAGACATGAAAAAATTTGATTCAATTTTATCCCTAAAGAAACCTAGTCTTCTGCACTACATAAAAAAGTTGTCACCGAAGCTTTACATTGGCTCCTTCATACATGAAAATGGAAGTAGTAGAAAAGTATGAGGGAAACATCTGAGCTGCTTTGCCCTCAAGGGATTTACGATTTTGATAGTAAAGGTTAAAATTGCAGCTTTTAGGGTTCATAGGTAGAGAAGGAACATGGAAATACTTTTTGGAAGATTTAGATATTATCTGTCCATTCAAGTGTTTATTGAGTACCTATGTATGAGGCATCGCAGTAGGTCTAGTAGTGCCTCAGGGCGGCAGGCTACATTGAACTTGAGAGACAGTACATTGATTTCTAACATACTGTTCTTCCCAAGAGACTTTCTAGGGTAATTTTCACTATATGCAATATTCATCTTAGGTACTGACTTTAGAACTAGTTTAAGATGACACACTAAAGAGGGAAGAGAACGCTTATGGACTTCCTGGGGGCAAAGGAGGCCCATTCAACACAGACTGTGCCCTAGACATCAGGTATTTTTTCCACCTAATTCCCTATCCTCCTGGATTCTGGAGGCAGCCTAAAGCTCTTGTGCCTGTCTGATCCTGCCTTGTTTACTCTGGAATTAATATATTGCTTGCCTGATTTTCAGTACTTCAAGTACTGCTGCTGCTTCTAAAATTCCAATTTACTGAAAGAAGCCAAACACAATAGATACCTCATATGAAAACTCAATATAACTATATTTATTAAACTGTTTTTAGTCATCAACGATATATTATCCATTGTAACACGTCTTGATCGCACAATTAAATTCTATGCTCGAGGGAAACTATATCTTATTTTTTGCTTTGTATTACCTACGGCATACTACGCACACAAAAATTTCCAATGCACTCATTGTGCAGTAAAACACATCTCCCCATTTCTGCATAACGCCAATAAAACAGAAAGTAGCTGAATAAGGGAAAAATCTTAAATACAGACAGCTTATTTCATCTGCAAAATAACCTAAATATCGCACAAGAGTAACAAAAACGAAAGTAGTCAGCGCCTTTCCCAAGGGTGGGGGGAGGGAGGCCTTTCGGGTTTCAGACTCCAGCAATTCGCAAGAAAATCCTGCCCTCTGCTGTCGCTTTAAGAAAAAGGTTTCAGCACAACCGGCTTTGTGAAGGGAAGTTACACTCAAGGCAAAACACGAGTGAAAGTCAGAAGGTGAGCAAAGTAAACATTTTCCTAGGTTCCTAATTCAAAAACGATCCTAACGTCTCAACCGATTAAACACGTTCACTCGGGCATTCACATCAAGCCACGTAAACTGGGTTTCAAAAACAGGAAGTTTTGTTTTTTTCAAGGAATTATTTTTCCCTCCGCCAACCGTAAGTTTGAGAGGTTACTATGCGGCGTGGTCGTGATTTAGCAGAGGTCGGAGGTCCGGGATCCGGGTGGGGCTGCCGGGCAGGGGCAGGGCGCCAAGCTCTCGCCCGCAGCCAGCTGTGTGGCAACCCCAGGCCCGGGCGTCCTGCGGAATCAATGCGTATGTTGGCGTGGTGCGGGGGACGTTTACCTGGGGCCGGTCCCCACGAGGTAGGTGTTGGTGCCCTGCAGGGTCATGGGCCCCGGGTTACAGCCCAGGACGCGCACCACCCGACTGGACAGCTGCTCGATGCGCTTCAGCGGGACACTCATCTCGCCTAGGCCGCCCTTGGCGCATTGGTCGCGGAGCGACCCGAGCTCCGAATAAGTAACTACGCTGGGGGCGGAGCCAGCGATCACCTGACGCCGTGCGCGCGGAACAGGACAGGCGGAGGGGCGGGGCCAGGGTCACGTGCCGCTGCGCGGGCTTCGTGGGTGGTGGCGCGAGGGCGTCGGCCGGCGCCACGTGTGAGGCTGCGTGAGGCGAGGCCGGAGGCGAGAGCCGCTGCCGGCGGCCGGGCCAGGTTCATTCTGAGCGTTTGTGTCCCAGCAGGCAAGTTCACCCTTATGGACGAGAGACGCTTTAACCTGGGAAGGCTCGTGCGGGGGCAAGGGGCAGCCAGGTAAAGGGTGAGTCAATGAGTCCTCAACCCCGGGGAGGATGAGTCCTCGGGTTTGTAGGCGGTGGCGGGGGGTGCGGGCGTGCGTATGTGTGGGGTACCCTGTCTCTTCTAGTACACAGCCGGAAGTGGTGTGTACCAACGCTTACAGCTCTCAGTGCTTCGTATGCGCATTGTCTCGTTTAATCCTCGCAGTAACACCCCCCGTGCCGCCGGCCTGCCCAGAGTGGTGGGTCGGCCTTAAGCTGGAGAACAGTTGGACACATTGACAACCCCGCCATTCACTACCTCTCCCTATTTTAAAACTCCGAGTTACAATTTACGTAGAAGAAAATGCGCAGATCCCATGATCAGTTTCATCGCATTACAGTTGTAATCACTACCCCCCAAAAGATAGAGAACGCATTTACTATCCCCGCTCACCTCTTTTCCAAAACAAATGAGAGATTGACAAGTTAGATGTTCTAAAATTTAACTTGCTCTCCAAGAAATAAGCATTTTAAACATTTTTTTTTTGGCAGGTGTTTCTGAGGAAAATACTGTTTCTTATTTATAAAACATTTCTTTTACAAATCAACTTAATACTCCAAATTTCTCGAAAGACAACTGTATTATGTGTGACAAATTTTTTTGCCTTGTGTCACAAAGATGGACCTTTAATAGCAAAGTGTTTCAAAAACCTTCACTGAAACAATCATGTAAATTATCCCCTTCTCAAAGAGAAGGCAAGCAGTATTTAAAAATGTTTGGAATTAACCATCAGAATTCTCTAAATCAGGCATTTTGAACTCACCGATATTTATGTATTTGTGGCCATCAGTTAATGGCTGTTCAGGCTGGAAGCATCCCCCATCTTCCTTTATCCTAAGAACTCTGCTGGGAAGTCAGCAGGACCTTTGAGAAGAGGGTGGAACTGTAGTTTCTGGACCATAGTGCTCTCCCTGAGACTTATGGGCCGCTCCATTCTCTTATTCCTTAGTTTTATTTTTTTTAATTAGAATTTCCTTTGGGTCTGCCATCTCGATTTCACTTAATTCGTTTGGCATATGAAGAAATAGGCCCAACAAATAAAAGTTAAGTGACTTGAGAGTAGTCATACAAGGAGGCACTAGCCAAAAAGCAGGAACAGAGATAGATAGTGAACTTGTTTAGACAAGGTGAAAGTGAGGTGATTCAGAAATATCCTTGTAATGTAACAGTGTAAAAGTGAATTTCAATAATATCTTCCTTGTTCACATCTCCCCTCTTCATACCGGCCATGACTACTTTGGAAAATATGTTGTTATGGTTATTGGTATCAATTCCTCAGTAAGTCAGCCCCAAGGACAGGGCAGAGAGTGATATCTCCAGGTGCCAGCTGCATAGGAGAAAATAGTTCCAAGGCTACCAAGAAGAAAAATAAAACAATATTGCCGTCGGAGTATAGATAACAAAACTAACCGCCATCATCCGCTTCTGTAATCTGCTTGCTTGTATAATCAAAGCCCTCCAAGACGTAGTTTTAGGCTTTAGAAGCTGCCACCTCTGGAGGCTCGGGGCTGATTCTCTAGTGGGGAGAATCAGTCGCTGGCCGGCTAATAAAGGTTCATAATTAATCTCAATTGGCTCCATGGGTCTTAGATTTGAATGTGCCACAACAGTAATGACATCTATAGATAGTTGGATACATGGGTTGAGTTTAGAAGAGAGATTGTAAGGTACAGCTAACAAAACAATCTTTGTCAGACAAATATGTTTAGCAATGTGACTTGAAGTTTAACTTGCTCTCCAAGAAATAAGACCAAAGAGTTTTACATTTGTTCACTTAAATTTATGGTTATTTATCATCTGCCTACAACATGCATTGTTCTCGTGGACATACTGTGGGGGAGAGTATTAAAATGAAAGCTTTTTAGAGGTTCAAAACTCGAAAGGAGATATACGTGGTCTTATTTTAAAGACTAGGAAAATTCTAGAGGAGAAGCATAGCTCAAGTGATGAGATTGCGAAGGAGAGGGTCAAATTAGGAAGATCTGGGAAAGCTTAAAGGTCATTGGTTTTGAGCTGATTTCAATCCTGAGAAAAGGCTTGGGAAGAGAAGAAAGTGAATTGTTTGGGGAATTGAAACCAGTAATCATGATCTTGGGGCACAGGGTTCGAGAAGGTACACATTTTGAAAAGTGGGTAGGACTAAGTTAATGATACAAAAGAGTATTATGATACTCTTTTGTATCATTAACTTAGTCCTACCCACTTTCTAGAATTTTTCTTTCAAACATGACTTTAACTTGGATATGCTGAGGCAAATTGTATTTTCTTAAAACAATTCTTAAATACAGTAAAATCTTGTAACCTAGTCCCACCTATATAGAAGGAGCCACATTCCTTTCTGCAATGTGGTAGTTGTAAACAGGTGTAGTGCAGTCACAATGAATCAGATTCGTAATGGCTACATTAGAACATCCCACATGTAACAGGTGATTTCAGTTTCCTGTTAGCCTTCAGTCTTAAAGGTACAAACCCTTTAATTATACATACTTGATTTCAGTGAAGAAGAACTAAAAGATTCCCAGGATGAAGATTTTCTAGAAGGGACTTTGAGTTAAAGAAGACTTTATATATTTGACAAGTAAGTGTTAAATTTTGTCGACAACTGAAAGTTTGGTGGTTTTTACTTTCTAAACATTTGCTTTGTCGTAAAGAGATTGTGTATAGTGGGCAAAGGTTGTATATTTTGGCTGGCAACCAGATAGCCACTGGGTTGACCTCTGAATAAAACTGGATTGAAACTGTTTTATTAAGTTAGTGTCATAAGTTCCCTAGGAAGTCGAATTGCATAGATGGCATTATGTTTCGTAAGGTAGTATTGGAACAGTGATCAACTGTAGGAATAGAGATGAACTGTCCTTCATACAAATTATACAACTGTGTGGTAATGGAAGGAGCTGCAGGTCCTTTTAAGAGAGTTGTTAGGTTTATTACCTTGATGTGTAGGTTTCTTTCCAGTTGACTTTGTGCCTAGCCTCTCTAAATTAGGAATGTAGAGGTTGTTATATCAGATTAGTCTGTTGAGTCTGATGGTCTATCAATAATGCAATTAATAAGTTTCTTAGAAATTATTTTTCCCATCTTATAAAACTTGACTCAAAACTGCTAGTATTTTCCACATCTATGCAAGATAAAGGAAGGTCTTTGTGGGGAGAGTAATTAAGAAATGCACTTATTAATATGCTCAATGTTTTTTTTCTCATAGCACTTATCACTTTTGACTATAATATTTAATAATTTATTATTTTACTGTTAATTAACTATCTTTCTTTGCTAAAGTGTAAGTTCTATAAGGGCAGGGATTTTTGTCTCTTGATCTATTCCAAGAGACTAAAATAGCACGATAGGTTCCAAGTATATATTTAATTTAGTTGAATGGAACTTGCTGGTTAATTCTCATGCTTCCAAACTCCATGCTTATGTTGGGCATGATGATCTTTTAAGGTAAAAATCCTACAGGGAATTCATGGCTTGCTTTGTTGGGAAAACTCATGTTTTAAGATTATTTTTTTCCATCCTGTTGGCCACAATATTCTTGACAGGAAAAGTAGTGATTATGAACCTTTTTTTTTTTTTTTTAGGAAAACCGAAATACTTTTTAATGTTATTCTGAAGATTTTTAAATAAAGTATATATAAGTGGTAAAATGGTAAGAACACTGCAAGTATTAGTTTGTTTTTATTTTATTTATTTTTTTAAGATCTGATTGGCTTTAAGGGATTCATGAATTGAGCAGTAGCTCATCTAGCAGCTAGAAGGGTACTCTGATGAGATGTACAAAATGGAAGGTTTTTTTTTTTTTCCTTATTTCAGTGAATTTTATTCCAAGAGAAATCTGATTTCAGAGTAAGTAAATATCTCTGAGGGAAGGTTCATGCTTACTGGTGTGTGTGTGTGTGTGTGTGTGTGTGTGTTTGTGTGTGTGTGTCTTACTAATTGTTTATTTTTTTAAATTTTAAATTTTAAATTTTTTTTATAGTGGCATTGGTTAACAAAACCAGTGTTTCAGGAATACAATTTAACAGTAAGGCATATATATATTGCACTGTGTTTGTGTTTTTGGAAACACTTTTTCCTCCTGGTTCTTAAAGTAATAAATGTTCTTTATAGGACATATAAGGTGTTAGTCTGCTAGTCCTGTCATAACAGAATACCACAGACTGGGTGGCTTAAACAACATAAATTTATTTTCTCACAGTTCTAGACCCTGGAACTCCAACACGAGGGTGCCAGTAGGGTCAGTTTCTGGTGAGGCCGCTTTCCTTCCGTTTCAGATGGCAGTTTTCTTGTGTCCTTACATCCCTTTCATGTGTGTGTGTCGTGTGTCGTGTGTCGTGGGGGAGGGAGATAGATCCCTGATGTCTCTTCCTCTTCTTATGACACCAGTTCTATCAGATTAACTTATTTCCCGTTTGCCCCGAGAATATACACTGGCAGCGCGTGCAGCTGCAGTGTTCACCCTGAGATAACTCGCAGTTTACATCCTTAACCTCACCTGCAGAGTTTGCCATGAAATATCCTGCTTTTTAAAATTCTTTTTGCATCGCTCCAGTCTATCTACAGTCTTTGGAAACAAATGGCATTTTATTTATAGCATTCTGTTTTTAGCAGTGTATTTACATTTACAAAATATAGTAATTCTTAATCACTGAAAATGTCAAATCCTAGAAGATGTAGCATTCCTATGCATGATGCTAACATCATTCTTGAACAGTTGTTAGCTGAAGGTTCATTTGATGAATCTGATTTATGTGTAAATTTCTGTTACATTAGGATTAGTCAAGTTCTGTTTAGAAATAACTTCAAGAACAGTTCTTATATTTTATTTTCACATTGAAAACCAGTCAGATTTGCTTCAGCCTCAAAGAACACGTTTATGTAAAATTAATGCTGGCAGCAAGCTGCACTTTTTTTCTAACCGGGAAATAGGTCATCTTTATGACCCCTTTCAACCTTAAAGGCCTATCTCTAACAGTCGTATTAGAGAGTAAAATTCTAACGCGATTTTGCAGGGAAACAATTCTGTCCATACATACAAAAAAGAATGACGAAAAAATTAATCACCGTTAATAATTCATCAGATAAAACCAATGTTAACATTTTTGTATTTCTCCAGTCTTATTCCTTTGCATTTTCAAAGCTTTGAGATCATGTAGTACTTTTTCACTTAACATTATTGAAAGTGAAGTCAGAGATTACAAACTCAGATGCTTAGAAAAATCAAATAGGCATGTAAGGTAATGATGATAACTAACATTTATTAAGCCCTGTGTGCCAAGTACTTTTCTAGAAGTTTATATGAGTTATATGTATTATCCTTTTTAACCTTCACAACAACCCTATATGAGGTATGTACCATTATCATCTCTGTATTTCAGATGAAGAAAATAAGGCATAAAGAGATAAAAGAACATGTTTAAAGACACACAGTAGTAGGTAGCTGCATTAGCATTGAGACCTAGCTGTTAAAAAGACTGAAGTGGGGTGGCTGGGCTGGCTACTTTGGTGGACTCAAGAGAGCATGCCCCATCTAGGGAGGCACCCACTGCTAATGGAAGAATGGTACTCTAGTGTAGCAGATCTTTGTGGGTTGTTTTTTTTTTTTTTTTTTAGTAGCAGTGAAAAATCTGGATTTTTATATGAAGTGTTGGCAGTGAATTAGGAAAATTAAAAAAACACTGATTAGTCAGACCAGTCTCATCTACAGATTGCATTCAGCCCACATAATAGTAGTATCTACTTCCCAAGTATGATGTAAGAATTAAATGGGGACATTTTTATGCAACATTTAGTTCAATGCCAGGCACATACTGCTGAGTAAATGTTAGCTATCATTAGTAGCATAAACATTTTCTCCAGTCATGAAAATTCTTTAGAACCATCATTTACTACTGCTTATATTTTAAGAAACTATGTATTACAGGAGTGCAAGCCTGTTGTAAAAGAGTCAAGCAATATAAAAGCATTTAAAGTACTGAAGTTGCATTTGCTTCCTACTCTCAACCCTTTCTCTTTTACATATATAATTAAAAACCATATGTGCCAATTTATCTTTCTGACACTTTTTTACTTACTACATCTTGGAGATCTTTTGAAATCAGGTTAAATAAAACAATTCGTTGTTTTTAAAGGTTGCATGGTGTATTCTTTACTGTGTATGTACCATAATTTATTGAACTAGGTCTCTCAGTGGTCATTTAGGTAGTTTTCAATTTTTTATGGTTATAAAAAAGTTCTGCAAAGAACATATATAAACTTGTGCACATTTGTGAATATTTCTCTAGGCTTGATTCCTAGATGGAATTGCTGGATCAAAAGAATTTTCACAGCTACTGTACCTTTGTTAAATATATTTTTAATAGCTTTGTAATATTCTATTTTATCTACCATTATCTACTTTAATAATTTCTTATTTTGATACATTTAGATTGCTTCCAATTTTTTTGGTGCTATAAATGGTCCTGTGATAAATACTTTTGTGAGTAGGTTATGTTTTTAAAAGGTGAATAGGATGAGAGGAAGTTGTCAATTAGTGTATTTCTGAGACTTTACTTTTCCAAAGCTATTAGAAGAACTATATTTAGTGGTAATTTAGTATTTTTAAAAAATAAGTTTTGATAAAGTCATGACCTACGATTTTAGAATCTTATATCCTTTTTTTTAGGTATTGTCATCTGTAATGAAGAGCACTGTGAAACAGAAGATTGAATAAAGCCTTGTAACATTGGACCTAGATTAGAGATTTAGAAAAGAAAGTTAAAATTAGTCGCTTTGATTTTAGTGTTCCAATTTCATAACATTTATTTTTCTGAATAAATGTAGGGAAGACAATTAAAATTTGGTGCCGTACTGAAGGATGCACTAATATTTGTTCTGGTATTTTTCTTTTTGTGCGAGAGAAGTAGATAACTAAGAGCTGTAGTGATTCATAATGAGATATACTAAATTAAATTTTATGATGTCAGTTCTTGGCATTGTAATCTATATAACTGATTTAATTGTGGACATCTGGGTATCTGTCAGGTTTTTCCGTGAAGGACAATATGTTTTTAGTGTTTTAACAGTAAGCTTTATGCTATTTGGGACGGTTGTGGTCCAGTGTTTTAGTTATTCTTGGTTCAAGGCCGATTTAAAGAAAGCGGGCCAAGAAGGTCAGCATTGTTTTCTTCTACTTCATTGCTTGCAAGGAGGAATTTTTACAAGGTGAGCATACATTTTTGATGATTATCACTATTTTTCTTTTTCTCCTAACAGAAAATACCTTTCTTTATCTAGGACATCAAATGTACAAAGGTCCTCTATTTGCATGTAGTACAAAGGTTAACTTGCTCCTTATTATGGATGTTTATAGGAGTCATTGCTGTACTGTCAGAATTTTCCAGGCTTATTAATAAATGTTTCAGTTTACCTAATTTAAGTTACTTTTTTCTGATATGTACTCACTTTTTATGGGAAAGAAAAAGACTCATTTTTGTCTTGTGACTCTTTTTATATTCCAAGCTTGATTGTGTAAATATAGCCTAACATTTGCAATTGGTTAGAGCACTTAAGTTTTTAAGTTACTTGTACTATTGATTTAACTAAATGAAAATTTTACTGCGGTAGTGTATAGACATATGGTTAGTCATATACACAAAACTAAAAATAGCCTTAAGAATCATGTTGTTCAAAACCTTGTTTCATTAGTTAAAGAAACTATCTAAATAGGCCCTGAGATTTCCATGATATATCTAATCTCATATGATTTTTTCGTTATTACCTTAAGGGATTTATGACGTGGGGATACCCACCACAATACAAGCGAGGACCTTAAGGGATTTAATTCTGTTAAAAGCAATATATATTTTAAAAGAAAAGAGAAAAACTAGAAAATATTAGAAAGATAACAACCTATTTTGTTACAGTTAGATTTTGAATTTAGACTATTTCAATAGCCACCTGAAGGTTAATTTCTGATTCTATCTCGTTAAAAAGTAACATATTCATGGTAATTAGTTGAAAGTATTAAATTTTTTTCCAGGCTTTTTATATGTTAATAGTAACAATAATTAATGCTGTTAAATTTGTGTGGAGATTTATAGTTTTCAAAGTGTTTTTACATACTTTTTTTATTTTTTTAATTTTATTTTTAAATTTTATCAGTTTCAAGTATACAGTACATTGGTTAGACATTTATATAGTT
This sequence comes from Rousettus aegyptiacus, assembly GCF_014176215.1. NCBI lineage: Eukaryota > Metazoa > Chordata > Mammalia > Chiroptera > Pteropodidae > Rousettus > Rousettus aegyptiacus. The sequence continues at coordinate 8,191,045 of NW_023416290.1, read as the reverse complement.
TATAAAACAATCTCCCTAATGGCTCCTTCTCTCCTCTGGCTCTCCACCTAGCCATTACATTAATGCTGACTGCATGGCCTATGCCGTGCTCCCCATCCCTGTGACCATCTATCACCTACTGATTTGAACTTCTTTAACTCTTCACCCCATTCTCCCAGCCCCCCAGCCCTCCTCCCCTCTGGCCTTCTCCAGATTGTTCTCTATATTTGTGAGTCTGTTTTTCATTAGTTTATTCTTTTTGTTCCTTAAATTCCGCATATAAGAAATTATATGGTAATTATCTTCGTCTGTCCTATTTCACTCAGCATAATAACATTTAGGTCTATCTATTTAATTGCAAATGGTAGGATTTCATTTTTTAAATGGCTGAGTAATATTCCATCGTGTATATGAACCATAACTTGTTTATACAGTCGTCCGTTGATGGGCATATAGGTTGCTTCCATATCTTGGCTATAGTAAATTGTGCTGCCATGAACATAGGGGTGCATAGATCTTTATGGAATATTGTTTTGGTTTTCTTTGGATAAATACCCAGAAGTGCAATTGCTGGATCAAAAGATATATCCATTTTTAATTTTTTGAGAAGCCTCCAGACTTTTCCATAGCAGCTGTACCAATTTGCAATCCCACCAAGAGTGTATGAGAGTCCCCTTTTCTGGACATCCTTGCCAACACACGTTGTCCTTTGATATTGATGATAGCCATTCTGATAGGTGTGAGGTGATAGCTTGTTGTGGTTTTAATTTGAATTTCTCTGATGATTAGAGACCTTGAACATCTTTTCTTATGTCCATTGGGCATCTGTATTTCGTCTTTGGAGAAATATCTGTTTAGGTCTTCTGCCCATTTTTTAATTGGATTGTTTGTTTTTTCGTTGTTGAATTGTATAAGTTCTTTATATATTTTGGATATTAACTTCTTATCAGATGTATCATAAGTGAATATCTTCTACTCAGACATACTTTGTCTTTTTAAAGTTAGAGTTATTAAGGTTATAATATATAAGAGAAACAAAATATGCAAAGAGAAAAAGAACAGGTTTTAGGGAAGCTGGAAAGTAGGTGTTGATATTGGAGGTTAGTTTCAAAACTATGTTCTCAATAAGATGAAAATGTTTAAAGGAATGGAGTAAAAATTAGTGCTGATAAGTATATATGTGTAACAAGTAAGATTTAATGAAAATTCTGTATGAGCAATAGTGAGAATCATGTAGTTGTAATATCTAAAGAAGGATAAAAATTACTCTTGTAGAGTTTAGAAATATGGTAAATTGTTATTTGCTATTCTGTAAGTGGAAAATTTTCATATCTGAAGGACTATTTTCATTGGTATTTAAATAATATACTTCCAGACATTTTGTTATAACTTATAAATTGTGTTGTTAAAGAAAGCCAAATTCCCTTGATTTTCAGTGTCTTCTGACGTACGTAGTAATTTTTAATTGAATGTCAGACCCCGTATTCAAAAAATTATAGAGGCTCCATATGATGGTATTTTCCTATATAATCCTAGGCATTTAGAGTAAGGGTCAGTCTACTCTTGGTTTGCTCCTGCTCCTAGAGTGTAGCCTTCTAGGCCACCAAGAGTCCAGTGTGGTCGTGCTCCCTCCCACATGTCCTGAATACCAGTCCTTATCTCCTCGGTACCTCAAGACTGCCAGAAATTCTGCATTGTTTTTCTAAGCCTTTCTGCTTAGCTTTTAGCTTCTATCTTGTAGTTTCAAAATTTAGCAAATATCTGGGGGGAAAAACTGACTATGCTTTTGAGGTCCATCTCCAGTTCTGCAAGATTTTTAATACCTCTGCTACTTTCTTCATTTCTTAACAATAGACCTCTGACTGGGAAAAATCCAGATTTTCAACATCTTGTCCTGAGTAACAGAATCAGCAAATACCTTCAAGCAACAAGTATCTGCAGAAATAGCTCAATTTCCAGTTTCTTTAATTATTTTGGCAGGAGCATTGGTCTGATCCAATATTCTACATCCTACATAGAAGTGTAGTCCATAAAGTGCAATCTTGAGTTACCCTAAAATGTACATTCTTAAATTATCCCAAGTCTAAAGTCAAACAGAAATTTTATTGTTCTCATAGATAATATAAAGACCTCAAAACACTTGAATTCCATGTACCATGTTCCCAATTTATATATTATTGTTGGCATTCTAATTTCTGTTTTTAGTCTCACTAGATAATGTTATTGTGCTGTTATTTCTGTTTTATATAGTTATATTTTTATTAAATTTTGTTGATATTTTTCCATATATTTACTACTCTCTTTATTTTTTATTCCTTCTCGAAACTCAGACTTTCCGCACATGATCACTTTTCTTCTGCCTGTCTGAAGTCCAGAATTGTATCTGTTGAATCTCTTAGTGACACCATCTCTCGTTTTTTGGTTGTCTAGAAATGCTGTTATTTCATTATCTTTCTTGAGAGATATTTTAGTGGCTATAAAATTCTAGACGAGTAGTTATTTTTTCTCTTTGTGTTACTTTCTCCTGCCTTTTGATTTCCACTGTTGCTCTTGAAGAGTTAGATTTCAGTTTTGCTGAAAGTGTTTTGTTTTTCCCCCCTCTGGCTGCTCTTATGATTTTTTTTTTTTTCTTTGTCATTGGTTTTCTACAGTTTAATTATGATGTATCTAGGTGTAGATTTATTTTTCTTGCTTGGGATTTGCTAGTCTTCATCATGATTCTTTGGATTATTCATTGGTTCTGTACAATTCTCAGTCTTTATCTTTCTAAAATTTTCTTTACCATATTTCTGTCTCTTTTCCTCCTGGGACTGCAGGTAAAGGTAAATTAGACCTTGTCACTGTATCTAGCATGACTCTTAAGTTTTAGCTATTTTAAATTTTTATTTTTTGACACTGGTACATTTTGTGTAATTTTTTTCATAACTTTTATTTGGCATGGTGCTGGGAGGAAGTAAGTATCAGCATCTTCCTGCAGTATCATCTTGGACCCACCTCCCTGTAGGTGTTTATTCATTATTTTTGTTGTGGGGAGACAAACATTGGAATTTTTTGCTTCATCATCTTACTGATGACTTTCTCCTTCGCTTTTGAAACATCATTTTTTAGGATACCGAGTTGTACATTTCTCTCAGCACTTTAAATATTTCACTCTCTTCTTCTTTGCATGTTTTCTGAGAAGTCGGATGTGATTATCTTTTCTCCTCTATAGGTAAGATGTTTTCCCGTGACCCTCTGGCTCTTTTTAAGGTTTTTTATCCATCTTTGATTTTCTTCAGTTTGAATGTGGTATACCTAAGTATAGTTGTTTTTCGTTTTTGTTTGTTGTTGTTGTTGTTTTTCTGGCATTTATTTTGGTTGGTGTTCTATGAGCTTCTTGGTTATCTGGTTTGGTGTCTGATATTAATTTAGGGAAATCCTCAGTTGTTACCACTTCAAATATTTCTTCTGTATCTTTCTCTTTTTCTTTTCCTTCTGGTATTTTTTCCCATGTCATGTACTGTTACGCCTTTTGTAGTCACACAGTCCCTGGATAGTCTGTTGTGTCTTTTTGGGTCTTTGGTCTCTTTGCTTTTCAGTTTGGTTATTTCCATTGAGATATTCTGTAGCTCAGAGATTTTTTCCTCAGTCGTGTCTAATCTAATAAGCTCATTAATATTGTTCTTCATTTGTTACGGTGTTTTTGATCCCTAGCATTTTCTGTTCTTTCTTAGAATTTCCATCTCTGCTCACATGAACCATTTGTTCCTGCATGTTGTCTATTTTTTCCACTATAGTCCTTAGCATGGTAATCATAGTTGTTTTAAATTCATGGTCTGCTAATTCCAGCAGCCTTGCCATATCTGAGTCTGGTTCTGATACTTGCTCTGTCTCTTCAAATGATGTTTGGAGTAGGCCTGGTAATGTATTGTTGAAAGCTGGGCACGATGTACAGCAGGTCCTTGAATAATGTGGTTATGTTATTTTGTTATAACGTTGTTGTAATATCATTTTGTTATAATATCGATGAGATGCCATAGGAGCTAACTTAATTCTTATTCATACCAATAGCCTGTGGTAAAACCGATTTTGTTAAATGCTGTTTCACTGCAGTTCTGAGTACCTATCGATGAAAGTGAGGACTCAGTGTACCAGGTGAAAGGAACTGTGATAAAAAGGCCTTTAGTAATATACTGGTCAAGTGTGGGAGGAAGAGAAGCATACTACAGTCCTGTGCTTAGGTCTCAGTCTTTTAGTGGGCATTTGCGCCTGGTCTGTCTACTTCCCAAATGCCTCTGCCTGAATGCTTTGGTGTATTTCAAATGGTTACTTTCACTTCTTTCTGCTGGATACCTGTGGAAATTTTCCCTGTCTTCATTGTGAGAGTCAGAGTTCCAAGAGGTAAAACTCACAAAAGTGTGGGGGCATCTCCTCAGTTTTTGACTCACAGACTTGTCTACACACTTAGCCACCAGCAATTCATCAATACAGTTCAGGTTTTCCTAATCCGGCACTATTCCTAAAGGGAATCCTGCTTGAGGATTTCTGCTCCTGTAATGTATGATTCTTTGTATCCACTTGTCCGTCTTTCCAGTTTTTGGGGGAAACAGTTTTCCCTGTGACTTTACTTCTCTGTCAGATCTAAGTAGAGTCACTTCTTTATCAGTTTAGTTTTTACTGGTTAGAGAGGAACAGCAACTTCTAAGTCCCTTATATGACGGGCTGGAAATTAGAAGTCAAGCCATGTGTTCTTGAAGTCTTGTGAGTCTTGAAGTCATGTATTTGTTAGTTATATTCTTCTTTTCCAAAATTATTTTGGTTATCTTTGGGCCTTTGTATTGCCACATAAATTTTGGAATCATTTTACCCGCTATGTAATGGGCATTGCCTTTCAAATTTCCTTTTTCAATTGTTTGTTTCCACTGAGTAGAAATACAGGTGAACTTTTTTACAACTACTTCCTGAGACCTTGCTGAACTCACTTATTACTTATATTAATTTTTTGTTTGGTTTCCTGGTATTTTCTGTGTTAATCATCATGTCTTTTGCAAATAAGAACAATTTTCTCCTTTTAACTGTTCCATTTATTTCTTTATCTTGCTTCATTTTTCTGTCTAGGTCCTCCAGGAAACTTTGAATAAAAGTGATGAGAGTGCTAGCCTTGATTTGTTCTGTTCTGAGGAGTGAAGTGTCAGATGTTTCGCCATGAAGTTTGGTGTTACCTGGGAGGTCTTTCATAGCTACCCTTTATCAGATTAAAGACATTTCCTACTCTTTTAATATTCTTTAGAGTTTTTTTTATTACTATGTATGGATGTTGAATTTTGTCAAATATTTTTTCTGTACTTATTGAGATGATCATACGGTTTTTTTCACTGATTCATTCTTCCATTGATTGGTTTAATGCCATTATACCAACTTTGCATTCCCGGGATAGACCCTAATTGATTATTATTTTTTAATACATTGCCGAATTCCATTTGTAAATATTTCGTTAAGCATTTTTGTGTCCATGCTCACGAGGGTTAGTGTTTTATAATTTTCTTTTAATGTATTTGGCAGGTTTTAGATTAATTTTATGCTAGCCTCATAATAGAGGTTGGAAAGTGTTTCTTCTTTATTAATCTGAAGCAGTTTGTATAAGATAGGTGTGTTTTTCTTAAATGTTTGATAAAATATATTGGATCGAGGTAATGTCGTGTAGACTTTTGAAAAATTTGATTTTTTGATATAGGTTTATTCATGTTTTCTATTTGATCTTGTGTCAGTGTTTGTAAGTTGTATTTTTCAGGGATTTTGATCACTTTATCAAAGTTTCATTTATTGGTATAAAGTTATTCCTAATATCCCCTTATTATAGTTTTGATCTTTAGTGATGTCACCTTTTCCATTCCTGATATTGAAATTGTTTTGTTCTTTCCCTTTCTTTCTCCCTCTCCCCACCCCTCTGCAGTCTTGTTTGAGGTTTATCAATTTCTTATGTTTTTTCAAAGAACCAAATTTGGGCTTCTTAGTTTTCCTCTATTGCTTTTCTCTTTCTTATTTCATTGATTTACGCTTTTATCTTGATTTTCTTTCTTATATGTGATTAGGGCTGGATTCTCCTTTTATAGCTCATTTCTATGGAAACATATTTATTAACATCAACTCTTTGTTTTTTTCTAATGAAAGCATTTGAACTTTAAATTTCCCCTAAACCTGTGTATTAATTGTATCCCAGATAATATTAATAATTAATTTTCATATATTACTTTTATTATCCATCAGTTCAAAATGTTTTTTCTAGCTCTCCTGTGATTTCTCTTGTACTGAAATGTTAGGCTGTATTTAAAAAGATTTTCAGGTATTTGGGTCTTTTGTAGATATTTTAATATTGATTTCTGATTAATTCCATTGTGGTCAGAGAGCATACTCTTAAGATTTCAGTTTTGAAATTTATTTAGACTTGTTTTATTGCCTGATATCTGGTTCATCTTTATGATTTCATGTGTATTTGAAACACATGTGTTCTGCGGTTGTTGGTGGGTTGCAGCTTTTGACAAATAAAACTTAGTGAATGCAATTGATAGTCCTATAAAGAGATTCTGCATACTTACTGATTTTTTATTTAATAGTTAGGTGTGTTGGGACAACTGGGTAGCCATTTGAAAAAAAAAATTATATGAATTATAATTGGACCTTCACAGGAAGGTCAGGCTTAGTCCATTCCGTAGCATGATACATGATTTTGAAAAAAGTTGAACCTGTTTTGTGATGAAGGTGAAATCCTCAGAAGTGTGTTGATAGAAATGTAGAGGTGGGCACTGAGAGAGTTTTTAAATGTTGCAGTTTCTGTCTTCACCCTCCTTGTCTTTGATGTGACCAAATATGGGCTCTGATTCCTTCTAACCAGAAGAAAATCTGGAAGGATAAACTGGAAGAGTTTTGTTTCTAGAGTAGCGCTCCCCACACTTTCCACCCAGTCCAAACCACAAGCACAAGAAAAGAGGGTTTTTTGTATGCCATGTAAGTAGGTAGACCACACAGATTGTAGAAATTGACCAGAATGGAAGTAAAAGGAAGCAATAGCCAGTATGTGAAGCATGGAAGTAGTAAATTTTTTGATTAACTTTAGAATTGGGATAATTTTAGATTGTATGATGTGGACTGTACATTTAGGTACGATATCAGACACCAGGATAAATTTCAGACAAATCAAGTATTTAATATAAAAAAAAATACTATAAGTATATGGGAGATTTCCTTTATAGCCTTGGAATAGAGAAAGTCTTTCTAACTGTAACTCTAATCCCATAGGCTATAAAAACTATAGACTTGACTATTAAAAATGTATGTCAATAAACAAAAGCGAAAATCCTTCCAAAGAAAAACAAAAGGAAAACAAAAGGAAAACAAGAAGAAAACATTAATAGGGAAAAATATTTGTAACTTATAACAGACAAAGGGCTAGTCTGCAAATATTTGAAGAGCTTCCTTAGTCAAAATTAAAAGATCCATCCAATAGAAAAATAGGAAAAGAATAAGGGTAATTCATGGAAAAGGATAGGTGAATGGGTCTTAAATTCTGTGAAAGGTGCTAAATCTCATTCATAGTAAAAAAAAAATGCCAATTGAAACTTTACTGATATATTTTTCACCTACCAGATGGGCAAAAATTCAAGTGGTAATATACTCTCTTGGTAAGGCATGGGAAAACAGGTATTGTCGTACTTTGTCGATGGGATTATGGATTGGTACAATCCCTGCGGGGGACAGGTTGACCATATTTCAAGTGCATATATCTTTCTTTAGGCCAGAGGTTTCTCTTTTGGGAATTTATCATACTTGCATGCATATAAAATGATATGTACACACAATTTTTCAATTATTGTATTGTCTGTAATAGCAAAATATTGAAAACAATTTAAATGTCTGTCGATAGAGTTGACGGTGTATCTATGCAGTGGAGGTACTATATAGCTATTACAAAGAATGATAGAAGTACTTTATGTACTGAAATGGAAAGAACTGCAAGATGTATTCTTAAGTGAAAAGACAAGGTATAGACAGCAGGTGTAATATGCTATAATCTGTGTAAAAGAAGGTGGCGAAAAGGCATATATATATTTATGTTTGCTCGTGTATGTGTAAAGAAACTCCAGAAGGGTACACACAAAACTAGCAGTGGTTAATTCTGGTGGTCATGGGGAGGGCGGAACTGGGTAGTTGGGTTATAGGATTAGTTTATTTCACTGAATAACTTTATTTTTTGATTTTTGAATTATGTGAATATTTTGCCTGTACAAACAATTAAAAAAAGAAAAGCAAAAATTAGGTCGGCTGTTAGCAAAATAACCACTTCTCTCTTTTTTGCCTTTTTTCTTCTTTCTCCTTGAATTTTCTTAGTGCAGGAAGTGGCATGATACTGAGACGCATAGTGAGAAGTAAGCAGGAATTAAAGCGGTTCATAAGAATGGGCCCGATTATCCGAGGGTTTGTCCAGACTAAGTACAGAAGAACTTGAGATTCGATGAACTGTAGATTAATTTCCCTAGAGGATAGATAGATTGAGTTCATGTTGGTAGATGAAAGACAAGGATTATCAACATGAATGATTTATCAGGTATAAGTGCCTGTTGCTATTAAGTATGCTCTCTTTCCTCAGGGGTCTGTGGAATAGAATGTTTCATTTTCCAGAATATAAATTAGATGACACTTTTGCATTTCCATTTTATGTATGGTTTGTGATAAAAACTCTCTCTTTGCCAGAGGAGACTTTTTCTTTGATGGATATACAATAGGCATCTGAATTATGTATTTAAAATATGGAAGTTATTTTTGCTCCTTTTAAATACATGGTAAAAAAGTTTAAATTGTATGAAAAAGTACAATGGGAGATGAGTCTCCTTCCTCCTACATATCCATAGGCCCTTCTTTATAGAGGTTCTTAAATGGGAATTAAATAGTCAAACTCTATTTCCTATTTTCCTATTTAAAACTCCTTAGAGAAAGGTCATGTAATAATGATAAAATTTCTTAGGATGCAATATTTATCCAACTTTAAGTTCTGGGACTTTAACCTCAATCTCTAAATATTTGGAGATTTTCCTAGATATCTTGTTGCTTTCTCATTTAATTTTGTTTTAGTCAGAGAACTTTGTATGATTACAGTCTTCTTAAATTTATTGGGACTTGTTTTATGGCCTACATATAGTCTAACTTGGTGAATATTCCATGTGTATTTGAAAAGAATTTGTAGTTCGCTGTCGTTGAATGTAGTGTTCTATAAATGCAGATTAAGGTAATTTGGCTGGTAGTGTTATTAAAATTTTTTCTACCCTTGCTATTTTGAAGGGGTCTGCTTTTTTTTTTTTTTTTTTCAGTTACTGAGAGAGGAGTGTTAAAATCCTCAACTCAGATTTTGGATTTGTCTTTCTCTCCTTTTACTTTTTGACAAGTTTTGTGTCACGTATCTTAAAGATACATTATAAAGTTAAGGAATAAACTTATAAAATACCTGGGGTTTAAAGGGAGAAGCAAAGACCAAGGACTTTCTATTGGGAAAAACAACCGGAAGGGTACACCGTAAGCGTGGGAGAAATGAAGTGAGAAGGTGGCGTTAGTATGTGCGGGGGCAGGGCAGATCGCGGAGGGCCTCGTATGACATGGACAGGACTTTGGGTTTTAGTCTAAGTTTGATGGAAATCATTGGAACATTTTGAGCAGAGGACTGACAGCTGAATTATGTTTAATGTTTAATAGGCTCAATCTAGATGCTGTGTAGGGAGCAGAAGAATCAGATAGACGAGTTACAAGTCTATTGAAGTTATCCAGGCTAGGGATGTTGGCTATTTAAACTAGGATGGAAGCAGTGGAAATGGTAAGTATTTAGATTTGAGTATATTTTAAGTTAGAATCAAGAACAAAGAGAACCTGCTGAGGAGTTTTTATGGGTATGAGAAAAGGAAAGGCGTTGGGAATTATCCCCAGGTTTTTGGTTTGAGCCACATAGTGAATGTCAGTACCATTTACTGACATGGGAAACAGTGACAGAAGGAGCAGGTTGAAACAGGGTGCATGTCACTACCCTTATTTTACATATAAGGAGATTTAGGTGTAGATAAAGAGTTCTGATAACTTTCGGGATAGAATCCTGGTTGCCTTATCACTAGTCTTGGATTTCTTCTAAGTGTCTTATTTTTAAAAAATTAATTTTACTTGCATGATGTCGAATGTTCATTTAAAAATTCTTTTAGAAGAAAAGTTTGAGCAAGGATATTTTAAGAGTATTTGAGATTTCATATATTTTTTAAGATGGTAATGGTCAAGTAGCCTAGCACCTTGCAGATACTGAGTAATTGTTAGATTAAATTAAAAGAAGATTCAGTCTCATTTTCAACCTTGACATTATCCTAAGAGCATGTATTCATCTTGTATTTAAGATAAATCACATGAATTGAAAGTAATGGTTAAGACTAGGAATCATAAGATCTCAGTTTGGACTGCAGGCCTGCCCCTTACTCTGTGTGTGTGTAACTTTAGTTTTATTGTTCTTAGCCTTAGTTTCCCCATCTGTGAAATGGGGATAATAATTATGCATGTCACATAATTATTGTGAGGATGAAATATGATTATGTATGTTTAATAGTGCTAGCACAAAATGGTACATCAAACATGAAATAAAAGTTTATGGAATCAGAATCTCAATAAAGCCACTATGATATGTTCACAAAGTTGGGAGAAATTTTTAGTAGAGAAAGTTTGTGGGAAAATTCTGTACTTAAACACATGCTACTTGTTTTTTAATTGCTATATATATTAATGTACATGTTATGAAGACTACATTACTAAAGATAAGTGTTCATGTTTACAGGTATTGGTTTACCTTAAAAAAGGGTTATCATGTGGCTTTCAAATATAGCAGCAAAACTGATAACTTCATAGAAGAACAAACTGATCTACATAAAGAAGTTATAGACGGAGTGACTGATTTGAGTATGCTCAGGCTGTTTGAGACCTATCTTGAAGGCTGTCCACAACTTGTTCTTCAGCTCTACACCCTTCTGGAACATGGCCAAGCAAATTTCAGTCAGTGTAAGTCTTTCTTAACACCGTGTTAGATGGTTGTCACTGAGAGCTTATGTCAATTACATAACTTTTTGACAGGTTTTAGAATTTTTAAAATTTTTTTCTCTTTAGTATTATTTAATTTTTGAGAAGTACATAGTTTAAATATTAAAAAGTATATAAAGACGTAGTCTTCCTTCCCCTCTTCCATTTCTTGCTTTGACCAGAAAGGAAACTATTATTGTCATTTTTTTGACGATTCTTTCAGAAAAAAATTTTAAAAGCCTGTATTCATTCTCATTGTCTCTCTCTCTGTCTTCCTCTCTGTCTCTTACAGAAATAGCACCATAAAATAAAACTGTCTTTGTTTTGTGAATTTAACAGCATATCTTGGAGATCTGTTCATATCAGCACAAAACGAGCTCCCTCATTCATTTTTATTATCTGCATAATATTACAAATTATGGATGTACCATGAATTATTTAACAAGCCTGTATTTTATGTTTATTTAGGTTGTTTCTAATGTTTTACTATTGCGAAAGATGCTGCCTTGAATAATCTAATACTTGTGTCATTTTGCATATGTGAAGTGTGTCAGGGATCATGAGGGCGAGCGTGCAAATGCTGCAAAACTCATGCAAGTTTTGCAAGTTGGCCAATATGTTGCTCTATTATAGCATATTTTGTCATTGGAGTAAAATATTCAATTTTAAAGAATAGTTTGGTATTTTCATTTAAAAGAAACTTTTAATAGGCGTTTAATTTGTGATGTTTAAAAGCATTTGCTAAATAATAGCTCCAGTCTCATTAATGCCGGAGGCTGGATGCCGTGTACAGACTCGACTCTGCCGCAGAGGAGCAGGTCATCGTCCTCCTGGAGTTCCCTCTATGCTAGACTCCCCGGGAGATCAGTTCATGCCCCCAGATGGTCTTTCTGTTCCCAGTTTCCTGTAAACCTCTACACTGCAGCTTCTTCTAGTATTTCTACCTTTACCTTGGTTGTTAGTATGACTCTGAAATGACCTACTATGTATGAGTCCTCTTTTTCCTTGTGATGCAAAGAATTTGTGCTTTGAGAGTTAAATGTTCTGTACCAAATAGTTGCTGAAACTAGAAGTTCAACATTTAGAGTTTACAGCCTGTGTTATGGTAGATCTGCTTTTCCAGTTATTCCAAGTAGTACATAGTATCCAGACCAGCAGTAGGATCCAGTGACAATTATATTCATATTATGGTTCCATCTTCATTTTTTTACTTTCTCCTTGAACTAAGATGTTGAGGTGTTAGGTAAAAAGAGCAAAAAATAATGTGTCTACTATTGTGCTACCCTGAACAAGCCCGATCCCATCTGATCTCGGAAGCTAGGCAGGGTTGGGCCTTGGTTAGTACTTGGATGGGAGACCACCTAGGAAAACCAGATGCTGTAGGTGTAAAAAATAAAAAATAAGGGATTGTAAGCTGACAAGGTCCTTGCAATCTGTGAGGTCAACCAAGGGTTGCCTTGCCTAAAAAAAAAGGCAAAAAATGAGAAATAATCTAGTTTAACAATAGAAGATTTGATACATAAGTTATTGTAGACTTTTAGTATAAAAAGTTATGTAGCCCCTAGAAATAGTGTTTAAAGATAACTTTTAATGAACAGGAAAGTAATTCTAAAATAAAATTTAGGCAAAAAAGTTTATAAAATTTTCCATAAGTATACTTTAAATGATATAAAGAAATTATTATGTAGAAAAAGTCTGGAAGAAAATATGCAAAAATGTTAACTGTGGCTGCTTATGGGATTATGCAAAGTGAAAGTAGCTACCTCATTCTCCACTTCTAAGTGGGACTATGAATGATTTTATCATCTTTATACTTTTCTGAATTTTTATATTTTCTATAGTAACTTTATTTTTTTGACAGGAAGAGTAACTTAGAATGTTAAAAAAAAAAACTAGGTTACATGTTGAAGTAACTTCAGTAGACTGATATTCTTTTATCTTTGCTTCTTCCTGAAATCATACTAAAAAGAAGAGTAAAAAACTAAAAAGAATATAAACCCACAAGGATAGAATGCAGAGTAGAATAGTAGATTTGAAATGTCAACAAATGTTTAGAAGATGGAAAGCAGATGGAAAACTGAGGCTATTCCAATCAACTCTGCCACTGAAAGGCTACATTATTTGAATCAACCTACTCTCTGAAGACATGTAGAACTATTGGACAGATATTTTCAAAAGCCTTCATAAAGGCAGAAAACAGTATGATACTACAAGCCAAAGCACGCTTGAAAGCGGGGATAAAGCAGAATTAGGTGTGACTCTGAAGGCATTTGCACCTGGAGAGTTTTTACAGACCCTCATAGACAGCCGATTCAATTCTGATAGCTTAGCAGGGTGTGGAGAACTGAAGACAAAACTCAGGGCTCTCACAAGGAAGTCTGGTAGAAAACGGTAATCCACCAAGCTGGTACACCACAAACCACCCTCCTCAGTGGGAAAGTGAGGTTATCTACCTCACTTACTCTCCACTTCCAAGAGGCTCCAAGGAATATTGCCTTGCCGCTGAGTAGGGCAGGGAAAAATGTCATTGAGAAGTTATAACAATATGATTTGCAACCAAAATTCATATCTTTGGCTAGTCTAGAAAACAAAACAAAATGATCCCCTCCCTTCAAAAAAACAAAGTAATAGAAGCCAAGCTATAAATATAGTTTAGAGTGGTTCCAGACTGTTAGTGACTCCAGGTGTCTGGCAGATACAAGTATAAATCCTCCCTGGAGAAATCCTCCCTACAGGCCTCAAATAATTTTTATTGATAGTTTTCCAAGGAAAGTGAATGGTTTACGGTAGTTTATAGTGCCAAAAAGAGCTAAGGCACCGTGAGTAAGAATCAGCAGAAATAGAAAAAAAACTCATTAAGACTTTAGAGATTGGAAATTACCAAATATAAAAGTATAAAACATGCAACCTATTATCCTGAAAGAAGTAAATGATGAACTTGAAAATATGGAATAGGATAACTTTAAAAAATGAATAGTATATTTAAAAAAGAAACAAGTAGAATTTATGAGACTCGAAAACATTTAAGAATTAAATTTTAAAACTCACCAGATTAGACACAACTGTATAGACAATTAGCGAGTCGATGCTAGGTCAGAGGAATTCCAGGATCTAGCTTACTGAGACAAAGAGATAGAAAATATGAAAGAGATATTAAGACATGGAAGATGGACGGGAAGCTCTGACATACATCTGAGCAGAGTCCCGGAAGGAGAGTAGAGAAGGAATGGAGCAGAAGCAATATTTGAAAAGTGAAAGGCTGAAAAAGATTTTAGAACTGATGTGTCACCTACCCACACGTTCGAGAAGCACATCATCTCACAAGCAACTAAGTAAAGAAAATCCATACCACAGCATATCAGTACTAAAGGAAATTCCAAAGAATGTACTTCAGACAGAAATGAAGTGTTTTGAGATGCAAGAAGGAATAAAGAACAAAGAAAGTGGTAGACATCTAGGTAAATCTAAAAGAAAATTGACGGTATGAAACAAAAATACTGTGTGGTTAAAAAGAATGAAAGTACAATACAGTAATAACATGTAAGTCAGGTAGAAGATAAATGGAGTTAAAGTATTTTAAATTCCTTGTATATGTAGTTCAGGAGAAAGATAAAGCATACTGGATCTGGGCTCTTTGAGGTATAAAACCAAAACAATGCAGAAGCCCTATTAAAAAAAATATAACAGTAAGAAACGAAAATTAGATTTTGCATTAGTCTGTTTGGGCTGCTGTAACAGAATACCCCAGACTTGGCAGCTTAACTAGATGTGCAAGATCAAGGTGTCATCAGGATTGGTTCCCGGTGAGGACCCTCTCTTCACCTTCTTGCTGTGTCTTGCTGTGCTTTTCCTCTGTGGGGAGAGCAAGCGAGCTCCCTGGCGTCTCTTTCTTATAAGGCAGCAGTCCTGTCAGGTTCTGGCCCCACTCCTATGCCCTCATTTAGCCTTAACCTCAACCTCCTTAAAAGCCCTGTCTGAAAATGCAGTCACATCAAGGGTTTAGGTTTTCAACATACGAATTTTGGAGAAACCAGTTCATAAAACGTATGAAAGTAAACATTTTAAAAAATAAGATAAATTATAGCAAATTACAGATATAAGAAGGCTAACAAGTACTACAAATTTCGCAGAAGAAAAGTAATATCTTATTTTAATACTCTTTAAATCTTTTGGCTGTGTACTTTCTGATTGGCTTTTGGTTGATAATGATTTTATAATATGCTTTTGATAGCATAGGGTAATTTGATTTTTTTCTAGCATAGTTGACTGAGCAGCAAAAAATGCTATATGTGTGTAGTTATTATTAGGTAAATGCCGAATATTGATTTTACCAAAAATTGTGATTCTGCTCTTTTGGGCAGATGAGGGAAAGGAAAGTGAAAGACGGGTGCATATGTGTGTGTGTATGTGCCAAATTTTCCCGGTCTCAAGTAGGAAATCAATAAGCAGTGTCTAAAGCAGATAGATTAAGAAGTAGCACAGTATGTGTGTCATTTAGAAATACGGCAGTAAACGTCAAGAGAAGAGCTAGAAGGATTGATGTCGATTTCTTCTGGGGGTCGTGACTGAGGTGAGAAGAGGGGCAGAGCAAGGCGCAGCTGTTTTTTTCTTTTTTTCTTTTTTAATCTGTAGTACTTTTTGTATGTATTAGTTTGTATACGCATGTATATGTGTTAATTTGGTAGAAATGGAAACTAATTATAAAAAAAAGACATCATAGGGCAGTTTAGGGGAAAGCAATGTTTTAATTTAAATATTTTTTTAATTGAAAGAAAAGAGGTCCAACTAATCGTGTGGTCCAGAGAGGTATGTGCTAAAACCACGAGAGCGGACAAAGGCATTTATAATCCTTGTAATCTTCTTTAATAGATAGATCTAAAGCCAGCCTTTCTGTCGTAATACAGTATATAGACCTCCAGTGAGGCTCTCACTCTCTAATATCTTTGCTTTCAGTTTTATAAAAGTGCCAATTTTGACAGTAGGGCTAATGACGTGCTTTTCCAAAGTAGTAATGAACCTACTCTTCTGTTATTTGTTGGGGGAAAATGGGGTAAAGATTTCAAATCTATTGAAATTTCTAAGTTTTAGAACTTATTTGTTCATTTGATCTATCATCTTAAAGATATGGTAAATTGAAGTTGTCGATACTCATTAATTGTCTGTTTAACTACCTGTCCTCCCTCCCTCTCACCCTCTATGCCTGCCTCCTTTCCTTTTTACCTCCCTCTCTCATGATGCTGTCTCTTAGTGAATTAGGTATATGCCCAAGGTCAAAACCAAAATGACTAAAATAGCTAGGACTATAACTGTCCTATCTTAGAGAACTTCCAAAGTATGTAGTTTTACTGTATCAGTTGCTCAATAAAATTTGTCCAGAGTTTGTCTAATTTATTCGAAATCTTGTAGTGGTTAAGTACATAAACTTTGGAATCAGGAAGATTTAGGTTCAGATCTCAACTAAGCAACTTGCTAGCTCTTTGACCTGGGTCAAGTAATACATATTTTCCAAACATCAATTCCCTCACATGTAATATGGGAATATTAGTATCTATCTTAAAGGATTAGTTGAAATGAGTTTATAAAGTGCCTGACTTGTATTTGTGGGTATGTGTATGTACAGATGAAGCATGTATGGCATCTAGTAATTTAATATTGCTATTATTATTCCTATAACAATATACCTTTTCTGAATTTTTTGTTTTGTAGATGCAGCCATCATGGTCTCTTGCTGTGCTATTTCTTGGTCGACTGTTGATTATCAAGTAGCTTTAAGAAAATCCTTGCCTGATAAAAATCTCCTTAATGGACTGTGTCCCAAACTCACATACCTCTCTTACAAGTTGTTTACAATATTATCTTGGATGCTGAGTGTTGTACTTCTATTATTCTTAAACATTAAGATTGCTTTATTTCTGTTGTTATTTCTTTGGTTTTTTGGTATATCGTGGGCATTTAAAAACCAAACTCAGTTTTGTGCTTCCGTAAGTATGGAGCTCTTATATAGGGTTGTTGTTGGGTTCATTCTTATCTCTACATTTTTTAATATTAAAGGACAGAATACCAAATGTCCAATGTCTTGTTATTATATTGTGAGAGTACTGGCCACATTAGGGATATTGATTGTGTTCTGGGTTTGCCCGCTTTCTGTTTTTAATTCAGACTATTTTATACCTATCAGTATTATTATAGCTCTGAGTCTTTTCCTTGGAATTATTTTTCTTATCGTTTATTATGGGGCTTTGCATCCAAACAGAGGTGAAGAAGCAAAACCTGATGAAATTGATGGAAAACCAGTGCAAAAAGATTGTAGAATGAAGTATTTCCTAATGCAATAAGCTATTCACTTATTAAATGTATTTTATTTTTTGTTTCATTGGTTAGTAAAGAAAACGTTGTGTGTATGTGTGTGTTGTTTCTTATTTTTGCCTACTTTAATTTGAGATCAGTTCTGGTACATTAAGAATGTGAGAAAGCATACTATTTTTATTATTTATATTATTTTCTCAGTTGGTTTTGAAGATCTTGAGTACTTAGATATATTTCCTTATTGTCTGTTAGAGTTGCCAATTGGAGGCTGAATTAGAAGAAGTGGTCCAGTTCTCATAATTGGAAGGCCAAAATTGAGCTTTGCTCCAACTCTCATTTTTCCTGAACCAAAGCCGCCGCACCTGTCGTGGAGAACTGCAAAGGGAGGAAAAGAGCACAAGTGTTCTTCTCTCCTTATTTTCTTGATACAGTGCATATATTTTTGAGTTGGGGACAGATCGAGTTGAGGAAAAAGGAAAGGAGGGAAAGAGGAAGAAAACAAAACGAACTCACCATCGTAGCCACTTTTTAGTGTGCAGTTCAGCAGTGCTAACTATATTCACTTTGCTCTGCATCTCAGCTTTTCAATTCACCTTCCCAAACTGAGACTCTGTCTCCATTGAACAACAGCTTCCTGTTTCTCTCTCTTTCCAGCCCCTGGCTATCACAGTTCTACTTTCTGTCTCTGTGGCTTTGATTACTTTAGCTATCACATATAAGTGGAATTGTACAGTATTTGTCTCTTTCGTGACTGGCTTATTTTACTTAGCATAATGTCCTTAAGGTTTATCTACATTGTAGCATGTCACAGGATTTCCTTCTTTTTAAAGGCCAAATCTGGCTGATGCCCATTTCATGGTCATGGCTAAATTAAAAGTTGGATTCCATTGTATATATGTGCCACATTTTCTTTATCTGTCATTGGGTTGCTTCTACCTCTTGGCTGTTGTGAATAATGCTGTAATGAACGTGAGACATAGCACTTTATGTAATGGAAAAAAATGGTTAGAGAACAATATACACACCTGCTAAAGAGCTTGAATATTGAATGTCCCAGACATTCTGGGCAACAAACATTTTCCCATCAATTTATGGCCAAGAAACAAATGGGTAGATCCTGTTCAGATGTTTTGGCTAGTTAGCAAGCTCTTAAAATGAAAGTTTACTATCTAATAAATTTATTTTATCCCATTATTTTCTATGTGATTGTCATGGATGTATAGCACTTTTAAATCTCCCCAATTTTAAGCTTTTTTTTTCCTATATTATTCTGCACATACCAAAGACCTTTTGAAATTTAGAAAAAGCATAAGAATAATTATGAACAGTACTCTCACAAAAGAACACTTGTATACACTGTACTAGTCAGGGTTCTCCAGAGAAATTGTCTCATGTGGTTATGGAGGCCAAAAAGTCCCATGATCTGTGGTCTGCAAGTTGGAGAACCATGAAAATTCATGGTATAATTCAGTTCACATCCGAAGGCCTGGGAATCGTGGGGCTGATGATGTATGCCTGATCTGAGTCTGAAGGCGAGAACCAGGAGCGCCAGCGTCTAAGGGCAGGAGAAGATGGATGTCTTAGCTCAAGCAGAAAGCGCAATTTTGCCCTTTGTCTGCGTTTTTGTTCTATTTAGGCCTTCAGCAGATTGGATGATACCGCCCACACTGGGGAGGGCGTTTTCTTTTCTTAGTTTCCCAATCCCAATGCTATCTCTTTGAGAAAAAATGGTCTCACAGACAAACCCAGAAATATGTTTTACCAGCTATCTGGGCAAACCTTAGCCCAGCTGAGTTGACACATAAAATTAACCCTCACATATACTTATATACTTTATTGTCTACTCGAAATGTGAATAGAATGCTTCCCTTAGAATCACCTGGAAGGTCTTTTAGGTTTCTGGACACCATTCACAGTTTCTTTTCAGTAGATCTTGGTGGAGCCTGAAATTTGTATGTCTAAGAAATTTTCAGATGTTGCTGATGCTGCTGGTCTGCCCACCCTGCTTTGAGAACCACTGCTGGCTTGCAGGCTAATACTGCTGTTAATAACCAGTTTTAAAATAGCCACTAGAGGGCAGTGGAACCACAGACAAATTGGATGTGCTGCTTAATAGGTTCCCTGGTTTATGCTATCAACTATAGTAATGCTGCAAGCCGTGAGAATACCAAAGCCAAACATTAATTTCCTGTACAATGTCTTGAGGCTCATTCTCAATTGTAACATAAATCAAAGGTTGTCCTTATGATTACAAGAGTCAGAGATGTATAATGGAACTCTGGCTGATGCCCATTTCATGATCATGATAAATTAAAAGTTGGATTTTTCTAAGTGGGCATTTGCACACATACTTAGTCGTCTTTGGGTTAACATAAACCACTTGTGGTTTCCCAAAGAGACTACATTTTGATAATAGGTTCAGTTTGTTATGGAGAAAATTCTGCATTTATTTATTGTTTTAAGATGTGTACCTTTTACCTTGTGAAAGTGAGACCTAAGTACTTTTAAAAATTAAACAGTATATCTTTCCAAAGTTCACAGAACATAAAGACCTACAAGAGTGTAGGGAATTTGAAATTCCTTTCTCCTAGATATATCGCTTTGATGGTAGAAAGGAGTAGAAAACAAAACGTGCAGTTTGCAAGGATGTTATATTTTCTTTTTGCCTCACCTGGTACAGAACTTGAAAGCTGCCTTTACTGCTGCTTTTATTGCTCTTTAAGATTTTCTTTTTGATACCTATTGTATAGACATGGAATCCATTCTGAGTTATCCTAGTTCTTGGCTTGAACTAGCAATCGCTTTTCATCGTGTTGTAGACATTTTGATTTGAAACCCCGAAAACCTGAGTTTAATTCTTTACCTTGACATTATTACCTGGATATCCTAAATGAGTCATTTAATCTCTCTAAATCTCATTTTATGTATATAGAGACCGGGAATTACATAATAACAACAGCTGTCTCCCAGGGCTATTGGAAAAATCAGTGAGATATGTAGTAGTGTTTTATAGATTAACTATCCCTGAAATTTTCTGTTCTTGACATTCTTTACACAAGACATTCTTTATACAAGATGCAGTATATTTTGACTTGGTTTTGCCGTCACTTTTGTAAAATTGCTTCCATATATGTATATAAAATAGCAATACTCATAAAAATTTAGAATCTTATGGCAAAGAAGTTTAATCCTTTTGCATATAGCATCTTAATTTTTCATTAGAATCTTGTGTGGTATGTATTCTTGATATGTAAAAAATGTAATCTGTAGAGACTGCTAAATACAACTAGTTAGTCATGAGATCAGGATTAAGGCTTAAATTGCAAATAATTTTCTGGCATTTGGAAATATGCATGAATATTTGTATTATGTGCGCATGCACTTATATGAACGGTAGGATTTCATTAAATTGGTAAGTATTTCATTTTTTCTGAAAAACAGAACCCCTTAGCTACAGTTGATTTAAGATTAAATAATGGTTTTACTTACAGTTTTTGTTTTGTGTCCAGTAGTATGTCTTGCTAAATATACTACAAGCCTACATAGATCAGGGATTGAATTTCTGTGTTCCTCAAAGGCCTTTGCAAAGAACTTTCAGGGGTCTTCAATAGCAGCCCAGTACTCTTACTTTTTCTGAACCCCTGGAAAGTGAATAGAGTATATTTTATTCTGTAAACCACAAGGAAAATCATGTGATTCCTCTTTGGGGCAAGGAATCGATCCATCAGTGTGTACTTCTGAGAGCTGTTTATTCAGTACTGCGTAAGATAAGGCTTAGTAAATAAATACCTGTTGCTTAACTGATTGATCACCACTCCAGACAGTGATTTGTGTTTCCCTGGAGGTCTATGGATGAAAGTACTTTTTTAAAAAATTGTGGTTATAACTTTTTTGTATTCTCCAAGGATATGAAAATTGGTACTTTTTTAAAAGCAGATTTATTGAGAGATCATTTACATACAACTCACCTATTTAAACTGTACAATTTAATGTTCAACCATTCCCACAGTCAATTTTAGAACATTTCCATCACCTCAAAAAAGAAACTGTCTTTTATCTATCACTCCTTAATGGTTAATTTGTGCATCAACTTGGTTAAGCTGTAGAGCCCAGATATGTGGTCAGACGTTTTCTGGCTGTTTCTATGAAGGTGTTTTTGGATGAGATTAACATTTAGATAAGTGAACTTTGAGTAAAGCAGATTGTCCTCCACAGCATGGGTGGCCTCATCCAATCAATTAAAGGCCTAAATAGAACAAAAGCCTGACCTCTCCCCATTAGGAGGGCATCTGGCTTGGCACTGGACCTATATCAGCTCATCCTGGGTCCCCACCCTGCACTTTCTGGACTTACCAGCCTCCATCATCACATGAGTCTGTTCCTTAAAATCTCTTTCTATTCATATTCACATTTTATTGCTTTTGTTTCTCTGGAGAACAGTGACCAGTACACTCCCCTCTCCCCACCTCTGCCTCCCTCCCCCCTTCTTCCCTTCCACCATGCCCAGCCCGAAGCAACCACTCTGTGTCTGCAGATTTTCCTGTTCTTGACCTTAATATGAGTGGAATCATATAGGATATCATCTCTTGTGACTGGCTTCTTAATGTTTTCAAGGTTCATTTATACTGTAGCGTGTCTTAGTAGTCTATTTCTTTTTGTGCAGAATAATATTACATTGTATAAATAGACCACATTTTGGTTATCTGTTAATGGACATTTGGGTAGTTTCCACTACTTGGCTATTATGAATAATGCTGCTATTATGAAACTTTGGTACAAGTTTCTGTGTAGGCATTTGTTCTCATTTCTCTTGGGTATATACCTAGGAGTGGAGTTGCTGGGCCATTTGGCCACTCCATGTTTAATCGTTTGAAGAACTGCCAGACTGTTTTCCAAAGCGACTGCACCCTTTGATATTCCTGTCAGTAGTGTGTGAGTGTCCCAATTCTTTCACATCTTCACCAACACCATTGTTTACCTGACTTTTTGATTCTAGCCACTGTAGTGGGTAAGAAATGGTATTTCATGTTGATTTTGATTTGTATTTACCTGATGACTAATGATGTCAGTCATCCTTTCATATACTTAGTGTTGGGCATTATGTATCTTTGGGGAAGTGTCTATTCAGATCCTTTGCTCATTTCTTCATCGAGTTGTCTTTTTATTACTAACTTGTAAGCGTTATTTATATATTATAGATTCAGGTCCCTTATCAAATATATGACTTGAAAATATTTGCTTAACTGATCGTTCCATGGATGGTTTTTTTCACTTCTTTGATGATGTCTTTTGAAGCAGAAATGTTTTAAATTTAGATGAAGTGCAAGTTATTAGGTTTTTTCTTTTGCTACTCATAATTTTAGTGTCATATCTAATGATTCTTTGCCAAATCCAAGGTCATGAATATCTGCCCCTATGTTTTCTAAGAGTTTTATAGTTTTTGTTCTTATATTTAAGTGTTCTGTCCATCCCGAGTTAGTTTTGTGTACGGCATGAGATAAGAATCTAACCTCTTTCTTTTGCATGTGGCTATCCAGTTGTCCCAGAACCATTTGTTGAAAAGACTATTCTTTCCCCATTGGGCTCGGCACCCTTGTTGGAAATCAGTTGACCACCGATGTGTGGGGTGTTTTATTCTATTGGTCTATGTGTCTGTCCTCGGGCTGGAACCACACTCTTGTGATTACCACTGCTTTGTAGTAAGTTTTGAAATTGTGATCTGTGAGTGCTTCTGGTTTATTGTTTTTCAGTATTGTTTGGCTATTCTTGGTCCATTGCAATGTCATTTGAATTTTCAAATCAGCTTGTCAAATTCTACAAAGAAGTCAGCTGAGATTCTGGTGGGGATTATGATGAGTCTGTAGATTAGTTTGGGGAGTGTTGCCCTCTTAATGTTAAGTCCTGCAGTCCATGACCATGTCATGTTTTCCTGTTTATTTAGATTTTAATTTCTTTCAACAGTGTTTTGTAGTTTTCAGAGTAGAAATTTTATAGTACTTTTGTTGAATTTATTCCCAAGCATTTTATTCTTTTTGATGCTATTGTGAGTGAAATTGTTTTTTGATTTTATTTTCAATTTGTTCATTGTCAGTGGATAGAAATATAACTGATTTTTGAGTATTGCTCTTGTATCTTGCAACCTTGTTAAACTCATTTATTATGTTTTAATAGATGTTTTAGTGGTACTTTAAGATTTTCTATCTACAAGAGCATGTTATCAGCAAATAGGGATAGCTTTACTTTTTCCCTTCCAATCTGGATGCCTTTTATTTCTTTCTCATGCTTAATTCCCTTGGCTAGAACTTCCAATACAATATGAATAGAAGTGAAAAGAGCAGACATCCTCGTATTATTCCTCATCTTAAGGGAACACTTTCAGTCTTTCACGATTAATTATGATCCTAGCTGTAGGTTTTCATAGATGCCTTTTATTATGTTGAAGAAATTCCTTTCTATACCAGTCTGTTTAATATTTTTCTCATGAAGGAGTGATGGATTGTTTTGAAATTCTTTGATAATTATGTAATTTTGTTTTTCATTCTATTGATAAGATATATATTTCTTTTTTGTTTTATATTAAATGATAAGTAGTCCTCCCTTATTTGTGGTTTTGCTTTTCATGGTTTCAGTTACTTGCAGTCAACTACAGTCCAGAAATATTAAGTAGAAAATTCCACAAATAAACAATTCATAAATTTTAAGTTGCACACCTTTCTGAGGAGCATAATAAAATCTCACACTGACCCGCTCCATCTGACCAAGGGTGTGAATCATCCTTTTGTCCAGCTTATCCACGTTGTATATGCTACCTGACTGTTAGTCACTTAGTAGACGTCTCTGTTACCAAATCGGCTGGCGTGGTTTTGCATTGCTGTGTTCAAGTAACCCTGATGTTATTTAATAATGGCCCCCAACCTCAAGAGTAGTGATGCTGGCTAATTGGATATGCCAAAGAGAAGCTGTAAAGTGCTTCCTTTGAGTGAAAAGGTCTGTATGTATAAAAAGATGCTATGTATTAAAGTATACATAGGTTTCAGTACTATTTGTGGTTTCAGGCATTCACTAGGGGACTTGGAACATATTCCTCGTGGATAAGGGAGAACTACTATAATTGAGTTTTGGATGCTAAACCAACCTTGAATCCTTGGGTTAAATCCCACTTGGTCATGAATCCTCTTCTTTCTCCTCTCCTCGTATTGCCTTTATCTGTATGTTGGTGTGCTTAATGGCGTCTCGCATTTCTCCAAGGCTTTGTTTGTTTTTATTCTTTTTCCTCTCTGTTCTTTAGCTTAAATAATTTCTATCTATCTTTGCATGCTACATAATTATTGTTAACTGGGCATTTTAGATAATATAATTGTAGCAATTCCGGGCATTGGCCCTCTCATTCTGGATCTCGTCGTCATTATTTGCTTGTTCATTTGTTTAGTAATTGGCTGAACTACTCCAGTGACATCTCTATCCCTCCTCCCGCCCCACAGTGTTAAGCCTGTGATATTGCTCCTTTGGGAGGCACAGCTTGAGGTTGCCTACAGTCAGCTGGGATGCCAGCAACTCCAAAAGGGCTCTCCTCCGCTCTGTCTCCGGCTGCATTCAGCTATTAAAACTGACTGGTTGCTCTATTTTTTGTTTTTATTTTTTAATGAAATGCCCCAGGACATAAATTCCTCTACAAATGAATCCAAATAAATTACAGCTTTTCGAACAGAACAGTTTCTGAGATTGGTGTTTGCTATTTGTTCTGACCCCAGGAGGGGTCTTCTCAGCTGTCTAATGCCCCAGTTTTCTACTGCAAAGTAGCAGCCTACAGCCTAGGCTTTTTCTTCATTAGATACACAAATCTCCCAACTGCCTTTTACTACAACCTCCACTCTTCTTTTTTAAAATTAATTAATTGTTTTTATTAATGGTGACACTGGTTAATGAAATCCGATAAGTTTTAGGTGTACAATTTAACAGTAAAGCGTATATATGTTCACACTGTGTGTTCACCTCCCATAATTGGATTTCTTTCTGTCACCACGTATTTGACCTGCTTTGCCCCATTTACCTCCCCCTTCCCCCAGCGTGTACCCTCCAGTAACCACTAGTCTGTAGTCCATGTCCTGAGTCTCTGTCCTGTTTCCACTGTTCTTGCGAGTGCTCTTGGGTTAAACTTTACCAAGCTCAGTTGCAATGAAGTTCTTTTTTGGGGGAAGAGATCAGGAGCTATTATCTGTTTTATGCCTGCTTCTCCTCCAGGCAAAACCTGTGGGTCAGGGCTCTGGTGCTGCTGGTGGGGACAATGGCAAGCTGTTCTCTGGGTGACACTCTAGTTCCACAGTGGGAGTTGGGGGAGACTGCACCTGCCTGGCACTTGTCCCCAGCAGCAGACAGCGGGAGGGAGTGGAGGAGAAGGGCTGCAGTCCCGCGGAGCTCACTGGGAGCGGGAGCCTGTTCTGGCTGCCGCAGTCCCCAGTCCCCAGTCCCTGTGGAGTGTCTCTGCCTCAGTTTGCTGGGGTGTGGTGGCAGGAGCGGTTGATTCAAATATAAGACTTGCACGTTATGGAAAGTTTCTTAGATTTCTTTGAATAGATGTTTCTTCATTTGCTGTTTGCATAAGGACTATTTCCAGAGGCTTTAATAGCTTGCTTTTTAATAATTCTCACCAGTTTCACTAGGGAGTTAGTCAGTGGAGCTCTTCCTGTTGTGATGCCACTATTCGTAACAGTCTGTCGTTCTTGACAGCTGTCCACCAACCTGACGTTATGAAGGTTCATACAGCTCTACCCTATAGGAGAGTCTCTTGATACATTGTGGGAATTCAGGGCCCTTCAGGCACCCACGTAAACACAACTCTTCTTTACGTGAGGCTGTCCAGATAATTTCGAATTAAAAATGCTCTAGGACAGCGGTCCCAACCTTTTTTGTTCTGGGGATCAGTGCTATGAGAATCTAATGCCTGATGATCTGAGGTGGAGCTGAGGCCGTGATGCTAGTGCTGGGCAGCGGCTGCGAATACATGTGAAGATTAGCTCCCTGGTCCGCCTGCCACTCACCTCCTGCTGTGTGGACCAGTTCCTAACATGCCACCGATGCACACTGGTCTGTGGTTGGGGACCCCTGCTCTAGGACACCCAGTTCCCAGCTCAGTTCTTTTTAAATACTTTCCTATGATATAATGGTTACATTTTTTGTCTTTCTAAAATAACAGTTGTATTTGGACATTGTTCTTTTTAAGTTAGTCTTCATGGTATAATTTCTTGGGTTTAAGATTAGAGTAGCTCAATAGCTAGTATTTTAAGTTGTCAGTGACCCTCTTGTTTATATTATCACCAAAAGCCAAGCCAGCAGGCTTGGGCAGTGCAGTTATAGAGTAATAGCAGAGCTCTGCCTGTGTGGCCTTACCCTATTGGGCACTTCACGTGGAGCTAGCTGCCTGGCTGGTCTCGAGGCAAACCCCTGATGTGCCGGCCTGTGTTACTTGTGATTGTTTGGGATGAGTTATGCAGAGGTCTGTCTAGCAATCTGTGACAGGCAGAGATTCTTTAGTTTCTACTTCTAAATAGTGATGTGTAAACAAAAAGTGCAGAAGCCCTTTTAAGATGTATAGTTCGAGAAAGCATAAAATTTCTCTTTCCATCACAGAATATACCCAAATATCTTAAATCATATGCATCATTCTCTCTATAAAGGAAGAGATACTTTGCCTCCATGAGAAGCAAAACTGAGTCAGTTACAGATTTCTAATAAGGATAGATTGAAAATAGTTTGAGATAATTATAACAAATTTGGCAGTGTTGATGAGACAGAATTTTTAATATCATATTTATACTTTATATTTCATGCTAATCACTGAGATCTGCTTTTTCTACAATGTTCATTGTGGTTTAAACAGTCAAATGCCAAGAAAACGTTCCACCCTGAGCGGTGATGTGCAAATGCGTGCCTTCGTTTCATACCTCATGCCCTCGCTTTTTGTGGTCAGTACCTTTGGGCTATATAGGGACTTCCAAAAGTCTTAAAAGTAAAAAGTCTTTCCAATTTTCAGTTTAAGAAATGTCTTGCCAACTGTTTTTTTCTTGGGAATGAAGAACGTAAGTGTTTATGATGGAACTTTTCATACAACTCGGGTCCATGCAATATGCACCTGAATGTGCGTTGGGCCAGGTACACGAGGCATTATTAATACTTCTTAAGGAAATAGTAGCTATTTAAACAGGGGAGTGGAAGACAAGGAAGGGAAGGAAAGGAAGGAAAAAAGAAAACTCTTCGAAGAATATAGTTCAGTGATGGGATGTATGGAGATGGGTTATTTTTTCCCCTTTTTATTGTGAGGAATGTTTGAAAATCATCTGTCTGAAGGAACATGCAACATTCTTGACCTTGTCATTTTAATCCAACAGTGTATAGAAACCAGTTCTTTTTCTTAAAGGAATGGCCATGACATATTACAAAAGCATTTTCAGTACGTTAAAGATAGTGGGTTGTTTCTTCTTCTGTTTTGTCTACTGTCATTGTGTAGGAGAGGGACAGCATTCTGTGCAGTTGTTTTAATTACCCTCTCGGTATGCACCGTGACATCTGGTGGCATTGGCGAGCTCACCTGATAGACCACAAAGAATGCTGATTTATGAACCCATAATTGGGTTTTCAATAAACATGTGTCAAAATAATGTATTAGTTCAAACCGAAGCCTCCTTTATTTATTCATATAAAAGAGCACTTAACTTTCAACGAAGAATTGCCTATCATCAAAAACACTCTATAAATGAATCAAATTTATGAAGACACGGTTCTAGAGGATGATTACACAAAGGCTACATCTTGTTTTAACTCTTTAGAGAACTTAGTGTTTCGACTTGCTTGTTTTCACCATATCATGTTTTTACATTCAAATAGAGTATATTTTAATATGCACTCGTTAAGGTACTTGTTACAGAATGACTAGTGATTTTAAAAAATATTTCATTGTGAAAGTAGCATTTTTAGCAGGTGTCATTCAATAGCAATTTTAAATTCTGTTATGACGACATATTTTTATCCATTCTTACCTATTTTACTTCTAAGTAAGAACAAAACATACACTGCTCTCAAACTAGTTTGTAAAATGGTAAGGCTTCTGATGAGGGAATTATTGATCTTTATCTTAAATGTTTCAGCTGTTTACTCATTAAGAGCTTAGTCTCTTTGAGGTTCTCATCAATAAGTAAGATATGGTAATTTATACAGCATGTATGCCTTGGAGCCTTTACTTTGTAAAGTATATTATTATAAAACACTTTATGTGACATAAAATTTACTGTTTTAACCAGTTTTAAATATACAATTCAGTGGCATTAAGTACATTTGCAATATTGTACAACCATCACCACTATCTGTTTCCAGAACTTTCTCATTATCTCAAACAGAAACTCTGCGCCCATTAGACATAATTCTCCATCGCTCCTTCCCCTAAGCCCTCGGTAACCTCTATTCTACTTTCTTTATGAATTTGACTATTCTAGGTATCTCTTATAGTTGAATCATACAATATTTCTTTTGTGTCTGACTTATTTCACTTACAGTGTTTTCAGAGTTCATCCATATTGTAGCATGTATCAGAATTTCATTTCTGCTTATGGTTGAATAATACCCCATTGCATGTATATACCACATTTCAATTATCCGTTTATCTGTCAGTGGACGCTTGAATTGTTTCCATCTTTTGTCTTTTGAGAATAATACTGCTATGAACATTCATGTATGAGCACCCGAGTCCCTGCTTTCAGTTCTTTTGGACGTGGAATTGCTGGATCATATGGTAATTCTCTGTTTTACTTTTTTGAGTAACCTCACTATCCCCTTTAAAGATTTATTAAAATTGTCATTCCCTCTTTGGAGTCATTCTGAAATGTTAATATATAACTAGGTTAAGTTCAGTTGTTCACATCGGTACACATTTAAAGAGCACCGACAGTGTTCCAAGTACAGTGCTAGCCACTGAGGTCTCAAGGATAAATAAGATAAAGTCCCTGACCTTAAGGGACCCTTATAGTCCCCAAGCTTTAGGAGAATTCAGTTGCTAGTAATAAAGTCTGCTGTAAAACTTGATGAACTTTATTTATTTGAGTTAAGCAGAAATAAGTTTTTATACTTTTTGTTATCTTTTACCAAAAATATAGAGACACTATTGAAATTATGAACTGTATGTGATAGATTTTTGGTAAAGAAAGGTTGAACTTGAATAATCTTGTGATCAGATCCTGAAAAATTTTGGGATTGGAGGACATAAAAAGGGATTGTGAATGTATAGTAATTCTTACCATTTACAGGATGTGAATAAGAAGGAATTTCAGCTTGGGGTTTGCATGAGAGAGGTTAGAGAGGGAAAATTGTGTACTGTAAAGTGGACTAAGGGATTCCCACTGTACATTCTCTGCCTAGAATTTGAGTGAAAGTTTAATACATGTAGGGGTGGAACAAGGTTATCTACTATTTCAGAAGAATGGCGATTCGTTTTGAAAAATGCCCAGAAGCAATGGTTTTGCTTATTTAGCTCACTTGTTTCTGGGACCTTCTGGTCATTTTTGCAGGATAGAGCAGGGATCATCCAGCTGAAGTTCTTTAAGATAACCCGTGGGTATCCTTTTTGTATTCTGCTGCTCTTCAGCATTTCTACAAATTTGGATATGAGGTCAGAATCCCCCTACAGGCTTCCCTGAAATAGGATTCAAGAATTCATGGCTGACCGCCCTGGCCCTTGGGCGATCTTCATAATATTTTCCTTCTGCTTATACATCATTTTCATAAACAATGCATATATTCAGTTTATAGGTGTTTGAACTTTTTAGCCTAAATGCAAATTTTGGATTAAAAAACAGATCTAGAACTCGGTTTTCGAGAAGGAAAAAGACATTCTTTCCCTCTGTCATCTTACAGTAGATGTAAGGCCTGTGAGCTGTCTCTGTCATCTATTTGAAGCATAAATGCAGACAGTGGTGTTGCTCTTCTTCCAGTGGGGACTTATACCCTGGCCTTGTGCTGCTCCTTGAGTATGTACGGGCTGATAACTGGTGAGCCGAGTTGAGGGGACTCCATCCCTAGGTAACATATTGGCATCTGCTCCTGAAGTCTACAACTGGTATCACTACAGAGGCAACTTTAGCTTCAGGTTTGTCAGAACCTGGTGGTCTGTCCTGTCTGGCATGGCTTTACCTTGGCTCTCTGATGCCACATTTGTCCCAAGTCTCTGCCATGTACTGCAAATAACCCTGGCTGCCTCCTTTAGCTGCTCGGGTGGGGCTTGTCGACCCTTAGGGCAGAAGGCCCACTCAGGACTGCTGTCCTGCTGCCTTCGCATTCTTTCCTCAGGGGTATGCAGAAGTCTTTGGTTTTACTCCACCACGTGAGAGATAAGGAATGATAATTAGGCCTTCTTTCTGTCTGGCTGTTCTCTCCTGCCTGCTTACTCTGCTGAGACCGTACTGTATTAGCTAGGGTTGCCTCAGTCAGCAGTTTTGCTCTTGAGTCCCAAAGGGCAAAGAACCCCCTTTCCCTCAACATTCCTTTCATCTTATCTAAAAGTGTCTTCTCTCTGGGACTTCAGCCTGGAGGAAGAAAGTAGGTGAAGAAATACTTTTTTTTTTTTTTTTTTGTGCTGCTTCCCTTCCTTCTGTCTTCCATTCTCTTCCCAAATTTCACTTGCAAAGGAAAGATTAGGCTTTTGCATATCTTGCTGTCTTATCTAGACCCCTTTTATGTAAAAATCTATGATCAAGTTAGCCAGATCTGCCTCTTCATTGTTAAATAGGGAGATAAAGTGATTTAGAAAGTCTTTTTCTCTCATACGAAGCCTGACTTTTATGACTATTTCATATCTTCATGGACTTGAAAATTCTATTTTGTGTCCCAAGTGATTGCTACCTTGTTTTTCTCTTTATATTAATGTTGCAGCTATGCTGGCTGGAAAATTACTACTTGGCTATTGCCCGTGGGAACATAACATTGTAACGGTAAGCTTTCTGCTTCTGTACCCTTGCTTGCACAACCGACCTGTGGGTTGACAGTTAGTAAATAGAAGAAAAATAGACTTTTGTATTCAGACAGAATGAAGAATGGGGTTTAGGGCTTAAAAACCCTGTACCTCTACATTTCAGGGTTGCTTAGTTTAGGGTCTGCATACTCCTGGCCAGACCCACCTGGCCGAATAAAGAGTGTATTTCCTTTAACTCACTGAATTCTGGTGGCCTGTGTGTCTATTGGGGGCTGGTGTCTATAACACAACAATTCTAATCTCACCCCAGTTCTCAGAGAATTTGGATACTTTAGGATGTCAATATGGTCTGTAAAGGAGGAAAGCCTGTTAATGGACTTCAAAACATTATGCTTGTTATCTATGGATCAAGTGATGGTTCTAGTTAATCTGGTTTGCATGTATTAGACTATAAGTGAAGATAGGGTTAGACTAGCTCAGAAGATAGTTCTCTTTTGTCTATCTTCTGTTTTATTGTGTTTAATTCTTATCTTTATTATTTCTTTTCTCCTTGAATTTTAATTTGCTTTTCTTACTTCCTTAAGCTAAAGCTTAAACAATTGATTTTTGAATCTTCTTTTCTAATACAAGCATTTAAAGCTATAAATTTCTCTTTAAACATTGCTTTAGATGACCCTACACATTTCGACATCTTTTGTTCTCATTTTCTTTTAGTTCTAAATATTTTCTAAGTTGCGATTTTTTCCCCCATAAAATCAGGTTGGTTCCTTGACCTAAGGATTATGTAGAAATGTATCACGCTCAGTTTCCATATAACTTATTGGAACTGATTTTTATGTTTAGCTCAGTTATGGTCCTAGAACACACATTGTATTTTATTTCCATTAAATTTATTGCAACTCGTATAATTAAATTGACTGAGACTTATTTTGTGTCCCAGAATATGGTCTGACTTGATAAATGTCCCATGTGTATTTGAAATGAATGTATATCCTGGTGATATCATGGAGTGCTCTATAAATGTCAGTTGGGTTAAATTGATTGAAAGTGTTATTTAAATCTTTATCCATACTGATTTTTTTTTCTTACTATTTCTATCAGTTTTAAGGCAGGAGTGTTGAAATATCTGACAACAGTTGTGGACTTGTCTATTTCTTCTTTTGGTTTTATCAATTTCTGCTTTATGTATTTTTAAGTATTTTGACGTTTTTTCACAATTAAGCTAGTCCTTTAAAAAATTTCTTTTCTATATTTTATTCTTTGGATAGAGGTTATTATTGCAGACTGCACTTCAGGTATGGGGATATGCTCCCTCCTTTAGGGCAGAATTTCTATATAATTTTTTGGATTTTTTTTTTCCTCATGAGAGATTTATTTCTTCTCCTCATTTCTTAATTTATTAATTATTTGTATATATAAGTATAGGGTAATGGATATTTATTTTAAACTTGGGCTATACTCCAATTCTACTTTATTTATTTTGTTGCTGAAATTACTCCAGCTCTGGCCTTGGGGAGTAATTTCAGTTATCACCCGTACCCCTTTGATATACACCCATCAATGTATTTTTGTTTTTATTCTTTTATTTTTAATTAAAAATTTTATCTTGAAATATTGTTGATTCGTGTGTAATTGTTCATTAGCTTAGATTTATGAACACTGTATCACGTACTTCTCTCTTAAATCAAATAAGGAGTTGCAAACATATATTTATCCTATCATTTATATTTACCTTTTGTAGTTACAGTTGCTGATACTTTATTTCTTTATGTGGATTAGGGTTATTGTCTAGTATCCTTTCATTTCAGCCTGAAAAACTTTTTTTTAATAATTATTGTTAGGGAGCTCCACTAGCAACAAAGTTTCTCAGATTTTGTTTTTTTGGAAATATCTTAATTTCTTCTTCATTTTAAAAAATAGTCTTATATTTTTTAAAAAAGAAAGGTTAAACTTATTTCCTTAATTTTCAGAAGATAATTTTGTCTGATGTACTTTTTAGTTGACAGTTTTTGCTTCTTTTCAGCAGTTTGAATGTGTCATACCAATGCCTTTGATCTCCATGGTTTCCGATGAGAAATCAACTGTTAATCTTACTAAGGATCCCTTGTATGTGATGATGTAATGAGTCTTTTCTGTCTTACTGTTTTCAAGATTCTATTTTTGTCTTCTGTTTTCAGTAGTTTTATTATGATTTACATAAGTGCAGATCTCTTATTCTACTTGATGAGTTTCTTGAGTTTCTTGGGTGTATATGTTAATGTTTCTCAACAAATTTGGGAAGTTTTTGGACATTATTTCTTCAAATATTCTTTCTACTCCTTTCTCTCTTTCTTCTCCTTCTGGGACCACCCCCCTCCCCCCCACTATGTATGTATTGGTGCACTTGATGGTGTCTCACATGTCTTTCAGGCTCTGTTAATTTTTCTTCATTCTTTTTTCTTTCTGTTCCTCAGACTAGATAATATCAATTGATCTATCTTCAAGTTTGCTGATTATTTCTCTGTCTGCTCAAATCTGCTGTTGAGTCCCTCTAGTGAATTTTTCATTTCAGTTATTGTAATTTTCAACTACAGATTTTCTGTTTGACTCAGTTTTATAATTTAAATTTTTATTGATATCCTCACTTGATAAAACATCATTTTAATACTTTCATTTTTTTAGACATAGTTTCCTTAGCTCTAAACATATTCAAAATAGCTGTCTTGAAGTCTTTGTCTAGTATGTCCAATGTCTGTCTTCATCAGAGACAGTTTATATTGATTATTTTTTCCTTAAGTTTATATAATTCTTTCTGGTTCTTTGCATGTCTTGTAATTTTTTGTTAAAAACTGGACATTTCAAATAATATAGTGTGGCACTCTGGAAATTAGATTCCACCACATCTCCAGGATTTGATATTACTGCTGCTGCTTATAGTAATGTTTTGTTGTTGTTTAGTGGATTTTCTGAATTAATTTTGTAAAGTTTGTATTTTTTTTTTGTGTGGCCACTGAAGTCTCTGTTGGATAGCTTAGTGATCCACTAAAGATTAAACAGAGATTTCCTTAAATGTGTGAACCATTAAGTCTCCCGTCTTTTTCAAGGGACTTTGGGTGCTTTTTGAGGCATACTTTCAATACTCAGTCAAGAAATTTACAACTCTTGTCTTATCCTTCACTTCCTGCTGTACAGAGCCTTAAAGTCAGTCAGTAGTAAGAGCTTAGGGACTTTTCAAATCTTTCCTTGGAATATTAACAGCTATAGGAGTGCATAGGGCTTTTTACCTTTCCAGGAGTGTGTCAGATATTTTTTTTCAAAGCCCACATAGACATCTCATTCCTCAGCTTTTTTTTTTTTTTTTTTAACTTTTCGGTTTGTCTATTGTTTGTCCCAACTGTTATTCATTGCCTCAGGGATCTGTAATATTAGACATTTGATAGATGTATAAGTGTGGGCAAGTTTCTCTTCCATGTCTTGGTTTCCTCATCTGCCATATAGGAATATATAATAGTACTAATTCTTGGAAGATTGTATGAGGATTAAATGAATTAAGATATATATAAGGTTTGTTTATTTATTGTTAGTTATATACTGTTATTTATTAATGCTAGTAACAGTACTAGCATTTCGTCGTTGTTGCTGTCTTAGTATTTTTAAAACAACATTTTTTACTGATTATAAAAGTGAAGTCTGTTTATTGTGGAAAATA
Organism: Rousettus aegyptiacus; assembly: GCF_014176215.1. Taxonomy (NCBI): domain Eukaryota; kingdom Metazoa; phylum Chordata; class Mammalia; order Chiroptera; family Pteropodidae; genus Rousettus; species Rousettus aegyptiacus. The sequence goes on along the minus strand of NW_023416290.1, from coordinate 8,156,048 downwards.
GAAATAATTCTTCAAAAGGAAAATAAAATCACATATAGTCCTATCCTCTGAGATGATTGCTACTAACCCTTGAGTATATATATCCAGACCTTTTCTGCTTTTACCATGTGAGTTTACTTTTTTTCTTATAAAAAACGTGGGATCGCTATATATATAAATATCGGTTTTGCGTTGGTTGTTTTCAGGTGTAAACTTATAAGAGAAAATAAATTTTGATCTACTGAAGTTCCCAGCTTCATTTGTTACTAATAACATGGCCATAGGCAAGTTTTATTACCTTTCTATGTCTCAATTTCCACATCTGCAAAATGGGATGATCATTAAGTGAAATTAAACAATATTGTGCATATAAAGGCCTTAGCATACACCCGATATGGCATACATCTGGGATATTGCTGCTGTTGTCGGATAACAATTGGGGAACAACTTGAAAATATAGGGTGTTGTAAAGGCAAGTGATAAGGTATGTTTTCCATAGGTAACAGACAGGGTCAAGGGATTATGAAACACTATTTTCTCTTAAAAAAAAGGTTTTATACTACAAGTTTTATATTGTAGCTGAATCTAATGTGTGCGATTATCCGGCAAACTATGCTGGTATAGAAGTGAAACACATTGACTAGTCAAGTAATATGAATTAGTTATTTCTTATTTTCAGAAAAAGAAACTGAAGCACATATAGGTTAATCAACTTGCCTAAAGACACACAGTTAATAAGTTTAAAATCTTGAATAGAAATTATGTAGTTGGGCTCCAGGATCATACTCTTAACCATCATGCATGCTGCCTTTCGGGAGTTTCAGGGGTCCTCTGAAGGAGGACATAGGGAAGGCATATTCCAATATGGTTTGAGGATGGGGCATAGCAGACTCTGCTAGTTGCCTTGCCCAATATCAATTATTCTCTTATTACTTGTTAAGAGAATGCCATTATTAATTGAACATCTTGCTGCCTAGGTTTAAAAAACAGAAAAACAGGACAATATAAAAAAATTCTTCCCTTGTAGCTAGGTATGGCTATATTGACTAACTTTTAGCCAAATAATAGGAGTGGAAGCCTTGTATGAAATTTATGGGAAGAGTGATTAAAAGAGAGTGTGTGTGCTTTTAGTGTCCTTTCTTTCTTCTTACTGCTCTCTTGAAATACATGAGATGACTGGAGCTCCAGCAGACACCTTGGACCATGAGGTACCCTGAAAATAGAAACAATACACTAAGGATGGCAGAGCGGCACTGTGGAACCCTATAGCACTTAAAGAGTGCTACTTCTGTGCTTCCTTTGTGGACTTTATTTACATGAGTGAGAAATAATTTTTTTTAATCTTGTTTAAACAATGTTATTTAGGTGTTTTATGTTAGATCTAGTTGAATCTAATCTTGAATAATACAGGAGAAAATAGTATATTGATAAGGCATAACTCAGCTATTACAAAGGAACTTTTTTGATATTGACCAAATGAATTAACCTCTACTTAGACTTCTGTTCTCTGTATCCCTGATTAGTGGAAATTTGGTTCTATCTAAAACATCCCTGTATCCTTGATTAGTGGAAATTTGGTTCTGTCTAAAACATCCATGCTTGTAAAAAGCCCCTGGTTTGAAAGAGCCTATGATGTTTGTTTCTACTTGTGGATTCATAGATTAAAAAAATGCTCTCATTTTTTATTGGTCCAATAATTGTGTTTTAGTCCAATAATTTGTGTATAGCCAAAAATAACTCTTCTTGCATCCGTTAAAATTCAGCTTAGGTCCTCAGAAATTCTTTCTCTGGTCACCCTTTTTAAAAATCATTCCCCATCTAGACATTATTTCCTATTACAGTGCCTTATTTAATTATTTTTCTTTTGTAGCACCTTTCTTACCTTATAATTACATTTCATATATTTACTAATTGACCTATTTATTACTCTTATCTAGACTATAACCTTCATGAGTACAGAATTATGACTTTTATTTATTGCAATATAACCAACATTTAAACTATGACTGTCGACTACCATATAACTAGTGTCTGGCACTATTTGTTGAATGAGTGAATGAATATAGCTGAAGGGCCTTAGAGATTCTAGAGAAATCTGTGAAATCTGGGGGTCAAAGATATTGGTACCGTACATATTGGTAGCATTAGACAACATTTGTGCTGAGGTGTGTAGAATATATTTGGTGGTCTGGGACTTTTGTTTTCACTAAATTGCTATGGGGAAATGTTACTGGGGATTGAGTGGTCTTACAGACTGTGCCGTTTTGACATACTTCTGGTAAGTCATTATTAGAGAATTGGGCTATACACTGGCCTATTTACAGTGTGGTTGCAGTTTGGCAAGGCCAGGTCCATGGCTGGCCATCTGTGTCCTAGGTCCTTCTTTTGCTCTGGAATGGTGAGACAAAAGCACTCCTGTCTTTTTAAAGCTGATGAAGAACAGACTTCTTCCTTGGAATGAGGCCGAATGGTAATGTGCCTCTAAGGACTGCACTGAGTAAACTTTTAGAGCAAGGTACAGTCAAAGCTAATTAAAATCACACTATTTCATAACACTGCTTACAGGCAAAGACGTACACCAGGAAGCTGTGAAGAAAGAGAGCTGGCTGCCTAGGCAACAGCAGCCTGGATCTGTTCTCTCACCCCCTTGAACTGTTTGTTCAGCACTGCGTGGAACCAGATTTCCTGGTTTGTCTGCTACACCTCAAGCTTTCCCTCTGTGTCTGAATTATTGATAAGATGCTATAGATGTCTCAGCATTTTCCACCTTGTGATCGAAAGTTGCGAGAACATTCCGGTTTCTCCGTTGCTTCTTTGAAAGAAAAGATTTAGTGATGTGTTTGGAAAATTGAGAAAAAGAAAAAGAATGATACCTCTTATCCGTCTTCAGTATGTCACTAACATAAAAAGATTTACCATTCTTTTGATTTGTTTTTGAGAAACTGGACTATATTTATAGGAAGCTGTTCACTGGTGTTCTACTGTTCAGTGTTTTCTGAGTGGTGATCAAAAGAGTGTTATTCTTGGAATTTAAAGAAGGGTTCAAATTATGACACTGTCACTTAATAATTTGAGGACTTTAAGTTAAGAAAGTCACGTAACATTTCTGAGCCTCAATTTCCTTCCGTAAAATTAACAGCTGCTCTACCTAGCTTCTTGGGTTGTTTTAAGAATCAAAGAATGGATGTGAAGGTACTTTGTATCCTGCAAAGCTCTTTGCAGATGTAAAGTACCATTGTCTTTGCCAAGGATTTTCCTCCCCTTTCTGTAAAGAAAATGTTGACATTCTCCAACCATTAGTTAATCATTTCTCTTGGGCCGCAGTTTTTGTTTTTTGTTTTGCAGACAGAACAGGTGTCAGGCTCTCTGATGAGATTTGGAGGAAAATGGAGAAGAAACCTGAATCTTTTAAGTGACCTTCCATTCTGCCAGCTTTCAAAGAGGGGAGGGCCGGCTCATATAAAACCCTTTCCTTGTTATGTGTCTGTCTTCTTAACAAGGCCTCTATGGAAGTATAGGCTTCTGATAGCATATACGCCAAAGAATATTGTTAGTATGTATTTACTAAAAGTTATAGATGCGTTACTTTAATGACTTAACCCGTTACTTCATTGTAAAGGAAATCAAAAATACTTCGACATATATATTGACCTGATTAAAAATTTGTTTAATTCATTGTATTGTGTAATATTTTAAAGTGTTTTTTTCTAAGCAACAATATTTTCAATTAAAAGCAATCTTATTTTCCTTAGTTTCATCAGGACAGTTTTTAATGGTTTAGGTACAGATCTTGTACATTTATTATAATCATCACAGAAGATCTTGTCAAAATTATTTCAGATACGTTTGAGAAGAACAGGAATATTTTTGGTCATGACTAATATAGGTAGAAGATGGACTCATCTTATATATTTGAATCTGCTCATTTTCCCAAAACTATTATACTACTTAAATTGCCTAAAAACATAGAAATATAATTTACTGATTATATTTTTATAATAATTTCATAGTAATAAAATACCATGTTATGTTAAGAAAAGAAAAGGGTTATGTTTGCTTTCTTTTCATTAGGTTTTATAGTTTTGTTTTTTATTCAGAGCTGGCTTTTCTTTAGCTATTTCCTAGCCTCACAATCTTATTCTAAAATTTTTTCATTTACTACTGTATTAGTTAGGACTGCCATAATAAAATACTGCACTAGGTGGCTTCAACAGCAGACATTTATTTTCTCACAGTTCTGGAGGCCAGAAGTCCACAGTCTAGGTGTGGGCATTTTTGGTTTCTTACGAGGCCTGTCTCTCTGCCCTGCAGATGGCTGCCTTCTTGCCTCATCCCCACACAGTCATCTTTTCGTCTATGTGTGTGTTGTCTGTGTCCTACTTTGTCTTTTTTATAAGGACATCAGTTATGTTGGATTAGGGCCCACTCCTATGACCTTTTTAAAAACCTTAACTGCCTTTTTTAAAAGCCCTATCTCTAAATACGTTCTGAGGTACTTGGGGATAGGGCTTCAACATAGGAATTTGGGTGGGGGACACAGTTCGGCTCATAGAGCAAAATGCCTTTTTTTTTTTTTTTTTTTACTGCATCAAGAGTTCAGATAGACTCCCAAAATAGGTCTATGAAAAGACCAAATGAGGACTCTATACATTTGAAAATCTGCTAAGAAGATCGTATCCTCTTGCTAACTTGTTATATAACTATAACAAGGACCTAAAATAAATTAATATATTAAGCACTACGTCTAAATAAAGTTACATCCCCTCTCTCAAATTCTATATAGGAGCCATGGACAGATATATATATACCTTAGAACATTAGGAAGGGCAGAAAATGTAGTGTCTGGTGAATATCTGTGAGTACATGAAGAAAGCTGTGCTATAGTCTTCTTGAAATGTGGTATATGGTCTTAGATTTTGGAGGGCTGCATTTAAATGAAAGCACTTCCTGAGAGATGTAACTCAAGATACAAGTATGGTTGTCAGAATGTTCAGTATAGTTGTAATGGCAAGAGAATTTTGAGCTGACTCAAGTTCAACATTCATCATGATTCTCTGGTTTCTTCTTTGTAGACTCTTGAAGCATGGAGGTCTCATCTTTTAAGTTTTTCTAGAAGTTCTCTTTCCTCTGAGTTGTTAGATGAATGATAAATTATAATCTGTAGCTCTTTCCCTATCCCCACCTTCTATCCCCTGCTCTCACACTGATCAGACCTTTAGGCTTTCTCCTTCCCACTGGAGTTCTCAGTTGATTTTCTCATTCTTATTTCATTGTGTCCTCCTCAGATACCTTGAAAATTTGTTAGCCAGAATTATTTTCTGAGTGCCATTGCTTGGGAGGTTTATTTCCTTTTCTTTAAATGCCTTCCCTCTAATATTTCCTGGATTTAAAAGAATGTTTTATTTATTTATTTTATGTTATTTTTTTTGCATTTTATTTATGTTTTTTAAGTTTATTGGGGTAACATTAGTTAATATAATTTTATAATTTTCAGGTGTACATTATAATTTGACATCTATATATTGTATTGTGTGTTCACCACCCAGAGTCCAATTTCCCTCAGCTACCCTATATTTGATCCCCTTTACCCATTTCATTCTCTCCCACCTCCCTATATTTGACCTCCTTTACCCTGTCTACCTCTTCCCTCCTCCCCCACTCCCTAACTCTGGTAACCACTAGTCCATTATCCATGTCCCTGAGTCTCTGTTTGTCCTGTTTATTTGTTGCTTTTAGGTTTATATCCCACATATAAGTGATATCATGTAATTTCCAACTTTTTCAGTCTGGCTTATTTCGCTTAGCATGATTATCTCAAGGTCCATCCAAGTTGTTGCAAATGGCAGTATTTCATCTCTTCTTATGGCTGAGTAATATTCCATTGTATATATGTACCACAGTTTCTTTGGCCAATCATCTATCGTAGGACACTTCAGTAATTTCCATGTCCTAGCCACTGTGAATAATGCTGCTATGAACATCAGTGTGCATATATCTTTGCAGATAAATGTTTTCAGTTTTTGGGGTAAATACCCAGTAGAGGGATTGCTGGATTATATGGTAGATCAAATCTTAGTTTTTTGAGGAACCTCCATACTATTTTCCATAGTGGCTGTACCAATTTTAAAAGAATGTTTTAAATTCATACAATTATCTCACAGAATCATGATACAGTATCTTAATTTAAAAACAAAACAAAACTATTTTCATGTTCCAGTAGAAAGGACATTTTCTAGAAGATTGGCTTAGTAGTTCTCTCTTCATATCCTGGAAACACCAAGTACTGAGATTTCTTTCCTGGGACCACCCTGAAAAAGCTGCTTTTGATGAGGATCCAGTCACTTCAATGTCCCCCAGACAAATGCATAGCCATGTCTGTGGATGTCATTGCTGTTGTTTAGAATTTTAATAGATAAGCCATGGGGAAATCTACTAGACACCTGGGAACTTAAGAATCTTTTGAAAACTGATCGTTTCTTTGTGGGACCCGTGGACACACTCTGTTAAGTATCCAGCCTCCTTCCTCTTTCCTCCACCTCTGCGATGACCATGCTGGAAAATAGAATTTACTGCAGAGAGATTTAAAAGTGAATCATACTTCCTTCAGAGAGGTCCAGTGTGTTCCTTTGGAATTTATATATAAAAATATATAAATTAGGGAATTTGGCAGAATAAATAATTCATTAGTAAAAACTAGAGAACTCAGAATAGTAGATAAATATATGTTGATAAAAGTGAGGTGCTAGTACTCATAGCTTATTTCAGGTCTTTGTTTTCTATGGAGAACTCTACTAGTATGTGTTGGGCCAAGGCATTTGTAGAGTAAATTCTCAGATTTGAATTTTTGCTCTGACTTCCCGGGTTTTCACCAGGTCTCACTCTATCTCCTAAAGTGTGGACTGTAGAAATGAGGAGGTGAAATGTCGACTGGTCAGTTTTGTGATGTGTCAGAGGCTTTGTGAAAGGTCTGCTGGCCTGTCTTCTGTTACTAGCAAAATCGAACACCGACTTCTTTCAGTTTGTCTACAATATTTTTTTTCATTCATCTAATGACACAATCGGATAACATAAATTTTGCCTTTTTAAAATAGAAGTGAGACAAAAATGACTTAAATGGGTCTTATGTTTAAATTATGAGAAGTTTAGAGGTATGGAAATTTGCCTTCCTCTACCCATATGAAGTCTTTTATACTGATTTATGTTATTTCCTTTAAGAACTGTGAATAGCTCCAGCTAGTTGATTTTGTAGGCTTTCTGTTGTGCGTATCTAGAGGATCTTTTTATGTTGCAGCTAATCCGAGAAAGTCCTTAGGTAACATTGCTGTGCTAGTCTCAGATATTGTGTGTGTAGAAGTGGAGCTTAGCTGTTTAATATGTTGATGTAAGTAAAAGATTAACTTTTAAAATAAAAATGCTCATGTTATAACATTAAAAATGAATAAATTTGAAGTAATGCATTTGTATTCTATTCTAAGTATATTTTAAAAAGAAAAAGAATTCCTTGAAGCTACTTTTTGAAGACTTTTTTTTTTTAATGGTTCGCAAGTAAACACCACGTAGGCTACAGGCTCATAATATGTAGCTTCTCTAAAGATCCTCCAACTTTTAAAATTCGTTGGACATAAAAGCGGTGCTAATCTGATTAGTAACTGTGATTGAGTAAATCTACTGTAAAAATGGACTGTGTTCTGGTTTTTAACATGATACCGTGGAAGTCATTTGAGAACTGCCGCTATGGAACATAAAAGTCTCTTTGATGGAATATTTATTTCATGATTAAAAACTATATATATATATATATGTATATATATATACATACATATGATTGTGTATATGATTTGTGTTGTTTATTTTTATAAATAGTTATAAATTTTAGTTCTTGGAAAAGCAATAGGCACGAAAGAAAAAACAGTATGATACAAACAAACATCAGTCAAGTCTTGATGTGAATGAGTTACCGAAAATTAATACCCAGGATTATCCGGTGCTCTTTTTAAGTTCCACCCTGCCTTTCTCCCTGCCTCCAGACATACATAGAGAGAAGAGAACTAAATATGAGAGACTATTGTGTGTAGGCATTTTACATATGGTACCTCATTTAATTAGAAGAGTAAGGAGAAGTTTGGAAAGCTTGCAATGTTGAAAAAAATGTGTTGGCTATATTACGAGACCTTGGAAATATTCCTCAGGCCTTCTAGCTAGGCTGTAGCATATTTTTATATGTCACTTTAGCAGTCACAGATACTTCTTTTAAAGCAAAGAAGTTCATTCCTTGGCATTCATATGCACTGCAATTAGACATTTTGCAAAATGCCAAAAATCTCTAGCAGTTTAAGCAAAGTCCAGAGAAATGTCAGCACTGCTTATTAATGTATTTATTGGAAAAAAGAGGTCATTTCAAATTGTTAATATGTATGATTATATGCCAAGAAAGGAAAGGTTTTAAGCAAATAAAATAAAAATTGCTTAATTCATAGTTAATCTGGAATTTAAGCTGAGCTTTCCATTTTTATCACAGTAGGTATCTGTTAAAATGTCAAACTGTGAGATCCCACTTTAATATTTTCTTTTATAAATCCAGAGAACACCTTATTTATAAATAAAACCACTTTATTCTTTTATAATGCTTTTTGCACAAGAATTTCATTGTTAACAATGTCATATAACATGAGTGCAGACATCATGTAAGACAGTTTATAATAGATGAGATGATAGCAATTGGCTGAACAGAGTTAGGCTTTTGTTTCAACTTGGCTGCTTGGCATTTTTCTTAGTTCCATGGCAATTTTTGAAGGAAGTCTCCAAGTTTGGTACCCTTTTAAGGATTTCAGGCAACACACTGTTTTGTAGGGGGCATCTTCTATCTTCACAGAAGGTGAAAATTAATGAAAAGTTTTCAATGATTAAAAAAGTAAACTTGGATTTTAGATGTGCAATTTCACTGTGAAATCAATTCATACTTCCCTTAGTTCACAGCAACATACGATTGGTCTCCCTTCTGCAGCTTATGAAGATATACGGAAGATGTCAATACTGGAGGTACCCTGTGGTGTGTGGGACAAAGGCTTCCAAGTGTTGGGTGGGGGCTGTGGGTTGAATACCTAAGCGTTTGGTTTAATGTATACTAAGGACTGGTGGGGGGAAAACGGTGCTTAGGAGAGTAGAGTACATATGAGCATGAAGGTTAAATTATCCCCAATTATAGTATCTTTTGGGTCATTAAGAGTCCTGAGAATAAATTCCAATTCCCCATTCTAAGATCTACATGTGCATTAGCTTTTCCATCTCTACCAGTTACTCCCCCAATAATTTTCAGTTATTACCTTTCAGAAGAATTAAACTGCTCTTATGGCCAAATAAATTTAATGTTTTTCTCCAAGAAAGGAAAATTCTCCTGTTGAAAGCCACAATAAGTTTTACTAACAAATGAAGTGGCATATATGATATTTCTTTGGCACTTAATGTCACGAATGCCTGTGTTGTGGTTTATCTTTTAGAGAGGAATTTATTGTCCAAGTGAAAACTAAATCCTTGCTCATCTATTTACCTCTTGATTAAAAAATTAAGTTATTTTGTAATTTACTTAATCTTTCTCTGCCTCAATTTCTTATTTCGAATATATAAGAAAATAATAAGATTTTTGCACCGATTAAATAGGAAAGTAAGGCACCTAAAATAATGAACACTGAGTAAGCGCTGGCTACTAGTGCTGTTATTTGTTATTACATACTTTAATTCCCATGAACTTCTGGAGGGTTCTTAGGATCTATTTCTGGGTTAGGACGTAAAATTTCTGGACCAGGGATTTGGCTATTTTTAAGCCTCTTGATATGTATCATTGAACTGTTTTTCTAAAAAGATTTTACTAATTTATGTCCTCAAAATGCCTATGAAAGCTCCCATTTAACCTGTACCAACATACCATTATTTATAATTTGAATCTTTGCTAAGTAATGCTCAAACGTGATACCATGTTATGGCTTTAATTTTTATCCTTGTTGAATCAAGTAGGTTGATTTTTTAATGAGTTTATTTGTTTGTTTGTTTATTTGTGGAAGATCCTTGTCCTGTTTTTCTTTGAGATCTTGTTTTCCTCATCTATTTTTTGAAGCCTTTGATTATTAAGAGCATAACTCTGTCATAATTATTGTAAATATTTCTTCCTTTGAATTTTATATTTCATATGTACAGAAATTTTAAGTGCTTATGGAATGAAATCTGTTGATTTTTTTGTGTGTGTGTGTGACTTTTTTTTTCCACTGAAAAGCCACCATTCTTAAGATTAATGAAACCTTCCTCTGGTTCAGACCAGGTCCTGATTAATGCAGTAAAGAGAATTGTTTACTTACCAGTTTTAAGCATTTGGAGTCACTTATTTGTGTGAGCTTCAGAAGTTCCTCTTATTATATTAAAACATGATCAATATTATAGCAAAAGTTTCCTACTAAATACGAATTTATATAAACCGATTAGGTACCCAGTGTCTGTTGATATATCACATTACAATTTATAAAACACTTCTAACATGCATTCTATAATTTTATTTTGCCCCTCACAACTATCTAATGAAGTAGAATAAGATGGGTATTATTGTATTATTGCATATCTAAATCTCAGAAAGGATGTGGCTTTTCTAAGGTTCTACAACTAGTAAATGGCAGAGTTTGGACTTGAACCCAGATCCTCCAATTCCAAATCCATGCTTTACTTATTTGTCTTTATGTTTTTGAAAACCTATACTTGCACCCGAAAACTTTTTAAGAGCTAACTTCTTTGGGTTTTATAATTCCAAATTATTGCCGTTCCAGCCACCTCGCTAGAGAAGAGGAAAGGAAACATTTGTTGAGCTAATATATTAAAAATGTTTACTTTTGAGCTTCTACCTTAATTAAAGTACCCCAATTCCTTATTATTTTCCCTTTAGCAGGAACTATGTAAGGACTTTTCATTAATCTCATCTTTGTGCTATAAATTCTCCTTTTTTAAAATCATCTTTCGGTAAGGCTCTGCATTTTTACTCCTATGGAATTTATGCTGATTTTGCCAAGTTAGTCACACTTCTTTCCCGTTCTTTTCAAAGATAAAACCTATGTTTGGCTCTAATAAATATTTAGACTCAGGATCCTTTACATCATTATCTGCTTCAATTCTCAAAGTAGTACGTGAGGTAAATATTGTTATCTTTTCCATTTTACTGGTAATGAACTTAGACATACTACCTGACTTGCCCAAGACCTCATGGCTGGTAAATGTTGGCACCATGACTGAAACCCAGATATTTTGCGGCTGCACCCTACGCCCTCCCTGGCAGGGTTGGCTGAAATTCTTTTCACCTGTTATGATCTTAGCAGCAGTTTTTCTTATGTGTCTGAGCAGCTGTAAATGCACTTCTTGGTTCCCATCCCATAAACCTAATTCCATCTCAGGGTCATTCTGCACAGCTTGACTTACACATAAAAATTAACTTTTAAGAGGTTTACTTTAGCTTGATGGCCATCTATTCACTGATCTAGAAAGCAGGTATCCTAAGTGCAATTTCCTTTCTTTAAATGAATGCATTGCCTCACTCTCCTGTGAGCTCATTCTTGTAGAGTATCACGTTTGCATTGTTCCAGACGAGATGAGGGCGAGATGAGGGTGTACTGACCTACCGTTCTCAAACCCTCGTGGTCTTCAGATTTCCACAAACACCTGGGTCTGAGGCACTTATGGGACCTGGATGTTGACTGTTTTTTTTTTTTTCCCCCTCTTTTGGAGAAAAGTGAAAGAGAAGAGAAGTGGAAAGCACTGGATGAAGATTGGTACAAAAAGCTCTTGGAATGGAAGCAAAGATTTGTAGAAAAAGATGAGAGGAGCTGCATTCCCTCAACACAGAGAAAAGACGATTGAGGAGGAAAGTCTGTACTTACAGGATTGATACCAAAGAGGAATTCTGCTGAGGAGAGAATGAGCTAAAAGAAGATTTAGATGTAGCAGAGTTTTTAATATAAAACATATATACTTAAACTTGGAATGCTGTATAATCAGTATTCATATTATTATCAGCTAACCCCTATTATTAAGGAGTGCTAGACAGCTCATTTAATCCTCAAAACAACTCGAAGAGTAAGGTATACTTTTATCTTTGTTTTATAAATGATATTTATAGACGTTAAAAACTTGGCCAAGGTCACAGAACTGGAAAGTAGTGGAATTGCTACATAAACCTTTACTAGCCACATGCCACGCTCTGTAATTGTTTACTTGTTTCCTGTGTTTCCTGTCTGTCGCCTTTACCGGAATGTAAGCCCCGTGAGGGGAAACCAATGTCTGTCTTTTCACTACTATATTCCCAGTGCCTGGTCAGGGTGCTGGCACTTAGAGTTTGCTCAACAGTTATTTATCAAATGAATGAGTGAGTGAATAAAATTTATTTTAACCCCAGAACCACACTATTAATCCTTTTGCACCAATGCATGAAACATTTCTTATTGCTTAATAAGGTCTTCTTTCAAGTACCTATGTACAACTTCCCTGAAGCTTTTATAGATTTAGAGGAGAGGGTTGGCTAATCAATAGAGCACCCCCCCTCGCCCCGCCCCAGTAATGAGCTTACCTCCATCTGGAAATGGTGGAGAGATTTAGAATTTAACCAATTAGAGTCAGTTATATTTCTCAGAATTATATTAAAAATTTACAGCAATTGTCCTTTATAATTTTAGTGGAATTCAGGTGAATGAGCAAGTAACAAAGTGTCAATAGCGATCGAGACAGACACGGTTCTTGCCCACATGGAACTTATGTCATCCTTATTAGCTTTTGAATTTAATATACAGGGCATATTGTTTTTCCCAAACATTTTAAGTATCAGAAATGAAAGGTAAAGTATATGTGGATGTTATTCTTCTGAGGTTTGAGACTTGTTAGCAGTAAAAAAATTGTAAAAGATGTGAAGCACCTTGAGGAAGCTGTAGCTGCTCGTAGCATCTAGCCCAGCATTCTCAGCTCTGCATGTGCGTTAGAAACACTGGGGAGTTTTTAAAAATTCTAACCTCCAGGGTCTGCCTCAGACCAATTATATCAGAATTTCCGGGGCTGGACCTTGGCCTCAGCATCTATATTTTTAAAAATGCAACAGTTTTTTAAAAAATCTTTTTACTATGACATGGATTTGAATCCCTTCACAGGGCCTTTCCCTTTCACTGTACTTCCTTGTTTTAAAATATCTTTTTGCATGCTTGGTGTCCCCCAAAAGAACAAACAAGTCAGCATACGGTCTCATTAGTGTACAACAGAGGACTTCTTTTTAAATTAAAAATTATTGGGGTGACATTGCTTAATAAAATCAAATAAGTTTCAGGTGTACGATTCAATAGTATGTCATATATATATTGCATTGTGTGTTCGCCACCAAAGTCAGATTTCCTCCGTCACCAAATATTTGACCTTTTTACCCCCATCTACCGCCTCCCTCCCCCACTTCCCTCTGGTGACCACTAATGCCCCATCCTTCTCCATGATTATCTGTTTGTTTGTCGCTTTCAGTTTTATATCCCACATATGAGTGAAATCATATGGTTTTTGACTTTTTCTGTCTGAGTTATTTCACTTAGCATGATTATCTCAAGATCCAATGGCAGTATTTCGTCTCTTCTTATGGCTGAGTAATGTTCCATTGTATATATGCACCACAGCTTCCTTAGCCAATCATCTATCGTAGGACACTTTAGTTGCTTCCATGTCCTGGCCACTGTGAGTAATGCTGCTATGAACATCAGTGTGCATATATCTTTGTAGATAAATGTTTTCAGTTTTTTGGGTAAATACCCAGTAGAGGGATTGCTGTATCACATGGTAAGATCAACTCTTAGTTTTCTGAGGACCCTCCATACTGTTTTCCATGGTGGTTGTACCAATTTGTATTCCTACCAGCAGTGTGTGAGGGTTCCTTTTTGTCCACAACCTCTCCAACACTTGTTATTAATTGTCAACAAGAACTTTTAATTACCTCTAATTACAAATTTGCATTAAAAAAATTTGAACCTTTACAAAAATGTTCATATGTATATATTCTTCCACAATTTAGTGTTTGTAAGATTTGACTATATTGATATATCAAGCTTTTTAAAATTCATTTTTATTGCTGCATTGTATTTTATTATAATAAGTGTACCAATGTTTATGTTTTCTTTGCTGATGGACATTTAGGTTGTTTCCATTTATTTTAATGTAGTCCAAATTCATATTATCTTTCAAATAACCAACTCACACTTAATTACTTTTCACATGTATTGCTGCTAATCTATGATTTTACCATCCTGTTACAGTTTGTTTTCTGAAAAAATCTAATGGGAACCTTATATTTTGGTCTCATTTATGTTTTACGTTTAAATTTTTGAGGTAGATTTTTCACTTTAAATCCATCTTGTTAGCTTCATCTGATTTTTTTCTGCTTGTCAAAATAGTTTTTGGGTTGTAATTTGGTCATCTGGTATTTTAACTATCCTTCTATCTTGTTGTTATTCACAGATTTGGTAAGGGATTGTTTTATGTATCCGTGTTATGTATTCCTATTACATTGAGGAGGATAAGACCACTGCATAATGAAGCAGAGTCCATGACTTTTATGCTTGACTTAGCGAAAACACTGAGTTTATTGTTTAGAACTAGATTTGAGTAGCTAGAACACATGCTACTTTAAACTCCCACAGATTGAGGAAAGATTCTGAGACTGAAAATTGTACTCTGGATTCTCTCCCAACTATGATCATTGAACTGGATTACTTGATCAGATAAATGAGTGGAAATCATGCTGGTGTTTTCAACTTAGAGTTAATCCTAATATGATCACATCAAAATTTTTTTTAACTGTTTCTGTGGTTGGATTTAAGGGTCTTAGCATCTGTCAACCACGAGGAGGAGCTGTGATCTAATAAGGAAGAGGCTTACTTATGACTGGGAGTGGCAGGCAGCTCAGAGATGATCTTTTAGAAAAGATATGGTAGCTTGGAAAATGATTCTTCTAAAAAATGGCACTTATATGGAAAATTTTAAATGTGTAAGCTAGTCTTTATTTTCAAAGGGAAAAGACATGAGACAATTATATATAATTCAAATAAAACTCCTCCCACTAAGGAAAAAAGGAGTTCCCTTTTCTTTTTCAATTGGTGATATATATAGAAAAGACTAATTGGCTAATTCTTTAATTCTTCACCCAGAACCATAGGCCTTAGAGTGGGCGGGGATCTCAGTGTCCTGTAGTTTACCTCTTTGCCTTTAGGCATTCAGGTATTAAGGTTTTAAGAAATACAGTGTGGGCTCAGTAATTATTTATTGAAAGAATGGATTATTGACTATAAAAATCTGTAGGCCAGGCAGGTCAGTTAAATTGGCCACAGGCCAACAGGGCAAGAATCTGCGAAGAGAAGGGAGAATCTTACCAAAACCTAGATTTCTAGTTCTTTGAACTATACTTACACAAAATCATGCTGTCTATTCTGTATTTCCTGCTTAAGTATAGTCTAAATAAGTTCACTGTTTTTAGCCATGTTCAAAGATGCAGTAGTCTACCTTGGGGTATGGTGACCTTCTAGCCACTCTACATGCATGTACTGAGGCACAACCCACTTGTTTTGGGGGGGGAACAGGGGGGTTGTAGAGGAGATTCAGGGATTAGACGAAACTTTAGAATAGATGATCTCAAAGATTCTTTTCAACCTTAATATTTTGGTTTATTTTGCTTCATTCTATTCATTATGGAGATTTTTAAACATAAAAATTGAAAGAATTTTACGGTGAATACTCATCTACCCACCACGTAGATTCAGCTATTAACATTTGGCTATATTTGTCCTGTCACATGTCTGTTCTTCTCTCTATCCATCTTTTGGTGCATTTCAAAGTGAATCGTAGACATCGCTGTGCTTCTCCTTAACTCGGTGGGTATAATATGTAAGTAGAGTTCAATACTATTTGTTTAGTTTTTTTTCTAGGTAAATTTTCACACAAAAATGCAGAAATTCTAAATTAACATTTGGTGAATTTTGGCTAATGAATACACCTGTATAACCTATAAACTCCTGTCAGATATAGAGCGTTATCACCACCCTAGAAGTTTCTCTGTTTCTTCCCAGTCAATCCCTGTCCCCCACCCAGAGGAACCACTGTTCTCCTCCATCCCCTACATCAGATTAGTTTGCTTGTTATAGAATTTCATATAAATAGAAGTACACTATGAACTTTTTGTGACTGGCTTCTTTTGCTGAGTATACTATTTAAAAAAATTTTTTTTTTTGTGGTGATGTTGGTTAATGGAATCCTATAAGTTTCAGCTGTACATTTTAACAATAAGGCATATATGTATTTACATTGTGTGTTTACCTCCCGAGTATACTATTTTTAAAAATTTTATTATTAGTTTCAAGTATACAGTACATTGGTCAAGCATTTATATAGTTTATACAACGATCCCCCTGATTGCTCCTCCTCTCCTCTGGCTCTCCACCTGGCCGTCACATTACTGCTGACTGTGTTTCCTATGAGTGTACTGTATTTGAGATTCATCGGTAGTGTTGCCTGTATCAGTAGTTTGTTCCTTTTATTTCTGACCAGTATTCCATTGTATAACTACATTGCACGTTTGTTGTTTTTTAAAAATTCATTCTCCTTTTGATGGCTACTTGGGTTGTTTCCATGTCTTAGTTATTACAAATTCAGTTGCTATAAACATTTTTGTATCAGTGTTTTGTATGGACATATGTTTTGTATCTCTTGGGTAAATATCTAGGTGCAGAACTGCTGTGTTGTAGGTAAATGTACATTTAGTTTTATAAATATTATTTTATTTTTAAAAAACAAATATTTATTGGATGCCTATAATGTTTCAGTCACTGTGCTAGGCAATGGGGATACAGTTGTGAAGACTAATTGATCTCTTAATATGTGCCATGTTTTTTCCTCCTATTGGTACAACATATTATTTTAGTTTTATGAAGTCGATTGAGTACATTTTCTCAATCATTTTGTGATTTTTATTCCAAAATAAAAGGCCTCATTAGAGACTGTTTCTACTACTACACAGTGGTTAAGACCATAGGCTCTGGGACCAGAATACCTGGATTGAAACTCCCATTCTACCACTCATAGCTGTGTGACCTGGAACAGGTTACTTAACCTCTCTGTGCCCTAATTACCTCCTATTACAGCTTCTTATACATACCTCTGATTCCCTTTATTTAATTGTATTGTAATTATTTGCACACATTTTCATTTCTTCCATTACCCTGTGGGCTTCTTGAATCAGAGCCCATATCTCACTCATGTGTGTAATATCAGTACCAAGCATAATAAATAGAAAATAGCAAGAGCTCGGTGAATGTTTGGTGAGTAAATAAATGACTTGCCACAGCTTTTTGGGGTTAAGATATGGTTTCCAACAATGCTCTGTAAGAAATAAATGAGAAACTAGGAGTAGGAAACCCTATAAACACTTGCTATTACATTATTGTGGCTTTGTCCATTAGATTATCAGTGTCCAGAGCTGTGAGTTGAAGAGAGGAGAGAGAGGACATAGAAAACGTTTGGAAGTGGGCCATAGAGCAGAGGGCTGCCCTGGAGACAGATCGGTGAGCCCGAGTCCCAGAAAAGGACTCAGAGGATAAGAAGTTTAGGGATTAGGGACTGATGGCAGGGAAATGGAGCAAGAGAAACAAATCCAGCAAACCTCGCAATTAGTCCGGTCCTGGTAGTGCTGGTCTCAAGTCTGGTTTGGAGGCAACAAGAACGCCTCTTAAATTATTGTTATCCTTTGTTTTCAAGGGGCCCTGTAAACCGATAGAGAAGCTGAGCAGGCCATGGATGGTGCATGTTCCCTCTCTTTCTCCATTTCAACATCGACCTGATTAGAAGCAGATAATGTAAGGATGGTGAAAACAGTCATCAACTAATGTCGATGCCCAATAAGGTTTTTAACCAGTATCCCCTGTTTACATGTTCATGATCCTTCACTGTCACTGAAAATCAGCTTCCTAGTTAAGGCTTGAAATCTCCTTGAGTATTATCACTGAGACAAAAGTCCAGTTGTTTGATATTACTGTTAGTGATAAAAACTTTTGTTCCTTTAGAGACGACTTCAATACTGCTAAAAAGACCAGCGGATCTAGGACCAAGTATGATTATAGTTAATATTTTTCAAGATATGATTGTTAAATACATTCCTAAGTAAGAATAGTATTGATGATAATAGATTTGTTGAATACTTAACATGTGCCATATCCAGTGCAGAACAATGTTATTCTCTATTCTCACAACTCTCCCATGAAGTATATATTATTGCACCATTTTAAAGATGGTAAAGTTGAGGCTCAGAGAAGGCAGAGAAGGAGTATGTATTAGGTATTTTACGGTGTTGTTTTGTTAAGTAGGTATCATAACCCCCCATTTTCCTGCAGATAATGTCACAGACTGCAGAAGACTAAGGGAATGAGCACTTACTGAATGTCCACTATATATTGGGCATTTTGTTAAGGGCATTTTTGTCATTGTTCGATTTCATGGCCTTATAACAACTCTGATAGATAGGTAACGGTATCCCTGCGTTACAAATGAGAAGATAGGCTCAGGGATGTTAAGTAATTGGCTCAAATTTATGCAATCAGTGAACAGAAATAAACAAAAATGAGAGTCAAAAGCAGTCAGATCATCCCTGTAGTCCATGTAACCTCAAAGATATGTGGTTCTCTCTGATACTTAATTTGTCCAAGGTCACAGAGTTAGAGGTAGAGTGGAACTTCTGACTCTGATCATTTTTTCTGCTACATCCTGCCTCTGCTTTGTGGTTTTAGTTAGTTTTATTATATGTCCTTTGCAAGGGAGAGAAAACAGATCAAGGGTTTGCTCTTTATGAGACATTTTCAAATCCATGTGATTAAGCGACCTCGAATGCTCCGTATTGTCAGACTAAGTACGTGCTAGCCGAGCCTTTAGCCTTCACTTATAGATTTTGTTTTCAGCCACTAATATTTTTGCTTATCCTTTTTTTTATTGCGATAAAATAAAACATTTAATGTAAATTTACCATCTTAACCATTTTAAGGGTACAGTTCAGTAGTGTTAAGTATATTCACATTGTTGTGAAACAGGTCTCTAGAACTTTTTTGTTTTGCAAATCTGAAACTCTATAACCATTAAACATTAATTCCTCCTCCCCCCAGCCCTTGGCAACCACCTTTTTACTTTGTTTCTATGAATTTGACTATTTTAGACACCTCATATAATTAGAATCATACAGTATTTACCCTTCTGTGACTGGCATATTTCACTTAGCATAATGTCCTCAAGATTTATCCGTGTCGTAGCGTGTGACAGGATGTCCTTCCTTTTTAAGACTTATTATCCTTTTTAATTTTTGTACCTTCTGTTACTGTACATTAAAGGAAGTAGCTCAGGCTGGTGTATTCCGAGGGCTTGTTTCCTGACACAGAGGTCCTGCAGTGTTCTCACAGTGTTGCTCTGGAGAATGAAATGCGGGTAAAATAATAGGACGTAATTCCATATTTATTACACCCATGTGACTTATCGGTGCACTTGAGCAGATAGTGAGGAAGATTTCAAGTCTGAAAACTGTATTCTGTGTCCTGAGGACCGAACCTTGCCTGCAGAACTGTACCTATGATACAAAGTAGTGCAGCTCCAAGGTATTTCACTAAAAAAGGGAATTTTAGCCTCTGCTTTGAAGGCTGAGTCACAACTTTGTGCTTGGAAACCAGTGTTCTCTCTGGCTGTCTCTATCTCTCTTTTCTTTTTTTTTTTTTGGTATACCACATGGAAAATATATTCCCCAAGAGATTAGACCTCTCAGGAGATTTTAAGACTTGGTCTTTAACTGTGTGCTCAGATAAAGCAGTGTCCCTCATGTCTGTGTATTATCCCCAAGCATAGACATCACTATCTTTTTCATAAAAATTTGTTAATACTAGCTTAAACATGAAGGCAGTTTATCTGCAGGATTTTAGTGTACCACTTGAACAAAAACCGCTATTCTTGCAAAAGGCTTTGTCAGCATATTTTTCTCTTATTTGTTTTTGGAGATACCATGCTCAACTTCCAGAGAATTTTTTATCTGTCTAGTTGTCAGAAAAAGACAGTCTAATTTTAACAATGAGAAAGAAACTACCATTTGCTGAGTGACTGTGTGTGCTTTGGGGTAAGGCACAGTCCCAAAAGTTTAAGGGTATCTGCCCCTAAGAAGAAGCCACCAGCAGATGGCAATCCCTCTACATGGAATCTCCTCCCAGACAAATGGCAGGGATCTAAGTAAACCGACACCTCAGTGAAGTCACATGCCACTTCAGGGAAACCTGATAGCTTTGGCTGGGTAGGAACCCATTTAACGTTATCTCTGGGCTATTATCTCATCTCTCCACTCCATCTGACAGTCCTCCAACTCAGCGTTTAGTTGCACACCAACCTAAAGGTCAAGCATGGCTACTAGGGTGGGTGCTTTGACGTGGTCCCTGGGTTTGGTGTTAGGAGCAGACATTTTTAACAACTTATGTTGACTGCTCTCCACAGTGACCTTGATGGGGACATTTTCTTCATTTCTGTGATCTGGGCTTGACCGATGTCTTAGGATGTTAAGCAGTGAATTACAGGAACTTAGAAAAAACCTGAAGCAGAATATGTTATTGATGTTTTATTTAAATAAGAAATGTGGGGCTTTCCCCAGGACAAAAAAGCTGTAGTTTTGTAATGGGTTCGTTGGTTTGGGTCTCTTCAAGCCATTTCTCTATCTTCTGTGCACTGGGCCTGGTGCTAGGCCTGTGTGACAACTTTTGACTCCGACTCTTACAAAATCCACCTGCAAGTACTGTGACCTTCCAGAAACTGGTTGAGATGTGGAACCTCTTAAGCGATTTGAGTCTTTGACTGATATTTTAATGTATATTTTAAGATTTATTTTCTCATAGTAAAGTTTCTCTGATCTTATACTTTTTTCATTGATGTATATGTATCAAGAGACTTTTGGCTAAAACAGAAAACCCATCTCAGACTGGTTTAAATAAGGGTATTTTTTACTTTCTATAATCGAAAATCCTGAAATAAAGCAGTCTTGTGGGTTGGCGAATTCAGTGGATAAAAAATGTTATTGGACACTGAGATTCTTTTATATCATCACTGTGTCATCCATAGCTTTGGCTCTATCCTTAGGCTCCTTCTTTTGATGATAATATGGCTCTAGCAGGTCATCATCATCCAGGAGAAAAGACTCCTGACCCTGAACCCCTGAGAGACCTGTGCGGACTCAATCCAAGGGGATAGGGATTCGTATGCTTGATTTAAGAGTACTTATTTGGACTGGGATGAAGATCAGGGAGAAATTCACAACATTTACGACAGTAACATTGTGGAACTCGTTTCTACCGTAGATCTGTTTCTAAGTTGATCTATATACTCTTTTAGTCCCTGGGAAATTTGAGGAACAAACTGTTAAAAAAAATAAATAGGCATTTCTAATGAAAGAATAGTAGTGAAATGACTCCTATGTGAGAAAAAACTTTGAGTCTAACTTCACAGAATTTCAGGCAAGTCAGTATCTCTAAAATGTATATCACTTTGTCTACACTTTACAATAGTAATTTGGGGCATTATGAAAAGCAGGTTTTTGCTTTAATAATTTTAATACATAAAAGAATGTTTAAAAAAACTACTTACCTATGAATTATATTCTGTAAATCTGTTAAAAATTATAGTACTCTTTCTTTTTTAATTTCCTGGGCCTCAGTTTCCAACTATGTAAAGGAAGGAGTGGGTGATTCTCAGCTTTCAATAACGATGTAATTAAAAATAAATGTTTTTGCCTATTTAAGTATCTACTTAAGTAGAGAAATGGTTCATCAAATTTCCATGAACCATTTGTTTAATGTACAAATCAGAATTTGTGTTTTTTTTTTGCTGTTATATTCAGAATTATTTCATCATGTAGTTGAGATTTTTAGAAATAATTTATTTGCCAACAATTTCAAACTTACAGAAAAAAATGCTAGAACAGCACAATAAGCTTCTATATACTTTTCACCTAGAGACCCCCATTCAAGTTTCCTCAAATGCCCCATTGATATCATTTATAGCATAAGGATCCAGGATCACATCCTGCAACCAGTAGTCATAAAACCTGGAACAATTCCTCAGCCTTACTTTGAGTTTCATATCCTTGATATATTTTAAGATCACAGGTCAGTCACTTTGTAGAATGTCCCTCACTTTAAGTTTTTCAAATGTTTCTTCATGATCCAGTTATGCAGTTTTTGGCAAAAATATTACAGAAGTGACGATGTGTTATTGCATTCCAATTGCATGACAAATGATGCTGATTTGCCCCTTGCTGGTGGTATAAACTCTGATCACTTGATTAACATAGTGTCTCCCAGGAGTCTCTGCTGTAAAGTTGCTTATTTTTTTTTTTGTAATTAACTAAGTGTTTTGTGTGGAAGCACTTTGAAACTATAAAAATATCTGTTCCTTACCACACTTTCACCCACAAGTTGTATCATACTTGAATTAATTATTGCTGCGATGGTTTCTAAAGGGTGATTTTTCTAATTCCGTCGTTCCTTCTACATTTATTAGTTGGTATTATACTATAAGCAGAACTTCCTTTTTCTTCCTCTTTATTCATTTGTTTATATCAGTATAGACTCGTAGAATTCCATTTTATTGAGTGGTTTGTAATCTGTTACTGTCATCATTTTGATGTTCAAATTGTCCCAGATTTGACCTTAAGGTGCCCCTTTAAGCTGGCTTCTGTGTCCTTTTGATGTCTTCACCATTCTTTTAGCATTTCCTTACCTCCTAGTGCCAAAATATGTTCCAGACTCATCCTGTACTTACCTTGTCCAGCCCTGGATTTAGCCATTTCTCCAAGAAGTTCTAGTTCTTTTTAGTTTAGAGTGGAATTTAGAAACCAAGATCTGGATGCTGAGTGTGTTCACTGCTGTTGGGGTATGCTGTTCCCAGGCCAGAGCTAGGAAATACACATAAGTACACACATCCCCTTACATCTATATTTATAGATTCTAAAATGGTGGGCTCATATTGATAATTCCAGTTTCAATCCAATACCATAAAGTTCTTTTCAGTTGTTGAGAAACCTAGCTTCCATCATCATTAATATATTTATTTATTTGCTCAGTTGTTTGTATGTAGCAAACTACTGACCTTGTCATACTGTCCCTTTTTTCTTACTCCAACAGCATCTTCACATGGGCCGTTATTACCAGCTGTAGTCAGACTTTCCCTGCCACCTGGTTCCAGTACCATTTCTAAGGGCTCCATTACTGAGGTGCTCAGGCTGCCTTTTCTCCCCAGCTCTAACGTCAAGTCCTGCAGGTCATTACTATCCCAATGGGGCCTTCCCAATGACTTTTGGACTTAAGAAGGAGAAAAGAAAGGAAGGAAGGAAGGAAGGAAGAATGAGGACCTAAATTACCAATTAAAATAAATAACAGGAATTTTAGCTATCATTAAACTCTGGATGCATGCCTATGCTATTTATTGTTTACTAGTTTCTTTTAAATTTCATATTAAAATCTACTTTAATAGAAAATTTAGTATAATTCCTTCTTGAAAATAGAAACACACAGAATTGAAATACTATTAAAAAAGCATAATGATTTCGATTGCATATAACCTGGATTTGGCATATCAAGTCATACATATAAGTCACATGTGCACCTAATGCAGCAGGCAAACATAGACTTCCATTATGAATATTTTGAAAATAAGTATAGAGTGAGTTCTGGTTTAAATTGCCTGAGTTGCTTCTTGTATGATTTTGGTTAAGTTGCTTAAGCTTTGTGTTTCTTAGTTTCCTCATCTGTAAAATGGAATAGTAATAGTACTTAGGTTTCAGAATGATTTTGAGGATCAAACGAGTTGATAAATGTAAAGTCCTTAGGATAATGTCTGTTCCTTAGTAAGCACTATCATAATTGTTGTTATAATTATTTTATTATTATTTGTATCCCTACATCCCTTGTTTTGCACAAATGTGTGTCACTTGTGTAAATTTTTGCTGTTATATCTCTAACTTCTTTAAAAGTTACCATAACAAGCCTTCTCTAAACTTTATTTACACTATTTCTTTTTCTATGTGAAGTGGTGATTAAATTTTCCTCCTTCTCCTTCATAGACATTCCTTGGCAATTAGTTAAACATCTCCATCACCCCATAACTCTGCTCTAGTTATGCTGTTTGGTTATATTTCTAGGTATTTATCCAAAGACATCCAAAACACTAATGCAAAAAGATATATGCACCCGTATGTTCACTGCAGCACTATCTATAACAGCCAAGACATTAAAACCACCTCAGTGGAAATGGATAAACAACTGGATAAAGATGACGTGAAACATATATACAATGGAATATTACAAAATATATCTGTTAAGTGTACTACTGGTGGTATGGGTTGGTAATGGGACACCAATTTAAAGTCTATGATGAGCATCTTTTCTCAGTCCTGGCACATTTTCTGGAATGTAATAAGCTACGAAGATGAAACTATTGAAGTGTTACAAGCAAGGGAAAATGATGTGGTCAGACATACAAATTGAAAAGAAAACTTTCTTAATGTAAATTGATCAGATGTTAGAGAGGCCAGAGAGAATTCAAAGGGATCAGTTAAGAAACTTTTGTATCAGGCCCGGCAGGAGATGCTAGAAGCATGTACAGGATGATGACAGTGGAGCTAGAAAGAAGCAAATGGATTGTTTAGTCTTTGTTTAGGACGGACTATAGAGAACAAC
Source organism: Rousettus aegyptiacus (assembly GCF_014176215.1). Lineage (NCBI taxonomy): Eukaryota > Metazoa > Chordata > Mammalia > Chiroptera > Pteropodidae > Rousettus > Rousettus aegyptiacus. Next base: position 8,131,287 of record NW_023416290.1, on the reverse strand, counting down.
CATAATTTTGGCCTTTATAGAATAATGTCCCCCTATTGGTGCTGGAATTAGGTAACTTGACAGAAAGGTAAACAAAAATCACTGTTGTACCAATATGGTAATTCTTTTTTTTTTTCCATATAATAATGTCTTTTCATGTTCACATATCTGGATATATTTTAAACTTCATTTTCCAAACAGTTATTTGTATGTATAAATGGTCACTTGGGCAAGGAAATAACACAGCTTGTTAATACTTACACTTTGGCTTTGTTTTTAACACAGAAATTGAATAGAATTTGCAAACACATTTATTGAGCACCTACTATGTGCCAGGTAGTAAAGGATTTTAGTTAATGATCTATCGATTTGTACTTTTCTCCCATGTACTCTCATAACATTTATAATAATTCTGAAAAAATTAAACTATTTTAACTTAGTTTTATAAAGTTTAGAAGTTAAAAGTATTACAGTATATGATGAAAAAGTTTTTAGTTCTTGAATATTGTGTGGCAAATTCCCTAAATGTTTTAAGAGTCCTATTAGCCTTTTCACCGTGCTTTCCCATTGCATGCCCAGAATAATCGATTATCCATGTGCGTTCCTACAGGCAGAGCGGCAAAAATGACAGAAAACAATGGACAAAGATAATGAAATTTCACCTTTTGCTCTGCCTACCCCTCCCCCGCCAAACTAACATAAGTTAATAAAAGTTCACATGAAAGCCTTTGAAATTTCATCACGGGTTTTGTGAAAGAAGGGAAAATTGACCTAAAAGCGCTTGACCTATAGCTTGGCGGCTACTGAAAGTCTAGCCTCATAATTCAGAGGTCCAGTGACAGCTTTGCCTATAAACCCAGGTCTTCATTTCACTGACATTTGCAGGTTTAGTCTCCTTGAAAATGCTAACAAAAGTGAAGCATATCACTTCTGTGCTTGGGATAGCAATGGTGATGTTTGTGGAACCGTTTGCTGTCTCAGGGGTAATCTCCCGGATAATTTGGATTAACCTCATCAGGTCTCTAGATACCACGTTACCCAGGGTGGTTGATCTCCAGAATAACCTTTCCGCATCTTAAAGCTTTAACCCTGGCACCATGTTTTATCAAAAAACTTTCAACAGAAATCCATCGAAAACTATCCAACCAGCCTTACTTCAGCCCTTTTGGTCTGCATTCAACCAGGCAAGAAAACATAATACCTCCTGTGAATAATTTTAAAAGTGGAACATCCTGACATTTTCTGTTTACTTTTTCACAAGACAGTTATATATCAAAATGCCTCCCTCCTCATATTTGTTCAGGTTTGAAATCGATTACCTGGAAAAAGGAGGACGAAGGCCTCTGTTAGTTTATTTGCTGGTAGAAAAAGTCTGCTTAAAGGAGTGAAGAATTTTCCCCAAGGAAGAATTTGTCTTTTGGACTGGTGACAAAGAGAATCTTTCATTTGTATTGATCAAAAGTCTTTTTGGTGTTTTTTTTTTCCCTTCTTAAGAGAGAAGTCAAATGCCTGTGGAAGCTAGGATCAACCCAGAAATTCTGTCCGAATTAAGACTTCTACATCCTAGTAGACCTTGTTCTTTTTAAATCTATTTTTTTGTGTGTTAATAATAATTATTTCTTAGTATTGTAAAGCCAGAGCTTATAGTTGCAGAGCAAGGCTATGAATTTCACAAAACTAATAGAAAACTAAATTAGCAGTTGTAATGGTGTGAGAAGGTGAGTACAGTTGATCAACTACAGTTTTTTTGGAAAATCTTCATCCAATTTGAATCAGTTTAAAGTGGTGGGGCAGAGCAGGGGTGGCTGATAAAACCAATATCACATCTGTTATGGTTGGCTACTTCATGGTCTTAGTTGCAAAGGATAATAGAGAAAGTCATTTTGCATCCTTCAGATTGAAACTTGACCTATGCTTCTGAAAGTGAAGTGTTTACGAACCTTTACATAATGCACATTAGTTTGTTTCTAAAAATGAGAGTCTAAATGTAGGCACTTGGATTGTCGAGTGTGAGAAAATGTTGGCTGCAGTTGAAGTCCTGTGAAATAAGTCAATGCTAGTTAGGCTGCTTTTTTAAATGCAGGGAAAAGGAAAGTAGTGAGGTTGTCTGAGCTAAAAAAACAATAAAGTTCTATTGTATTCTATAATATTGCTTGACCCGGTCAAAGTAAAAGACTCAACAATTTCACCTTAGAAGGAACAGGTAAAAATACCCTTCAAAATAATAATAGTTTATATTTCCTGAGAGTTCTTTTGTGCTAGGTGCTTTGCATGTATATGGTTTTATTAACCTTCACAATATTATGAGGTATATATTATCATTCTCATTTTGCAGAGAAGGAAATCAGACTCAAGAGACCAAGGCACTTGCCTAAGTTCACCCGTATGGGTTGAAATTCCACAGTAGAGGAGCTATGCTTAGAACCTGATCTGTCTTTGAATCTATACTCTTTTTCACTATGTGCTTTGCCTACAAAATGCTTAGTCTCTTCTCAAAGTATCTTCTTGAAACTGAAAACTGAGAGGTTAATAGGAAAGGCCAATATTCTGGAAGTGGGAAAGGAAGTGATTGTGGGTACAGGGGCATTTTTCCCAGAGAGCTACATATATTATAGTATGTAGAGTTGAGGCCAGGAATTTGGGATGAGCCAGTTAGCTGGCTAGAGGAATTTCCACCGAGCTTGAGAGCACAGTCTTTTAGAAAGATTAATTTAAATATCGGTTGCAGCATTTTCTTGTCTTAGACCAATGGAATAATGGAAAGAAATTTTGCATTCTAAAAATGAAACAATTTTCTTCTAAAGTTGGAGTATGATATTTAAAGAAATAATAATAGTTACTATTTATTGGACTTAAGTATGAAGCACTTTTCATGCATTATTTCTAACCTCACAATACCCTTGTAATGTAGGTATTATTTTTTCTGTTATACACTTAAAAAACAAAGAAACTAAGTATCATGGAGCTTAAATGAGTTTCCTTCAGCTGACCAATAGGTCAGTCTTGATCTTGAGTCTTCATTCTTTCCACTGTATCTCGTGTCCAAAGAAAATATTTGAGACCTTTTCTTTCCCTTTGCAGGGTAATATGTGATCTGATAATAAAAGCCTAAAAACTATATTTAAGAGCAGTCAGTTTTTCATATCAAATTAGAAGTACCGGAAAGGGCACAGCATGTTGGGTGGGCTCGAGTAGGTCTTAAATAGGAGAAATCCACAACTTTTCCTTGCCCTACTCTGCTACCTCAGGCTAGTGTGTTCTGGAAGGAGTGGCACTGGCCTGAGGGACGGACTATTTCTGCTTCAAAATAGACTAAGTAGTCTTAGACGAGTCATGCAACCTGACGCGTCCCCAATTTTCATGTCTCTCTAGTTTTATTCTCAGCTCCTAGGGTAGTACTTGGTATATAGTAGAAATGAAAATGATATGCAACATAAACAAGGAGGCTCAGATTGCTAATTTGTAGTTTTTTTCAGTTCTAAATTCTGCGATTAAGGCATAGTTTCTTAATTCTTAAAATAATGAAAATTGTACCAATCTCTTTTGCAAGGTTATCACGAGAATTAGCTAGTATATTTTCCAAGATATGGAGTACAGGAAGAGATCAGACTTCATCTTCTTTCTTTTAAAATATTTTGTATTGATCAAATGCCACACATGTGTCAGATACTATAGAGAAAATAGAACCTTCCCAGTAGGTTCATGATCTGAATCCAATTTTATGACACTAGTGTTAGTGACCGAGTTTAAAAGTGACTGCATGCCAGTGTTTAAAAGTCTGGGCATGCATATCACAGCACAGGAAAGAATCAGACTGACATCAGCCCAGACAAGGTCAGAAGGAAGACAGTTCTCTAAAAGCCTGTTCTATTGGTGAAATTTTTGCATTGCTTCTTGTCTTTGTGGTTTGGAATGGCAGCCATGATTGTGTGGTCTCCTGAAATATGGAAGCCAACCAAGTACCTTGTGTTTCAGGCCTAGTGTGAGGGATCAGTCATCCATCTTGATTCTCAGTTTATTCGTTTTTGAAGCATTGATAGTAGTGTTTACATCATCAGTTTATTATGGAGAGTCATAATGAATGACTGTAGAATAATCTGAGACAGTTTTATTTCTATGGCGGCTCTGTGGATATTGCATATTTTCTAAGCCTGTGAGAATATCAAAATAAATTAGAAACTCATATTTACTAAAATGTTCCAAGTGGAACTTGGGCCATATGATTTTATCGCATACTCTCCTTTGCTAAAAGCCTTGCTAACAAAAGAAAAGAAAAGGAAAGGAAGGGGGAAACTGTATCTCTACTGGCAATGAGAAGTATGTCATTTGCTAAATCTCCTGAGAGCATGGCGTTTTCTTCAACCACATGAGTGGACTATCTGTAAGAGTGTTTGTTAGTGTAGCCCCAGATTTGTACTAATGACATAGTGATTCCAAGCTGCAATTCATACCTTATACTTTACTTGTAGAGAAACTGAGTGAACAAAGAAACAAAGTTGTATGGGAAAAATCCGAGAGTCAAATGATTTTCCATTAATTTTTTTTTTCATTCATTTTTCATCTCTTTATTCATTCATGCATTTACTCATTTAACAAATATATTAAGTTCCAGCTACTGAGCTAGCTGATGATAATAAGATAACTAGTCTCAGGTTTTTAATTTAATTTCTTCCTTATTAATATGTGACCTATACTTTAGTAAATAACGTATGAAGATTTATAATGAGCTATCCTGATGTTTCTGTTAATATGTACATTTCTCTTTATTTATGAAGAAATGTACTCTTTACCAGAGATCCCTATAAACGGGAAAAGCCTTGAATATTCTACCAATATATCTGTAATACATAGAAATAAACCCAAATTAAGAAATAAACAATAACATCCTAACACATAAGCATGGTGCTCGCTATAGGGTCTACCTATTGCAAACAGAAATATCTTTTAAGATTGAAACATGAGCTAAGTGACTGTAGTACTCCCTCTTCTCAAATATTTAACTGTGAACCATGAGTGTATCTTAGACTAATCCTTGGGACATCTCTTCTCAAGGAGGACTTTCTTTTAGTTGATAACTAGCTTGAAAATGTATTGATTCCATATCCGAAAAGCTTATGCCTTCAGATGTGACTGATCCAGGGATTCAAGTGATGTCACTAGGTAGAGGGTTTCTCTCTTGGCTCTGCTTTTATCTGTATTGGCTTCATTTTTGAGCAACTCTTCCCTCACGGTGATAAAATGGCTGTAAGTAGTTCTAGATTTATGTCCTATTTTACCAGCAATTCAGGTGGAGGAGTATGCTTTTTTCCCCTAATAGTTCTGCCCAAAATATAAGAATTGAGTTTTGTCACATGTCTGTGACAAAAGACAGACCAATCGGAGGAAAATCAAACTCCAGTTACTAGAAAGAAAGGACGTGAATTCAGATGTCAATTACATTCCTTTTAGCAGTATCTAGTATCTAGCAAGGTCCTGTTTGTCCTCTGCTTTATGTCACAGCACAGGGTTTCCCACCCCAGTGCACAAATTTTTCCCCATCTTACACATTTGGATTTGCTCGGTAGTCTCTTTATGAGACCATGGTTTGCAATCAGGGATTTTCAGGACTGCGAAATCCTTAGATGGAGAATGTTTCCATTTATAGCAGAAAATTTGCTTCGTGCTATTTGGCCATATGGCCTGCCTTGGTGTGAAGACGTGTATTCTTATGTCATCAAAATTCCTTGATATTGATATAAAATCAACTTTTATAGAGCAAGATATATATTTTGTGTCCTCTTCACAAAGAATTTTTAATACTGCTTGTCTCAGAGAAAAAGCATAATGAAATTGTGTAAATTATATTAGAAATCATTTTTTATTTGAAAATTAAACTTCACACCCAGCCAGATAGTTGTACTTAATCTAATGAATTTTGGAGTATTCAAAAATTGTTAACATGTACCAACAGGCTCATAAGGGAATCTAAATATCATAACAATTATGATAGTATGAAACTTAAAAATATAACTTTTTATGAGGATGCAAGATCAGCCTACTCCATTTAAGAATATCTATAGAGTTATTCAATAATGTTTATTATATTGTTGCCCACCCGTCTGTAATTTATTTCTATATGAGTTTCTGTATTTCAAAGACTAAAACTCTGTAGTTAAACTAACTCTTGTCATAGCCTGAGATAGTCAAGATGAAAAGAAAACCAAACCATTATTTAATTTTAACTTAAAAACTCTTACTGGAGGTGGTAGAAACTGAGCTAGATTCCATTCATATCAGTAAACTATAAATGTAGGTAAAGAAAAACTCAGGAGGACTTAAGTAGAACATAATAGGCACAAAAACACCCAAAAATATTTAACACGGAAATAATTACAACATAATATAAAGGTAATATTCTTAAAGTAGAATGAATTTCATACTCTGAAATAAAGCACAAAGTATTAGAAGCAGTCATATTACTTGAACTTTTAGAATCACTGACAAGTCTATTAAATATTGGATGCAGGAAGTAGGAAACTCAGAAAGTTTACTTTTCTTTATCAAAAGATTTATGCTTAGCAAGTGGATGGGTGGGCAAGCCTCCTTTTTTTCCTTTGACTTTCACATAGACTGGCTCTTGGTTTAATCTCTCTAGTATGAAAGGTGGTTCCTAGCTTATATCAATAAACATCTCTACTTTGAAGAAATCTGGATGACCTCACAACATAACCACAAGAGTAACACCTTCAATGGGAAACCCCAATTTTGTGTCTGAAACTGTAAGTCCTGCATTGGATTCTCTTAAAAGGAAACTTTGTGAGCAGGTTTTTTCTTAAATCCATGGCAATGGTTTTCATTTTGTTCTTTGATGGAGTGGATTTTAGGAAGTTACTATTATAAGGAGTAACCATAGGATATTATTTCCCTTTTCCTGTTTCATTTCCTTTTGGTTAGATTTTATTTTTCTTTTTATCAACTTGTACCTGTTTTTTTAGTAATACTAGAGACATTTTGAGATCTGGGCTATGCAGCTTTTCAACTAATAATGCAATGCTGGTATGTGATTAATATAAATTTTATTATTGCATATATAATAATAATTATCATTTTCACCATTTTTAATGTGCCAGGAATTATGCTAACAACTTTAAATTTTATAATAAATCCAAAAGGCAAATATTTCTATCCTCAATTTATAGATTTAATAATTAAGGCTTAGATAATCTAAATATTATGATGTTAGCAATAGATATTTTATAGATGCCCTTTATCATGTTGAGGATATTCTATTTCTACTTTGCAGAGTTTTTTTTTTTTATCATGAATGGATTCTGACTTTTGTCAAATGCCTGTTTTCTTCATTAATTGAGATATTCTATGATTTTAAAAAATTTTCTTAACGAATTTCACGGACTGATTTTCAAATATTGAATCAGCTTTACATTCCTTGGATAAACCTCAGTTTGCTCATAGTGTATTACATTTTTATATATGCTGGATATGATTCACTATAATTTTGTTGATTTATGCATCTACAGTCATAGGATATTGGTTTGTAGTTTTTAAAATTATATCTTGTTTCTGGTTTTAGTATCAGCATGATGACTCATAAAATGAGTTGGGAAGTGTTTTCTCAACTTTATTTTTTGGAAGAGCTAGCATAGAATTAATATTATTTCTTCTTGAAATGTTTGGTAGACATTTCCAGTGAAACCATCGGGGTCTGGAATTTTCTTCATGGGAAAATTTTCAGTTTCTTTAGTAGATATAGGAATAGTCTATGTCTACTAGAAATATTTATTATTTCTAATCTGTTAATTAGTCTGCTTCTATTAGAAATATAATCTATTTCTTTTTGAGTGAGTTTTGTTAATTTCTGTCTTTAGATGCACTGGTTCATTTGATCTGAGTTGTTGAATTTTGGTCATAGAGTTGTTTGTAGTATTTCCCTATCCTTTTAATGTCTCTAGGGTCTACTTTCATTTTTGATATTGCTAATTTATATCTTTTTCCTTTTTCTTAGTCATTCTGTCTCAGAGTTTATAAAATATTAGTCTTTTCAAAGAACCAGCTTTCGGTTTCATCAAATTAAAAAACAATTTTTTTTTATGAGTTATTTTTCTTAGATTTGTCTTTTCATTCCTTCTATTTAGTTAAGGTTTACTTTGCTCTTTCTTTTCTACTTACTTTCATTATTGAGACCTTTCTTTTCTAACATAAACATTTAATGCTGTACATTTCCCTTTAAGAACTCTTGGGTGCATCCAGCAAATTTTCATATCTTGTACTTTTATTTCATTCAGCAAAATATTTTCTCATTTCCCCAGAGACTTCCTCTTTGATTCATGGTTTATTTGGAAGTATATTGTGTACATTTAGAATATTTGGGGATTTTCCAGATATATTTCTGTTATTGATGTTTAGTTTAGTTTCTTTGTGGTTAAAGAATATGCTTGGTAAGGTTTCTCTTCTTTTAAATCTGTTGTTGTTTTAAATTATCTTAGTTTTCCTCCATCTGAGAATGTCTTTATTTTGTCATTATTCACAAAGGATATTTTCACTGGCTATAGAACTTGAGTTCTTTTCTTCCAGCACTTGAAAGATGACCCACCCCTTTCTGGCTTCCATATTTTCTGATGAGAATTCTACAGTCAAAATTTTGTTCTCCTACATGTAATATGTCATTTTTCTGTGGCTGCGTTCAAGATTTTAAAAATTTATCTTTGTTGTATAGCAATTCAATTGTTACGTGTCTGTCTATATTTTTTTTTAGTTTATCCTATTTGGGGTCTCCTGAGCTTCACAAATCTCTAAATTTATGACTTTCAGCAAATTTATTTAAATATTTTTTCCCGAATCAATATCTTTCATCTCTTCTTCAGATACTTTATGGGCATAAAACGAGAGAAGAACAAAGAAGGAAAAGTGGGAGTCCTCCCACACTCTCGCTCACTGGGATCCAGTTTTCCAAGTTCTTGTGCCAAGAAGGCAGGATTTTCTCAGAGGCTTTGCTGCCTGTGTCCATTGCTCGGTTTTGCATTTGGGTCGCCCCTGGGCCAAAGCTGGTTGATACGGGAGGAAATAAACTGTAAAATTCACTCTTATTATAGATCATTCTTTAAGCTTAAGCTTTTGTTCTCTTGTACAATTTGGCTCCAGTTATTAATTTTTCACAGTTCCCATGTAGTGGCTTTCAAATTTGTTCAGCCTTTTCAGTTGTAATAGTGGGACAGAGAGGCTAATGTAGGCTTACTCCATTTTGGCTGAAAGTGTCACCTTTGATTTTTTAAAAATTTATTTAATAGCACATCTTGAAGATGCTTCCAAGTCCAGAATACTAATTCACTTTGTTCATTTTCAAGTGACAGAATACTATATTTTATAGACAAGCCATGGTTTATTTAATAAGTTGCTATTAACAAAGCTCTGACAACAGTTTTATGTATATCTTGGCATATGTTTTTGGATGTAACCATAGGGTCAGTTTCTAGCTGGGGAATAACTGTTCAGAGGTGCATACACCACCGTGAACAGTGCTTGAGAATGCCCATTTTTACACAACCGTGTTTGACTACTAACTTAAAAATGTTTGCATTCTGATAAAGGAAAAAGGTATCCTGTTTGGATTTACATTTCGTTTTATAATGGTTGAGGCTGAGCATTCTTTCATAACTTAATGACCACTGTGTTCCTTTTTCTGATAACTTCTTGGGGTTTGTGTTTAGTAAGAAAAGTTAATTTTTCCCCATTCCTACTCCACCCATATTTTAAATAAATTCCCCCAGATCTTCCATTGGTTTCTTTATGAGTTAGTCTACATTCTTTACCACTGCAAACATGATGAATTAAAAAGAGATTCCAACATGTTAGCATAATGGGCTCATTTAGCTTTAAATAGATTTTTCATACATATCTTACACATTTAAGTCTAATTTTGGAATAGAAAGAACTTGAGTTTAGCATATTGTTAAACTTTATAGGATAGCTTGTGCAGGCTGACAAAGCAAAGTGGAGAGAAAAAATACAACACAGTAAATGCTGTCCATACATGTGACTCTTTTGGTTTTAGGGCTAGAAGAAGGGGCCGTAATGAGGTGTATTCTCAAGTCTCGGCTGCTCTGTTTCACTTGGTGAACTGAGGAGATTTTAGCATCTATCTGATAGCTATAGTGAATATTGGCCACACAAGCCATTGTCAAACATGTAAACACTTATCTGCACAAATTATCCACCTTTTAGCTTGAATGGTAAATTGAGGCAGATAGTAGGGAATGGGCTTTCTATCCTTTCTGTTTTTATTCTGAAACATTGGCTTAAGAGATATGGGGAGAATAAATGTGTTCCTTTCATGGAAATACCTTTTCACATCTATGTCTATATAAAGATGTTTACCTTCCTCTAATGAATTTCTAGAAGGTTTTCCAAGATAGATTATATGTATGCGGTATTTAACATTTTCTATTTACAAATTTATATACAGTAAAATTCACTCTTTTTAGTGCTCAGTTCTTTGAGTTTTGACAAATGGGTAGTTTGTGTAACTGTCGCCGTCATTATATGGTTCTGTCAACTGCCAGATTTCCCTGGTCCTTCCCCTTAGTAGTCATCAGCCCTTTCCCCATTTCCAAGCTTAGCAACCAATGATCTGTTATCTGTCTTACAGCTTTGCCTTTTTCAGAAAGATATACAACATTTAAAAATAGAAGTGTGAAACATGCTAATGTATTTTAGTCACTATTCCCCATAAAAATCAAGTTTTGTGACTATGCTGTGTATGCTAGAGACCCATAAGGATTCTGTTTGAAATTCCATAGACTGTTTCATCTCTGCTCAATCTCTGCAGAATAATAAATATTTTCTCAAGGACTCTTTTCTCAAGGAGTCAGTAACCTTAGATCTTTGTTCAAAACGTTGTTATACTGCTTTGTATAAGTTCGTGCAGTTAAAAACAGTTAAGTGATAGAATAGATTACTTTCTCTTTTACATTGCTCTTTCAAAAGCCAAACATGCTTTTATGACAATCTAGACTGAAACCATACCCATTGCCATGACAAATGACTTTCTATAGCTTGATGTACCCATATGTTTAGAATTCCTCATGCCTTCTTACCTCTTCTCTCTCTTCCTGCCTCCAAAACAGCATATGAACACTGAAGACAGGTAGGAAATATTGAAGAACATAGCAGAGTTGGGAAGGGGACATAATTTAATTATTATCAATTCTTGTACAGTATAGAAATGGTTAACTGTCTAAGCTTGATATCTAGACCTACTTTAGACATCATAATTTTGAAAGGTTGTTACTTTTTATTATACTCAAATATGACTTCTAACTTTATTCTGTTTTGATCCCTATCATTTATTCAAAATATCACATCATATTTATTCTTTATAAGTTTTGGAAAGGCTGTTGGCCAAATACAATAATATTCTGATATAACCTTATCTGAATTCATTTAAATGCTAAACATAGTTATAAAAATAATTTGTGCCAGAGTTAAAAGAAAAGTAATCTTTTGTAAAACTGAGTAAGTGAAAATTGACTTTTTATGATGATAGTCTTCTAATCTTATACATAATTTTCTATTACTTCTTTGGAACATTACTAAGTTAATCTCTGGAGGTCTTATTCAAGTTAAACTTATATATTTTTTTGTGTAAGTGAACAAGGTCTATTTTTCAAGGGTTTTCTGCGGTGTTGAAATGAATGTGAACTGTGTCCCTAGTGCCTTAGTTGGAGACCGTTTCAGAGAGGAGCAAATTATTAATTTGTGCTTTCATACAGTAACGTACTGAGTACCTCCACTGCATCAGGCCTGATGCCAGGTACTGGGGGTAGAAAAAGGGCATTTTATTCTTTGCCTTTAAGGAGTTCATAATAACAACTGCAGTCTTCAAAAATGTGTTTTTAAATCCATATACTCTTTCTTGCCTTCATTAATCACATCTAATCAATCACTAAGTTCTTTCAAAGTAACTACCAAAATGGTGTTTCTCAACAGTGGTGTAAAATAGATAGGATTTGAAAGTCTTCTGGATGTAGATGGTGAGAGGAACAGAATCAAGTGACTGCCATGCTTGCCTGGGTATAGTAGTTCATGGAGATAGGAAATCGATTTGGGGTCCAAGTTGAATTCAGTTTTTGACATATTGACTCTAGGTTCCCAAGGAATAATTAAATGAACGCTTTCAACAGGCATTTGAATATTCCTGTTTGGAGTTCAGACTGGAGAAACTAGGATTGTCATCACGTTGATGGTACTTGAAACCACAGAGATGAATGTGATCACCCAGGATAGAGAAAACGGGCTTAAGAGAGAGGAGGACAAAGAGCCCGCTGAGGAAGCTGAGGAGAGCTGGCTTGAGGTAAGTTGCGCCACAGACGCCAAGAGCGTTTCAAGAATTCTTTCTTTTTAACGCCTTAAAATTTTTTATTACATTTTTTGAAATGACAGAGTAATTAAATGACAAAGATCAAGTAGTTAAATTCACGTAACAAGGAATACCAACCTTGCCCTGACTCCTCATTCCACTTCCCCAAATGCTATGGACCAGAGGAGACTGTTGTAGTGTGTGAAAAAAGTAAGAACCCAGGGACAGTTTTATTTTATTTTATTTTATTTTATTTATTTTATTTTATTTTATTTTATTTTATTTTATTTTATTTATTTTATTATTTAATTTAATTTATTTTGTTTTATATTTTATTTCATTTTATTTATTTTATTTATTTTAATTATTTAATTTAGTTATAATTTTATTTTTTTATTTTTTCCCCTCCCCATTCCCCCCTGGTAACCATGGACAATTTAAAATTGTCAAAGTGAGCGAATCACATGAGTGTGTTTCAGAGTGGAGGATCCATTGCATCACAGCCAATTAAAGTCTTTGTGAAAGATGGAAATTTCTAGTCTCTATCTCAAAGACTACTGAGTCAGAATTTCTGCTGAGAACAAGAAATGTGTATTTGAAACAAGTTCCCCAACTGATTTTTATGTACATTATCAGTTGAGAACTAATGGTGTTCGAGAACCACAATTTTTTAAATGTTGAAATTTTATTCTCAGATAGTAGGACAACAAAATATATATTTAGCTCACCTTCAATAAAATAAAAAGTATTACTACTGAAAACTGCAGTTGATAATTATTGGAAATGCTAAAGAGTATCAGTAAATCAGATAATAAATTCTATATATAATAATATACCTATCAGATTTATGTAACATTTTTAGAAAAAAATGGCATGATATTTATATTAAAGAAAAACATGGTAATTAAAAAGTATTAGCTAGAAATAGAAAGTGGTAATAGAGTCTTAGTCAATATTTTTATGCTTTTTTTATGGGTACAACATACATAAAAATGCACTAATCATAAATGTACATCTCAATGACTTGTCACAAAATGAGCATATGTATGTCATTTGTGACCCACATCAATGAAGAGACTATTACCAATCCCCAAAAGTCCTACCTAGATATCTCCTCAGTTACTAGCCTCCTCCCTCTCCAAAGGTGACGACATCGACTTCTGTCACCATAGGTTATTTTGTCTAATTTGGAACCTTATATAGATGGGATAACATAGTATGTACGCTTTTATCATATATTCTCGTATGTCTGGCTTTCTTACATTCAATGTTATGTTTGAGTTTTATCTGCGTTGTTTGTAATAGTAGTTTATTTTCATAGCTGATAATATTCCTTGTATTAATATACCATAATTTATTATACTTTTGATAGACATGTGTGTTGTTTCTAGTTTTTGTAAGCTACAATAGTATGAACATTTAAAAACATCTTTTGGTTATTATATATACACATTTTTGTTGAGTATACACATGTAAGAAGAATTTCTGCATCATAAAATGCGTATATGTTTAATTTTAGTAGACACTGACAAGTCATTTTCCAAAGTGGCTATACCAGTTTATACTTCTAGGAGCAATACATGTGAGTTCCAGTTGTTATGCATAGTCGTCAATATTTTACACTGGCAATCTTTTTAATTTTAGAGCTGGTGGGTGAGTATCTTATTGTGGCTTTGACTTTCATTTCCCTTTTGATTTGTGGGGTTTATTGGCCATTTGAATATCCTATTTTATGAAGTGGCTTATATAAATCTTTTGCCCATTTTTCTATTGTATTGTCTGTTTTGCTCTTACTGATTTGTAGAAATTCTTTACATACTCCAGAGAAGTCTTTTGTTGGATACATGTGTTACAAATATCTTTTCCTATTCACTACTTTGTCTTTTTACTCCTAATGATGTCTTTTAATTAAAAGAAGTCCTTAATTTTAATTAACTCCAATTTATAAATCTTTTTCTTTATGGTTACAGCTTTTGTAACCAGTTTAAAAAATCTTTTCCTACCTCGAGGTCATGAAGATATTTTGCAATACTACCTTCTAGAAGGCTGATTTTTATTGCCTTTCACATTCATCTACATTCCGTGGAGGATTGGTTTTTGTGTACAGTGTGAAGTAGGAAAGAGTCATTTGTTTTTATGTTAGTATTTAATGATCCAGTATCATTCACTATGTGTTCTCCATTGCACCATGGTGCCATTGTTGACAAATCAAGTGATCATGCATGTATAATATGGGTCTATTTCTGTATTCTCTATTATGTTCCATTGATTTCTAGTTGAACCACTTGAATAATAGACTTCCCGGGAATACTGGGTGATGTAGGGGTAAACTCAAACGACTCTATCTTAATTACAGTAGCTTTATAATAACTCTTCATATCTGGCAATATAAGTCTTCCAGTTTTGTTTTCTTTCTTCAAGATTATGTTGGCTATTCTTGGCTCTTGGCTAAACATTTTAGAATTAGTTTAATAGAATTGTTATTTTTAAATAATATGGAGTCTTCCAATCTTGGAAAGACTTTATCTTTTCCTTTATTTAAGTCTTCTTTAATTTCCCTCGGTAACGTTTTATAGTGTTCTGTGGAGTCTGTACGTCTTTCATGAGACTTGTTCCTAGGTATCTCATGTTTTTGATACTAATGTAAATGTTATTATTAAATGTTAAAAAAGTTGTTTACTGCTGATATATTGATACACTGTTCATTTTTACTTGTTGTCATAGTGTCTAGGAGTCTCGATAAATCCACCTGTTAATAGTTTACCATGACTTATTTAGGATATTTTATTTATACAATAATGTCATCTGTAAATAATGAGGGTTTTATATCTTCTTTCCCATTGTGTAGCTTTTCTTTATCATGCCTTATTTACTTTGGCTAAAATTTAAATGTATTTATATAAATGTATTTACGTTAAATAAAAATATTGGTAGAAGGCCCTCTTTTTTGATCTAGATATCAGAGGGACATTTCCAATATTTAACCATCATAAATAATATTTGTTACAAGTTTTTGGGTAGCTATAATTTATCGAATTAAGAAAGTTTTCTTCTTTCTTCCAGTTTGTTGAGATGTTCAGAATTTTATCAGATTTTCCTTTTTCGCATCTATTAGAAGAATTATATGTTTCTTTTTCTTCTGGGAAATTACATTGATTGGTTTTTAAATCTTAAGCCACCTTTGAATTCCTGAAATGAAACCAATTTTGTCATGATATAATATCCTTTTTATGTATTACTGGTTTCTGTTTGTATACATATAATGGATATTATGTATTAACAAAAACATAATATTTATGTATATTTAGGCTTTTTGCATGTATGTTAATGAAAGAGAGTGGCCTTGTTACTTTTCTCGTTATTCAGTTTTGATATCAATATCAAGGTCACGCTGGTCTCGTTGCTCGGCTTTTTGTCTTCCCTTGCACTGCTCCCTAGAGAGTGTGTCTGAAGCTCGCTCACCTACACTCCTTGCTGTTTTCACTCAGATAGCTAAGAAGAGAGAGAGTAGGGCATTCTCTGAAGTTCTGAGTGAGACCCAGCGTTGGGCAGGCACTGTGAACCTGGGTCTCAGGGCTGTGGCGTTCGCACGTGTCTTGCTTCTTCTGTAGGTGTGACACTGTACCTAGTTTTTTCCTCCTCTCCCAGGAGTAGAGCTTCTCCCCACCCCCATCTCATCCCTCAGATATGGTGGGGTTTTATCAGTGCTCTCAGGCTACAGTTTCGATGCTCTTTCTCCTGAAGTTGGAAGTTTTTGTTCCATAAGTGAAATCAAGGAGATAGGTCTGGATGGAGTTTTGACAGTGGCTCCTGGTCCCCTCCTTCAGAGATCACCATGCAGGAAGATTTCTCAGGATTCTCCCTGATCTTCTCTGTACCTGGAAGCATTTCTGGAGCAAATGCCCACAAGAAGGTGTAAACTCTTCTTGTGTCTGTGGCCCCTCGGGTCTTCTCACTCTTGCACTAGCTCATACTCAGCCTCTAGAAATTTGTTGACAATTTCTAGCTTAATTATCTTAACTGCTATGGATTAAATTGTGTCCCTGTAAAATTAATATGTTGAAACCTTAATCCCCAGGGTAACAGTATTTGGGAGGCAATTAGGTTTACATGAAGTCATGAGGGTGGGGTCCTCATGATGGGGTTAGTGCCCTTATAAGAAGAGACACCAGAGAGCTTGATCTTTCTCTTTCTCTCTGCCACGTGAGGATGCAGTGAGAAGGTGGCCATCTATGAGCGAGGAAGAGGGCTTTTCACAGAACCCAACCATGCTGGCACCTTGATGACAGACTTTCAGCATCTGGAACTGTGAGAACATGAATTTTTGTTGTTTACGCCACTAAGTCTCTAGCATTTTGTTACGGAAGCCCAATCCGAGTAACATGTTGTCGTATATGATGTTCGCCACATCCATTCCAGCTAAGCAAAGGTCCTGTTTTCCCCTGTAGTTTCATCTCTCTCTCTCAACTCGGGATTAGTTGTTCTGTGATCTCAGTTCTCTGACAGGTTCCAGGAAAATAATTAATTTTCAATTTGTCCAGCTTTTTTCTTATTGTAAGGAGGAGAGCGATGCTCTTTTCAGCTCTTTATTCTCTGAGCTGAACTTTTAAAGTGAATTAATGACCTCTTGGCTATGCTGCCCTGACTCGGTTCAGCAATAGGCTGCAGTAGCAACTCTCTTCAGCTGCAGTGATCAGAACGGTGGCATTCTGCACAACAGATCTGCAACAGGGCAACCTGTAACAAGAAAAATGGGAACTAGATTGATTTTTTGTATTCAAGTATATGTAACACAAACATATTTTCTAAAGTAATAATGGGGACTTAATATCTGGTAACATGGTCTGTAATGTCACCAAATGCTTGTAAATGAGGCTGTCTTGAAGAATCTGTAAGTACACAAGACATAAAGTAGCACTGAGATAGATGTGCCACTTAGAGCCCTCTGTAAGGGAGTACTTGCTGCTCAGCTGTGGAGCGAGCCATCAGTAGATGGCATCTAGTCAATAGCTTCTTCTGCCTCAGCTACTGAGGGCTGCCTTGCTTGAAGCCACATCCATCCCAGGCAGCTCACATCCTGTGACTCAAAGATGCCAGTCGTTTCTGATGAGCAGCGCTCACTCCAGTGCTCTGCACCTGGCTGGTCAAGAATCTGTCATCACTGAACTGAAGTTCAGCTTCTC
Organism: Rousettus aegyptiacus; assembly: GCF_014176215.1. NCBI lineage: Eukaryota > Metazoa > Chordata > Mammalia > Chiroptera > Pteropodidae > Rousettus > Rousettus aegyptiacus. Next base: position 8,113,773 of record NW_023416290.1, on the reverse strand, counting down.
TGTCTGCTCCTTCTTGCTTCCTCCTCTTTTCTTTCATGGTGCGGATTCCTAATAAATATCTAGCACTCCAAACTTCTATTGGTATCTGCTTCCAGAGGACCCAACCTGAAACAGGCATTGTACTTTAATTGTTTCCTCTGTTCTTTTGTATCCTCATATTATTCATAGTAGTCACCACATTTTCAGTGCCAAAATGTGCCGATTGATTGTTGACTAATCTGGCTGATTAGAATCAATAAGAAATGGGATGGCTCTCACAAATTTAGTTTATCGCGGGATGCAGTACACCACATTTGTACCTTTGACTCCCCCTTGATCATTCCCTTTCCCTCATTCCCCACATCCAATCCATCCGAATGTTTTTGAAGTCCTACCTTCAAATTCTTCCATTCTTCCCCACCCCCAACCAATCCATTTTTCACAAAGAAACCAGAGAGATCTTTTTAAAAATACGTCAGATCATATCCCTTATATAAAAGTCTTCGGTGGCTTCCCAGTGCAATGAGAGTAAAGTCCAAACTTCTTAATGTGGCCAGCAGGGTGTAGGAGCTGGCCAGGGCTCACTTCTCTTGATTAGCTTCTGTTATTCTTCCTTTCACTTCTTGTCTGCCTGTCTCTTGACCTTACTGGTTTGTACCTCAGGGCCTTTTTCCTCACAGTCCTTTAACTAGAATGTCTCATCACATTGTCTGGGTCAGTCTCACCTTTCAGTTCAGATAATACCTTTTTGAAAGACTTTCTCTGATCTTCTTACCAAATGTAGTCTTCTTTTCACCACATTTTCTTTATGTCACTTTTTGTGATTTGATAGTACCTTATTTGTGATTCATATGTGATCTATCTCACCCCAATAGAATATAGGATACAGGAGGTCAGGACCCTTATCTGTATTGTTCACTAATGTGTCCAGTTCCTAGAACAGTGTAGTTCCTGGATTTATAACTATTTATTCAATGAATTAGTAAGTGCCATGGTTGAATCTATTCAACTTTCTCCAACGCTGGCATCTTATAAACACAGATTGTCATAATCTTTAGAAGTGTAGTGGTTAAGCATGTGGGCTTTTAAGCCAGATTGCTTGGATACAGATACCAGTTTTACAAATTCAAAGATGGTGCGATATTGGGCAACTCAATTATCCTTGCAAGCTCCTTCCTCCTCATCCTCCCCCGTGGTTTATGACGAGGATTATATGAGATAATCCGTGCAACTACTTAGAACAAAGCATGGTAGATATTAAATGCTCCATACATATTAGTTACCAGTTGTAGTATGGAGTTATGCGCAGCTCTGCCATAAATGTGGGTAGAATCAATAGTCGTGGATGTGGTAAGCTTCGAGGGACAGCGGGACAGTTCTCCTGCTTCAGAATCTCTCATATATCTCCTGAATTGCTTGATATTTTATCTTTGGGTATTTTTCCTTTGGACGTAGTCATGGTTTTTCTTCATCAAGCAGCTGCGCAGGTTGGACAAGGAATGAGATTGGGGGAGACCAGTGTAGAGGCAGCCGCAGAGGTGCGTGCGGCTGGCAGACAGACTGCATGAGGGAGATCAAGGAAGGGTGAGAGCATAGGAGAGAGACTGCACACAGAAGGAGGGCTCCTATCCTTGGAAGGGTGTGGAGGAAATAAAGCCCTCAGATACAAGGCACTGGATCTGGGACCCAAGTCAGAGCTTAAGGAATAGATAACGTCCAGCTAGTTCCTGGACTGGAGTATGAAGTAGTTAATGCACCTCAGCTGGCTTCAGGCCGAGCCGACAAGGCTTACAGGCTCCTGTAAAGGGAACAATATTCGTCTCAGGCTTGGTCATTTGGTTGTAATAAAACTAGAGGTGTTGAAGAGTTGGCATCCAAACAGGCCATGGGATCTGTACAGAGGAAGCATGGTTGGTACTGTAACAAGAATTAATTTCATCTCTGCTGTTTACAAGTTGTCTTACTTTGGGTAGGTTACTTAACTCCTCGGAGCCTCACTTTCTTTATCTGATGAAAAAGAAAGTAATAATATATAGCTTGTGGAAGTGTTTTTGGAAGATTAAGTGAGCTAACATGTGAAAGCATTCAGCAGGGTTCCAGGCATGGCCTAGAAGCTCAATAAATGACAGTTTCTCACCCTCTTATTGGTTATTCATATGTTAGGGTGAACGTTTTTTGCATTTGCTCTATTAATGACAGTTTTTTTTTTTTTTTTTTTTTTTTGCCCGCCCAGGGCAAAACGTCATAGCAGTGAATGATTTGATTAGGGAGTGGCGGAAAAAGAAAGGAAGAAGAAATAAAATAGAAAGTCAGTCCTGGCGGACTGGTTCAGTGAGGATCGCCGGTGCGCTCTGGGGTGCTCCAGAGCAATGCTTCAGTGACCACACGTGACCTGGTTAATGCCTCGTCTTTCCCCTCAGCCCTCAGGGATCTCTTCTCTCTTCTTATTTCACTGCCCATGTCGCAGTGATTTGTTCTTGTGATTGTGTGGTTACTGGCCACGTCTCTCACTGGCCTGCCTGCTCCGCGGAGGCAGAGAACCTCATTGTATGCAGTGTCCACAGTATGCAAAGTGACCACGACAGCACCTAGCATATAGCAAGGGGGCATCAGGATTGGAAAGGGGAACATTAAAAAGTGGAAAATGTTGAGATTACATGAAACAAACTTTTCTCCCATTATAGTTTTCTCTGGAGCTGTCAGAATTGTTAAAATGCTTCACAGATGTTAAGATTTATTTGAGAGATCTTGGAGATTTATAAACTCATCATTATCTACATCCTGAGCATAATTTCCTTAGAAGATCTTGACTAGTTACTTTTACAATCTCTGCTGACATGAGCAACGGTACATATAATGCCTATGGGGCAACAACTGTACTTTATGGCTGCTACAGGTGTTTTTAAAGAGAATGAATGTAAAGATTATATCTTGGTAAATTTAAAAAACAATGTTTCAATAATAATTATTCCATACCACCTATTTTTAGGAATACATGTATTATTCACCAATGGAATTATATTCATCAGAGTACCTAAGAGTAAAATATCATCATGAAAGTGGATATTATATTAATGTAAAATTTTGTCTCAAAATATTGTGAAGTATGAGACGTACTGAAGAATGAAAATATAATATAATATAAATTCTACCTTAAAAGTGTATTTACAGTAAGTTACGTTCCCATATTAACATCTATTAAGTCTTTTTTGTTCAGTTGTAAAAAAAACCTTAAAATCAAACAACACTACTTACCAGCAGTTTTTTATTTTTGGCATTAGCACAAAAATGAAGGTTGTTAAACTCGAATAGCTAGAGATTTTTCTTGGAGAGTGGATATGAAATAAAATCTTTTTTCATAAAACACCAAAAATAATGATGTGGAATTAAGTGAGTTTACCAGTTTTCAAATGAAAACAGTTCGGGGGAAAGAATGCATAAGAGGTAGATACTTAAGGGGAATTTTTGCACTCTCCTATCTCAAATTGTCAGGACACGACTGAGATGTTTTCCTAGTAACCTGTCTACATTTTTGAGTAATTGTTTCCATTATTTTGAAATGAAGCAAGCAAGAAAAAATATTTAACTTCACTAGAGTAAGTGAAAGAAGCGTTTCGTACTTGCTTCTCTTAGCCGACGCCTGTCGACCCTCTGCTGTGCGCCCGGCACTGGCCGAGCCCTTCGAGTGAGTCCTCGCACTCTTCACAACGGTCCCACATATTATTGTTCCTGTTTTATAGCTGGAGAAACCAAATATTTTTGTATAAATCTCTTAGATAATGGGTCACTACAGATAATGTCACTGATTTCCAGTCCCCTTATTGGGGATAATGATCTATTGCGCTGACTGTAGTGGTGACATTTTTCTGACATAGAAAGGAGGATGAAGACATTTTATCAGTGTAAACATTCATCAGTTTAAAATCTTTACCCAACTGATTATGGGGTATTGTCCTTGTCGATGGGATGAAGAGACCAAGATAAACACATCGAAAAATTCCCCAGCCTGACTACTGGGCAAATGGCAGAGAAACAACGTGCAGTCCCTCAAACCAGCCATGGCAGGATGCTCTCGGGGATAGCAGGCTCTCTCCCTGCTCTTGCCTTGTGTGGCACATGACAAACAGTAGTGAAAAATCAGCAATTATCGGCATTTGTCAACTCTTTGGGTCCGTGGCAGGAAAACGGAAACAGCAGCAATCATGCCCAATTTAAGTCTCTCGTGATGTCAGGCTTTTCACGGACTCACACGGACATCAGAAGAGACTCGAAAAGGTTTGCAGATGTGCAGTCGGCTATGGCAGTGATGCTGCCAACGTGGCTCATGGATCAACTAACTATTAAGATATCAAAAGCGATTCCCGTAGCTTGCTGACAGCTGGTTCAATCGTTTGCACCTGTTTCCCCTGCATTACACATGCGTCTGGAATGGATTATCCTGGCTTGTGCTAGACACAGTTCACCTTTCCTCACTGCGACGTCCTCCAAGGAGCATCCCTGCTGGAGACCAGGCAGCTCTCTCCAGGGGCCCACAGAAGGAAGAAGCCAGTATGCTTTTGAAAAGGACCCTGGGATGTCGGGCTGGCAAGGCTATCAGTTAAGGGTGGTTCTTGATAGCAGTTTACACTGGTTTATGAAGAGTGCTTGCCTCCCGCATGAGTAAGGGACTGACTGCTGTGTGATCTCACGGGGATGCTTGGCCCATGCCTTGTCTTTGGAGAATAGTGTCGCCCTTCTTCCAGCCATCTTGAACCTGTTGTGGAACTAGATAGGAGTGTACGTGAGTAAATCAGCGAGCCATCTTCCAGTCTCCTGAACCTTCATGTTGCCCTGGATGCCTCTCACTCTCAGAGGCAAATTCACCGCAGCACAGACAAAGCTCAGCCTTCAAATTCTTGCAATTGCACTGGCCAGGTTCTGAGAGTTGCCCTGGCAAGGGGTTCACATGGTTACATATTTTTGTAAAATGTGCAAAACTAAGACGTTTTAACCACAGTGGGTTAAGACTGCTGTTTCTTTCCACTTTGACTTCTCCTCTGACATACTTCCCATCATGTGATGTGGTGTTGGATGGTTGCGGGCATTTTTGGTGTCTGGCTAAGGGGAAGCTGAGTTGGGGACACGTTTAGTTTGGGTTTAGTGGGATATTTTTATGTGGTTTGCAGTCACTTCCGTTTTGAGTTATTGCTGGTTTCCAGGAATACTCGCACTATCCATTATTTATGTCTAATTTTGAATTCGTAGTTCTATATTATTTTTTTTGAGGATCCCCTAAATTGTAAAAGCTTCCGGCCCTACAAAACTTGATATTTCCTGCTTGTTCCTTATAACTTGTCACCAAATTCTGTGAATTCCACATAGTGGTATGCTGGTAAACTGGCTCTTGAAAAACAGAAAGCCCTGATTTATAGTGTTTGCTAATTTCTGAGGCCAGTTTCCATTGCCGATTCCAAGCTACGAATGGTTTAACAACCAGCTCACAAAATTTCCGAATATATAATGATCGACCCTTGTAAGCTGGTATAGGATGACTCTAGCAAGCCACTAATACCCCCTCGGAAATAGTTCTGTGAACTAGCCTCTTTTTTTTTTTTTTTGTCTTAATTTCTAATTGCCTTAGTTTAGCCTTTTATCTCTCCTCAACCTCATTCTGCCCAAACCATTATAATAGCTTCTTATCCTGTTTTCAGGGAACTGGCTGTTCTGAGGTTAGTCTATCTTATAAAATACCACCAGGTTTACCTCTTAAAATTCAAATTCGACCATGTGAGCCTCTTGCTTTAATCTTTCTCTGGCTGCCCTGTTATCCATAGGGTAAAAATGTGAGTTTCTGAGTTTTTACAAGCTCCTTCACGTTCTGGCTCTTACCTGTCACAGGGCCTCATCTCACTGCATAGCACTAAGGCTTCCTGAGAGAACTCGGCACTTCCCAAACCTGCTGAAACCAGCACTTTTCTGTGCTTTTGTTCATGCCATACTACTGCTGGGATTCTGCTTCTTTCTCCACATGGCGAACTCCTACAACACATGTCTACACACCAGTCTGTTTTTTAGACCATGAAAAAGTTTCTCTGTCACGACATCACAAGAATGTCTTCTGTGAAGATTTACCGAATTCACAGAAGTTCACTTGAAGACCCAGGACAAAAAGAGGAACGAAAGAACGAGATATCTCCATGTAAGGAGTTACATTTCCCCAAATGCCCTATGCATCTAACCAAATAGTCCTAAATAAAATGTCCCCATTATACAGGACCACTCCCTTCATTACCAGGTCTAAAATGACTCACTCATCAGCGGAAGAATAAAGAAACTGAGCTTGGATGTGGGCCCCTTCAGGGGTAGTCGTTAAAATGAGTTCAGCAAGCAGAACCTGTGACCTGTGCCACACCGCCACGTTCAGAAACCCTTCTCCTCTCTCTCGTACTTTCAGTTGCATTCTCTGTGATGGTCACTCAACTTCGTAAGGTTCTCGGGTCCTCAAGCAGGATTCTTTCTGTACTTTTTATAGCTCTCATGAGGATGTCCGTAATCATCTGTTTATGTGCCTGTCTCCTATGACTAGAATAAATGCTTCTCAAGAATGCTTCCTCACCTCAACAAAACGGGCCCTCAGTAGCATGTAGAAACCCTCGAAAAGTATTTGTTGTACAAAGGACAGATGGATGGATAAATGAATGGAAGGATGAAGTAGGCAGTGGTTAAAGTAGGAGGGATAAGTTTCCCTGTGTCCATACAATGGCAATCAGAATGCTCTATTTCCGAAATGATAGAATGGGACTATAAAACTAAAACTAAACAGTGGAGGTCTTGGTTTTGTGGATATTAATGTTTATAGGTGTAATGCTTTTATGAAATTAATCATTGATTTTTTTAAGCTGTGGTTTTGTTCTTTTGTTTTCTTTTAGTATTTTTTATTTTTCAATTATAGTTGGCATACAATATAATATTAGTTTTATTGAGTATTTATAAAATTTATGATCACCTCGATAAATCTAGTACCCATTGGGTACTCTACATATTCTTGATGTGGTAAATTTTAAACATTGAAAAAAGAGAGAGTTAGGGATAATAGGAAAAACTTTACTAGAATAGAAGCCTTGTTTGTGCATATAATGGATACATGATGATCACCTAATGCATCCTAAGTGTTTGAGCAAAGGGGATGAGCAGGGCCAACTGGGGAGAGAGGTGGTAAGCTAAGAAATGACAGAGGAAAAGTGTGCACAAAGAAATGAAGAGGAGGCTCTTGTGATAATAAAGATAATAACTTGCTATTGAATATGTAGGAAAACCTGGGGTAGGGCACAGGAATGAAGGAATGAGTGGGTATTTAGAACAGAAAAGTATCCAGCAAACTAAGTGAAAAAAAAAAAGGATAGAAATTCCTGAAACAGGTGAGAAGATGGTTGCAGGCACTCATTTCACAGACTGATTTTACAGAGCATTTTCTTACACATTAATTTACAATCGATGTTTCTAAACCTTATGACAGTGTTTCCCAAACTGTGCTCTGTGGAACACTAATGTCTTCAAGATGGTATAGTTGTTTCACTGGAAAAATATTCCACATACGTTATAACCAACCTTCTTGCAGATACGTTATGTTCACTTAGATATTAAAGGCTCCCAGAATTTCAAAAACATTTTTTCTTCTTTTTAACCCAACTTTTCCTAACTGGATCTAACCACTGATACTTCTCTCTTGAAACATCTACTGAGACATCAGAGGATGAGAGTTTTCCTCAGAACACAGTTTAGTAAGTGTGCGTACTTTACCTCATTCGCTTCCAAGAGGACCCAGAGTGTGGCATGGTGGGTAACTATTTCAGCCCATCTAAATTTTTAGTAATCACAGAGACAAAATATGTACAAGCAACTTACTAGTTGAAGCTCAAGTTTCTTCTCCTTGGTGAAGCAGCAACTTGTAAGGACGAAGGGAGATAACACCTTTGAAAATGCATTGAAAAACAATTAGAATAGTAACATGACCAGACCACCAGCCTGGGGATCGGGAGACCCGGGACACCTGGCTTTGACAACTAATCTTGCCATTAAATGTGCGGGTTTACGGAAGTGATAGGAACTTTCACGCCCGCATGTTTGTCTTTCTGTACATTGTGCACATACGTATAAGAGATTTGGGATGACTTGATGGTATGCTGAAAACGAGGTGCGCCATAGGCTAAGTGCCCGGCCTGGGGGTGAGCAGTAGAAGGCGGCTGGGGGCGCTGCATACTAGAAATAGGAACTAACTCTAGAGCTCACCGAGGAGAGAGGAGGGCGCTATGGACTGACTTTGGTGGGGTGAGGACCTCTCTGGGTGCTGGGCAACGGAACCCGGAGTCAGGAGCAGCGACGTGTCATCCCTTTTCCTGTCCCTACCCACATGTATACCATCCCTGTCAGCTCGTCTCCATCCTGGCTGCCTGTGATGCTGTCTGTACGTCCTGGCTTAGGCCAGGGCCAGTGGGCGCTGGTCTGGTGGCGGATAGGACACCTTCTCTACTCTTTATAAGCAGAATGGTCTGGAAACGGTCTGCTGTTTCCCACTTATCTCGGTAGGACTGAACCGAGCTCCAGAGCCATTTGAGCCTGGGGCTGTAGACCTCCTGATGATTAATACAGACCTACAGCCCACTGGGTCCTGTGTGTAGGCATTGGGTCCTCTGGGTGTGTTTTGCCTAGTTTCCCTATTTTTCCCATTTCTCCAGGGCCCTGATAATCTAGTTCTTTCTTCCATCACTCTGGAATGACTTGTATGACTTGAGTCCAGATTTGGCCTTTCATCTAATTCTTGTATTTTCCTTTTTCTGCCAGGGCTTAAACTAAAATCTGATTTCCAGGTTTTTATTAGGACATTTCGGCATTTGACTCTGTGGCCTTGGCACAGCCTTGAAGGGACATTCTTAAGCACACTCCATAGGATAAGGATACCTGTTGCAAAATTTTAAAAAGGAGATGAGATGAGATTTTTTTTTAGGATCATGAAATATGTGCAAATAAGAAATATGCCTGATGTAACATTTTTATCACCTTTCAGGAACGCAATTCTGTGGCTTGCCACCTGTACTTTAGTTGTTATCTGGAATCACTGCCCCCTTAAAGTCTGCCGCTCTCCTTTGGTCTGTGCCCCCACATTGTGCCACGCCATTAGCCATGGTCATACATCCTGGGACTTGGTCTTAAGTGGCCAGAGTGTCCCTTCTGCCAAGCTGACTACACTCCAGAGTTAGCCCCAGCTAAATTTCTTCTCCCAGATGGCCCAGACATATGATTTCTAGTCTTCTGCAAAGAGGGCGTAAGAAGGGTGCAGTGGAATTACATCATATGCACATTTAACTACAACAAGTTCAACTATAAGAAAGAGTTCAGGGAGGAAGGTGGGAAGTAATATCATAGGTTCTACTCACCATTTCACAGACTGATTATGTATCTGGGTGTGAACAGGAAATAGAAGGCAGAAATCTGTTTCCTTTGACCAGCCTTAGTTCTCTTCTGTTTCTCTATGGTGTGAGCATCTCACAGGGCTGAGTATAATTACAGTAGTAAAGATATATATATATTTTACTTCATGGCTCTTAGGAGTAATCCAATTATATCATTTGCTGCTCAACCAAAGAAATGGTCATTTGGGCCAAAGCTGCAGGAAAACTGGTTCCTTTGGATTTTCCAAAGCAATACTGTCCAATATAACTTTTTGTAATGATGGAAAAGTTCTATAGTCTTAGTGTCCAATGTGGTAGCCAATAGACATGTGTGGCTATGGCGTACTTGACATATAGCTCGTGTGACAGAGGAACTTAAAAAAAATTATTTAAATGAAATAGCTTCATGCTACTGTATTGAATAGTACAGATCCAGAGAATTTTCAGTGTACCATTGTATTAGTTTTCTATTTCTGTGTAGGAAATTACTACAAACGTAGCAATTTACACATACACCTGTTTATTAGCTTGCATTACTTCTCTTCAGGGCAAAAGTTTGTGCTACCTTGATTGGGTTCTCAGGTTCAAGTCTCAAAAGACTAAAATCAAGGTGTTGGCTTAGGCCGGGCTCTTGTCTGGAGACTAGGGAAGAATCTGCTTCCAGAATCTTTCCAGTTTTTGGCAGAATTCAGTTTCTTGTGGTTGTAGGATGAAGGTCCTTATTTCCTTGTTGGCTGTTGGCCAGGGGTCACTCTCTGCAGCTGGCGCCAATTCCTGATCCTTCCACATGGCCCTTCCCATCCGCAGGCCAGCAGTGGCTTATCAAATCCTTCTGAAACTTTGCATCTCTCCGATCGCCCATTTCTACTACCAGCCTGAGAAAATGCTCTGCTTTTAAAGGCTTGCTTATTTGGGTCAGGCCCACCCAGATAATCTCTGTATTTTAAAGCCAACTGACGAGGGACTTTGCATCTGCAAAATCTTTTCATAGTTGTACTTAGATTAGTGATTGATTAAAATAGCAGGAATGGGAATCTCAGGAGGCAATTCTGCCTACCACAGTCACCTTAAGATTTCCAGTGATAATTTTTACTAGACTTGATTTTTTTTATTTCACCCTAACTTTAGAACCCAACACTCAAGTGAAATATGAGCTCACAGTTTTAAATTATTTTTTGTTCTCAGGAATCACTTTCAAAATGTAGAAACCTAGGAGTTGGTGGGTAGAGGTTGTAGGTGGTGTGGAGTAGAAGAATGTAAGCCTATTATCTACTAAGAATTTAGCTTTTAACACTCTAGTTAAAATTAGGTAATATACAGGTGAGGTGTGCTGGCTGAGTTCTGGGGAGGGAGGATGAAGAGCCACCTGAGAGGGTTGGGAGAGAGGATTCCAACGGGGGTGTTGTGGCTACCAAGGGAGAACTTAATCCGATTCTTTCAGAGTTATCTACCACCTCAGTATTTGCCACTCCATGCCTTAGCAAATTGAGAGAGCTATTAAGGTCAACAAAACAGCACGATTTGTTAAAAAAAGAAAGATCCTTTAAGTCCCTTCCAAGTGATATCAGTCTATGTTAATGGAAGCATTATGTTCTAAACCAGAAAAAAAATTATTTCCAGTAACTTGGCACTAGTCTTGTCTGAATATATTTCAACTGCTTTTAGTTTGGGATACCACATGTTGAAAAAGAGACAAATTAGAGAAAATTCAGAGAGCGGCAACCAATATGATAAAATGTCTAGTTAAAGATTCATGGCGCAGCTCAGGGGATTGGTAATTGGATATAAATCCTCTTTCTCGTCAACACTTCATTTTTACCAGTGTCTGTCTAATAACTGTCGTCACTGCTTAGAGTCAGAGAGCAGCACGGAGCAACTGACGTCGAGGTAAGGTTCAGAACACTGCAGTCCGTATTCCAAATGGCCTCACCCTCAGAGGCCTTTCCACTTTTCAGGTGAAGAAGTGGAGGGTTTAAACACAGAGGCTAAATCAGGCCAGTATTCACTTCGACCTGAGCTCGTTCCAGGTTTGGCTGGATGTATGCTAATTACTTTGAGTAGTAGTCTTTGCTCTGTTTGAATTAGGAGAGAAATTCCTTTTCTCAAGGTTAAATAAACATCCATAGTAGTTGAACTGTTTCCAAGAAGTTTGCAATCTGCTTCAAGTTGAAGTTAAAAAATTTGAATGCCAATTTATTTAATCGCAATGAGAACTATAATGTTTACAGTGGTCATGTTGATGAGATCTCTGTGTTCTATACCTATAGGAAGACCTCCAGTGGAAGCCAAATCATAAGCAGAAAGGTGCTCTGTGGTTGGCACAGTGATTCTAAAGTAGCTGATGTAGCCATCCATAATTTTTGATCAAGCCTGGATGACAGGCCAGGTTGCTTGTGGGATGAAGCCTGGGATTCACGAGGCCTGTTTGAGTCCTAGATCTGTTATTCTCTCACTGGTGATACTTGCTAACTAGGTAAAGTAAGAAACTGGTAATAAATGGTCTCTAAGACCTATATCGTTATAAAGTTCTTTGATTTTATGTATATCTTCTATAGGCAGCTAAGTAGATAGATAATTAGTCATTTTGGTTCTAGTCACTGAAGACCTCAAGGCTTTTTATAAAATATCAGTCAATTCAATAAACATTTCTAATGGCTTTCTGTGTGCAAATCATTGTGTTAGACATGGAGGTAGACATGGTCTCTTCCCACAAGAAATTTAAATGACTAATTAAAATATGAATATTGTCATTATGAATTAAATTAATATCAATAAATATGAGTGACCTCATGAATACGATAGAATAATATGAGTAGTGGCGGATGGCTGTAGAAGACAGAATTAAATAAAACCAGCAATAGAGGTGCAGAAAACTGTAGGATAGGGTATGGAGTAGAGAAAAATCGATTTCATTTAGGGAAATAGAGAGGAATTCATAGAGTGCAATATTTGAGCTGGACTTTTATGGGAATGTTCAGCAAACTTGAAGAACTGGTCTCGAGCCAGCGTGGACGTTGCCGTGATGATGTGGAATTCAGCTTGCCAGGTAGAGAGGAGGATGTGGGAAGGAGCGAATGACGCCGGCTGCTTCCTCGCACGGACCACTTCCGTAGCGGTCTGCGAGGGCCGCTGTGACAGAGTGCCGTAGACGGGGCGGCTTACACCACGGAAATGTATTTTCTCATCATTCAGGAGGTGGGAAACCCGAGATCAAGACTAGTTTCTCCTGAGGCCTCTCTCTCTGGCGTGTGGGTGACTGCCTTTCCTGTGTCCGCACGTGGCCCTGTCTCCGTGCACGTGCACCCCTGGTGTCTGTCTCTCATATTGGATCAGGGCCCCACACTTAGGACCTCATTAGACCTTAACTACCTCCTAAAAGGCCCCGTTTCCAAATGTAGTCACTTTGGGGGTTGGGGCTTAGACATATGAATGGGGGAGAGGAGGGTGACACGAAACAGTTTATAGCGACTTGTAAGGCTCTGGGAGGGGCCCTAGCCGTGAATTCACATGACCAAATATTTTTCTATGAAATGTAAGCTATTTTTATATTCATCGTCTTTAAGAATTGCCTCCCCCGTCCCCTCCCCCCCTTCTGAAAAAAAATGGAATAGTCTTCAGGCCACCTTCTGCCCTAAGGTATTCATTAGGCCCATCGTTTGGCAGGAGTGGTAGCCCTGAAGAGGAGATACGGATGCTGTTAGCGGGAAGTGGGCCAGTGAGCGATCCCTCCACTGTCTGACGTGGAGGGATCGGGGCTGATGGGAGTCCCCAGGCCCGAGGGAGCTCTGCATGATTTTAGATTGGAGAATCAGCACGTATGAAGTAAACGTGCAGGTCTACAGCAGTCGTCCTACATTTTCCCGTCCTATACTGCTAGTATCAAAAGGGACCAAAACCAATGGAAGTCCAAAGGAACAAAACACAATGGAGCACCAGGACATTTAGGGCGTGGAGGATATGCTGCTAAAGTTGGAAGAAAATGTGGTCAGAGTTGGTGGAGGTGGAGTCGGAGAGCCATTCTGATTTCTTTTTTCCTGACACAATATAAAAATAACTTAGACTTAGAAAAGGATTTCTTGCTCTCAGAGTCCGGAGAAAGCAGTTAACATTAGCATGGAATGAAGGTCTTTGGGGAGCAGGGACACGTATGCTGGGCCCCTTCTTTTAAGGTCCTCTGCTCTTCCTTGTGCATCACTGCGTCTCTTCAGAATCACGTGAGCGTGCTTGTGAAAAATGGAAAGTCCTGTGCTTAATCCTAGACTGAATGGAGCAGAATCTTTGGTGAGTGAGGCCCAGGAGACTTCATTTTGAAAGTTCAGATTTGTTTTTTTTACTCTTTAGAGATTGGGATTTACTGCAGGGCTAAATTCTGCTCTTAATCCTAGTGTTGCCACCATTAATATCTATTATAAGAACTGTTTTTGGAGCACATCGTGAGCTATGTACTATTCTAAGCAATGTACTCACCTGATTCTCATGATTCTCATGGTAAAGCTTTATGGTGACAATGTCACTCCCATCTTGGAGGTAAGAGAGAAACCAAGACTCAGAAAAGTTACATTTCTCAAGTAGTATTTAAAAAAGTGAAGGAGAAGAAGGAGAAGGAGAATTTGATAAACATTAATTTGCAAACATTTTTGTTGTGTAAAAAAGTGCATTGGAGTTATAGATTGCCTTAATAGTATGGATTTTATAATAAATATTAACCACTCAGGCTCTTGCCTGTGTAGGCATTGCAGAGCTGTACTATTAAACTGATACTCTGCTGAATGCCAGGAAATTCCACGCACTAGTGGCAGAAGAAATAGATTTCATGTGCTTTTCTTGCCAATGCTAACATCCTTCCATGGCACTTATGAGGCTGTGGAGACTAGTTGGCTAGTGTTCACATTTTTGGTTTGATAAGAAATTTCTCTCTCTTTCTGCTATCATAAACACATTTTCAATGAATAGCCTTGCAAGGTATGCGTAAATTTAGGCATGAGGTATATATATATATATATATAGTTTTGGAAAATATGAACAAAAACCTATGGTGATAATCTATTTTATTTCAGTATCATATGGATCAATATGATATTTTTATAACCCCAAAATGAAGCAACGCATAGTTAAAACACTTACTGGGAATTTTGTAATATTCCATCCCTTAGTCCTCGTCAATTCCACTTAAAAGGAGGTAATTTCCATTCACTGGACCAAACAACATAATAAAGTTTCTTGAGACAGCTCTTGCAATTACCATGAAAGCTTATAGCACAAACAGTGTGTGTATTCCTTCAACAAATCTGCATTTCAAATATGCAAAAAGAAAATATCTGTGTTTACTATAGTTAGACTGATTGGAAACCAAATATAAGAGTGGGCAAAGGTTAGGTTGATGTAACTCCTTTTAACAAATGTAGTTCTCCCTAAATCAAGGTCACTTATAGATGTTTTATTCTGCAGATGATAACAAATATTTACTTCTTTCAACATTTAAATATAGGTTTCTGGTTTGTAAGTGCTTTTATAGGTTAAAACATTTTGAAATATACTGAAGAATAAAAATACATATAATTCATCTGTCATTCTTTCATTTATGCTTGAATTTTATAAAATAAGAAGCTTAAAGAACCCTTCTGCTCTTACATTTTCTGCTTTCAGGGTTAAAAACAATCGACTAGCTGTTTAACGTATATACTTCCTCTCTGTTAGATTTATACTTTATATGCCTATGTATATTTGATATCTAAACATGGACCATAATTAAATATATTTATCTACTGTCAGTTTTATTTATTAAAAATATAGTGTGGGCATTTTTCTCGGTTATCTCATGCAGGACTTCTAAACTTTTAAATGGCTGTGTATTATTACTATGGAATCATGCCCCTATTTAATATTGAAATTTTTATTTTGATATTTCCTCTATTTAATTTTTCTCTCTTTGTGCTATTATAATCAATTTTTCAATGAATAGCCTTGTAAGGTATGTACATTTCAAATTTCAATAGATATTGCCAACCAAATTACTTTCCACAAAATTTGTATATTTTCTCCCATGTATTTGTATTTGTATGTTATCCACATTTGCTGACACTGGCTGTTAGCAAACTTTTCAATCACTGACAATCTGCTGAGGGCAAATTATATTTTGTTTTATTTTACGGTAGAGAACTCAATTCTAAATGTTTTTGTATATTAAAATTTTTCTGATACATTTCTAAATGGTACATGTACTCTGGAGTCAAGAATAAGAAAAATAGATGTTTAGTTAGGACTAAACACTCAAAATAACTACTATTCACATCCAGAACCTTAGATTCCAAGCACCTTTCATTTGCTAGGATGGATAATTAATTCAAAATGTTTCCAACATTAACTCAATTTCTGCTATTTCTGTCAGGGAACTAGGTGATGAATAAGTAATTCTCCTTGTTTGAGAAATTCAAGCTGTTTTGTTTTGTTTTTCCCTTCTGCATGTTGTTACTACTGAGAACAATCTTCATTGTTATTGCCCCATATTACAAATTATCTTTTTATTTTTGATAGCTATATAAAACATGAAAGATCGTGATTTTGGACAGTTTCTGACTAGTCAGTGATAACTTATTTGAACCTTTTTGTGTTCTCATAAAGTAGAACTTTTTATTTTTCTTCCTTAAAATTAGTTATTGTACCTTAGTGGATAAGAAACTGAAATGGGATGCACTTTACTCAATCAAACCAGCAAATACCTCTGCAGGCTTAGTCATAAGACCCAGCACGGAAATAATACTTGTCTCACAATCAGGTCAGAAATGATAACTGAAACCATGGAATCCCTGAGATAAGCTACCTGTGTAATCAGGGGAAATAGCCGAAAGCCTAATAGAAGCCTTTGTGTTGGAGGACAGTGATTGAAGTTCAAAAGGCTTAGCAGAGGTCAAGTTGGCAATGTCAGGTATTTCCCCAAGTTTACTTCATTCAATTAACTTGAAACAATCTGCTCCTGTGAAAGAGGCAGTGGCTTGCTTCATACTGGGGGGCCAGGCTGAGGGATGCTCGGTTTCCTCTGCACCAGCAGCCATGTCTGGGGTAATTGTAAAAAAGAGCTGATTTTCATGAATTCTGTGGGAAACTTATGTGCAATACAATTATTCTAAATCTTGGGAATTTACCAGATATATTTGAAAGGAATAGAAGATGCAATTATTTATCTGCATGTATTTGCCAACTATCAGCAACTAAATTCTTTTCAAACTTTTGTTGTCTCTAAATAGGATGACTATTCTTGTGTCTGTCACATTAATTGAGCTGGTTTTCTTCCTGTTTAGTCTAAACTACTGTTGATTACCTTGACCCCTGCTTAGCTGAGGGACAAAATGCCCTGGGTTGAGGGCTTTCTTAGGAGTGCCTGTGTTCTCAGCACAATGCTGCTTGATCTAGGCAGATTTTAGGGTAGAAAAGTGCCCCAAATTGCTTCTTTAAAAAGTTTCACATGCTAAGATTTTGTCTTTTTCTTTGGTATGTCACTTTTCTTTCTTTTTTGAAATGTATTGTCTTATTTCTTAGTTGTGGTAATTGTTTTACAAACATGAGTGAACTTTGTGGAGGAATAGAAATGGGACATACCCTCCTGACTGCAGCAAATGATCAGATTACAGAGATAAATTGATATATGAGAAGTTCCGGAACACCGGGTAATTACTGCACATACCTCCAGGAAATTCACACACACACACACACACACACACACACACACACTCACTCTCTCTCTCTCTCTCTCTCTCTCTCTCTCTCTCTCTGTCTCTGTCTCCTGCATAAGTGTGTATAGATGACTATATAAGATTTTAATTTTAGGAGATAAAACCCATTTTTAAGTTGAATAGCACCAATGTCATTATTAATGTGTTTATTAGTTTGAGATATATTTTTGAAAGCCTATGATTTCAGTAACTATTTATTAGTCAGATACTGGGTGAAACAACTGTGGCAAACATGATTTTATCCAGTAGTTCCAAAACCTGACTAATGTTAGATTCTCTTGGGTCTACCAGACCTCTTGAACCACAATCTCCAAATTGGGGTCCAACAATCTAGTTTAACAAGGTCCCCAAATGATTCTGATAGACACGTTTGGGAAGCCTAAAAATAATAAGTCATTTGTCCACATCAGTTTGATGTTGAAGGAATTGTATGATTTTGGTAATACATATGAACTCTGTTGCCATAAACTGCCTCCGCGGAGCTTCCCAGTAGTCCCCTGACTTACACATTGTGAGTTAAATTTACAGATGTGGAAACTGATTCTGTTAAAATAATTAATAACATAAAGTTAATAACTTGAAAACCCAGGATTCAGTCCCAAACCTCTTGTCTACACGTCCAGGGCTTCTAACACATCGACTCCTAGTTATCTTGAAGCAAAAATCACAAATGGCCTTTTCCAGTAGGATCTCTACTTCAGATCTAGCAGTTTGTCTTTCTGTCATCCTCAAGTAACTTTTGAGATCAGCATTATTTCAGTTTAGAACACATTCGTTGAATTGCCGTATGCTTCACTTTGTGTCGGATGATGGCTGCGGCCTCAGAGGAATGGGCTTTACCCTCGAGGAGTCTTGCTGGAGAGATGAGGCTTCCTTGGGACAAGAGTAGAAAGGAACAGGCGAAAGTGACACAATATGCAGTGTGGATTTGCAGAGTTGTAGCAGTTCAGAGCACATGATTCGGGGCTAAAATGTCCAGGGAAGACCCTGGGAGTGGCAGGATTCGATTCGAGTCTCGATGAGTGGGATTCGGAAAGCTTAGGTATGGGGACAGCACGAGCAAAGGAGGGTGTGTGTGTGTGTGTGTGTGTTTAGTCCTACTCAGTGGACTGGTCCAGCTAGGGAGCAGTGAGAAGGGGAAACGGTGCAGAAGATAGGGCCATACCCCATCCTTCGAGGAGGCCAGACTCCATCCCTGCACTTGTCCAGTTAAAAGGTGCCTTTCGGAGTCACTGCTGTCTTCTAGCCATGTGTCTCTTATTATTCTGTCATGTATGTGCTCCCAGCCCCCAGAAAATACTTTAACCTAATGCTCCAAAAGCCTCTGTCATCATCCAGAATCAAATTAAGCACAGCGAATATGACCATCGCTCTGAGACACACGTGGGATTTGGGATGTCGAAAGACACAAAGGCCTCCGCACAATAGACAGAGAATCAGCAGGTTCCTGGGATATGACTAATTTTTCTCTGGCTGTTTAGTAACAGGTGGTATTTATCTAAGCAGACTGCCCTGGGCAGCTGGCTGATGGGTTCTTCCAGCTGGACCTCTTCTCCCCATTTAGTCCAACCACACCTGCTTCAGAGAGCAAACAAGAGCCTTTCTCATCTCCAGTATCTATATGTGGGGGGCTGGGGGTATGGATGGGGCATTCAGCTTCCAGCTGTAGTGGTTCATAATGTCTGAGGATCCCATCTGGCCTCCTACCAGAAAAAAAGGGTTTTAGGTTTAGAGGTGGGCTTTTTTTTTTTTTCTTCTTTCAGAGTTGGGTTGCTTTCTTTTAGAAAGGAAATTTCATCATTGGCTGCTATCATGTGATCAGATTTATCTGCCATTAAAACTTTCTTTCCTTGAAGCATGCACTGACATGAGGGTGCCTGCCCCTTCAAGCTTTTATTGTACTGCATTAAGGAATAGTAGAATAGTCTCATAAAAGATTAATCACTTCCTGTAAGCATCTCGTACCTGCAGACAGGCAATTACTGAAATATGTCTGAAAGAAAACAAGAAAGTATGTTAGAATGTATCGGCCAGGTATTTTTTTGGCAGTGTGAGTACAAAACTTGTTTGGGTGCCAGCTTTTTTGGAGCCAAAAAGGACTTCTGTGTGAGTTAATGGATGATAGTTTGTTTTGTACATGAGCAGCGATGTTTTCTTTGTAACGATAGCCAAAACTTTGACACTGCACAGGTATTTCTCTTGAGGCTATACAAATGGTGCATTCTTATTTATTTCCCTAAAATGAATACTGTCAACCAGTTGGACTAAATTCAGTCCTGGCAATTTAGAGAATCCTGGATCCCCAGTGCTGTGCCTGCCAAATAGTAGGTGTTCAATAAATATTTGAGGACCGATAAACTCTATTTTATAGTGGTCAAGGGATTTACAACAAAAGAGCAATATTTTAGGAGATACCATAGCCTTAGTCCTAAAAACTCCACTAATCAATAGAGTACTGGGTTCACCACCTTGACTCAAAGTTTTATACTTACCAGTTGCAGTCCAGGCTTTGTGCTAGAGTCTGGAGACAGACAGACAGACAGACAGACAGACTTTGGTTTTAAGAAGCTGAGGACTCCTGGTAAAGGAAACAGTAGTATAATAACATCAACAACAAAAACAGCATTTATTGAGCACTTGCTGTGTTGTGGAGACTTAAACCCTTTATATATATTAATTCGTTTAATCCAGTTTTCCAGATGGTTAAACCAAGGCACAGCATTACACACCTTTCTGTAATTTAACTCAAAGTCTGTAAGTGATGGAACTGAGATATGGGTAATAGACATCGACTATGTGGAGTGCTTTGATGAGGCAAATACAGGGTGCAGAGAGGATCCTCCCTCAACTCAGTATAATGGGATCAGGCGATGTCCAAGCTTTCCTTCCTGATCTCTACTTCTGGCCCTGGGATCTGGGATCTGACACATCTATTTCTGTCCAGGTCTGGTCCCCGTCTTTCTCATGTCCCTTGCCATAAGTAGGGAGCATCAAACTCTGCTTTGTAACATCTCTCTACTGACATCTCAACAAATTTTCCAGCTTCCAGCAGCTATAATTATATCCTTTATGATTGGCAGCCTGCTGTTATGGCAAGAATGTGGGGGCACACTTAGATTTGAATCTTGTCTCTTCATTTGCAAGCTGTGCAATGTCAGGCAAGTTTAAATAAGTAACTGAGTAAATAATATATATATATAAAATGTTCATCTTAGGGGCTCACTAAATTCTATTTTATTTCTTTTTCTTATATATTTTTTTTTTTTTTTGCCTCTGTTGATTCCAGCACCTAGAATGGCCCCTCCCAAACAGGAGATGATTAATACGTGTTAATTTGGTTTTATGGGAGAAGAGAAATAATTTATGTCAGTGTTATATTATTAAATCATCATATCTACAACATCTGCCGGGAACATTTTTCTCTTCCCCTTTCTTTCCTCTTTTCCACTTCTTGCTTTTCTGCTTAGTTTAAATCTTCCTGTCTTTCATATCTTGGCTTAAATGTTATTCTTTCCAAAAAGTTTTCCCTGCTTGAGTCAAGACCCACTCCTCTCTGCTTCTCCAGTGCCTTGGGCTGTAGGTTCCAGACAAGCTTTATTATTATTATTTTTATTAAAGTGAAGTTCACACAACATAAAGTTCACAATCTTAAATTATACAATTCAGTGGCATTTAGTACATTCATAATGTTGTACAACCACCATCTCTATATAGTTCTAAAATATTTTCATCACCTCAAAATAAAACTTTGTACCTATTAAGTAGTCATTCTTCATTACCTCTCCCACCTACCTCTAGCAACTGCTAATTGCCAATCTACTGTCCGTCCCTATGGATTTACCTATTCTGGATATTTCATGTAAATGGAATCATACAATATGTGACCTTCCACTTAGCATAATACTTTTGAGGTTCATCCATGTTGTAGCATGTATCGATACTTCTTTCCTTTTTCATGGCTGAGTAATATTCCATTGTAGGTATATAACACATACTGTTCATTCATCCATGGATTGACATTTGGGTATTTGACCTTTTGGTTACTGTGAATAGTGCTATTATGAACTTTTGTGTACAAGTATTAGTGTGCTTGTTTTTAATTCTTTTAGGTATACTCTTAGGAGTGGAATTATTGAGTCATATGGAAATTCTGTGTCTAATTTTTCAGCAACCACCAGCTTTATTATTTTCTAATTTCAAGATATTAACCAAGTCAGACCTAAAGATGAGCTCAGTTAACTTCACTTAGGAAAAGCACGGTGCCAGCAGATATTGAAGATTTTTGTTCAGGGGAAAAAAAGATACCAAAGGTGGTGCATATAAATCTATTTTATAAAGATAATTTTGCTTGTGTGAAAGACAGCAAAAGTATGACAAGCTGACTATGAGATGTTCTATGGGGGAGAGAAGAGTAACCAGTCTTAACCCAGTTCCCCAGAGTCCTCCCAAAGCCCATGGGTTAACTCTTAGCAGCTGAACTCTCTGAGTTTTACTGTGTAGATATTTTTCAGGTTGTATTTTAAAGAGCATCACCATAAGCCTACCAACTCTAACACCAAGAGCTGTTCACATAGTGTAGAGAACTCAGATTCTGACTTATTGAGCAATTATCATGTGGAAGGACCATCTGAGCACTGAATCAGGTGCAATTTGAGGAAGATTAGGTCGATTTTGTTGTTTGTTTGTTCCTTCATTGGAGGAACTAATAATGTAAATGAAATCATGCTTTTTAGACATAAAGGATTATTAACTGTATCAGGAAATGCATGTTTATGTCACGTGAGTACTAAAGAGGGGAAGAGTCATAGGAAGAGGCAAACACTGCCCGTGAGGATCACCAGAGAAAGTGTCAACAGGAAAAGAAGGACATGAGCTGTTTTTAAAGATTTGTATCTAGAGAGAAGATGAGGATTACCTCCTGGTAAGAAATGGTCTGAGTTAGGCTACTGAGTTTGGCTGTGGAGTTGGTTCTGAGCAGGCTTATTGTTTCAACAAAACTGAAAAGAAACACATAACAGGTTACAGTCACTCCAGAGCGAGCCAGTGGAGATAGTGCATCTGAAGAGCAGAATGAATTTCCTTAGAAAACGAACTGAAATCTGGGTTGGAAATTGTGTCTAATCAATCTATTAAGGAACCCCAGGTGAAGGAACGGAATTTCTTTGGAAATTGAGTGTCTCAGATCTTAAAAACAGATGCAAAAGTGGCTCTGATCCTGGTCTTAAAACTTCTAAATTCTTCTTATGTAAGTCATGAGAGTAATCGTAAAGGCTCCCCATGATGAAAGTTAGCGTTCTCCACCTCTTTGGACTCAGGGGTATAAGTCTCCCTTTGATTAGTTGTCTAACTGCAAAACCAGTAGACACTTTTGTTCCATAATTTGAGTGCTTTTGGATCATAATTATTAGGTATTCACTTTGTTTTTCTTAGAAGGGAAATCTAGAGAAATAAAATTGTACAAGTTGCAGACCAGAAAAAACAAGCTGTGTGTTTTTTGAGAAAGGAATGAGTTTTTTTTCCCAAAGTTTCTGGCTTCCACTTAGTGAAGGAACCATATACCTGGTGCTCTCAGATGATGATTTCTTTCATTGAAATGGGTTTTCTTTTTTTCATTTGGGTAATGTGCTGATCGAACAGTTATATATTCATTTATGACTTTTCCTAGTCTCTGTGTAAGTTAAGAAAATGTCTTAAGCAAGTTTTGCTATAATAGTAGGACCAGTCTAGTCCTAGGGTATTAGAGACACAAGATGCTTCCTTGTATCCTAGAAACACATCACCTGCAGCTAGTTAAAAAGTGATCATAGTCGATAACTATATTTGACTTTTGTGGTTCCCCAAGAACATTTCTATGATGTGCTAGGATAATATTTGGATTCAGACTAGAGGCACCTTCCTAGCATATGTTTTATGGGAGCCTTGATGTTAATCTCTTACCGTCTTTGGTAATTGAAAAACGGCTCACAGACAAAGTGGGGAGCAGTAGTCCAAGAGACTGGGTGGGTTGGGAAGTGACGGCCTCTGGAAGTCACAGCTGCGTCTCATGCTTTTGGAGGTCTCTCCCGCTGCCGTTTATTTAAGAATGCTGAAGGGTGCCAGCTTTGCGCACGCATAGCCCCGAGATTTATACAAGCGCTCACCGTATCAGTTGTGTAACCTGGGGTCAATTATTCAGTCTTTCTAAACTTGTTTGCAGATCTGCAAAAAGTATTACTGACTTGCTAGAGTTTTCATGAGGATTAATTGAAATAATGTAAATGGCACACAGAGCACAGTGCCTGGCACGTAATAAACTCTTGGTGCCTGTTTTTGGTGTTCAAATGATCACATCCTGTGGCCAGCTCATGAATCTCATCTACTACTTCTGTTATATTCCCATTTTAAATGGGAAGTTTCATTTTTGTCAATCTTTTCCATACTTTTAGTATACATGTGTATTATTTTAAAGTCTTGGAGAGATTTACGTTTCAAAAATGGTTTATATACAGCATATAAGAATTTACAATTTAGTATAGAAAATGAATGAAAGTTGTATTTGTGTTGGCTAACTTAATACTTGGAAGAAGGAAAGATTCTGTCTGGCACTGGTATAAAGGTTTCTAACATCACTAACTGATAGGGTTAAAAACCCTATTTAAAGAAATCAAAGACAACACAAATAAATGGAAAGGCACACCATGCTGCTCATGGATTGAGAGAATTAATATTGTTAAACTGTCCATACTACCAAAAGTGATCTACAGATTCACTGCAATCCCCACCAAAATACCCATGACATTTTTCATAGAACTAGATAGAACAAAGAGTACTAAAAATTTGTATGGAACCACAAAAGACCCTGAATAGCAAAACAATCTTGAGAAAGAAGAACAAAGCTGGAGGTATCGTACTCTCTGATTTCAGACTAAACTGCAAAGGTATAGTAATCAAAAAGTATAGTACAAGCATGAAAAAAGACACAGATCAATAGACTAGAACAGAGAGCCCAGAAATAAAACCATGTATATAAGGTCAATTAATCTATGACATAGGAAGCAAGAATATATAGTAGGGAAAAAATGATCTCTTCAGTAAATAGTGTTGAGAAGGTACATGCAAAAAAATGACCGGGACCGCTATCTTATGCTGTAAACAAACATAGATTCTAAATGGATTAAAGATTTGAATGTAAAACCTGAAACCGTAAAACTTTTAGAAGAAAACATAGGCAGTAAACTCCTTGACATAGGTCTTAGCAATACTTTTTCAAACCAGTCTCCTCAGACAAGGACAGAAACAAGCAAAAATATGCAAATGGCATTATATCACATGAAAAAGCTTTTGCACGGTGAAGGAAACCATCAAAACAAAAAGGCAAGCCACTGAATAGGGGAGATATTTGCAAATCATGCATCTGATAAGGGGTTAATATCCAAAACATGTAAAGAACTTAACACAACTTAATATCAAAAAACCCCAAACAACCTAATTAAAAAATGGCCAGAGGACTTGAATAGACATTTTTCCAAAGAAGACATACAGATGGCCAACAAACACATGAAAAGATGTTCAGTATCACTAATCATCAGGGAAATGTGAATCAGATCTACAGTGAGATATCACCTCACACCTGTCAGAATGAGTATTATCAAAAATACAAGAATAAACAAATCTTGGCAAGGATGTGGGGAAAATGGAATCCGCATATACTGTTGGTGTGAATGTAAATTGGTACAGCCACTATGGAAAACAGTATGCAGATTCCTCAAAAAATTAAAAAATAAAAAGTATACTATGTAGCAATTCTATTCATTTATTCAAAGACAACAAAAACACTAATTTGAAGAGCTATATATACCCTTATGTACATTGCATTCATGGAAGCAACCTAAGTGTCCATCAGTAGGTGAATGTATAAAGAAGATGTGATACACACACATGCACACACACTCAGGAATATTACTCAGCCATAGAAAAGAAGGACATTTTGCCATTTGTGATAACATGGTTGTACCTTGTGGATATTATGTTAAGTGAAATAAGTCAGACAGAACAAGATATCAGTTGTGTGTAGAAAACCAGACAAATGAACAAACAAAACAAAACAGAAACAGACTCATAGATACAGGAAACAAAATGGAGCTTACCAGAGAGGGAAGTAGTTGAAGGAGTGGGTGAAATAGATGAAGGGGATTAGGGGTACAAACTTCCAGCTGTAAAATAAGTAAGCCATAGAGACGTAATGTACAGCACAGGGAATATAGTCAATAATATTAGAGTAACTTTGATGACAGATGAGTACTAGATTTATCAGGGGATCATCGCATATGTACTTAAATATCAAATCACTGTGACGGAAACCTGAAACGAATAAGATATTGTATGCCAATTATATGCCAATTAGTAAAAAATTTATTTAAGTATTCTCTGGATGATTTTGAATTGTCCCCTACTTGTCATTCATTCACTCACTCATTTATTTATTCATTCATCAAAGTGCTTTGTAATAAATACTCATTTTTCCAAACTCACAATTTAACAATTGTTGGACAAATAAAATTTAATAATTAAATGACAAAATATGGAAATGTATTAAGGTTTTTTAGCTGCCAGATGATCTTCTATAACAAAATGTTGAAGAATTAAGAGGAATAAACTAGGAGCATATGGATTTCATTTTCCCCGAAAATACATTTTCATCAAAAATTAAAGGAAAGGGGACAAGTTTTTTTTTTTTTTGAAGCCAGTTTTTTAAAAAGGTAAATATTTGGCTACAGTATTTGGCAAAATATTTGGTATTACAAAGTAATACCAAACTCAAATAAATTTTAAGCACTCTTGTTAGCTGCCAAAAGATTTTTTTTTTTTAAATAGCAATGAAAGGTAATAGGTTGTTCTCTATCGAAATCCTCTTTCTTCTTCTCTTTCCCTTATGATTAACAGATCTTGGGGAAAGAAATCCTAAGCAGAGCTCCACTGTTAAAATCCTGGGCTGGGGGCTTTGAGATTTGGGTTACCATATTTCCAGATAAAGACTTATGAAAACTTTCAGAGATCAGGGCCTATGGCAATGTTTTTTTTTTTTTTTTTAAAGACTAAATCTGTTTATAAGCAAATGATATCCCAGTACACAGTGTAAAATATAATCACCTAGCTTAAGAGAAACACAACTAGATTGCTTTAGAGACCAAAGAATTTTGCCAACATGAGGAAAGTCTGTGGGTCAAAAATGAACAAACAAACAAACCAACCATAGCCTTTTTTGGAATGTTGAGGATATGAAGTATGAGAGGAAAGACTACCACGAAAGAAGAATGAATGAGAGTATAGGGGTCTTATCTAGTCTCCAGTTCTTACTGCAGACAGGGAAAATTCACCACAGCTCTGGGTCATCTCTGTGAACACCACTCTTCATCTTTTGTATGGTCCCTGTTCCCCATGAGTCTCAGTTTACATCCCATAGCAGCTAGGGTTGAATAAGAATTTCCTTTCTTCCAACAGCAGTTAAGTCTCTCCCTAACAGCCACCCTGCTGTGAAGGGGTGACCAGTTAGCTGTGGCAAGTAAGGAAGAGTTTGAGGAGAGAAGACACCATTGGAAATTCACTTGCCACGAGCTTCAGCAGATGGGAATTAGGTGAACCCTTTATGTCTCGTCCCCCTGGCATACAAGCATATGCACGGCGATCTCTCTGTAAAATCACCCTGCGGGTCCATGTCTTCAGGCAGACTTACAGTTGAGCCTGTCCTGTAATGAAAGAGATTCTCTGACACTGCACGAAATAGCAAAGGCAGGGCCTGTGGCGGATGGGCTCTCGTGGGATAGAAATAAGACAGGCAATGCAGTAAGAGAAAATAATCACCAGCGTGGCATTTGGTAGGTTATATTCTTAACGATCACTTGGTTAAAAAGTATTAAAGTGATATTTTGGTATAATTTACACTGTAATACTTTATCAGCGAATTTGCATATTTTGAATCTCTTTACCTAAACTGTATGTTCATTATAAATATAGTGTGCATCTTTCCATGTTTCATTATGAATATTTGCTTAATTGATAAAAGTATATAGTAGATTGTGCATAGGAAAATAATTAGTAGTCAGACCATGAGCTTGAGTCACCGTGTGCTTACATGGGATGATCAGTGGGTAATGACTTGGTCTTATGACAGAGTAAAATCTCATAGAATTACATTAAACAAGAAATGAAACTTGACACTTCTGGCTTCAAAATTGAATTTTGAAAAAGGGGATCATGGCATCCCCCAAATGGCACATGTCAGCTGACTAAGCAGTGCAAGATGCTGTAACTAAATCCGAAAAGTGAAGGCTGAAAATAGAAATAAGTGGAGAAAAGAAAAGAAAATTGTGTTAGTAAATTCAGCAACCACTAATTCCTGTTTTTTGATCAAAGGCGTCTAGACACTACCTAACTGCATCCCAGCACTTATGATGGCTGCACAGGCGTGTGCATTCTGATCATCGTATTTAATCAGAAGATGTCTGTGTAAACACGCATCTCTGAACAATTGTCCATTTGTCAGAGTTGCCTGTTCTCTGGGCTTATTTGAAAATCTGATTTGGTGTTAACTGGCATTCTATGGGGAGCTACACCCAGCAGCCCACAGATTTACTAGAACTGAGAAGCAGGCGTGCTAGTTTATATTTCGTGCTCACGTCCGGCCTGTCTGAAATGTCCTCTAACTCCACACAGCACTTTTCCAAGTGTGTAGCACACTATGGATATTGGGCCCAGATTTTGGGGGGACAAACTTGACCTCAAATATTTTTGTCTTTTTGTTCCCCCTATGTCTTTTACACTTTCCATGTCCTAAATACATAGTTTTTGAAACAGAAAATATGAACATCATAAATATAAGTGCCCCTATCTTCCCATCGGAAGTGATATCAAACATTTATTTGAGAACTTACATTTCTCAGTATAAGATACTCAATATGAGGCACTTCGAATGAATCTTCTCTACAATAATTCTTCAGAGTAAAATATCCCTATCTTCATTTTACAGATAGATAAACTGCGCATTTAGGAAGGTTAAGTAGCTTGTCCACGACTACACAGCTAGTAAACGAAGAAATCAGGACAAAACTGAGGCCTGATTGTAAAGACCCTGTTCTTGTCACATGGAGTATGTTGGATAGAAGACATATGTTACACGATTTGTCTGTAAAGGTCCCGTGCTCAAAAGTTTTTCTCTGTCCAGCTGGGTATGAGAAACTCCTTTGATGTAAAATAGTGCGATACCGGGGGAGCGGTGGATATGCACATTCACGACTTATTTTAAATTAATTAACTGAATTACCTAGCAGGACTCTGAGGGTGGGATATAGGGCCGGTGGGTTTTATGGGCTAGGTCTGGAAGGTGACTTTTCAGTTAAAAGGGGTACAATTTGAAGATCAATAGGCTTCCGGGGTCTAGTTTCTGCCACCAGGGGTCAGTGTGCAGGTACTAGAAATCTAGGCTCAAGGCAGCGCTGGGAAAACAAGCTTGGATCAAAATGGAAAATGGAAATGGAAACTGTATTTCAGTTACTAAGACTTGGCAAAGAGCCCTTGGCAGGTTCAATCCCAAACTGAAACTATAAATCAGAAGTTACTTGTGATTAGGTCCATCTGAAGACATGAACATATATCCTGCCTAGATAGAGGCAAAATGTACCTACCCTTAGGATTGTTAGTAAGTGATGTTTTAAGCGACAATGGGACTAAGTTACAGTACACAGAAAGATATTGGCAACAGTCATCTCAAATTTATTAAAAGTTCCCTTATTGATTATAATTTAGGGCGATCGGATGACAAAGAGTATAGAGAAAGGTCAAAAGAAAGAGGAAGACCAAGAGGTGCATTTTATAAATTATTTCATTTTTGACATGAAAAAAGTACTCTTTAATGTGCTAGATAATTGTTAAAAGCTGTTTCAATCCTTCACCTCCTGATTTTTTTTTACGTAAGACAAAGTATGTAGTAAGAGGAACACGTCCAAGTGGTATTAAATATTTAAGAAAATACATTCTTCAATAAAATGTCACATTCAGTTTTATTGCTTCTAAACATTTTATTTTTACGTCAGCTCACTTATGAACTATTTTGCGTGGTTGTACCAGGACTATTTTGCAACAAATGCTCATATTCTTTTCTGTAGACATAGCTATTTGGATATTTTTTATATGGTTTAAAAATCAAGAGAGTTTAAAATTTTTATGTTAAAATAATTTCTAGGCATTTCTAGGCATTTAGTTCTCTTTTTATTTTCCTAAATATAAATAAATACATTTATCTAGTAGTTGGGAAAACATATTAGAAATGGTAGTTTGCATCCTTCCTCATTTAATAGGAGCATGCGTCTGCTAAAGAGCACAGTGAAAGTTAATTGCTGTCTACTTGGAAAGCTCCAAGCAGCAGATTTTGCCTCTGGCAAGATAATTTTACAAAAGCAGGAACAAACAATGAGCCTGGCTGTCTTTCAGCCATTATTGTGTCAGATGAAAGCTTGTCTCTTTATGTATCTATCTGTAGATCTATATGGTGAACTTAAGAAAAAAGGCACATATGACTTTGTGATCTAAGCAGCAGAAACCATAACACAACACGTAGTAGCGTAAAATTCATCTGTGCCAGTGAATTTTGAGTGATATATTTCTAGAGTCTAAAGGTAGAAATTATCTTCTGGATAAAATACCTGCCTGTATGAGCTTTGACTTGCTTCGTGTAGGTCTTTCAGCACTGGGACTTAACATCCTGACCTAACATTTAATGTATTAATCCTAATTTTAATCCGATACCAAGACTCTCTCTTGTATTGAATCAATTCAGGTTAATTCAGAATTATGTTGCTCCCACCCAGAATCAATAGACCCACTGTTGGTTCCCTCCGAAGCTGACCACCCAGTTTTGTGAGAATCTGCAGTGAATTAGAAAATCTGTCATTGCTGGGGAGACTGGGCAGCTCAGATGCGGCATGTCATTCTCCCTGGTCTATACAATACCCACTCTTTGTCTGCCGTCTCCTAACCTAACCTGACATAGCCGAGCCTGCCGGTCAATGAGATCTTTATTCTCGTGGAAGGAATGCGTTGCACACCAGCATTATTAAGAAATTTCTGGACAATGTTTAGTGGCTGAAGAATAATCCAAGGTTCTATTAAAAAGCCATCTGGGTAATTAATAGCACATTTGTTCTCAGCCTCCTCCCAATTTGTCCATTAGTGGAATAAAAGCTCAGGATAAAGGGTAATGTGGTTCAGTTATACTTTACAAGAATTCTTCAGGAAGTTGAAAACACATGATAGTTTTCCAAAGATACATATGTTTATGGGCTCTTAGAGCAGCAAATAGGAAAATCCATGAGCTTTAAACTGGAGTTTTCTGCTGCCACTATTTAAATTAAGAAAATTGATATGAAATAATGACAGTCTGTCTTTAGAGCTGACAAAAATGTTTCTAGGATGCCCTGCAACCGTGTAGACTGGGATGTCTCCATCATAATCAAATTCAAATTTTTTTCCCTGAATATTTACAAATTTGAAAAAATAAAAAAGACTTTCATACCCTTTTACCTGGTAGTCGAAGGCATTTCTGGGATCTCTTTTAAATGTATTTTCATGTAAGCAGTGGCCTCAGGCATCATATTTTTGCACCATTGCCAAATAGACTATTTTTTCTTATTGATGTTTTCTCTGTTAGTTTGCCTTTTTTCTCAACTGTATGTACAGAGAAACTATGAAATCCTAGATAGTTGAAGATAAAAGTTAAAAACACCTCTGCAAAATTAAATGAGAATTTAGTGTGTTTCTGTCTTTAAAGTTTATTTTAAAGCAGTGACCAGCTAAACATCAGAGGAACCTGGAATTTACAGCCATTAACATGTATGCATGTGTGCGTGAGTGTATGTGTGTGTGTGTTGGGGGATGTGGTAGAGTTGGGACGGGGACATTTCCAGGGTCACAATCAGTGTATTTACACATATACTTCAGTAAGGGAGGTGATGACGTGGGGGGCGGGAGGAGGCGGGAGGAGGCGGGGAAATCTCTCTCAGTTAAAGATCTGTATATTTTGGTGGTCTCAGATCCTTCGAAACATTAGCTTTAGTTACTTTTACTATGTGCCAGGCTGAGTACCTTCATGGATTTTTATAACAATGCTATTAAGTAGGTGTTATCCTCATTTTCAGATGCGGCTTCTAGATGTTACGGTCACACAGCCAGTAAGCAGCCAGCCCACCGGGCTCTGCGGCCTCCTTGCTCATTGCACGCCCACTGGCCGCCTTTCCCTTCCTCAGGCCCGTGCGTCTTTGCCCTTGGCAACCCTTTCATCACGCGTGGTCTTTCCCTAGCGCTTTATGTGACTGGGCTTTTCCCTTCCCAGCAAGTTTTCAGTTAAGAAAACACGCTTTGCAGGGGACAGACCCGAACCGAATCCTAGCTTCATTCGCTCATTCATTCGATACTTATTCAATACCTATTATGCCGCAGACACTGTTGAAAGTACAGTGCTGAGCAAAGCACTTCCAGTTCGTGCCCTCGCGGGCTTACAATTTTGTCGAGGGAGAGAGACAATCAAATACTCACACAGCTGCACAATTATAACAGTGACGAGTGTAGGCAGGAGGGGAACAGGGCACCCTGAGAGCCTGCACTCGGGGGGATTTGAAGGAGACGGAAATCCTGAGGAATGGCCTTGAGCCGAGATCTGACGGATGCCATGGCGTCATCTGGGCAGAGAGGAGAGGGCAAGCGGGGCGCAGGTAGAAGGCATCAGGGCCTGCCTCTGGGGGTCGGGGCGGTGCTGTGGCTGGGGCCCAGAGAGCAAGGGAAAGGAAGTGAGCCAGGTGAAGCGGCATGGGGGCCGGGATGGCCCAGCCTCGGAGGGCGGACGGCGAGCTCCGTCATTACCTTTAGCGCACAGGGAGGCCACCAAGGAGCAGGGTCGTGACGCTTGGTATATGCTTGCGGAGAAGCTCTTCTCTGCCCACCCCTTTGCCTCCCCATCTCCCTCTCTCTGTACGCAGACTGATGGCATTCAGAAAGCCGCCTGTCATTTTCTTTTGTCAGGAGATATAATGGTGGCTTTTAGTGGCACCTTTTCGCCTGATGCCTTCAGCATGGTAGGCTCGGGAGAAGGTCTGGGAGGCCCAGCAAACATGGCTTCCGCTGCCCTAGAAAGGCCCGGGCCACTCCCACGCCCAGGCACATGAAGGCAAACACCATCTATTTCTAAACTAAATTCCGTTTCAGAAACACAGACTCTGACAGAAGCCAAAGCAATGAAGTTGTTTAAATATCCATTTGTGACTAAGTGTTTTCCTAATTTCACCGAGTTAGGAGGTCAGCTGCTGCGTCTGCCAGAGGTGAGCCGGCCAGAGCTGCCAAGCCTCACCCAGCCATTCTTGGTTCTTGGCCGGCTAGCTGCATGGCGTCCCAGGCTCCTCGGCAGAACAAATATTTGTTAGCACTTTACACAAGAATACTCTTAAGCTCATCGTATTTACATTGCAAATGTTCTGTAAATAGCGAAGCAGTTATGTGTACCTGAAATGTGTCAGTTGTTTGAGGACACCTCATTTATAGAAGATGGAGAAGTGAGTTTTGGAAGAGAGAGAGAGGAGCGACAGGAACACGCAAACAAACACAAAACCTCCAGCAGAACCTCTCTTCGCCAGGCGGATGGTTAAGAGGTACCCCCAAAACAAATCCCAGATGAACGCGCCCTCCAGGTCTCTTCCTTGGCAGGTTAAGTGGACGGAGGATGATAAAGGCCGCTGTCAGTGCAAGCTGTTTCTGAGAGCAGTAAATGGGCAGCCCTGCCCTGGCCCCAACATGGGCCTTCGGAGCACCCTGGGGGGATTACTCCCTGTAGGACACCTTGCTGCCCACCCCTATGGCCGGTAACTCAGCGTAACCTCTGGGACGAGGAGAACACAGTCCCTGTCTGCTAAAAACAGTGCGTCCTCACTTTCAAGAGCTAGATTTTCATGTCAACACTGGTTAACGTGTGTGGCTAGATTAGGATCATGTGGATAGAGCCCTTTCCTATATGTTTTGGGATCCAGTATTTCTATTACAAAATGAAAAAAATGAAACATTTTACATAAAGAAGAGTGGTTTGAGGGGAAAAAAACTTTACGTTCACAAAACTAAGGTGGACTTCATACCTCGAGGGACGTTACCCCAGTCTTTTGTCTGCGAAGCTTTACAGTTATATTTATGTATATTTTGCGTAAGAACTATCCCCACACAGAGTGATGCTTCCAGAGGGATCTCCGCCATTCTCCCAAACCTGTCCCCCAAATGAAGCATGAAATCTTATTGTTAATTTTCTTTCTCTCTTTTAAATGTTAACATTTTTACTTGTGTAAAGGCTTTCTTGAAATATAATTAACAAACATATAGTTCATTTATTTAAAGTGTACAATCTAATGTTTTTTACTGTATTCACAGGGTTATGGATCTGTCATCACAATCCAATTTTAGATCATTTTTGACCCTCACCCCGCAAAAAAGCCCAGACCCGTTAGTAACCCCTCCTCATCTCCTCCACCCCGCTCCACCACCAGCCCTAGGCAAACCTATAATCTACTTTCAATCTCTATAGATTTGCCTATTTTGGACATTTCAAATAAATGGGATCATAAAATATGTGGTCGTTTGTGAATATCTTTTTTTACTTAGCCCGTTTTCAAGTTTCATCCATTTTGTTGCCTGTATCAGTACTTCTTTTTATTGCTGAATAATATTTTATTGTATGGTCATACCACATTTTATTTTTCCATTCATCAGTGAATGGACATTTGGGTTGTTTCTAGTTTGGCTATTATGAATAATGTTGCTTTAGACATTCATATAGTTTTTTTTTTTCTGTGTGGACATATGTTTTCATTTTTCTGGGGTAAAAACTTAAAAATGGAATTTCTAGGACATATGGGAAGTCTGTGCCCAGCATTTTAAGGAACTCAGGCTGTTTTCCAGAGAGCTGCCCCATTTTCCATTCCCATGAGCAGCGCACGACAGTTCTTGTTTCTCCACGTCCTCACCCATACTCGGAATTGTCTGTCTAGTGGTTTTTTTCAAATATTAAGCATTATTCTTCCTTTACTGCTAGTTTGCAATTCGAATCCCTTTCTTATCTCCTCTCCTTCTCCTATCCTTTCTCCTCCCCTGTCAAATCTCCAACATGATGGCATGAGTCAGTTCATCAAATGGCTTTCTTGTGAGGGTGGTTTTCTTGACTTCCCGCATCTATGCGGGTGGGGGTTGGGGAGAAGGAGCGGGGAGATAGAGGGAGTAGCCACTGAAGGACGCGTGGGGCCCGCGGGGACTTCGACACCTCACGGATTGTTCAGCCGAAGGCCTGGGTCGGAGAGGGGCTCACGGAAGCTTGGTCGGTAGGTACAGCTCCGGTTCCTTGAAGAAACAGTTGGAGGTGTATTTGTTGTCTCTAAGGCTAAGTATTTTCCCAAAGATTGCTGGAGCTCAGAGTAATCCAGCCTGGTGGGACTCTCCACTCAGGAGCCCTCGTCGGTCACTGCCACAGCTACCTACAACGTGGTCTGAGAACTCTTTTGTTACTGGTCCATGACAGCAATCGAGAACAAGCATTTAGAAACGTTTTTAACAATATGGCACTGCTGTGACCTCTAAGTGTGATGAATTCACGACTGGCAAACTCATCTCATTAAATGGGGTTTAACTTGTTCACTTGTCAAATTCACATAAGGAGCCGCCAGTGGCATGAGCTGCATTCTAGATATTTGCAGCAGGATCAAGACAGAGTGGAAATACAAATAAAATTAGTCCTTAGCTACAGTGTGAGAACATTGCAGCATCCTTACTAATGCTTTTCAGCATTTTTCTTCCTTAACTACATTCGACTTTGATACAGGAACGGAGGAGGGCCAGGGTTTAGGAGAATAACAACAAGCATCAATTGAGCGCTCATGGAATGCTTGGCTTTGCATATCAGCTAATTTAATTTATACTGTTAGTATTTGGTTCCATTATACTATTATCATTTCCATTCCAGGAAACTGGGGGAGGGGCGATGTAAGGACTAGCTCTGTGGGTAGATTTCCATCCTGATGGGTTACCAGGGTGAGTCCTCATCAGTTTCAAGTTCAAGAGGATCTGTTCTTTTCATTGATTTTGGTCTTGTCCCCTCTCCTGCCTCTGGCCTCTGGCTATGGCTGCCCAATCAGTGGCTAATTCACAGGGTCACAGAGATGCGGGAAGCCCCAGGGGAATGCAAATGGTGGGAAGAATCAAAGCAAGAAAAGAGGCCTGGAAGGAGCCCAGAGGAGTGGAGGAGAGCTTGGCTGGAGGCGTTTCTTTGGGGCAAGAGTTGTAGCAACTATTGCAGAAAGTGGAAATTTGGGGGAAGAAATAGACATTTAAAGAACTAAGTTTGAGGTAGTCACCTCCTGTGTTTCTCCACAACCTTGGAAAAAATCCACAGACCTTTCTATGCTTTTCCGTGCTATGAGGTTGGTATTTTCCTTTCGCAAAAATGGTCCTGGGTGAGAGCAGGGCAGACTGCCTGGCCCCGCTGGGATTCTATTTGAAAGACCCAGAGCCCTTAAATCTCATTCCCAGCTAGTGCAGCCTGGGACTTGCTGTTAGCAGTGGAGGCAGAGGGTCCTCGGAGTTCTCGCTGGCTTTTCAGGAAGGCTGGGGTACGGGTGGGAAGACGATGGAGTCCCAGAGTAACCATGCAGGTTTCTCCCTTCTTGCTCCACCTGCATGCTGGCCAGAGGTTACCCTGTAGAAGTCTGTATCTTTGCTCGATGCAGATTTTCTAAGGTGGACTTGTGCTAAACTCCTTTACATTGTTTTCAGTCAAAGCAGTCGTTTGAATAACTTGTAAAGTGATCACTTTATATTAATGACCCTTAGGAAGAACTGCTAATCCAGAGCAAACTTCTCTGGGCTTTACCTTCAGGTTCATTTTGATTCCATGAGAGTCATGGGGCCCCTCCTACAGCTCCACGCAAAGGTCGTTTATGGCCACAGACCAAATCCGTGCTGTCTGGGAGGTACCGTCTCACATACACACCCTTACACAGGCCAGATAGTGGTACTGAGTGTGTGTTCTTTACCAGACTTTCAGGTAAGTTGTTGGAGCCAAAATGTACTGTGTAGAATATTTAGGAGAGCTTCCTGAGAGATTCTTTGAGATACATAATTTGCAGGCTGGAAAAGACATCAGTCTTTTTTAAGTCTGAGATTTTTCAATTTAAAATGAAATATTTTGCTTCTGGGGACTCTTCTCCATGGAATTGTAAAGTGCCCTTGTGTCAATGTATGATTTATTTAACAAGAGTTTTGTCTTGGGAGCAATGCAATGGCTGAGAATTAAGAAACTTCTGTTTCAATGCCAATGTCACCAGTGACTTCAGCGTGACCTTGGGGAAATTAGTTACCCTTATTGGGTTTTATGTGCTTCAAAATGAGGATAAGACAATATTACCTCAGAGCCTGGGCTCAAGACTCAATAAGGAGCTGAAGCCCAATGTGCAGGCTGCAAAAGCTAGGCTTGTTCTCCAGCATGGGGGGCCCTCCCCTGGGGGGGCCCTCCCCCAGATCAGAAGCGTGCAATCACTGTCACCTTGCAGTCCTTTGGGAGGCTGACCACATACTGAAATACCTTATGTTTGAGGAATATGTATGGTTTTTAAAGGGATATTGTGTAATTACTCTTCTCATTTGATTTTCTCTATCATGGGGGTGGCAGAATTTATTATCACCTCAGTTCTATAATGCAGGGAACTTAAAGGGGGCGTTAAAATTTCAAGATTCAGTTACATACCATTTTTCTAGGCCCATGGAGACAGTTTTCATGTCAATATTTACCTTTTTAGTAGAAATTACATCGTGATAGTATGCTAGATCTGGAATCAGAATGGCTGGGTTTAAATCTTGGTTCTATCACTGAAGGAGGAACCTTAGGCAAGTTACTAAGTTTCTCATGTGTTAAGTGGAGACAATAAAAGCACTCATCTCAATGTTGTTTAGAAGATTAAATGAGACAATCCATCAATTCAGTGCTTAGTGTATTGCCTGTTATATAGTAATTCCTAGTTTTTATGTTGTGTTTTGTTCCATTTTTTTATGTACCATCAAGTAATACCAATCAACTTATTTTTTTAAGTATATACTTTAAAATGTAGAATACACATTAATCTTTTTGTAAATCAGAGAAGCGCAAAGAAGAAAATACAAAAGTGTTTTGCATTCTTCCCACTCAGATAATCTCTTTCAACTTTTGGAATAAACGAAATAACACATTTGTAAAGTTAGAAACATCAACTTGGAGAGAAGTGCTTGAAACAGAAGGTGGGGACCTCTTCCCTCTTTGCAGGGTAAAAACTGTCTGATTTTTCCAGAAAAATACATATATTGACACATACATGCATCGACCTTTTTCCTTTTTACACATAAGATATCATACAAAGCACACTGTTCTGCTCGTTTTTCTCCGTTTCTACATCTGGGAGCTTTTCCACATCAGATCTGTTTCGTTCTCTTTAATCTCTCCTAGAATTCCATCATGTAGATTTATCACAGCTTATTTATCTGGTTATCTGTTGATGAACATTGGTTGTTTTCAGTTTTAGTTTGCAATTTAAGTTTGCTTCAGTTAATATCCCTGTATGTATATTTGGAGAGTTTATCAAGTACAGCAATAAGGTAAATTCCTAGCAGTAGGGTTGCTGGGTTATGCATTTTCGTTTTGATAGTTGTGTAATAGACCCTTCCCTACCAATTGGCACCAGCTGAACATTTCTGCTAAAGATTGTTCCCTATGCCCTTGCAGGTACTGTGTGTCCTCCAACTACACGCATTTTCAAGGTTATCTTGTGATGTATGTTTTTGACAAGTGAAGAGTGTTCTCTCTTTCTCCTTTTGATTTTGTTATGAGTAAGACCAAACAGCTGTTCCTGTGTTTAGTGGGTGTTTATATTTTTCACGGTAAACTTCACTTTGCCCATTTTTCTATTCAGTGGCTTATCTTTTTCCTACTTATTTATATGAGCTTTTAAGATAAATACATAGTTTCAAGAGATATAATAAATCATATAATTTTAATTACACTTGGGATAAAAAATTGCTTAGGAGATATAGTAGCTAAAAACTGTGTTTGCTGGCCTAGTGTCCATTTCCTCTTCTGCAAATAACACCCAGATTTTCCTTTTGCATAACAGTGTGTTTCTTTCTCCTTACAATTTGGGTTTCCCTGGATCGGCACACATGACCTATACTTGCCCACCAAAGTCCTGCATCCCTCTGGCCAGCAGAGAGACATAGACCGGCCCCTGACCAAAGGGAACCTTTCCATGACATCGCTGTGTTTTTTTAAAAAGAGGTGCTCTTTCGGCTGCAGTTGCTGAGAAGGATATGATAGGGTTCGGTAGTAAATGCCGTGTAGTAGAACCTCGAGCCAGGGAGGAAAAGGCAAGCATACAGTCAGTACCTGTCTTCTCTACTGCCGTGGGCCTGAGAGGCGCAGTTGGCTTCATTGGGAAGCGTGATATGCAAGGAAGAGCTGAAGATAAGCAAGGACATGGGGGAGGGGTGCTGCCAGGACGACTCGAAATTCAAAATAATCCCAGGAGCTAGGAATGCCCGGCAACAGTTCATTCACGAGGGGGAATGGGGACTTACTTTGAGTATTTGCGCTATGACCTCTACATTGTGAAGTGGCCGAGTCTTAGCAAGAGGCTGGTTTAATAAATATTACTGGGGCTGGAGCCTACCGTCTAAGGGACAAACTTTCTGTACACATGGTTCAATGTGCTTGATCCCTTTGGTAAAGTCACACGCGTTGATAGTTCAGAAGCATTCGAAACGAAGGATGTCTCTTGTCTTCGTTTTTTCTCACTCTTTCTCTCCCTCTCTTTCTGTATTAATTGGGAATCTGGGATTTATACTTCACCATATGTCAGAGAGTGAGGTATGACCACATTACATGTATTTTAATGGCAGAGTTCAAGATTAAAAAGATTTAAGAGTTCAATTTCATAAGTCTGCTTACTTTTGGCATTGAGCACGAGTTTATGATCATATTCTTTTTAGTAAGCCAAAAATTTAACTTTCAATAAGAAGAGTTAAGTGGTGAAAATGTGTAAGATAAACTTGTAAAATTAAGCTTCTGAAACGAGAATTAGCTAAGTGAAAAAGTATAAAATCAGCTAATAGTAAGTAAAGCTAATATTTTATATCCACTTAAAAATGTTTTAATTTTTTTACAGTGTGATAGTAGCAGTTATGACATCAGCAAAATTCAAACTATGTAATGAAACCAGCCACATTGATTAAAAAGGAAAGTTTACTGAATGTAGATCAAAATGTTCTCTCTTCACTATGAACTCACTAGAACAGTCAGACTGGACCCATATGGGCTAAATTCTGACCACTGAGCCCTGGACCGAATTCAAAGGAAAGAGCTGGCAGCACCTTTTATCCCTTTGGGGTATTTGGAATTTGACCCAAAAGGGCTTCAGTGACTGATTCTCTAAGACTTGGTAAGTAGAATTCTTTTCCCTTTTCTGAACTAGTCTTCCTTCCTCCTTGTTGCCTAGATACTTCGAGTTCATTCTTTTGATCTTGACCACTTCCTGTTGGGGACCTTCTGTGATGATGCTTTTTGCGGTCCCCTTGTGCTGTCATAACACTCTGACTTCTTGTCTCATCACATATGTCACATTTACTGTACTTTCTTATTTCATGTTTGTCTTTTCTGGTAGATGCTACGTAGGCTGGCGTTGTGCCCATTAAGTTTTCCCCAGCACGAGCGCGCAGTTCTTGGCGGTATCCAGTGATCTCTGCTTTGAGAGTGTAATGTAACTCTGATGCCGCAGGAGTTCTCTCAGACCGCGTAGATTCAGGGCACTCTCCAACAAGAGCGCCCTCGCTTCACACAGCAGCGGCAGCGGGGGGATTTTCAGTCTACCCGTACCTCCGACCAACCGGCTACAGATGTGAGGGTTCCCACTGCTCCTCTCAGCTTTCATAATTCCCTAGCATGAGTCATAGAATTCAGGAGAGTGGTATAGATATGATTTCAATTTTGACACAAACAATAGAAATTAGGATGTATAAGGTGAGGTCCATGATTGTCCCAAGCACAAAGCTCTGTGTCTTCGCTGTGTGTCACCCTCCCAGCACAATCAGCAGCCATGAAACTCACCTTCAGGTGTCCACAGTTTCCGTTGCATTTTTATGTATGCATGATTGGTCTTTCTGGAATGGCCAGCCCCCAAAACTCAAGTATGGTCTAAGGGGCCCTCCATGACTGACAGAGACATTCTATCACTTCCTTCTGCAGTTGTTATTAGTTAAGAAAATGCAGGCATCTGCCTTTAAGATAGGTAGTCTGTTTTTAAGATATCAGTGAGTTAAGATATCACCGAATATGTGAATCACTATCACATACTTGGCTAGAGATGGATTAGATTGTGGTAGAGAGAATCTTAAGTTGAGCAAATCGTTGCATATTGTATTCGAATGATGATTCTAGCATATCTGAGAACTATTCTGTTTTCAAGGAGTGTTCGTAACCTCTGAGGATGAACTACGGGAGGGAAAAAATTGTCTTCTTTCCTTTCTTTCCCCTGATGTTTTTCTTTCCAACTTGCTTTTCTATAGAAAATTTTAAAAAAAGAATACCCAGAATGAATCTGGTAAGAATTTTATTTATTTATTTTTTTGTGCCTTTGCTGAGAACACTGTAGACAGTATGCACAGATAGTATGTAAGAAAGGTAATACAAATAATAGAAATAATCTATAATTCTTCCTAAATAGACCTTTTGATAAGCTGATACTAATTTTATAGTCATATTAATATAGAAGTCTAGTAGGTAGGCTAGCAATTAAAAGATTTGAGAAGAAAAGCAGTCAATATGGGAGAAATTCACCATATCAAGTAGCAAAGAAAATTCATTATAGACTAAGTAATAATACAGGTCACAATACAATTTTTATGTTCTGCGGAGTTTACAGAAAAGTGAACTCATATTTAATAATACGGAGAAAATAGTGATGTTGGAGTTAACAAAGTTAAAACGAAATGCTTAGTCTGCTATTTGCTCTCACCTAAGTAAGCTCAGATGACTCAATCTCTCTTTGTTATCTCATCCACAGAATAGGAAAAAAAATGCCAACTTTGCCGGGCCATAAAAAGTGAATTGTAATTTCTGTTTCCCCACTGTATATTATAATATACGGAGATAGACTCTGTAGAAAAAAAAATTTCACTAATAAACACAAAATATTTATTAGAATGTAAAAAAATCTCATATATGTAAGGAGAATAATGTAATTTCTGTGTATTACACGTGCTTTGTTCCTAGACCTATCTAGGGCAAGGGGCATCCTTACAAGTCATAGGACTATGGCTGGTAGCAAATCAACTTTTCTCTTTCAAGAATGCAAACTGGGAGACATAGGTTTGTAAAAAGTAGACTTTTGAACTAAAGAGGACAGAGAGGGCCCCTTTGTTGGGTCAAGTGGAAGCTAATTAATAAATAGAGAAAAAATGGGCAATGGATAAAGGAGATACAAAATACTGACATTACTGTTCTTGCTTTAAACACTTGACCTTATTAGTTCATCTTATGGAAGATGAAATTGAGGAAACTGAGTTAATAAGAGATATAACTTTAGGCAGCCTCAGCTGGAGTCTAAACTCTAAACTGTTCTATTCCATTGACCTACAGCATGCTAAAGAGGTGAGGAGAGAGGAGCCATAATTCTATTTGTTATTAGTTTTTCATCCAATTTCAGCCCCTGTGAGATCTTGCTGGGGATTGAGCGCCTGTCATGGAGTTCTGTAGTGCTTACTTCACTCTTTCAACAAAATTCCAGTTTTTTGTGAAGATCTCTGTTCTTTAAGGAAATTATCCCTGCCTGACCAGAACATTCAGGAAAATCCAAAATTTCTACCATGCATGGTAAAAAACAAAACAGTTAACAAGAAACAATAACATTCTTTCAAAGCAAGCATGTTAATTCTTGGGTTGCTCGGTACTGAAGTATCTTTACATATTTGTGGTGCTGGAGTCAAAGCATGGGTACACAGCCTATTGTATGTGATGGGGACAAGAAAGATGCTTCTGGTGGAATTGTATAGGTCGTCACACAGTTCCCAGTATGTCTGACTCTTGTTTTTTCTTGTCTGTTTTCCTTCCAGGAGGAAAACAGGAGCCTCAGCTCCTATTTTGTTATTAGTTTTTCATCCAATTGCTGTGACCTTTTTTTATTGTGGTAAAAAAATACATAAAATGAAATTTACCATCTTAGCCATTTTTAAGTATACAGTTCAGTAGTATTAAGTATATTCACATTGTTGTGCATCAGATGTCTAGAATTTTTTCATCTGGCAACCTGGCAATTCAATTCTATACCCAATAAACATTAATTCTCCCTCCCCTATCCTCCAGCCCTTGGCAATCACTTTTCTTTCTGTTTTTATGATTTTGACTACTTAAAAAACTTAATATGAATGGGATTGTAAAGTATTTGTCCTTTTATGACTAGTTCATTCAATTTTCATCCATGTTGTAACGTGACAGATTTCCTTCTTTTTTTTTATAAGGCTGTATACTATGTCATTGTATGTATATACCACCTTTTCTTTATCTGTTTATCTCTCTATGGACATTTTGATTTCCATCTCTTAGGTGTTGTGAATAATGCTACAATGAACATGGGTATGCAGACATCTCCTCAAGATCCTGCTTTGAATTTTTGCATGTATATACTCAGAAGTGAGATTTCCAGATCATATAGTGATTCTATTTTTAATGTTTTGAGAACCTCCAAATAGTTTTCCATAATGACTGTACCATTTACATTTCCACTAACAGTGCACAAGGGTTCCACTTTCTTTTCATCCTTGCTAACACTTGTCATTTTCTATTCTTTTGATAGTGGCCATCCTAATGGGTATGAGTTGACATCTTATTATGGTTTCAATTTGCATTTCTTTCATTATTAGTGATGTTGAGCATCTTTTAATATACTTACTGGCCAGTATATGTTTTCTTTTGGAAATTGTTCAAGTCCTTTGCCCATTTTTAAATTGGGTTATTTGTGTTTATTTTGTTGTTGTTGTTGTTGTTATGGAATTATAGAAGTTTCTTACATATACTGAATATTAAACTCTTATGACATATAAAATTTGCACATATTTTCTCTCATTCTGTAGGTTATCTTTTCATTCTGTTCATTGTTTCCTTTGTTGCACAGAAGTTTCTAAGTTTAATGTAGGTAGCACTCTTTGTCTATTTTCTGTGGTTTTGATGTCATGTTCGAGATATCATTGTCAAATCCAATGTCATGAAGTTTTCTCCTTATGTTTTC
Organism: Rousettus aegyptiacus; assembly: GCF_014176215.1. Taxonomy (NCBI): domain Eukaryota; kingdom Metazoa; phylum Chordata; class Mammalia; order Chiroptera; family Pteropodidae; genus Rousettus; species Rousettus aegyptiacus. The sequence continues at coordinate 8,070,285 of NW_023416290.1, read as the reverse complement.
TTCTAAGGGTTTTATCGTTGTAAGTTTTTAATCCATTTTTAGTTAATTTTTGTATATGACTTAAGGTAAGGTACAACTTCATTCTTTTGCACAGGGATATCCAGTTTTGTTCATTCCCCATTGTATAATCTTTATACTCTTGTTGAAAATCATTTATCCATATAAGCAAGGGTTTATTTCTGAGCTTTCTGTTCTGTTTTTTTTTGGTCCGTCTATCTGTCTTTATGCCAGTACCATACAGTTTTAATTACTGTTGATTCATAGTATGTTTTGAAATCAGAAAGTGTTAGGCCTTTAGCTTTGTTCTTTTTCCCCAAGATTGTTTTGGCTATTTTGGATCCCTTGAGATTCCATGTAAACATTAGGATTTTCTTTTCTATTTCTGAAAAAAATACCATTTGTATTTTGATAGTGTTGCATTGAATCTCTAGATCATTTTGGGTAGGTAGAACATTTTAACAATATTAAGTCTCCTCGTCCACAAGCATAGGCTATCTTTCATTTATTTACATTTTCTTTGATTTATTTAAAATAGCAAGAAATACTACAAATATTTTATAGTTTCACCTCCTTGGTTAATTTTATTCTTAAGTATTTTAATCTTTTTGATGCTATAGTAAGTGACATTGTTTTCTTAAATTTTTTTCTGATTGGTCATTTTTAGTTATAGAAACAACTGATTTTTTTTTTCAAATTGAATATTTGCGATTTATTGTGTGTGTGATGCCTCATTATTATTTTTATTTCCAATTACAGTTGACATTCCATAATATTAGTTTCAGGTGTATAGCATAGTGGTTAGATGTTCATATAATTTACAGAGTGATCCCCTGATAAGTCTAGTACCCACCTGCCACCACACGTAGTTACTATAGTGTTATTAACTATTCCCTGTGCTATATTTTACATCCCCATAAAGTTTTATAACTGTCAATTTGTACTTAATACCTTCACTTTTTCCACCCAGCCTTCCAACCCTCCTCCCATCTGGCAACCATCAGTTTGTTTTCTGTATCTATGACTCTGTTAGAAACAACTGATTTTTGCGTGTTGTTTCTGTATGCTGAAATTTCGCTGAAATTATTTATTATAGTTCTAACAGTTTTTTAGTAGTCTCTAGGGTTTTCCACATATAAGATCATATCATCTGTGAACAGAAATAGTTTTACTTTCTCTTTTCCAATTTGGATGGCTTTTATTTATTTATTTTTTTTCTTGTCTAATTGCTCTGGCCAAGGCTCCCGGTGCTGTGCTGAGCAGTGGTGAGAGTGGCATCTTCACCTCGTTCCTGACCTTAGAGGACAAAGCTTTCCGTCTTTCACTATTGAGTATGATGTTAGCTGTGGGCTTTTTATACATGGCTCTTAATATATCAAGGTAGTTTTCTTCTATTCTTAGTTTGTTGCCCACAACCTCTTTGTACTTGATCTTATCTTATGGGTCACAGACTGTATTGGGCACTGACTTGTTGAATTTCACTTACAAATCTTGAACGTGCCTGTCTTGGGCTGGCTTTCAACACCTGCTCTCGGCATGACTTACACGTTCTTTCTATTTTAGAGGTAATGATCTCTAAACTTGGACATCCGAACTGAGTTTTAAACTTATCCTTAAGTAGGTTCCACACCTAAATTATCATGACAGTTATTTTGTCTTGTGGCAGACTGCCATCTCCAGAAAGAAAGGAACAGTTTTACTCACATATTTTTAGTGCCGCACATAAAACATATTCGGTCAACATATATTTACACCGTATTACTAACGCTTTCTGCTCTTCACTAGCGTCTTGGTAACAGTCAACACAATAAATATTTGCCAAATGAAGGAATGAATGAATCGCATGTTCTTAAATAGGCAGAGATAATTCAAGAACCAGCTGTCATCTCTTTCTCGTTCCCTCTCCCAGGAGTGTCAACTCACCCCAATGTTTCCTGAGGTCTTACAGTTGATAGAAATTAGATAATTATAAGCTTTAGAGAACTAACAAATTATGGTTGTCGGACCTTTTTTTTTTTTACATGCTTGACTTTTCCCTATCGAGGATTGTTAAAATCTCAAATCATTAACGTTGAAAATGGCAAGTGATTGATATATATTTTTGGACAATAGCTAACAGCCAGAGAATTGAGAAGATCTGGTATGGAAACTAGCACTCTGTTCACAGCAGTAGCAGAGTGTGAGAAGAAAGCACGGAATTCCCCGTACTATTTACATAAATATATATGTGTGTGTGTATATATATACATGATTATCTGAAATTACTGTCAGCTATTTTCAAAAATCAACTTATTGATATATATGTATATATATATGATGTACATATAATGTGTATATATGATTATCCTATCTCATATATATATTGATATATATGTATATATGATTATCTGATCATATATATGTACATATATATATGATTATCTGAAATTATTGTCTGCTGTCTTCAAAAATCAACTTACTGATATATAATATATATTGTTTGCTCCTTTTTAAAGATAGACTAACTTAGTGAATATATTTAACTTAACAGTATGTTGTGTAAGGAATATCTTTAATGCTTTTATTTACAAAAATTTTCAGTATAGAAATGGTGTTTTATGGTTCTTAAGTTTTGTAGCTGGCACGACTCCTTTTTCTCAGTGTTTAGTTAAGACTTCACTTGCCGAACTGATGATATAGTTAGCTGTGAATCTGAGACATAGCAGACCCTCAGGCGGAATAGTGAATGAATGAGAAAAGAACAGACGTGAATTAGATTTCCTAGACCTAGGCGATTCTTGCCTTTTGTCCCTGTGTGTTCCAGGACAAGCCATGTGACCTCTTTTAGTCTCTGTACTCTCTAGTGAAAAACAGACTATAATAATAATACTTCCATAATTTCTCTATTGGGCTATTTAGATAATCAAGTGAAATAATGTCAGTGAAAATATTTTATAAACTGTATTTTGCCATATTAATGGTAGTTACTCTATTTTTAATAACTCTCCTTTACACAAATCTTAAAGCTAGATCTTGTTATTTCTGATATAAAAATCTCACATCATGTAGGACTTCTCCCATGACATGAAAACACAAGGTGATCAACCGTCACAAGATGTGTCAAGCTTCAGGTAACATCTGCAAATTTAAGATATGGAACTGGAATTCACTTATTTTAATACAGTCCTACAAAAAGAAAAGAATTGATATCTTTTTAAAATGAAATTTAACTTGCCTGCATTTTATAAAAGCAGAGTTACGTATGTCATTCTTAACCAACTCGAGCTTTCAAAATTTCTGAAATGTTATTCTGCCATCACTGCTTCCTGCGTTTTCCACTTTTGTTCGATTCTGTGAAGCCACGTTTCATTTTCCAAATTTCCGTTTGCTTTCCAACCATTTAACAGAAAGTGATAATAGCCAGAGAAAAAATCTGAGAGACCCATAAATCAGGAAGTTTTGAGCATGCATGCATGAGAGAGAAAGGGAAGACGGACAAGCATGTGTATTTCATGCAAAGCACCACCTGGGAACTTGAGGTCGTTATATAGTTTGCTTTCAAAATGGGTGCAGAGATAGACCCTTCTTTCTGGAATAATTTGGTGAAGTGAAATTACCTTGGAATATGTTCAAATTGCCATTGGTGAGAGAAGTGTTTATTTATTTCATAATGCAATGATATGTGTTCCATCTTAGAAGTCCATTATGGATTTTAGCCAAATTATATTTAGGATATGAGACAAGAAATCCCAATGTAGTAAATCCTAATTTTTCTCGAAGGTGTTGTATTTTTTTCCTCCCTGATGGTTACCAATTTTGGAATTTCGAGAAAATGAGGAAGTGTACAGTGTACCCAGGAGAGCAGGAAAGCTGCCTGTAAGCAATTCCGTTGTGTCTTTCCACAGGGACAGAGTCCACGTGGGTGGTGTGGGGCCCATTCAGAGTGGCTGAGGCCCAGGAGGCAGCGTGCTAATTGAGTGTTCTTTAACTGGCTTGTCCTTGGCCTGGAATCGTGCCTGTAAGTAATAGTTTGAAACCCACAGATCTGGACATTTTTATAAGATGACATCTAGACAGTTTTACGTTTCAGTTTGATTAGGACAACAAAGGATGAAGAGAAAATTTATTCTATGAAACAGGGAATTCTATGCTCTTTACAAACAGTTCATAGCAGCATATTAAAAATTGTGTTCTGGAAAAAACTCATTCAGGGAGATGCTCTTTGAAACCATGATTCTTGGTTTAAATAAATTGAGGAAACACTAGGTTAAAGTGAAGCAGAGTTATGTTTGAAGTTCTTAACTAGTTTGGGCTTTCAAAATTTCCGAAATGTTATTCTGCCGTTTAACGTTCTCATTTCACTGTCTGCCTTACAGTTGCTGTGTGCTTTATCAGAGCCTTTAACATTAATTGTGGAGAATTCTTGGTACCTCAGTCTGTCATTGCTTTAAAGCCAGAGTTTCAGTGACTATTTCTAAGGAGATCTTGGTTTCTTCTGATGTATCCTGCAAAATGTCTGTCATTAGTTACTTAGGAATGACCTCAATTAGCATTTAATTATGTAGCTTTATGCTTACTGTCTTGATCTATTTCACATGCTTTGAGTATACATTGAGTGGGTAAAGCATAATACGATTTTTTAACTCCTTCTAAAAAGCCATAATTAAGCAAACCTCTTAAATTTAAAATTCAAATATTTTTGCCTCCTTTTTAGACATTGCGAGAGGTATCTGTCCTCTATAGACTCTCGCACGCATCTATTCCCAGTCTTCCGGAGTTCCCACGTTTCTTTTGACTGCACAGCAACCATTCACCTTTTTACCAGCAACCCACTTTCCTCTGGACTATTACTTCAATCATTGTGTCCCTCTTGGTGGAGAGATGCTTCAGTGGTTACGCAGTTGTCTCTGGGCTCTCATCCACTCTGCTGTACCTGGCGTTGTGACATCGGGGCTGAGATTATGCAAATTGATGTTTCTCCTTTGCTAGCTGACTTCCTGTTTATAGAGGGCGCTGGATGGAGACTAGCAGGCGGGAGGAGGGAGGAGATTTGCCCCTTCCTGGCTACTTGCTGTTTGTTCCTGCCTTCGGTGGCCCGACAATGGCGTTTCACTCCTGTAGCTGCAGCCTGTTCGGTGTCAGGGTCCAGTTTCCTGCTGCACTCCCAGAAGCAGGCCTGGCATGCCGGCAGGAGCCTGGCGGTGCACCTCGGAGGTCTGAGTCCACATTCGCAGGCCCTTCCGTTGAGCTCTTAAGAGACCTTCAGCAGCTGGGCTGTTCCTTTTGTTAGAGGCTGGATTTCGGCAATTCAGATTTCTCCCAGCTTCTAGATTCTGATAACTCAAGCTCTTCTCTTTGTCCTGGCAGTCCCAAGGTGGTAAACGCTTCCTGCATTTATCACCTCTTCGTTTCTTTAGCATTTGTGTTTGATTTTTTAGTCCTCCAATTGCCTACATTAAAATCTCTCTGTTAAAATAACTAGTGTGGCTTCTGTTTTACTGAATGACTGACTGAGGTAGATATAGATATAGGGATAGAGCCAGCCCCTGCCTCCCTATAAAAACCAGAAGTCTTACAGTCCAGATCACCCTTCTTGTTCCTTCAAATCTTGAGAAAGCTGAAAAATAAGTAATAGTTGGAGCATATTTATCATAACAGGGAAAAATTGACTTTACTCTTTTTGTTATGAAGCTGTAGCCAAAGGTCCTATTTCCTAGCCCTCTGGACCTCCCTTGAGGAATTCTTTTGCCAAGCCTAGTTTTACAGCATCCATTCAAGTCTGAGATTCCCCTGATGCTCTTCCAAAAATGCCCCACATTAGCCAGAGTCATGTTTAGATGCCTGCGGCCCAGGAATCCAAACCCTAAATATATTAAAATGTATTTAAAATTCAGTTGCTTCATTGACATCTTTACTGTACTAATGATGAGCAACTGCAAATTTTATAGGATTTCTCCAAGATAGGATTTATTTTCCAGTCAAGAATTCTAACACTGACATGTACTCAAGAGGCAGGACCATAGAATTGTAAGGTTCCAAGTGATTTTAAAGGCCTCTTTTTCCACCCCCACCCATCTTCTTTACTGGTTCAACGCAGGACACACTCTACAATATCATTTCCAGTCATCTCCCAGCTCGCGCTTAGAAAATTCTGCTGTCAGAGATATCACACTGTACCAGATACTCTATCCTGTATTCAAACAGCTCTAATAACTGGAAATTTTGTCTTTTTATTGATCTAAATTTACTTTTCTATAGCTCTTAATTTTGGATACCATTTCTACCCTTTGGAGCAATGAAGAATGTGTCTGATTTTTCTTTGACAAGACATCACCAAGTATTTGCAGGTCCTTCTCCATCACGGTGCCCTTTCCCGCTCCTCTCCCCCCAATCACACACATAGTACACACAAATCTTCTCTTTTCTGTATTATATAGTTTACTTCCCACCTTTTTTAAAAAATCGATTTATATTTCAAAGCCTTTGGCAAATAATTGTCTTTAATTTTTATCATTCTTTTGAACTAATTTAAGTTCGTCTCCAAATAACACAGTGCCACTTCACATGTAATGCAGGTACCTTATAAAAGAGTATTCGTAATTCCTCCCTCCTGTCCCTTATGACAATGCTGTCATTCACTTTGTTTATCCAGGTGCTATAATCACCCAACATATTGTTACTCTTATTTACTTTAAACAGTTATATTTTATATCAATTAAGAATAATAAAATTAAAGATTTAACTTCATTTATCTTGTCCTGGTGGGCTTCTTTTCTTCATAAGTTTTTGACATATATAATTTTCTTCTCCATGAAGGAATTCTTTTTAATATTTCTTATAGGGCAGGTCTGCTACTGATAGAGCCCTTCAGTTTTTGCTTATCTGAGAAAGCAAAATTTATTTCAAATTTCTTTATTTCTTCACAATTAATGGGTACTTTTTCTGGGTATAGAATTCTATGTTGGTGGCTTATTTTAACATGTTAAATATTTCACTCTACTTTCTTCTTTCTTATATTGTTTCTGCTGTAATTCTGATCCTTATACCTCTAGAAATGAGGTGTTTTGTTTAAACGTCTAGCTTCTTTCAAGATTGTCTTTGTCTTTGGTTGTTTGCAGTTTGAATAAATAGTCCTAGGGTGGAATCTTTTAGCATTTAACCTTCATGGTGTTATTTGAGTTTTTTTGTGTCTGTTTGGTTTCTATCATTAATTTTGGAAAATTCTCAGCCATTATTATTTCAGATGTTCTTCTGTTATGTTCTATCTTCTGGCATTCCAATTATACATATTTTATAGCTTTTGAAGTTATCTCGCAGTTCTTAGGTGTTCTGTCCTGTTTTTTATTTTTATTTTTTCCATTCTATTTTTCTCTTTGCAGTTTAGTTTGGGAATTTTCTAGTGGTGTGTGTGTGTGTGTGTGTGTGTGTGTGTGTGTATTTTTTTTACAGTAGAGAAGAAAAACTTTATTAGAAGGGAAAGTACACTTTCAGACATGGAAGTCTGGTCAAAGAGAAGCGTGGTCAAAAAGGCTATATCTTTTTTTAAATTGAGGTAAAATTCTGACACATAAAACTGACCATGTTAAAGAATACAATCCAGTGGCATTTAGTGCATCCACAGTAGTTCCAAAAATATTTTCATCACCTCAGAAGAAAACTACTCACCCATTAAGTAACCGCTCCTCATTTTCCCCTCCGACCAGCCTTGGCAACCATCAGTGTACTTCCTGTCTCTTTGGATGGATCTCTTCTGGATATTTCACATAAGTGGAATTATATAATCTGCGACCATTTGTGTTTGGCTCCTTTCACTTAGCATACTTTTGAGATTCATTCAAGTTATAGCATATATTGGAGTGACTGTCGATGGCCGGTTTGGTGAGAAGACGGTGACAGAGGATGTAAAATGTGACTCGGGTCTTGAAGGAAGAGTAGGACTTTGGTAATTGGAAAATGGCCAGAAGGAATTCCGAACAGAAAGACTAATGCAGAATTCACATCGAAGTAGGTATGTTCAAAGAAAAAACAGTTTGGCTGGCACAGAACTCTCATAAAAACAGCACCGGGCCTGCTTAAGGAATGTAGGTTTCTTCCTGGGGGCAAAAGAGGTCCTTTATTATCTTTGACCAAGAGATAGTCAAAGAGATGGTCAAAGGCTGGGTTTTAGGAAGATTAAAATGCGAGTAGCATATTTGCCCAGATTGCCACAGAAGAGTGAGTGAAATAGCGAGCCCAGGCATATCTGGGGTCATAGATAATAGTCAATTCAAAAAATAAATCTAGAAAAAAATAAATGTAAGGGAAATCTGTTAACCACAGTGATGGTTGCAGTAAGAATGACCAGGGCGTTTTACATTAATATTTATTTCCTAATACCTAGGCGTGGACATGGGCAGGGGGTGCAGTAGAGTACGGGCTATGGTGAAAATGGGAGCAGCCTCCCTTTACGGATTCTCAGGTTTCATCTGCGTCCTCTCTCTCAGTCTTTTACCATTTCTCCATCTACTTTTGGTCTCTATATTGTAGTACAGATTTCTCTTATTTGTTATATTACTTGGCTGTAATTTTTAAAAGAAGAAAGAATGGAAATTCCTTTTTGCTCTCATCTTGAAAAGCACAATCTCTGGGATAGGCAGCTTAAACATGACCTCAGGGAATACTTATAACTACCCACTTATAGAAAGGAGCAGCCAAACAAGGGTTGCTTCTTTCTATAGCTGAGAAAATTGAATAAGAGTTATACAGCCAGTAAGAGGTGGAACAGAAATCCAAACCCAAGTCTGTTTGACTCTAAAGCTCGCATTCCTAAACTCTAGGCTGCACTGCTTTGGCGTCATGGGACCATATGTATGCTTCTGTTATATCTGTTCAAGCTCTTCAGTGGCTTCCCCGCTCTCTTAAAGGATAAACCAAGTTTTTGTGACGGACTGTAGGGCCCTACATGACCTGCCACTTCCTTCTCATTACTCTGTGATCTAACCTCCTGCCACTTCCCCCACCTTCCTCCACTTCCGCGTTGGCCTCTGCAATTCTTTGTATCGACCAGGCTCGCTCCCACCTTTAGGTCTTTGCTCTCCCCATTGCGCTGTGGGGAACACCCTTTCTCATAAACATCTGCTCTGTAACGACCTCACTGCCTTCACATCTGTGCTCAATCCTAATTTGGAACTATTCTGATAATCTTATTGAAATTGCAAACTGTCTCCCCACCCATTTACCCCCAGACCCTCTTATTCTGCTTTGTTTCCTCCATAACACTCACTAATCATTGTCTTGTATACTGTAAAATTTACTTTTTATTATATTTAGTGTTTCTCTAAAGCGGAATGGAGGCCTAGTTTTTGTCATTTCTTTTTTTGTTGTTCACTGAAGTATACCAGACTGGAGAAAACAGCATATAGAAACATCGTAGTCATGCAAACAAAACAAAAGAAAAGAAAACAAAAGAAAAGAAAACAAAACAAAAACCATTCATCACATGAACTACTTTTCTTGCATTTGTGTCTCCTGTAGTTCATCCTAGAACTACTTGGGATGTTCTAACAATCATGTCATAACTGGAATGCTTCTTTATGTGTTCTCCTAGGAAGACATTAAAGAAAGTTTGTACAAGTTGTGGAAATACGCCGGATTTTTTTTTTCCATTTTACATGTGAAATGGAGATATGAAGTATGTGGGCTACCTGTTGTTTAGGTTTTATTCTTTGTTGCAAGTTCACCAAAAAATCATTAGGACTTGAAATTTTGATTAAGCAGAATTCAATTACCTGGTAATTTTTATTCAGTTAATACTATGCATTGCTCCTGTGTACAATGATTTAAATGAGAAGACAAAATAGAGCTGTCTCCAGCATCACAAACAAATTTTAGATTGGATCAATGTCACACCGTGCTGGAGCTGGCACCTTTGATGTGCGCATTGCACGATGGGATTGCTGGTTGGGATTGTCGCTAAAAGTGAAATTTAGGGAATATATTTTAAGTTGTTCAGTGAGCAATAATCCCCTCCCATCAACATTAAATCTCTGTCAAGAGCCTAGATTATTTGTAACTAAACTATTTTCAATTAGAAAAAAATTGCCAGATTAAACAACGGTGACAAATCCAAGATGCTGCCTTCAGTGACGTAGCATTAAGGCTACACTCTAGACTTCAGGCTTCAAAAGAGCTCTTTTTCTCAGAGTTAACAATAACAAACGTTTTTATACACAGCCTTTTAGTACCCTGTATATTTCTTAGTACCTTATAGATCCTCAAATTTAATTGAACATGCACCCTCTAATTATCCAATTTCTACACGAAACATGTCTCAGTTGAGGGTCCCCTGTGGACCTGCAGGCATTTAGTAAGCTCTTTGGTGAATGTGCTTCCTCTCTGAGTGATTAGCAGAACTGAGTCCAACTGTCTCAAGGTGCACAAGGACTCTGCCAGTAAGCCTCCAATTGTACTGATGGTTTGCCGCCCTGCCCCCACTCCATAATGTTTTCTCTCTGCCAATGGAAAAGGAATATTTCTCTGTCAAGGTCAAGACATAATCAAAATTTAGTTCCTGGGGATCAGAGTCAGATGCAAGTACCTTACTTTTCTTTAAAAGACTGGAGACAATATAAATAACTTTGGATCTATTTTGAGTTCACTGGTCCTCAAATTCTCTTGTGAAATAAGAATTGCTTGAAAAGTGTGATAAGATTCTTGGGCTCCACCTGTGGGCATTGTAGTTCCCTCAGTGTGGAGAGCTCAGGGATTTGCATGTTCAGCAGCACCCCAGCGGACTCGCATGCAGATGTTTTGAGCAGCAGGACAGCTTGCCACTGGGTTCTGCTCGTGTGGAGTGTGAGGAGGCCCGTGAGCGTCCCCACATGCAATGCTGTGAATGTAGCTGCTGCCCAAGCTTCTTCCCTGCTGCTCTTCCCTCCTCCCCCCTGCATTGGGAGTGCCTATAGTTTAATGAGAACACATGAAAATGAAGAATATTGATACATCAGTGGAATTCTGATAAAATAGATCACATTGAACAGGTGTCAGAGTGAGACAAAATTTTTTTAATTCTGAAGATTTCCCCTCAAATCACATTAAAAAAAAAAAAATCTCATTATTTACAGATACTGTAGCCCAGGCAAGCTGTTTGCAACTTGCTCTAGTTCGTGCATAAGTGAGCTACCTTCTAATCCATTTTTTTTTTTTTTGGTTTCCGCTGTACCATGAGATATGTGTCCCTCTTAATTTTTAAAATCTTATTCTGACCAAAGTCACTGTGCTATTTTGGCCTGCTGCTGGCATTTTAGACAGCAAAGATAAAAAAGTAATGTAATCATGAGCCTAGGAAAAGTAAAATGCCAGTATTCTACCAAATAGGTTAGTAATTATACTAGCAGAAATCAGGGACAGACATGGCTTCAGGGAGTCCTTTTGATCTGTGCTTTCTGAAAAAAAATTTAAAGTGTTCATACATGATTCTCAGTGACTTCTAGAAACTGCCTTTGTCACTAAAATACAGAGGAACCACGAAGTAACAAGAATCAGACAATTTTGTTCTTGTAGTAGCTGTTTCATGTCATTTACAAATTCAGACCATTGAAACTGTCAAAGTAATTTAGTGACAAAGTGGTCAGTTTCAAGCTCCAATATTTCTTCCTTTTAGGAAGTAGCACCGTAACCTAACAAAAACATGTTTTTAAAAACAGTCACTGCATTTATTCCTATTATATATTTTACAAAATGCATATGTCACTGCAGTAGTTTATATTGATAGCTACTAGTAAGCATTTCAGTTCATAGCAGAATACTGTATCCTTCTCCAGTTAAAAATAATTATTTATTAAAGTGAACCAATTTCTCTCTCATTCTTTTTTTCCTAACTCTCCTCTGAGAAAAAGGCAATGTTGATTTTATTTTTAGTGTTCACTGAATTTTGTGCACAGTTTATTCATCTGAAAAGTTGTGAGAACATTTCAGGTTATTTCATGTTAAATTAGAAATTCATTATAGACAATTGTTTATTGACTCTAGATAGAGAAAATTGAAATGTCTTAATTTCCTATATGGAAGTCATAGAGATAAGTGATTTATCATTATTAAATGATTTGAATCCAGCTGTCTCATTCCATTGACAAAAGAAGTGGGCAGAGCTTTCAATATAATTGATCTGAGCCGGGATAGGCACTAGTATTTTTTAAAAGCACCAAGGTGATTCTAATGCCCAACTATGCAGAGACCCACCACTTAAATAAATAGGAGCCACACAGTAAATGAGGCGCATTGTCTCTGAACAGGGGGAGGGTTCTGTCAGTGGGGGGCAGGTGAAAAGGCTTTTTTTTTTAAATTGAGGTATAATTGACATGTAACGGTGTAGTAGTTTCAGGCATATGATATAATGATTCAATATTTGTGTACATCTAGCTAACATCCAACAAAAAATTATACAATTTCAATTTATTTAAATTCAAGCTGTAAAGGATAAGTTCTAAAAATTAAAAAAAAACCAAAAAGAATGGATTATATAAAACATATCCTCCTACCACCATAAACACTACATTTTTTTCTATTCGACAGGCTAAGAAATCAACAGTAGGTGTCTTATCTATAATTAGAGAGTGAATTGGAGTGAGAGTCAGGACTGCATTTTGTGGCCCCGCACGCCTTACTTTCTCATTGGACCGGACAGAGCCCTCTGCCTTCTGTGTGCGCTTTTTGTGTTTATCATGACCGGCTCTGTAACGCGGTCAGCTGTGCATGTGTCCGCACCTGCCACGGGGAGATGAGCCCCTGGAGCATAAAGGCAGCGCCATCGGCCACGTGTGTCCCCGGGAGCCTGGCACGCTGCCCGCTCGTTGCGGACTCACATGAGTAGTCAATGCGGAGAGGAGAGCTGGCTCCTGGGGGTCAGGAAAAGAGCCAGGGAGCAGCAGGGAGCAGGGCGCCCGAGCAGCCTGTGAGCATCTCGGCTGTCGCTCCCGCTCTGCCGCGTAGGAGTGGGCTGGTTTGGGGCCCCACTGCGTCCATTTCCACATCCCCAAAATGGGAAGGCTGTCGCCCAGCCTCTTCTCACAAGGCCACCACATGGATCAAGTGACACCATAAGAAACATAACAGATTGTAGATCAACAGCTACTTAAAAAAATAAATGATGTAAGATGATATTGGTGAATCAGTGGAAGGAGACATGGCCGGGGGCTCAGAAGGCCTGACTGGTGCCAGCTCGGCCACTCACTTACCTTCCTCCTGTGCCCCCGGATATAGCTTTTCTGAGCCTCAGTTTCCTCATATGTAGGATGAGAATATTTATACCTAGCATTTCTACTTGAATGGAATTACTCCTGATATAAAAATAGAGTTAGTTAGCATTTTACTGCAGTAGGGATGAGGGATGCAGTCCTGACTAAGATGACCGGATTCTGCCGTGGTACAGCTTACAGCCTAGTGGAGGAGATGATGGAAATGAAATTATTTTGTAACTTGTGAAGTGGTAAGCAAATGTGTACCATTATGATTATTTTTAATGTTACAAAGTAGAAGACGTACATTCCAGATAAACTTAAAAAATTAATCATTTATTTGTGGTTCCAGATGTTCCAAATATAAGCAAACTCTCAGCAATTTCTGAATTGGCGTTTAGTGACTACATGAGATTGGCTTTAAAAAGGTAGTTAGTGAGGGTTTCCATATTTAATTATCAAATTTCTATGGGAAAATATCTAGCAGAGAGTCTCAGGTGTTTACGAAAAGACAGAGAAGGCGACAGCAGACCATGTTGTCTAACTGGACGCTGGGCGTCGTGAGGCCCCGAGGGGCGCCCGCCGCTGTTTTCGTTCACGTTGGGAATCCCGGCCGTTCAGTGAATGCGCGTAGTTCTGTCACGTCCCTGTGGGCTGTGTCAGCAGTCCTAATGCCCCTGAGTGCCGGGGCTGTGCCCGATGGTGGTTTGTAGACTAGGAGGGATGGGCCCGTCGTGCCTGGCAAGAGTTTGTTTTAAAGGACTTCATTTTAATTGAATGCCTAAAATAAGGGCGAAAGTTGTGGTAGGTTTTTTGCTTTTTAAAAACAATTCAAATTGTATTTAGTGATATAATTTTTCAATTCTCAGTATATCTGTCCCTTTACCGATGGCATACAAATTTAGCATTCTAATTCTGTTTATAGTATCTTTGAGTAAATTTATGTGAAATGGTCTTCAAAAAAAAAAAAAAGGCAAAGCATTTGCATTCAATAGGCAACCTCTGTTTTATGTAGTCTCCCTTTCTATTTTTTCTTATCCATGTAGTAACTGCAATGAAAAAACATACTCACCTTTACATATGAAATCAGGTGAAGCTCCGTAACCCTTGAAAGTGCTAGTAAAGTGAAAACGCTGAAGCTCATGCTCAGAGACATGAATGATGATCTGTGGTTCGATGTCCTGATCACCCGTAAGAAACACAGGCTTTGAAACACAAACTAGAGGAGGGCCCTGGGCGGGCCTTCTGATTTGACTGTGTATCACTCAGACGCCTTTTCGAAGGGAAACGTGTTTGCATTTGGTAAATGAAGGTCCTAGTCCCTGGGCAGCAGATGAGTTCTCCAGTTAGGACTGTGTTGGGCTGTCAAGTGCAGATGGTCTAGTTGGGTGAAGGGTCTCCCTTTGGCGCCAGTTCTGTAAGCCGTGAGGGTGTGACATTTGGCGTCCAGGTGCTGTGCTCATTGACAGACTTCAAAGCAAACCCTTTCGACAATTTTCAAGTTAGTGAGTACATCACACTCAAATCCTGTCTGGTGCTGCGATTTCTTTCACACAAGGCTTATTTTTGGGTCATTAAGGGAGTCAATCCTCAGAAACCCTATAAAACCCTTGGCGTTTTCACCGTGGCTTTAGAAGCCATCACCTGAGACTGTCCTGTAGAACCGCGGTCTGGCATCAGGGAGCTTCACAGGCAACTGTTCACAAAGACGGAGCAGGAAAAAAATCTCGTGAACCAAATCTTCAACAATTCCTCCATCAACCGTAACCGCAATACATGTCTTCAACCAGGAGTGACAGGATGAGAGTGCAGCGTTTTCCACTGACATTTGTTTTCCCTTTTTTAACCCAAAACTTATTTCCCGGTAACCTTTCCACAAATTCTCTGATAAAGTAGTGGACCTGTAGCCTAACTGAGCCATGCCAGTGTTTTGCCAAGGAGATTCTCCTGTAAAGGCCCTTTGCTAGTTTCTGTGTTCGGCCACAGGCCTTAGCAGCTGGATCCGTGCAGCACACGTGTGAGGCACTTTGATACATACCAGTAGAGCGAATGAATACCTATGGCCCCTCTGTCTAAGATGAAGGTGTAGCCAGGGGGAACAGAGCTATCTGTTTTACCTAAAGTGGGCAAGGTAAATGCCTCAGCACTGCTTTTCTGAGGACCCACAGTCTTGTTATAATAACAAGTTCATTAGGCCTCTGACCTTACTTACTAAGAAATGATACCCTCAGAAGTATTTCTGCAGAGACAAAACTTGTAAACAAATAATATTACAAAACTTCGAGGGAACTCTGAGATGGGAGCATGAGCTATGTAAAGAGAAGCTATTTAAACATGATTTTGAAGTATCTCTAGTTGACCAGATGATGAGAAACGGCATTATGGGTAGAGAAGATAATACATTGTAAAGGAAACAAGGCACAAATAAATATGATACTTGGGGAAGGAGGGCGAGGAAATCAGGCCAGTAATGCTGGCTGGGGTTCATCCTGTGAGGGACCATGCTATCAAACATGCACTCCTTTAGGTACTTTCTAGAAAGGAAGCTATAGACAAGTTGTTGGCAGCCTGGTTATAATCAGATATTGAATGATTTCTGTGTAATCTCTTAAGATTACTTTCTAAACAATAACAAGCAAAGTACATGAAAAACTTAATCAAAATAATAACAAAGACTTTATTTAAAAGCTAGAATGAACTATATAAATAGTATGAGAACACTGATAGAGGAGTGAAAGGCTAAGAAAAGCCAAAATAAAATGTAGACAAATGTAAACGAAGAGGTAAAAGGTGAGAAAGCCAAACCAGAAAATTAGAAAAATAACAAAAATAAAATAAAAAGGATAAAGCAGCCAAACTAAGAGGAAACTTAGGCTATTTTTTTTCTAGTATTTCTAGGAAAATAGTCTGGAAGTGTATACAATTAGGTGTTGTGTGTATGATTTTGGGGTGGGTTGGGGTATGGGTTTTTTAAATTATTCATTTTGCTTGTTTGTAATATGTGATTTCCCTGAAAGTATCCTATATTGTATATATAATTTAAAAATTATAAGAAAACCGCAGATGAAAAACATGAAATTAAAATAAGTGGACAACATGCAGAAGCAAAAAAAAAGCTCATTAAATTAGATTAAATGGTAATAACGAATATTCTACAAAACAATATAAACCTAAAATTAAAAGATTAAAAGAATCTTTTACATATTTATATTCTCATAGTACCTTTATTATGGTACTATGAGAATATAAATATTTAAAAAATTTAAGAGACCAGTGGAGTTTTAAATTTAAGAGACTAAAGAGAAAATTAAAAGACCTAAAGAATTCTTGGGTTCAATGTTCTGTTTTAGGGACTAAGCTGGGGCATCCTCCTCAGCTTGAGGTCCCCCACATGTCCTTGGGGAGGAGGTTCAAGGTCAGAGAGCAAGATCCTGGTCTCTCAAGTTCACCTTACATTGAAGGTCCTCACTCCTGTGTCCCTCTAAAAGTGTCCAGCAAATGGTGTGACAGAATCGAATTCTGCACACTCCGCACACGTATGATGAAGCCGTCAGGAGGGAAGGCACGCTCGCAGTTTCTGAGCACGCCGTGACTGTGGCCGCTGTGAGCGCGCCGTCCTTGACGGACCTGGCAGTTTCCGTCTCTGCCCCGATCGGCCGCTGAGCATCGGAGGCAGAGCCTGGACTGTGCGCAGCCCGAGAGAGGAAAGGCACGAGCGGAGAAGGGGCACGTGCTGGGAGCGGCACTGTGCGTCCTCTCTGTGGTCTTCGCTGCGTCTCGTGAGGTACATGTTCTGTTGCCAGTTTTGAGAATGATGAATCAGAGGCATAGGGCGGTCTTATAATTTGCTCAAGGCCACATCCAGGAGTAGGAAGCTGACTCTGAAACGCTTGGAACTTCTACCAGGCCGTGCCAGCTGAGAACGGGCTTTAAGGAGGACAACTCCATGCTCTCTTCTAGAGTGAGAGGAAGCTGGGGAAGTGGAGGCTTTCCGCCGAGGCCCAGGCCGGCACGGGAGGCCAGCGCTCACCTGACGGGCAGTCCTGGGTGGCACGAGGGCAAGGCCGAGAGGGCCCAGATGGCTTTGCCTCTGGCAGCGGGAAAGGAGCAGAGAGGCCAGAGGTCCGGCCGGCAGTGGTTCTCGAAGGGTGGCCCCCGACCAGCAGAGCCTGTCACCTGTGCGCTTGTGAGAAATGCAGGATGTCAGGCCCCCTCTTACCTGTTGTTCAGCACATCTGGGGATGGGAACAGGAAATTGGATAAGCCCTTCGGGCGAGTTTTAAGCACAATGAAGTTTGAGAACTCTTGCTGCAGGGAGACCAAGGATTCGGATCTGCGGTTGGAGGCAGAGCGGGGAGCTTAGCTGCTGAGGGAGAAGACGCTCGGTGGATGAGACTCTGAGCCAGTCAGCAGTGTGAGAGATGGGATTCTGGAGGGACGAATAAGAACAACGAGGCACTGGGAAGACGGGGACAGTTGCGGGGCTGGGACGTGGCCTACAGCCAAGACCGTGTTTGAATCTCGCCTCGGTCACCAACAGCTGAGTGGTCTCCGGCGCTTCCTTTCCTTACCCTGAGCCCCACTGCCTTAGGCTTTCGTGGTGATGGGCCGTTATAACTTATCCGTGGGATCGCTTTGCAAAGCAAGTTAACATAAGTGTGCGTGCCTGACTCAGAGCGGGTAGTACGTGAGCTTGGATTTCAGTGGGAAGCCGAGTGGGTGGAGCAGATCGGTGACAGAGGGCAGCGAGCGGTTCCCTTTGCTCTCGCTGCGGGCCTGGCCCATCCCCGTCACCCCTGTGGTCGACACGTCCCATTCTGGTCTGCAGCAGCCCAAAGTGACTTGGAAAGGTACATTCTCAATTTGGACTTAACATAGTGAAGCAAATATTTCGTCTGTCTTCTGTGAAGGCAAAAGCTAAGTATGTTCCACAGAGGACAAAAGGGATGGGTTTTCTCCAAGTTAGTTATAAATTTTGTGCTGTGTGGAGGTTGGGGAAGGAGCTCGATGGATGTGCCCAAGCCGGTGGCGCCATGCGGCATGACGATCACGCCCCCGGAGGGAGAGACCCGGGCCTGGGTCAGCCCTGGGCTGTGGCTTCCGAGCCGGGCCACCTTAGCAAATCGTCGAATCTTTCTGAATCGCAGGCTCTTTATTTTCAGAAGAGGGATCAGCCTTCATTTCTTAGTATTGTGAGGAGTGGAGAAAAATGTGGGTGGGAACATTCCTAATGGAGCCGGGCACGTGTAAGCTGATAAACTTTTTCTGAATCTGAATTCCGTATCCAGCCTTTGCCCTACAGAAAGCAGGGGAAGCCACGGCCCTGCTGCCCTGAGCACAGGCCGTGTCCGTG
The DNA here is from genome assembly GCF_014176215.1 of Rousettus aegyptiacus. Classification (NCBI taxonomy): domain Eukaryota; kingdom Metazoa; phylum Chordata; class Mammalia; order Chiroptera; family Pteropodidae; genus Rousettus; species Rousettus aegyptiacus. The sequence continues at coordinate 8,051,742 of NW_023416290.1, read as the reverse complement.
GTGGCCCTGCGTGTTCGCACGACCCAGTCGCGCGACCCAGTTCCTTTGCCTGTGGGTGTTTCACATCCCCCACGCAGCCTTGACTAGGTGGGGAAGAATGTTTGCCAAGCGGTAAATCAGCTTCTCTGTGCCATGTAGGATGTTTTGGGCCCTGTCTCTGTCTTACGTCTGCATTTTCGGGTCTGGGGGGAGGGGAGCTTCCCCTTTCCTACTGTCTCGTATTTAGAGACCTTTGAGCTGGGAATGGGGTCTCTTTTTGGCCATCGTGAATGGGACCAAGACAAGAAGCAGCTGGGAAGCAGCATCGTTTCATGGGCACTGATTTTTATTGTAGTGCCCGGAGGACTGCGAGGTGGGGAACGTTTTTAGTTTCTGTGAGTCTCTTCTACAGGGATCACGAAAGAGAAAGAAAAATCAAACAATCAGTCTGTTCTCCTGCCCCAGGCTCCATAATTTGCCTTTTACTTTCTACATTTTCATATTTGAGCCTGAAAAGCGGAGGGCCAAAACAATCAGCAACAGATGTCCTCGCGCAATCTGCACGGTGCATGAATTCAGTTAGCATGCAAATTGTCATCCTAGGGCGATTCCAGGGGACTGCTGGCAAGACAGCCGGCCTGCTTTGCAAAATAGATAGAGGGCATGATTAAAACGTCTGGATCCAATCATATGTTTAATTAGGATCCCTTTTTTATCTCAACTACAATGACTGGTAGCTATTATGACACGATATTGAAAATGTGTATGACGCAATGGTGGCACTTGGAAGGCTGATAGGTGGTCTGTGTTTGATCCAAATGATCAAAGCTCTCCTCGCCATGGAGAGCCCCCGCTCCTTCTCCCTCATCTGACCCACTTAGACGAGCACAATGTGATTTACAGGAGACAGTAGATGTGATTTTCATTCCCCAAGAGCGGGGGCATCGATTTTGCACCATTTCCCCTGGAAACACTGGGACCCCGCGGCGCGGGGCCCACGAGGCATCGCTCACGCGCCAGCTTTGATTTACTCTCCCGTGTTCAAACACTTTCGATTTGTATTATTGGTACAATTAGAGAAAGACAAAAAAAAAAAAAAAAAACCTTCAAAGCTCTGAGAAGAGAAACTTTCGATTATTTTGTTCTATTCATACATCCAGATTATATTTTTGGGACTTTAGATAAACCTACACGTGAATTTCTCACAAGACGATATATCAAGCATGAAGTTTAACAACATGGTTGGTATAAAGGCTCAATTTCACTTCGAAAGTGTGGAAGTGGCATCAGCTGAAACTGCTATTGTGTCCCTTATGAGAAATAATTTCTGTGGGATTTTTTTATTTTTTATTTTTTGGTCCTTCAGCTGAAACTGGAAGGCAGAGAAGTAGGGAGCATAAAAACGAGCTGGAATGAAGTGTTTCCCTCCGGGCAGAACCTGGCCGTGGCTGCACGCACCAGATTGTGATCTCTTTTTCCTAAATAAATTCCTTTTGCAGAAGGAAAACAAAAACAAAAACGAAAAAGCAAACAAACCCTCCCTCGGTGGGTGTGCCTCGTCGTGGGGACTTTACACATGTCACCAGCACTTCGAGGAGAACTCAGCTTGCCAACAACTTGGCGAGGATGCCCGGCCTTAATTTGGACTACACTTTATGAGATAAAAGGTCCTTTACACATTTCACAGCTAGGTGGCCGTATGTTTTTCACATACCAAATGTTTTTTTTTTCCTAGAACTTCGTATAAAACTTGGGCCGTGGTTTCATGTACACTTGTTGCTCTGTTTTAGAGGCGTCCCGCCTTACCTTGCTCTTCTTTTACATTGCTTACTGTTGTATATAAAAAAAACCCAAATATATATTCTTAATTCACTAAGAACTTGCATCCGGTATTTACTTACAGCATGCTCGGCACTGAGCGTTGAGCTGGGGGCCGCACGGGCTTCAGCCGCCTTGCTCAGGCTCACACCCTGCCCTCCGGGATGTGCAGCCTGGTACAGGTTCTACAGTGAGTCGCATCTGAGCCAGAAGCAAAGGTAAAGAGGTGGATAGAAAGGCAGATAAGGCCAGAGGTGAGGAGTTGGAGCGGGAGGCAGGGAGAAAGCTTGGGCAGGAGGGTGGGCCTTGGAGGACGAGAAGCGGCTGGCAACTAGTGCTCCTTTCTCGGCCGCGTCCTGCTGCTGCAGGCTCCGGGGGAGGCGAGGGGAGGCGGACAGACCGCGTTCTGGATACGAGCGCGCTGTTTGCTGCCACGGGCTTCGGCTCCAAACTCTGGTTGAAATTCTAGCTATTCTCAGCTAAGATGAACCCTGGGTGAATCACAAGCACTGTTTGTGTATCTGTGACCTAAGGTTTACCTTAAAAATAGGCTGGATGACCTATTTAGCTCTGACCCTTAATCCACCCCTTTCGATCCTATACTAATAACTAACTTTTATTGAGCTCTTATCATGTGCCAGACATTGTACTAAGCATTTAGTAGGTTTTTCTCATTTAATCCTCTGAGGTAAGTACAGTTTCCCAAAGATTCAGATGAAGAAAGTGAAGCACAGAGAAGTTAAGTAACTTACCTATGGTTGGGGCTCTAATAGTCAGCATCAGAATCTGGAAGTCTAACCACTATACTGAGCTACCTAAGTATGTACTGGTGGCGAGAGGGTAAACGTAAGGAAAGACTGAAAAACTTAACGAGAGAAAAAGATGAGGCTTACCCATTATTCCTGCTACCGAAGCGCCATCTCTGAATAGCACGGACCAGTTTTGTTCTAGCTTCTGCTTGCACCTCACTCCGCTGTTTGGGAGAAGGAAAGAGGTGCGGGGCGTGAGAGGCTCCTGATCGTGAAGTGTGCGCTGTAAGGCTAGGACGAAAGGTTGGAGTTAGAGCAGTGTGAGCAGAACTTAAGCTGGTCTCCGACAGCTGAGGCGCTGCGTGGGCAGCACGGAGGAGCGCGCACTCACTTTGGGTAGCACGTCACCTAGAAGGTGGAGGGACAGCAGCAGCGGAAACTAGGGTGGCGACCAGTGTGAAGGCCGCAGAGCCGCGCGAGCGTCCCGCCGCTTGCCTTGGGGACGGGGGACCTTGTGGAGGTCTCGTAGCAGGTGCCTCTCACTTCCGAGGTGGCCCGCACTCTTTTCCCTTCTTGCGATGGACAGTGTTTGAACGACGCGGCGTACTGCGACAGTGTGGCATGGAGCTCTCACACAATCCCACGGTGAGGGGCATACTGGGAATGCCGAGGGGGAGGAAGTGACCAAGTGTCACCGCTTCGGGGGCGTCAGAGCACTTTGCATGTTCTCAGCAACTAGATCAACATTCTCCCAAATAGTCTGTGTTTACACGTGGAAGCCGGCGTGCCCTTCAAATTCAGCTACCTTGCGATTAAGAGAAAGACTTTAACGGTGATTTATACTTTATCAGAGTGTGCTGCCCGTGTGTGTGGTCAAATATGAGGTCATTTCCCCACCATGAGTCAGGCTGGGTTTTGCACTGTTTTCTAGGACTGGAGATGGCTCGGCCCCGATCTCTCCCTGCCCACTGCCTCACCCGTTCCTCCGCGTACCAGTAACGCTTTGTTACGAGTTTGGGCTCTGGGTAGTTCTGTGACTCTGGAGTTCCTATGAGTCCATTAGCAGCACAATCCGAGCCCGTCTTCCAGGCATTGTGAGAAGAGCATCTTTTCACCTTGGGGTTTATCTAGAACCTTTTCTGAGGGAAGCCTACACATTTTCTTGGTTGAAATAACTCACATTTAATTTAATTCACACTTTAAAACTCTAACATACTGTCATATCATTGTATTAGTTGCCTGTGGCTATTGTAATGAACTGGCATGAACTGCTTGGCTGAGCACTATGGAAATGTATTCTCCCACAGCTCCGGAGGCCAGGAGTCTACGTCACGGTGTCCGCAGGGCCCTCCCTGCTCCCGCCAGCAGCTCTAAGGAGAACCCTCTCCGGCCTCTTCTGGCTCCTGGTGGCTCCGGACATTCCTTGGCTTGTGGCCGCGTCACCCCAGTTTCTGCCTTTGTCTTCACGTGACCTTCTTCTTTCTGCATCTGTGTCTGTGTTCTTGTCTCTCAGCAGGACACTTGGTCATTGTCATTGGATTTAGGGCCCCCTTGGGGAATCCGGGGTGATCTCAAGGTTATTAATTATGTCTTCAAAGACCCCTTTTCTAATAAGATCATGTCCACAGTTTTCAGGGGTTAGGATGTGAACATATTTTTTGGGGGACCACTATTTAATCTACTACAGTCATACTCTCTAACTACACTGCCTTGATGAAATATTATACTACTCGACAACTGTAAGATATAGCACATATTTAAAAATATTATACCTGTTATTTTTAAGTTGTAGAATGATTCAGAAACATCCCTGGTCAGAGACTAGGAAAGATGTTTCCACCGCTCCGCATTAAACGCCTAGGGTTTGGGACCCGGGTCCACCGTGTACCAGCTGCAGGCTGGTACATCTCTCTGCTGCCCGAGCCTCAGCTCCTTTCTCTGTCACATGAGCTGATCGCTTTGGGTGTTGGAGGGCAAGGCGCTGTGCGCCTCACTTTGTAAACTGGGGAGCGGCGCGTGCAAACACAGGCAGAGGAGTTTGATGCTGTTCGAAGCGCGCGGGAACTTGCAAAGTGGTTCCGTTTTGGAGCGGCAGCTGCAGAGATGCTGCTGAGTCTATGAAGCTGTCCAGGTTTGGATCATGTAGCTTGAGCTAAACACTTTTAGTATGAAGCCACTAACTGCGAGTTAGGATTTCTTCATAAACAATGTACATAGACATGTACAGAAAACATCTAACGGTAAGATGTTAGGTAATGAAAAGACTTATTTCCCTTGGAGTCCTTGGCACGTACTTTTGGCTTCAGAAACAGCTCTACAGAGCGAAAACTGTCGATCTGGTCGCCTGCATTGTGCTTTTTGTCATTCAGCACCTACAGCCTATAGTCACGAAAAAGGAATCAGCAGTTTATGAAAGTACAACAGACTTATGGGAGGGTGGCTTTGTCAGATAAACACATTTAACTGGAAGGTTTTTATCACTGCAAAAATTATACAACAGAGAAATTTTAATGCATAGAGATCATCTTTAAATTAAAGTGCTAAGACTGGATTTTCAAAACCATTTGCTTTAATGGTACCTGAATAACTGTTAAAAAAAAATCAAAACTTTTGATTTACTGTTTTATCTCACAAACATTAAGTATTCTTTGTAGACAGGAACTATCTGTTAAAGTAATATTTGACATCTACTAAATCAAAAATAACTTTACAATGAAAGGCCAACATCTGTTTACTATATAAGAAAAGGGTGCTGTGTATTTTTACTGGAAGAATTTTCCTTTAATAATGCAGCCAAAAGTCATCTACACACACCAAACCAATTTATAGCCCAAACCTGTTGAATATCAACACAGCATCATGGGTACTTAGCAAGCCTTTATTTTTATCCGTATTACCCCAATTTGGTATTGAATTTGTATAGGAAATGTATTTGTCTTTCTCCCCCCCCCCCTTTTTTTTTTGAGGGAAAGGATATCACAGCAATAAAAAGGCGTGGGATAATTATTAATCGAGCGAGCTTCAGTCTTGTCAGTGCTGTTGACTTTGATTCATTATACTGGCAGCTGACCTTTCTTATTTCAGAAGCAACCGAGCTGTTTTTATATTTTCAGTCAATCTAAGTAGCAGCAAACACAGTCTGTGTGTTCGTCCAATTCCACCTGAGACTGAGTCAGGGCAATTAGGAAGAGATCAGACAGAAGGCAGTCAACCTGGTAGAGCTTAGATCTGTGTGTAATCTCATACAGGTGCTGCTTCCTGTGCTCTGGAAAATCCCTCATCGCAAAACAGACCAACTGAGCCACACCTGGGTTTAAGCAGAACATCTGGACCTACTCTCTGCTACTCCAAATCTTCCCTAAACAAACGGCACTTTAGTGCAAGTCTGACACCAGAGATTTGTAAGCCCTATGTGCCCTGCCAAATCCAGTTTGATACAAAACACAGCTACCCTTCTCGAGTCAGATACATTACAGATATGATGCTCTGGTCATATATTTCAACTAGTCAAGTCTCAAATAATTTATGGAGGTCGTTTCCACCAATAGCAATAAATTTCATAATGGCATTAACAATTAAACAGGGAATTTTGGGGAAGGTTGAAGTCCAAAGTCTATTAAATGCCCTAGTTAGTGTTCATTGGTCATACGTTCATTAGTCATACACCATCGGCCGGGAAAGTCCTGAATATTAAATATGAGTGTAGATGTAATGAATGGAATGCCAGTTTTAATAGGTCTCAGTTTCCTTTTAAAAAAAATCGCATATCTGTTAAGCTGCTAAATTTCTAATTTTTACTTAAGGGAGCCACTTAATACTTAGATGTATAATTTGGGGAGAGTTTGGTAATTATTTAAAAGCCATGTATTGTAGATATACTCTGGGCAGGATTATTTTGAAATGACTAAATTTATAAGTGATCCAGCAAACAATCAGTATAATTTGCGTGGCCTGATACGTGGCCTGATACATGGCCTTTTTCAGTTAAGTACTTTTGTGGAATTTTGGCATTTCAGCTCAGGTGGATACCAGGGAGTAGGAATGGTCACCACGAAGAATGAAGGGTATGGGGTAGGTGTGCCTTTTATGGTTCCTATAGAATATGGTTCCTATAAAATTGTGAGGTGGAGATCATTAATATATGTGTACGTTTTAGATAAACACATCTAAATATATCTTAACAGTGTTAACATTTGAATTGCTAACCAGTTCCCAGTAGTGAATTTATTACACTTGCAATGCTACTCTGTTTATTGTGTGAATTCCTTAGATTCAGGTGATGTTAGTCAAGGATGGAAGGAGCGGTAGAGAAGGAGGCATGCAGAGTGCCTGTCGCCCATACCGACAGAGAGCAATCTGGAAGGCAGGCTCTGGGATGCAGTCTCAGCTCTGAGGGCCATGGTTAGTTTAGCAGATAGCTCTGACTTACCAAATGTTACCTAATATTCCTGAAGGATCGGAATCGAGAGAGACTCCAGGTCTCCTTCGGAATTCAGGGTGACACGGGCTGGTCCAGGTACTCATGAGGTAGGGTTAATGGGAAGGCCTCCTAGGTGAGCAGGTGCATCTTGGTAGTGGTGCAGCTTGGCACTGAATCAAACCTCAGTGCCCCTTGGTAGTGGAGTTCAGTCACCCAGATGATGGAAGCACCTGACTTTTTTCTCCAGAAATCTTTCTGCAGCATGGTTTGTTTTGGTTGGTGGACGCACGGTTATGACAGTAAATGTATGAATTAAATAGGCTTTCAGGTTTGAGAAGTCTCGAGTTGGTAGTTTTTGTCAAAATTTACTTTGCTTTCAAAATAATCAAAATCGTAATAGGTTTTGTCCCCCCCTCTGATCCTCATATTTTGTGACGTGAATGGAAAAGCTCCCCAGAAAGCTTTCTCGTGTCAGACTGTTGTACCCAGAAGCAGCGAGGGGTAATGAGGAGTGACGGGATCGTGCAGAGCCTGGGTCGCGGGAGCGAAGAACCAGGAACAAAGGGGAAAGCAGGCGAAGTACGTGAGGACACACAAATGGAAGTCAGGTGTTCTGCAACATTGACGTGGAGATGGCCTTTATAAGAGCACCAAAAAAAAAAAAAAAAAAGGTAAAGGATCGGAAAAAGAAACCGATGTGCAGAGCTCACGATCTGGAGAGAAACGGCTCTTCCCGGAGGGAGATGCGCTGTGACACAGACATATGATACTCGCCCTACAATTGGGTGAGGGTCGGAGAATTTTTGACAGAGAGCAATAAGTCCTGAAATAGGTGTCCAATGGAGAGTCTCCCAACGACAGAAAGAAAGCTAAGTGGAGCACCCCAGGTTCTAGGTAATGGAGACGATGCACTGCCTGGGCCATAGGAAACGAGTTCGCGAAGGCAGAGATCACGGCAGCAGATACTTGATTTCTCGGCTCTGGCACAAGGCCTGGCCCACGGGAGGTAAGTAGCGTTTGAGTGAAGCTGTAAAGGTGTAAAACTCAGCCCAGATTAGCAAGAACAGGAAAGTATTTGTTAGGCAACAGTATAATTACAGGGGAAAAGAATTTTTTATATAAAAGAAACTGTGAAAGGCGAAACAAACTGGCCTTCATATGAGTGAAATTTAGGTTGGAAGAATTAATCCTAAAACATTTTCTTGGAAAATATCTTTCTAAGTTTCCAATCGTGTTTTCCAATCAAAACATGCCCACTTGAGAATATAAACACAGGATAAAATTAAGTAGCCCTATCAAATAGTTTAGGAACAAAAAGAGAAAAAAGATAATGATTCCACACGGTACTTCTCTGCCAGAAGAAGGAGCTCATTGCACCTGCCGTATCACCGCTCGGTAGTGCCTGGTTGGTTTCAGGTTTGTTGAATACCCACATCATTTTGCTGAGGCTACATGATGCTTTTCCTCTGCACTCATTTTCTAAAAATGAGAATATAATTTTTTTCTACATAAGATCCAAGTAAGAAATACTTTCTCTTCTTTCTTCGAATGACTATACAGTGCTATGAAGAAGTTATTTTGTAGATGGGGACAAATAAGGAAGGAATTGATTGATTAAGAGACCTGAGTCTAGAATTTTAGTGGAATCTTTGGAAATGATTTACTATTGCCCTTCAGGAGACAAAGCAGGAAACAGAGCTTGCAGTGGAAAACTAAGGACATCTAATTGTTAATTTTGGTGTTTACTGAAAGGACTGATCTATAGATATTGTGAAGGCCAAAATTTTCAGGATCATGGTCTTTATTCCTTCACCAGTCACACAGGAGGCTGCCTGAGACACTCTGCTCACCAGTGCAGCTGGTGGAGGTCCATACTAGAAGGTCGGTTGAGTAGCTGCCTCTCCATGCTGGATCCAATAAAGAGATCAACCTCTTCACTTTCCCTTAGAGTCTTTAGCGGAAGTCGTGTTGGTCTCAGAGCTTTTGTTAAATCTCTAAGGTTGACGTTGATTAACTTTTAGATTAAGCCACATTCTGAAATGAAGTTTAAAATGTCTTAACCTTCATATAGGAATGGAACTCTCACCAGCCATTATTAGAACTCGCTGATGTTACAAATTTGTGGACGGATGTTATCCATTAAGGTGAAAGCAGAAAGGGGCTATAAAGCTGACTCAGAGAGCTAAGTACTTTACCTTCAGGGAAGCACATATAAAAAGCTGTCCCGAGCCGTATGTAGAGTAGTAGTTAAAGCTTTGAGCACCTGGTTCTTAACTGGCCAGGCAAAGTCATATAAAATACTGACATACTTTCTACTTACTGTTATTTTGATCTTTAGGCAGGTTACTATTTTTATTATATGCTCTTAGGAATTTAGCCTTAGCGATCAGTCAACCCAGAGAGCATTTACTGAATGCCAACCATGTGCCAATATAAATCTAAGATAAAGTTTTAGTTTAGGATGAGATTCCTCAGTATTTGCTTTGGTCTAATTCTTGGATAAATGGAAATAATAGTTACATTCAGTAGTTCTTAACAACCTTTCTCAGTGATTTGACAAGTTGACGTTTTTCAGAGTTCAAAACCTGCAAGGTCCTGCATGCCTGGTTTAGTTAGCTGATCTGGTTGGAAACATGGCATTAATGAGGCCAAGGTTCAATTCTCATGTGGTCTGGGCTGTTTTGAAGGAGAAAACCTGTTCCATAGCCACAGGCTATACTTCTAACTGCCCAGCTTCTTGGTTCGCCAACAATAGCTGTGGTTCCGAAGGGGGAGCGCTCTAGAGAGCGGGGCTCAGAGAAAAGCTTTATCACTCCCGGGGAAAAAAGGTCACATACTGTGATGATAATCTGGTAGATGATCATGTTTACCCCGTCAGGAAATGTGATTGTTGTTGAGGTGGTCGTCACAAATGGGAGAGTGTGGAACCCACGATTATCAACAATAAAAATCGGATCTCTGTGTGTGTGTGTAGTGGGTTTATGGAAAGCAATAGCTAATTTTTACTGAGCATTTCCTATCTGTCTATTATTGTTCTAAGCTTCAGCATACTGAATTTTCGTATGAAGTAGGCACTTTCAGCAGCTCTAATTTATGCGTAAGGAAACGGACACGTAGAGACCTTCGTCATCTTGCCTCAAGGCCACACAGGCAAGCTGATTCCAGAGCTCTTACATTAACCATCCCATCGCTGTGCTGCCGGAGAGGAAGTGCATTAGCTTGCCAGCCGGCTCCCCACTAGATGAGAGCTACCGAGGGGCCAGCTCCCAGTGCACTGGTGAGTGGCAGCTACGTAATGGTTTGACTGTTTGATTCTGTTGCTGGACCACCAGATTCACCAGTTAGCTAAAATTAGTCTATGAAATTTTCATCTGTTCAACACTTATGACACCTTAACCTAAAACGTGCATTTGAATGTTTCTTTGCAAAAGTTCTTGGGTGTTTTTAAAAAAAGCTTCCTAAATTAAAAGCTACCTTTGTTATCCACTCAATAAAGTGCCATATAAGCTACTGCATAAAATCGAATCAGACGTTCAAAATCAAAGTAACAAGCATGCCTTTTTCTCATCAGCCTCACAAACAAGTTCAAGTCTCCCGTATGGAAAAAAAAGTGTCCTGTTGGCCCCAGCTTTCCAGCAGAGTTCCCATCCAAATATCCTTGCTTTTAAGCTTGAATTTTTGTAACCACTCTGATTTCTTAATCCACTGCAATAGGCCTTCCTGCTCTATTCTACTGAGATAAGTCCCTCGAATATTACCAATCCTCTCCTGTCAGTCTATTGTAACTATTTTCTCCGGGTCCTTTTATTTTGTCCACCTTCGCTGCAGTGTCTGACCTCATCCCGATCCAAGTCCTCATATTCAGTATGCTGTATCATTCCATGCCTTGTGAGTTTCTCCTACCTGTCTGTCTGTTTCACTTCCTTAGCCGGCTCAAACACAGACATTGCCTTAAGTTCTTGTCCGTAGCCCTCTCCTCTGCTCTCCCCTGTGTGATCTCATCTTCATCCGTCCACTCAGCGGTGACTTCTGTATGGGAGACGCCAAAACTCTGGTCTTTGTAGTCTTGACTCTTGCCAGCACCAGACTTCTCTTTCCATCTCCTTGCTAGTCATTTTCCTTCTGGTTGGCCTACCAATATTTCAAACTCAGTTGTCCGAACTATGTTTCTTCTCCACACTGTTCTGAGATTTATGCCTTAGTTATTACTGGTTTTTCCTGTCCAACTTCCAAGGGTTTGCCAGATCTCGTTGATTCTATTTCTAAAAAATTTTGGAATCAGTCTGTTTCCAGTTCCATCATTATGGTAATAATTGAGACATCTTACCCCAAATTACTAAGCACCTATTATGTGTCAGGCATCATGCTAAGGACACAAAGGTAGATAAGCCTTCATTCCTGCATTTGGAGCCCTCCAGTTCAAGACAGGAGACAAAAGGAAACAAGTTCCCTGTGTGGCGGTTGTCGTAACGGAAGGAAGTGCGCACGGGGTGTCCTGGGCGTGCACGTGTGGGAGGACGACGTGCTGCTGACCCTGGGTGTACCCGGACGGGCGAACGCGCGGAGCGGTTTGCCTGCACGCAGCAGCTGCCCCTTTCTGAGCGCCGAGTACACACCTGATTACATGCGCAGTGTTTTGCTGACTTGGTGCACCACCAGCTGAGAGTGTTCGTTAAATGATATGTATTAGTCTGAGTGTGATCTGCCTCTCCCTTCTGGCAGGGATAATCTGAGTATTATGAAAATGTGCCTGCTCTGTGCTATGTGACCCGTGTGAAATCTAGAGTTGCCCTGTGATTTCACATTAATGACAGTAAAATACAGGAAATTCTATGATAAAAGAATCACTCCAAATTTTCAGCGAAGTTCTAACTGGAACTAGAAATAGAAGAAATGTATAGCAATGTTGATTTCCTCTGGATAAATACCCAGAAGTGTAATTCCTCGGTCAAAAGGTAGATCCGTTCTTAATTTTGTGAGAAACCTGCAGACTGTTTTCCGTAGCAGCTCTACCAGTTTGCAACCCCACCAACTATGTCTGAGGGCTCCCTTGTCGCCGCATCCCCGCCCACACTTGCTGTTTTCTGATTTATCGATGCCAGCCATTCTGACAGAGGGGAGGTGATAGTTCGCCGTGGTTTTCATTTGCATTGCTCTGATGCCTGGTGACCTTGAGCATCTTTTCATGTGTCTGTTGGCCATCTGTGTTTCCTCTTTGGAGAAGTATCTGTTGTACAGCAACATCGAAAAAAAAATTTAACCCTTTATTTTAAAAACTTTAAAGAGCTTAATTTAGTTAATGGTGGAAAAGTAGTGTATTAACTCCAAATTTCATATTTAATCCATATTCTTGTGTTTTGGACCTTATGTTATTGAAATTATTACTATATGTCAAAATGGGCAAATATTGGCAATTTTATATGGCTCAACCTAAGAAATCCATAACTTTATTATTTTTTTTTTTAGTTATTGGGACCAGTAGAATTGCAGTGTGTATTCTGTTTCTTAAGGTAATCAGGGAGAGGTCACCTTTATGGCTCAGACATCAGTATTCTTTGTTCTTATCTGATTGCGTCGACTTTCTCATTTCAGTAGAGATTCTTGAAGGTTTACTACTTTACTCTCTAGGACATGAATATATATATATAAAGTGTGTGTGTATGTGTGTGTGTGTGTGTGTGTGTGTGTGTGTATTTTTTTGGGGGGGGGTTGGTTCTCAACAAAACACCATTTAGAAATTTGCACCTAAGTAGTTCTTGGATTTAGAGCTCCCTGAGAGAGCTGTAGATGTCAGAGGTGGGAAGAATTAGTTCTCTCTTTTTAAAGACACAGCATCTAAGATTCAGTCAGGATTGTTAACATACCTAACATTATGCAGCTAACAATTTATAGAGTTAGGACTAGAGCTCTTTCTTTTTGCAGAAACTAAGGATATAGTCAGGAGCTGAGGGAGAGGGAGAAGGAGACAGGGAAGGAGGGAGGGAGGGAGAAAGAAAGGGAGACAGGGAAGGAGAGGGAGGGAGGAAGGAAGGGAGAGAGAAAGGGGGAAGAAGCGGAGGCATTTGGAGGATTTATGACAGTATTAAATAGTCAGCCTTATCTCTGAGCAACCACAACCTTTAAGATTCACAGTAACCCAGACTCCCCCGGCCACCACGCTGATTAGGGCGCCTTCTTGCATGATCGTTCCCACCAGATCTCTTGCCTTCCCTTTGATCTCCATGTGACCAGTGGAGCTGTTCTGTGGCAGGAGGAACAGGTACTTATGATTCCAGGGGCTACATGAGATTTGGTCTTTGATTCCCCAACCTGGGAAACATAAAAACATGTCTTTAGAGATAATCAGGTTCTAATGTAAGATATTCAATTACTTTGACATATTTACTCTTATTCTCATTCCTAAAGAACCATATACAAGATTAAATGGAAAAAACATTTCCACTACTTTTCTGTTTATATGATCTTTGGAAATTTACTCAAGGAAATTAATTTTAGGAAAATTTTCAGATTACCAATTGCATTCAGTGTGGATTTTATTTATGTATTAATATAATATAACTCTCAGTTTTCTGTTTGGCCAAAATGTGTAATCCAAAGTGGAAGGCATAATTTTTTGACATGATACTGTATTTCAGAGGCTCTCTGGACATATTTCAGAGCTGCGTTATTTAATTAATAATAAAAATGATTTTGAAAATATAATATTGCCAATAGAGCAAAGGTATTAATTCTAAAATTATCCTACTTTCAGAGTTGATATGTTTGAAATTTTTTAATTAAGGAAACCCAGCAGTTGAAAACATCATCCCATTCTTCTGTAAAACGTATAAAAGAATGTGGAACTGAAATGGAGTTTGCTAAGAAAAGTCACTAATTGTCTTGGTGCACTGACAAAGTTCTCGCAGTTCTCTTTGAACATTTGAAATTCTATTCTGTCATGCTCTGGACAGGCTTTTAGATTAAAAAAAGAAAAAGTTGGCTAATTGACCTATTTAAAGCTCTTCTCACCATGTCACCAGCCTGAAGACCAGAGTGCTCTTCGAAAGAGCTGGGTTTTTTATGAGGTGTTAAGTCAGCATTGCCAAATGTGTCTTGGTGGAGCCTCTCTACCTCATAGCAGAGCGATGCAGGCTACTTGGTCATTCATGTATCTTTAATAGCGTACGATCAACCCTTCTTATAAGGAAATGTGTGGGATGTCTTGGTTACATATAAATCATCATGAATAGAATGCATTTGTATTTATATAGGATTGAGGCCAGGAATCCCTCCATGTATCCATTTAATTTGTTCTGCAGACTTAAAAATATTGGCAGGACAGACTACATGCACGGCATCTTGAGTACTGATGCATTCTTGATACACTGATGAAGAAAAATGGGTAAACCAGCTTGGATTTCCTAGGCTTTTGGCAGGAGCAGGAGGATTTGGTTTCCAGAGTACAGTTATAATCTCTTACCTCCATGTGGTCCTCTCTCGTTCACAGTGTGCATCATCTCACATTTGCCGTGTTGTGTGAGTCTCATAGCTCCCCTGAGGGCTGAGCAGGCAGGTGCGTAATACCCTCGATTCGAAGTCTGAGAAACTAAAACCTAAGAGAATGCTTGAAAATGTAGTGAGAATGGTCTTCAAATCCAATGTTCTTTCTAGTACTTTAACCACGGGAGCTTCACAGTGTGGTCTCAGGAAGTTTGAAAGACAAAGCTTTAAAAATCTTTAATCTGCAGCATTTGGTTGCTCAGGTAATAGACTAAGCTGGTGCTCATTTTCCCGTGGTTGGAAATTTGATGATAGAATTACCAGCCTCCTTGAAAGTCTAGCCTGAGAATAGCATGGATGGAGATGCATAGTAGAGACAAGAGGGAATTTAGGCGTCTAACCCTCTTTGGGCAGGTGGAGGTGGAGTGGAACGAGAGCTCAGGCAAATATTTTCGTGATACTTAGGTGAGTTCTTAGAGTTTGGATTCTAAATATATCGAAGCCTCATTATACCATTGTTTTGGAGGCTTATGCTTTAGAATAACCTTATAGGTGGAATCTGGACCTTCTTTGATGAAGTCCCAATTTCTGTAATTTAGTGAAGAATGTTATAGACATAGGCTGATATTAAGGCTGTCCTTTAATTAAGGCTGTACCCTTTCGTAGTGTTTGCTAAATAAAGAGGAAAAAATTCTATTCTTATTATTGTTATATGGATACTTACGTCTGTCTTGCTCTTCCAAACCGAATTGTAAATTCTGAAAAATGGGGATTAAATACTATATATACTGGCTGTACAATAAATATTTGTTAAATTAAATTATTTGTGTAAAATTTGCTGGGTGCCTTTCAGGCATATACTTGCAATATATTCCATGTCCCTATGCAATCGATCTTTTGTCCAATTTTTTTTAATAATGTTTTTTATATAATAGGTTTTTATAATGATTTTGATTCACTTATTCACATATAAAATATCTACCTACTTCAGTAAAATGGTTTTGACCTTGAATTCCATGGCTATTAAATATTTGATATATGCATGTCCAGAACATAATGAGTGGACTAGCATGAAGGTCACTATAGTATCATTTAGTGATTTAGTGCTGTACTTAGTTGAAATTCCAGCTCTGAAATGTCTTAGCTGTGAAACTTTGGGCAAATAACGGTTATATACCAAGCCCAGTGTCTGCATTTGTAAAACAGTAAGGATAGCTCCTAAGAGTATTGTGAAAACTGAATGAAGAATGCATAGTACTTGTCATATAATAAATTCTCCTACATTAGATGTTAAAATTATTTCGATTCGAAGGTCTTTAGTGATGGATATACAAATGCTTGTTCCCAGTAAGACGATTTTAAGATAAATAATATCCCTGAGTGGGAATTGGTGCCACAATTTCCCCCCCAATCTGAGTAAAATGTCATAGATTTTATGTTTCAAAGTAAAGATAGGTATGTAAAATGTTTGGAAAATGAAATTACACAACCAAGTCACATTTCTAATTGATTTTTTTCATCGTAACTGTGGGCGTTAGGTCATGCCGGAAGTTATTTTTCATGCACGAAGCATGCATTAAGCATTTGCTTCCTTCGACCTGCATTTGCTTCCTTCGACTGGCATTTGCTTGCCGTGGCCCGTTCTCCCCACTGCGTTTTCCAGAGATGGCAGCACTTGCCATCCACGTGTATCTCGCCTCATCTGAAAACACTGCTGAAGTCGCTGCAACTCTCAGGTGCTAAATTGTATTTTAAGGGTGCCAGGAACCCTTTGGCCATCAAATGTTTACCAGCCTTTAAGAGGCAAGTACTTCCTTATTACATAAAATCACTAGTTACACGGTTGAGTGGTTTCTTTTATTTGAGCGGTTTCTGACAGCTGCAGCAAAGTGAAGGAAAAAGAAAAGCCAAACAGATTAGAGAGAACTCAAACATGATACGTGTAGTAGTGACTCCTAACTTCACTTGATGGTGGGTGTTTGCTAAAAATGCAGTTACCCAGGCCCCTTCCCTAAAGATCCTGAGCCAGTGGGTTTGGTGGCGTCCCAAATCAGGTGTGTCAGATGATTCTTCTGGCCAGTTCAGAAAACACTGTGTATATGGAAGCCTACGAGAGTACAAGAACGGCCTCAAAGAAATGCTCTTTATTTTTCTTTTACGTGAGACATATTAATAAGCAAAGAGAGACAGCAAGGAAAACAACCTGTAATATTTTTTCTCAGAATTAGTGTAGCTGTTAACAACTATTACAAATGGGGCTCTGAAGCCAGACTCTCTTGAAATCCAGACTCTCCCACTGCCAGTGTGATGTTGGGCAAGTTAAATAATTTCTTTGTGCGGCGATTTCTTTATTTGTAAGAAAGGCATGGTGATATCACCTACTAGGGCTGCTTTGAAGATTAAATGAGTCAATACATATAAAAGCCTTAGAATAGTCCCCGGAAGTCCAAATAAGTACTCAACCAATGTTGGCCGTCCTCGAAAATCATGTGAGAGTTATTCATAGCAGCATTCCTAGCACTACTATCACCACGACGTTGTCGCAGCTGGTGTTTTACAAAGACGACAGTACTTCCCATCGCACGTGTTCTTCCACAATGTGACCTTGCCGCCCGCCCCCCCCCCCCTGCCCCCATATCAAGAAGAGAGTCTGATTCCTTTCTTTGAATTTGGGTAGGACTGTGACTGCTTTGATCCATAGATTGCAGTGGGACTTCCACGGGTTGGTCATAAAAAGCCATGCTACTTTCTAGAATACTCATGCTTGCCCTGGGATGACATGTGAGAAGTTTGGTCACTCTGAGGCTGCCATGCTGGGAGGAGGCCACGGCACATGGAGAAGCACACGGCTGCTCAGGTGCAGCCCTAGTCTTTGACTGATCCCGGCCCAGACCTGTGAGCGAAGGAGCCTCTAGGTGATTGCAGTCTGCTGCTGTTGAGTCACCTCCAGCTTTGAAGACTTCGCAGCTGAGGTCCCAGACCTTGTGCAGAAGAGATAAGCTGTTCCTACATGCCCTGTCCAAATGCCTCACGCACAGACTAAAATGCTTGCTGTTTCAAGCCATAACATTTTGGAGTAGTTTGTTATGTAGTGATAGTCCCTGGAACATGCATCTTTCCAACCCCATGAATGTAGTGACCATGTCTTTGTTCACTACTCACTCTTTGTCACCTAGCACAGAGTAGCCCCCAATCTTTGTTGAACAACATCCTGTGTTTTAAACAATTCCTTATTGTGCGGTAACTACATAGTTTTCCATTCTCAGTTATTTTACTTATCACTTTAAATACCTGGAAATGGAATTGCTAAGTCATAAAATATTATAAATGGTTTTGATATGGAGATATCGAAACATTCGGTCGCTATTATTGCCTACCAAGAAGCATCCAGAGAGCCTATTGAAGTTGTACCATCAATGTATCTTAAAGAACTAACATGTGCTAATTAAATGCACATGACTAATTTATAAACCAGAATGATGACTCTCGAATAGAATCCCAATATATTAACTTTAAAACAAGAGGTTTCTAGTGGTTCTCTATTTGACTTCTAGGAGTCCAAGCAGGTAGTAAGGTGAAGTCCATAAACTACGTCAAATATTTCTGCAAACCTGACTTGTGAGTTCTCGAATTTAGGCAAGATGTGAACAAGCATGAGTTTCCTCTCCTTTGGCCAAATTTATAAGGTATCTTGTGTCGTTCAGCCATCGTGATGTTGAAGATAAATTTTGAGGCGTAGCTTCTACAGCATATACTGTTAGCAGAGCTACATACCACAGAGTTTCTGAATTGAACATATCCCATTTATCATTTGATAAGAGACAGTGTGGTGGCCAAAATCAAGGGCCCGTAGCAGTAAACAGTGCTTAAGTGTCTAATCCTCATTTGGGTAAATTACTGATTAATATCATAGCCATATTAGTGATTTATACAATTTCACGATATTACTATGAGCACTTGCTGATTTTGGGTCCTTGGGTAAAACTTAGATCTTATAACAGAGCACAAGTTTGAGAAATACAGATATATGTGTGGAGAGTGTTATTTTTAAGTGCTTAACACCAAAGACGAAATTAAGTTGTTTAGAAACATAAACTTATGACAAAAGGAAATTATTTTTTTCACATCTAGGATAATTACAAAAACTACCCCCCCACCCCACTTGCTAAAGAGTAAATATACTAGAATGGGAAAACATGGGGTCTTGGGGTCAGAGAACAAAGGGTTGAATTCTAGGCAGTTGATAGGGGACAGTCCCTGGACTTTGGCGCTCCTCATCTGCGGCACTGGGATAATGTCTCATCACAGTGTTTTGTGAGAACTAAATCAACACGTGAAAGACCCAGTCACAATGGGTGGTGTGCTGGTGTTCACTCGGTGGAAGTGGGGTCTTTCCAGGTAGTTGTCGCTGGCTTTCAGAGTTGGGAGGCATCTTCTTCTTTGGATAGTGCAGTAAATATAATATTTCTGGATTTTTTTTAGCCACCAGATAGTTCAACCTTATGCTAATCTGTAATTTTCTGAAACTGTCAGGTGAGATTACATCTTTCTTTACATTAATTGTATTACTGATAACCAAGGGAATAACCACACTTGAAAACCGCTTATACATGAATTATTACATAGATGATGAATCATGTCTGTTTTGCCATATTTTGTGTCAATTGCAGAAGGCTACTTCCTGAGTCTATTAACCTCTGACATTACATCGTATCTTTTGGAGCATGTGGATTTCTGAGCATTGACATACCCATGAATGAAAACGTATTCATAATAATATCATGGGAAGTCAACTTAGAATTCATTTGGTTTTGTTATAATTTCTACTGTATTGATTAGGAAACTGAAGTTCAAATAGGTTAAGGGACTAAAGGAAGCAGAAGCAAACTTAATAATCAAAATGCTTTCATTTTATGTATCTGGAGGGCTAGAGATTCATTGTGGTAAGACAGAGATTAGCTCTTGGAAATTACATCCTCTAGCCCAGCATTTTCCCAAAATTTTCCTGTGATTTTATGTCATAAATTTGATATTACCAAATTAATAATAAAAAATGTAAGTATCCAATTGCTAATTGAGAAAATGCTTCACGCTAGGTTTGAATAAGGTCTCTATTAAAACATTGGGCTAGTTTTAGAGAGTTCCTTGGCCGTAAAATGAGTTACGACGTTGAGACATTTTGAGTTGTAACATAAGGTGGCTTTACTGTGACAAATCTCCAGGTTGATTGCAATAATCTTAGTGCCCTTTGTTTACTTTTCATTTTGTCTTGAATATTAAATCCAAACAAAGTCACTGGAATAAATAACAAAAGAATGAAGTAAGTTCCTGGATGGATTTGAAGCTCAGTTGACTCCTTATATGGATAAACCGTATTAAAGCGCACATCTGTCTTTGGATATCAAGAACATAAAAATGTACATTAAATGCTGATAAAAGTGAGATTTGTTTATTTTTACACAAAAAAGATTTCATATTATCTTGCTTGCATAGGCACTGGAAGCAAGTATGTATTTAAAAGTCTGGAGTTTATACTTTTCTTCTTTTTCCTGGAAGTGAATTACTTTTAAAGCTTTTTTTTTTTTTTTTTCTTTTCTGAGCTCCCCTAACAAAATGCTATCAGATCAGAACAACTTGGCAATTAACCTTTGTCAGCTCAGTAACAAGAAGAATAGAATATACTGTAAACTTATCGCTGAGACCTCACCGTGGGTTAAAATCAACTGATTTCTTTCGTCATCTTATATGTTTGTTATTCTCTTGTGGTTGTACAATCATTATAAAACAAAGGGAAGCTTATATTAATCATTTTACTCCAGCAGTTCTCGTGAATGTTTCCTAGCATCCTTCCTATTTTTAAAAATTAGCGAGGCAAGTACCCCTTTTTTGGATGCTATTTTTAATAGCTGTAACTCCAAAAAGGGCTGAGGTGGAAGTGAGAATTTTCCAAAGGTGATCAGACACCTATGGATTTATTCTTTGTGGTAAAGGAACTAAAAGAGAAAAAGATAAAAGAAAAAGTAGACTATTTGCCAAAAAAGATTGTCGGTAGAACGTTGCCAAAAAGCTGCCTGTGATATTGGAAATATTACTTGCCTGTTTTGAATCAGTTTCGGACCCCCTTCGGTTGACCCCTGCCCCGACCTGCCAGTGCCCCCACCCCATCCCGTTACCTAAGAGGCTCGTTGTTTTTTAATTGACTCAGAGTGGAGAAGGGGATTGTGATGAGAGAAAGGAATAGAAATAAAAGTGCTTTATTTGCAAAATAGGGAGTTTTCATTCAGTATTTCCCACTCTACATATTTGGAAGGACGTCAATTGGAAGACCACGATGAGTGATTTCCGGATATCAAAGAGGAATCGCTGGTTATTTCTAATAGAAAAATCCATGTATCTTTTAATTTGTTTGGTAATCTTCTCTTTGGTCAGGTGTGTGAAACTAGACTTGTTATCTAGCGTCTGTTATTGTAAGATGTCATGTAATAGTGCACACAGGCAGCTTAAAAACCATGGGTTTCTCCTGCTCAGGCCCTAAAGCATGTCTACCCGATGGCAGCAGCATAGGACAAAGTCAGCGACAGGTCTCGTGTTAATTTTATTTTTTTTATTTTTTGCAATATTGTGTCAAATATCTAGTGGGACTTTCCCCAGGCCAGTTTTTGGACCACTGCGGGGTGGAAGGCAGGGAGAGAGAGGGCGGGGAAGGCGGGACTGACTGCCGGGGGGCGCAGATGACTTCACCCTGGTCCTGTGCAGTGTGTGGTGGCGGCTTACCGACTGCCATGGGCTGAACCGCACGGAACTGCTGTTTTTATTGGCGAAAGTGGTTACGTAGCAGCCGTTGCATCTGCTGCCGCAGATAGGCAGCAGCGAATGCCTGCGCTCTCATTAATGATCAGGGTAACGCATGTTTATTGAGTCCCGCCTCATTATATAAGAGTGTGGAGGGCCGAAGGCATTTCTAGAGCCCCTTGGCCTGGGGCTAGCGTGCTCGTATTTCCTTCCTTTTCGGTTGAGTCCTGCAGGCCTTTTAAGACTGGGCTCTAAACCACTCTCTCTGGGAGTTAGGGCGTTTTGTTTCATTATCTGCTTATTTTTGCTCTTCAGAGTTCCTGAGTTTTACATTAGGGTGATTAACTTGTATATGTAATTTTTGTCTTACTTTTCCATTTAATATATATGTTTATAACATTAGAAAAATATTTCATGTTATAAAATTTTTATAACTATATTTCAAGGTTATGAAATATTCCTTTAAGTGGATAGTTTATTAGCCATTCTTGTATTCGAAGGATGTTTAGGTGGTTGGGTTACTGTCTTTGCGCAGAAAATTTTTCCTGTTATTTCAGATTATTTCCCTAGGATAGAGTCCCCAAAGTGGAATTACTTGGTCAAAGGGTACGAACATAGAAAAATCTCTTGATACATGTCAACTAGAAATAGCTGTATTTTTAATACGCTTGATATATGAAGTTTGACTCCTCATCAGTCACAGGATGTGTTAAAAACTGTTTAAAATGACTTGCTTGCATGGTGGTCCACAGCCATATTCAATGACAGTGGTAGAGCCCGGATGAAGGGGGAAGTTTGGAGTTGCTAGTATCAAGAGGACCACTAGCTTTTCTCAGAGGAACAACCTCTGAATAAGCTGATACCAAAAAGAAAGACCAAGTTTCTGAAGTTTCTGATGCGTAAGAGATTTCCTCAAGTTCTGTTTGTAATTATTTTGCCTGGAGGAAATGAGGAAAAAGGAGACCAAGTGTCAGCCTATGTCTGGGGAATTTTCTAAAGAATAAGTTACAATTTTCACACCTTAGGAAAGAAGATGTAAAATGATATGTTTGGGTTTAGACAGTGTGTTCACTTAACACATGATAAATGAGAGATAATGTAGATCATACAGGGCCCTGATGGTTATGCCGTTGCTTTCTTCCTTACTCACTACAGTGATTAAAAAGGTCTCTTTTCCTTTTTAAATATCTATCAAGCTTATTTTTAATTCCTGCATATTAACTATAACATTCCTCCCTAAATAAGATCAAACAGTTGACAAATTCTACTTAGACCCTAACTTCTCTGGGTCTGAGGAGAAAATAAGCCTATGAGGAACAAGTGCCTGCATTCGATGTCACAGCGTTGGGTGACATGGGCAGTGGGGAACTCAGGGAGAGGGAATGGGATCAGAGTCAAGGTGTGACTGCTGTGTGCAGTGCCATCTTGCTTACTCAGATGATGCTTTGAGACCAACTTGTCCTAGAACCCAGAAAGAAGGCCCAGTCATGATCAAGTCATGGTTCAAGTGGGCTCCTGAACATCACATGAATGACAGCTTCACCCAGCAAGGGGAGTGCCTTGCCTTGGGGCCAGAGCAAAGCATCAGAGAACAGGTGCTCGCCAGGGCCTCTCACAGCCACTTCTGTGGGAGACAGCAGAGTGTAGTGGTTTGGAGCATGGGCTCCAGATCCAGACAGTTTATGTTAGAAACTGGTTGCTACCTCTTGCTAAGCTGTGTGACCTTGGATGAGTTACTTAACCTCTCTGTGCTTCAGTTGTTTACTCACCTGTAAGATGGGCGTAATAATAGTGCCTGCCTTGGGAAGGCTGCAAAGATTCAGTGATTTAATATACACTAAGTACTTAGAATGGTGCTTGGCATGTAGTAGGTACTGTTTATTTTTTTACTCCTAGTGTTTTAAGATAAACATCCAAACAGGTAACAAAAAGTTTTTAGTATATTTTAAATATGTACACTTAACAGATTCACCTTTTACACACAGTACAGTGACTGTATGGATAGCTTCATCCGGGGATCAGGTCAAAAGTCTAAATTCAAGGTTCTCTGTGATGTGAGATGACAAACGGGCCTCCCGGTGCACCCCATTCAAGGCGCTGGTGTTTATACCCTGATCGCTGTGCCGGCTAAGTAGGTCTCTTTTCCTTTAAGTAGTTGGTATTGAGAGTGCTCTGCTCAACTGAACCATTTGTTGGGCTGAGGAGGAACTTTGACGAGGTGTCTCGGCCTCCCTAACATTTCCACCTGCTTCATAGCAGTCATTTGGAACAGAAAACGTATTTTTGAGGTTCCGCACATTAGCACTCTTGAGATCTAGAGGGACGAATGGTGTGTCGAGCTCAGGACGAGAGAGAAAAGCAATCGGACTGGGATGGTTCATGGAGCATTCGTGGTTCCCTTGGTGCCCTGACACTGTGTGGTCGCGTGCAGGGTCAGACGCTGGCTGTAGGAGGTGGTGCAGAACCAGGCAGAGTTTCTTGTGTTTCTCTTCTGGTTGGAGGAAACCGAAGAATCCAGGACATACCAACACCAGCCATCCTGTGCTTGGGAAGGCGATCTGGAGTAGCGATGCTTGAAAATGCCCACTTCTGGGTTAAAAGCAGGAGATGTTGCAGGTCCTTCTTTGCACTTAGACATTTGGAAGAATACTGTAAAACATTCACACCTGTGTACAAGGTCTTTGCGGAGGACTAGAAGACCTCACATCTCGGCCAGACTTGCGAAAATCCTTGGCATTAAGAAACGTGGTGCCTGAAATACGGACCAGGAAACGCTGGGCATCTCCACTGTTCCAGAGACCAGAGATCAGGGAGAGGTGCGTCATTTCATCTCAGCAGCGTGAACACCCCGCGTTTCAGCGAAGAACTGCCGCCGACCGCGGGGCGCTCGTATGTGCCTGTAGTAAGCGCGCGGCCTGCTTTTTTCGGCAATTCGATTTAGCTGTTACGTAAGCTGTTTTCATAGCTCCCTCCACCCCCTGGAGAATCATTTTTCCTTGTATCTCGGCATCCATGTCTCACAATAAAGCATCTAATTATGAGATATTCAGAGTATCTTTGATCTTTTGTTTTTCTTTAATATATACTGATCTGTAAAAAGGCAAAATTTATAAACAATGTTGGTTTCTACTTAAATTATATCTTTCGACAGTAAAATGGACTCTAGTAGACCTGAAAGATGTAGTTGCTAAAAAACTGACTTAATGTTAAGCAAAAATTTAACTATCTGATTCCAGGACTATTAGCTATGTGTGAAAAGAAAAACTGCAAAACGTGAGTTGAAAAGATTCATTAAAATTCATGGCAAAACTCAGTGGGAATGAGTCAAATTGGAAAATATTGTTAAAGCTGTAGCAGAATGTGCGTTATGCCTCTAGGGTCATTTATTTGAAATCTTTCTCTCACATACACCATATATATAGATTTCT
Organism: Rousettus aegyptiacus; assembly: GCF_014176215.1. Classification (NCBI taxonomy): domain Eukaryota; kingdom Metazoa; phylum Chordata; class Mammalia; order Chiroptera; family Pteropodidae; genus Rousettus; species Rousettus aegyptiacus. Next base: position 8,027,077 of record NW_023416290.1, on the reverse strand, counting down.
ATCTGTTCCAAGTGTGCTCGAGCGCTCAGAAAGCAAGTTAAATCTCTCAGAAGAGAATTTCTCCCTCGTTTCGGAGAGTTATTTTTAATTTTGCCTCCCATGCGCTCGTGCCAGGTAGCTCTTTCCGCCGCCGAGGTCACTCGGTGGGTGTGCTGCTGCTCCCTGCCAGACGGGAAGAGTCACGGAACGGCCTCGGACACAGCGCCCAGTCGGAGCAGCGGTGGAAGGTGCTGGGGAGGGTTTGCTGGAGCAGCATGAAAAATAAATCCCCCGAGCAAAGTAGTGATTAATGAACCAACCGAAATCGTTGCAGAGTACCCTTACGCGCTTAGGGGTGCTGCTCTTTTTCGGTTTTGTACACGGGGAGATACAGTGTAACATTAGTTAGACTTCGGATTACTAATTTAGGAATAACATTTTTTATTAGACTTTTTAAAAATATCGGAATATGCTCTCTCACTATGACAAGATTCTGACTTCTTTTTTCATGTTTTGCCAACAGCCTTTTGAAGCATGGAAATTACATAGTGATATACATGTGAATAATAAGATATTGTCAAAATTCATCCTCGAGGTTGATAGTTAAACAAATTGACACATTTCCTCTATGGATTATATTATTTACGCAAAGAAATACAATCAGCATATTTATCACTGATCGATGGAAAGCTTTGTTCATGGGAAAATGTAAGCAAAAATTCTGTAGGCTGGAAATATTTAACTTCAGCGTATTTGTAGAATAACAGAATTTCTGAGACAAAGGTCTTAGACCAATATCATACATTTTGATTTTGGTGAGGAGGAAAGCAGACGATGGCTAAATGTAGGTGTATAAGTTGGTGTGTGTACTTTTTAGATGTGAAGAGGGGGAGTAAATAGAGTTTTAGGAAAGTAAAATACGCTTTCATTTCTAAATACTGCGTCTCACATTAAAGTAATCTATCAAGAAACCGAGCGATAAATCTTTAGCTTATGATTGTGGCGAGGGCCTCAGCTTGAATCCTAGCTGTACGCTCCCCGAGATGTCAGCACGTCTAAGAGGCTTGTCACGTGCTTGTCTGGGAACTATTTGAGAAAAGTCCAAGGCGTCTTCTGAGGGGCAGTGAGTCATCCTGACTGAGCGCCATCCTGAAGGGAAGGGCGAGAGGGTCGCAGGCCCCGGCGAATGGGGGGCAGTTTTGCATGTTGCTCATCTTTGTCTTCCACGTGCTCTTTTTCTCTTGGGGATTGCGCCAGACCCCAGTGGAGAAGACTCAAAGTGAGACCACTGAGGGAGGCTTTTCACTTTTTTACTAAAACGTCTGAGATCCACTTTGGCGGGCCAGTGAGCAGTGTGGTCGGAAGCAGGGCCTCTGCGCACCACTAGCTGGTCGTGTGTGGTGCACAGCTCCGCGCCGAGTCGGAGGCAGGGGCCCTCGGGAGAGGTGTTCTCTCCGCCTCAGGGGCGAGAGCTCCAGTGCAGGGTGACATTGGGAACACTGGAGACTGCTACAGCTTTGGCAAGACACAGGCCTGGGGCGCGGATGGCTGGAGAGGTCAGAGTGGCCTTGGGGGGTTAATAGCTTCGAGCATGGTCGGAGGTGTCTCTGGCCCCAGGAGCAGGAGAAGAATTAGTAGGAAGGATGCCATGAGGAAGCAGGGAGGAGTCCGCATCGTGAGCCCCCCAGGGAGACCCGGCAGGACTCCTGGGCTGGCGGGCGGGGAGCCAACCTGGGAAGAGACAGTATGACGCTACAGAAGAAACGCCGCTTTGTGACTCCTGCACGTGCCCCTCCGAGTTCACGCAACTGCTGGGGCAGCAGGCGCTCTGTTTTATGATCGTTTTATACTTCTGAAAATAAGAACCAGGAACCCGTTATTTGGTAAAGAAGACTATAATTGCCACTACTCATGGAATGACCACGAAGTGTTGGGAATATCAACCTTTTCTTAAACGGAAGTGCGCAGACCCTTAGGACAGCTTCTTCCCGAAGGCGAACAGGAGCCTGGAAGGGGGGCGGCGCGGGAGCAGCGAGACTCCCCAGGCTGTGCGGGGACAGCGCGTCCCCCTGTGCCTGCGCTTCTGCGCTGCGTGGCTGCCCCATTCGGAACGAGAGCGCTTTTCACGTCAGAGGCTTACCCCGCTCTCCGAGCGGACGAGTGCCGTCCCTTCCCTCTAATCCGCAGCCCTCGAGAATGATTCAGTAGGTGTCTTCACACCCCTCTGGTAGATGGCAAAACGGAGATTCACAGAAGTCACGCAAATTGCTAAAGTGAGCAGCAAGGCGTGGGAGAATCAGTTCAGGTCCAGATCCCTGTCTTCCTACAACCGATGATCTGTCAGGTGTTCTCTTAGAGCCAACTCCCGCGTCCCGCTGCAGATAGGTGTGAAAGACCCGAAGCATCGGAGATACACTCTTTAGTAAAATTACTTGATTGAGTGGTAGAATGTACCAATGGTATTTTCTTGGATATAGCAAACATGATTCAGTGGAAGAACAGCCGCATAACTAAGTCATAAATCTAATTCTCCAAGTTAGCAGATCTTCAAGTCGTGGTTGACTCCCTTGATTCATCCTCGTAGCTAACTTCGTATAAAAGCTATAAAGATGAGTTTTTGGTCTTGAAAAAAACATGGCCTCTAGTTGAGGTCTGTTGCTTTATGAAGCAAGACTATGTGAGATTCGCTACAAATACAGAGAAATGTGAAGCCAGGTTTGGTTTGTTGCAGTGTCCATTTATTAGGATAACCGCTTTGTTCTTGATGTTACACTAGCTATATACAAACAAATGGAAAAACTTTATAAGGATTATACATAGGTATTGTTTCTTCTACAAATATATCATTAACAAGAGAAGTTATAGGAAAGAAGATTGGGTAAGAATAGAAAGTCATTCATAGTTGCTTTGTAAAAGCTAGAGGTCCTCGCCCAGACCAAATACTGCCCTGTCTCTTTATCTAGCTGTCATGTGTATAATTTTACTGTCTGATTAAATTGCAGACTCCTTGAAGGCAAACACCGGTCACTTACTCTTGGTTTGTAGTCTCTGTAGTGCCCCAGTGCGGTGCAAGCAGAGTAGACAGCCGTAAATTGCTTTTATACTGAAATACAGACTTATGACTCACTTGGATCTTAATTCCTGCTAAGGTGAATGTTCCGATACCACCTTCTCATCATCCATTTTGTTTGACTCCAGGACAGCCGTGTGTAGGAAGCGAAGTTATCATCTCCTCTTGCAAGGCTCGGACCAAATGTCTGCCTTTCCAGGAAGCCTTTCCAGGCTCCTCACTCTGGATTCTGCGTATTCTTTCTGTGTTCCATACATATGGAATTTGAGGTATTTCTCTCATTATTTTAAGATTGTTTTGATTTGTCTGGTTTCCCTATGGGCCTGTGAGTTCCTTGAGGGTAAAGGACACGTTTCTCTCTGTACCCACAGCACTCTCCCCAGGTCCTACCACTGCACAGTAGGTGCTCAGTAAACGTGTGTGTAAATGACTGGTCCTCAGAGTCCTTTTTAAATGACAATTCATTCGTATGTGGAAATATACTCATTTGCACATGGAAACATTTATGTCTAAATGGCCAAGCCAGCTTTGTACTAATTTGGAGTCACCAAGAGCCATTAGCTTTGATTTAGATAAAATGTGAGACAACTGTTAAAGTGGGAACCATAGAAATTAAATCCGAGTCTTTCGTGTGACCATATTACTGGAATATGACATCTTCCCACCTCTACTGGCTTCTTCTACTCCAGGAGGAAGGGGGAGATGCTCACATTCCGTGTATGTGGGGATCGACTGAAAACACGGGAAGTCAACCGTTCTGTTCGTGATGTATAAATGTGACACTATTTATTTCATTCTCATCTATAGCTGTTATATAAAAGAATTCTTACTATTTGACTTGTCTTTTTACACCTAACAGCAGTGATAAGACTACTCGAAAACATGCCTTTCTTCTCTTTTACCCACTTGGCCTCAGCGCCATGGTTTTCCATTTGTGGTCCAGCCGCGCTGCTGCAGGCCGAGCCTCCCCGAGTCCCTCGGCTCTCTCCTCTCCTTTTTCGTTTTTAAGATAATAGGAATGTGTCCACTTCTTAACATATTTGTAAAAGGACTTTCGAATGGGTCCATTGTTCAGTTCTGTTTTTAACAGTTATGAGACATTCGATAACTACATTATCACGTCTCTGTTCTCAAGCATCCGGATGTTACCTTTAAGTTGCCAAAACGATTGCCTGAATTTGCATGTGGTTCTGGCCTTTGATCTATAAAGCACAATATCAGCATACGATTTTGGTTTTTCGTATAAGTAAAATGTGTGTGTCTATATCCACAGTCTATGCATTAATACAATGTATTTTTCATCTTCATTTATAATAATCATCATAGTTACTGGTATTTTTCTGAAGCACAATGGGAAATGAGCTAAAGACTGGTGTTGGTGCAGCTTGCTGTAGCCGAGCTTGTGAGTTATAACTCTTAATCCAAATGAAATACAATTTTATTTGAGGTAGATCTGCAAGTGGGAGAATGACTATTAATTCTACAATTCCAAAATAACTAATGTACTTGGTTTGAAGCCAGGTACACTGTGAGTTCTGGATTTAAGTGCTCTTGTGGGAAATACAGAGAGAGACTTTAACATATGGATTCTCAGAAGAAAATGCAACTGTTCCATACAAGAAATATTGAGTTATTCTTAGTACTTTTTAATGTGTGGTTGACTGTATATTTTTGAGTGGTGCCATGTTTAACACTTGGAAATTCAAGCCAAAGATCTTCATTTCCTGGGGTAATTTTAGTAACTCACCCGTTCATACAGCAAGCATTTAGTGAGGATTGATGGTATAGCCCTGCATTTGATTTGACGAGAAATGCAAGGAAAGTAGAAGTGAGTGAGATCTGTCTTCGTTGGGTTTGCAATACTGTTAGAAAATACAACTGACGCGTGACGTGCGTGCATATACACATAAGTAGGAAGCAAAATGGCACTGCGTGTAAAAATACACCTCGACGCCCCACCACGATAGAGATGGAGCCTCTGCAGCACCTGGCTTCGAGGACCTCATTATTTGATGCTGTATGTTGGAGGATGGAGTCGGCTGGGGTGATGATCCAGGGATGAGCCAAGGATCTGAGTCGTCATGAGAACGCTGCTGAGTTCTCTGCCCATGAGAACTGGGGGGTGCTTCAGAGAAGAACCGACAGCTGAGGGGGCTCTTGAAGGACAGTGTAGCCAAGCAGGGCGTGCGCCAAGAGAGGGCGGGATGGAAAGAGAGTCGCGCAGGGCCAGAAAGCCGCCTCCGAGAGCTGAGCTGCAGCTTATGGGAAGTTTATAGATCACGCTGATAAATTTTATAATTTATACATTGACAATAGACTAGTGGTTACCAGAGGGAAGGGGGGTGGGGGAGGGGGAGGTAGATGGGGTAAAAGGGGTCAAATATGTGGTGACAGAAAGAAATCTAACTACGGGAGGTGAACACACAATGAAATATCTATACGCCTTACTGTTAAAGTGCACAGCTAAAACTTAACAGGATTTTGTTAACCAATGTCACCATAAAAAAATAATAAAATATTTATAATTTATATTATTTGATTTATGCATGTCAAAAACAGAAAACGAACTTGGGGGGAGGGGGGTTGTGACCAGGCAAGAAAATCGTCACAGGCGAAGGAGCAAGAGGTGGAAATAGAGTCTTTTTACTAAAAGGAGATTAAATTAGATGGGTTTAGGGATGAACAGCATCTGACCGAAGAGTTGAGTCAAATAAGAAATGGAAGCTGTTTAAGAAATATAAAATGTCGTGTGGGTGCTGGTTATTTTAGGGCGAGGCAGCAAAACACATTAAACTCGCAGATTGAGTTTGATCGCGGCTCCATCACTCTCTGGCTCTGTGACCTTGGGCAGGTTATTTATCCTCTCTGTGCCTCAGTGGTCTCATCTGTTCAAAGGGGGAAATAGTAGTTCTTAATTCACAGGGTTGTTGGAGGATTAAATGAGTTGCTATTTTTAAGTGCTTAGAATAAGCCTGGCACTATATATAATAAAAAGATGTTCACTAGGTAGTAGAAAACCATTATGGGTTCTTAAACGGGCAGTGTAAAATTAAATAATGTGTGAGAAAGATTATCCTGGTAATGCTAGACAGGACAGATTTAAATGAGGGAAATTTCTGGAACCTGGAAGATGAGATGGGACGGATTTCATGGATATTCGGAAAAGACAGTGGGGGGTTGGAGCAGGGTAGAGAAACACTAATAGGTTTGAAGAGAAGACATATTTCAAAGAAAGAACTGTTAGAATTTAGTGGGGTGTGGATGTGGGGATGTGAGTAGCTGTAGCCAAAGATGACTCCAGCGCTGAAGTTTTCAGAGGCTGGGAAAAGAGAGGCGGGCGCCTCAGGCGACAAATGGGGAAGTTACGCGTGGACGGACCGCGAAGCTTCGTGAATGAAATCGACTGCACTCAGCCCGAACTCGCTCAAATAATGGAGATCGTTAGCTAGAATTTCATCTTCCTTTGTGCTTCTGTGCAGTTCTTTCGCCATCTGTTCTAGAAGCAATTCAGGATGTCAGTGCTCTTTGAAAGGGAAGCAAACTCTGAAAGAAGAAATTTTTTATTTAAAAACATGTACTTTCCAAGCATTTAATTAAAAATAAGTCAAAGATAAGGAAATACTTAACTTTCCAACCACTTGAAACTTTACTGAATAAACTTGAAAAAATTATTTTGGTTGGGAATTAAAAAAAAAATCCAGTGAAACAAAATAACACAAAACAAAAACTAGGGCAAGAAATGACCCTGAGGCAAAGTCTTAAATCTTAAGGGTCAGCAGGTCAGTATACTTTAAAAACTGTAATTATAGCTCTTAATTCTTCAATGGGCTTACTGTGTCATGTTAAGGTTATTCACTCTCATATACCATAGTCTGTAATGTCACTTGAGGTATCCTTATGGCTTCTCCAGGTATTAGAGAAGTTTGATATGTTTTTGTTTCATTAATCTTTTCTCAAAGGCCAGTGGTGAGTTCATCTGACTCTTTTCCATCAAGTTGAAAATTCTTTTCAATTAAAAACTCATCTCTACAGATGGTATTAGCATTAGGAGTGGCCTATTCTGTCTAAAATAACAAATATTGAGATATTTCAGGACTTGCTCTATAAATCATTGGAAGTAGAATTGACTAAAGGGTGTGCGTGCGTGTGTGTGTGTGTGTGTGTGTGTGTGTGTGTGTAAAGTGAGTAGAAGTTGAACTGATGAGCATTTGGCTTGTATGCTTTATTGTTGCTAGACTGGATCATTTTCATCTCAGTGCCTGGGCAGTTTTGTTGCACATTAATGTGAAATATTGTGAATGTTTTAACCAAGCTATCAACTATGAAATACTTTATTCAAAACATTATGATTAGGAAGGCGATAATAGAAACAGTTTAAACCAGGAGAGAATGCTCTGTTAAAGAGGATTAGAGAGACCATTTATTGAATAGTATGGATTTCTTCCAAGCCCCTGTGTGCAGAAAGCATGCAATGCGTGAATAATTCATCTAGAAATTCTATCGTGAAGTTGTATCAGTTTCCACAGTAAAACCTGGCCATGGAGGAGGAAAATACATCAACATCTGTGACAAGCTCTGTGAAGAGACAGTGGCAAAGCCTTTCAGGCACCAGGAGCAAAGCAAAATATCATAAATTCTCTCAAGTGTCAAATTTGCGTCGGCTGAATAATGACACCATATGTCTGGGTTGCTGTGTCACTGTAGGCTGCTCCGAAAAAACACGCGGCGTTGTAGAAATGGCTGTGAGTCTGGGGAGGAGACGTGCTGGCTACTGCCTTTCTGTCAAAGGAAACAGACTGGCCAATAAGTGCGGTGTCTAATGATCAGAAACGATTGAGGGTTTTGTTTTGTTTTAGTTAATTCATCCGCATCAAGAGTTAGCTCACTTTTCAGACTTGGGTGCGCATAGTCAGGCTGTCTCAGGTGTGTTCCCTCGAATCCTTCAAGTGAGTTGGAGCAAGGCTTTGAAACCCATCAGTTGGCCCGGTCTACGTGGGTCTTAGTGATACACCTTGTCATCAGACAGCTCTGTGAGCAGCTCTCCTCAGAGTTTTATAGGCATTATCTCACTAACCCTCACAGCATTCCCAGGAGGAATCAAGGACTCAAATATCATTGTGTTCCAGAGTAAACCGAGGCATAGAAAGGTTGTGATCACCTCAGCCTTTAGAAAACTTGATTCTGGAGACAACTTGACTTTCTTTACGCCAGATAGATAGTCGGCACTCAACCAGGTGTGCCAGACACTGCTCATGGGAAAGGGGCCCGTCTTCCTGTCCTGGGCCTCCGCCTCCCTTCTGCTGGCCGGGTGCTTGCTTCGGGCCGCTTGGCCGCTCTGAAGGCGCCATGCCTGATTCAGCAGCCCTGCGAGTGAGTGAGGGTTCCAGAGAGTGCTCAGGGGGATGCTGTTACCAGAGTTTTGTGCTTGGACACAGGCCCCATTGCACGGCCATTATGTCCTGGGTAACTGCTCTCAACAGCCTGGGGCTCTGCACAGGATGGAGCCCCGCACACGCGGGAGTCAGCAGCCCTATCTCAGCCGCACACAGCCGCCTTTGTCTGGGCCTCGGCTGTCCATCATAATTAGTCCGGTGGCACTAAGAGCAGATTGTGGCAAAGATAAAGCATTTGGAATGGGTTAGAGTTAATTTTAATCACAAGGGCATAGGCAGGGTCAAGGAAATTGTGTGAATCAGTCTGTTATAAGGAAAATTACTTTACATATATATTAGTTTTCCATGGAAGAGCCTTCTCCCAAAGTGTTTCAAAACCTAAATTAACTTTTAAACAAAAACCATTTTAAGGATAGTTCCTAGCAAAATGGGGGAGATCTGAATCACCTGGAGAGCTTTCGTGTGTGTGTGTGTGTGTGTGTGTGTGTGTGTGTGTGTATGTTTGTGTGTGCGCGCGCACGTGCTCTCTCAGGGACATTGATTCACCGGATCTGGAGTGCAGCCAGGGATTTAAAAAACCCTCCCCCAGGCGAGCCCGCTGCGAGGTCAGTGACTCCTCAGAGGGCTCCCCGCGCCAGCCTTGCCACTGGGGAGCAGGAACCATCAAGTGCACAGTGAAACAGATAAAAACGATTTGTGGTTTCCTGACCAGACAGAGGTGTTTCCCGTTCCGCAGTGCAGCGTAAAGAAGCGGCGAAGACGCCGCAGATGCAGCAGGTCAGACGGACTCTGAAAACCGGGGTGTCCGGCGCGTGAGGGGAGCGCGGGAGCGGCCGCGGCCGGTTCGATTCGCCTGGCCCCGCCACCACCCAAGCCCGTCCTGGGTGTCCGTGGTAATAACCCAGTTCTCCGTCGGCCGCTTTACCTTCTCTTGAATTCAAGGGACAGAGTTTACGCAGAGAAAAGACGACCGCGAATTCAGAAGTGGGGCCTGTGTCTCCGGCCCCCCCGGGCTGGGCGGAGCCGGTGGTCGCTTTACTCCACAGGGTGCGTCTGAAGTGACGCCGCGATCATGCTCAGCCTGCACCTGTGCAAGGACTGGCTGCCCGCGCGTCTTCTCTCTGCCGCTGCTCCCCTCGAAACCCAGCTGCTGTGCTGACGGGGAGCCCGCACCCCCTGCAGAGGCCGCGTTCAGTCGTTTTGTGCAACAGTCTTACTTGAGTGCTGGCTAAGAGCCAATATCAAGGGTCAGCCGTGAGAGTCACCCATCTCGGGCCTTGCGGCCCAACCGAGCCCCGGATAAACGCGGCGCCAGTCAGCGTCACGTGGTGCGGGTACCACCCAGCTGAGCCCAGCCGACCCACAGAACCACAGAGTTAACCAAACTGTTGGCGTTTCGTGCCACTAAGATTGGGGTGGTTTGTTAGACAGAGACAGATAACTCAGCAGAGGGTCTGTGTATTTCCTAGTCTGTACCAGTGAGAAGATAAAATATTGGACCACAGTTATGATTTCACAATATTTTTGGTTGTTCTTTCACCTACCTTGTGGTAACCTCCTTATATTATTCCCACGTAACTTCTTCAAGAGATATCTAGAACGTGGAATCTGTGAACCCATCCTTTTGGCCACTATAAAGCACTGGCTATGTTTTTATCCTTAAGCTGATGACCCTTTGCTCTGAGATGATGTCTTTTCCTTGCTGACACTAAGAATAGCAGCCCAGCACCCAATGGTTCTGAAAGATGGCCTCGATGACTGTGAAAATGACCACGGGCCTGGCAGTGCTTAAAGACGAAGGCTCTGGTGCCTGTGTCAAGGTGGGTGGCATTTTCATTGCTAATGACTGGTGCCATTGTGGTTGATGCTTTGGATTTGTAAGGTCCCATGGGAAATACTTCATTATTCTAATTGGCGACAGAAGTACCCATATCTTTATACTTAATAATTGTTTGTTCAGTTGAAATGATGAATTAAGTCAAAATGCTTAGATTCTTTATTATTTTTTGATGAGGAGGTTTCAGATAATCTAAACTAAGAACTCTATCAGTGTTGCTAAAAGTGAATCACCTAGCCTACCAAGAGACTGACGAGACACATCGTTGTAATAGAGTCTCAATCAGGTTTTCCTCAATAGGAATTCGTGTTTTATTCGGGTGAGTAAAGGATTTGACTTGATTTTTATTTTTTAGATAATATGAGTAGAAGGAAGATTTTCCTTTTTAGACTTCAATGATAACCTTATCAATATCCCAGCCTAACAAATAGGAAATATTTAAGAAACAAAGAGGAAATTCAGAGAACAGATTTTAATCTCTAATGTCCTAATTAGGTATGTGTTTGGTATCATATTCATTACCCCAATATCTTGGGATTATTTCTGGGAAATAGTCATATGTACTTCCTTTCTGTCTGATCCAAAGGGACGGTGTCTCCCTCCAGAACTGAAATTGAAACAGACAGAAGGTGCTTGAAGTATAGGGTCATTGATTAAAAATATGAACATAAATACAAATTAATGAGATGAGAAAATGGGAGAACAAGAGGGAATAAATAAACATTGAGCAAGACAGTTAATCTTCTGAGATTATATTCCAGAACAGCTTGGTTCTTTTGTGTGTGGTTTTGGAAAACTGGGGGAAGACGTTTCCTGGGCATCTAGGCATCAAGAGATTAATGGGAAAATGAAGGGGACCTTTATGCCTGACACAGAACCCTCTTTGATGTTCTTCTTCGAGATGCGAGGAGAAACAAGATCAGAAAAGGATTCTACTAAATGATGAGACTGGTTCCTGCAGTAACGCGGTGATTAGACACTGATTAATCCTCCGTGACGCTGATGCATTTCCAGTGTCACGATGCATTTTAGAAAAATTGAAAAGTCAGAAAGAACTGACTTCCATACTTTTTAAACCAGAAAGTAAAGTTTGGGGTCCATCTTCAGAAAGTTAAATGCTAATGTTGGAGAATTATTGCTAAACAGTTCTAAAAGTAAATTGAGTTCCTCTGAGGTATGTTAAGCCTGGTAATTTTCAGAGTAAAGTATAAATAGGTCCTTGCTTAGTTAACTTGGCTGTTTTTCCTCATAATGAACATCTGGTTAAACTCTTAGGTGCAAATGTGAAGGAATTATACTTTTTGGAGATACAGTTCTAGGAGTCCATTTGACACCTGGAACTCTCTTTAACCTGCCAAAAGATGCTCTGATAACTCTCAAATTTTGAGACTCACTTTGTCAGACACGTTGGCAAGAGGCCTACATTTGAGGTATAGCTCTTTTAGAAGTAGGACCCATTAGCCAATTTGGAAGATTGTGAATTTTTGTTGGAATAATGAAGTCGAGTTCTAAACCCTTTCACCACATGTTATAAATATTAACAATGAAGGTAATGTGGGTGGCGGAGATTGTTTCTGAAATGCGGATTTCAATATTGGCTGAGATGATAATGAAATCATTCACTGAGAAACAGAACAGGAGGTTGTTCCAGTTTTCTATTTGCCTTATTTCTCACGAAGGAGAAAGGAATAAGAGACAACTTCAGCATCGTCATCAAGTTTATAGAGGCAGTACATATGGATAAAATGGGACAGGCCAGATTTGGCAAGTCCTTGTAGATTGAAGCCTGGAGGTGGCACATTGCTTAGCCACTAAGAAGGCAAGCTTTACGGTGAGATTCCCTGGGCTTAAGCAGCGCTGCCACTTACGAGCTGGGTGAGCTGGAGGCGTACGGGAGTTAAGCAGCTTTTCACCCTAATGATGAAATAGAGACTAGAGTTATAATAGGACTTAACTCACAAAATACGTGAAGATTTATCTTTGTTCTTGGTACAATATCTGGGGGAAAAACGCTAAGTGCTCCACAAAGATTAATTGCTGCTATCATTGTTAAATAGAAAAAATTACACACAAAAAAATTCACTCGGGGTAAAAAAGAAAAATAATGTCTCATTTGGTGTAACTCCTTTCATACCTCCTTGAACAGACGCTGGGCTAGAGCACGTCTCCCCTTTGTTGGACTTGGGGCATCCTCTAGCATCCCCTTCGTTTTATTATTGAACCAACATCGTTTCAATGGGAGAGAGGTTCCTTGAGCACGAGAAGCATTGGTGGCTACAGAGTGTCTTGCCTCTGCCATTTGGCTGGTTTCAGGGGGTAGCGCTCTGATACAGCGGTCAGGAGCAGGCCCAAATTTGGAAGCAAGGTTGAAAAGTGTCACTTCTCAAGGCGACTATAAGAAGAGGAAACATGGATGCACTTGTTATCTGCTCATCTGCAGAGGTAAGCCTTCCTGATTGAGGTCTAATTTGTGTGTTGCCCATGAAGTATTGTGTTTCCAAATTCTCACATAGGAAACGCAGGGTGTCTTACAGATGTGGTCAAGGGCCCTGGACTTTTCCCCTGAGTCCTCTCAAAGTCATCACGGTCTTCTGTTATATTTTGCTTTTTCAGAGAAAGAATCTACTCAATACGTATACATAATCAAAGGAATTATTGCCTTAACCTTTAGGGAGGGTGGTGATTTATCTGAATTCTGGAAAAAGGTTTAAAGGATATTTTCTCAGAGTAACAGCATTGACCAAAAGAGGGCCCTTCTTGTCCTCTTTGAGTACTGTTCCTGGAAATGGGGTTGGGTAGCAGAGGTTATCACCCCTCCGTGGTACCTCCTGTGAGTGTCACGTGTACACTACGCCCCCCAGGCTGCCTTTGAAATGTGATTTAGATTCCCATGTAACCTTTCCTCTAAAGGGAAGAATGATCCGATCACACTCAAGAGCCACTCTGTGCCTTTGAGAGTTACTGTTTCATCGCTATGAATTAATAAGTCGATGTTTTGAGTCAGTCTCTTGTCAGTCTCCATAAGCTAATCGCCCTGGGTCAGCAGAACAAAAAAAACCAATACAAAAAAGTATTGCAGAGCTGGACCTAGTATGGGGTACAGTGGACCTTTTCAAGATTTTCAAGATGCCAAGCAAGGTCAGTATGGGAAGGTCAGCATCCCTGTTTAACCTTGCTCACTTACTACGAGGGATTAGAAGATCAGAGACAGCAAGCCTCTTGCCTTCACCCTCCATGTATGGAGACATGTCACCACACTCCCATTAGGCGAGGCAACATTCTCCTTCATAAATAGGCAGAGAGTAGGGAGACGGTAATTAGATTGACTAAGGAATTAGCAAGTCTAACAACTGGGATCCTGTGTGGTTTCCTAATCTCAGCTGCAATTATGACGTCATTCGCACCAGCTCGTCGGAGAAGACACTTGATTTGTTCTATACATATTTTCTTGACCCTGATCCAATTCCATTAAAAACCAAAGGTGAGTTTTTATTTCTTATATCTCAAATTCTTGGCAAAAATCCAGAGAAGTACATGAACAAAAAATAGGCACAGTGTTTGTTTAAAGCCTGCCTTATTCATTGGGGTGATACAAAGCTGACTGCTGAAGAAACATGTCTGAAAGCTATGGAAAGGTGAAAGCATCCGTTAAAGACATGGCTCACGTTTAAACTCGTCCTCATCTCCATGCCATTTGCAACGTTTTGAATCTTAATGTATTTATACAAACTCTTATCCTAGAAGAAATAAACTAACCGCCAAAGTTGTCAGGGCCCAGATTCTAAGAAGTTTTAATTAGACATATCCTGTTTGTTGTCATAAAATCTTAAAAAAGGCAAGTCTTTTTGCCTTTCCCGTTTGACTTAATTCATTGAGAAATATTGTTAAACAAAATCCATATACCTTTGAGAACCAGTTTTAAATGAGTAATCCTTTTCCTTGCCATAACAAACAAACAAACACACACCACCCACACCATCTAAAAAAAGCTTGGCCTGTCAGCCTTTGCTGACAGAAGCTGCCCTCGGCTTTGCCTGTGTTAAACAGCCTTGAACCCTTCTGAGCCAGCCCAGGAAGCGCCCTCGGGTGCCAGGCTTGCCGTCTCAGGGGCCACGAACAAAGTGATTTCTTTTCACGGACACTCCCTTCGTCTTTGCCAGAAACGTAAGGAAGATGAGCTACCTCATAAACTCCTGGCTACCTTTGCTCCCCCTGAAGTCACAAGTTCTTTGTTTATCTTTTCTTTTTAAACCCTGGGAAAAGTATATCAAAGTGATTCCGTCTGCCAGAAGTTTGTGCACTTGGGAACTGGCGCTGTGACAAACGCCTGCAGAGAAGAAAGACAATTTCTGTGTTTCTTAGTGTTATTTTCTCCCTTGAGATGATTCCAGGGACTTGAAAGCAGGGCTGTAATGAGGAACTGACGAAACTTGCTCGTATTCCACCCGAACGTTGGTGTGAACAACCCAGCCCCGCGGCCCAGGTAACCGATCAGTTGTCACAGAAGCGAGCCGGGAAACCGTGTGGAGCCGGAGAAAACACGCCTTCCTGGCCAGGGGAGAAGCCTTCCCTGTCTCCATTGTTTAGTCTGCTTGAATTTCAAAACGTGCTTCAGAAAGGGGGTGCCCCACATTCCCTTTGGGAGTTCTCTCCCTACATGAAAACTCAGGGAACTTTTTCGGCTAATGAGTCAAAGATTTCTTTAGGCTCGTCCAATCATTGTGAGGCAGTCCTTGCCTCCTTGGCGCTCTGTGGTCCTATGAAATTATTCCTTTCTCCAGTTTCTCCACATCTAAAGAGGGGAATTGTGTCATCGTTCAGATACGGTATGGAAAGACCGGAGAGCTGGGGTCAGAGAGAGTGTTTAAACCATCCTCTCCACGACTGGTCACACGTGGCTGCAACAACATTTCTTCAGAAAACCTGAGTTTTCCCAAAACCTGAAGAAAGCATCTGAGAGTCTGGAAGCTGGCCTGCCATGCTGTAGGGAAGCTGTGCCCAGCACCTAGAGGATAACCCAGGCCCTGTGGCCTTTGCAGGGCCCAGAGACTCAAGGGATCGTCTGACATGGTGCTTGACGAAATCATGCAGGTCGGAGTGTTAGGGAGCGTGCGGCTCCACGCCCAGGGCCATTCTTTTCCTTCTCTTACTGGCTCGCCCAGGTGTTGTTGACATCACTCCGCAGCCGCTCTGCCCGGTGCTCTTACCTTCACTCATCCCTAAAGTTGTCACCTTGGAAAACATTTGGTAAACCAACCGCTGAGCTGCGGGCTGGGTGCCCCTTCTCCCAGCCGCCTCAGAGCGCTCACGGTGAGCAGTGCATGCTGCCTTTCAACGGAAGGTGTACTTTTCCCACTCCAGAAATCTGGATGCTTGGGACAGAAATGGCAATTGGGGAACACTTTTTTCCATTGTGGAGGTACTGAGGAGAGGGGGGCTTTTCAGAACCCTTCGAATAGCATGCCTTGTAAATAAAATGATAGACAACACCTGAGAGCCAATCCATATATTTATTTAACTTAATCTTTACTTCTGCCCCCGTTAGGCAGGTACTGGTATCATTCCTACTTTATGAATAAGCAAATTAAGTCTTGGGGAGTTTAAGTAACTTGCCCAAGATTGCACAGTAAGAGATGGAGTTGGGTTTGAATCTTATGTAATCTGCCACCAAAGTCTATGTTCCTAAATCACATGTAATGTCAGTTGTGGTAGTGCTGGTGACACTTATCATTGCGATGGACGTTTGTGGAGGGCTCATGCACCAGGAATGGTGACGAGTCCTTCATATATATTCTCCTGTTTGATCCTCATCATCCCATGAGGTAGTTTCATGGATCTACTTTTTACGTACAAGGAAACTTAAGCACCGAGAAGCAAAGGTCCCATTCATTTAAAGTTATCCCATTCAAGGGTGTAGTCAAGGTTATGTAGCTAGTAAGTGCAGAGTTGTGAATTCAAACCCAAGCAAACCGACTCTAGAGTCTGCGTTCTTCACACATCCCTGCCTTTTTCGATGACTCCATGTTTATCTCCACAGAGACAGAATGACTTTGCCGTCACAGTGGCCATTGTGCCAAGCAGGCCTTTAGACTTTGCCTTAGAAACTGGTTCACTCACCTTCCCCCAGAAGTAAACCTGCTGAGGGCAGCATTGGCACCCACGGGGGGCAGCAAGATGGTGGAAGGAAGTTCCTTTCTCGCCGACCGATTCCCAGGACCATCTCCGCGCTCTTATGTCATTACGTACATTCCGGGTAGAATCAAATTTGCCTTCTTTTAGTTTCTTGTCCCCCACTACATGTGTGAAACCGATCTGAAAGCCCACCAAATGATGTCGTTCAAGAGGCCCTCTGAATTGACGTCACACTGGACAGTACTAAAGAAGAAGAGTTTAATTCTGGACAGGAGAGAGAGAGAATGGGCAAGCAGAGTGGGAGATTCTGGCCTGAGAGCCAGCTGGAATACAGATGCCAGGCGTCCAATCCCCAAGGACCAAGAAGTCACCCAGGAGAACCACTGGCCTGAGGGAGGAAGGAACCAGACAAGATACCCCTCAGCGATAAAGCTTGACCACTCGTCGGGAAGATGATGGGGTGACAGTTCTGAGAAAGGCCTGGTATATTTACAGGGCTGTGAGTAAACATTGAAAAAGCTCTTCTGCTCATAGTTGGTGTCCCTGGCGCATAGCAGCACCGCATGATTACTCTCTCTTAGAGCAGAAGGGCATTCTTCCCGTCTCCATTCCCAGCATTCCCAGGCGTTTAGCATTCCCAGGTCCATTGTGTTCCTCTGGCCAAGGCGGTTAGTTCAGGGATGACCACACAATCCACCTGGAACCAGTTGCTGGTCTTTTGCAAAAGCAGCTGATAGGAGGAAAGTATATTTCTTCAGGTATTTAAATCTGGGAGGCTATAATTTCTTGCTGCTGGTGGCCATCGTTTCATCACAGGACGTTTGCAAATGAAGCCGTCATGAAGGACGGCAGACCCCAGAAGCAGAGGGACACGTCATTTGAGCCTCTGGATTGATATCTCTTCCCGCCTAAGCCAGTCTGATTCGGGTTTTCTGACCTTTGCCACCCAGACTTTTCACACCGAGGTCGATAGTGATGGATTGGGTCATTTTTTACTTTGATTTGTCAGGGAAAACCTCTCTGAGCATCTGGAAGTCTATGGATCAAGGTGCTAATATCACACCGTTTCCCGGCGATGGGATTAGAGGCGATTTTTTTTAATTTTTAAAGAAAGAAACAATTATTTCTTTGTTAATAGAAAAAATATTATATATACGCTTTCAGCTTTTCCTAAAATTGTGCGGCAGTCAGCTGATCACACTGCTTCTTTGTCTCAGGCTGCCCCGTCCTTGAGGGGTAGCACTTACTCCACCAGACTCACGGGGTGATTTGTGAGCGAGCTCACAGATGTGCTTTTGCACCTAGCGCACACCTCATCTGTCTTCTGCCTATGAGGTGAGGTTTAGTCTTCTTTCCTGTAACTCGGTTTAGCATCTTTTCTAACCCAACACGTTTCCAAATTCTCTCTAATCTCGTAAGGTCAATTGCAGAGTTATTTGTCAAATAAAATCGTGAATTTATCGTGATATCTACAACCTGGGAGATGATAACGACTAATAGCTTCCAGAGGCAAGATGGAGCTCTCCAAAGCGACTGGAGTGAGGGGAACCGAGGGACCAGATTCGTTTTCTTGGCATACTTACCTCCCCCTCTAACACAGACTGGCCACACTCACAGGAGAGGCGGAGTGGGGAGCGTTGTTTGGATAAAAGTCCCTCAGGTAGGCTAGAGACTCCACTTAAACCCAGGGTCACGTCCGTCCTCTATTTGGCTGCTGTACTCCTGGGTAGGGGCAAGAACTGTGCGTGTGAGGGAGAAAAGGGGAAGCGTGGGGCCCTTAAAATGACTGAATTTACTAGCGACTCTGAATCGGCTTCCTGTGTTTCATTTTGGGAAAAAAAGTCCGAGCCAGTGACAAAAAACTACCGGCTTTTTGAATACCCATGAGGGAGAAGGTTTCTAGCCTTTCAAAAAGTCTTTCAAATTGAAGCTTAAACAGAGAGAGAGAGAGAGAGAGAGAGAGAGAGAAAGAGAGAGCGCGTGTGCGTGTGCGTGTGCTCTCCCGTGCACTTTCCACACAAATTCTGCCTTCGGCATCAGCTGCACGTGGGCTAAGTTCTGAAGGTGCATCGTTGCGTTTCCTGTGGATCACGGGATGCATGGTGCTAGCCATTGAGATCAGGCTGCTTCCAGCCCGGCCTAGTGCCTGGTGTTACCGATAGATACTCACTGTGTACTTAATCATCTGAGATCACCAGATCTCAGGTTGTATTCCCATCACAAAATAACCATAAATTAGAGGGCAGGAGGAAAGTTTTGGAGGTGGTGGATGGGTTTATGGCATAGTTTCATGGGTAGATACGGAGCTCCAAAATCGTGAAGTTGTATGCATCAATTACGTACAGTTTTTTGTATGTCAAAAAAAAAAAAAAAAAATCAAGCCGGCCCATCCTACCTCACATGGCATTCTTGTTTTCTTTTTTCAAATCGAAAAATAGGGAGAGTTACAGTCGCTCCAAATCTACTGATCCGTGTGCGCCGGCAGCAGAAATGGGAAGAACGGCTTCCGTTCCTCTAAGCAGATGTGTGAGTGTCTCTTCTCTTGTGTCACCTTACGTGGGCCGTCCATGCATTACCTCGTAGTCATAGTCTGTTGAATAATACACTATTAATATTTTGCTTCTGAGATTTGGTAACTTTTAACATACCCTATTATTTTTATTATGGGTTTTTAGGCATTCTTTAGACACATATCTTTAGAGATAAAAGTACAGAGAATAATGCAATGAACCACCATATTCCTGTGACTGAAATTTAATACATATTTGCTTCATTTTTTGAAGTATTAGGAAGTTAGTCCTAGACCTATACCATTCGATCCCTAAATATTTACTTCCATGTGTATCTACAATTCTTCTTCTGTAATAACACTAATGTCACTACAACCTATAAAAGTTAATAATTCTCACTAGTAAACATAACTTATATATTTTTTTAAACTTTATGTGATAGTAAAACTATTTAACTGGCTAAGTTTTAGAATTTATGCCTAGAATCAACTAGAAATTTATGTCATTGTGAACAGACAATACTTCTGCTTTTTATATTTGGTAAAACCTTGGTCCCACATTATGGAATAAAACATTTCTTGTGTTCCATCGTAGAAGTTTCGTTGAAAAGCTGATTGAATGTGTCTGTGTTGATTTTTCCTCTCACATTCTTTAACATAATGTTTTCTTGTTCAAAATACATGTGCTTTTGGCACCGTGAATAATCATTTATTCCTTTATGATTTTTTTTTGTAGGACTCGATGGCTTACTGTGTGTGAGAACAGCTGAATCTCCTCTCAGACTCTACTCCTGTGAGTATGAGAACAGATGACAGATTAAACTGTTTTCATTCTATGGGGTTTAACTCACTAATGTGTTAGATGGTCAAGTATAAGAATTATGACCTTGGACTTGAACAGAAGGTCTCTCTAAGGACCTTGTTAGAAGCCATGTGTTTTCACAGCGTCTGTGGACAGTTTGTAAGGAAAGCTAGTAAAAGGTGACCAATACAAAAGTTCATCCTGGCCACTGGCAGAGAGCTCTAGGATCCAAATCAAAGTCGTGAGCGGAGTTCCCACTTGCACCTTACTCACTCTGTGACTTAGCACCAGCCAATTTTCTCAGAGCCTCAGTTTCTCGATTTGTTAATGGAGCAAATCACAAAGTTATAGGGATGAAATCATATATATGTAAAACATTAAAAAAGTATAGTAGTGTTTATTGACATAAGGCGATAGGGAGTATGTTATGGGCTGAACTATGTACCCTCCAAATTCATATGGTGAAGCCCTAACCCCCACTGTGTCTATATGAGAGTCTCTCTCTCACGTAGACGAAGAACACTGGTCGAGAACGATTGTGTCGCGCTCCTAAGCTCCACCCGGTCTGTGTGGCCGTGGGCAGGCGAGGCAAGAGGAAGGCCTTCGGGGTCTTAGTTTCTAATTTCTAAAATTAAGGGAATTTGATGAAATGTTTTTCAAGGCCTTTCTTCTTCCTCTCAGAGGTTCGTTTGAGCTCCATGATCTTTTCATCTCCTCTGATGAAACACTGAAACACTTGAGAGCTAGCTAGGATTGTGGAGATGACCTTTTGAATCTTTCCTGTCTTGAATAACACGCATTGTTTATATGGAAGTAGACCTGCTAATTTCTCTCTTGACTGTCTGTCTAGCCAGCAGGTTTTCTGGTACCTGCTCTTTATTTTAAACAGTTTGTAGATAAATGATTTTTGAATTCAGTAGGCAAAAGCTGTAGTGAGACCATTAATCCAAGAAAATGTATGCTAAATCTTACTTTACGCGTGAGCCTGGCCTCAATTTCAATCAATCAGTCTTTCTCTCTCTCTCTCTCTCTCTCTCTCTCACACACACACACACACACACACACACATACACACACAGTAGTGGGGTTAAAGGTGCCCCTCAAAAGATATGCCTACCTGGAACCTATGAATGTGACTTTCTTTAGGAAAATTGTTATTGTAGTTATAATTGGTTAAGGATTTTGAGATGAGACCATCTTGGATTGTTCAGGTGGGCTCTGATTCCAATGACAAGTGTCTTATACGAGACGGAAGAGGAGACCACACAGAAGGGCAGAAGGCCATGTGATGGCAGAGGCAAAGGTTGCAGTTATGCAGCCACAGGCCAAAGGATGCCCGGTGTCCTCAGCCGCTGGGAGAGGCGGGGAAGAATTCTTTCCTGGCGACCACAGAAGGAGTACAGCCCCGCCGACACCTTGATTTTGGACTTCTGGCCCAGAGAACTGTAAGAGAATAAATTTTTGTTGTTTTAAGCCACTAGTTAGTAGTGACTTGTCTTGGCAGCCCTAGGAGCCTAATACGCTTCCTCCTTTTTATCTTGTACTTTTATTACATACCACTTCCTGGTAGATACATTAACTAGATTTAAATAATTTGATATCTGACAGAAGACAGGCATATTTCCAGAATTAAATACCTAAGCTATGCACGATTCTGGCATTGGAAGGGTGAATAGTTATCAGCATGCCAATATATTTTAGTTGATAGTTGAGGGGATTCTTCCAGATAATGAGTGAGCTCAGTTGTGAAAGATGGAAGGATAGTGGTAATGGTGAGTGAGCGGTAATTTAGTGTAAACAGAAGTTTTCAGCGTCAGCACTGAGATTTGGGGCCTGATCATTCCCTTTTGTGGGGGCCGTTCTGTGCATTGTGGGATGCTTCGCAGCATCCGTGGCCTCCACTCACTAGGTGCCAGCCGTCCTCCCTCCCCCAGCACCTGTGACAACCGCTGGTTGACAAGAGGACACAAATATAGACTCTGTGATAAGGGGCGAGAAGAGTGTCTGTGAAAAATACCTCACAGCACCTCAGGATCGACGGGGGTTTCTGGGGAGGGCCACATCCTAACAATAACGGATGGCTCTCCTTTCACCCAAAATAAAAGCGGGTCCACGGATATGACAGAAAGGGCCTGTCACCGCACGAGTATCGGCCCGGCAGTTTTTAATGTCAAAGGATCATCCTGTGACAGCAGGGAGATCTCTCCTCAGAGTGGAAAATGACATATACGTATGTGTACGTGTATGCGGATACGTGTATGACACGTTTACACGCCGCACGGGTGTGCGTGGGTATATGCACGTGCACCCATGCGTGTGCACGTGTATGTGCACGCGTGTGGATAAATGCTTATTAGAAGGTGGCATTGTCTCGCCTGGGAATCCCGATGTTTCAGGGCAGAACGAGCCATTTCTAATGAGGATGACGTCGACGAAAAGCCTGTGAGGAGAGTCTTCTTTCAGAAAGGACTGCGAGCCACGCTGGTGCAAACGAGCATAACCAGAACAATAGTTTTGCTATTGCTTTTCGAAAGCCCTCATTTCTCTCACAGATCTAAGGTTCACTCCGTTAATGTGACAACAGAATTCCGTTCTTTTCTTTTGTTCTCTACGAAGTGCTCGTTCCCGCTGTGGAACTCTGTGATCTTCCCCGTGCAGTTCGGCGAGTCACATGGCCGAGCCTCCTCTGCTTCCTTTCACACACAGTTTTCCTAATGCGTTTTATGTTGTATGTAATTACAGGGAATCCATCTTTCTAAAGATCCACTTGTGGTAAGCTTGGGTTCTTTTACTTCTAGAAAAATGTTCACATGCAGGAAAAAAAAAAAAAGAGTCCCTTGACAAAATCTAAATTCTTTAGCCAGAGAACTATTTCTCTTTACCTTTAAATATATACGTTTGACAGGATGCAGACCGGGAGTGAAAGTTGCTAAGAGCTGCTTCCTGGCTTGGGAGTTGGACCGAGCTGGCCGGTCTGACAGTTCACTGAGATCACATGAGAATGAGACCGCATCCCGGGGACACCAGGAGTCATGAGACAAGCTCTGGAAGCAAACCCAGGACTTCGTGGAGAAACTCCTGCGGTCTCACGGAGCAAGAAAAATTGTAGGGAGTATCTCCTTGAAACTGGTTTTAAAAACTGAGGTTCACGAATCACAAGCATTTCACAGAGTGTCTGCAGCAGATGTTAAAAGCACTCTAGATTTTAATCGACAAACAGGTGAATTCTCATAGGGATGTAGAAGGATGATATCAGGCCAACAAACAGCTAGAAGGTTTCTTCGCACAGGATTATTTCCTCTTGAGAGAAAGATATTTTTTTGGCAGCTGGAGCGTTCTTTTCCTGCTGATAGCACGTCATCAGTTTTGCAATTATTAGCAGCCTCTGTGTGGTGGGGGCAGCGCAGTCCCCCGAGGCCGTAGCCCAGTTTGGAGCTGCCTCTCATAAACATGAACTTTGAGAAATACCTCTGCGGCCCGAAATAATTCAAAAGAGGCCCAGGCCCGGCTACCAAACGTACCCGTAGGCTTTTGAGAGAAATGGCACCTGCTCCTGGCCCGCGGCCCGAGGCGACACGACTCACCCCTTCAGGGCCTGCCATGTGGACCGCTGTGTGGACATCGATGGCCGGGCTGGGCTTTTCCACAGTTAAGGGGGACGAGAACTCATTCCTTACGTAAGCTTTTGCTTGTACAAGTGCTGGGTTTTGCCCACACGAGCAACTCCAAACCCAAATATGTAAGTCTCATTTGTGGTTACTAGGATGGAACCTGATGGAAAATTTGACCGTAAGTACAAAAATGTCATGTGAAAAAAATTCCTCTGGTGCAGAAACCAGGAAATAATTTTAACACTCGCTCCCCTCGCACAGCCTGCCGTGGCCCATTAACAAGGGCGTGGGCGGCCACGCCCACTGCCATCAAGGCTTTGCGATCCAAATCCTCACAGTGGAATCGCTGGCCTCGGAGGCCCGGGTCCCTGCCAGGGTCTGTTTGCCCACCTCGGATGCTCTCTGGGGGTGCTGTGAGGTCCGTCTCTACCTCGGCATCTCATCTCAGTGGCCCTTGTCTCCTCTTGGCTCCAGAGGCAAGCGTTGGTCGGGGCAGGGCCCTTTCTCACACGGTGTCCTGAGTTTCTGTGTCTTCTAACGCAGGACGGACTGGCTCCTTCCTGGTGGAAACAGGCTTAGCCCCCTCAAAACCCTCCTGCTGGCCCCTCGTCATATAACAGTAGCAGTAGCAGTAAAAAAATATAAGGACTTTTTGATTTTTTGGCATGGACAATTACTGTTTCTCTTATAAATAAGATATAAGATTATAATATGATACTTAATAAGATATTATTTCTCTCCATCTTATAAAAAACTGCATGGGCTCATCTTTAGAAATCTTAGCTATTTTTAATCAAAAGTGTGTTTTTAGAATACAAACTCCATATACGTCGACCCGCAACCAGAGACTTTTCTGGAAATTCTGGAGCATGTTTCTTTCAGAGTGGCTGGTGTTTGGTTTGGGTTTTTAGCTTCTCGCAAGACATTTTCTGAGGGAATTCGTGACTGGGTCCCTGGGCCACAAGGACGCCCCCGGCACCTCCACCCTTAATCAGGTCTGGAGCTCAGACCTGGTCTGTCACCAGGGCATGGGGCAAGTTTGCTTCTGAAGCCACCCTCGAACTAACCTACACACATCTGTCAGTCACTGCCCTCCGTTCAGAGACTAAAAGCTAGCTGTCTTTTACTGTTTGCTTCCCTCCCTTTATTCTTCTCTTCTTCCACACTTTGGAACAGAAATTCCACGCTTTGGAGACACGGTTGTGGTAAGGGCTTTTAGGGGGGCGGGAGGTGGAGCCCGCGTTCTGGAGGCTGACTCACCGCTTTAAAAAGCTGCACCTTCCCCCACGGCTCCCCAGATGGGGAGCGCTGCGTTACCCCATTGTAGGGGCTAAAATAGTTTATTTCGGTTTATGTAAAATGCCAGGCACAATCCGTGCCTGGCAAAGAAAGAGCCACTGCGTCTCACCAGCACGGTCGCCACCAAAGAGGGAGATCAGCCCTTCGTTACATGGCTGCAGTAATTTGTCACGAGCGTTTGGAGGCCCCGGACCCGATGAGGCCCCTGGAGCAGGAGCTGCCTCCGTCTTTCTTGTTTCTAGAGAGACATTTTGTTCTCAAAATGGGTTCTCGGAAAATTAAAAAAGTATATTTAACCCCTTTACAGTCACTTCTCTTTTCCCTTTTAATTTCTCATATTTCATACAAAATCTTTACAAAGATTCTTAGAGCTTTAAAATATTCCTAAAATCCCAACAAGAATTCTGTCCATTTGTCTCTTCTCTTGTCTGTCCCTATTGAGGGACGTCGTTTTATGGGCTTGGGAGCTCTAACGGTCAACTCTTCAGTTTTGTCTATCCACAGATTTCTTAAAATGTAATTTTAATTTTTTTCCTGGTTGTGATTATAAGAAGGGCAGAAATATTAGAAATACGTAGATTCTTAAGTAGCTGATTTCCCTAGAACATTGTGTGAATTTTTGAGCAGTGCTCACAGACATTAGTAGAAATTTCTGGGTGGTGCTAAGTCGTGCTTGGCCCCAGCGTGGCTTCTCACCTCTACCTGGTCTCACCAGCGGATGACCTGCACAGTACTCCTACGATTACTATTCTCATTCCTGCCCTTGGCTAGATGGTTAGCTATGGGAGAAGAGGGAACAGAGAGTATTTACTTCTAGATACATTGATATGATCCTGCCAGAGAATTTTGCATTTTAAATATTTGAGCTTGGTAAAGCAAAGGGAGGGATCTCTAGCAGTAGAATGGCAAAGGAATCGTCAGGTACACACCTTGTACTCTGCGCAAGAGAGGAGTTGTATTGCGGTGAGTAATAGGGACCCATCCCCTACTCTCCTTCTGAAAAACCCTAATGGCTTGAATAAATCAGGAGTCATGTTTAGCTCGTGTAAAGGCAGAAGGAGGTAGGCAGTTTGGGACTGGCATGGCGACTTCATGATCCATCAAGGACTTGGGGTTCTTCGCCATCTTCAGGATGTGTCTCTCGTCCTCATGCTCCCAAGGTGGTACCTGGAGCCCAGCCCAACCTGCGCGCACACCCGGGGAAGGAGGAAAAGGGCACAAAGAACATGTTGCCTCACTAGCCTAAACCGAGCTTGGGAAGCCCTGCCTGGTCCCTTCTGCTCGCACATCACAGCCTGGACTCTAGCTCGGGCCACCCCGAACTGTGAAATCGGCTGGAAAATGCAGCACTTTCTCTAGTTCTTTGTAACCGAGCACACCGCAGCCCTGAGAAAATGGGGCTGCACTGGAGGGAATTAGGGGAGAACGAATTGGCTATTGGAGAGGTATTGGCAGCTCTGCCCGCTCCGTACCCATCACGAAGAGTGTATACATATCCCAATTAGAAAAGCGCTTTATAGGATAGAGTCCAATCCTGAAGTCTCAGCGAGGACTTTTCCATTCGTCCTTTCTTCTGTCCGTCCCTGTGGCAGCACACGGGGCTGGGAGGTCTCTGGGTTGGGAGGTCTCACAGTGAGCTTCGCAGTTTGGTGTATCCACAGCTTAGTTCGGAGCAGTCTCCTTCACTAGGGCCATTCATATCTACACCCGTTTCTATGATAAAACATCCCATCTAACAACCTGGGGCATTAAACGCCCCCTTAAAGCTGCTCATGTGGTTTGCTCTTTAGCCTGCAACGTGGCTCACACCGTCCTCCCGAAGAGGCAGTCAGAGGACCGCAGCCACCTGCTCCCCGCCCCCGCCGCAGTGGGAGGCCGATGCCGCGGGAGCACACAGGTTAGCCCTTCCACCAGGCAGGGCTCGCTTTGAAGTCACAACTTGCTAAGCCGCCCCGGTAAAAGCAGGAACAATTAAGTTGGTCTTTTTAACTGAAATATTTGCCGGTGACTTTCCAAGTTAACACGTTTTGACACTGGCCTGATTTTTTCAGTCTTGATTTTCTTCGTTTCAAATTTGTGTTCTTAGCGCCTTAGAAGTTCTCTGAACTAATTTTTCGTTATAAATGGTGCTATGTTTTCATTGTAGACCCTGAGCTGTTGTCTTGACTGCCCCATTGCCTGCAAGAAAAGTACTGTAAAGTGATTTTCCTGCCACATCAGCTATAAGGTAAATCATTCCTCTATTCTTACCATTTTCAAATTATCTGCCTTTGGCAAGAGATCACAGGGAAACTGCAAACGGGTCTAATACCCACAGAGCCTGCGGTCCCACAGGTCTGGCCAGGGACACTTGCTCTTCCAGACCCTATCCCGTTTCATGTAGCTCTGTTCTCTAGAAGGTTCCCTCCCCTGTCGTCTGCACCGTGGATTTCTCCCTGCTCTCTCCATCACTAGCATATTCCCCCTCACCCATGTCATGTCCCTGAAATTATGTTAAATAATGAAGTCGAAGTGTTGAGCCAAGTGTGAAAATGATTTTATCAACGAAAACCTTGGATGTTCTTGATGTATTTTAGCCACGTAAACCTTTCTCTTTTTTTAAAGCTCTCGTGTTCACAAATTTGTCGTAGTTTCCATAATCACTTTTATACCAAGCAAATGTAAAGTCCATCAAGTCCCTGTGTGATGGCGGATGGAGCTCTGGAGCATGAGCCGAGTGAGGCGCCATCAGCAGAATGAGCCCTTCTCCCTGCGCACAGAAAGGCCGGGCTGCGTTTGGTGCCTGCTGGAGCCCCTGGCTGCAGCTCACTCGGGTTAGCTTTTTCCTCCAGGAGGGAGGCAGAGCTTCTTCGCCTGCTGAACGATTCCATCTAGGTGAAAACTTGGCGCGGAGCCTGGTAACCTCGGGCCTTGAATCTGAGCCCTGCCTGCCGCACAGCACCGAGGCATACGAGGGGCTGAGTTTTAAAGAGCCAGTGAAGTTATTCCTGTTTACTCAGGCACTGAAGAGAGCTATTAGAAAGAAATCTCCCAGTCCTCCGTGGGATTAAAATCATTCTTCCACTGCTGGAGGACGGCGATGGAGGTTTCGGGAGCCAAGAGGAAGGCAGCTAGCTGAAAGGGACAGGAAAGTCATCGGGAGTGTTTTTCCACTTCTTCAAGTCATTAAAACTGGCTTAAAATATCGAATGTGATTTTTTGTTCAAATGGCTCCTCCTGCCATACATAACCTGTCAACATAATGGTTCCTGTTCTTTCTCGAGTTTTTAGAAGTGTTGCATTGAAACAAGGTACATTTATTCAGAAACTCTGCAGTGCTGACGTTTCTAGAAGTGTCGATCCTCTTGGGTGCTCTTTTTCCTGGTAGTGGAGTTTTAAAGAGAACTGGTTTTGAGGAAGAGGCTTGAGGTTTGAGTCTGCATTCATCGGCCACGCCCCTGACCCGGTTACATACCCTCTGAGCCTCCGTATTCTCATCTAAAAGAATCGGGAAAGTCATATCCAAGTTGCAGGCTTGTGGACGAGGTGACAGTAAAGGGCCTAGCACAGTGCCTGACACCCAGTAGGAGCCCAGTAAGTGCTCGCTGCCTTCTCGATGCTGGTGATGTCACCTTACTTTATTAGTAAGATTATTTTATTATTGGTAGTGGTACACTGGATTTATAAAGAACCAAAAGCAGGAGTTTGGAGAAACGTGGCAGAGTGAGAGACATCCCCAGATCTCTCCCTTTTAGACAACAATAAGCCGAACATCTAAAACTGAACGATAAATACCCAAACTGCACACCAGCACGTCTGCGCGTGTGACGTGTGCATAAGAGCGACCGCAGAGGAGGAGCAAGAGGAGGAAACGTTAATGACCAATAAAACTACGCTTCCCTCTAAAAAAAAAAAAAAAGAACTCGAAGCAAGTGAGTGAGATGAATGTGACGAGTTTGTTAGTAGAGAGGCTTCATTTTAGCAGTGCACGTAGTGTTGGCCTGAATTGGCGGGTATAGTATGTCTGCAGGGCTGACTCCTAGTAATGAAATTACTGAGTCAAAAGGAAAGTGCATTTTTTTTTTTTTACTCGATAATTCGTAGCAAATTCCTCTCCAGAAAGGCTGCCCCAATTTTGATTCCCCTGAAGGTATATGGGAATGCCCAATTCTCCACGCCCTGGTCAGAGCTGGATGTTGTCAGAGTTTTAACTTGGGGGCCACTGTCACACTGGCAGATCTTTAGTGCAGAATTCAAACCTAGAAGTGCTGGGGAACTCCTGGACGCATAGGCCGTGAAGTGCTGTGCGTGTGTGTGTGTGTGTGTGTGTGTGTGTGTTCTCATAGCACGGCCCACCTTTTTCCTTCCATGGATTGGTACTTCTTTCCACTGCCTAATTACTGGGTGAAAATTCCCAGTCCTCCTTCCCTTCGCCCCCACGGCCCAGGTTCTTACTTCCTTCCAGGCTTTTGCAGAGAGTCACGTTTCTTGGCCCAAAGTAACGCAAACAGGGATGAGCAGACCCTCTACAACACAGCCCCTCGTTGCTGGAGAAACTCCTCGCAGTAGAGACTGTGAGACTCAGACTGGAGTGTGCAGACATCCTAGCTTTGCGAAGGCCTCGTGCGTCCTCCTCAGTGGTCCCATGCTGTAGGTCTGGGATGGAGCCTGAGCATCCCAGCAGCGTGGATGAGGCAGGTGGCCTTCACCCCACGGCTTCAGGAGGCAGCCAGCTTTCACCCAGCCGGATTCAGTCTCTGCGAAGACGTCTTCTGTGCTCACGAGGGACAAGCAGGCCTCGGGCAGGAGGGGAGCTTCCCCTGTCACTGCACACTCTTCGCTTTGGGGCCGTAATGGATCCTGGGTTGGAGCAGCTGAAAAGCCAACGCTCGCTGGGAGTGGAGAAAGTGTCTGCTTGACCTGGCGCTCATTCAGGAGCAGGAAGCGACTCCGTCGTGCTCCTTAGGTCGGCAGCACCACACGTCTTAGTAGCTGCTCTCTGCACTTCGTAGCACCTGGGCCCTGTGACCTCCGCCGACTTGGACAAACTCTGTGGTATGCAGTTGTGGCTTGGGAGGTGTGGAGGGAAAAGGGGCCTCCAGAATGAGCTCTTATTTGTTTGTCTTGCAGTTTTTGGCTCTTTAATCAAGTTCGTAGATGTTGCTCTTAATGGATTCAGCAAGCCTGGCTCTGATGAGTTCTGGTTCCTTTCGTCTGCCTGATCTGCCCCTAGCACAGGCCCCAGTGCATGGCAAGTAGTCGATAAGTGGTTATCGAGTGTTCATCCGTGCACACACTCTTTGGACAAATTTCCGTTAAGGGTCTGACTTTGGGCAGGCAGCTGGGTCCGTCCCCAGGGAGGGCGCTGTGGGAGACGAGCGCAGCTTTCCGTGCGTGTGCCGGGAGCAGCGCAGTTCAGGTCGCCGCTGAGAATGACCGGTCACTCGGCTGTTCTAGATATTCGAGATCTATGCCTCCGGCGTCCGCATCCTTGCTCGTTACCAGGCAGCAACCAAAATTACTGCCTCAGCGAGAGCCCAGTGTTGTCTGACCTTCCATTTCTTTTCCCCAAAAGGATCTTAAAATTTTCATATTTATGTGGAATCCCCTAGTGGTTACATGTTGGGCAGTTGGTTCCTCTGTATTAGAATATC
Source organism: Rousettus aegyptiacus (assembly GCF_014176215.1). NCBI lineage: Eukaryota > Metazoa > Chordata > Mammalia > Chiroptera > Pteropodidae > Rousettus > Rousettus aegyptiacus. The sequence goes on along the minus strand of NW_023416290.1, from coordinate 7,996,812 downwards.
GGCTTGCCAGACCAGACAACACAGGTCTCTCGCAGGCCTAGTTTGGCCCCTGCGACCCTACTTTGGTGAGCCTTGCAATGGGGGAGGAGGTAGAAGAGTAAACAGGTGAGCTAACCCCAAAGGCTCTGAGAGAGGGTGGCCCAGCCCCAAACAGCCTGGAACCCGGCGAATGCTGAAGAAGGCACCGTAGACTTCATAGTTCTTATTCCCTGGCCCCTCGCCTGTCACGCCAGCCGTGACTCTGTCTCTTCTCTTCCGGAGCCCTCACATCTGTGGGCACCCTCCCAGAGAGGCAGTTGGGGTGAGGGTCCCCTGTACCACAAAAAGGGGGTGGAGTTATGAGGGATATATTTTGGACGTCTCAGACGTTTTCTCAGATGAATGTGCAATGAGCAGAGATCATGGGCGCCGCGATCAGCAAAGAGGCGGGGAAAAGGGCTCAGATTCCGCCCAGGACGTGCGTGCGTGGACGACAGCGACTGGGCGGGACCTCCCGCGGACTCTTCTAAAACCTTCTCAGAAAGGCTCCTTCTCCTTTTCTGTGGTGGTGTTTCTTTAAGCATACACTTTTCAAAAATACAAAATTCAAAAATGGAATAAACGCCATTAGAAAGATTCTTTTAACTGCCAGTTTGTTCCCATTTCTCAGTAGTGTGCTGATCTCTCCAAAACACAGTCGGATTATGTCACCAACCACTTAAAATCCTCTGATGGCCCCTTTGTCCTTGAAGATGTTTCATCGTGTCCCTGCTCAGAGTACCTTCTGAGCCAGCCTTGCCTTATCTCTAGCATCAACTCCAGCCTCATGCCCCATCCCTCGCCCCTACGCAGGGGGGGCCGCCTAGCCATTATGGAACTCCTGGCTGCCCAGCGCGGAAGGACATTTCACACCTCAGTGCCTTTTGTGTGGTGGTGTTGTTACCTCTTCCTGCTTCCTCCCATCCCCAATTTCCCTGCTCTCCTTGTCTTTCAGAATTCAGTTTAAATACCACCTCTTCCAGGAAGCCTTCCTGCTTCCTTCTGGTCTGATTCAAATGTCTTTCTGTGCTCTTGTTACATATGCCACATGCCTTTATCTCAGTCCTTGGGAATTAATAGTATTTATACTGTCAAAATGTTATATAAATGGAATAATTTGGTGTTTCACCTTTTGGGATTGGCCTTTTTCACTCAGGACAATTCCCTGGGGATTCATCTAGGTTGAACTTACTTTCACTCATGTGGGTAAGATGGGAATCAGCTAGCTAGGGTGAGACAAGCAGTTGCCCCAAGTGGGAGCAAGTTTGTGGGTGGTCGACCTAGAAGGAATTTATTTGTCAGCTCGTGCTTAACTTAGGGTGACCTGTGTTCTGTCAGATATCTGTTTGGCTGTGAGAAGTGACTTTGCATTTTCATCTGTAAGTTATTTTCTTGAATTAAAGTTCTCAAGTGCTAGGGAAGCCATAACTTTTCTGCCTTATGGTATATTGAAAAGCATCCAAATATCTAAAGGCGAGTGGTCTTTAGGGTATCCTGAAGAGGAGACCAAGAGGACTGTAGTGATTTGGGGACCCCAGCAGTTAGTGTTCTAAAAAATCGTCCAAAGACACCAAAGAAAATGTTTGAAAGTTTCTTCTATCCTTACATAAATATTAAAATTTTAAAATATCCTAGGTAATAATTTTCACAAAATTTTAAATGTCTTATTTAAAAGATTTGAAAGTTTAAAAGGATGCAATTTGAATTAGATTTACGATTTAAAGTTTTAACTTAAAGCACTTAAAAAATCTTTCTTTTCGTGATTTACAGAGTTGACATTAACTTATATAGTACTTTTCCTTTTGGTTTTCTGGATTAAAGGAAGTAAATATAGGCTGATAGAAGCTAGTAGGATGAACTAAGAATGGGGTAAAATTCTAACTCGGCTCTATGACTACTTGAATCGAATGAGTGACTCCATCCTACATGTGGATCATGATTAAATATCCATATGTAAACTTGGGTAGGAATTTGTAATTATAACTTGTATCTCATACGAAATTTAAATGGCAAAGTCTTTATAAAAATGTATTCGGGATTTTGTGTTTGCAAGAGCACACGGCTGAAATCTCGGGCTCTGACGTCGTACCGCGTCCAGGTAATAGCTGTTGGCCTTTGTGGCTTTCTGTGCTCATCATCCTCAGTTTACTCACCTTTAGAATAGGAATAATCCTAGCAGCTGTCATTCTGTGAGCATTTAATGTGTATCAGCACTCTTTCACACATTTCGCATATATTATAGCAATTAATTTTTATTAAGATTCGTATTTTGTTGATGAAAAACACAGGCACACAGAGAGGTGAAGTAACTCGCTTGAGCTCACGCAGTTAGTTAAGGGTGTAGCCAGTTCCAGCCTAATCTACCTCCAGTGTTCATGCTTTTAACTGCTTAAGCACTAAGCTGAACTGTCAGAACGTATATCCAAGAGCATCTACCTGGTGAGTTCGTTATGATTAAACAGACGATCCATATAAATGAAATCATCTCATTAAATTAGATGATCTATTTAAAGTCATAGTGCTTGACACTTAAGTGTTCAATAAATGCTAGCAGATGAATTACTATGATTATTATCACCATAATCATTGTTTGGCTCTTTCACTTGGCTGCTGAGCTAGATCTGAATAAGCAGATTCCCAGTTGTCTTTAACTATCATCATAAGGTCCGTTCAAAAGTATTCAGTTGTTTCTAATTCAAAAATTCCTTTCTGGCATTTCCAACCACAATGTTTTGCAGTGACAGGTAGTCTGAGATGTATAGTTTCTAAATTGTGTCAGCAAAAACCATCCTGGTCGAGTTTTAAAAATTTAATGTCTGGCACGATTTATTTTTCCATCTTGCAAATCCCTAATATGTGTGAGGAATGACTAGATCTTAAGAACCTGTGAATTCAGTTTTAGAAATTAATGCAAAGCAGCGTTGGTAATAAGAAGGCGCATAAATGCGCTGGCGCGTGGAGGCTCGTGTTCGCCATGAAGATTGGCACATTCGGACTTTTCCATCCGCGCCGAATGCTTCTTCAGCAGCAGCAGCATGTCATTCAATACAGCGGCAACATGCAACTCTGCAGGGGGCGAGTGCTCAGCTGCCTGACGCAGCCTCCTCCGCAGGCTTTCTCCTGTGAGCTCCACACTGGGTAGCAGCCTCCTGTCCAGCCTGTCGTAAGGGCCACAGTTGCTTAAACCAACATCTCAGTTGTCATAAACTTGGTTTTGTCTTGTAACATGCCCTACTAAGAGCTCTGCTTGGGAGATTTCTGGTCGACTGAGCTTCCCTGTAATATGAAAAACACCTTTCACGTCTGGCTGTTTTCCTATTTCCAAATCCACGGTGCCATTCCGAAATCTGAGTTTCTTCCCCAGAAAAGCTTTTCTTCTTTATAGCTGGCTTTCTCTGTTCTAACATCACCACACCTGTGTCATATTAACCTGTAAATACATATTGAGTGCAAATGTATTTTTCTCTTTGAGGGGTATAAAGTAACATGTATTCAGAAATATGAATCCATTTCTGCAGAGTACATGCAATCAATCATTTCATGAATCAATGAAACTTTGGTACTGTTCGGTTACTTTCAAACAGCTTCTTCATAATAATTCTAGATATTGATAAATTAGTATGCCATCAACCTGTATATGGCTCCCTTATGTAGCAAAAACGTGTTTTATAACAGTTCCCCCAAAAGATTTTAAATGCAATTAGAGAACGAAACAGGTACATATGGATAAATAAATAGCCTAGAATGGACGGCTGCTATGAATGAAAATCAGAAGTGAATTCTGCAACTCATGAATATAGTTCCTAAAAGGTGTTGGTTCAAGGGACTTACGTTTTTGCCTTCCAGAAACGGACCAGCTACTTCTCACCTCTGTGAGCAACTGGGAGTATATGGTGAGACTCAGTAATTTTAAGACATAGCACCTTTCACTCAGGCGTCTCCAAAGACCTGATAGATGTTAAGCTCCTGCCAGATACCAACTCAATGGCACTTTTCGGAAAACAAGCCACTCTCAACCACTCAGATCTGAAGTACGGTTTTGGTGGTGACAGGTCTGCCAAGTAATCTTGGCAGTTCTTTTCATTAGCTGTTCTTGGGGTTGGGGAGAGGAGTGAACTAAACGCCGCATAAACAGGATCTTGACGATTGCTACAGTACGTCCCAATGGCAGGGGCATTCTCCTTTCACTATTGGAAAACCCAAAGCCTCTGTGTGCATCTGGGTTAAAAAATAAACAAACAAACAAAAACAAAAACGAAACAACAACAAAACCAGGAGTCACCCCACACTCAGCTTCGGGGCTCTTCCTGTCTTATTCGTCCCTGGCCCCCCCGTGCTGCTCCCCACTGCTGAAACCCGCATTTTGCCACTCCTGTGTCCAGACCGTTGTCCACCCACGAATGCTCACCGTCATCCCGGGAAGTCTACACAGCAATTGCCCCACCGTTTTTCCATCCTCCTCACCTACCGAACACGAAGTCGTGCCCATCTCTCACGACTTCAGCACCGCGCTTCACGTAACGCACATTCGTAGCACCTCCGCTGTGGTCGCGCCCCCTGCCCTGCTGCAGGGCAGGCCGGCGGTCCGCATTGTCCCTCCTCTATGTCTGTCGATTCTCTTGGATTTGCCTGGGCCCAATTTTCCCATGGTCACCGAGCCTATGCACATGTAAGTGTTCCATGATCCTAAAAAATGTTTTCCATTTGTAAACGTGAACAGCGACAGGTCTTGACTGTTAAGAATGACATGGAATTTTTTTGTCTGTAATGGGGGAACATATTTGAGAATCTGCTTTTACCTTCTGAAAGTTGTATTAGTCATAGATAATATGTTGCTCTGTCAATCTTTGGACTTTTTAAGGGTTGTATTACAGAATGAGATTGTTAATCATGTTTTCAATAACATACAGAAATAAACTGCATTAATACTTTATTGACCGCCAAGATGTGCCAGAATGGTGTGCATGTGTGTCACTGAAAGTGTGTAGAATTTACCTGCAAGGAAAGGGCCGTCGAGGAAAACCTCAGGGCTAAAGAAGAGCATGTGTGGGGCTCCTGACCTAGCCCCGGCCAAGCCCTGGTCCCTCAGGAGTGAAGCCACAGGGCAGACTGGATGGGCCGAGGTTCGCAGGTCGGAGGCAAGCAGAGTGATTCTGCCAGAGGGAGCAGCATGTACAGAGGGACGTGGGTGCCACCCCAGGAAAGCCAGTGAGACCTGAGATGAGTCTGAAGAGGTGTGCGGGGGTCTGGTCATCAGGCATGTAGAGCCACATAAAGGACTTTGGCCTGTATCATAGTGGGTCACCATTTTTCAGCCTCTGTCCTCTCCCACCATTATTTTCAAGGACCCCAATATCTCTTTGGCCCCTGATTGCTTCGTCTTGCTCGCCACTGCTTCCCAGCTAGCGCGGATGTAGCAGGTGCACAGGAATTGCAATCCTGGTGTCATGCAGAGTTTGCAGAGAGCACTTAGAAAGGGACCAACGAGGAAAGGCTTCACGCAAGAGGCGGTTTTTGACCATCAGCGTTTCCACAGGTAGGCATGGGCATCGTAAGCCATACCCAGATGCTGATGTCGTTCTGTACCAAGTTAGCTTCAGAGGTTTTAACATGGGGTGGGAATGTCATCACTTTGATCACTTAGATACCTCTTAGAGGTAATTTGGAGAATGAGCTAGAACAGGGAGGGACTGACTGAGAGTTCAAATAGGAACAAGTCTTAATCATTTAGGTCAGACATAACAAGAACTCAAAACTCAGGGACTAGGTGGAAGAGATTTCTACGGAGAAGGATCTCTAGGATTTGAGGACCAAGGAAAGCCAATGGTGACTTACTTTCTTAGCTGAGAATTTGAATAATCAGTATTCCAAAAATTGGATATTCAGATATTGGTTGAGTTAATTACAGATCCTAGATTATGTAAAAAAAACATTTTGACTAATTTTTCTAATTTTCATTGACAACATTTGTTTGGGATCCAGGGATGTTAGGAATCCTCATTCCAGCACAGGGAGCATCCCAGAAGGGAGCGTGACTGTCCGGTGTCCCATGGCTCTTCAGTGGGACACAGACAGCTACATGGGGGAGCAGTAACTTCCAACCTGGATTTAGGACGGACATCTATGTGCCGTTTCCCTGAACAGTCTGGGCTGGGGCCCAGGATGTGGAGTGGATCATCGACCACCGTAATGTGTTTTTACAATAATGTTGTCCAATTTTAGATCACCCTGAAGGCCCACGTTTTTTCATTTTTTTTTCAGGGGGTGGGGGGAGGCAATGGGACAGTAATGGAGGCAGAGATGCTAACAACTGCCAGCACATGGGATCCCACCCCGAAGTTTCAGAGAACCTCCTTTCATACGTGACATATTTCAGATCTGTAAAAACTGAAGCTTGTCTGAATAAAGAAACACAGGTCTAGAGATGCTTCACCTTTTTCTGCCTCCCAAGGGTAGTCAGCTCTCTCAGTGATCTTATGAACAGTACATATTTTAAATTTTTTCTTTTTTAAGGATCAGTCTAAGGAGATTGATAAACTCATGTAGCTAAAGCCTGTATGGCAGTGTAACAAGAGACTTATTAAAAACTTTCTAGAAACAAATTCTCCATGTATACTTAGGAAAATAAATTAATCATACACGCTGGCTATTTAATATTGTAATTAGCTGCATCTATAGATACGTCATCGGCTTATTGGTAATGAATACATTAATGATCATTGATACTGGGAGGATCTTGCTTCATTCTTATTAATGCTTTATTGTGGAAAGGTGGAAAGTTCATTAGACCATATGTATACGCGTGTGTGTTACATACGTACATATAAATATTCAGACTAAGCTCAGTGTTTTTTCCTTAGCTTTTTTTCTCAGCACATAACAATGCTTTTTCATAGATTTAGAAAGAATAAAGGATGGCTTTGGACAAAAGCGCTGCCTTGTGAGGAAGGAGACGTGGGGTCATGTGAGGGGAAGGGGCACGAGGACATCGAGGAGCTGAGCTCCGCGGACATGTGTGTGAGCGACCCGAGCGTGACCCAAGGGGCGTTCGAGGTCGTCACCTCGCCGGTTACCTCTCGTCGCTTCTCCAGTATCATGACACGGAATTCAAAATTAAGTAGCAATTGAGGTCAGACAGGACAGGGGCAGGACGCCGTTTCCTTTCCATCACAGGAAGATCTTCTTTCCTTCCCCCGGCCCTTTACTGCTCGTCTTGCCCTTCCCTTTTTCAGCTCTGTTTCTTCTTTTCACTGCTTGAAGCAATTGTCTGTGTTGTCCGTGGGGTAGGAAAATAACTCCGATTATAGAACTAGAACCCTAGCCATATATGAATGAGAACAAAAGTGGCTATGTCCGTGGCCTCAAGGGCAATTGATCTGGCAGGCAAACACCCGTGGAATAGACTTTCAAAAAAGAGAAAGGAAAAAAACAACAGAATAAACACACTTTATACCAATAAATTCTCTTATCTTCAGGGGTGTTTTACTAAATAGGCAAAATCCTTTTTTATTAGATGTTTAAGTCTCATTTTATTCTGATTAATATGAAAGGAAAAACACCACTTCCTCCAGAACTTCTTCAATAGATTATTTGGGTGCAAAATTCAGAAGTACATACGAAAGTGTTCAGGACCATGATGAGTATTTGGGAGGGGGACGGGCAGTGTGGCTTCAATTTTGCTGTGCTGTTTGGTTTCAATACCAAATCGTTTTATGGAAATCACACCGTCCTGAGTCGTTCCTGCAGAATCTATTTGGTTGTGGGTCGTGTTGGTTTACACTGATATTATTTTCATCTTTGAATAAATCAGGGTCCTCTCAGTTGTTTAATAGTCCGTCTTAAGGAAGTGTTGTTTCAAATATACCTCAAAGGCTCATAGGACTATTATTTTTCATGTGTGATATATTTATTTGTGTTGATTTGCATGGATATGGCAATGATTTGCATGGGGAAATGAGGAAATTTGTTAAAGCATCCATCTCTGTTAAACGTGGTAATTAATGTTTTCATTGCCATCTTTTTCTCCATAGCAAACATAGATTCCTGTGAAGAAACTCAAGGACTGTATTGGTCGTTTTCTTAAATTTTGAGTATGCTCATTTCCAGCCATTTTTCTCCTCAAAATGCTCTGATTGTTCTCTCTTCCAAAGTATTCTTAAAGATAGAATTCTCTTGAATCTCTAAAGGCATGTAAGATGTCTTTTCTTTGAAACATAAGAACATAGCAGCCCAAATAAAGGATCTGTAGGAATAAAAAAAACAAATCTTTAAAATTAATCTAGGAACAGGAGATAGATGAAATGTTTCCAGTTTTTCTTGGAATTTGACATATGGCCTATTTACAATAAAAGATAATTGGGGTCAAATCCAATGGCCTTGTGGGTTCTTCTGGCCACCCACCTTGCTAGTGTGGATGTCGCAGTGTCAGGTAGCAGGTGCTGTGAATGGGCAACTAGCTACAAACTCATGGTTTCTCGTCGTTTTCTGTACGGCACGGCCCATGTTATTGTTCTTGTTTTTTAAACTTGCTGTATTTCCTAGCTCGAATACTTTGAGAGTTTGACACAACTATGACTAGAATAGTTAACCCCTAATTGCTTCAACAACTATTCGAATTTAAATATACCTCACTACCCAGAATCCTTTGCCACTTGTCTAGGTATTAGGGCTTTGCGATATTGAAATGGAATAGACTTACGATCTTTTAAAATTTTCTTTTAACATAAAGATACGACTGGATGAATAAATATTTCCTTTTGTCGACCTATTTTAGTGAAAACATGCTTCAAGTTACCAAGTGCTATGTACTGCTCCATAATACAAAATACAATAAAATCTAGCTCCACATTTTTCTTATCATTAAATAGGATAATCGGAAAGCTACTGATAATGGGAAACTTGACTTTCCCTGAAACGTCTACAAATCATAGAGATAGGCATGTTCTTAGAGGCAGCTGTAGGGGTGTACGGGCTGGGGTAGACATGCGCATGTTGTGCGTAAGAGGCAAGTGTAATTACCTCTGCTGTCATCTTACACAAACGACCAGCTAGCTACCTACTCAGGAAGGACTCTGAAGGTTATTTGGGGCTAGTAAACATTAGCTTCGTCAGAACCTCTGCCCTTCCAAAGCAGTACCACTGGGATAGCCTTTAGTCGTGGTGATGCTACCCTGTACCCATTTGTACAAGTGTTTTGCTCTTGAGCCAGCCTCAAAGTATACACTTCTGAGCATGCATAGTGAGCTCTGAGAATCATTGACCTTGCCATTTTCTAGATAGAGATGTGAAGATTTCAAGTGCATTAGTTTCAAATAAAGGAACTGAGAGAACAGATCTGATATGAACAAAAAGTAGCTGCCATGATTTTGTGAGCTAGTTGCATTTCCTTTCAATCTCAAAGTTTATTGATCCCATGCCTAATAACTTAGATGCAGCATAATTTTTAATGAATATGGATAAAAATTAAACTCAGTGGTAGCATTTAGCTGTTATCCTTTTCTTCTTCCTTACCTTTTTAATTCATTTAACAAGTATGAAATGATCGACTGCTGGTGAGATGGAAAATAGGCAGCCCCTGGTGCTGCTGCGGCTGCCTCCCGAGCTCACAGCAGGCATCACTAATCAATCATGGGCGATTTCTCCTGGTGGAGTCTAGTCATGAGTTCATAATTTTTCTGTCTACTTCCCCGAGGCAGACACCGCCACTAAAGCGGAGATGGGAAATGGGACTCATTTGTCATTCGCAATCTCTTATTCACTCGGCACTGTGCTAGGTACTGTTAGGGAAGCGTGAGTATAAGATGTAGTTCTTTAAAGAGCTCGTAATCTCTTTAAGGAATAACAGAAACAGATGCAACAATTAGGGAGCAGCGTAAGGTTTCAAAATTAAATTTAGAATGAATCGCAATAAAAGAGGGAAATATTTGAATCATCTGCGCATATTTAAGCAAATAGCAGCAATGCTGTTTTGTTTGTTCTGATCCAGTGGTTCCAAATTTATTTTTGTTCATTTCTTTACATAATCAGCAATACATGGCATTTTTATAGCACTCGGAGAACGTCTCTATGTCCTTGAACGTGATGTCTCACGTGTTTTGAGATGATTTTGTTTTCTTGGTTCCTTTGTGTTAGCTTTGTTTCGGGATTAACTTGGCTGAAGATCAGAAGATAGCCTAATCAAAAGTTACGGTGTGTTAATAATTTCAAGTGTTTATGTTCAGAGATGTCTGTGAAGAGTTAACAAAAATCTGAATTTGTAATAAAATAACTTTAAATCAGATTACTTTGGAATTTATGATAATTTGGTCATTGCCCAGGTGCATGGTTACAAGTCTGTTAAGTATCTGAGAGGACTTAGGAAAAGGTTAATGTTGCATATAAAGATATAAGATAAATTCCTTAGTTATGTAAGTGAACAAACTGTTTTCACCAATTTTAGAAGCATTTATTTTATTTTTTACAATGTAATTGCATGTAATCAGAGACTTGCCTTTTGAATACTCTTAATAGAGTAATTATAATCCTTCTCTTCATTAGTAGACTATAATCTTTTTTAGGAATTATTTCTTGGCCTCATTGTAATTCTATTATATAAGTGGAAATAACATCATATTTCATTTGAAAATTTATACTTCAGAGATTATGCAAATTCATCGACTTCTTATATAGTATTAGATACTCTTTTGATGTTAGGAGGTTTTTCTTTTCTTTCTTTCTTTCTTTCTTTCTTTTTTTTTAAAATCATTTCTCCATCCTACTTTAAGCTCCAAGAGGAAGTACTGCATCTTCAAAGTCCTTTGGAATCTGCTTCAGTGTTCCAGCCGACTGTGTGTTTACTGATTTCACCTGGAAACCAGGTCCTTAAAATTAGATATCTCTTGTGCATGATGGTCCTAGCTCCATCTCCTTTGTAAGTGAAGTAGTGGAAAAAATATGAACTTTGAATTCAGTCCGACCTGAGGTCAGATCTCAGGTTGGCCACCTACCTTCTAGCTTTGTTAAGGTAGGAACTGCATTTATTTCCTCATTTATGAAATGAGGATAATTCCTTGCATCACAGGGCATTATAAAGTCAAGATTTAATACAAAAACTTTCTAAAGAATTGGGCATAGGACCTGAATATTCATTAATATTCTTTTGGTTGTAAGAAAAATAAACCGATTCTGGCTAGTTTAAGATAAAATCAAATTATTGTAGTTTTCTTCTCTCTCTCTCAGAACTGAAGGTATTATTAAATCTGGCCAGAGCACATACCAGGGCAGTGTTGGGGTTCTCAGCAGTAGGATTCCATGAATATTTTTTTCAAGAGGCTACATTAATGAGACTCATCTTCAGTCATTCTCTGTCTTATGTGTTTAAATTCCCAGAGAAGAGAATCCAGCGAGCTCATCTTGTGGCAGGTGTAGCCCAGTCGGCTTTGACCAGGAGGCACAGAGACATACTGCAGACATAGCCCCGCCATGCATGTGAGCTGGGTCTCACGCCCAGAGGAGGGGTCGGCAGTCAGCTGTTGGCCACATCTCACCCCTTGGCTCCTGGCGCATCTACGCTTGCTTGCGCGTGTGTGTGTTCACACAAACACTCTGTCTTTTCCTATTTTTCAGATACGTGTGGCATGACATTTTGTTAGAATTAAATTAATTTATCTAACTTCTCTCTTCCATCTTAAATCCAGGCCAAGCAGAACCTATGGAAAGTACCTAGAGCATCACCGCTCAGTGTAGAACGCCCTTCGGTGAGGTCACCATTCTGTCCGTGCTGTTCACTATGGCACACACTGGCCACATACGCTGTCGAGTGCTCGAAATGTCGCCAGTGCAGCCGAGAAACCGAATTTCAAATTTTATTTAATCTAAATTTGAATTTTGAATTTTATTTTAATATTTAATTTTATTTACTAGTTCAAAAAAATGCTTGTGAGTCTCTATTTTGTGGTCTCTTGGTATCCTATTTTATTTATTAATATAAAATTCTAAAAGTCTTAAAATTGAATGTAAATGCTATAGACTGAATGTTCATGTTCCTCCCAAATTCTAAGGGTGACGGTGTTAGGAGGTGGGGCCTTTGGGAGGTGATTAGGTCCCGAGAGGGGAGCCCTCATGAATGGGGTTAGCGCCCTTTTAAAAGAGTTCCAGAGAGCTCCCTTGTCTCTTTCGGCACGTGTGGACGCAGTGAAAAGCCCACTGTCTACGAACCAGGAAGCAAGGCTGGCTCTCATCAGATACCACACCGTCTGGTGCCTTAACCTTGGACTTCCCGGCCTCCAGAAAGGTGAGAAATAAGTTTCTGTTGTTTATTAACCCCTCTTTCTATAGTATTCTGTTATAACAGTCCAAGCAGACTAAGACACTAAAGCGTAAATGAAATTTAATCCACAGATTTTTTTCCACCTGATCTTCCTCCCTTTTTCCCCTTCCCCCCTGCATACAGCAGGAGACTAGAGGAGTATATGGGGCCGAAGAGGCTGGTGAGGGAGGCGGTAGGCAGAGGAGAGAGCGAACGGGACAGAGAGCAGCTCTCACCAGCGCATTAATCTGAAGAGGCAAGAGAGAGCCATAGTGTCCAGCAAGGAGTAAGCCAGAGGCATCATGGATGGTTGTGGGACAATTCCCCAACCGCAGGGCTTCTTATAGGTAAACAGGGAATTAGGAGAGTCAGCTGCCTCGGATGGGACAGTCACTGATTTGGGGACCCAGTACCAGACCCCAGCAAGAAGCTAGAACTGAACCCTTCTGAATAGCAAGAGCCTCGAAAATAAGATTATTTGTCCAGAGTCACACAAGTGGTTGCTGACAGATGGAGCATTAGTATTTCCCCCAAATTACCCAGTCGTTAGGACAGGCAGAAAAGTAGGCATTTGTTCTTTACTGACGATCAATACGTTCACAAAGGTTGTTCCGAGGAGCAGTACACAAACAGTGACATCAGCGCATAACAGAATAAAGTTCTTTCCGGGATAATTAATTACAGAAATTATAGCTATGTAATGGCTCCGACACCAGTGATCTCAAAATCTAATTCTCATAATCCCATCAGCGCACCACTTCACATTTGCAGTGAACAATTTAATAGTAAGGAATAGTAGTTGGATATAAAATTATTAAGACTTTATTGCCTTTACAAAAAACATTAGAAAGCATTTACTGGCATATTATGGAGTATCATAAATAATTAAAATACATCTCCTTATTGAAATATCAAGATAGATAGTGATGTTATAGCCTAGTTGTGGTTTATTTCCTCATGATCATTTGTAAAATGCAATAACTTCTAGAAGTTAATTTTCATTAGTGCAAAATGAAAAAAACGTGATTGAAAAAGGAAAACGGGTCATTGCATGTGTTGCTTAATGATGGGACGACCAATCGAAGTCTTCCTTAGGGAAAAACAGTTCAGAAAAGAATCAACACTTTCCTAACACTCCTTTTGGAGACTGTTATTTAAGTTCTACTTATGGGAACTTAACAGTTGTGTTCAACTTTAAAATGTTGATTGTTTCTCAAAATTTAGTGTGCATATGAATCACCTTGAGATGTTGTTAACGCGCAGGTTATGATCCTGTATTTCTCACAAGCCCCCAGGTGAGGCAAACACTGCTGTTGGGAAGAACATAGTCTGGACAGAAAGAGCCTCGAGAACGGAAGTGTTTGTCCAGAGCTAAGTAAGTAGTTACCAGAAGAATGAAGACTGGGGCCTCTGTCCCCGTCCTTCCTTCTATTTTCCTGTCGTGTCCGTAGCCCAGGGGTTAAGAGCACAAGCCGAGAAGCAGCCTGGGTTCCAACCCCACCGTCACCATTTACCATACTTTGCTATGACCTTGGACAAATCACAAAACCTTCTTTCTCCTCAGTTTCTTCTTTTGTAACACGGAGGAAATAATAATGGACCACATCTGTCAGGTGGTATAGGAACAAAGTGATTCATGCAAATTAGAATAATGCTGGTACATGCTAGGCATTTACTAAGCATTGGCTTTTATAGTTATGATTATGATCACTGTCCCATTCTTCCTGCCGCATCTGTACCTCAGTCTGCACCCCAGCCTAGCAACCTGTGTAGGAGATGTTTTGGAAACAACAGGTGATTATTTTCTCAATTGAGAAGATCAGAACCGTGGATAACAGTCTAAATTATTTTGGCCAAGGTAGTTGCTTTGATAATGTATTTATATTTCAGTGGGACAGTGTTTGAGGTATTAGGAATTCGTTTCAAATGTTTAAGAACTGATTCCGTGAATGTAAAAGCCAGTATTTCCAGTCATTCCTTCTTTCTGCATCGTAGAAAGAGATTGCTGACTGATATAAAGACCTTTTGCAGTCTTTCTCAAAATAGAGTTGGTGATTGTATCTAGAAGGAACTTGACTATAAACCAGAGATGGGTAAGATGTCAATCAATCTGTCATACCTGGTGCTACTGAATGAGTTAAGGACGTGCCACCCCCAAACACGCCACTTTGGCATGTTAATTACTTTGCGCTGAAGGAAATTGAGAACAGATATAGGAAAGGCTCTCTGACCTGCCCTTTTCTACCTAAAACAGGCCATCAGAGAGTCAGTCACTTGTTTGCCTTTTTTTTTTTTTTTTTTTTTTTTTTTTTTTGAGAATTACTAGATTTTGAAATTGGGTTTGGAGTCAGCGCTCCTGGGTTCTTCAGAGTGGTAAGAGAATTAATGAGGCGCTGTCCTGTTTCTCATCGTGCCCTGACGGGAGTGTCTTCCAGCACGTAATTGCTCCTGCTTTGCTTTCCCCAGTCATCTAATTTTTATCCGTGTCCTTAATTGCTCCTGCCATTGGCGCCGTATGTGTCAGCCCACAAGGGACAATGTCAGGATCACTTGCTGCAAGATGATCCCCACTCCAGGTGGTTTCGAGGCAAGACGAACAAAAGAGAATGAGAAAGTCATTTCTTTCTTCCTTTCTTCCTTTTTTTTTTTTTTTTTTAAAAATTCCAGGATGCCAGTTTACTAATGGACAATTAGAACTGTCACTGTCACATAGACTAAAATATGTGTCATTAAGGGTTGTGCCGATACAGGCATTCTGGTCTCTGTGACAGCTACGATTATTACAGTAACGTACAAGCTAGAGTTTGTTAGAATGTAGACTGATGCACAAGAAAAGCCATATTTTGTCCAAAAAGTGCTTGGTGAGTAAAGTGGAATCTTTAATTTGAATGTTAGCAGTGTCAGGCTAATAGAACCTGGGCCACTGCCATCTCCAAGTGGGGCGAGTCCAGTATGATTGTAGAATAGTGTACTATTGTGTACCTAAAAGTTGAGAGATTATTATTTAACCACATTAGGT
This sequence comes from Rousettus aegyptiacus, assembly GCF_014176215.1. Classification (NCBI taxonomy): domain Eukaryota; kingdom Metazoa; phylum Chordata; class Mammalia; order Chiroptera; family Pteropodidae; genus Rousettus; species Rousettus aegyptiacus. Next base: position 7,981,489 of record NW_023416290.1, on the reverse strand, counting down.
CAGAAATACCCAAATTCCATATGTAGGGGACTATAGTAATAATTTTTTAGCCTATCTAGTTCTTTGTTCAAGTACGTAGTTCTTGAATCATGAGGACATTAAAGACTAAAATTAATAGCTTGACTCTTACTTGGAATAGAATGGTCAGGTGACATGTTGCTCAACTCATGTTTGATGATACCTCTTCAGAGTGAAGGATTTGGTTCACTTTATGTGTTGAAAGTGGGTACTAACACTTTGACATGACTGTTGTAGTGCACGCATCTCTATTTTGCAATTTCAATTAGCTCAACACATTCTTATTGATTTTATAACATAATCTAGAATCTAGAGAAATGGTATTTATTAAAATCAACTTGCTGTTTACACTAACATTTTATTGTGTACCCGAGACCACATGCAAACATGTATTAGTAATTTGAATCCATTTGTGAAAACGATATAGATTTGACTATATTTAAATAGCCAGCAGTTTATTTATGACATTGCGAATGTCTTATTTTCCTAGGCTTGGTGTAATACTCAAAAGTGCTGAGAGGTTTGAGTTTGTATTATTGAACATGGATGTGATTTTTTTGGAAGGTGATAGGGATTATGGCTCTCCAGTAAAACACACACACACACACACACACACACACACACACACACATCATTTTTCTGTTTCAAAGATATAAAGAGAGGGTTGACAGGGGAGCAAGCAAGATGACAAAATAACTTTGAGTGATACCGTGTTCTTTAAAAAAAAAAAATCACTAAAGTGTCAAGAAGCAAGAAGTCAGTATATTAAAAAAAAAAAAAGTGCAACTGAGTCCCGGTCACCTGTCAGGAATTCATTCCCTTGTTCACACCTCCACCCACCTACCAGCATTCGTCACGGGCTCTATACAGAGACGAATGAAACGTGGTCCCTGCTTTTGACAAGTACAGTCAAGACAGGAAGATTATTTAATCCTTCCAGCAACAAATGTTACTTTAGGACATTGGTCTTATATTATAATGTCGGTTAGCTCTTCTCCCATTCAGCTTAGCTTCCTATTCCCCATAGGTCGACTATCTTAATTTTTTTTTGTTTAAATGCTTTATATTCCTTCACTGCCTTCATCCCTTCTCATTGAATTTCTCTGTACATATTTCCTGATAGGTAATCAGTCCTCTTAATTAATTTTACTTTTTGTTGTTTCTTAATCATCCTTTTTTGGACATTACGGCTGCCCATTGCTTCATTATTAACCCTCTCCTGAACTTCCTGCCTCTGATGGGCCGGCCTGTGTGTTACTGGAAGGTCTGCAGATTCCCAGAGCGGGCCTGGGTCCCGGTAAAGATGGTGACCACAGCTGTAACCATCACCACAGGCTGATGCTTCCCACGGAGGCGAGCCTGCAGAGTCATGGGTTTGAAAGAGCAGTAAATTAGTCCCAATGAAAAACGGGGATGAGGAGGGCGGGTTATTTTGGCAGTCGTTTCAGAGTGTAACTTTGAGATAAAAATGCTCAAAGAAAAGTACCTTTTTAAAATGAAGTTTCCTGTATAAGATGAGCTGTAACCTCCTTTTCCCCAGTAACACTTAATTAAGGAGACTCGTTAGTCTTTGAGGCTTCGGAGTTAGATTTGCTCGGCTGGGGCGATGTTCTGAGCCTGGACTGAAGGGGGAGAAAGAGCCCGGCTGTGGGCAGGGTTCCTGCACCACGATGCCGCCTGAGAGAACTTTGTTAGGTTCACTCTCTCACGCTGCTCCTGACGTGATAAGTCATAGTTGCTACTCGTCGTAGTTCAAGGAATGGCACTTCCATTTTATTGTCGAATGTTGGAATCTTTCAGGGTAAATGTTGCTGGCTTCTGATCACAATGTTTAGCAGGTTTCTGAACGTTTGGTATACACCTCACTGTTTTCTGTGCACCTTTAAAAAAAAAAAAGCACAGATTACAGACAGGGCCTCATACCAGACCTGCTGGGTCAATATCTGCCAGTGGGACGTGCACTTGTGCATTTTCAGTACGTTTCATAGTCTTCCTGGTGTTCGAGAAGGGTTGAAACCTTGAGTTTTCACGTCTCCTCTCATAGTGACCTCAGGGACAGGGAATTCTGGCCATGTGTTCTGCTTTGGACAGTAGAAATAGGAAATCTAGATCTTAGAGTCTAGATCCATAGACTGTGCTTGAAGTTGCCTTTGCCAAGGGTCTAAATAGAAAGTGAAAGCCTGGGACAAAGTATGGAAGAACCCTTCAGTGGAAGATCTCAGAGGAGAAAGCTTGTTGGGGAAGAGGAAGAAGGGACAGAGGCGCAGAGGGAGCCCCTTCACCATTTCAGGGGAGTGGGGTTCATCAGGGCTGATGCTGCCGGCAGATGAGCCCCGAGCAGAGGCCACTGGATTCGGTGAGTAGGAGGTTATCGAGGACGTTCAAGAGAAAAAATTTTGTCAGGGCAGAAGTCAGACTGCAGAGGCCTCAGGCCACCCTTCTCAGCCCTGGCCGTGCCTTGCAGTCGCTTCTGGAGATTTAAAACCAAAGGAATTTCTGATTTCAAGCCCAAGATGTACTGAACTGGGATTTCCAGGAAAGAGGCCTGAACAATTGTCACTTTTTCAGAAATTTCAGGCTACGCAGGGCATCTGGCGGTGAGGCCAGATAGTTTGGGGAGTAAGTGGAATGTAAGGACTGGAGGAGGCAGGAATATAGTCCACTTTTTGAAAAACAGTGATAGGGAGAAAAAAACGCTGATTTGAGAGGACGAGAGGCAGGTAGAGCTAATGGGAAACTGGATAGAAGGAAAGTTTTTGTGTTTTTGTATTTTTTCTTGAAGGAACTGAGCACGTTTGAGGGAAAGTATTGGCTAAGAATGAGAGGTTACGGCAGCAACTAAGAAAGGGCACATTGAAGTAAAGTTCTTGAGAAAACAACATCAAAACCTAGCTTGGGAAGTGGGGAGGGTTAGGCCAACAAGCGATTCTTATTTCAGGGTTAAAATGAGTGGAGGGTAAACCCTTACGATTCAGAGTAGTTGCTCCGTGTCTGTGACTGTTTAGAGTTCAACTGCTTAAATGCTGATTTTTAGTGTCAACTTGTCAACCCACATCCCAGCATTGACAGCAATGGACTGACCAATGCCAGGTGTGTCCAGGCTGAAATGGAGCTGCAGGGGTGATCCCGGAGAAGTCCGAGAACGTCTGAGAAAGGTAACTGCATGCCAGTAATTTCTGTGTGTTTATGGAACTGGCGATTAGGGGGAGTACATGGTTCTGTAGACTTCTGGGTCTATTAACAAGTTACAGAGCTTCTATAATTCTCGACAAAGATGGCCATTGATTCTGAACAATGATTTTTCATCGCGTTTGAGTGCGGAGCAGCACTTATTTATGCTCTTAAAGAAAGTTACCTTTTGCCTCTAAAATGATTAAATTTTCATTTTAGCGGCGCTCCTTTCTCCTGCATTCACTCGAGGAAGCGTGGAGGTGATGTGTATTCAGCACGTGTTGCAAGTAAATCATTAAAACTCTTGCATACACACCTTATAGCTGTCAGCTGGTTTATTCTCAGTGAATGGCTCTTTGGCAATATATGTTGAAGCTGGTGACAATGAATATGAAAAATGGCGTCGAGTTCTAACATACGTCATGCACGGGCAATAGCTTATTTCCCTAGGCTACTGCTCATTCCACTTTTCCAGGTTCAGCAAACACAAACTTGCAAAGAAAAGGATCTATTAACAAATGATTTCTAATCAAAGCTAGGACAATGTGGCTTCTCGCCCATTGGCTTCTTTTCTGCTTGTTTTGGGGCGTGGGAGGGTGGCAATCATTTACGCTCCCCTTTCTTTGTATCAAGAAGCTTTGTTAAGGGACTAGAAATGCAGATTGGCTTATTTGAACTAATGATTTTAGAACTGGGTGTCAGCAGTAAGTTGTGTTAGATTCCAGTCTCTTTTGTTCGACTGTTGCGTTTTCTAAGATAAAGTTAAAATCCACTGGGGCCCTTTAAAAAAAAAAAATGTGTAAAATGGACACATAATTGACTTTGCACGCTAGTTGGTGGCTTTGTGGTCTTTTCGGAAGAAAGGGTCCGGGAGGGAGAACCCGTAGTTTCTCCCAGCGCGTGCAGGCCCGGGTGAGGGTGAGTGCGGCTCGTCAGCAGCACCTGCTGGGCCGGAGGTTCGTTTCAGCTCCAGCAGGCCGGTCAGCCCCAGAGCGGTGCCCAGCGGGTCACCTGTGGTTACTTTAGTTGTTGGTCTTGTAAGAAGTTGCCGGTCACCAGAAATTTTGAAGACTTTATTGTTAAACTCTAGTTTTGACACGTTCATTCATTTATTCTGCCAGCAAACTGAGTGCCCCGCGTGATGTGCCCGGCGCCGAGAGAACTCACAGGGATGAGGGGGTGGATTCTGACTGCAAGGAAATCACCATCTAGGGGGGGAAGCTGGCTTGAAAAGGACGCCAGATTCGTGACTGGTACCTTCGACGTGTTTTTCCACGTACGCCTTTAATGGAGGCCTACACTCCCCATGCTGGCGTGGCCATTTAGGTTGGATTGCTAACCGCTGAGCGTCAATCAGGAGCATCCAATACTCTTGAAAGCCAAGCGTGTGCACCTGTGGCGTGATTGCCTGGCCCCCGCCCCCGCCGTCTTTCTTAGGACGCTGTCTCGCCCCACCTTACGGTCCCTTCGGGTCTTTCCCTGTGACGTCACTCCACGGAGAGGCTTTCTTTCCTCAAAAGCGTACTGCAGGATGAGCTCCTCCAGTGAAAAACGGGCTCCGCAAATATCGGGGTGAAGGAGAGCTGCGTCAGGGGGAGACGTGCCGGGAGACCGAGTCGCTCCGTCAGCAGCCAGAGTGGCTTGTGAAGGTCGATGTGGCCTTTGCCTTGCTGCCAAAAGCAAGGACATGCGCCACGTCGCAAGCTGTGAGTCTCGCCTTCCGCCTGCCGGGTCCGAGCCTGGCCGCCCTGGCCCTGGCCCGAGGCGCCGCGCACAGCCGTCTCTGACCTGTCGCCATCCTGGGTGACTTCCTTCTCGTCCCGGGCAGCACTCAGAGGTGAGTACTGCATTTCATGTCTTCAGGGGTGTAAGCCAGGGAGCCTCACTGACCTGGGAGCTCAGTTCCATGCCTGAGTAAGAATTTATGCCGAAAAGCAAATAGTGTTCTCGCTCGTAATTTAGTTTATCCAGGGAGAAGTGGGCCCCCACCTGTACACCCTTTCAAGAACTGCTTGCGTGGGCCTGGTGGCTTTTGGGGGTTTCAGAGAGTGTATGAAAGGTCCCTGACAGTGGCAGAGGTATAAAGTCCGTGGGATAATTTGAAGCTTATTTTGTAAGTAGCTAAATGTGGGCGTCCATGAAGCAACGGCATTATAAAGTATGTTTTAGGTGGGCGTTCCCGTGGGCAGGAAAGAGGGACGAGAAACAAGCTTATCTGCCACGAACAGAAAATTTTAGTTTTCAGAATAATCTCAAAAAAAAGGGTTATTCTCTGGATTTTGAAAGAAATCTTAAGGAAATTAGTGGGTAACTGGTCTTGAAGTAATTAAAACAAGGTTTAAAATCAGCTAAATAATTCCTGCGAAAAACACAAAGAACCATTTTGCAACCCAAAAGTTGGGTGCTGCGTTGCTTATGACTCTGAAATGACACCACTGGAAACGTAATCCGAGTCCTCAGCTCAGGCCCAGGTTCGCGGCGTCGTGGGTGAACCGCGGTTCAGCGGTGTACGGCGGGTCAGGGAAGTGCCCCGGGCCCCCCCTCCGTTCCGTCGAATGGCGTTTGTGGGTTGGCGCGTCGGTGAAGTGGACAGGGTCTAGGATTTCCGTGACAAAGAATGTGCGTCATTGCATCATATCCGTTTATTCGTGTGTGCGGTACACAGTTTGCTGTGCTACGTGTAAAGCGCCGGGCGAGGTGAAGAAACCATGTTGAAAAATACCCCCACCCCTAATCTTCAGGCAACCGGCCTCACGATGGTAGGGAAGGCCACGCGAGCAGCTACCGAGGGAAGCAGGTGGCACGGGCGGAGCACCTGGGGGCGGGACAGACCTGCGAGAGCGCGTCCGTGGGCGATGACTTAGGTTTTACCGGCACAGTTCACTGAAAACGAGATACAGGTGGCCGGCCATCTGGGGAGCGCTGGAAAGATGTGGAAAAGCCACAGTGAAAACGATGGCAGTGTGATGGTCGGCAAGAGCCCCCAGTCCTGCCTCGTGGTGGCGAGGGCCCGAGGGCCACCAGCAGGTAGCGCAAATTTGTTTTGAGAACAATCTGAATTATCTTTGTGAAGTCTGTGTGGCAGATGACAGGGAAAACGAGAAAATCTTGAGGGCTGGAGGCCATCAACGATGGTCATCACCAGGCAGGATATCTCTGTCTTCCAAAGGGGAGACAGCTCGCGAAACATGGAACGAGAAAGAATTTCTAGCCTTGCCAAGGGCACACAGGAGTGAAAGTGAGCCAAGAACAGGTCATCAGCAACGAGGCAGCGTAACAGGTGAGGAGAAGGGCACACTCGTCCCATGGACCGGAGAGGGCGGCGTCGCGGGGTCCAGTTGTAACTCCAAGTCTGACCTTCAGATAAGCTGCCAAGTGTTTGCCGAAGGGGCTTTGCCATTTTACATTTCCACCAGCAGTGTAGGAGGCCGTCCCTGGGGGCGTGAAGTGCTGTTGTGCTTTTGATCTGCATTTTCCTCATGGCTACTGATACTGAACATCTTTTCATGTGATTAGCCATGTATATCTTTGAAGAAATGTTTGTTTCGGTCCTTTGCCCACTTTTTTACTTGTGTACTTTGTCCTTTTTATTGAACCGTGTGAGTTCCTTTTGTAGTCTAGCTATTCCACTATCAGGTAAATGGTTCACAAATATTTTCTCCCATTCTGTGGGTTATTTTTTTTTCACTTTCTTGATGGTATTCTTTAAAGTGCGAAAGTTTAAAATTTTTATCAAATCCACCTACCTCGTAAATGGCACGTTTGGGACTCAAAGCAGGCAGTGTGCTTGGGAGCCCAGGGTTTACCGCCACCTCCACTAGCTGAGGGGATGTCTTATTTCAGCTCAGCTGACCTCTGTCTACCCTAGTTTTTCATCCTATGTCATATATTTTGTATCAGCGTAGGGAAAGAAAAATGGAGGCTAAAAGCTGTTTAAATAAGGTGAGTAGCCTTATAAATTTGTACTTACTGAAGAAAGAGAATGATTGATGCTGGATATTTAAGATGACAGCTCTGCTCTCCATGTGTTTTTTTGTATAGACACACTCTTCAAGAGAATTCACGTTTATGAACGTTGAAAAAAAATGACTGTTGAAGAGAATAGCTGGTTTAAAACACTGGTTCGTGCTGCAATGAATTAAGGCAGGGGCATAAGGCTGTATTTTCCTTTCCTGAAACTCTTTTGCCATATGGTTCTCAGTGTCCTCTTAACATAGTTTTCAAGCTATGAAATTCTGTACATCTTTATGAAGCTTAAGAATTGACCTTTGAGAGGGAAAAGTCTTATTTTATTATGCTGACACCACACATCATAACTCTTATTTTGCTTGGAGATCTCATTTAATGTCATCACCAACATGTGCAACAAGAGATACGTCATGTTTATGGCTAGAATATTCTTTTTTATTTCCAGTTATAGTTCCCTCATAAAATCTCTATTGAAAATAATCTCCATGCAGACATTGAATGTTATTGCTTGGAACAGAAATGCTAAAACAATTTGCTTATTTAGGATCCCGAGTTTTTCCCAACATTTTGAAGTGTCTCAATCCTTCACGAAATATCTTTTTAGCCAGAGCAGTAGTAATGTAAGTCTGTGGCTTTTCTTGTCATGTATTTTATGGGATTGCGTTACTTCTATAATATATTTTGTATTCCTCCCACATGTATTAGAGTACAATGGGTAAATAGTTCCATTTTGTGTGTCTCCTCTACTAGATATAGTTATGATTGACATTCTCTCAAGTGTTGTTTATTAAAAAATAGAACAATTTTGGGGGATCCGAGAATGGTAAAAGGCAAGGCCTGAACATCATACTAAAATCCAAAAAAAATGAGTATATTTTTTCAAAATTAGATTTTGCCTGTCTTCAACCTATCTTCTTTTTCTATACATACAGACCCCTTCTTGAACTAGGTTAGCAGGCTGGGGGAGAGGGCTTGTCCTGGGGGATCAAGGGCAAGAGAACCTGAGGGTCTCTGGTAAACCCTGAAGGTCAGGCCCTGGACACAAAGTGCAAAGGGTTGCTAGGGGGTAGGGGAAGGAAGGCAGCAGGAGAAGAACCTAGAAACAAAGTCCAGTGGGGAGGAGCCCGGCAGAACCAGCAGAGCGCGGGCAGAGGAAGGGATGGCTCGGGCCGTTTCCGTGAAGGCAGCTGAGGTGTGTGGAGCGTGATCTGGTGCAGGGGAGGGGATGTGGCGTTGGAGTTAGATCCAGATTCAGACTGTCGCTTCGCGAACTAGATTGGGCGAGTGATTTAACCCCTCTGCTTCTCACCTATTCAATGAATGTCATCATCACATCCACACTATTAGAGTAACTACCATTTCCCGGACACCTGTAATGTGCTAGATGCTTTACATAATCTTGTTTAATCAGTATAACCTGATAAGATATTTTTTTGTTTTACTATTGTTTTGCAAATGGGGAAGCTGAGCTCAGAGAAGTTAATTTGCTCAAGATACTTTCCTACAGCTGGAAGGTAATGGCCAGGATTTTAATCCAGGTGTGTTAGATTTTTCAGTTCATTAGACGACAGGATCAGGATGACCTGGAGCACATGTTATCAGCGGAATCCTGGATGCTCCCGAGCCCTTCTGTACTAGCATCTCTGGGGGTGGAGCCGGGAGTGTGCATTTGAACACTCCACTCGGGTGACTCTACAGAAGAGTACTCTGCAGCTTTGCTACTCAAGGTGTGGTTCGTGGTCCAGGACCAGCAGTGGTCACATCGCCTGGGAACTGGTTAGAAATGTGAGTCTCAGTTCCTGCCTTAGTGCTGAATCTGCATAGATCTAACAAGGTTCCCAGGTGGTTCGTGCGCACAGTAAGGCTCAGGACGGCCTGTTCCGCAGCGTGGCTGCTAGGATTAGAGATCCTAAGTGTAAATTGTCTGCCATGTTGTAGGTACTCAACAGACGGTCTTTGTTACCATCCTCTTTTGATCGAGTAGAAGGTGGTGGTCTGGGAGGGCCATAAGTGTGGGGTCAGGGTCAACAACTGTTTGCGCTCTCTTTCCTTCGGGGTCTGTGCTCAGTGCTGTCATGCTGTGCCCCAGCTTCCCAGTGTACTCCCCCAAACCTTCCTTTCCTGAAAGCGCAGCATGCCGTCCCCCCTCTACCAGCTCTTCGGGGTGCGATCCGAAGATATGGGTTTGACTCTTGGCTTGACAAATTATTGTCTGTGTACTTGGGAAAATTAAAATTTATACTCAATTTTATCAAGTATAAAAAGATAACGATGATGAAAATGACACATTTAATCACAATAAAGCATAACATATGGTCCTGTCTGCCCTTCTTATCAGGCTGTTTTCATTGGGGTGTCAACTGGACAAGTAAGCAAGGAATAAGAGTACTAGAATTTGTATTTCCCCTCTTTAAAATTTTATTTATTTTATTTTTTAGGCGAGGCAACCCTTTGTTGACATCAACCTTATCAGCTTACAATCCTTTATTTATTTATTTGTTTGTTTGTTTATTTAATTTTTGACACCTACTACACCTGGCCTTCCTAGTGGTCTCCCATCCAAGTACTAACCAGATCCGACCCTGCTTAGCTTCCAAGATCAGACGGGATCGAGCTTGTCAGGGTAGCATACAATGATGGATCTTGAGGTAATCATGCTGAGTGAAATAAGCCAGACAGAAAAAGTTGAAAACCACATGATATCACATATGTGGGATAAAAGTCTAAAAGCAACAAACATGCCAGAGACTCGTGGACATGGACAGTAGACTAGTGGGTACCAGAGGGCAGAGGAGGAGTGAGGAGGTAGACAGGGAAGGAGGGGATAAATATGTGGTGACAGAAAGAAAAGAAACCTAACTATGAGAAGAGAACATACATGCAATGTATATGCCTTACCGTTGATTTGTACATTGAAACTTATTGAATTACGTTAACCAAAGTCACCATAATAAATTAAGAAAAAATTTTAGCACCAGTATATTGGAAGACATGCCAGAATAAAGCAGTCCTTTAAATGGAAAACAAAACAAACAAAAAAATATATATATATATAAAAAAAAATACAGGTTTGTTTTAATTGTAAATATTGGTAGGGAATATCATATCAAGTAGACTTTAGCACTTTGCTTTTCAAAGTTTGATGGACAGACTTTATAATGAAGCATTTAAAGAGATAAGTTGTTTATAGGTTTCTGGATACAAAAAAAATTATCCCAAGATTAAGCAGAGTCGGTGAGCTGTGAACCTGGAACGCTGTGTTCACTTTTTCATCCTCCAAGTCACTTATTTAAACTGTGAACTGGGACGTCACTGTCAGCCCACCTTGTGCGTTACTGAAAGGAACTCCGTAAGGCACGTGTGTACTGTGGGGGGGATTTTGCTCCCTAGATTACAGTCGTTCTTATTAAAGATTCGTGGGAGAAATTGCCCTCTTGTTTCTACTGTGCTTCTAACTTGTTATTATCTTAGAAATATTACGAATTATAGAATGGATTGTTTTATTTATGGAATTGGCCACTAAGAAACTTAAACATAAATTTCTGACTCATTTTAATCAAGCGTGTGGGATATTATGGTATGCTAATTACACTTGTGGCTATCTTTTAAAAATTACTTTCCCTTTCCCTTGCTTTTCTTTAAACTTTTAATCTCTTCCCTTCTAATTCCTCCCTCCCACTTTTTCTCTCTCTTTTTCCTTTGTCATGCTAAATATTTTGTAAATGTTTCTTTCAAAAAGGACATTTGACGAGTAATCTATAAGTATTTGAATACTTATTACAACGATAGCTTTTTGACAGTTTATAGGGTGCCCCGAATACATAACGACAGCCAGTATTTCTATAAGGTTAAGAGCATGATACAGTCACAAAATTTTTTACTTACTGTTTCTGGGCCTTAGTCCTAGAAAGCAATTCAGGAGATCTGCCCTTGACATATGTGAGAAGAGAGAAAGCGAGAGGAGCGTGAGGTCTTTAGGAATCAAATTGTCTCACAAGTAATGCGGCCAATTTCTTGTCAACTCAGCGCATACCATGGTTTGTCACACACTTTAACTCATTTCTAACCTTTTAAGGTTCTGTTAAATTCTGTTGGTTTGGCTGTCCATACTTACACTACATGTAAATGGGCCTCACCCATTTTTTTTTTCAGGGTTCTTCTGGCCTTGGTTAAAAAAGTAATTATTATTGAAAAATTAATTTCAAAAAAAAATTCAGCACATTGCTTGAACATTTGGGGATGGGGTGGGCTTGGGAACTGACAAGCAAAGAACAAACAAAAATCACTTATAATCGAATCACTGAGAGGTAGTGACTACTGTTCTGATAAATTCTTTCAGCCTTTTTATCCTATGCACATATAAGGGTGCACATTGATTTTTAATGGAGATGGAATATTCTACTCTGCAGTTTTTGGGGTCCTCTTGTTTGGTGTTATCTTTCCATGTTGTGGAACATTGTTCTGCATTATTGTTTTTGGTGGCTGGACAGTATTCTGTTGTATGGATATATCATAGTTTATTAACCAATCCAATATAGTTAGACATTTGTTTCCATTGTAAATATTGTTAAATCGTGTGTGGATATATGTATACATGCCTTTTAAACAGTCAATTCTGTGATCCAGAGTCATAACATTCAATAACTTCAATTTAAAATTTGAGACACAAATCTGGAATTAGCTCCAATGCAGAATGATACAGCAGAGTAATTTTATAATATGCATTTACATTAATAACAGTTAACTACTACATTTTAATATTTAGTTGTAGAAATAAATTTAATTAAACTATGTACATAGCCTAATCTATCTGGGTACATAGCATGCATCTATCTGGGCTGGGAGCATGAAATATGAAATCTTAATTTAAAAACATCAGTGTTGTATGTTATGGATCAAAAATTTCAGATGGACTTTTTTTTTTTTTTTTTTTTTTTAAGCAGAATGTGGGATAAAAATCTTAAGATTAAACTTCAGTGAGCAAATTGTTGATCAAAATTAATGTGCCACTTTGAGGGCATAACAACTGAGTCTTTCACATAAAAGAATTAAGAGGACTATTTCATTTTCACAAATAACTGAAAAAGAGGTAGAGATAAAAGAGATGGTGAGGGAAAAGACAGACAAATCCCCACAGACATCCCAGATTTACAGGTGGGATTCAAAAGTGCTTGCTGTGTGAAAAAAGGCACCATTATGAAGAAACGCTCCTCAAATTACTTGGGCAGAAACAATCAAAAAGGACCCTGATCGAGTACACATTTTCAGTATTGTCACACTGCCACAGCAAATTAGATTCATTCAGGTTACCTCCGGGGTATGCACCACTCAAAACCTTTTCCTCGACTGTGCGCCACGCCACCCCCAACCAGAAGAACTCGTCGCCCTAGAAACAAGGGAAGAAAAAAAGTAACTGATTCAAGCGCAGTGTTAATGAACGGCTAAAATCTAGGTTACTCTGCTGCTTGCTGTCTTGGTTTGGGGGGGCGGTTTTCTGCTTTGTAGCATTTGCTAAATATCTTATTTACATTCTGGTATAGAAAGCTAAGAATGTAGGATCAAAAAAGCACTGTTTTGACGCTGCAGAAAGGTTGGATTTTAACTCACATACGGGTTCATTTGAATAGGTTTTAGGTCCAGGTGTTAAAAACATTTCCCCCTACGTCCAGAGGCTCAGGAAGGAGCGTTTCTGCCCCATGCCAGGCTTAGTAAGCAGACTCTAGGGGGTTCCCCTCGTCGGGGTCTTTACTACCTTCGATTTGCAGCGGGAGAGTGAGGTCAACACAGGGGCCTCGTTCTGGGAGCTCCGAGTCGTCGTCTGCCCTCGGCTCTACCTTTTCAACCGTAGTAGCGTTTTTCCTGCAGCGTAATGGTCAGAACTGCACATCCACCCCCAAGAAGTGGGTTCAGTGGCGCCTGCCGTGGCGCCGGCACAGCGCCCGTGGGCTTACCCTCTCCGTCCTCTCGTTACTGCCAGAGAAACGTGGCGGCCTTTCATAGCACACGCTAATGAGGGCATCAAACTGATGCTCAGGTTTTTTTTTTTTTTTTATTTTGTTTGTTTGTTTTTAATAACGACACTAAAATGCATTGCATAAAGTGGGCATGCTGTGAAGGGATTGTCTAATTTTTAATTACCTTCCTACACACTGCTCTTTTCATAGTAAGACCCAGGGCTTTTGGAAAGACTCAAGCCATCCTGGCTTTGCCAAACAGGAAAATCTATGTTAAATATAAAAGTGGGAAAAAAAAAGTCTCTTCGTCTAGTCTTTCTGACCTATAGTTGACTCACCTTTTTCTTCAGTGAGTCTAAAATGCAGAGGAATAGCCTGAAGGAAAAGCGTTTGAAGACTGTGCAGTGTGTGTCTTTGTACAGGTCGCGTATGCGTGTGTGCGCGTGTGAGTGTGTGTGATCTGTCCTGGGGCTCGGGGGCCGGCCGGGGCCTTCCTGTGCCCCGGAGCTCCGGCTGCTGTTGGGAAGCAGGTACACAAAGCCGCCTTTAACCCGCCTGCCGTGGGCGGTGAGATGAAACACGCCGGCTGATGGTTAGCAGATCTGTCCCCTAGGACGCCTCTCCTCAGAACACGGCGCCCGTTGACTCTGGGTGAGGCTTTTTGTATTTTTGCTCTGTAGACAGGGTTGGCCAGTAGCCCTGCTGTTGGCTGCCGTGTTCCCTAGCCAGAAACGTCATTTACCAGTTTTCTTTCTTCATCTGTTCATTAAGCCCCGTGTATATTTTCTCCCCGATTCCTAGGAATGAGTGGTGACATGTGTCGCTTTCACATCCTTGGCCTTCCTAAACGGAGTAAAGGGTGCAGCCGTTAGCAGGCCTCCGCTTTTCGGGGCTGCACATATTTGAGGATGTTATTTCTTTTAAACTGAGAGCAAGTGAAAACAGGTAAATTTATAGTATTGTTTAGCTCATTTAACTCCTGTTTATTATAGAAATAAGAATCAGGAGAGTTATTTATAAGTGAAATAAATCCACAAGCTTATTTCCAAAAAGCTCATTATAGGCAGTGATTTTGTCCTTTAACCACTTGATAGAGGTAATAAAATTGGCTGACATGGGTTTCCTGTCCTCGGATCCGTCTGAGAATGAAGGCCCTGTGGGGAACTCCTGTCTGCTGGGCAACGAGATGAACAGGCCGGAAGGCAGGAAGTAGCGAACGAGGAGCCTGGGCAGTCAGCAGCGCAGTGGTCACTTTGTGGACGTGTCGTAAGTCAGCGGAAGCACAGGGCTGCCGGATGGCACGTCTCCAGCTGCTCTCCCCGATGCCTCACCGGCCCTAAATCGCAGCCCGGGCTTGCGGGAGCATCCCTCTCCATACTCTGTCCATTTTTGTGCCCCCTTTGAATCGCACGGTCTGCGGCTCTCAGAGCCCTGTGGTCCATGTACATTCAGGAGTTCAAGCTCTCCACCACTTCCAGTCTTGGAGGCAGGCGTACCAGGTCTCACCAGAAGCCTCCTGTGAGGTCTGGAGCCCGCAGGGGGCCTCGGGTGGCCTTTGCTGTAGAACACCAGATCATCTGTTTCAGGGCCGTTTCAGAATTGTTCTGAGACTCACCTTCAAAGAGAGATCTACAGATGCCAATGTTTAATAGAGAAGTAATTAGTGAAAAAGCCCAACTCTGCTGCCCCTCACTAAGTTCTCGGTGTGTCAGGATCTATGATAAGCACTCACTCTGTGTACATTTTCTCATTGCCTCATAACCTCTTGAGGTAGGGAGTACTACTTTTTTATGGGGAGGGGGATGAGGGAACCCAGGCTTTGAAAGGTCGTCACTTGCCCAGTGTTCCACAGCTGGATAGAAAGTCAGTCATGCCCATCGGTGCATCCCTGTGCATTCTTCCTGTTGGTTACGCTTCCTCTATTTTCTGGTGAATCATCCAAGCCATTCTCTCACCTTCGATTTCCTGTAATTTTATCCTCCCACAGTGCTCATCTGGCAAGACCCCAACCCTGGGTTTTCCATTCTGCTCCCACACGGGCAACTGATATTGGGGGATAACCCAAACTATAAAACCATGCAGGTTAATACCACTAAAATTCCTTGCTCCCTACTTCAGCCGGACCCTCTGCATTACTCATCAATCCTTTTAGAGATCCGTGGTCAACTCCTACTCCCCACAGGAATCCTAAACCATCACCAGTCTCCTCCAGCCCCGTTTCTGCCTCTAATCTCAGCAGAGCACCAAACTTTTGGGAGAAACTGAGGCCATCAGAAAATTTCACCCACTCTACTTATGAGGTGATTTATAGCCACATCAATCCTTACCTCCTTCTTGCCTTTTTCAGCTTATAAACTCTCCATCCTCCTCCAGCCAAACCTGTTACCTAGGTCCTTTGCAACCCCTCACCTCCTCCTGTTTCCTTTGGGACCTTGTCCCATTCATCAGACTCCTTTAATTCCTCTGCCTTTATTTTTTTTCTCTCTCTTTTTTTTTTTTTTCAGACATCTTCCCCTCCGCCTAAAAACAAGCTCATGTCTTACCCAATCTAAACCCCAACTCAGGTTTTAGAAAAACACAACCCTCTGGCTACCTTCAAGTCTCTCTCCTTTCCCCCAAACTACTAGAACAGTCGATACCGTTCGTTTCCCTCTGACGTCATCTCGTCTCATTCGAGCTCCCACAATGTTCGGCTTTTGTTCTTACCATTTATACTAATCAGGATCCAACCTGGCAAAAATAACCTACTTTGGTGATTTGTTACAAAGAAAATATAACGCAGGGAATTCGATTAGATAGGTGGAGGGGTAACTGAGAAACCATAGGACGGGGAGGTATCCCAGAGGCGGTGACAGCTGGAAGCCACGACCACACTTAGCATCGAGGGGTAAGGTAAAGACGGTGCTGTCAGACTCTGGCCTTGAGATGACCCAAGGAGGCAAGAGGTTTGGATGAGTTGGCTTGTCCAGTAGGAGATGAAGCCATTGAGCAGACTCAGCCCAGAGCCTGCCAGCCATGTCATCCAAGGCAGGGAGGACAATCCCTGGCCTCCGTGTTCCCTGTACCTGTTAATCTCTCACCAATACCTCCCGTTGGCTAAACTCAGACCAGCCGGACGGCAGCTGGCATGGAGCTTGGGAAATGCAGCCTGCAGGGTTGGACATCTGTGACGCAGAGTGAGAGGAAGAATGAGGAAGGGGTCTGAGGGCTGACAGATGCAGGACCAGCACATCATGCAAGGAGGGCAGTGACTTTCAGGCTCCAAATCCAGCGGGCGTTTAGTTTTCCTATCGCTGGATCTCCTAACTGCCCTGGTGGTTACTCTTTCCTTGGAACTCTACACTTTCTTGGCCTCTGGGAGACAGTACCCTCATTCCATTCTGTCTGTTACTCTGTCTTCTGTAGAGACTTCCACTTCCCCATACCTACCACTTAAATGTCTTCAAGGTGATAACTCCCATGATTATAATCATTTTTAAGTACGTATCTCTAGCCCAGACCTCTCTTCGGAGATACAGACCCATGCTGCCAACTCTCTGTCTCCACACCACATCAGATGCCATAAGAACAAAACCAAACGCATCATCTTTCTCCTAAATTTCCATTCCATTCCCTGGTTTTCTGTCTCTCGATGGAACCCCTGGCCATCTGTTAACAATCGTGTGTGGTCTGGGATTTTACCCGGCTTATAAGCTAGCAAGTTCGCTTGCCACAGTTTCATGGATGCTGGCAGGAGACACACATCTCCTGGGTCAGAGGCAAAGGACATTCCTACAGCACAGAAAGCAGTATGAGCTCCGCGGTCATGTGGATTCCCCTGCCCCCCACGTCCCACGGAGATAACACGGCGTGATTTGGGCGGGGTCGAGTCACTGCTGGGAACACCGGGCCTCGAGACTCCAGCCTTCCAGAATGAGCTGCAACAGACCGGCACAACCCGCGCTCCATGGTGGGACCTTGTCTTAGTGCCCCGGACAGAAAAAGCACCTGTCGTTTCCTCTGGAGGGAGACTAAGAGTTTGGGCAAAGGAGGGGCCACCTCTCCTGCAGGGAAGTTGCCGCTTTCACTCTGTGCCTTGCCGTTGCGACTTCTGTCTGCCCTGGCCTTTGGCTTCCTGTCCAGCCGAAGCGTTCTACTTGTCCTTCAAGGCTTGGCTGCCTCACCTGCCACCAGGCCACCTACCTGTGCGGTAGCTTTTCCTTCCTCGTGATGCTGAGAAATTCCGAATGTTCCTGTATTTCGGTGCTTCTTGCATGAACTTGTTTTCCTGGGCTGCCTTCTCACCCAGCTGAGTGTGGCCGGAGGGGCCGTGCGCTGCGAGACGCCTCCGAAGCCCTCGAGGCCACGCCGCGTTGGGCCCCCGGAGGAGCCGGGCGCCATGGGCCGCTGTGCTGCTCAGGGTGCTGCTTCCGCAGGAGTTCCCCTCTTTTGAACAAGAAAACAGGGGTTCTGTTCCTTGTAAAATGGTTGCCACATCTGTATTTCTAGGACTCCATCTGACATTATAGAAGTACTAAATTGTGGGGGCAACTTCATTTAATGAGATAGTTATGGGAAAAAGGTAGAATAGCCATTAGTTTCGTTAGTACCCATGACGTACCCCGTGCCAATACCAGGTAGAAAGTCTCCTGCTTTTCTGAAGAGAGAGATCAGTCCCAGCCTTTCACCTGACTTTGTTGATTTTACTTTCTTATCAATAATACTGAAGAAGAATGTACCCATTTTTATTGTAAAGATGTAAAAGAATGAGTTTGAAGTAACCTGTCTTTAATCAGATTTGGAGGACATTTTAGGAAATTTTTGCAGCTGGCAAGAAATGCTGGTGCGCACACACGCACACACATTTCAATGTGGCATCTAGTACGTTTTGTTATTCCTTGAGCAGAATTCAAATTTGGTCAGGCTTCTTTCCATTTTTGCAAATTCTGGAAATTCCAAAGTCACTTTGCTCTAACCTCATTGGAAAAACCGTGTAACTACTTTCATAATGAATTGATAACCAGTCAAATATTTTGTCATGCATTTCACATAAAAAGAGAAATCCCACCCACTGGAGGATTAATGGAGGAAAAGCATAAAACCACACTAAATCCCCCAAAATGGTGACTTTTATGAAATTGCTCTAGGTTTTATAAAAATCTTATATCAATCTGTTATTCATAAAGCATATTACCTGAATTTTTATTGATACCATCATCAGGATTGTATGTATTAGGCAGAGCATTTAAGTCAGGTTCCTGGAAAATTTCTTGATTACTATTAAAGTTGATTATAACTAAGGTTTGTTTTTAACCAAGAAAACAACTTTGGAACAATTTTTTTTTTATGCTTCATAGTCTGGAGACATGAGATATTAAAATCATGTCCTAAAAAAAGTACTTTAAGAAAAGATAGTGATCGCCCTCCATGTGGTTGAATTGTCTTTGTTAAGCGTGTGGATAGTAAGGTTTTCTTTATTAAAGACTATGCGAAGTTTAAAGCCAAATTTTGAAGTTTGTCACATGCTGAGTCTATGTGATATTGGTGCCGATGAATGAGTGAAAATTTAGGTGCTCGGGCGGATTGATGTATTCGATATGATACAGTTTAGATGCATCTTTGTTTCTGACAACTAGTGATTAATTATGTTGAGTCTTTCGTTTTCTTCGTACACAGATGATAAGCGTATGTACACAGTTTCACAGCATTCTAGATACACTAGCTACTTACCTGACCCTAGGTCATCCTATAAACAGTGCATTAAGTTCTTTAAGACAGCCCTGTGAATGAGCGAGAGGAAGACGGAGCAGAGGGAGGGGCAGGAAGAGGAGGCAGGCGGTACTCGCCGCAGCCTGCCGGGGGACAGGCCGGCAGCTGACCGGGACCGCTTTGCTTTACTCTGCAGCGTTCGAAAATAATTGACTTATGTTGCTTTTGGACTTTTACTTAGGTATTAAAATATAACTTCTGATTTTTTTTTTTAATTTTAAGAAGCCACTTATGCTTTTTTTTTTCTTGTGGGGAATTTAGTTTGTATAAAACAACTGAAAAAAATTGTACATCTTTGTTTCATGTCAAATAATTCTTAAAAGTAAGTATCTTTTTTAGCCTCAGTATATGTTCTGAGACCCTGGTGATTTCAGTTGACTCTGTCCCTTGAGACAGGTGTTCTCAGCTGCGGGTTTCTTGTGGGTTGGTTGGCCTTCAGGCCATGCCAAGATGCTATTGAAAATGCACAGTGTCACCAGGGAGACTGACTTAGTGAACCTGTGAAGGGTAAAAACTAATCATTACCACTTTTTAAAGAAATAATTCAAAAACGCTTTTGATAAAAAGATAGTTTAATCCCAAGCTATAAAAAGATAATAGTATATTGTCTTCTGTGGTTTACATAGTGGATTTAGGGTTTATTTCTTCTTTCATACGTACGTATGTCTGCAAACCTTGTTCTCACATAAAGCCAGCTCAGTGGAAGGCCGGTGAACTTTCCTAGACGTTTCACCTGCGGGTAGAGTGTTTGCCTTCACACCCGTTGTGCCCCGGGCTAGAACGCGTAGTCCGCAGTGCTAGGCTTTCCTCCAGTGTGGCCAGGTCAGGGACCGAAAACGCCGAATTAGTTTCATTTTGGTATAAAAATAGAATTCTTCATTAACTTAAATATTTAACAATTTATTATCATTAGAGACTCAGACATACTATGTAGATACAAAGAATGAAAGAAACAAGCATCAAGGTAAAAACCAGCTCATTTCTTCTACAGCCGTGTACTCACGTTCAGTGTCAAGCTCGGTTCTAGTCACAGTTTCTCACCAGGTCGCTAAGGTTCTCAGGCTAATGGTTGCTTTGCAGTTTTGCTGCCGGGTTGGTTTTTTCATGCTCTTTGCTGCTGGTATCAGCTAACTAGTCTCTCTGTGGCTAAGAGAGAATTGCTGTCTACAGCATGTGGCAGTCTGCTCTGTCTTGTTTTCTCTCTCAAGCTAAAACTATGGATGCTGCCATTATCCTTTCGGGCCGTAACTATCCAGGTTAATTTCACGTGTTCTTCAAGCTTGCTTTTTCTTCTTCTTCATACTCAGTTAATGGTGAATAACGTATTCACATAACTCCTGTAATTTTTTAAATATATCCTTTCTGTTTACCGAAGCTGCCATATTTTTTTTGAAGTGACAACTGTCATTTTATCCATCCAACCACCCACATACATCCCACTTTGTTTCAAAAAGAATTTAAAGCAGACACTTCAAAGGGAATATGCTATTTTTCATCTGAAAGTTTCGAAATACAAGATGGATTTAAGTCAAATAGTAGCTTATTTATAACAAATTACTTGCCTCATTTTTAAGCAAAGTAACAAGATATTTAATGATTCAAGCATGGAAGTAATATCCTTATAAAAATTTTTTTATTAGTGATAAATCTGACACTTTTAATAGGAAAGGGAATAGGATCCAAATGTAAATATGGCACTTTTGTTATGTAAATGACAGATGTAGAAATTGGTCTTTTATTCGAAGGAAGTAGAAATTGGGAATTTTAAAAAAGGGTTTGAGATCGGTAAATCAGAATAAAGTGATTTAGGAGGGATAATGGCAGCCAAATGAGGATTGCTGCAAAGGCAAATAACATTTACAAAAGGAAAATTCCGGTTCTCAGAGGGTGAAAAAAAGTCAGCCCAGCGCAGTAGGTTGTGGCGTTAAAACGGACGTGTCGACCCTTATACCTGGCACATGGCGACAGAATAGTGTTTAATTGCTGGCTGCGGAAGTAAGGAAATACAGCTGACCCTGCACAAAGTGAGGGTTAGGGGTGCTGACCCCCCCCCACACAGTCAGATATTCACATACAACTTCCAACTCTCCCGAAAGTTGACTGACAGCCCGCTGTTGACCTGAAGCCTTACCGATAGTATAAACGGTCGATTAACACATATTTTGTAGGTTACGTGAATTATATTCTGTACTCTTAAAATAAAGTGAGCTAGAGAAAATAAAATGTTAAGAAAGTTAAGGAGAGAAAATACATTTAGTGTTTATTGAAAAAACCCACAAGTGGACCTGCAGTTCAAACCTGTGCTGCTCGAGGGTCATTCGTGTATTTGCCCTTGAAGAAAATATTAGTTGAAGGTGTGTAGTACTGCGATCTGAGCTGAATCACTGTTTTTCTCTCTAATCATACCAACATTGCTAAAAAAATAAATAAATAAATAAAGAATCCATTAAAGGGACAAATGTCAGTTTTAACAGGTAGGAAGCAGCTACTGTGTTAGATTTATTTCATGTACACCTGACCTGTATATACCACTCGTTACTACACAGTGTAATTGTTTAGCTCAGTCCGTCCTTATTTCTAGAAAAATGGGAAATTTGTTAATAAACCAAATGTATAAAATACATCTATTATGTACACACACGTTCACAGACCTAATACATGAAAACATATATGGACTGTCTTATCTAGAACAAACCAGTATTTTTATCTTCCAGAAAAGTTCCCTCAGAAAACTGCTTTTCAGTAATTCGTTTATGTTCAAAACCAAAGGACGTTTGCTTTTAAATATTGCGTATTTCTGTTTATCACCGGGCACCAACCTAACTTTTTCCGTGATTTTGTTTATGTCGGTCTCATTCCTTCTCTCATCCAGAGCCATCCCAGGCTCTGTGTTCAAAAGGAGAAGCCCAGAGGGGACATTGAGGTGGCCCTGGTTGGTGGTGTTTCCTCTTGCCAGCTAATCCCAGATTATTTGTGGGTCCAAAAGAGAGTAGTTGGAGAGAAGGAATCCTTCCAATTCCTGAGGCTGGTGCTATTCATCATTTCCCCAAACCGTTAACACTTAGCACCCAGAAAATTGTCCATTCAATTATGGCAGAGAGGTAATTCCATACCCCCGTTTTTCCCTAGCCACTGTAGCCCCTGATTTCATCACTGGCATGGTCAAACATAAGGTCAGACAGTCTAGGGCACATGAAAGACAGCACCGCTCTGTGCGGATGATGCTCTTCTAATTTTCCTAAACGGACGTTTCTAAACGCGATAAGGAAATCTCTATGCAGACAACTCCAGTAAATGTAAAATGGCAACACCTGTTAGTTTTTTCCATCTCCATCTAATGTTGGTCCAAAACTATGTGAAAATTAGTGGATTTAACATTAAAATGCCTACAAACACGAGCCAATGGCTCTGACTCTCCCTCAGATACGGTTTTCATTCTTGACCCCTGGGGACAAGAAGGATTCTTCTACCTTCCGGAGCTCTTGGCTCATTTCGTGTATCAGTGCCAAATCTTTTTACCACAGGCTGTGATGTCCACCATGCTCATGTGCTTATGTTAACTTTTGTACCATGGGTGAAGAAAACTTAGGGTCAATTTCTGGAAGTGATCTGTCTTCTGAAGCCTGCTCACGTCAGTGGGGCAAAGGAGCTCTTTGCCTTGGATTTTTCACACTAAAGAAAAGCTAGTAAGTCTGAAAAGATCATTTCTTTCCCCCTATTCCTGGTAAAGTGAGAGGAAACCAGTTAACTTAATAATTGGCCATTGGTAAATACAAATGATGAAAACTCCAGATCTCTAGAGTAGCGTTAAAAACAATAGGTCTGTGTTTCTCCATAAGATTCTCCTACGCTGTATATTACTAGGGAGTATAGGCACATGTGTATGGGAAGATAAGAATTGTCCTTAAATATAAGGTTTTCCAAAAACAGTGAATAGAAGAGAAATACGAATTGGGACTTCCATGGATTTTGCAATCTTCCCCGAACGTTAGCTTTTTGCTGAGTATTTTGCCATCTTGGCTGCATCATGTTATTCAAATACAAATGCCTGGGTCAGCTAAGAATGATGGAAGCAGAGGAGAAGCCCGGGACTCTGTGCCAGTTCACGGACATTAAACACACTTGCATATAAAATAAGAAACCATAACTAATTAACACCAGGCAGGTGGCCTCGATGGAAATTTAAAATCCGAACTGGGTCAGTGGGGAATAGGCTTGGCAGATAGACCTGTAGCTCAAATGCTCCCCCAAGACCCGCCAAGTGAGCCTTGAGCCAACCGCCCTTCGAAAAAGCTTCCTGTGCCAGTCATTTCTGGGGAAATGGAGCCAAGGACAAATGACTGTAGATCTCAAAATGAGTGTGATTACATTAAGATTGCAGGGCTCCCACCCCCGCTCGCACACAGGGTTTCCTTGAACGCCAGCATCCTTCTGTGGGAGCAGAGTGGGGCTTGTTCCACAAATGCTTGTCCCACACGCGTTTATTAATAGCAGGCAGGGCGGCTTCGCGAGGGCCTGGCCGGGCTCTCAGCAGAGCGGAGGGTGTGAAGTCTTCTTGCTGGAACGCGCTGGAACTCTGAGGAGGAACTATTTCGACCCCCATCGAGGGCCAGAGCAAAATCAGACACCAATAAGAACTGAACTTTCTGGGTGACAGCCAGCATCGCCGAAGTGTTGCGAGTGAAGAATAAAGTTTGACGGCGACGTGATTGGCAAGAGAAAGCAGGCCGAGAGGCTGAGGTGGCCTAGAGAGGAGAGAGCCGTCCGAGGCGTGATTTCGATCACGGCGCTGGGAGAAGATGACTCAGCAGCGGGCCCCTGCTGCGCTTCCTCTCCCTCCCCGAAGGGGCACGTAAAATGGGGGGATGTCAGTCCCGGATGGGCCCGTAGCGACGCTCTCGTTCTCGGCCCCGTTCTATGGCCGAAGAAGCTGTGGCCTGGGCGGAAGCGTCCCACCAGCGGCCTCCCTAGGAATTCTTTCGCAGAGCTGTCTGGAAACCCGAGTCTCGGGCCTTTGCATTTGTTGCCCTTGCTGCCTCGAGAGCCACCTGTCCTTAAACTCGAAGGCAACCAGGTTCCGAAGGAAAGCAGAACTTGGGTCACGGCCATCTGGTGGATGGCTGATTCCACGTGCACAGATATTAGTTTGAAGTCGGAGGTTTGAAGTGGTCAGCACTGCTCTGAACTGAGCCTGGGCTTGGCGGACAATGGCCCCTTCGGGATTACGGCCTTTTCCGATTATGACAAAAATCAGTATACTGATTGTAGGAACTGGAAAATACAGGATTGTTTAAAATAAGCATCACTTATCACCCTATTACTGAGAAATGAGTGCCTTCCAGATTTTTCTAAATACTGTGTTTTATAAACATTAAGATCATTATATATGTGTTTTAAAAATCAGCTACATTGGGTTTTAATTCGTCTACAGTAAAATGAACCCATTTTCGGGGACTACCTTGAGGGTCTGGCAGGGCACGTGCAAGCCCCGCAGCTGTGCTGCGTGTGTCCAGGAACCGCTTGCTGGTCCTGCTGCACACGGCTCTGCCTGCTCCAGGATTTCTCTCCCGGCCTCTTAGTCTCCCTCTGTCTCCTCTCCCTCCGTAGCTCGCCGACTGTCTGTCTGTTCAGCTGACTTTCTCTGTCTCCAGCCCTCCACATCCTTCAAGGTCCTCATGCCAGGAACTCATTGACACTCTGTCTCTGTCCCTTTTTTTTTTTATTCATAGATTTTTCTGCATGTGTTCATGAGGGAGAACTGGGAAGAGACATTGTTTACAACAAAGATGTGATATAGGTATTTTGCTTATAAAAGGCAGCTTTTATTTCTAAGAGGAAGTCTGTCTTTCTCTTGCACATGCTGTGTAAATAATTGAGGTATTTTCAATATTTAGTCTTTCCATCCGAGAGCCTGGTCCGGTTCACCACGGTTTTGTTTTATCCCCGCCCACACCCCCCACCCCAGAAACAGTCGTTCCTTTAATTTCCTTTTCACTCCTACATCACAGACCTGCTGTGCTCTTCTGAGTCGCCATCCTCACCTCGACACCTTTAGAAGCCCCTGTCCAGCAGCAGCACTGATACTGATGATGGTGTTTAGAGCAGAGCGCTTGTAAAGCAACACATAACATCACTCAATCCTTTTAGCAGGCTCGTGAGACGGGCCTCGCCATTCTCATTTCAGAGTTGAGTATCTTTTGTCAGTAATAGTTACTCCTTATTTTGTTGTGTTCATGTATATTCAACATTGTTATTTTCTCGTATCCCCTTATCATCTAACATTAAATTTATTACTAATGGCGAACCGTATGTCATCGTGAACCGTATATCACGGTATTTAAGTAACAGGATATCAAAGGAGAAGCATGAACTTTACCCAAAAAAACTTGCATCCTTGTCTGGGGAAGAGGTTAGTGTGTTTTTAGTTGTAGGAAGGATCGTTGCATTGTGGAACGCAGAGAGGTATGACTTTGTTATTGTCTCTATTTGGTGACTAAGTATGGTTTTAGGAGATGTGCGTGGGTCCAAGTGGGCAGGGGGTAGACGGCGATGATCTCTGACGTGTTACCTTGGCTAGACTACAACCCTCTATTCACTCAAACAGCGATCTGGCTGTTGCTGTGCAGGTGTTTTGTAGTGTGAGTCAAGGCCATAACGGTTGACTTTAATAAGAGATGTATCCTAGATTGTCTGGGTGGGCTGGATTTAACCAGTCGAAAAGCCTCAGAAGCGCAGAGGGTGGTTTCTCTGGAGAAGTCACGCCTGTGGGCATCTGCAGCCCCCGGCCGCACCTCCGGGCTGTGGTTACGATGCGCTTCCCTGACGCTGGCCCCACGCGGTTCACACTTGGACTTGCCTGGCCGGCTCCCTAAGTCGTGTGAGCCAATCGCTCGCAGTAAGTACTGGAACGTCCTTCTCCCGCGTTCTGCTCCTCTGGTTGATGGGTGACGGAAACAGGGGGAAAGAGACTCACGATCATCAGCCAGACGTCTCGTGAGGGCACTGACGGGCCGGGCACACCATCCCCGCGTGGCGCCCTTCCCGTGGGACGCCGGCCCGCTCGGCCGCGTGCTCCTCCCCACCCTGCCGGCGGGTCCCGCCTCGCGGCCTGCTGCTGTTCTCGGAGCCGTGACCCAGGAGAAGTCTGTTTTTCCTGTGTTTGTGTTAAACACAGACATCTTCCCAAACGGTTCAGGAGTTAGCTTGTGCTCTTCACTGTAACCAGCGACTAAATAATTTATTATTCTTTCTTGTGAATTTATTGCACCCAGGTAGAGAACATGAGATCGTCAGACCCTCAGCTTGAAATTAAAGTTACTGGTGTGCATGGAATTCCACTCGTTTTCATTGGTTTTGTCATAAATAACCACGCATGCTTCCCTGCCCCATGCGGCGAGACTATCATTAGATACGATTCCTCGAGGAGGAATTCCTCAAATTCATTAGACTTTTGGGGACTCTAAGTTTTGAAAAGGTTAAGTCGAGGGGCCCTCTGCCCTCTACAGGCTTTCTCCAGGAAGTTGTTGGGGCTGAGGGTGCTCACGGAAGGCTGGGAGGAGGCCGAGTACTTGAAATGGTTAAAGAACTGGTTCTCAGCCGGTCAGATGCAGTACCCCCTCTTTATGAGAAACGTGTATTTTTTCATCCCATTTGTCATCTCAAAATGAAACTCGTTGATAATATAACCAACCACACACACAGGCACACATTTAAAAACAATTTAATGCTCTAACTGGAGCGTAGCCGAAACTAAACAAAAGCAATTTATAGTGAAATAGCACCTATTTCTGCATGTAAAGGTTTGGGCATGTCTGTGTAGTCCCTGTGATTAGGGACTGCAGGTACGCAGTGGATAGGCGACTTAAACCGGTGACTTGGATGTCCTGAGAAGCGGCCAGTTCGTGCTGTGGTTTTCTGACCTAGTGGACAATGCTTAGCGGACGTCAGAGCAAAGTTAGTTTTCCCTCGATTCGCACGGTGGTTGCATTTGAGGAAACGTGGGGCATTAAGACGATGCCAAAGCGCTTCGTGTTCGCACATAAGGTTGAGCTGGGTTCCAGGCTCAGAAAATTAAAATAGTTTTTATAAGCTCCAGAGAGAGAATTTCATTCACCCAGAACCCCTGAGTGGTTAGCACATGGCAGGCATGTAGTGAATGTGTGTACGAATGTGTCAAGGTTTTCATCTCCATGACATCAGGTGGGACATCTACAAACCGTGCAGGACGAGGGACCATCACCCGTTGTGCAGGGCGGGGCGCCTGGTGTCTGTCGCCTGTGCCCCATGGAGCCAGCAGTGCTTCTGGTTGTCGTGAGAACCCCAAAAGCCACCACCACAGACTTGCACATTGCCCCCCTGGGTGGTACTGTTGGGAACCGCAGGATGAAGTAATGATGTGGGCACGGTGTCCATCCATCAGATGCCCGGAAAAACGCACTCACAGACGTGGTCCTTGGCCAGTGCCGACGGGGGAGCCCCGTTCAAGGGACTGTCCGCTCTGAAGCGTGCGCACAGTTGTGTGGAGGTAGCCGAGGGAGACGGAGAGCCGCTGCAGGCTTTGGAGAGGGGTGTGCGGTGCAGGGCACAGCCGTGTCGGCTCTCAGGGACCTTTGTGTGAATTAGGAAACGGTGTTCCTTGGGGCAGACCAGTTAGAGGAAGGGGTCCATCTGCCACTGATGAGGGCACGTGGAAGTCAGGTGACCAGGTGGTGCCTCTCCGGACGTCTCAGCCCATATGTGTTTTCACAGACCTCAACTTGCTGGGTGTCCGCGGGAGGCAGACATCAGGTGTTTGGGGCAGAAGACGAACTCCACGCTGAGTGGGTGGACGAATGGCCCAGGGTGGGAGAGGCAGCTCTGCCTTATCTGGGAAAGTTAATTATAGGTTTGTACTAAAGGGAGTGAGAACTGAATAAAAAGTGCAGGTGAAAAGGATAAGTTTAATCAATTCCACCAAGAAGTTTAGGGACTCCTGTCCCCCAAACTGTGTCTAATAAAGATGGGTGATACTGGCAACTTATTTTAGGTAGATGTTTGTCATCGGGGTTTGGAACGTAGTATTCAGTGCACTTTGGGTTGATGAAGTCTTGAGGTTGATGGAGAATGCTGTGGAGACGTGTAACATTCAAAATCCCAGTGGCGTGACAGAGCAAAGCCTGTTTCTGTTTCTCAGGGTCCCCTGCAGAGCCAGGCCAGTCTCCGGGAAGTCATGTATGTATGTATTTATGAATGAATGAATGGGAATGGAGCAAAGCAGTAAGAGGGGAGCAACAGCAAACCCAGAACGTCAGGGCTCCGCCTTGCCTGCTCCAACAGCTCTCAGATTCCTCCAGCGGAAACCACTCACAGGCTATCCTAGACTTCGGAACCTGCCAAGGGAACTCAGAGTCCCTGAGTCCATAGCTGCATGTTCAGAGCCCCGAGCCTCTTGTCAGGTTTCCTGGCCATTAGCTTGATCAGCCCGTTTACTGTTGTATCATCGACGCGGGCAACTGTGATCAACATCGGACACATCGTACGTGTCCAGCCAAAGTTTCTGGAGTGAAAGGCCCCAGTGCCTGGGCTCTTGTCTTAGTTCCCACGTCCAAGGCCAGTCCTCATGCTGCGAGCCGGCACTGAGGTCTCTGGCCTCTTTCCCTTGCTTCGTTCGGACCTTTCTTTGACTCCTCGCATTCACCTCTTCTTCTGAAACTCAAATCCACTATCCCAATGGTCTCCCTAGGGCTTCCAGTTTGGCCTCTGAAATGCCTCTCCTGTGGCTGCTGTGCGTGCTTGCCGTCGTTCCCCTGTCCCTGCCTGCCCCCCACGGGCTTTTAAGTGACTGCTAAACGAGGTGACGGTTAGCGGGGTGGGGGAGGGGCTGATGGGAATGACCAGAGCCAGGGGTCAGACAGCCCATTCCATGGGGAAGCCCAGAAGAGCAGGTCCCGGCAGCGAGGCCCAGACATGGCAGGTGGCCGTGTGTGGAGGCGCAGTGACCTGCGGAAGGCAGCTGGACAAGGGGAGATGGGCGGCCAACCAGTACATGACCTTCCGATGAAAAAGATTTATCTGTGACTTGCGAATCAGAGAATATTCTAAATCCTTACCATGTGATCTTTCAGAACATGTGCTGTGGGTCCTTAGCCGT